>NC_050077.1:47069757-48362617 GCF_009764565.3 Dermochelys coriacea | reverse complement strand
AATTGTGTCAGGATTTCCAATTCTTCCTGCTTGTTTCCCAGGCTCCTTGTGTTTGTGTACATGCACCTAAGATAACTAGCCGATTGCCCTACTTTCTCAGTATGAATCAGGAGACTTTCCGTCTTGTACTCTCCTCCTTGTGTTTCCTCCTGGTTTCCCACTTCCCTATGTGTGTACCTACGTGTGAAGAGGGAATAATCATTCTTACTCACCTTTGTAAAAAGTGCTTGGAGAACTACTGATGAAGCGAGCTACATAAGGGCCTATTATTCGATTATCATAGACTAGGAATAAATCTACATCACAGCGACCCAGAATGTTAAAGCTGCTAGAAGAGGCAATAGATTAACAGAAGGAAGAAGCATGAGGTTTTATACAGTGTCTCAGAGATCTCAAGACACCCGACAAAGCAAAGGGTTCAGTTCTAGTAGTGCAGTGACCACAAAGGTGAGATCTGCACATAGCAATAGCTTATGCACCTTTGGATCGGTGGCAGGAGGGATGAGAAAGAAGGATACTCCTCCTGCTGCTTCTTCCTTTTATTGCAAAATGACATGGGGCACTTATCTTCCTCCTGAACAGCCACTACAGAAGGATAGAACAAACCCCAGTTCATAGATTCATGGATTTTAAGGCCAGAAAGAACCATTATGATCATCTCATCTGATCTGCTACATAGCACAGGCCACAGACTCTCACCCAGTAATTCCAGCATCAAGCCAAATTCTCCTCTGAAGGACAATCTCTATAGCAGTGGAGCAGCTCCCGCATATGCAGTGTGATCAATGGGTACAGCAGGCTCAAAGTCTTCAACAACCTTTCCTCTCCCAAGTGCCAGGTTCAAACATAGATTAGGTTGCCTACTCTAAATACAGTGGATTCACCATTGTCCATAGCGGAAGTTTGTCCTTATCACAATAGGCTTTTCTGCTAGATCCCACCATTCGGGTGGGCCTCTCAGGGATTGTTTAAACCTATTCCCAATCATATTAAACTCTGCTGATATAAGTCACTCATAAACCAAAATAAGATCATGCACACCAGAAGGAGTTTGCTCAGTTGAATGTAACTGGTTTAAAAACCTATTTAAGTTAAACTAGTGCAACTTTCTCATGTGGACAACCTCTTGCAGCAATTTACACCAGATTAATTCCATTGATTTCAGTGGAGCTACTGCTGATTTACACCAGTGAAAGTCAAAGGACATTCAAGTCCTGAGTGTTGTGTATTCTGCTATGTTGTACCTGCTGTGCCTTTATTATTATGTATTCCCATAAACATGCACATGTGACTAAGATCCTCAAGGCAGAAACCAGTCATGTTTTGACACACTTCACCTGTGTACACCAATGGCACTATATAAATAACAATTACCACAAAAGCACCACACGGTTTGTTATAATAAATAGACCATGGCAAGAGAGGCCAGAAGAAGATCAGCACAGGCTGCTCAGTCAACAGCGAGGTGCATTATAGAATCATAGAATCATAGCAGAACTGTGTCCAGAACTGAATAGCAGAAATAGCAGGAACTGCATGTCAGGATGAAGATGCATTGGCGGAGTTCTGTGGGATCCCAGAGCAGGAGGACTGAAAGGTCAGGATATGTACTGGCAGAGCTGCATGAAGACAGCTTCCACAGCACCTGTGTGTCCTATGCTTGGCTCTTGCAATTGCTAACAGGAATTTCCACAGGTACTCTATTCGCCTAGGCAAAAAATATTAAAACCTCTACTGCCCAAAGAGCAAGGACTGCGGGGAATTAAAGATTTAGCAGCTTAGGAGGACCAAGCATGCCTTTTTGAGACCCTGCTTGAAATCTAACTCATGGAAGATGTCAGGGGAATCACATGAGCTCCTAACAGAATTTGATACAGTTGTGAAAAATGATCTGTATGTCTTCGCACTGCTCCAGTAGGGCTGAGGAGCATTGCTCTCAGGGAATAAGCAGTGTTTCCCCATATCTTATGTCCTATGTCATGCTTGTTCTTCCTCTTCTGTGCAACCTCATGTGCTCCCTAGTGTCAGAATTTGCCACAGGACCCACTTGCTATGCTTCAGAACTTCATATTTAATGGGGAAAAAAAAGCAGGGGGAGGAGATTTTCAAAGCCATGAGAGGGGGAATTGGATGGGTGCCCAATTCCCATTAATTTTAATTGGGTGTCCAAATCCCTTAAGCAGCTTTGAAAACCTCACTCTGAGTTTCTGGCCCTTACAGTTGTGAAGAAAACCTTCCAAACGTGAACAGAGCGGAGCGTGAACAGAGTGGAGCGGAACCAATGTGTCTGCTGAGTCTTCACAGAGCCTGAAGCAGTATCTCAGAGAAGAGTGAACTGGCACATTTAAATGTCAACATTATTATCTATTTCACTGCTGACTTTAGCAGAAACAGCCAGCTAGAGTGCTGATCCTGCATTCAAAAACCCTTCAACCCTTCCTCAGCTGCCAAAGCTCCCAGATTCTTCCCCAATGAGTGTTGAAATTCACCTGAGACTGCCATAGCATTTCCAGCCTGCAATATTAAACCGCCACAGAATCAGAGCCTTGGCACAGAATTTAGGACGAGTTTACCACAGACTACATGGGGTTGGGCTCACATTCCCCACAGATCATCAGACGACCAGTTAAAACACCTCACTCACCCTGCCCCACCAGCAGAGTCCAGCCATACTGCAGAGAGGGTCATCGGCACTTTAGATACCAAGTACAGGGAGGGAGGGATTAGGCTGTGCCTTTACTCGGTGCCTTTACATGGAGATAGCTATCTCCTTGTAAAACAGCAGTGGAGACTAGGCACTATGGTCTTTACCCCAATAGAGCTAGTTGAGGTAGACCCCAGCTGGAGGAGGAGAATTTAGTGTTGATCCCAGATATGGTTCATCAAGGTACAACTCCCTGTACCGTTGTCTCCACTAGGATTTTACACCCCAAGAGCGATCTTGAGTTCGCGATCTCGAAGTAAAAACACACCTGTTTCTGCAGTGAACACCTAGCACTAGACAGATCAAGCCTGTCCAGGGATCAGAGGTTAATTTAATCCAAAGATTCACAGCACCACACCCTTTCCCAAAAATGGCCTCAACCCAACCCTGGAGGGAAGGCATCTAACTACAGTCAGGTTCACTAAGTCATCCCAAACCAGATCCAACACCATCCAGCTTCTCCAAACATGCTCCAGATAGGGTCCCTGCCCAGCTGGTACTAGAAAGAGGATGGACTAGATAACCAGATTAGTCATGTCCTTTCCAACATCTAGGATTGCATTATCCAGAGCCCCTGCCACTAGGAACATGACTGAGCCAGAGGCCTCGCCCACCAATTCTCCCAGACATTGGACTATCTTTGTGTTCACCTTCACAAACCAGTGACAATGTGGGCATGTGAGATGGCCTAATTCCTTAGGTAACGGGAGTGGTACACTCAGTATAAAACTGTGATGGGGGTATACAAACCTCTCATGGGCTGGAAAGGGTTAATGAACTGGCGTGAGCACAATCAGCAGCACCCACTACCCCTGCAGTGGGTGTCAGGCCTATAGGAAGAGGGTGAAAGGGGACCGCTTGCTCACGTATAGCTACCTAGAAAGGAGAGCAGAAAACCAAGTGCTCTGACTTGGGGAAAGAAGCCAGGAACCAGGCAGGACTGTAGCTAGTCAGAGCCTCCCTGGAGGGAAGGCAGAGCGGACACTGGACTGTTTGGGTGTATTGGAGACCTGCTGATGCCATGGTAGAGGGTGCCTCACCTGAGGGGAAGGGTGGGTTCTGACAGCTCAGCCACAGGGCAGGTGGCCCATTAACCTCAGAGGGACTGAGAACTAGGACAAAGACTCCTTTATTTTGTGATTATTTGGGGACTGTGACTTTAGACTCTGCTACTTCAGGTGCAAGGGAGCATGGGGCGGGGGTGTCAGTGTTTGAACTTTCATAGTGAAATGGACAGAGAGCTGAGCCACCAGAATGGGTTGAAATCCCCATTGGGGAAACTGAGGTGGAGCAAGTGCAACACAGGGGACAGTGATCTGATAACAAACACAATCCCCCAAAACTCCTCAGACTTTGAGGTGTGTAGGTCCCTGAAGATCATTTCCACCTTGTCCCCAACCAAGAGCAAGAATTATCTGGAAGATCCTAGTTTCCTCAGACACATAGGGAAATCCTTTCCAAGCAGCAATACACGCACACAGAATCACCACCATTTCTCATTGTATTCCAATGAACCCGAGGACTACTGCAAAGGAGAATGCATGAACCTCCATTGGACTGCCCAGTGGCTAGATGGTTTGACCTTATTTGTCTGCCCTTATTATTCACTATTTGTAAACGCTCTGTGAATGAGATTTTGTTTGCATGAATATTAACAGATTCAGTGCTCGTCCTGTAAATACGGTTATTTGTATGGGAATGGGGTCATTAGTAATTCACTGATAGTTACGCACTGTACAGGGGTCAGCATCACCATGTTGCATGATGGACACTTGACAAAATTACTGGACTCAGTGATGGACATTGGCGGGGGGCGGAAGGGTGCTCCCGGCTGAGGCAGGGGGTCAGGGTGTGGGTTCCGGGGTGGGGCCAGAAATGAGGGGTTCAGGGTGTGGGAGGGGGCTCCGGGCTGGAGCAGAGGGCTGGGGTGTGTGGGGGCTCCAGCTGGGAGTGTGCAGGCTCTGGAATAGGGCTGGGGATGAGGGGTTTAGGGTGTAGGAGGGTGCTCCGGGCTGGGACGAAGGGGTTCGGAGGGTGGAAGGGGTATCAGGGCTGGGGCATGGGAATGGGGCACGGGAGTGTGTGTGCAGGCTCTGAGCAGCACTTACCTCCAGCAGCTCCTGGAAGTAGCAGTATGTCCCCCTCCGGCTCCTATGTGGAGGCGTGGCCAGGTGGCTCTGTGTGCTGCCCCATCAACAGGAGCTGCCCTCACAGCTCCCACTGGTCGTGGTTCCCGGCCAATGGGTTGGGAGCCGCAGAATCAGTGCTCAGGGATGGGGGACAGAAGCAGCATGCCTGCAGAGCTGCCTGGCGCCTGGTCGCACAACAGCAGGGACGGGGAGTCACTTGTGGGGAGCCGCCCGAGGTAAGCACCCCCACAGACCTCAAAATTTTTACCACAGACACTTGTGTCCATGTATGGACACATTGCCGACCCCTGGCTCTGTACTCCTGTTTAAGAAGTTTCAGTCCTTCTGATCAGGGGAGCAGAAAAAATCCAATGTGACCAAACACCATGATTAGTCAAATAGAACAACTTACAAACAAGCCACATGTTTGCACAGCCTGTTCAAAGAATCCCCAGTTGCAAATGGATTCGAAAAATCTAAGTCTGTTTAGGAAAAGAATAAAAAGTTAAATTTCCGTGAACTCTGGGCCTTACTCTCTGCTGGCTTCTTGTGCAAAGTGGATGTAACGTAGAGCTCAGCAGGAACCAGAGTTTATGTTTTGTAGGAAATTCCAACAATTTCAATTTTTTCCCCCATTCTAAAATGGACAACAAACTAAATATTTCCTGTGAAAGAAAATCCCCCTCAAAAAATTATTTTGGAATCAACAGAAATGTTTCCTTTCGATAAAATCAAATTATTTCCTTCCAATTTGAACCATTTAATTTTTTTTTATTTTTGTTTTTAATACGAAAAACAATGAATTTTGTTTCAAAATGAACACTTGAAATGGACCATTTGGGAAATGTCAAAATGAGACATTTCGATGTCATCGAGAACCTTCATTTCATTTCTTTCTAAAGAAAATTTCATCAAAATGACACATTTTTCAAAACATGTTCATTTTAACCAAAATGGCAATTTTTTGTCAAAAAAAGACATTATGATTAAAATTTCCAACCAGCTCTAGTGTAAAGTGCTGCCAAATCAAGATGATAGTGTTTCACCCTCACTTTGCAGTGGGGTAACTTACTGCAAACCAGAAGAGTAAGACTCATTCTTAGAAATGAACAATTCAACCAGCCTTGATTTTAAAATGCAGTGATGGCAAAGGATAGTGCTCTGTGTCAGAGGCAAGTCAAGATGGGCTTCACAAGGCACTTTATTATTTATATCACAGGAGTACCTCGACGCCCTGATCAGGACCCCATTGTGCTAGGCACTGTACATGCATATAACAAAAGTCAGTCACTGCCCCAAAGAGTTGACAATCAAATAGCCACTTCACGGGCAGATACAAGAGTCCTCTTTCAATTTTGCTTTAGCTTCTGAAGATTGAACTAATAGACAGAGCTTTTCCCTCTCTGATTTCTGACTTTTAGGCCTTGTCTAGCTTAGAATGTTTGGTCATGTTGTAGCTCTGTTTAACTGATCGCCAATTCATTTGAGCTAACTAAGGCCTTGTCCATACACAGAAGTTGTACCAGTTTAACTGACAGGTTTCAGAGTAGCAGCCGTGTTAGTCTGTATTCGCAAAAAGAAAAGGAGTACTTGTGGCACCTTAGAGACTAACAAATTTTTCATGAAGTTGACAGATTTCCACTCTATACGGCTAAATTCAGTGCCTTGCATAATGACAGGTATATCAGTTTAACTGAGGCCTTGTCCACATGCAGAAGTTGCAATAGTTTCACTGAAATCAGTTTTCAGACTGATTTAAATGAATGCAAACCCCTGGGTGAACCCTCTAATTTTAGTTTAAGGTGGCTTATTTCGGTTTAGCTTAAAGCTGTTCCTAATTGACTTGAGTTAAATCAAAATAACCCTGGTTTAAGCCAGCGTAAGAGCATCCACATAGCCTTTTGCACCAGTTTAACTAAATCGGTTTTAAATACACCATCAATTCAATTGCTGCAACTTTCTCATCTAGACAAGCTCTAACATGAGTATAAAAGCAAATGATGGCACTCCACCTATGTTTCATCTTGGGCATGATTCACCCTAAGGCTCCGGGAGGGTCAAAGGAAAAATGATTCAGGGAGAGAAACTGGTCTGAAAGTCATAATGAGCCATAAAATGAGCCACAACCAGGAATACTTTCTGTGGAATAACTAATTTAGCATTGTTTCAGAGTAGCAGCCGTGTTAGTCTGTATTCGCAAAAAGAAAAGGAGTACTTGTGGCACCTTAGAGACTAACAAATTTATTTGAGCATAAGCTTTTGTGAGCTACAGCATCCGATGAAGTGAGCTGCAGCTCACGAAAGCTTATGCTCAAATAAATTTGTTAGTCTCTAAAGTGCCATAAGTACTCCTTTTAATTTAGCATTTACACTTAAGTTCACTGGAAATTCACTAGCTCACATGACACCATGAACAAAAGTCACTATCTAGACAAGTCTTTGGGGGGGTAGCTGATCTTGTGGGAAAGGCTGTTTCTATTTTTTTTAAGATTCTGTGAGAAGGAATTCTGTTTGGCTGTTTGCTGCATTCCTCTTCTCCACTCTTGAGCTCTAAGTCCATTTGCATGAAAACAGAATCTCTCCTTCCTAAGAGTTTCTATCAAGGCCAGCTGCGTGCGCCTGACCTAAGGTTAGAGTCCTCTGTTTGTGACAGCACAGTAGGCTGCGGTGGAAGTTAACATGATATCACAAACAGGATTATGGCTCCTGGTCAGGATATAGCAGGAACAGAAGCTCTCTTTAGAAACAAAGGTTCTAATCTAAGCCAAACCCTGCTCTTGGTTACAGCCACAAGCCTCGCTCAGGGCAGACTCTGGGCCCTACTTTCATACAAAACTCCTTAGTAATAAAGAATGAGTGGAAAGAAATATAGAAAATCTTGAAGGTTAAATTCCATCTTGGGGAACATGCAGTGAAGGCAGCTGAGTGACACCCAAGAGGAATTTGGCTCCCAAGGTTTAAGAAGAATTGTTTCTAGCTGAAATCTATTATCCAGGTTTTCTGGGGGGTGGCAGCTGCTTTCCCAGGGGTAGATTCTGCCATCCTCACACACAGAGAGTAGCACTTTACTCCGTTAGTAGTGCCATTCATTCCAGTGGAGCTACTTGCAATAGCAAGGTTCTTCTGAGGCCACATCTACACTACAGGTTTCAGAGTAGCAGCCGTGTTAGTCTGTATTCGCAAAAAGAAAAGGAGTACTTGTGGCACCTTAGAGACTAACAAATTTATTTGAGCATAAGCTTTCGTGAGCTACAGCTCACTTCATCGGATGCATTTGGTGGAAAATCAGAGGAATCTCCCCTCTGTATTTTCCACCAAATGCATCTGATGAAGTGAGCTGTAGCTCACGAAAGCTTATGCTCAAATAAATTTGTTAGTCTCTAAGGTGCCACAAGTACTCCTTTTCTTTTTATCTACACTACAAAATGTTGTCAACCTGACTTACGTCAGCATACTGCCACCGCAGTTATTAAATCACTTGTGTGTGGACTAGGCTGCTTGTGTCAGCCATGCACGTCCGCACCAGGAGCGCTTTTGTCGATTGTATTGTCAATGTGGGGAATTGTGGGACAGCTCCTGAAAGCCAGTAACAGTCAATGTAAGCAAGGCAGTGTCTATACTGACACTGCATCGACCTAACTACATTGACCAAGACTCTCCGCCGCTCGGGAAGGTGGTGTTACTAAATTGGCACAACTAGGTCGATGCAAGGCAGCTTACGTCAACCTAACCCTGTAGGGGTTTAAGGGTGGCTCAGTTTAAGGGTGGCTCTCAGCATTTAGCAGGACACTTCCTCATGAACACATAAGCATTTTTTTTTACCTGCAAGCCAGGTGTGACTCACCGTTCTGGTTAGATAAACCAGATCCCACACATAAGCCGCAGCCCTTCTGTCCGTGCTATGGCTTCCTGGATACATACAATGGCATTGTAAAAAAGCACCTAACAGCCCAGCCTTCCTGCCTGTACCTTTTACTAGCAAAATATTTGGCCTAGAGTGAAATCAGAGCTGGATCCTCTTGCCAGCTTCCTTCCCTTGGATGGAAATGCAAGTCAGGGGGGCTGGCAACCCTGAAGGAAGATAGAGAGTCTACGGGTAGATTTTTCTCCAGTGGGAGTTAGGTGCCTGTGCTTTTGGAAATCTATCCCTCTGTGAAGGACAAGGCTGTTTTCTCTTGTGCAGGCATTTTGTTCCTGCAGCATCTCCAATCTGGGCCTCCTGGAGTTGTTTACAATGCAGTACCTCTTGTTTTGCCACATGTTCTCAAAACACCCAAATGTCTCACTTTCGACAGGCCACATATGAACAGAGGAGAGAGCCTGGCACAAGCAGTTGGACTTCTGAGATTGAAAGGGACTGCCTTTCCTCAAGTGCACTACTTTCTATAGTGATTCTCACAACTCTGCTGCTAGCCAAACACAGACAGAAACAGTGTGTTCAGGAATCCAGGCCTCACCAAGACTCTGACGCCCGCTACTTTGACAAGCAGCATGCCAAGACTTTGTGCTGGCCTTGCTACTCCCACCTCGCCAACGATCGTCTCCTGTTTCCTGCGCACTCTCTGTCCTCTTCTGGGATAAGACAAGATTCTCCAGCTCTCTAGCTCAACGAGGCAGCCAGCTCTGCACTGGCAGACATGGGGAAATGAATTTCCAAGAAGTCTTGCTCTCTGTCCTCTGAGGCTCTCTGAGAGGAGCTAACAGAGGCCTTGGGCTTCCCTAGAAGCAAATGACTGTGTAGGCTCAGAGAAAACATGATCCTAGCCACCTGCAGAAGGTGCCCTGGGCTGCTCCCTGCAACCAGTGTCACAAATACGAATGCATCACAATCAGCTCTGCCAGTGTGGGGAACGGGGATTTATCTGTCGCTAGATTTCCTTTCCACACATTACTGGAGAGACTGAGGATACTTAATCAAGGTCTTATTATCTTAATGTAGGAAATGAGAAAGGAGGAGCAGGAGCTGTCTGGTCCTGGTCATGAGGTGATTCCTATGCAGGGTTCATTCAAGAAAGTCCTTGTCAGGGCTGAACTCCCCAGCGAGGAACCAATCACAGGGCTGCCAAAATGCACTCCGCTTCCCCTTCTAAGTGTGAGTCAGCGGGAGGGAAATTGGGCCTGGTGCCACAGCCAGAGTCAGGTAAAATGTCAGGTGGTCACATGGAATGCCAAGAAATATAGGGCATTAAGCAGCAGCACATCTGACTTCTACATAAGGCGGATCCTGGCCCATATCCTGGTCCCAGAGATTCAAACAACCCTTTCCAGAGGCAGCATGGTCTAGGACAGTGGTTCTCAAAGCCAGTCCGCCGCTTGTTCAGGGAAAGCCCCTAGCAGGCTGTACCGGTTTGTGTCCCCAGGTTCGGCTGATGGCGTCTCCCACTGGCCATGGTTCACCGCTCCAGGCCAATAGGGGCTGCGGGAAGGGCGGCCAGCAAGTCCCTTGGCCTGTGCTGCTTCCTGCAGCCCCCATTGGCCTGGAGCGGCGAACTGCGGCCAGTGGGAGCTGCGATCGGCCGAACCTGCGGACACGGCAGCTAAACAAACCAGTCCAGCGCGCCAGGGCTTTCCCTGAACAAGCAGCGGACCAGCTTCGAGAACCGCTGGTCTAAGAGACTGAATATGAGGCTGGGAGAAACAACACTTGAGCTCTGCCACTGACTCACTGTGTACCTTGGGGAAGTCACTTAGGCCCAAATTTCCTAAAGTGGCCTCTAATATTAGCTGTTCAACTTTAGACACCTCGGCAACTTGCAAAGTACGGAGCATCCATGACTCCAGCTGAAGTCCCCAGGGGCAGGAGATACTAAGGTCCTCTGAAAACCAGGCTCTGGACCTTTCCAAATTTGGCACCCAGAAAAATGAAGCACCTAAAATTCCAGGTCCCTGTTAAAACCTTGGACTCCAATTTCATAGTTCTCCGGTTCCCCAGCTGTAAAATGAGAGCAATAATGTGCACCTGCCTCCCAGGACTAACAGGAGATTGAATTAGTTAATGGGGGCACAGCACTTTTAAAGGCAAAGTACCGTGAAACTTCTATAAGAGGCTGCCTACCTCCTGTCTTGAGAGGCCACCCCAGATTGTCCCCAAGGGAATGCAGTCCAATCCTGCTCCACCTTCAGGAGAAGGCCACCTCCATTAAACAGCCAAACCTTGCTTGTCCCTGGGGCGATCTTCTGAGACAGGTTTATCATGGAAGCAACTGAGGCCCAGAAAAAGCTGCGCCTGGGCATGGCTTACCTTTCTGAAGGTGAATGATGTCTGGGAAGTTGGAGAGGAGACCTTGGTATAAGGAGAGAGTGTCCAGCATGAGGAAAAGGTCGTTCTTGGGCTGCTCGGCGAACATCTCCCCAACGGTCTCGTACGTCTTGCCTGTGTGCGAGATGGCGTTGTTGAGTGCGTCTGAACTGTAGGGCGGGTCCATCTGGAAGGAGTAGCTGATGGCTTGGAAAGCATTGCCTAGCTTCTGGAACTCCTTGCGGAACCCCCCCACATGCTTGCGCACCAGCTCCGAGGCCACGTTGGTCAGTTGCAGGACGCTGTCGTCCATCTTCTTGCTGAAGGCCTTGAAAGAGTCCACCCGGTCTTCCACGTCCTGCAGGTCCTGGTGCTCTGTGGGGATCTGGAAGGTCAGCAGGAAGCTGGCCCCCACCATCTCATCCTTCTCTGCCCGCCGCTTGCCCATCTTCCACTGCTTGTCATCGCGGCAAGTAAGGAAGTGCTGGAAGCCCTCGTACTGGGACAGCACAGGGTGGCTAGTCATGTGATCCATCCACAAGATCAGCCTCCGCTTGCGCTTCTCGATGAAGTCCTCCTCGAAGCGCCCAGTGGCCTGTTTCTCGGGCAGGTGCGGAACTGAGATCACTGTGAACTTGTTCAGCAGGCGGTTGTACAGCCAGTCAAAGTGCTTGTACCGCCGGTAGACCGGCGCGTTGATGCTGCTGGGGGTCAGCTTGTAGGAGATGTAGCTCTTGATGCCCTTGAATTTCGTTTGCTTGGTGGGCTCCTCCACAGAGCAGATGAAAGGGTGCGGGTTGGCCCTCCACTGGGGGCCCTTGGAACCCATCTCGATGGAGTAGGTCTCAGCGATCTTGGACATCATGGGCACATCTCCCAGGATAAAGGCCTCAACCCCAGAGCGGACGAAACAGGAGAAGCGGTTGAGGTTCCGCCCCACCACACTGCCCCTCTTGGAGGAACTGATGCTGTCCTGCCTCTCCAAGGCCGGCTTGGGACGATAGCCAGCATTCTGGTGTGGGTACGCCGCAGGGTACTGCAGGCTAGGGGAGGGGTGCCCATTGGTGCCAGGGCTTCCCTGTGGCTCTTCCACCACTGTGCAGCCATCATCCCAGTCATCCCAGTCATCATCATCATCATCCTCAAAGCTGCCCTGGTGGGAGGTGTTGGTGTTGGAAGGGGGAATGTAGAAGGACTCATTCCCAGGGGAGCTAGCTGGACTGTTTGAATAGTCTGTATAACTGGAGCTCGACCGGGACCTGAGGATCTCGACGTAAGAGGCAGGGAAGATGCCAGTTTCTCCTCGGCTGTTCTTGCCCTGCAGCCACCCGTCCAGGGAGTTTTCACTGAAGATCACCAACTCCTCATTCTCCTGGATGCTGATCTCTTCTTTGTTTTCACTCTGGAAGTTGTAAAGTGCTCTGGCTTTCAATGCCATGACTGCTCCCTGGAGGACTGTATAACTCGACACCCCCCAGCACCACCACTAACCAACACCTCAGATGCTTCAACAGTCAGAGACACGTTTTATAATCTGTAAAACACCGGTTTATAATTTGTAACAGTGATGTGGAAAGGAGTTTAGTTGAATTCACCTCGAAGTAACAAAAATATATGTTTATATTTTTTTCTAAATTTTTTTAACTTCAAGGCCTATATACATTCACACTGCAGTCTAAATTCATCGGTTAAAAATGGCATTCCTAGGGCAATCAAACATGTTTTGCACCCTCCAGTTAGGTGATATAGGCCTCAGTCAGATGGACACATATCCATAAAGTTGTCAGCTCCATGTAGATTTTATCTAGCTGGCAGTCTGTCTCTGCGCTGTCCACCTTTCGTGTTAGAATTTACATTAAAAACATCCTCAAAATAATCTTGATCAAATGCAAGAAATCAACCCCTTCCCTTGTTTTTTTTGCTGGAATTCTCTTTTTTAGAGATTAAGAAAAAAATTATAAATCTTGACCCATCTTCAAAAAAGCATATCCAGTGCAATTCAGAATCACAGTGCTTGAAAAATACCTTTTAAAAAAGGCAAAACAAAACAAAAGCACAACCTTAAATGATCCCAAAACAAGTATTTTGCAATTCCTGATGGGGCTGATTTTTTGAAATCCACAAACCTCCAGGGGGGTGGAGGAAACTAAAAAGCCAAAAAGCAATCCAAGCTTGAATGTGTCATGCTTCTCACACAGCAACAACAACACAGTCGCCTAAAAAAACCCCACCCTCTTCAAGAAGATGTTAAAAGTTCACGCGAAGTTTAAAAGCTGAAACAAAAAGAGAAGTAACTGGGCTGTTCCAGGATAGGGAATCTTTAAATCACTTTTACAACCCAAATTGTCAAGTGCTAAGTAAAAAGGGAAGGATTTGCCACTCACCCACCGACACAACGTTAGACAAGCCCCTGATGAGGGCTGAAAGATTTTAGAGTCAGATCCATCTATTCCGTCTGAATCCTGTTTGGCAAAGGGGTTTCTTTTGTTGGGATTATTTCCTGACCAGTTCCTCTCTGCGCCCTGAAATTGATAGCCAGAGCAAATAATAATCCAGCCCCTTGGAGAGGAAACAAAAGCCAACCATCAAAAATGTGGCAAATTCCCTTCTCTTCAAACGAGCTGCACACAAAACCCACCGAAGTTCCTTCCAAACACAGCAGTGTTTCCAGGATGAAAAACCAAATCGTCAGGCAGGAAAGCAGCTATCCACTAGATCCCTCCTTCGGAGCACTCCCTGCAGTTTTTGGGGGTCAACAACAATGACGTTTCCCAAGTCCAGTGATTGCAGGGGAGTAGGGTGGGGATGCGATTCCGTTTTCTTGTGTCCGGGAGATGAAGAGGGGAGCGGGGAGGGGGCAGGGGGGGGGGGAAAGCTGCCTGAAGAATTCAGCAAAACAGAGGCACTTCCGTTTGGAGAGACGGATAAAGCCAGGAGACACACTCTCTCCAGGCTGCGCTGGGCGAAAAGATCTCTATTCTGGTCCCAGTTCTGGCTGCTGGGGAGCTGCGCCTTGCGGGGAGACCTGGAGGCCCAAACATGTGCCCCTTCAGACCCCTTTCTCCAGGGGCAAGGACCGGTCACCTCCAGCAGAGCTCTCCTCCCTTCTCTCCATCTTTGCCGAGCCGCCAGCCGGGATCAGCTCCAGCCAAAGCTCTGTGCGCACAAGATGATCCCGGCCTCCGCCGTTCTTGCGCAGGGAGCTTATGCAGGAGAAGCCCCAGTCTCTGGACTCCTCCTTCCGGCTCTGCGCTCCCAGGTCCCGCTGGTGCCGCGCAGTTTTCCTTGTTGATTCCTTCCTGCGCCCGCTGTTTTGGGGAGCTGCCTGTTGCAGCCTGGGGTCTCCCCCTTTCCCTGTTTGCTCTGCCCCCCACGTGCCCCTGGATTCCTCTGCCCCGCTCCACAGCTGGGTCCCTCTCACACTCCAGCCTTTTCCATGACGCAAGGGAGGGAGGCGAAGCTCGAAAGTTTAAAAAGCCTTCAGGCGAACACAGAGCCAGGCAGCGGGGAGCCCGGCTAGGTCACAGGCTGCCCTCTACAGGCAGCCAGCACAGCTGGCCCAGTGGGGCTGGGTTTCTTATCAATGGGGGGCATTTATCTTCCTGCCCATCAGAGGGCCTGATGCACAGCTGGATCGGAGCTCTTCCAGAATTCAGGGGTGTTCAGAGCTGGCGCGGGTAATACTTAGCTTTTCACCTGTAGATATCAACCTGCTTTACAAAGGAGGTCAGTATCATTACCCCATTTTACAGATGGGGAAACTGAGGCACAGATGGTGACTTGTATAAGATCTCCCAGCAGGCCAGTGGCAGAGATGGGAATAGAACCCGAGTCTCCTGACTCCCAGTCCAATGCACTAGCCACAAGGACACACTGCCAATTCCCTTATTATAAGTCAATAATATTAATAATTATTGTTATAATAAAAACATACAACCTAGAGCTTGATTTTCTGTCCTTTGCACAGGTACAAACAAGGAACAACTCCATTCAAGTCAATGGAGTCACACCGATGTAAACCTGGAGTGAGTGGAGAATTGGGCCCCTAGTGTGTCATATCTCCTCTGCCTGTCTAATTGAGACCCCAGTCCTGCAAGTTGCTCCCATAAATGAACATGTGGTCCCACATGGAGCCCCACTGGAACAGCATGCAGGCTCAGGGCCTTAGATTACATTTCACTGGTGCAGGGAGTATCTGTATTTGAGGGCTTGTATCATGCCCGGTACATTATCAGTGCTTAAAAATAGTAATTAATGTCTACATTTCCCCAAATAGGTACTGGACCCAAGGGCATCACTACAAATAACTGCAGGAAACACTGGTATTTCGATGTGTCCTATGTGATCGCAGGAACAGAACATTACGTGAAGGCTGGGGCTCCTTCTATTTAGTTTTTGTTTACTGCTCTATCATTTTTATTGAATGCAAAAGCTGGTGCGTTCACTGAGATACATGGAGCTGAATTCAGACCGTGTGCAGGAAGAAAAATGCAGAGCCAGTGGAGCTGCTCCTGCTGACTGGAGGTCTGAATGCGGTCCATACTGTGTTAATTTCTATTGAGATACCTGAGACTGTAAATACAAAGAAACAGGGAAAGGAGGGAGTTTCTCAACTTTCTCAGCTCATCCACTCATCCTACTTTATAGGAGTAAACAAAAGTGAAGACAGTGAGGACCTAGCCAAGAGAACAGTGTGCTCTCTTTTAATCAGTCCAACACCTATGTTTTAATACACATATTTTCTGGCTTTATACATCCTAGTTTCAGGTACTAATTGTTCTTTTGTTTTGCTATCACCTTCAAAAAGCTTTATTTCCATAGGGTGGCCTGTGCTGGTCGGTTTGCTATGATTTGCATAGCCAGATTCTACATGAGATATTTTCATACAGTCTCATGGCAAGGTGGTTAATAGCTGATTTTTAGATCTCTGCTCCCAAACTTCAATCCTGTCTGCTTTAAAGGGCCAGATTCAGCATTACCCAGCACCTTGTTTAGTCATTTGCACCTTATGCAAATTTTACACTGATTCTGTGGTGGTGTAAATAACTACAGAATGCCCTTTGTCTTTCACCCACTCCCAACTTCATGCCTTCATCACTGGACCAATCAACTTTCACACAGGGCCCAATCTCACAAGGTGCTGAGCACCTTCAACTCCAATGGAAGGTAGTTTCAGAGTAGCAGCCGTGAATGCATCCGATGAAGTGAGCTGTAGCTCATGAAAGCTTATGCTCAAATAAATTTGTTAGTCTCTAAGGTGCCACAAGTACTCCTTTTCTTTTTATGGAAGGTAGTGTGAGTGGTGGCATCCAGCATCTCCCAAGAGGAACTCAGCACCTTACAGAATCAGGCCATTTCTTTTATCATTCAAATCACTCCTAAACAAGAGCTGGGCAAAAGATTTTGGTTGAAAATTTTTGCTGAAAAATGCAAATTCAGCTACACCAAAACATTTTGCGAATTCATGCCAGTTTTGAAGTTTGTTTCCAAGAAAAACTATTCTGAAAAAATCAATTGGTATGAAAAAAAATTGGTATGAAATGACTTTATTGTTTCAAAACTTCCTTTATTTTTTTTCAAAGTTCAAAAGTGTTAAAACATGTCTGAATTCTAAACAAAACATTTTGCTTGACCTGAAATGAAACAGGTTTTCACATAAGAATGGCCATACTGGGTCAGACCAAAGGTCCGTCTAGCTCAGTATCCTGTCTTCCGCCAGTGTCTTCGGCCAATGCCAGGTGCCCCAGAGGGAATGAACAGAACAGATAATCACCAAGAGATCCATCCCCTCTCACCCATTCCCAGCTTCTGGCAAACAGAGGCTAGGGACACCATCCCTGCCCATCCTGGCTAATAGCCATTGATGGACCTGTCTTCCATGAATTTATCTAGTTCTTTTTTGAACCCTGTTATAGTCTTGACTTTTCAATTTGCCAAACATTTGGAAAATGTTTGTTATTGGTCTGACCCGAAACTAATTTTTTGGGGGGCTTTTGAAATTGCCACCCAATTGAAATATCCCACAGCTCTGCTCCTAACAATCCGCTGGTTCCACAAGGCCAAACTGTGCAACCATCGCAACCCAACGCTGCTGTCTGCTACCAGTGTCATTTACACGGTATCTATTTGTGCCTTTACGAAGTCTGCACTGGAGGCCCAGGATTATGTTTGCTGTGTATTTTTCCTCCTGCAAAGGAGCATATGTCTGTGGTGCTGTACACATAATAAAGTAAAGAAGGGCAAACCTGTGGGGAGAGGCATGACAGGCCAAATTTGCTTTAATTATGACTCATTTAACTTGCAAAAAGAAAAGGAGAACGTGAGCTGTAGCTCACGAAAGCTTATGCTCTAATAAATTTGTTAGTCTCTAAGGTGCCACAAGTACTCCTTTTCCTTTTGCAAATACAGACTAACACAGCTGCTACTCTGAAACCTGTCATTTAACTTGGACATTTATTATGAATCATTATTATTATTCCACTTTTGTGGAACCTAGGGCACATCACTGTCTCTTCCCTGAAGAGTTCAGCCTATGGGCCAGATCCTGAATGTTCTTATGCACATGAGCAGCCTTGAGTAGTCTCATTGACTTCAATGGGAGAACTTGCACAAGCAAAGCTACCCAGGTGATTAAGCATTTGCAGGATGAGGCTCTATAAAATGAACCAGAAATGGGACACATTAAGGATGCCAGGGTAAGTATTATTTAGGTCTCAATCCTGCAACTGCTTTAATGGCCGAATTCTATTTTTTCTTTATAATGTCAACGAGTAATATGCTTATTTTTAAACATTTCTTTCAGATTTGTATCGATTTAAATGTTCACAGATGCAGATTTTGGGAGGCTTGGATGATGGGTGGGAAGGTCAGACAATTATCTAATGACAGTAAAGGCTGAGGTTCAAAAAGAATGCGCTAGAACCCTTGAAACACAAACTGTCAACATCGCATGTCAAAATACCCACATTAAAGATCCTCAAACACAAGTTCTCAAGCGCCATTCGCCTCACTTCACCTATCTGCAAACTCCCATCATGCTGGATGGAAATATTGTGTCGGCAGTTTGTGTGTGCGCAGTGAAGTGGACAGTTAGTGATCACAGGTTTCAGAGTAGCAGTCGTGTTAGTCTGTATTTGCAAAAAGAAAAGGAGGACTTGTGGCACCTTAGAGACTAACCAATTTATTTGAGCATAAGCTTTCGTGAGCCACAGCTCACTTCATTGCAGTGATGAAGGCCTACCTTGCTTGTCACCATGAAAGGTTTTCCTCCTTTCCCCCCCCCCCCTTGCTGCTGGTCATGGCTCATCTTAAGTGATCACTCTCCTTCTTACAGTGTGTATGATAAACCCATTGTTTCATGTTCTGTGTGTGTGTCTGTGTGTGTGTGTAAATCTCCCCTCTGTTTTTTCCACCAAATGCATCCGATGAAGTGAGCTGTAGCTCACGAAAGCTTATGCTCAAATCAATTTGTTAGTCTCTAACGTGCCACAAGTCCTCCTTTTCTTTTTAGTGATCACAGTGTAACCCCTTTCCAAGCCTATTTAAGCTGCACCCTTGGCCTACTCGCGCGCCCGAAGAGATTTAGGTGCTGGAACCCATGGGCGTCAGGCGCCTGAGCACGTCGATGGGTTTGCAGGACCGGGGCCTGACGCGGCAAGCGCCGTGGGGCCAGGTCACAGCAGCCGCCGTCGCGATTCGCTCCCGGCGGCCCAGGCTCTTCTTTTCGGCGACCTCTCCCCGCAGCCACCGGCGGCAGCACGGGGCAGGGAGCGCTGCGGCGTGTCTCCGCGGCTGGGCCCGGGCAGCGCCCTGCGCACAGCAGCCCTCTAGGGAGGGCGACGCGGGCACCCCCACTTCAGCGCGCTCCGCGGAGTAATTAGCCGCGGAAAGCCCCGGGAAGCGGCGGCTCCGCGCCCGGCCCTGTCCGTGCTGGGCCTAAGCCCGGCCGCCCTGGGCTCCGGCGCGACAGGCCTGGCCGCGCGGCCCGGCGGAGGCTCCGCAGGCAGCGGGGCGGGGCCAGGCACGCCGGGCAGGAGGCCGCTCGGCCCGGCCGCAACCCGCCTCGGCGGCCTCGTGACGGCGGCGGCGCGGCGCGGCTCGGCTCGGCTCGGCTGGAGCGCGGCCCGGTGAGCGGAGCTTCGGGCTGGGGCGGGGCGGGCCGGGCCGGGCCGGGCCGGGCTCTGCTGCCCGGGGCTCTGCGTCCGCCCCGGCCGGCCCTGTTTCTAGCCCCGCTCCCGTCTGCCAGCCCCTGATCCCAGCCCCCCATTCCCCGCTCCGCTCTCCTCCCGTCCCTCCTTCCCCCCCCGCTCTCCTCCCGTCCCTCCTTCCCCATCCCTCCTTCCCCCCCCCGCTCTCCTCCCGTCCCTCCTTCCCCCCCCGCTCTCCTCCCGTCCCTCCTTCCCCATCCCTCCTCCCCCCCCGCTCTCCTCCCGTCCCTCCTTCCCCATCCCTCCTCCCCCCCCCGCTCTGATCCCATCCCTCCTTCCCCCCCCGCTCTCCTCCCGTCCCTCCTTCCCCGTCCCTCCTTCCCCCCCCCGCTCTCCTCCCGTCCCTCCTTCCCCATCCCTCCTCCCCCCCCGCTCTGATCCCGTCCCTCCTTCCCCCCCCCCTGCTCTCCTCCCGTCCCTCCTTCCCCGTCCCTCCTTCCCCCCCCGCTCTCCTCCCGTCCCTCCTTCCCCATCCCTCCTCCCCCCCCCGCTCTGATCCCATCCCTCCTTCCCCATCCCTCCTCCCCCCCCGCTCTGATCCCATCCCTCCTTCCCCCCCCGCTCTCCTCCCGTCCCTCCTTCCCCGTCCCTCCTTCCCCCCCCGCTCTCCTCCCGTCCCTCCTTCCCCGTCCCTCCTTCCCCCCCCGCTCTCCTCCCGTCCCTCCTTCCCCCCCCGCTCTCCTCCCGTCCCTCCTTCCCCCTCCCTCCTTCCCCCCCGCTCTCCTCCCGTCCCTCCTTCCCCGTCCCTCCTTCCCCCCCCCGCTCTCCTCCCGTCCCTCCTTCCCCATCCCTCCTTCCCCCCCGCTCTCCTCCCGTCCCTCCTTCCCCCCCCGCTCTCCTCCCGTCCCTCCTTCCCCGTCCCTCCTTCCCCCCCGCTCTCCTCCCGTCCCTCCTTCCCCCCCCCGCTCTCCTCCCGTCCCTCCTTCCCCGTCCCTCCTTCCCCCCCGCTCTCCTCCCGTCCCTCCTCCCCCCCGCTCTGATCCCGTCCCTCCTTCCCCATCCCTCCTCCCCCCCCGCTCTGATCCCATCCCTCCTTCCCCATCCCTCCTTCCCCCCCGCTCTGATCCCATCCCTCCTTCCCCATCCCTCCTTCCTGCCCCTGCTCTCCTCCCATCCTTCCTTTCCCCCTACCCACCCCCTGCTCTGATCCCATCCCTCCTTCCCCATCCCTCCTTCCTGCCCCTGCTCTCCTCCCATCCTTCCTTTCCCCCTACCCACCCCCTGCTCTGATCCCATCCCTTCATCCCCATCCCTCCTTCCTCCCGTCCCTCCTTTCCCCCTACCCACCCCCTGCTCTGATCCCATCCCTTCATCCCCATCCCTCCTTCCTCCCGTCCCTCCTTTCCCCCTACCCACCCCCTGCTCTGATCCCATCCCTCCTTCCCCATCCCTCCTTCCTCCCCCTGCTCTCCTCCCGTCCCTCCTTTCCCCCACCCACCCCCTGCTCTGATCCCATCCCTCCTTCCCTGCTCCCTTCATCCCCATCCCTCTTTCCTCCCCCTGCTCTCCTCCCGCCCTCCTTTCCCCCTACCCACCCCCTCCTCTGATCCCATCCTTCCCCCGCTCTCTTCATCCCATCCCTTCTTCCCTCCTCTGCTCTCCTCCTGTTCCTCCATTCCTCACTACCCACCCCTCCTCTGATCCCATCCCTCCCCCACCCCGTTCATCCCCCTCCCTTTCCTCCTCCGCTTTCCTCCTCCCACCCTTCCTTCCCCGCTCTGTTCTCCTCCTTCCCTCCATTCCCCACTACCCACCCCCTCCTCTGGTCCCATCCCTCCCCTGCTCTCTTCATCCTCATCTCAGCTGTCTCCCATCCCACCCCTCCATTCCCTGCTACCCACCCCGCTCCTCTGATCCCATCTCTCCCCTGCTCTCTTCATCCCCATCCCCACTGTCCCCCAACCCTCCTTCCCCACCTCTGCTCTCCTCCACCCACCCCCCTCTGATCCCATCCTCCCAGCTCTACTACCCCTTTCCATTCCCTACCCCTGTTCCCATTTCTCTCTTCCCGCTCTCCTTCACTCCCACCACCACCTCTATCCCCCACTCCCTATTCCCCTCTCCTCCATTCACCCTGCTCCACTTCTCCCCTCATCTCTCCATCCCTCTCCCCTATAGAGCCTCAGTATGGTCCAATTTAGTGGGCTGGGCATGGGGACTCCTGGGTTCTGTTCCCAGCTGCATCTCCTGAGCCCACATTTCCAAACTTTCATTGTCCTCCATATTGAAGCACCTAATTAAACGATTGGGTGTCCCAAGGGGCTGAGTACCAAACGTAGTCTCCCATCGAGATCCATGAGTGGCAGGTGCTCAGAACTTCTGAACTCTCTTCACCTTTATGTAGGTGCCTGACAGTGTTGGCTTTAACCTCTGTCCCCACAATTTCCTGTGATGTGGGAATGCTATTTCCTTATCTCCCTGGACTGGCTGGGAGAGTTAATTAATATTTGCACACTGCTTCGACAATGTAAAGAGTTGAGTACTATCCTGCCATCTCTCCTGGCCCCATCGCCAGCTCTCCTCTTCCTTCTGCTAAACCCTCTCCATCTGTGTCTTGGGCTCCCCTTCGTTCTGTTTGTCCCTCCCCACCCCCTTTTCCTAACCCATCCTGCAATCCTTTCAGCTGGGTTGTAAAACACCATGTTCTTTTCCTCCTCTCCAGCCAACCATTCTTTCTGCTTCCTTTGCTTGCTGAGGGCCTGGGGAGCCGTCCCAAGCTGCTCAGGCGGGAGGAAATGAACTCTGCCTAACATTCCACTCAGTTCGCTTTTTCTCTCCCAGATAGTAAAATGGAGGAGTTGAACCAGGCACTAGCTTCCAGCTTCGCAGTGTCTCAGGACCTGAACAGCACAGCAGCCCCTCACCCCCGACTGGCACAGTACAAATCCAAGTACAGTTCCTTGGAGCAGGCGGAGAGGAGACGTCGGCTCCTGGAACTTCAGAAATCGTAAGGGTCCCATGACTGATGGCATTTTCCCCTTGGCTGGTGGTCCATTTAAAGCTACTCTAGGGACTTGTCTCTGTCTGCCCTGATCTTATAGGCCAGGTGTTTTATCAATGGTGTTTTGATATGTGGCATCTATTCCCTGTAGTGTCCTGTGAGTGTGAAGGCTGGCCTTGGTGTGCTCCAGCACTTACCCAGGTGTTGGCATATTTGAAGGATGGAACTAGTGCTATCACGTATAGCTGCTGGGCTGGGAGATTGGGGGAGGCTGGTACCAGTGAGTCAGGAACGGTCCCTTGGTACTGCTGTGAGAATGTATAGTTGCTTAGAAGCCACGGAGCTAGAAGGAAAAACTCCACATGGCGTGTCCGTGTGCATAGCCTATATGGCAGTTTGCATGGAGGGGAGGGGAGAGCATGCACGGGAATCGGAGCAGATGGAGAGTGGGGCGTCCCTGTGCCATCTGGGAACGTGCTCTGAGGTGCAGCTTTGAGGATGACCCGCTTGGGTTGCTTATAGCTGTGTCTTCCCAGAACAAGAATGCTCTGTGATGGGATGTGCGACTGCTGTGTGTTCTACTCATGCTTTGGGTATGTTAAGGCAGAGGCCAAATAACTCCAGCACTGAGCTGTGCAGTGGGGGATAGATGCCGGAGCTCCACAACCCACAGTCTGTTGTTAAAGTTAGAAAACAGTTGTTCTGGTATTCTGGCTGGCTCGTGTGTGGATGGTCTCAAAGGGCACAGCTGAGAATCCTCATTGGCTACGTGTATGATTCCCTAACAAGCACATGTATTCAGCGCCTTGCTCACTGGTCTCAGGCGCAGCATTCCAGGGTGCGTGGGAGGGCGGAAATGGCCATGGCTCCTTTCAGAGAGGGAAGTGGGTTTCTCTGTTCTCTCCTGCAGTAAGCGATTGGACTATGTGAACCATGCCAGGAGACTGGCAGAGGATGACTGGACTGGAGCTGAGGAGGAGGAGGAAGGTGAAGATGCAGGCAATGAGGATATGGACGTTGACGTGGGCAAGAAGTTGCCAAAACGCTATGCTAACCAAGTGAGCAGGGATGCATAGCACAGGGAAATGATGGGCCTGCTACTGAGAATGAGAGTGTGCATGTGTCTGTGTGGGAAAGTGCACGCATGGGGTGAGTGTGGCCTGCATGCAGGGGTGAGCACTGCGTACATTCGTGCACAGTGCTTATAGGCAACAGGTGAAAGCTCATCTGCAATCAGGGCAGAACTGCAGGGTTGGGGGAAGTGTGTGTGAATGAAAACTGCAAGGATAAGTATGTGTGGGAGGATGCCCAATCCAATGGTGAAATTTTAGTAGGGATGGTATGTAAGATAGAGTGAAAGTGTTTCCCAAAGTAGCA
This sequence comes from Dermochelys coriacea, assembly GCF_009764565.3. Lineage (NCBI taxonomy): Eukaryota > Metazoa > Chordata > Testudines > Dermochelyidae > Dermochelys > Dermochelys coriacea. The sequence goes on along the minus strand of NC_050077.1, from coordinate 48,339,021 downwards.
ACACATTTCCTTACCCCTGTTATAAATCCACTCTTATAAATGTTTTCACTGACTGACACCAACAGCTTTCAATTCACTCTGAGACCTTCTGTCATTCCCTATGGGACTGTTCAGTGCTATTAAAAAGAGGTCAGATAGCCACGTAGGTGTCCATTTAGATGCATGGGGCTGTGAACTATAAGTCACCAAAGCAGTTCTAGGCCTAGTTGGAGAAAGCAGGACCATTATTTGTGTTTCTTGACCTCTAAGTATTTGTTCAGTTCTCAAGTGTCGTCATGAACAGCAAAAAGAAAAGGAGTACTTGTGGCACCTTAGACGCTCACGAAAGCTTATGCTCAAATAAATTTGTAGTCTCTAAGGTGCCACAAGTACTCCTTTTCTTTTTGCAAATACAGGCTAACAGGGCTGCTACTCTGAAACCTGTCATCATGAACAGTGTTGCTATGTAACCCTACAGCTAATGCTATCAGAGTGGCTGATTGATGTCCCCCCAGATCTGGAACAAGAATGGATCCTGGTGATGTGTCCCATGGGGAAAAGGGCACTGATTGTGGCATCCAGGGTAAGAGATCATAGTGTGTATCAACCACACAAAGCACAGTAGTGGAACTCTGTGTGTGTGCACATGTGCGCCCGTCCGTCCATCCTAATAAAATCAGATATTTGTCCATGAATTCTGGTAGTCCTCTTCCTGCCAACACTGCAAAAAGCCCGATCCTGCTCCTAGGGAAGTTTTGCTACTGATGTTAGTGGGAGTATATCTAAAATCATCTATGCTGTGGGGCCTGATTTCAATACAGTGGTCCCCAGATGCTATTAAAATACAGTCCCATCTTGTAAGGTACATGGGACAAGTCTGGGGTTGTACCTGGATCTGTGTTTTAAAGCCTTGAGTACAGTCAGACCCGTGGCTTGCAGTGTAACAGCAGCAGGGGCAGTTTTGACTTTCTCTATTTCCCTGCAGGGCTCCACTGCAGCTTATACCAAGAGTGGATTTTGTGTCAACAGGTTCCCCTCCCTCTTGCCAGGGGGAAACAGGCGCAATTCGGCAACTGGAAAAGGTAATGATCTGAAGAGGCCTTCAAAATCGGTATGAGAGACCTGGCCTGCTTCTCTGTGTGTATTTAGTCATGGGCTGCCCCAGCCCAGCAGGACTAGGCTTTCCTTGTGGCTAGAGGGTAACCCACCCTCCATGTCTATCCATTTACATCATTATGTGAGATGTACGGGGAATATTTTGGGTATTTTTTCACTATTTTGAGATCAGTTTCTCTGGGAGAAGTGTGATATTGGTTGAACTCAGGCTCACAACCTCCACATCCTTTTCCCACTTAAAAGCCAGAGCTGTCTCTGTGTTAACACAAGTCCCTCTGCACTGGTAGGCTGTCTAGTATTCCCATGGGTAAAGTGTGTGTCTGTGTCCGTCCCTGTAACTTGCCCTTCGTAATATTAAACGAAGTTGCATTGATCCTGTTATTTAAGAGGGGTTGTGAATGCATGGACGTCTTTTCCAGTGGATCCATAGCTTCCTCATTACAGTTTGGTTCCTCCGCCTAGCAGTCTGCCCTGCATGTTCACTGACTCCAGTCAGCAGAATGGTGTCTTTCCTGTGCCCCTCCGAGCAAGGTCAGTGCTGGATTCTATTGCAGTAGCTTCCAAAGCTGGAATGGGAGCGAAGATTGCTCTGTATGTTGTGCTGTGTTGGGCAGAGTTCTTCCAGTCCAAGCCGTAGTAAAAGTCCTGATAGTGTCAGAGCTGTAATATGTAGTCCTGAGTCGATAACACTCCATGCATGGATCACCTATGTTTGTATGTACAGACTACACGATCTTGGACTGTATCTACAGCGAAGTGAACCAGACGTACTACATCCTTGATGTGATGTGTTGGAGGGGGCATCCTGTTTATGACTGTCAGGTACTGGACCTTTCCTCGCCCGAGCCAGTGCATTCAACCCCCCTCCTTACTGGAGGGAGCCTCATTGTGTCATTTGTTCTCTGAACTGTGTCAGATATCGGGGATTCAGTGGAATCTGCAGTAGGTGGATGCCATGAGGCACCATAGTAGACTCCCCAGTGTTTGGGATGGATGATCACTACCCTGTGTGTCTTCTCCCTTCTCCAGACAGATTTCCGATTCTACTGGCTTCATTCTAAGATACAAGAAGAGGAAGGGCTGGCAGAGAAAAGCAGAATTAATCCAGTAAGTCCTTTGTATCCAGAGCGCAAGGAGAGTGTGGGTTTAACTCTCCTATTCAGAATGGGCTGTGTTTTGGTATGATTGGTTTGATCCTCCACATGTCACCACTCAGTCACTGAAATGTTCTTCTGATGAAATGAGATACACATTCAGGATGTAAACAAAACATTTTAAAAACACTAAACCTGCACTTTCCACCTTAAGTGCTGGAGGAGATCTGGGCTGCAGGGTATTAACTGACTGCAATGCCACTTTTAGTCTCCCTGACTGAAATGCAGATGTAAAGGAAAACCAGCGAGGTTTCCCCAGGGACAGCATTAGTGTGCATTTCCTCTCCGCTAGGAATCCTCTTTTGATGTTAGAAGAGAGCCTCACCTGCTCTCAACAACTTGCTTTCTGTCTGAGGGGTCGAGTTTGAGGCAGAACCAGAGATTCGTAAAGCACCAGCCCTTCCTTTACTGAGCTGCGCTGAATGCATGAAGTTGAAAGGACTGAGGCTGTGATGAAGCCAGTTTTTGTGCAGTACAGTGCCCTCAACTTCCGCTGACTCCAATGAGAGATGATGACAACACATCAAAGGCCCCTGATCACTGAGCTGTTATTTTGAAAAGTTGTTCCTGAATACTCTCACTCTTGAAATCCAGGTGGGCTACTCTTGAGTTTAAAGTTAGGCATGTGCTTAAGCACCTTGTTGACTGAAGATCTGTTCCCTGTTCTATTAAAGTGCTTACTGCTGCATATGTGAGCCATGGTCTAAAGGAGGTTTTAAAAAAAAAACCAAACCCTCCGCCAGCCCAGGTCTCTGCTGAGCAAACAGAAACATGGAGCTTGTTCCTATAAACACTTGCTACGAGGTGTAGTGCTCACCGCCACGAGTAATTCACTTCAGTAGGGTTTTTCAGTGGGAAGTATTGTACCCAGTAGTAAGTCTTTTTAGGATTGAACCCATAGATTGTAAGCTCTTCAGAGCCGGGAGTCTGATTTATATGGTGCCATGCACCCCTGTGGGGCTATGAAACTAGTAACTGTAAACCAGGCGGAGCTAGTTGTGCGATCAGTGATATGCTCAGAGAGCAATTTGGGGCAAAACTCACTGCAGGCATAAGTGGGCACGTCTCTGTTGATTTCACTGGATACGCATCTTATGTCAGCGGCGAATATGTTCATCGACATTCAAGAGATGCTACTTGTGCTCATGCTGAAACAGGAGTAACAAAAAGATCATTGGGCTGGTTTTCAGAAGTGGTGGGCACCTGCATGTACCATTGACTTGAACTGCAGGTAATCGGCACCTCTGAACAATTAAGTCCTGTCGCTTTATCTCCAGAACCCAAAGCTTTGCAACACTTAGATGGCCAGTGGAAGAGAATGCACTAACTGCTTCAATTCTCTCTTACTCTTTCAGTTTAAATTTGTGGGCCTGCAGAGTTTCCCCTGCACCGCAGAGAGCCTATGTGAGGTGCTGGCCATGGACTTCCCCTTTGAGGTAAGAGGGCTTTCTGCCTTCGGTGGAGGGACTGGGAACTTGGGACCATGCTGTGGCTCAGTAACAACAGAGCTGTGTGTTGTATAGGGGCTTGGGGGGCGGGGGTGGTGGCTTTAAGGATGTACTGTAAGGAGAGAAGCTGCATTTGGGGCAGCATGTCTAATTTTACTTGGGAATTGTGGCTTCTGCAGACATGCTGGAAGCCAACTCAGCTGCAGCCTGGCTCTCATACAATGGACCAACAGTAAAGGATGGTCTCATGGTTAAAGCGCTAAACTGAGACTCAGGAGCCTGCAGTCATTTCCCACTTCTGCCACAGAGACCATGTATTACCTTGGACAATTCACTTCATCCATCTGCATCTTTTCTCCATCTGTAATCAGGGATAACCATACTTCCCTGCCTTGTGTGGTGAGGACAGATTCACCTGTTTCTGAGATGTTTAGATGTTACAGTGGTGGTGACCATATATGAACCTAGATAGATAGGGAGACAACCACTCTTCTCAAGTACCCCAAGCCAAATGCCTCACTGACTCTCAACTGCATCTCTTGAGATCTCTAGGCCCATGTAAGCAATTACAACAAATGCAGACTGAAACATACTGACAAGCAAATGCTAGATTTGCTGGTAACAATGGACTGTCTGATGCCTTCTTGTTAAGGCAAAGATAGTCATCAGATTTGGTCAGCAAATCTGAGTCCTCTGAATGGCAGTGCCAGGTCTTGTGCTGGAATTGTACTAAGCAAAGAGCAGAATGCACAGAACACCTATTAAGCCTTTATGATTTTTCAGCCAATAGGCTCTCTTGACTGCTGAAACTTGAAGAAGCTGGCAGCCTCAGGGACATTTTTGGCCAGAAAGCTTAATTCTGCCTTTAGACATCTCCCCCTGGAAAAGAGCTGTAGAATGTAGAATGTAGAACCCCACTGAAAGAGGAGTAGAAAGTACCAGGAAGACACTGAAATTCTCAATAAATCCAGAGAGGGAAATTGAGTCTTTCAAACTCTCTCATGTACCCCAGTCACAATTTGCCCCCAGGTTTCCAGCTGTGAAAGGCTAGTGCATCAACATGCTGGGTCATCAAGCTGACTCTTGTCTAATTTGGCTCTAACTGTAGCTCTGAGTTCTCTTCCTAAGCCAGTACTGACACAGAAATAGGTCACCAAGCATTCACTAAAGAAAACTGAATGAACGACTGTGTTAAATTTGCCACCAGAGGGAGCTCATGAAGTCCCTGTAATGTAGCATGGATACCATCCATGGGACAAAAATAATTAAAACTTGCGTAAGGGCTGCAGGTGGACCAAGCCTTCTTATGGACTGCATCCAGTGAAAACCAAATGAATTTGCTATGTTTGGCTGCTTCAAGAATGCAAAGGTGAATTTTCCCCATTCGTTAATTATGGAGAAACATATAGCGCTCATGCTATTTGAATGATTTCTTGAATGTGATGGCAGTGAGTTTAGCCAAATTTTTCAAATCCCTGTCCCTGAAGTGAAGCTTCTGACCCCAAATTTAGGGCCTGATCCAAAGCCCAGTGAGGTCAGTGGGAGTCTTTCTGTTGATTTCAATGGGCTTTTAATCAGTCCACTGGCCTCTTAAATAAAAGTGATTTATGAGTCTGTTTTTCAGAGATGCTGAGCCTGCACAAATCTGATGGAAGTAATTGAAAATCCTATTGAAGTCAATTGGAGCTGCAGGAGCTCGGCTCTTTGGAAAATTACAAGCTTCTTTTACTTAGGTGTCAAAGTCTGAACCTAACTTGAGGCACTCAAGTTTGAAAATGTTGGCCACAAAAAAATAAAATGCCTCCATGCCAGTTTCCTATCAAGATCAGTCTTGTCCAAACAGTAACATTAACCTTCTTTCTGAATTGGCTGGCGTCAGGACAGTGATTCAGTGTAGAGACAGACAGCCAATTAAATTGGCTGGAATGAAAATAGAAACTGAAATAATTTACAGAAAATACTCTTGAGAGGACATGACTTGTCTCGATCTATCTGATTCTTGGCCCAGCTTATTGAGACTCTACCCATGTGCTGCAATCTTGAAATAAAAGGAATGCAATTGAAGGAGCTTCCCTGGGTCCCTACCTAGCAGAGTCCCAAAGTTACTTAAAGACTCTCTCCTACTTGGGTGGCTAGTATGGCCTCTTATTGACAGCTTGCTGTGCATTATCTGGAACGTATTACATGTGTCCGCATGGCAAAGTGTGGTCACGGCAGGAGCTCCCTTTTCCCGAGTCATCCCTTACTTCCCCCATGTGTGGGTTTGCATTCGGAATATTCAGGGATCTTGCCCAAGCATAATATGAATCTCATTGCTTTGGTTCATGTTTGATTAACACAGAAGTCCCCGTCCATGGGATTTTTCTGCCAGACCCCCCACAGTGATCGATAACCAAGTAATCCTCTCTCTTCCCCAGTTATTCTGCACAGCGTCTTTGCTCACACACAAATTGCCTTTTAGAGCTCAATCGGCTTTGCTAAAAGGAGCCCCCCCACCCCAAACATTAAGAAATCCGAAGGTAAGGTCTAATCTGACCAAGTGCACCTATGGGAATCAGTGGAAGGGATAATTGAAAATCCTTAGTGTGCAGGGTAAATCTAAATGGAAAAGAGGCTAAAAGGTAACATCAGCCAGCTTCAGTGCTTGAATTGCAGTGGTAGCAAAAGGCTTAGGGCCTGATCCTTCAAGTACAGAGGATCCTTAACTGCCATCGATTTGAGTGGGAGATAAGAACATTCATTACCTCCGGGATTCATTAAGAATTTATCGAGCATGAGGAAGCTGAAGGAACAGGAGCAGAAGACAGATCAGGACTGCTTGGCATCACTGCCTCTGACTAATCACTTCCAAGATGTCCTATTCCTTAATTTAAAAACAAAACAAACAAACAAAAAATGCTGAAATGTTCTTTCAGTAAGGCTGCTTTATTAAAAATCAGCTTGAGTTTCTTCAGTGCAGGAGCATAGCAACCAAACCAAAACCACTGATATTAGCTGCTCAACTGACATTAGCCTAACTATTTGTTGTGTTTCTCTAATAATCTGATGGACGTGACCCATTCAGCATTTAATTGTATTCCTATCAAAAGGGGCGCTAATCTGATAGTATTGGAACTCTTCGGTTTCCACTTTCCTCTTCCTTCGTTTATCTCATTGTCTGAAATAATCAAATAAAATGTCTGGTGGTTTTAGCTTGAAAGTGAAAAGAGATCAGTAAAGCTGGGAAGCATCAAAAGTCAAATGTATTTGCTTTCAGATCTGTCTGTGTGCACACTTACACCTGAAATGCCTCTGTCCCCTGATGTAAATGCTGCCCATTCCGTGTATCTCTCTCTCTCTCTCTGCCTCTTACAGATAGATGGGCTCCTTTTCTACCACAAACAAACACACTACTGCCCTGGCAGCACCCCACTGGTGGGCTGGCTCCGACCCTACATGGTATCAGACATCCTTGGGATGACTGTGCCAGCTAATCCGCTAACTGCCAAACCAGACTACGCCGGGCACCAGCTCCAGCAGATCATTGAGCATAAGAAGAGTAAAAAGCTGGCAGGAGAAGAGGGATGCTTGAGCTCCAAGGAGGTGGCTGAGAATGGACATTATGAGTTGGAACACTTGTCTACCCTTTGTCCAGCAGAATCTCCCAACAGCCAAGTTGAGACAGCAAGCCAGATGGAGAGCTAGACTACTGTAATGGGATGGTTTTATTGAGAGGGTGAGGGGCCACAGCGCAGCCTTCTCGTTTTCCATTGCTGCTCATACTGGCTGGGAGGAGGATAATGATGATCATTGGATGGCTCTGTTTTAAGTGCCTTTAAGGGAAATAGGTCAGCTTTAACACAGTTTTTGCAAGGACTGTCAAGTCTGTGGAGATGGTAAGGTTTAGTCCTACCTGCTGAGGAAACCTGCTCTTGGGATTGCAGCCTGTGCCAAACTGCATGGTTACTCATTTAGAACCTGATCCTGTTCCTATTGAAGTCCATGGCAAAACTCCATTCTCGGAGCAGGATTCTGATGCCTGTTTGTAAACTGAACACCAAATACCAGGCCGCAGACACACCTTACTAGGCTGAAAGTCGGGGGCATTTCCACCTCCAATCCAGTGGTTTGCACTTAAGGCCTTTTCAATGAAAGTTTTGTGGTCAGTCTGATTCTAGTTTCAGAATGTTGCACTATAAGTCTAAAATCTGAAGTCTTTATGTTTGACACCCACATGTTACTGAGAAACAGAATTTCCTTGCATCAGACCAGGCCCCTGTATCCAAAAATGGCTGTGTGCAAAAAGAATTCAGCATAATTTTATTCTCTGACCCTTTTTTTGCAGTAGGGGAAATGCCCAAGTCAGGCTGAATTTTTTGTGTGTGTGTGGTTGAATGTGTAGAATAAAATGTTTCACAGAACAATTAACTCTTCAGTCTCTCTTATAGTATGGATTATCATTTAGATAACTGGTATCTTTTACATTTGTATGTAAAAATTGGTTATTTTTGGATCAGGCACTTTATAGCACTAACTGAAACCAGGAAAATACTATGTATGGTTGAGTTTCACAACTCTATCAATGCACCTTAGTCCTTATCTCATGCTCTCGCTGCTATTTCAGTCCCAGCCCTCTCTTGTATACAGACTTTCAACTGCATTGATATGTACCAGGGTATGTCTACACTTGGTACTGCAACAGAAGGGTGTTGTCTGTTGCTATATTAAACCAATCTCCTTGAGAGGTAGCAGCTAGGTTGATGGAAGAATTCTTCCATCAACCCAACAGCTCTGTGGTAAGGGTTAGGTCAACATAACTACGTCCCACAGGGTATGAAGTTTTTCACAGCCCTGAGCCATGTAGCTAGGTGATCTAATTTTTAGGTAGATCAGGCCCTAGTTTTATCATTAAAATGAGTATCTGCTAGGGTGAGACCACCAAACTCAACTGACTGGTTACCCAAACTAGGTTTTCACTGGGGATAAAAGGCCAGTATGCTAACCTACAGGTTTGAACTCTTTATTATGTTATGCAGACAGCAAACGAGTTATAGTTCCAACCAGCCCACTCAAGTTAAAAGGGGTGGCTGAAATTTCATACTATAAATACTACTGCAGGTGATGTACCTGATTCTCCATGATGATAGTTCTGCTTGGTTATGAAGAGAAATTGCATTATGTACTGTAGGTGATGAGCACCCTGGTACTAGGAATGATTCTTTATGTGTAGACAGTAGATCAATTTATATACTCCCCCACCCACCCCCATTTTCCCCAGAAAATGCTGGCTTCTTTGCCAAGAGTGTGGGTGGCTTGTAGTGGTTTGATTGTACAGCTGATATTGATAATACAAGTGGGCAGCAGGAACTGTAATAACTATACTGAAAACTTAGCATGGAAGAGAATGTTGGCCTATTATCCCCCTTCATTCACACACATAGGAAATCATGCCTTAGGTGTGTGAATGAATTTGGTTGTTAACATGTGGCTTGAATATGCTACAGACTTCTTCAAACTGCTGTTTATTATTTATTAACAACTTGGCAGATGGGAGGGCTGTACTACCTCCCCCCCACTTCCCTGCACAGTGAAGGATGGAGAAAGTATGTGAGATAATGAGTGTCCTAAGACCTGCTGAAGCCTAAACCAGTGACAGGCTTATGAAAAATACTGCTGTTGCTCTCTGTGAATCTCAGATTCTGATGGCAAAATCCAACTGGTTGGTGCAAGAGTCACACTGGAAGCCTGGGCCCCTAATCAGGGTGCTTTTCAGATGCAATAAAGTGGTAATTTATTTAATCATCCAGAAATCTGAATCTAAGGCTAAGCATCCCTGGCTGCTTGCTTTGGGAAGGCGAAAGCTGCAGCTCCGGTTACTATCTTGTATGCTGTCCTTCACAGAGCTTTCCAAGGTCCTCCAGCAAAGAGGGGAGTCATCAGTATGAAATACAGTAGGAAGAAAAAAGTTTTTTTTCTGATAGAAGGGGGAAACTGAAACTGTCTTTATATGTTGTAGAGGATCCCTTGCCGATAGTGCTGCATAGTTCTGCTTTAAAAATATTAGCAGACTCCAGGAGTAAATCTTTATGTTACAATTAACGCTGAAAATGAAAGGGTGTGTTTGAGGAGAAGGTGTTAAACAAAAGTCCCTGGCTGCAAAGCATTCTGTTTCCATAAACTCACAGCTGTTGGGTGAGATGCTGGTAACAGAGCGCTCTCCACCCTGCTCCAGGTGGAACAAGCAGCTGCCTCCATTCCTTGTATCTGCAGTGGCAAAGTAATTTATTGCCAGATGCAACAGGAACCTGCTGAGGCAGTGACAAGGACATAGCTGGGAAAGTGGGGAGAGCCTGTGAGGATGTAATGCCAAAGCCCAGTATAGCAGAGCTAGCCAAAGTGTGGCCTGAGGGTTTCTAGAGGTGTGCTCATCTTTAGTGTGGAGAGGTGGCCTACAATCAAGCCCCAGCTCAGAGCTCTGTAAGCTGGCAGGATCTTCAGCCTCCACAGGCCTCGCTTCCATGGAAAAGATGGAGATAGCTGCCCTGTGCTCCATTTTCCTGCAAGTTAAATACCAACCCTCCGGCTGCAGGCAAGTTGCCAGTGCAGCCCTTGTCAGCGGAACAAAATGTCCACCCCTGCCACAGCCACTGAGGCCAGTTGGGGTATAGCTTTCTGAGCAAGCCCTGTTGCAGTACCCAGACATGCCCTCAGAGGCAGTGTGCAGCGATTAGCATGAAAACTGCTCTGAATCAAAGCTCTGAAGACATTTTTTTAAAAGCCCTTTAGCACTCGGCTGTCCCACTCCCCACGAGCAGCAACTACTGTTCAGCTATATAAGTAGAACTATCTGCCCAGACTTTAAAGTGCCTGTCACTGAGGTAGATCTAGTTAATGGATTCGAGGAAGTGGTGACCACCCTCCCTTTCCTTGGAAATGGGACCTGTAACATGTTTGTTGTGACATGGTGAAATGGTATGGAAAAAAATTGCGACTGCTGATTTAGTTCACGGCTGGTCTTGTTCCTCTACAAGGGAATCAATCATCTATCTATCATTCTAGATATGAATATTGTGCATATCAGTGTGTAACTTACACAGTGTAAGTGAACTCAAGAGGAGGATTTTTGTTTCTCTCCATCAACCTCTAAGCCAGTGAGAAATTTAGTAGGTAAATATTTATTTTTATTTCATATATAATAGGAGTGACCACCCCCCCCCTCAGAACATGCTACAAGGAGGAGGTGTGGTGGATCTCTTTGACCACTGCTTCTTGTGGATCCTGATATGTCAGGCAATTGACAAATTGTGTCACTCCGACCCCAAAGTGCAAGTGCCAGAGAGGTCAGTGTAATATACAGCACAAAAATCACCATTAAGAGCCATTGGTGGGCAAGGCATTATACACTTGGAAGACCAGGCCCCTGCTCTGAGAAGATGAACATCTATGACAGATATTATTTACTTGTACTGTTGTAGCTCCCAGGAGCCCTAGTCATGAACTTGAACTCTGTTGTGCTAGGTGCTGTACAAACACAGAACAAAAAGATGGTCCCTGCCCCCAAATAGTTTACAATGTAAGTAAAGACAATGGATTGTGGTAGACAGGAAAGGGGAAGAGATACATGTAAACAATGGGAAAGTACTAAAGCTAAACTCTTGTAATCCCAATACTTTTTAAAGACAACGTAGTCTATCTATCTGCATTGTCTCTATAATGGCCAGATGCAAGAGTGGGAGTTGATAAGAGTGAACTAGGGGAAGCTCTCTGATAACTGGTGAGGGGTGATCCTCAGGGATGTGGAGTAACACAGATCTTGGAGTCTGGGCCATGTCAGATCTTGGACTGCAGAGACTGCAATAATCTACCCTAATCATTTCTCTTTGTGAATGTATTGGAGTGCTCAAGCAAGGAATTAAAAAAAAAAGAAGCAAGTATATTCTGGAAGAGAATTTGGATGTGAGGAAAACAGAAGGGGAGATTTACTTTAAAAACCGTAGTTAAATCCAGATTGGATTACAGGAAACAGCCACAAAGCAGGCATCTGAAGTTGAGATCAAATGAGCTAGCTCTTTAGGCCCAGCATGAATTTCCCCTGACCAGCCGTTCTTTAGTTTCTCATGACCTTCCACTCTTTCCTCCTCAAAAGGCACTTTTTCACATCTGTTCAGCTCCAGGGGAAGTAGGAAAGGAAGGTGGGAGCTCTAGTGTAGATAAGGTGTCAGCAATCACTGCCATTTTAACCACCATGTCATGTAGATTTGCTCTGGCTTAGCCAAAATGGTAGTTAAAACACCAGTGGCTACTGGACTGTTGTTTACTCCATGCTAGTGCTCTCAGGGCTACTACCACAAATAGGGCTGCACTGGAAGGAATAAGAGTGGGAATTATTTTTTGAACAGAGAAGGGCAAGGAGGCCTTTTAACCCTACGTGTCATTCACCTCCGCACCCATGGGGCTTACTTGAAGAAAGCATCCATAATTGTAAAACATACTATATTTACCCACTCAGTCACACTGTCTTTTGTTCTCTTCGTCTTGCTCATCACCCCAGCATCTGAGCACCTTTTGTAATTCCCTTCCACATTCCTTTGACTGCATGTTGTTTATCTGTGTCCCCATCCTGCCACTGGATCCCCTCAGGCAGATCTTTCCACCAGTGATCTACAGGGGTGCAGGAGCCCCACCTACATTAACCTGATTGCTGGATCCAGGCTTTAGATTGTGTGGGCTAGTTCTTGCAAACAGCTGTGCCCACAGTGTGCCAGGCACTTTACAAACACATAAGAGAACAAAGGTCTTTTGGGGCAAGCATGCTGTTTTCTGATCTAGCTATAATGTGCTTGGTAGACTAGAGATGATAGGGAAAGAATTTACACCTCATCTGGGTCACTTATAGACAATGAGGGAGAGGTTGTTGAGCTAATGGACTGTTCACAGATATGCAGAAGTTCTCTTGCAAAAGGGTGACTTCTGATATCCTCTGATATCCTCTGTCTGCAAATGCATCCGATGAAGTGAGCTGTAGCTCACGAAAGCTTATGCTCTAATAAATTTGTTAGTCTCTAAGGTGCCACAAGTACTCCTCTGTTGTATGAATCTCTCTCCCTCCCTTCCCTAGATTCCTCTTTCTGTTCCTTTTTTGCCTCCTCCGTGTATCTCCCTTTCCCCAATGGATAGCTTCCTGTTTCTCCTTCTTTTGGAGGAATGCCTCTCTTCCTTCCCCCCTCCCCTTTCTGCTATGCAGATCTCTCTGCCTCCCTCCTTCCCTTAGATTCCCCTCCCTGGCTGTCCTCTGCCGCTGTTTGTGAATGAGACTCAGTTTCTGAATGGAGTTGCTGGGGGCTCTGGCTGGCTCACCAGGGGAAGCGGTATTGGCCATGAGAAGGGGAGGGGGACGGGTTTTCTTTGCTTCCTTCCTCCCTCTCTGCTGCTTTTGAGGAATAAGGACTGCGAGACAGACAAGCGAGAGATGGAGGCTGCAGGAAAGAGCTTCGTTCTCTAAAAGGAAAATACAAACGAAGAGAGGGAATTGATGGTCTCATGCTAACTATAGTCAGGAAGCAACAGCAGGGGGATCTTGCAAAGGCAGAGAAGAAAAACCCAGGCGGATTGAGGCACAGTCTGGAGAGATTGCAAGCAGATTTTGTGGGGGGAATGAAACTTCCAGAGCAGCTGGGTTTTTTACCCCCCTCTTGTGTGTGCAATTTTCTGTAACCTGCAAAAGCTCTTATGAAACCGAGGAAGAAGTAAAAGAGCCTGAGGTTTGAAAAGAAACCAAAAGAATCGTTGCAATTTAAAAGGGAACAAAACCGAACTTTAACTTATTTTTTCTTTCAAGTTGCATCAGCTTTTCGAGGGAAGGGATCACTGCATTAATCTTTCTCCCTCCAAGTGTGTAGCTAATCTACAAGAGAGACTAATGGGTGCTCCCTGGGAGCTCAGGAGCAGCGTCCCCAGCTGAGCGGGGTGTTTGAGGGGCCCCTGGCTGGGAGGGTGGCCAGCTGCCCTCTCCGGGGTGTTGGCTGGGGGACAGGGGGCCGGTTTGCTGCTTTTGAGTCAGACTGGTCGATGTTTGAAAGCCCTGGTTTAAAAACTCCAAAGGAGCAGCCGCCGCCTCCTCCTCAGCAGTTTGCAAGCAGGAGGAGCTGCGGCAGCAGGATGGCCGCAGAGCTGAGCCCGGAGGAGGAGCAGGTAAAGCCGTACCCCCACTCCGGGCGCCCCAAAGCAGGGCGGGCAGGGGGTGGGCGCGCGCAGATCCGACCAGGGGGATTCCGGGGGAAGGGTCTTGTGGGAACAGGCAAGTGGGGGGCACATACTGCTCCCCATCTCCCCAGTGCTTTCTCTCTGAGCTCTGGAGATGTGGGTGCTAGCGGGGGGCTGGTGCCTCGAGGGGCTGGATTAGTGCCCCCGGTGCCCCCCACGTTCGCTACATCCCCTTTGTTCTCCCCTCTCCGCCTTGAACTGGGGGGCTCCCCAGCCCTTCCGATTGGGAAAGGGTCGTGGTGGGGGGACCCCATAGCCTAGCCTAGCCTCCCTTCCGGGGAGCTGGTTCCCTTCCGGCGGTCCCGGGGCTCTCTCCCCTAGGGGTATTATCCCCTCCATGGGAAGCAATGGGGGGATCACCCCGATTTGGGGCCGGGGGCTCCAGGGTGTGCGGGGGCGGGGAGGAGGCGGCTCGGGGATGGTCTGGGGGAGCCGCGGCCTAGGCCCCGGCCTGGTGGCTGGGCCCCATGGGGACCCCCAGCGCCCCCACCCCATAGGGCTCCACGCAGGGGGCGCCGCCCCGCCCCAGGACGAACAGCGCGGGGGGAGGAGTTGGGGGCCCCCTTGTTCCGGTGGCAGCCGCCGCCCAGGGGCCCGAACGGCAAAAACAATCGGGACCATCCACAATCGCCCGTAGCCCCCCAGGTCCCCCGTTGTGCATGGGGTGTGTAGGGGGACGATGGGGGGCCAGCCCCCCACTAGGGGCTGCTGTAGGAGGGCTGAACCCCCAGCCAAATGGGGGCCTCAGTGTCGGACCCGGCGGGGGCAGGCCCGGGGTGTTCCTGGGGTCTCCAATCTGTGCCCCTTTCCACCTTTTATCCCCCCACCCCACCCCCAAAATCATCCCGACCCTTTTTATTCTTTTGAGTGGGGGCGGCGACGTGAAACTGAAAATTGTGCAGAGACGTTTCCCCCTCCCTTCTCCCTCCTCCTCCTTCCCGTAATGTTTTAGGGAGTGGGGCGGGCGAGAAAAGACTCAACTCTCCCGCAGACCGTGTGTCCCCAGCTGCTCCAGGGGCTGCTGCTCAGTAGAATCTGCTTCCTGTCCCCGCCAGCTCCCGAGAGATTCCGCAGGGCAGCTTGTGCTCAGGGAAGCTGGCATCTCTTCCTGGGCCAGCCTGTGTGTGTGACCTTGGGAGGGAGTGGCTATGTCTTTGTGCCTCAGTTTCCCCTTCTGCAGAATGGGGCTGTCCACCTCGTCAGGTGTGCCGCGAGCCTTACTGGATATTTGTGAGGTGCTGCCCGCCCCCCCCCCCACCACCACCCCCGGGCTGTGGCAGTGGTATGAGGGGATGACTGGGATTATTGCCTCACCCATTTTAAACTGGGACCACCCCCTTTTCCTGTTTTGCCCTCTTCACTTCACTCTCTCCAAGGATGGATTTAAGATTTTATGCTTCCCACGCCCCATTCCTCCCCGTGACGTTTGTATCTTCCTGTCACTGGGTTGCATCACTGCAGGAGGATGTTGCATACTTATAAATATAGGGACTGTGCTGTGAATTTTAGGGGGGGTGGTGTTAATTTAATCCTGGATATGAGGGGAAGGTGGGGAAAGCTGGTGGGGATGGGTTGTGCTGCTGATTCAAGCCAGCTCTGATTTTCCCATACTCCTGTGCTCTTTAAAGATGAGAACTCTTGTAGTCTGTATCTTTAACACTTCTGTGTCCACAGCTTCTGCCTGCAGTGCCTGGCTCTCTCCCTTTCCCGTACCCAGCTGTCTTCGCCCCCCTTCCCCACCTCATTGTTCCCACTCTTCTCTGCTACCATTGTGGACTCACAGCAGCTCCTTTTTCTGCCCAAGCTTAGACCAGTGTCCTCTGAGCAGTCCAGAGTGGTCCTCAGTCCAGCCAAGGATCTATCTCTATCTGGTATTCCTGGGAGCAGAGGAAGGGAAATGCAGCTTCCAGCATAGATCTATAGATCAGATCTGCTTGGTTTGGAGCTGTATAAAATCCAGGGCTCTGCCAGGTTCTGGTTTCAGTAAAAAGAAAGCCCGGTGCCCTGCACTTGCAGTGAGCTCCAGGCAGGCAGGTAGACCCATTGTGCTGAGCCCCATTGAAGTGGCATGGGTCCTCATGGACATTCATTACGAGACCACTGGTCATTACAACATGAAGTCAGCCTCAGCAACTGGCTTCTGTATAAAATCAGAGTAAAACATGATAGCTAGGTTTTAAACAGTGGAGAAAGGGGCCTGGATTTTTTTTTTAAAGATATACTTTGCGTTATATTTTAAAAGTGTCTTTAATAAATCAATCCTCAGAACACCCCTGTGAAGTAGGAATTGTAATCACCATTTTACAGCTAGGGAAACTGAGCCACAGAAGGTTTGAATGACTTGGCTCAAGGTCACAGGAATCAGTATAAGAGCTGGGACTAGAACTCCACAGTTCCTAGCTCCTGAGCATTCACCACAATGTTCTCTCTCCTTATAGATCACATGAAAGATTTGTAGTGATGAAATCTAAGTGAGGTTAATCAGATCCCATGCAGGTTGTTCCTGCAGGGGTCAGATAGGAATTAATTCCCATTGTCACATCGTTGCACAACTTGTTCAGGGCATTATTATTATTATTATTATTATTTATTATTTTGGTCATCTTCTGAATCCTTAATTAGTGCCTCCTGTCTCAGACAGGGTGCCAGACTTGAAAGACCAGTGCTCCAATCTGATCTGGCAGATCTTTTGTTCATAGATTCATGATTCTAAGGCCAGAAGAGATCAACTAGTCTGAGCTTGTGTATAATACAGGCCAGAGAACTTCCCCAAAATAAATCCTAGAAGAGCATATATTTCAGAAAAAAACATCCAATCTTAATTGAAAAATGGTCAATGATGGAGAATCCACTCTGACCCTTGGTAAATTGTGCCAATGGTTAATTACCCTCACGTCTTACTCCTCCACTATCTCTGAGTTCCTGGCTGGTTCATCACCTGTCTAAACTTCATATTCTCTTAAAATATCATGAATTGCTCTACATATCAAGATGATTCTTGGGTTATTATTGGTAAAGAAACTGAAGTAGACATCCATCCTATGTAAAACAGGGCTCCACCTTAAACTTGATGTAGATTTCTTTTTGTTAACATCAAACTCTACTGTTGTGGAGGAAGCCTGGTTTGCACTGAGAGTCACAGGTAAACTCCTTTATCCCAATCTCTCTGGTGTTACCAGATTTGCCTGTTGCTTTGGGATATGCTAATTTATTAGGGTTACTCTTCTGTGGAGGGGGGAGGTTCTGTAATTCTATCAATATACTGCTTGTCACTTGTGTTCTCATACGGAGGTCTACTTCTCCCGGCTGCAAGTTCCCTCCCAGTGGAGCTATCTTGCAGGACCTGAGTTCCCCAGGGCTAGGTTCTTCCAGCCCCAGAATCAGCCGGACGGACTCGCACATTAACAGAGCGCGTCTGACAGGACCTGGTTAATCAGCACTCCCAAGCTGACCCCTTATATGTCCCTGAACTCAATAGGGTGGGTCGAGCAACGCTTCCAAGCTGTCACTCTCATATGCTCTTGGACTCAGCAGGCTGGGTCGAACAGAACCTCCAAGCTATCACCGTCCTATGCCATGGGCACTGCACTGCAATAGAGCACGCCTGAGCAGGTTGGGTGAAGCAGTACTTTAAATCTGCCACCCTCATATGTCCCAGGTTCAGCATGTCCCTATCCCCACTTTCACATTACAATAGTACTGGTAGTAACCCACTTGATGAGCAAACCCCACAGAATTTTTGGGCGCTGCAGGGATCTTTAGCTTAGGTATGAGGAGCGTTGCTGCAGAGCGAATGGGGAAGCCAAAAACCATCCATGAGGGGGAGAGGGAGAGAGAGAGAAGCTATCAGCTTAACCATGAGTTATTTATTGCCAGGTAATAACCATACAAGGGGCGCCAAACAAACAAAACAGTTATAATATTAAATCTAACTTAAATTTGATTATAAAAGTCAGGTTTAGAAAACTGTAACTGATCACACAAGTCAGGGTCAGAAGGCTATACCTAGGGAGAGAGGGTTGGGTTCTCACCGCTCCGTGAAGCTTGAATTGATCAGGGTTCCCAGGTGGTGGTGGTGGTGGTAACTGAGGGTCCGGAGTGCTGGAGACAGGCAAAGCCCTCAGCATAATCAGTCAGAAGAAAATGAAGTCCGAATGGAACTGATGCAGATGTTGGATACAGGCATTGGAATGCTTACTTGAGCATGGGTAGGGGTTTTTGTAGGGAAAGAACAACGGTTCAAGGGAGAACGCTAGATTTGTTTATGGATAAACTGATGGCTCAAGGGAGTATACCAACGTTGTTTTGTTAGGCTAGACAATGGGAGCTAATCATTCCTGGCTATGCGCGGTGTTCCTTGGAGGGAACTCGCAATGCGATTAGGGAGCTTCACTATTTTGGATACCAATAAAGGATTTATTACTAGAATTGGTCTGATAACTACTGAGCTGGGTGTGTGCAGGTGTGGGTTCATTAACATCTGGAGCAGAGATCCCCGGTCATACAGTGCTTCCCTCCCTTTTCTGATCCCAGAGTTTCATTTAGTTCTTGCCTTGGAATCTCTGTTCTCCATTTTGTATGCTAATGGGGATGCCTCCCTGTCCCATCTTTGATGCAAATATGGCTAGGGGAGTTTCCTTAATCCTGTCATCCTTGTCCGGAGGGGTTTAGGTGTGTCTTCCAACTGCCATTTCGTTGCTTTTTGTAAGTCTTTCTTCTGATTGGCTTTGGTTCAAGCAGAGGTTGTGGGTGGGGGGGAAGGTCTTTCATGAGTCAGACAGACTGGAAACTGTGCCCTCGTTCCCCAAGAACACAGAGCTGATAGGTAACACCGGGGAGACATCTGAAACCTTTGTTTACTAATGTTGCACTGAGGAAACAGAAACAAATACAATACTCATGGCTCAAAAATCCAAGCAGAGGCCTTTAGGGGGAAAGAACTAATGGTTCTTCTGATGGGGGGGGGGGGAATTCTTCCAGTTTTGACCTTGATAGTTTGTCTAAAGATTTTATGCTAAAATCCTGTATGCTTGTTTATTTTCAAGAGCCGGTTACACAACAGTCAGGGATGATCTAGATAATACTTAGTCCTGCCATGCGTGCAGGGGACTGGACTAGATGACCTTCCAAGGCCCCTTCCAGTCCTACGATTCTATGATTTCTGTGCAGTGATCTATGGATGCTGTTTAGGCTACAGTAGAAATGCTGGATAGTGCTATCATTGCAACCCATTCTCTCCACCTGTCCTCATATAAATGGATATTACCATTTTGATCCCCTCAACCCCCCAGGATTTCAACCTTCAACCTCCCGTTAGTTTGGAAGGGTTCTAGTCTTCCATGTCACCTCAAGCAAACAAGCAATAGGAACTGTTTATATGACCAGTGCCAGCTTTTAGTTCTTTCCCAGTGTTGCTGCTATTCCGGATGCATGAATCAGTATGTGGGGACAAAATATTCTTAGCTCTTTTCTCTGAAAAAGAAATGCCCACTGCGGTCAAATAGGGGTGACATGGCACACTGGAAAATGAGGTAGTTGCAAAGAATTGTTCAGTCGGTAAGGACTGGAGATCTCTGAGGTCTTGTCCACTAATGTAATGTGGATGGATCAGAAGTGCTAAATCCATTATATCCTGATGTAATTTGTATGGAATAAAATGATCTCCCAACTTTTTGTTGAGAAGATAGTGGGGTTCCTTGATGTCACTGGATACGCCATCCCTGAAAACGGGTGGGCTGATGGGCCAGGGCTGCAACATTCAGTTGCACAAATGTCAGGCAGTGCAATGTTTTGAGAGTTATTGATGCTTTTTTAATTCCACCCTCTTGCAACGAGGGACTTCTGACATAACCACATAAAAGCATGCAGTGATTAAAAAATTCTGTGGACAGTTTCACTTAAAGCAATATTGTCAACTTAATAAGTCAGAATTCTTTCAGAAAATGTTACCTACTGCTAGAAGTAACGCTTAAGGACCTGATCCTGCAAAGACTTAAGCACGTGCTTAATTTTAAGTATGTAAGTAATCCGAATTGAATTCAATGGGACTACTCACAGTGCTTAAAGTGAAGCATGTGAATAAATCTTAGCAAGATTGGGGCCCAAAATTATGCTGATTTAAAGCATCAAGAATGATTCCTCCCCCTACCCTCCCTTGTCATTTGTTTACTTTGTGAATTTGAGCACTTGGGTCCATAGTAAGTTTTTTATTGTTTCCCTTGTAGGGTCAGTTTCCCTGTTTGTTTATGTGGGTCTTTCACAAAGCAACAGGAAAAGACAAACTCTTAGAAAGGGATTTTCTGGAGCATTCAGTGTTGTCCTAACTCTGCTTCCGGTGAAGGCACTGGAAGTTTTATCACTTCAGAGTGGAGCAGTTAGACTAGCGCCGTGAGCCCTTTGAAAATCATACCCTTGGCTAATATTAAAACATAACTGCAACCGTGACAGTTGTCAGGAGAACTGAGGACAGGTGGATTGGGGAGACCTGAAATGACTTTACCTCCTATTTAGACATTGATTAGATTTCAGGATAATGGTGTCCCTTTACAAATCTAGGTGAAGGGGTAGTTTCTACATAAAAGAACATAGCTGCAGGCATATCACCTCGTGCTATGAGCCTGCCATATCTCACCAGCTAAACAGGGTCAGCTTTGTTTAGCTAGCACTTGGGTGAGACATCTTAAGAAACATCCATGTGCTGTCTAAAGTGTTGTTGATCAAGTTGGTATTCTTCCCTCTGAGTCATTTCTGAACTAGTGATCTAGCTTGATACTATAGGGCATTGCGCTTCTGGACGCGTCACTTCCCAGACGAGAGTTAAAACCTGACAAGTTGTGGTCACTGGAAATCTTGGGGTACCTTTCACAAGAGTAGGGAAGTTAATTGTAGTGGTCTGGAGAAACTGACTAATTACATTCTGTTGACCTAAATAACTCCTGGAATTTCAGAAGAATTTATTTTTCACTTCCTGTTCTAAACTAATGTGCAGTCATAAGCATACCACTGAAGAGTTGCTGTATTTCACTCCAGAAGTGTACAATTCACTCTATTTATTTACACAGATTTTTTGGAGGAACAGTGTAGGGAAAAATTATTTCTCTTGTCATACTGTTTGACTATCACATGAGTCTCTGATTTATGGCCCTGTAACATAAGACCCTACTGCAATGTGTAAAAAAGGGGTACAGTTACAAGTACTACTTACACTTTAATTTTGGATTCCCTGATTCTTGTGCCATTAAAATGTCAACACAAGCATGTTTTGGATTTTATCTTCTGCTGAAAAGAGAATGCTCTGGAATGCTCTTTCCAAGCATGTCTGCAAAGCCCCTACCCTCTTCTTATTCAAATTTTGTCCCCCAAACTTTGCATCTGCTCTGATGTATACAAGAAATTAGTCAGCTAATTTGAAGTACAGCTGGGAGTAGGTTAGTCATGGCAGGGTCGGGGGAAGAAGGGAGGGAAGATGAGCTTGCAATATGTGTGAGTGTTGGTCATTACAGAGACCTCTCTGCCTATCCTGTTGCTCCAGCCATTAATTCTGTCTCTCTTAGATATATGGACCCTCATCACCATAATATGGGAGTGCCTCACAATCTTTAATGTAATCCTTGTTGAGACGGGAAATTGAGGCACAAAGAGACCAAGTGACATTCCCAAGGTCACACAGGAAGCAGAGCAGGGAATTGATTACAGATCTTCCGTGGCCCAGGATAGAATCCTGACCACTGGAACATCTTTCCTCTCCTTGTTTAACTCTCGGATTGTCTATTTGCTGGGGCAGGGACTCTGTCTAGATTAAAATCAATTCTTTAAAATAAAAACATGTTTTAGGATCTAAATTAAATACATATTTTTCTTAAAAAATAAACATATTTAAAATTTATGACAACCCATATTAAGACCTAAACTTACTTTAATTTAAGTTATTTTAATAGATTATACTAACAAAATTCAAGCAGTACATGTTTGCTGCCAGTATTTTAAATAAAATCAAACCACTGAACTGGTGGAAATCATTGGCCAAGCACCTGGAACCAGAGTTTGCTAAAAGGCTAAACCAGCTTTTGACATCAGTAGCCTCTTCTGTAGGTGCAAAGAGAATATTTTCTTCATTTAGGTTTATTCAGCTATTTCCATTCAATGACTAGTTCATTCAAACTTGAGACAGCAATTGGGAGCCGATAAAGTAAGAAAGCTTGTTTTCTTCTAATCTGTGAATAAAAATGAGGTGTAAGAGGATGAGATCTACTAGTTCTAAAATCTTGAAGGATGTGGTGACCCGAAACAGTAAGTTCAATTCAATAACTACAGGTTAATGAATACTTGCTTTGTTTAATAAATCAGTTACTTTTAAATGCAAAACATCTTTTGATAAATTTATATTTTCTGTTGTAGTCCGGTATAATTGAGATAATTGTCTTTAACTAATAAAAAAAATCAATATAAAAATGCTGGTTTTGTGCATTTTGAGTTGAATTCAAATTTCCATCCAAATGCAGCTTGACACAAATCACAAGTACAAAAGTTAATAATCTAGTAAATGAGAAATGCATCAGTCACTGTTGTCTAACGTAATAAAAATGTAAAAATTAAGAATCTGAATAAATGTAAGTGAAGCTATTAAACTGCTTAAATAAATACATATAGATATTTTGTATCTTCCTGGTTATCGAAAAGAAGCACCAAATGTAGTGTAAAGGCTGTATTTAGTGGCAAATTGACATGTTTTAATGGTTACCAACCAACGCAAATGAACTGTTCTTTAGGAAAATAATTAAAAAGTACAAATGCAAAACAAGATTAAAATCAGTTTTAAATCAAGGATTCCTGTGCTTGCTGATTTTAAATTACCCATTTTAATCATCATTTAATCCCTTTGATTTAAATCAGTCCACCCCATTCTGTACAGCACCTACCACAGTTGGGAGCTACCACCACGTGAATAGCATGTCAGTAATTATTATACTTTTTAAAAAATCCCATCTGTTTCTATTGGCTGCTTGAGGCTCAAACATCCTAAGTGGATTATTGTGTTTTAAAAGGTAGTATCGCAGAATTATAATAGAAGACTCCATATGCATGATCGAGATCGCTTGCTCCAGGTGAGTGATAGAGAATGATAATCAAATAGCACATCTCTCCAGGTTAGATGAAGTCCATAATATATTTAAAATTATGGTTTTATTTCTTATTTTTGATTTTAATAGTATTGTAACCCAGGTGCTAGTTTAGATCAATGGTTAGGACATGTGAGGTTTGTAATACTTGGGAGTAAATGTCTGAATTGCAAAACTTGAAACATTTTATGTCTTTAAGTAAAAGGTGAACATGTTTTCTTCAAACTCGCCCCCCCACCCCCAAAGTTCTTGCCTTTAGGATAAGTCCTAAAAAGCATGTGTTTTGGAAAGTTATGAGACCGTGAAAGTGAAGCCTTAAGGGCAAACAGGCTGCATAATCCCTAACTATAAATAAATGCAAATACACACGTGCTAATGGTATGCAAAGGTTGCAAACTTACAGCAAAAAAGTCAAGACATACAAAAGCTGAAGTCCTTGTAGCCGTGTTTCCTCATGTGTCTTTGAAAATGGACCAAATTTTCAAAAACTGGCCTTCACCATTTGCATCCACACATAATTACTGGTAAAGTTTTAGGCCTGCAATTATCTGTGGCCACAATTTCTGTCACTTGGACATCTAAGTACCAGTGCTTAGGTGTCTACAGCCCCAACCTGCAAATGATTGTGCATGGGAGACTCTAGCAAGATCCAGGCCTATAGGACTTAAAACTGTGCCCAGAAAGTTACATTCACAAAAAGGGGAGACCCAGTTAGGGCATGGGGGGTTGCATATCCAGCCTTCTCGGTATTAAAGTATTAAATTAACAGCCTCCCTTGTAATCCAGATTTCCTCAAATACAACATTGGTGAATTAACTTTACCCTTATAACTGCATTTCCTGACTGATATAAGCACCTACCTAACTTAAAGCAATGATAGGAATTTTGCTTTTAATTCCCTTGTTTAAAAATTAAAAAAATAGCTGTAGCACTATGGAATTATGCAAAATAGAACTGCACAATTCCATAAATTCCACCAGCCTGCTTGTCATTGTCTGCAAGGGAAAGTTATACCGATAGAAAGTGAGGCATGAATTTAAAGCGCTGTAGTAATATCTGCATAATTCCCCAGATACTCGCTCTTGTGGCATAAGAGTGGCTGTTGCCAGTTTATCTTATGTCACTTTGGCAGCAGTTTAAACTAAACCAAAAAAAAAAAAAAAAGTAAAGTACTCTTACTCCAGAATCTGAGTGTTCAGATGTGGAGTTACATTGGAGTTTAGCTATACTGGCCTAACTGGAAAAATTTCCTGTGTGGACACGCCCTTAGATACACACATCCAATCTACCTCCAAGACTCTTTCACACAGTTTCATTTTTCTTGCAACTCCACAGGTTTTATACCACACCAGTATATGGATATAGAAAAAGCCCAGATGCGGCATTGTGTACGTGTAGGCTTGGAAAGATTAGATTTGCATTAGTGAATGTTGGTCAACATCAAGTTCAGGGTACACACACAAACAGATGGAAAAAATATTTCCATTGATGATAGAAATTTACAGATAGGTAAAAATAAGAAAAATGCTACTTGAGAACTTATTAGAGACTGTCATTAAATAATTGTCTGACCCTTCCGCATCATAATTTCCCACAACTGTGAAAATTTAAATAGATATAAATTAGGAGAAAAAAATGGTTAAAAATAAACATTGATCTTATCCGCTGAAATGATAAAAATGCAAATTGAGTTCTGCGAAGCTAACATGCGTGCATGAAAATTAGGGCTTGTCTACAGTTGAAATGCTATGGCAGCACAGCTGCAGAGCTTCAGTGTAGACACTACCTACACCGGATGGGAGGGGTTCCACCTCCCCGAGAGGCAGTAGGTAGGTGATGGAATAATTCTTCCACTGACCTAGCACTGCCTTCAGGGCTTAGGTGAGCTTAATTTTGTCGCTCAGGGATGTGGATTTTATAAATGCCTGAATGACGTAGCTGAGTCGATGTAACTTTTTAGAGTAGACCAGGGCTTAATATTGAATCATGTCCAGTTTACTGTGGGGAAACCTTTTATCAGCAAGGTCTAATTGTACACAGAGCAGGATTTTCAAAAGTGCTCAAGAGTTGGCCTAACTGTGCTGCCAGAGTCCATTTAAAAATTCCCGGTGACGTCAGGCCAATGCCGAGTGCCTTGGGAAATCCCACCTGTGCACCGTTAAAGTTCAGCTGGTTTTGACTTACTTGTTCACAAGATGTCTTTTTTTTTTTTTTTTTTAATGGACAAGTTTTTAACTCCTTGTTCCTGTAACTAAACAATGGCAGAACAAATTTTGCTCTGAGAAAAATACACACGGCTACGCCTAACATCAGCTGCAGGGGCAAGGTTTGTCCCAAAGGTAGAACGTTGAGGAGAGCTGTGAGTGAAAATAGAGGGCGTTATCCTGGAAGGTGAATTGGCACCATAAGTGCCGTGTGTGCAATTTGAAAACTATAATCAAAATGGAGAGAAATTCACTATTGCCGGAGTGCACTACAAACTGTAAAGCACGATAGGTACAGTGGAAAACAGAAGAGTAGCAGGCTGCACAAACATTGAGTAATGAATTAGATCCTTAATTAGAAGGAATCTATTTCAGCAAGAAATTACCCTGGGACCTCTGTGTCCAAAAGCAAAAGGTGTATCTGAGCTAAAGGCAAACCTGTGTTGATGTGAGTAGTAACCCTATGTGAGGACCTTAAACAGTTCAGTGTGCAATAGATACACATGTTCAGACTCCCTTTTTTCCCCATGGAAGTCTCCATACAAGTGCTGCCCAAGCTCAGCCTTCCTGGAGTCTGAAGTCCTCTGTTTAATCCACAGCACTGATATTGTAGAGCAGAGGCAAGGCCAATGTAAACTTTCCCCACACTGCTCTGCCAGTTAGCCTCAATCATGATGTGGAGGGATCGGCTCTAGCCTTGAGAAAATGGACATGAAAAATGAACTATTTACTCTGTGTTGTCCCCAGTTTGCTAGCCAACAAGGCTGTCATTTATGGTGGTGGCTGTCTTTTGATGGCCCTATCTACTGAGAATGGAGACCACTGATTGTTTTCTCAGAAATTACTTATCCATTCGGTGACTCCCGTAATTTATTCATCCCAGGATAGACTAATACAACTGCTGTATCATCTGATTTTTCTCACACAACTAATGTTACAGTTTAAAGTCCCAAACCTATAAACACTTGCATAAAGTAGCTTAGTTCAAACCAGTGATTCTCAACCAGGGGTACATGTACCCCTGGGGGTCCACAGAGTCTTCCAGAAGGTACATCAAACCATCTAGATATTTGCCTAGTTATACCACAGGCTACAGAAAAAGCATTAGCAAAGTCAGTACAAACTAAAATTTCATACAGACAATGACTTGTTTATATTGCTGTATATACCGGGGTGGCCCAACCGTGGCTCATGGAGCCCCTCATACTCCCCCATTCTCCATCTACCAAACTGGGTGGGGAGCTTGGGGCTTCTGCCCAGCTGGAGAGGGAGGTCTAGGGGCTTCAGCCCTGCACAAGGCACCTGCCAGGGCTGGGGGCTTCAGCCCTATGGGGTACACCTGCTGGGGCTGGGGGCTTCAGCAGAAGCAGAGCTGAAGTCCCGGACCCTGGCAGTTGCCTCCCGCAGGGCTGATGTCCCTAAACCACCCTCCCCAGCTGGGCAGAAGCCCTGAGCCCCAGCAGGTGTGCCCAGCTCTCAAACTTCTGAAGATTATCGTATGCGCCTCAGAAGGTCAGTAAGTTTGGCCACCCCGACATATACTATACACTGAAATGTAAGTACAATATTTATATTCCAATTTATTTTATAATTGTATGGTAAAAATGAGAAAATCAGCAATTTTTCAGTACTAGTGTTCTCTGACACTGATTTTTGTAAGCAAGTCATTTTTAATGCGGTTTAACTTGGGGGTACGCAAGACAAATCAGACTACTGAAAGGGGTACAGTAATCTGGAAAGGTTGATAGCTACTGTTTCAAACCACCGCTCATCAGTTACAGGTTGAGGGGGCTAGGAAAAAGATCTCCCATACAAATAGCTTTGCCTTCATGTAGAGCAATGCACGCACACGTGTGTTTGACTCGGTGAGGAAAACACTGGGCTGAGCATGCTCAGCAAATTGTTTTCAATTTGCTTGTAACTTAATTTCCAAGCAACTTTCCTAGACCAAGACAAAGCCCTATTCTTCATTCGGGGATGAACTTCTTCCAAGTTGTTTAGGGTTGGACAGCGTGGTCTGCTCTGCGAGACACATGGAGCAAGACATGAGCCCAGAATTTATAATCTGAGTTGACGGACAACATACTCCAGGGATGCAATTCACTGGGAGATCAGGGAAACTTCCTTCTCAGAGTGTTTAACAAACATTTATTATTGATAAAGTGCCTAAGGTACTTCATAAGAAATAAAGTCACAGACCCCTGCCTTGAGCATTTTACATTCTATGGGCCCCATTCTTCTGTCCTGCTCCTAGGGAATCCCCCAGCTCTTAGGGGAGTTCCTCACTTGATGCAGAACCATCCTTATAGCTAGGACCCTACCAAATTCATGGTCCATTTTGGTCAATTTCACGGTCATAGGATTTTAAAAATCGTAAATTTCATGATTTCATCTATTTAAATCTGAAATTTCACAGTGTTGTAATTGTAGGGGTCCTGACCCAAAAAGGAGTGGGGGGGGCGAGGTACTGTCACCCTTACTTCTGTACTGCTGCTGGTGGGGTGCTGTCTTCAGAGCTGGATGCCTGGCCAACAGCCGTCGCCCTCTGGTTGCCCAGCTCTGAAGGCAGTGCAGAAATAAGGGTGCCAATACTGTGACTCCCCCTAAAATAACCTTGTGCCCCCCACCCTGCAGCTTCCTTTTGGGCCAGAATCCCCAATATGAGAAACACTGGTCTCCTCTGTTAAATCTGTGTATTATAGGGTAAAAGCACACAAAGGACCAGATTTCATGGTGGGAGACCAGATCTCACGGTTTGTGACGTGTTTTTCATGGCCGTGAATTTGGTAGGGCCCTATTTATAGCTCTAATCTGCCTGCCCCTCATACCTCACTGTATGGGAGCAGAGAGTGGAAGGGAAGAGGTGTAGTAGCTTGAGCACACTGCACTCTGGCTATCCTCAGCTTGCAATCAGCATAAACTAGAGCAGCCCTGAGGCCTTAGGCTAGGAGTTGGGCGGCCCCCTTGGAATTCAGGAGGCTGAAATGACACTTAAAGCCAGTATTGTCCTTCTTCACCCAGTGCTGGACTGGAAGGTCAAAAGAATGGCACTTTTACTGACTTGTTTAAGTCTGAGTAAGCTGGACACAAAACATCTGTTCTCCTAATGGCTGAAAAAATGCCATTTCCTTCCCCACCCAGATATCTCAGAAATAACTGAAAATGGGGTTTTTTTTCCCTTCAAATTTTTCATCAAAGTCACTGCTGGTTGGAGCCCAGAGTGTGATCAGTTTCAGGTAATTTACCTGAGCAAATGCCAGAGCTGGGGGGGGGGGGCCTTGGAATGAACGTGCCCTCTGATGGAGCTCTGACGCTGCAATCTCTCTTCTTGTGGTTGTGGTGTCGTGGCTGGCGGGGACTGTGCTGCTGAGTTGTGTTATGTGCTGTGTGACTAGAGATTAGAACCAAGGCAACCCTTTCCCCTCCCCTGCTCCTCCTGCTCATGCGTTATGGTGCCTTCAGTATCCCAAACACAAATACCATCTGCTGGAAACAGGATGTGCCTGTGTTAATAATTGCATTAGAATGTGACACTTCAGCACCTGTTTGAGTCCCTGGTGTATTTAACAAGAGAGACCAGCTGAGATCATTTTGTAGGCGGTAGAGGGTTTACAGGAAGGAAGGACAAAGCACTGCAATTCCCCTGGGAGAAAAAGAAATTGGAACAGGGATCATTAAAAGAACTGATGGCAAGAGGGTGTCTTAGCACTTGATGGCCATTGCAAATGGCATCCCCTGGAGAGATGACTTCATGGTATCTGAAAGAATATTGAGTGTGGCAGGATGCAGGCTGCTCTCCTACAACCTGGAATCTCAAGGGGACCCTGCCAGAAGCCTTGGCTGGGATGGGCATTGCTCATAACCTTTTTTTAGAGAGCTCAGACTGCTGGAGTAGTAGCTGCTGTTGGTCAGGCACTGTTCTGAGAAGTTCACGCTGCTGGAATCCTAGCAGGCTTTGATAGGAAACCGTTGTGCGGAAGCTCACGCTGCTGGAGTCTTAGTTCAGTGTTGCGAGAGACTCTGCTCTAGGTAGATCTGCACACTGGGGATTGATGTAGCACAAAGAAACTAGTTAATTACAGCCTGTGTGGCCATGCCTACATGTATGGTGGGAAATTCCCCCCTCTCTAACATTGGCACAGATCTGCCAGCAATAGCAACAGTGGGAGCTCTAGCTCCAGGCTCCAAGCAAGACTGTGTTTAAAAGCACTGCCAGCTTTATTTGTGCAGCCCGCAGCACAATGAGGGGTGGGGTGCAAGGCTGACTTTTGATTGGCACCACTGGAGTGCAATTCATCATCACCTTGTCTATGCAAAGGTTCCCACCTGCTGTTGCTACCTCTGGTGGGGAGCTTTCCCCTACCGTCCTCACTCAGGCAAGGCTCTGCTAGGAGCGTGCGGCTGTGGAAATGGTGGTGTTAATGGATAACTTAAAGTCGCTCCATGATGGCTGGTGAGATAACAAGCTTCATCATATTAAAACAGCCAGTGCAAATAGAAGGGACCTGGCAAATATCCTGCCCCATTAGCTGGAATCGTGAGGTGAAGCCATACATAGGGGCCCAGGCCCGGGCCAGTCACACATGGCTGGTGAAGTGCTGATAAACTCAGGCCCTTCGCTTCCTCCCGTAGGAAGTCATTAACACGGAGGACCTTTTCATGCTGACTAGCTCCGAATCATTCCAGTCATTCTGCCTCGCTGGGAGCTGGCAGGCTCCCCAGAGAAGCCTGACATCCTACACCGCCGCTTTGCGCTTCCAAATTCTTCCTGTTCCCACTGCGACGGCGGCATTTCTCGAAAGCCAATCTTAGCTGCTTTTGCTTGTTGTTTGTTGCTCTTGCACAATGCTGGGGATAATGGAAAATTCCTTAATTTCAGAATGGCTCTTCCTGTTTTATGTCATGGGCTGGGTGACTTCAGTTCTTTGTCTGTGTTCATTTGGCTGTATCCTTTCTACTGGGGTTTGTTTGGGGAGAGGGGGGTAGGAAGCATAGTTTAATCCTGAACGGTTGACTAAAACACACCCTGCCAGATGGTCTCTAGGTTAGAGCAAAGGAGTTGGAGGGATTGGGTGTCCTTTGTGTGTGCACCTTTAAAGCAATGAAATGGTGTTAAAAGCAGTAGTGATTTCTCTCTCTCTCTCTTTCTCATCAAGTTTTCAAAACAGGAAAATCACATGCTGCTATATGAATAAAACCTTCACATGATTGCACAGTGGAGTCTGATAAATACACAGCATTACAAAAATGATAAAGCAATACATAACATTTGTTTTGAAAAAAATGGAGGGGGAATTTAATTGAAACCATTAACCTTTAATTATTTCTTAAACTACAAGAGACCCAATTCCCCTATCATGAGTTATTAAAACAGACTTATTTGTACAAAGAAAATCCTAGGATAAAGATGGAACTAGAAAGAATTCCAGATTTTAAAACCGGTGCCTTTTAAAAAAATTAATATTTAACCCTTTAGGCACAAATCAAAACTCTGTCCTCTATCCAGCCTCTCCATCTGTTTCTTGTGGCTCCTTCATGGCTTCTCTAAACCTAAAAGTAGTTTGGTTTATATGGGACAGTTTGGTTGGCTGGGGGAGGTTTGTATTTACAGGTGGATCCATGCTGGCACATTTAACAGGAATTTATATGTGTCCATAGCGAGAAATTCAAAGGCTTTTAACAACAAATCCAATAAGCTATTGAAGAAGGAGTTTGGAGACCATGTGAGACAGACAGGTGTCTTAGGAAAAACTTGAGGTGGACACTTAATTTTAGCTGGGTCCAGTAGATCAGTGGTTAGTTCTCAACCTCTCCAGACTACTGTATTCCTTTCAGGAGTCAGATTTGTCTTGCATATCCCAAGTTTCACCTCACTTAAAAACTACTTGCTTACAAAATCAGACATAAAAATACAAAAGTGTCATAGCACACTATTACTGAAAAATTGCTTACTTTCTCATTTTACCATATAATTATAAAATCAATCAATTGGAATATAAATATTGTACTTATATTTCAGTGTACAGTATATAGAGCAGTATAAACAAGTCATATAAATAACAAGGAGTCCTTGTGGCATCTTAGAGACTAACACATTTATTTGGGCATAAGCTTTTGTGGGTTAGAACCCACTTCATCAGATGCATGGAGTGAAAATACAGGAGCAGGTATAAATACATGCAAGGATGGGGGGTTGCTTTACGAAGTGTGAGGTCAGTCTAACGAGATAAATCAATTAACAGCAGGATACCAATGATGGAAAAATAACTTTTGAAGTGGTAAGAGAGTGGCCCATTACAGACTATTGACAAAAAGGTAAGGAGTACCCGTGGCACCTTAGAGACTAACAAATTTATTAGAGCATAAGCTTTCGTGAGCTACAGTTAGTCTCTAAGGTGCCACGGGTACTCCTTTTCTTTTTGCATATACAGACTAACACGGCTGCTACTCTGAAACTTGACAAAAAGGTGTGAGTAACAGTAGGGAGAAATTTAGTATTGGGGAAATTAAGTTTAGGTTTTGTAAAGACCCAACCACTCCCAGTCTCTATTCAGGCCTAATCTGATGGTATCCAGTTTGCAAATTAATTCCAGTTCTGCAGCTTCACGTTAGTCTGTTTTTGATGGATTTTTGTTGAAGAATTGCCTCTTTTAGGTCTGTTACTGAGTGACCAGCGAGATTGATGTGTTCTCCTACTAGTTTTTGAATGTTATGATTCCTGACGTCAGATTTGTGTCCATTTATTCTTTTGCATAGAGACTGTCCGGTTTGGCCAATGTACATGGCAGAGGGGCATTGCTGGCACAACCCCCATCCTTTCATGTATTTATACCCGCTCCTGTATTTTCACTCCATGCATCCGATGAAGTGGGTTCTAACCCACGAAAGCTTATGCCCAAATAAATTTGTTAGTCTCTAAGGTGCCACAAGGACTCCTCGTTATTTTTGCTGATACAGACTAACACGGCTACCACTCTAAAGTCATTGTATGAAATTTTAGTTTGTACTGACTTTGCTAGTTCTTTTTATGTAGCCTGTTGTAAAACTAGGCAAATATCTAGATGAGTTGATGTGCCCCTGGTTGAGAACCACGGTAGCAAATAATGCATTGGATTGGGAGTCAGGAGACCTGCATTTTTTCTGGCTTTGCCACTCACCTGGTTGTGACGTGGTACAAATCACTTCATTTCTGTGTGCTTCCATTTCACCCATTGTCTGTCTTGTGTGCTTTGACTATAAACTCTTCAGGGCAGGGATTGTATCTTACTATGTGTCTGTACAGGGCCATGCACAATGAGGCCTCCATCTTAGAATCATAGAATATCAGGGTTGGAAGGGAACTCGGGAGGTCATCTAGTCCAACCCCCTGCTCAAAGCAGGACCAATCCCCAATTTTTGCCCCAGATCCCTATAGTTGGAGTCTCTTTGTGTGACTTAATTCCCTTCTACTAATAGATCCTTTGAGTCATTATAGCGTGTAATATTGATAGCTGAGGTTAGTTATTCTGAGATCACTCAGGGGACCAGATGGGCACTTTCCTTTCAAACAGAAATAAACAAAATTCTGTTCTCTGCTATGTGCGGTCCGCTCTCATTGACTTTAATGGGAATTGCACATGCATGGCTCATTGCAGAATTTGGCTTGAAATCATTCGCACAATACGTGTGTAGCGTTGAAAGTACAAATAAAGGCATTGGAAAAAGGAAACTGAAATATTTATTTCAACCTGCCAAGACCCTGGTTCAACAGTCCTTGTGTTTCTCCTTTGAAAACAGATGACCTCACTAGCCCCTTAGTTCACAAAAGGGAGCAGCCCTTACATTTTTAGCTCTAGGGGAGGTTGTATTGTCACCATCTCTCACATGGGAAACAACAGAATCCTGACCGTGGCAGGTAGATGAAGGAGGAAATGAATTGCAAATATTTGCTTTAATAATGTATTTATAAGCTATAAGTTCACCCCTAGGGTCTGAGAATGGTTTAGGTGCTTTTTTGCATTTATTGAAAAAGCAATTAATTTCCCCTTTTCCGGGAAGAGAAGTTTTTCCCATAAAGAAAAATTGTATTTCATGCATATATTGAGTTCCATACTGCAAGTAACAAGACCGTTTCCCCTAGTGGTTACAATGGGTTTTATACTTCTCGGCTGTTGGAGCTGCACGGACTGGATGGATAGCTCAACTGACCAGGAATGCATGTTCTTAGTCAGTGTTCATGCCACTGGGAAAGTGCTTATGCCCAGGAGTGTAGCGTTAATCCTCTGCAGCTGCTGACCCAGGCTTAAAACAGTGCCAGGGGACACCCAGAGAGAGCTAGATTCTAGCTGATTTACCGCAGTGACAATCCTGAGTAATTCCATTGAAACAAATGGTGTCACTTTGGATTTTCTGG
The DNA here is from genome assembly GCF_009764565.3 of Dermochelys coriacea. Lineage (NCBI taxonomy): Eukaryota > Metazoa > Chordata > Testudines > Dermochelyidae > Dermochelys > Dermochelys coriacea. The sequence goes on along the minus strand of NC_050077.1, from coordinate 48,305,367 downwards.
TTCAGAGCCCTTCTTCTTTAACTACCTTTTGGGATCCTAATCTAACTTTTATTTGTAAGTTTTTGGTTGTCTCTTTGGCTGTTACCTGCTAAAGCGACTGCTTTATCCTAGTTGATGTGTGCGATGGGGGGTTTAGTGAGGTGGATGAAAGAGCTACAGGATGGTGCAAGATTTCTACCAACCTGAGAAGACCACACCAAGGAACCCCAAGTGAGTAACTTGCGCTGTATGCATATGGAGTCTTCAAACATAAAAGGGCCCCTGGTGTACAAACTTGCAGTTCCATAAGCAAAACACAATGAGCAAGTTCTCAGTCTACTAACTAGTTCAGCCTCGCTCTCTTTTTGGATCAGCCCTTCGATATCTATTCACTTTATCAGTTGATTTGCTTTTTCAGCACCTAGCCTACTATGAAGTTTCAACCAAACAAATCTAAGGCCAAGATCCTACAAATACTTATGCATATACTTCAAGTCAAGTATGCGTGCACTTTTTGCATCCTGCAAACGTTTCCTCAACCAATGTTGAGCAGCTTGAACCGGGCATCTAAAATTGACATAGTATTAAATTGAGTTGTCTTGTCTTCCTTTTGTTTCCATCCACTCTCCATGCCCCTGTCTCCGGTCAGTAGCAACTCCACCCATTTCCCTTCTAGGCAGTTCTGTGACTTTCTTGTTATGCCTAGTTGGAAACAATAACTTTGTTCTCATCACTTCCCGTGTAACTCAGTAGGATCAAAGTTTTCATTCTCAGATTGCAAGTTGACTAACATTTCTACTATCTAAAAGCTTTCCAGTCTATTTCTGTCCCTGGATGTGCTTTGGAATGATGTAGAAGCACATCAAAAAAACCCAAACAAGCAAAAACATGCGGGGGGGGGACCTGCTGGGTTGGTTTTAAGTTTATTTCTCAACCTTTAAAGGCTGCTATCATGACTTGTGTTACAGGACTGCCAAGAAGCAGCAAACACTATTGGGACCCCATTGTGCTAGCTCTGTATAAGCATATTGTCAAAGACAGTCCCTGCCCCATAGAACTGGCCTAGTTGCATCCACTCTTCCTTCTATTCAAAGGGACGGTACAAAAACTAGAGAGGAAATTGCAAGACTGATGCTGCTGTTGCTAGAGATGGAGCAGAGCAAGTGGCATATTTGTATCTGTCATATCTATTAAGATCTCACCATTATATAGACCAGGTTATTCTCACAAGGACCAATGTCCAGGCCAAATCAGAAAGAACTGTTCCTATGATCTGAGCCAAGAAGCACATCCTGGCCAGCAGGAGGCAGAGTCCGGCAATTGCCCCCTGGAGTTGAGGCCATTTCAGAGGAGAAGCTAAGTTTAAAGAGATTATTGTTATTTGATGTTTGTGTTCCCAACGGGCACAGAGGCCAAACCAAGACTGGGGCTGCGTCATGTGAGGTGCTGTATAAACACCTACTGAGAAACAGCCCCAGTCCCCAAAGAGCTCCCCATCTAAACAGACAAAGGGGAGGGGGAGAGAAACAGAGGCACAGAAAGATAAAGACACTTGCCCACTGTCATACAGCAGGGCACTGACTGAGCCAGCGAGGGGACTCAACTGTCTTGAATCCCACCCACCCCTGCACCCTATTCACTAAGGGTAAAATTTTCAAAAGCAAAAACGGGACTTAGACGCTTGAAAACGTTACCCTAGATCCCACTGCCTCTGTGGTGACAATTAGAGCTGTCTAGCCAAGCCTCAAAAATCATCTCACATTTTTAATGAAAGTTGAGTCTCCTATATTTACGTGATTCCCGGTGCTGAGGCTACGAGGAAAGCACCAAATATCATGAGTCTTGCACTAAAATGATGAGCGTTGGCAATGCTGCTATTGCTTGAGGAAAGCAAATAGTGTGGATTAATCATACATGTGGTTTATTTTATGCAGAGCCATCTTTATATCTTGCCGGGTGATGCATCCCATTCTACAGAGGGTTCTTGGCTTCTTCTATCTAGGGATTTATTGTCGGTTATTTATTTTTGAAATGATTAACAGCTCAGAGGGGATGAAAAGGTCCTTTGTATGTTCTCACAACAGAATATTTGGGGTTTTGTTCTGCTAGGATCTTGGGAGGATCCTGTTAGGAGGTTAGCAAAAAAAAAAAAAGTATTGTCTTGGCTAGAAAAGGAAACCACTGTCTCAGGGATCGCTCAGGGGAACTGACACTCATCCAGCTCCTGCCTCACTGTCATATTTAAAGGCAAAGACCTCTGAGGTTTCCTTTCAAACACCATAGAAAGCCCTCTTGCTGGTACACAACAAAGCTCAAGTTCTTTGAACATACTTCTCAGCCTATCAGAAACCCAAACCTGCATCCCTGCCTGTCCCTCTAATTTCTCTCTTTGAATGTTTTGCTGCTGCCTCAAACAACTCAGTATATGCAAACCAGAGCTTGTATTTCCCCAGAATCCACACTCTGCTCTAATTCTTTGTCTTATTCACAGAAGCACCATCCTTCACCTCATTCAAGCCGTGAGACTCCTCTTCCCTCTGCCCCCACGGCTAGGCTTTTTGCCAAGCTATTTTGCTTCTTTATCTACAACAGAATTCATCCTCCCCCTCCTGTCTATCCCAATCACCAAGATATTCCATCCTTCGCCAGCCTCCCACCCTGGCAGCTCCAACTCCTCCTTCTCCCTTGATCTCTGCTCCATCCTTCCCTGGTACCGTTCTTCCATCCCAAACTCTGCTACTCTGACCGAACCCCCCTTCTCCTTGTCTCTCTCCATTGGCTTCACCTCTTCTTCCATGGTAAGTGTCCTCTCCTGGCTTCCAGGGCTCTCCAAAACTCCTCCCCTCCCTGTGGCTTGGCATCACTTGCTCTCTGTGCTATGCCCTATTTCCTCTCCAACTGTTCTGTTTGTCTTCACCCTTTGCCTTCTCTCCCTGCCAGATCACACCAAGTTTGTTCGTTCTCTCTCTCTCTCATATAAACCATGCAAACCTTTGCCTATTCCACAGTAACCACTAGCACATCCCATGCTGTGTGTATTCCATCATGGAATGTACCTGCTTTTGCCTTTTAGTTAGAGTGTAATCCCTTCAAGGCAGAGGTTTACAAGTTTGGCATTTACTGTATGGAAATGCATGTACTTACTGTGCTGCATAAATAACTAATGTGGGACAAAGACCCAGCTTGAGTCACACAAAGAGGACTGGTAACTAAGGATGCTTTTGCCTGATGTGGAATAAATTTAATAGGTTGATAGATTTCAAGGCCAGAAAAGGCCATTATGATCACCTAGGCTGACTTCCTGCATGTGACAGGCCATGGAATTTCACCCAACCATATTTCTGTCTCTCCCAGAATTTCTGCACTGTAATTGATCTACAACCTCGTTATCCCAGTCGGAACTGTAGATGTAAATAACTCGGGGAAATAGCGAGAGAGCATGAGGTTGGTATTGGAAGGAAATGAACCTGGGTCTAATGTGAGGAATGTCTCTCTAATGAGGCATAGCTGAGACAGTAAGAGACCATGACTCTGGTAAGGCGAAGGCTGGTGGGATTCTAATATACCTGGCATCGTCTGGAGATGGTACAGTTCATTCTCAACAGGTATCCAGCAGTGGGGAGGCTAGGAGATCTATCTCCCTTTCTCCGGATTGCCAGCTATCGCGGTTTCCAAAAGCACTGAGTGGCTTTCCAGATTCAGTCTCTGAGGCTTATCTAACTAATCACACACAGCTATGACCCAGCACTCTCATGGCTTCCTGATGCCTTTCATAGCTGCCACGGAAAGCAATATGCAAACTCTGGAGGCCTGTGTTAAGTAGAAAAGTGACTTGCTGCTGTAGCTAACAATGCACCAATGAATGATCCCTGTTCTTTTATTGCTTAATCAGCCAAAGCTCCTTTGTTCCCACCACTCTCATTGGCTGCTGGGATTGATGAAAAGAGTGAGACTGAGTGATTGGTGCATCATACTGCACAGCTTCACTGCCAGCTTTCCAATCATTCCATCTCTTTCTCTCTGCTGATTTGTGCAGGTTGCTTTGAGCTGGTGATTTGCATCTCCTTTCTCATTTCATTGTTTCTGCCTTACCATGTGTCACCTACTTATCTGATCCATCTAATGCTTTTAGATGCACAAAAAGAACAGGAGTACTTGTGGCACCTTAGAGACTAACAAATTTATTAGAGCATAAGCTTTCGTGGGCTACAGCCCACTTCATCGGATGCACAGAACGGAACATATAATAAGAAGATAGATATATAGATACAGATAAGTTGGAAGTTGCCATACAAACTGTGAGAGGCTAATTAGTTAAGATGAGCTTTATGAGCAGGAGAAAAAAACTTTTGCAGTGATGATCAAGATGGCCCATTTAGACAGTTGACAAGAAGGTGTGATTAGATACACAGTGGGTTAGAGTGGATTTCAGAATAGCTTCTGTACCAGATTATTTTCCATCCCTTGGTATTTAGTATGTGCAAATACTAATGTGTCTCTTCCCTCTTGCCTTACCATGCATGTCTCTCTCTCTCTCAAATAGGCCACGAAGCAGTTCCTAGAGGAGATTAACAAGTGGACTGTGCAGTACAATGTATCTCCGCTTTCCTGGAATGTGGCCGTCAAGTTCCTCATGGCTAGGAAGTTTGATGTCCTCCGAGCGATCGAGCTGTTCCACTCCTACAGGGTACGTGAGCTGGAGCTGTCTTGGTGAAGGGGGGAGCTGGAGTCAGGCTGGGCTTTTCTGTGCTGCTAAGTGATGTGATGCATTGCAAAAGCTGTTCTCGTTTCCAGGGGAACAGTTATGCCCTCAAATGCTTTTTTTCTCGGATATTTTTTTGCTTTGGTGAAAAACCTACAAGCGTATAAATCAGCCATGCAAAATCATTGAGAGTCACCCAGGCACAAAATCAATTCAAACCACCCTGCCAGGATGATGATAGCAAAAAAACCTAGACAATGGTTTAAACTTGCCCATCCCCCAAACTTGTTCCCTTTCAGATGCTTCTCGTCTTCCCCTGCTTGGTCATGGGTTTTTTTACAGGAATGTGTCCTAGAAATTATTGAACTGGGTAATTCTAGGCCATGCCAATATCCAGCCTTCCTCCCCATCTCTTTTCAGGAACAATATTGGATTCTGTTGAGCAGGGGTTCTCAAACTAGGGGTCGGGACCCCTCAGGGGATTGCAAGGTTATTACATTGCGGGGGTCGCAAGCTATCAGTCTCCACTCCAAACCCAGTTTTGCCTCCAGCATTTATAATGGTGTTAAATATATTAAAAAGTGTGTTAATTTATAAGGGGGGGGGTCGCACTCAGAGGCTTGCTATGTGAAAGGGGTCACCAGTACAAAACTTTGAGAACCACTGCTGTAGAGGTGGTTATTCCATGCTTATCACTGTAGTACCCAAGTGCCTTCTGGTCCTGCATTAAACAACTTCACTACACATCTGTTCTAAGCCTCTTCAGGTGACGGTGTTAGGAGATGTTCACAGCAGTCTATGAAACCTGAACAAACATGGTTTCTCTATGGATTCTCGCATACACCTATAATCCTTTGCCCTGGGATCTGGCTAGTGGATTAACCACACCCACAAAGGACACAATGGCAGCTAAACTCTTAGTGCGTCTGTCCCCCCTATATAAACCCAGGAACTACGTCACAACCCCAGTCTGCTGCTTCTGTGCCAGACAAGCTGGCTTGCCTCTCATCCTCTCTGCCAGCCCCAGTCCTGGACTAGCTGGCTAGATTTGGTGGTCCAGACGGGGAATTGGTGGTTCTGGTCAGCCTCAGGGATGTGTGAAGGTGGCCCAAGTTTTGAAGCCAGATCTGGAAATTTGTTTGGGTTAGATTTGCATGAGGCTTGGTCACTGAGCAGGTGGGTGGTGATGGTGGCCATATACCTTTAATAATTCCCAGCTGAGCAGGAAATAGTAATGGCAGCTGATTGGAAGCTGCTTCTTATGCTGTCTGCTGTCCCTGTGATTGTTGTGTGCCTCTGAACCCTTAGGAAACCCGGCTGAAGGAAGGAATTGTGAAGCTGAAACCTCACGAAGAACCTCTGCGCTCTGAGCTGCTCAGTGGGAAGTTCACCATCCTAGTAAGTGTGGGATCACATCCTGGTCTTTCTCTCCCACGGGCCTGGTTTGTGCAAGTGGAGCCCTCTCCACGTCTAAAGGGCTTGCAACCTTGAGAGACAGCTGGGCAGCACTGGGAAAAATTAAGTGTGCACGGGTCTTGGAAGGTGAAATACAAGATGGTGGTTGCACCATTAAGTCTCATGAGATTGTAACACCAAGGCAGGGTTTTGGGGTGGTCCAGCTGGGATCCTTGAAGAAGTGGGGGCTGTGCTTATTCACCCACAACAGCTGTGTTCCCCTCTTAGTCTGTCCTTTTCTCCCTCTCCCATTGGCTGCATCAGTGGACTGCTCCTACCTTCATCCTGAGCAAGATGGCAACGTCTCAGAGATGCTGTTAGCTCATCACTATCCTGAGCAGTGGGGGTCCTAAGGGAGCTCCTGGGCCAGCTCTCATGCACAGCTGTAGTTGGCGTTAGCTACTCCTTGGGCTTATCCCCTTCCCTTGGGCAATCTGGTTGGTCTGGGGAAAATGCCAGCTAAAGATGATCAGCTTTTGGGGACTCCTCTGGTTCACTTTAAGGGTGCAGTAGACTAGTGGGAGGCTCGTAGAATGGAATGAGTAAGGAGACAGAATTGTCTTCTCCTCCATGGGTGTATGTCATGCTTTTCTTGTCCCCCAGGGATCAGAGCAGGAAAGCTCACAAGTTAATGAACATTGTGAAAGGGGAAAATAGTCTCCCTAAAATAAATCCGTTCTGTATGGAGTGTCCTGCACATGTCCTCTACATTCACGCTCGCAGTTCTGCATCTCCAGTTTGCTGCAGCATGAAACCTCCATCATTACTATTTATTTGTAGTGCAAGGTGCTGTACAATCACACAAGTAGACCCTGTCCCTGTCCCAAAGAGCTTTGTTCCATCCATGGTCTCTGCAGAGACTGTTCTGCCACTTGTCTGGTGTTTATGCTTTTCTCCTGATTACCTTCTAGAGCGTGCGGGACCCCTCCGGAGCCTCTATTGCCCTCTTCACTGCCAAGTTACATCATCCCAATAAAAGTGTCCAACATGTGGTGCTCCAGGCGCTGTTCTATCTACTGGACAGAGCTGTGGAGAGGTGAGTACAGACATATGTGGCACGTAACTCCTGCCTGCTCGGCTTGCTGTTGGGCTTTTTTTTGTCCATTGCAATCTAGGCGGGGTGGTTTTCCCTGTCCTGCTGAACTCCACAATCCAGGGTTTCCATCAGTACACGCTGTCCGGCAGGAATTTGAATTTGTAGCATGGATTTTGGGGGGAAATCTTGGCTTCCCTCCCCTCTGCCTCCAGTCCCTGCTGCGTTTCCAGCCTCTGTCTCTTGTTGTAGACAGATGTGAGCGCATGCAGTACTGGGCCTGGGGACCAAGGTGGAGGGTTTCTTTTTTAAGCCCTACTCCAGAGTTCATGATTCTGTCTCTTTCAGATCCCAAGCTATTTGGGATAAGAGAGCAAACCTGAGCTGATTCATAGAATCATAGAATATCAAGGTAGGAAGGGACCTCAGGAGGTCATCTAGTCCAACCCCCTGCTCAAAGCAGGACCAATCCCCAATTTTTGAGCCAGATCCCAAACGGCCCCCTCAAGGATTGAACTCACAACCATGGGTTTAGCAGGCCAATGCTCAAACCACTGAGCTATTGTTCATGTGAATGACCATGGCCTATCTCCGACAATATAAAGGAGACTTGCGTATTAGCTGATTTTCCAGGCCTATGGCAGAGCCTGCCTGTCTGAGCAGCCGCTGGTGGAGGCCCACGGCACTCAAGGATAGGATTTCTGTCCAGTGGGAAAGTGCAGTGGGGTCTTAAGTTGTATTGGCCACATGATCGGTGATCACAGGATGGGTAACTGCTGCTACCTTGGCTGATTTTTCCCTTGTATCTCATTGTGGTGTTGATATGATGCCGCATGATGGAATTTTGTTTTTTTCAGTTTGCTTTCTTAAAGACCTAAGAACTTACACGCACAAAAAGAACAGTATTAAGGTTGCAAAGTCCAGCACGCAAAAGAGGAAATGCCAGAATTCAGGTAGCCTGTGAAACTTTCATTTGGTCCCTTTGTGCAGCTGCATTATGATATGGGCTTTGGTGTCGTGATCACATGCTATTTTCTCCACAGGGCCTCTGCCTTATTCAATGCACAGGCAACCATCATTCTGGCATTCCCTATCTCTTGAGTGCTTGACTTTGCAACCTTAGCAATGTTCTCTGAATGTAGTTTGCATGTGTGTTTATAACTACATATATGTAGGAGATTATACTAACAGCTACGCAAGCCCTTGATTAGTTTTTGAAGATGCCCCATATGTGGTTTATGTCCTTGAATCTGCTTTTGAAGGGTCCATAAAGAAGAGAAGTCAAGGGGCGTTTGGCCGAAATGCTGAGGAGTATTAATTGAATCGGTGCTGTTAAAGCAGGGATTTGAAATCGCCAAGCTGTAATTGTGGTACGGCTGCTCCCCCCGGCAATATAAACTCTCCTACACGAGGTGCATTAATCTGTTGAATTATAAGATTTTGGGATATCCAGTTGAATCCCAGCACTTGTCCCTAATGCTGCTGTTTGTTTGTTTGTTTTTTCATCGAGCTTTCAAAATGAACTCTGTTCTTCAGAGCTATCTCTGCGGGGCTCAGTCAGAAAGACCAAAGGCCTGTGAAAGAAAAGCTTGCTGCACTTCAGTAAGCTTATGGAAAATCCCTAGGCCCAGCTGGCTTCCCTGAGAAATTTGCTAAAACTCATAAAGATCTCACACCCCTGATGCTTTCGACTGTATTCGAGAAAGCCGTGGTCTCTTAATTCCTGACTGAGTCATTGGCTCTGGTATGCTTTAAAGAGCTAAGAATCATGGTCTCCCCTGAAGATTTTCAGGGAGGATTTTTGGTAGGGGGATGAGGCAGGATGTTATCTGGGCACACACATTTGGAAGCAGGGAGAATACTCTTTTTATATGTAACAGTATCATTCTTTGGAGCAGCTCATATGCACAAAGGTTAAGGTAACAAAACAGGGAGCCTACTGTGTTACACGTGACAGGCTGACTCACATTCAGGGCTTTGATTTCCTGATGCAAAAGTGAAAGGAAATTCTCAGCTATTCACCCCTTCCCCGCTCTGCTTGTCCCTGGGGTCTGCAGTGCATAGGGCATGGATGATCATTCTGTGTTGGGAGAATTCTGAATCCAATAAGTTGCAGTGTCAGAACGTAGTGGAGAAGGCTGAAACAAGAGCTACTTTACTTCTGAATTGTCTTGCTTGTCAGGTGCTCCATAGCAGTGTTTCTCAACCTTTTGGATATCAGGGACCGGGCTTGTTGCCTTCTTAAACTGTGTCAGGGAGATATCGGGGACTGGCTTGTTGAGAAACATTGTTCCATACGACATGATTGCATTTTGTTGGTATTTAAATACAAGGCTTGTTTGGAATGTTACCATGCCTGATGCACCCTCAACCCTAATAGTCTACTGCATAAAGTTAAATTTTGAAAAAGAAGTGTGTGCTTTGCTATAGAGTGCATAGAGGAATATGCGTTCATTATTCCAAGAGCTTATCTTCTCTTTTGGGCAGACTTGTACCCTAAAGGACTGGGGATTGAAAGGTTCAATCTCTAAGCAGCGCAAAGATGGCTTTTTGTTGGGGTTGCTCATGGATTCTCCTCAAGCGTCACAGAAAAGGATGCATCGTCCCTTTGATTATCATTGTTCATGACTTGTATTCCAGTAGCACCCATGATGTGGTTAGACACTGTCGAAACACACAGGATGACGCAGTCCCCACTCCAAAGAGCTTATAATCTTTGGCCAGGTCTCCACTTGGAAGGCTTTGCTGGTATAGCTATAGCGATATACTAGATTGGCAAAGAGCCACAGCGGCTGCAACTTATACTGGCAAAACTCATCACACCCTTGATGGCAGAAGTCTGTAGTGTAGACATGGCTTCAAAACCTGACACTTCTGCAAATGTGAACCTCAATCCTGCAAATGGATCTGTATAGATGCAAAGGACTCCCAGCGTAGATTCAATTGCAGGATCAGGGCCTCTGTCTATAAATGGGCAGGTAGTTGCACCTCTGCCTGTCAGTACATCTAGTCAGCTACCATTTGAGATTATAAAACATGTGGGCTGACCTGAGGGAATGGCTCTGGGATGCTAGTGAATTTGGAGTGCCATGTGTACCTATGGCACTGCAGAAATAATCAGCATCAGAATTTTCAGTGAGTGTAAATTGCGTCCTAAACTCAGTGAAAGTGCTTGTAAATTTCAGAAATCAGGAGTTACTGAAAAGAGCTCAGCTTGGAATGCTTTTATTTCCATTTGCTGTGACTGAGTACTGGGGGAATAAATTGGATTGGGAAAGTACTTAGTGAAGGTTTAAATTTCCTTTGGATAAAAGCGTTACAAAGTTTAAATAGATCTCAGCTGGCAAAGCACTGGAATTATTGTTGATTTTCTTTTTGGCTGTTTTTTTCTCACTATTGTAATTAAAGATAAATTAATTAAGATGCCTTTACACAGGCTGAAGGCAAGCGGACCATTAAACTCACAGTTTGAAGATGCTAGCAGAGCTCCAAAAAGGACTGGACACTGTTGTAAATAACAAGAGCAACCAGAGTTAATATTAGGAGGGTTAAGGAACATTTCCAAAAGCCCCTGACAGACATAAGAAAATCAGTGGGACTTAGCCCTCTTAATCAGTGAGGCCCTTTTGAAAACTTTACCCTTAAAAGAGTTTTGGAAGGCAGAGGAACACGCCATTATTTATTATGTGTATTGCCAGAGTATCTAGGAACCCTGGTCATGACCCAGGGCCCCACTGTACCAGGTGCTGTACAAACACACGACAAAGAGACAGTCCCTTCCCTCATGTTTCAGAGCATAAACCTGTCTCTTATCAAAGAGGGTAGGTAGAAATTTTACCTTCAGGCAGGTTATCCCATAACAAGAAACCTGGCAGTAGCTGGTGCTGGCCTGATCTAGACTGGCATTTTTTTGTTGTTGTTCTTATAACTACCCAGCAACATACAAATAATCCATATGGGGGAGGAGGGACAGATTAACTCAAGGAGCCAGTAAATCAAAGCAGCATAAAATCCCCTTCCTTTTCCATTTCATCTAGGAGCCCCAGCCACCACCCTCCCCAAAAACCCTATAGAAAAGAGGGCTTTTGCCTCCTGCCTAGCAGGCCAATGTTGCACATTCAGTTTAATTTCAGTTTTGAAATAATTAAACATGTCCAACAATAAGCGAATGAAATAAACATTTAAAAATCTTGAGAGGACACTGTAAACTCTGTTTAATGTACCAAGTGCTTAGCTATGCCTGATTCACCATGCACCCTACTTCAGAAACATCCAGCGTGATCTCAGAGAGCCCCAGATAGAGGCGTTGTCTCATGCTGCAAGATGTGTAACTGAAGTCGTATCTGCCTATGTGCATCCTGATTCCCCATCTCTGTTTCATGCATTGCAAAAATGAGAGAGAAGGGGTCACACTGATCCCTGGTTTACAAACTTCCTGTTTTCAGGTGATCAAGAATTTTGGTTTCAGCATGAATGGAAAAAACAGGTTTTCACCTGTTACGGATTTTCTTTTTCACTGCTGAAGCTATTGATTGTTTGAACCAAGAGGCAAGAAGCTGTTTGTACAGGGTGGTGCACATATTAATTACAAGCATGGTGTAATTAACAAGCAATGGGCACCTTGATCAGTTTCCTAGTGCACAAAACCCGCCCCAGGCTTTTCTAATCTGCCGAATGGATCACTTAACTGCACAATGTTTAGACAGATGATTTTTTTGATGTGCACCTGGCACTTAGGCTGCAGTTCAGAAAATAACGGGCAGTTTGTGGGCACAATTTGGCCCCCTTACATCTGGAACTGTTGCATTGCAGGTGTTATGTTTCTAAGATATTTTACTGGCCAGATCCTGTTTAAAGCAACAGGGCCAGCTCCCCTATTCATTGGACATTGTGCTTCTGTAGTAGAAATGCTACATTGAAAGTGCCATTTCCAAACTGCTTACAGGGGAGAGGATTACACCACTTGATAATCCAGCATCCATCTTGTTTTTATTCTTCTTAACTTTGAATGCTAGATTACTGTGTCTTGCCTGTAGTAAGGCCCCAATACAGCAAAACACCGTAAGCATGCAGTTGAGTCCTATGGACGTCAATGTGAGTTTAGTGAGGAGTAGGGTGACCAGATGTCCCAATTTTATAGGGACAGTCCTGATATTTGGGGTTTTATCTTATATAGGTGCCTATTACCGCCCCCCACCCCCGTCCTGATTTTTCACAGTTGCTGTCTGGTCACCCTAGTGAGGAGTTTGCCAAATTGCCACCAATGCCAAGAATTGATAGTGCAAATACCCTATTTGGGTTTCTGTGATTTTTTCTTTTTTCTTTTCTGTTCCTAAAAACCTGGGGTCAGAACCTCAGTGGTGTCAATGAGCTGAGGGTCTGGCCTTTGTTGTTCAAAGTGAATATCCTGCTTCACGCATTGCAAAAAAAAAAAAAAAAATCGTGGTACTTAAGGGGTTAAAAGAATCCGTGCTTTGTGTGGCTCTGTGTGCCAGGATTCTACTTCACCGGTGGCAGGTGATTCTTTCTTTCTCCCCCATGCACCCAGCTTCGAAACGCAGAGAAACGGTCTGGTTTTCATCTATGACATGGCAGGCTCCCACTATACCAACTTCGAGCTGGACCTGAGCAAGAAAATCCTCAACCTGCTGAAGGTAAAGGAAACAGTGCGGGGGGAGCTGATGGGAATGGAGGCTTTCCCCCCCTGCATATTCTGAGACTCTGCAACCTATTGTAGGGAGTAGAAAGGATAGCGCAGTGGATAGGGCACTGGACTGGGACTTGGGAGACCTAGATTCAATTCCGCAGACTTCCTGTGTGAACTCGGGCGAGTCCCTTAATCCATCCTGTGCCACAGTTCTCCTTCTGTGAAATAGATACAGTAGTGCTGTTCTACCTCACAGAAGTGTCATGGGGATAAAATCCATTTTAAAGACTGTGAAGAGGGCCCTATATGTCCCTAGATAAAGACTGCAGAGTGAAGCAGCTCTCTTTGAACCCCGCTGTCCCTTAGACCCTGAGAGTTCAGAACACATGTCTGTCTCCACTCTTCATGGTAGCAGGAGTCAAAGCCTTTGCCAGTGCTATAAATAGAAAGGGTGAGAGTACTTGTGGGAAGTCACCATCTCTGCAGTGGCTTCTTTCAAACACGAATATCTCTGCTCTACTTACTTTGCTATCCAAAGCTATCTAGACTGTGAGGCAGTGCTGTCTAGTGGGTAGAGCACAAGACTCAAGATTTGATTTCTAGTGCCAGCTCTGCCACTGGTGCACTGTATGGCCTTGGGCTAATCAACCTCAGTTTATCCATCTGTGAAATGGGGAGAATAGTAGTTCCTCATTTACCTCAAAGCGGGTATTGTGAGGATCAGTTAGTTAATGATCATAAAATGTTTTGGACGTGTAGGGCCTGATCTAAAACCCACTGAATTGGTGGGAATCTTACCACTGACTGGAGTGGGCTTGGATCAGGCCTGTAAGTACTATATAATGTGAAGGGTTTGCTTTTAGAATGTATCTGCTTCATGGTTCAATGGCTTAGAATGTTTCAATTAAAACAGAGCCAAGGTTTTTTGACTAGTTTGTTTTTAGTATCATGACAATTACTGATTTCCCAAAAGAAAACATAAGAGAAATAAGGAAGCATTACACAGGGAAATTTTACCACAAGACTTTCCCTTTAAACACATAGACAATTAAACTGTAACCATAATGCATTTTATGTATATACAGAAAAGTTAAATAATCCAGAACAAACTAACTCATGAGCTTCAAGGAAAAAAAGATCCCAAAGTTCCAATTGTGTGTTAACACAGCTAGGCATTTATAATGTACCCATCAGCATGACCTCTGGGCTGCACTCCTGTAACTTCCGAAAGAGCAAAGAGTCAAAGCAGCTTGTTCTTTCCTTCAGTTAAATTGCCTCTTGCTGTTGGGCCCTTTGCCTGATTTCTCTCCAGGCATGTGCTGTATCCTCCCCCTGCTGGCCGTGAGTGGGGAAGGCAGGAAAGAGAAGGCATAGGTTGTGGTTATCTGAAAATGTGGTTTTAAAATGCATCCGTGTGCCATCCACAGGGAGCCTTCCCGGCTCGTCTCAAAAAGGTGTTTATTGTGGGTGCCCCGATGTGGTTCCGAGTCCCCTACTCCATCATCAGCCTCCTGCTGAAAGAGAAGCTCCGAGAGAGGGTGAGTAAAACATGGGCCGGGGTGGGGAGGTGCTGGCACATATAAAAAAGCCCCGAATCAGAGTCCCTGCCGTGGGGAAATTCTCCTTAAACAGGGTGTCACGCAGGGAGACTGTGAGGCAAAGGCTGATGTTGCGTGATAGATAGGTGATCTCATAGCCTCTGGTGCAGGCCTTTTCATACACGCTGGCCAATGCGTTCCAGTGATGGCAGCTGGCTATTTCTCCCAGTGTTGCTAAAGAAACATGAGGCTAAGGGCTAAATGCATGAAGGGTGCAAACAGGAGCAGCTGCATTGAAGCCAGCTGGGTTGTGTCCATCACACCTGGGGTTGACTTAGCCCTGAGCACTCAAAAACAGGCCCGACTGTTGAACTTGCTAGAATCTCAGCTCACTTGTGCCTGCGTGTGTCCACACCAAAGTGCTTTTGTGTCTGTGCAAATGGTTGCACCGTTACCCTGCTGGCACAGCAACATGCTCTCTTGCAGCCAAAGCTTCCGAGGCTGCACTTGGCTGAGAATCTCCAGTTGGACTCTCTTGTTATTGTTAATGTGTATGATAACTGTGGCGGCTGGCCCCAGTCCCATTCAGGGCCCTGTTGTATTTAAAGGGGAAATTAAATGTTTTTTTTTTAACGTGTGGGAGGATGTATGTAAAAAAAACAACCACCATCTGATTTAGGTCACAATGCAGAAAAGTAAGTAAACATGTGCATACCTTTAAGTAGATGAATAGTGCCATCGAAATCGGCATAACTACTCAACTGTATGTGCTTTGCTGGTCTGGGGTCTACCAGAACTCATAGATAGCCTTAAATTAAAGGCCCAGTCCTGACTTTTTGGATGGGGTTTAGGGCACTCAGCATATTGCAGATCATACTCTAACAGGCTAAATGGAAAGGGCTTTAATTTGCAAAGTCCTTTGATCAGGCTTCTGGGCTTTTCCTGCAAAAGTGGATTGTATCACATCCAACTACTGTCTGTCTTAGATTTTCCCTTTTCATTTAGCACCACAGAATCTACAAGTAGTAAAGCAAAGCAGGGGTTTGCATTCCTTCCAGTGGTTCGGGTGTTTATATTGTCATGAAAATGTAAGGACTGCAGCTTCCTGCTTTCGCTTCCAAGAAGGGGTTGAGGTACCATCGTTTCACTCAGAAGCCTGACCTTGGGTATTGACAAATAAAATTATTTTTTAAAACAATCCTTTCTTTACAGTCCATTTCCAGGGCTGCCCATGAGTTCTGTTAACCATCTAGGGTCTGAAACCATTTCTTCCTTTTTGGAAAACAAGTACAGTTTTTTAATTCTCTTTTAATCATCAACCAAGAGATCATATTCAGACCTTGAATTTGGGCAGCATTTCAAAGTAAAGGAATTTAATCCAGCGTGTACGGTCTTTCTACGGCCCCCGGAGTCTGCCACGCTTTATAGACCAAGTCCATGTCTGGAAGGGGTCCTCTTTCAGATAACTAGCAAAATGATGACCATAGTGTGAATGTTCCTTAACCAAAGAGGATGTATAGCTGGCAACCTCATCAGTATCCTTAAATAACTTCAGATGGAACCATGTCCTCAGAGTTTAATGCTCCCAGGTCCTATAATGGTGTAGCTTTGAATTGCACCTGCTCGCCCCACTCCTCCTGATTAGAGCAGGAGACTTATATGAAAAGCACCCACCTGAAATGTGGACTTCTCCCCAGTAGTCACAAATCCAGCCTTGTAGCCATGGAAAGGGAGCTGTTTCTATCCAGACAGTTCACAGACCAGATCTCTGTTTTCCTCAGCCGAGGAGAGGCAGACTCCCCCCTACTGGAATATGTCAGAACAGCTCCATTCACTAAAGAACAGATTTCTAAACAAGAGAATGGAGGGGAAAGGGAGCTACTCAAAGACCCTTTGTGAGGAATTTTCCAGGCCTTGTAATGGCTTCAAGAGGGAAATGGATCAGTTCACTTCGTAGCCCCAGCCAGGCAAACTACATCCCCTTCTACGTGTCCACTGTCTCAAGCAAGCCCCCCTCCCACCACATACAGGCTGGTCAAGTCCATGCTCGGGGTGCGTTTCACCCCATCCCATCTCACTCTGTTCCCCCAGGTTCAGATGGTGAAGATGTCAGAGCTGAAGGAACACCTGCCCCGGGAATGTCTCCCCGAATACCTAGGGGGATCCCTCAAGCTGGACCCTCTCAGCTGGAACTGCCGGTTCCTCCCCCAGCAGAATGGCCACCCAGATCCGTTGGATGAGCTGATCCTGGTACCACTGGTTTCACCGCGAGATAATGGCTCGGTGCATGTTCCAGGACCAAAGTGCATGACTGTCCATCAACTGATGGACCATGTGAACCAAAAGCAGAAGCGGGGAATCTACGAGGAGTACGAAGACATCCGGCGCAGGAGTCCTGCAGGGACCTTCATCTGCTCCCTGTAAGTACACAAGGAAAGCCACTAGGCACGGAGATGGCGATGTCGGAGGGATAGATCACCAATGGGTCTGCAAAATCAGAACCACAGCTGGGCTTGCTTGACGCAATCCCTCTCTTTCAATGAGGAAGCTGCTTCCATTCTCTTCATTCCGATCTGGCTAGTCCGTGCAGCGGCAGCGGGTCTGACCTGAGTCTCTTTCCTCTCGTGGCAGGCTCAGCAGTAGGAGATGGAGGGCAGAGGGATGGTTTAGAAATCAGCAGTAAGATAGAAAAAGGGACTCCTCAGTCCAGGATGCATTTATTGTGCACGTATCCACGTCTTACTGGCCTCGCTGGCGGAGAGCAAACCTGGTTTTGCTGTGCGCCTCTGCACGCAGAGTGCCACCAAACCAGCCCCTTCCTTTGTGGCCGTGCAAAGCAACGGCCGGAAGGAGGCAGTGCCTCCAGTTGAGAAGGTTGCAGTTCTGCTGCAGGTGCTGGTCAGGTGCATTGGGATGGGTGATCCCTCGCTCTAGCTGCCTGGGAAGATTCAGCCTGGTTTATTATTGGATTGCAGACTTACCAGTGCCGTCCAAGAGCATGAGGGAGAACAAAGCAACCCTCCTAACATCACGATCCAACTTACCAGAGACGAGAAGTGGGCGTCAGTTTTACCATAACAATCTGCTAGACGGGCCTTTCCCTAGATGAGGAAAGCCCTGGGTTTGATTGACGGCGGAGCCCAAACTCGGGCACCAGGCGCATGGTGTGATCTAGAACAGAGTCCTTCACTGCTTCCCGTCTGCTCTCTCTTCCTCACTTTTCCTGCCTCTTCTGTGCCCCACAGGGCTCCGTATAACCAGGAGAAGAACCGATATGGGGACGTGCCGTGCCTGGACCAAACTCGAGTGAAGCTGACCAAGCAGTACAGCCGCTCGGAGGTAAGCAGGCAGAGTTTTCCCTGAGGTGCTGACTCTCCACCGTCTAGACGGCCCCTCACCCTCATTCCTGGGGTGGCAGTCGCATACTGGACATGCCTGTGTGCTAGGGTGAGTGATTTGCCAGCTGGGGCAGTGTGAGAGCCATGCGTGGCCTGGTGTTCTGAAAACACCGCGTAAAACTGTGAGGGTGGCTTTATTTTGGCTGGGGACTCCTCTCTCCAGACCAGAGACCCAGCCCCCACCTGCTCCAGGCTTTCACATGTGCCTGCTCCTTCACAGCAGGGTCTCTCCTGGGGCAGCCAGCTCCAAGAGAGCAGAGGCTCTGGAGGGTGGGACCCTGAGGTGTTTTTAGGCCAGGTCCCCAGGAGAGGCTGGCAACTCTCTCCCCTCTTGCCGCTTCCGCCCACCCCGAGGAACGTCCTCGGGTCCTGCCTTCCACTCCTCGCCAGGTCCCTCCGTCTCCTATGCTGTGCACTCAGGACGTAGGCAAACCCGCAGGCCAGTGTGGCTGGCGGGAAAAGGCCTCCCTCGGAGTTGGGAGACACCTCTACGTGCTCTGCCAGCCTGTGGTGCCTCGAATCAGAGTCTCAAACCCACATCTCCCACCTGGTCGTGCATAGCCCTGCGCTTAAACAACAGCACAGGCCCTCCTTGTCCCTGTATTGGAAACCCCAGCACTGGTTAGAGTGGTAGTGGAGAATTCTCCTGGACAGAGCCACATGCCTAGCAGTGCTGGGCAAGGGGGACCCTGAGGGCCTTGGCCATGCTGGGATGACCGGAAAGGAG
Source organism: Dermochelys coriacea (assembly GCF_009764565.3). Taxonomy (NCBI): domain Eukaryota; kingdom Metazoa; phylum Chordata; order Testudines; family Dermochelyidae; genus Dermochelys; species Dermochelys coriacea. The sequence continues at coordinate 48,286,888 of NC_050077.1, read as the reverse complement.
CACCCCATGTCCCACCCTGCTTTAACACTCGGAAGAACATAGGCCTTTAACGTTAAGGGCTGGATCTTCATCTGGAATAAATCTGCCTAGCTCCATTGACTTCAGTGACCTAACACTGATTTACACCTGCTGAGGGTCTGGCTCTAAGTATTAGCTTCTCCTCTGAAACCAAGATGGGAACTCGTTCGCCGGGTGCGACATTGAGCCCCGACAGCCAGCCAGTGTCTCGCGCTATGGGCTATGCTAGCTGGAAGCTCCCAAATGCCCGTTTCAATCCTCTGTTGTCGCTCTCAGCGCACGTGCTCCCTGGTGAGAAATGCCTCCTGCTGTAGTGAACGTGGGGGGCACTGAGCCAAACACAGTGCACTGGCCTGGCTGCTCAAGGGGCAGCAGTGTGACACTCATTTAAAAAAAAATAGCTCAGCCTGTAGAGCTCTGAACCCGAACATAGCGCACGGGGAGGCTTCAGAGTAACTGCAGCTGCGTGAGCATGCAGTCAAAAATCGCTGACGACAGCCTCGTTCATCTGCCCAAGCTGGAATCTGGGGGCGCCACTCCTAGAATGGTCGATTATGACACTAACCCCTAAATTCCTGAGGGATGCAGTTCTGGGCACCACTTTGGGGTGCGTGTCAAGTTTTCAGTTGCCCCAAGAGGAACACAGACCCCTGAGTGCCCCAACTCGGGTCCTTGCAGAGAAAGAGATCTTTGTTCCTTTAAGATTCCAGCATGTCTGAGCTTTCTATGGGAAGAAGGGAGTGAAGAGAGCCCGTGTCCGGAACAGCCCTCTGCGTCCCTGGGTGACATGGACAGCAAGGCATCGTGGGAGGTTATTTGGGGGCTCTGATTTGAATCTGGTCAGACTTGACAGTTTCTCTTCCCTGCTGAGTTTGTTACTTTAAGGTGCCTCCAGGTGATCGGAAGGGCTGGAGTTTCGCTCCATCACATTTCACTCCCTTCCCCTGCTTTTAGTTGCTATTTGATCTCTGCGGGCATTTGGACTCCCTTCTTTCAACTGCACTCCTTCCCCCCGGTTATTTGTCAGGGGTATCTGGAAATAGTAATAGCCTAAGCTCCACCCAGCCTGATGGGAGCAGGTTGCACGTCCCATGGCACTGCTGCCCCAAGTGTAACTGGCCTGTTTGGTGGTAGTGTAGTTGAAAACAGCATCACGGCTGTGCAATGGGCCGTGGGCGGATTTTGTTTTAAAATAGGCCAGTGTCAAAGTGTTTTAAAACTGATGCAAACTTGAACTCCCTCCCAGCACGAAAGCTGGGTTGCAGGAGATGCCCCAGATGAGGTTCAGGGATCTGGGAACGCATGGTGCCCACTCCTCTTTTATCTATCCCAACCTGCATACATCAGACTGTTTCTGTTGCTCAGCTGACTAACAGCTTTCCCCTGCCCTTGGGCATTCCTCCTCCAGCATGTTGTGGTGTTATGCTCTGCGTGGTAACGGTTTGTGTACCTTTCTCTCTCCAGCTGACAGACTACATCAATGCCAGCTTCATGGATGGCTATAAACAAAGGAATGCTTACATTGGTACTCAAGGTAAGATCATACTCTGCTTAGAATGGGGTCAGTACGCCACGACGTTGGGCCCACTGGTAGGCAGCATCGGGGCAGTGAGCTGGCATGTTGCTGTTCATATGCTGCCGACGTGGCTGGCTGGGGGAATCTCGGCACTGATCCAGTCTGTGCTCGTTAGAGTCCTGTAAAGAGTGATTCTTGCCTCTGGAGGAGCTGGAAGGAACAAGGTGGAGCCATAGGTGCCGACTTCCCCTCTTTCCTGTGGGTACTCGACCCCTGCCCCCACTCCACTCTTTCCATGAGGCCCCGCCCCAACCTCGCCCCCTCTCTGCCAATATTCCAACTCCTTCCCCGAATCCCCACCCCAGCCCCGCCTCCTCCCCTGAGCATGCCACATTCCTGCTCCTTCCCCCCTGCCCCCTCCCCTGAGTGTGCGAATGCTACCAAACAGCTGTTTGGCTGCAGCCAGGTGGGAAGCGCTGGGAGATAGGCTGAGGAGCGGGGACGCAGCACACTCGTGCGGCGGGGTGGGGGAAACTTGGCTGCTGATGGGTGCAGAGCACACACTAATTTTTCCCCGTGGGTGCTCCAGCCCCAGAGCACATACGGAATCGGCACCTATCGGTGGAGGTGCGGTGTTGGAAGCATCCCTAGACTATGGCTGCTTGTGGGAGGGGCTCGCTCAAAGGGGTGGGGAGGGGAGATATAGGGTGAGGGCTTGATCCAAAGCCCATTGGAGTTCATGGAAAGACTCTCATTGATTTCAGCGGGCTATTCATCAGCTGTGGGTAGGACAAGTCTGGGAGGTGAAGCAATAGTTTAGACAAGTCACTTCGCTTCTCTGGGCTGGTTTGCTCCCCTTCTGGAGGGTGGCCTGCTTATTTCTCGGGCTCTACAAAATTCATGGTCCATAATTTCAGAGTCACAGGATTTTTAAAATGATAAATTTCATAATTTCAGCTATTTAAATCTGAAATTTCATGGTGTTGTAATTGTAGGGGTCCGGCCCCCAAAAGGATTTGTGGTGGTGGTGGAGGGGAGAGTTTGCAAGCTTATTGTAGGGAGGGTTGCAATACTGCTCCCCTTACTTCTGCGCTGCTGCTGGGGGCAGCTCTGCCCTCAGAGCTGAGCAGCTGGAGAGTGGTGGCTGCTGGCCGGGAGCCCTGCGCCGAAAGCAGCAGCTCAGGAGTAAGGGTGGTATTGTCACCCTATCTGTGCTGCGGCTGGCAGGGAGCTGCTTTCAGAGTTAGGCGCCCGGCCAACAGCTGCTGCTTTCTGGCCGCCCAGCTCTGAAGGCAACGCAGAAGTAAGGGTGGCAATACCGTGACAACCCCCCCACCAACTCCCTTTTGGGTCAGGATCCCCAATTTGAGAAACACTGGTCTCCCCCTGTGAAATCTATATAAGATAGGGTAAAAGCACACAAAAGACCAGATTTCATGGTCCATGATGCGTTTTTCATGGCCATGAATTTGGTAGGTCCCTACTTATTTCCCTAGCAGCTGGGTGCTGTGAGGGTTAGTTAACGTCCGGAGAGCTCTGTGTAAAGATAAAGTGCTGCAGAATTGCTTCCTGCAGAGTGGAGGAGCAGCACTGGCTGGGGACGCCAGACGTCCCTCCCTGCAGGCTAGCACATAGCCTAGAGGGCCGGGGGAGAGCCAATGCCCATTGAGAAGGGAGAGCAGGGATTTTGGGGGGTGGGGGAATGAGAAGTTTGGCAGAGAGGGGGTGTGACCACAGGCGATCCAGAGACACAAATGCACCACGTGTGGACATACCCGAGCTAGCTAGCCTGCGAGAAACAGCAGCGTGGCGGCAGCTGCGTGGGCTGGCCACCAGAGCACGTACCGAGGGTCCCAGGCGGGATTGTACTTGGGCAGCTAGTTCATGCCCCTGCCGCTTCGCTGCTATTTTTAGCGAGCTAGCTGGATCCAAGGTAGCGCGAGCACGGCTGTGCATGTTGCAGCTGTGCCTCCCAATCGCAGCACACACATACCGTTTGAGGCTGATATCTCAAAGGTGCTGACACCCATTCAAGTCCATGGGAAAAACAGGCCAAGTATCTGTAGGCCCTGTTGGCAAGGAATGGGGTCTGTCCTGAAACAGCTTCCCTCTCCCATCAGCCGTATGAGCGTACGGCAGCCAAAGGTCTCCCCCAGTACTGATTGCCTGTTTGGAAATGAGCATCCTGGCTAAGGCAGATGCCCTCTCCCTGGAACAATCACAGCCTCCATCTCTACAGCACTTGGCACCACGTACGCTGGTTCCTTTTGAATCAGGGACCTGCCGTGCGATAGAAGCATATGTCTCGTTATGCTGGGGCTTGCAGAGCATCTGCCTGCATTTAAGGAATGATCCAAGGCCCCTTTTGCCAGAGCTCGTATAACTCTCATGTGCCCTGGGGTCTCAGGGAATGGAACAGTCCTGGCATCATCTCGCAGGAATCTCCCCCGTTACTCCTCTAGGGAGCAGTTGAGCCATTGGTCAGAGCAGAGGTGGGACAGACTGGCTGGTTGTATTTGATCTGTCCATGGTCCAGCCACGTGGTCAAATTTTTTTTTTTAAACACCCTTCCACAAATTATTTGCCCCCAAAGTATGTATCAAATCACTCCAGTGCCGTTGCCTAGTTACAGAGCACGGTCTCTCTCTCTCAAGTACCTACATCCCTGTTGCTCCCCAGAAGAAGTGTTTCAAGATGACCACATGGTCTCCTACAAGACAAACAAAATCCCCATCAATATTTCCAACTGAATAGGGGCGTAGCAGCATAAAGCTCCCCTGTCAAATCCCATTGAGCTCACAAGGTGCCTGGTGTGCATGTGGCAGCAGAGATGCTGTCTGTCGTGGAGCAGCCCCCCTAGACTCCCCAATTTTGCAGCAAGTTGTGGCCTGACAGAAGCATCTGCCTCGGTTTCCCCTTTCAGAGTCCCTCAAAACAATCCAAATGCTCTGGTGGGGTTAATTCATTACAAAAGTTCCATATATATGCATCATAACAAGTCCCATAACCATAGTCCAGAATTCCCCAGCATTGTCCAGACAGTACATGCAATATACAGCCCTGGTATCTTTTGCCACACCCTGGCTGTCCGGCGCAGCCTCAGTGTCCCTCGCTATGCCCTGGATCTCCAGCGCAGCCCTCTCCTGGCCTTGTAGCAAGCCAGCCTCCCCAGCCTTCCAGCTGGAGTGCAACCCCTGTTGCCATCTTCCCCACAACCTCTCTGCTGGGAGCATCCCTCACTACCCCAGGCCCTCTCATGGTTCCTCTGGAGATGTCAGCAGGTAAGGTCCTCTGCTGCTCTTCCTGCCTTCAGTCTTCTCTGGCCCTGGCCAGCCAACAAACCCATCTTGCTGCTTTCAGCCTTCTCCCAAACTTGCCAACTCCTTCCTCTTCCCAGGGAGTGCCTGCGGAGAGCATTCGGCAGTTGTCCCTAGAGATCCCCTCCAGTTTCCTGAACTTTCCTGACTGACTCATTGGGTCTCTCCCTGATCTTTTTCTAGCCTCCAGGTGCTGCCCCACCCTCTTAATGGCCAATTGGGAGTACTGCTCTGTCACAGGCCCTGGACCTGCCCCATTTACACGGGCCAGCCCATCCCTGACGCAGCAGTGTTCTACCACAGAAGGCTCAGCTGTTTTGTTGTTAACACCTTTCTCAATGTTTACACAAAACCACCACGGGGTCTGGGGCCCACAGCAAATTCACAACCCTACCTCCAGCTCTTCCCAAAAGCTTTTCATGTCAGCATGTTGCTCTTCACAAACCTCCCCGGGGCTGGTGGCATGCAACTGAGACATGGCCAGCAGCTAAGTGGGGCCAGAAGAATGGGGTGCAAACCTGTGGCAGACATAGCCAGCTAGAAATTTGTCGGCCATTTTAAGCACTTGGCCTGTATCGTGTTTGGTCTGCAGGAGGAATGGGTGTAGTGTTTACAGTGGGTCGTTTTCCGCAATTTCTTCCTACTCTAGCCACGTTCTCCAGCCATGTGAGCTGGCTCTGGTACCAGTGACAGCAACTGTAATGTGGCTGGGAGGGGAAGGGAACTAATACCAACCGTTAATAATCACACAGCAGTGCTGGGCAGTGAAAAGCAGGAGCTACCATATGTGCATTTAGAGCTAATACTCCTAGAAACTTCATATAGCATCTCAGCAACCCACATGATTTGATGAGGCAGCCCTAGGGGTCTGTTGTCATTGTTAGGTGCTGATTTGCCACACACCCATGGTCCAGGTGCTACCTTCTTCTTGGGTTGTTCCTGAGGATGTGGCCAGAGGGGACTGGCTGGAGCAATCCAGTGGGAGGTGCAGTTTGTGCATCCCCACTTTCACTGGGATGCTGGATGAGAATTGATGTGTCCAACACCTATAACCTTTCTCATGTGTGATCTGTCACGTCAGGACCTCTGGAAAACACGTATTGCGACTTCTGGCGCATGGTGTGGGAGCAAAACGTTCTGGTGATTGTCATGACAACCAGGTGAGTGAGTGTGCGTGGAGAGCAGAGACCCACTCAGCCTCTTGGATGAGAGGTCCTGGCCACTTGTGGACGTTCAAGATCCTATGTCCCTTTTTACAGAATGAGAGTTAGTGCCCTGGTGCAGGCTGAAATCTGGTTTGGGTGACCACATTTTGTTTCCTTAAATCTCTACTCCTGTGACTTGAGCAGACAGCACCGGATATGGCATAGCTTGCTTTCTTCTTCACTTGCTGCCCTAAACATTTGTAGAGGTGTTGTGCACTGTTAAAGCATCTGCCATATTCTGCCCAAGAAGTGGCTGCATTTTGGTTGTTGGTGGCCATAATTTATACATGTATATATGTATAGGAAAAGTTCACGTGTATATGTGTATACGAAATGCCATACAAATTTTATATATATATACATACACACACTATATATATATTCTGTGTGTGTGTGTGTGTGTATTTATATATGCAGAGAGAGAGTTTGTATAGTACTTTGGGATCCTGTTTCCCATTTCTAAAGCCCACTCCTTCTGTGATCTGGGTCAGGTGATTTAATCTCCCTGCCTCAGTTTCCCCATATGTAAAATCAGTCTATTAATATCTGCCCCCATGGAGTTTTGAGTCTCTTAATGTTTGTGAAACACACTGAAGATGTGCGAAGCATTATGATTATTTTAAGTGTGGAGTTTGATTTTAGCATTCTGGGGAATAGCTGACATCAGTGGGTCTCTGTTTGTTTGTTTTTTCCATACCTGGAAGGGCAGGATGACTACAACCTCTGATGCTTGCTGGTGTCCACCACCTCTGTTGGGAGCCCCTGAACTGTTGTTAACTGCCCAGTCAGGCAGGGCTCACTGCATCCAATTACACTTTGATCAGGTTTACAAGATTCTTTCCACAACCATTATGGCTGGAAACCTTTTTTTTTTTTTTTAATTAATTTTTTTAAATGAAAAGGCAAGAAAGGAAGAATGGTTGTGACTCCCAACCTGAGTACCCTGGTGTATGCTGAAATGACCTATCAGATTGATAGGCCCCTGTAACGATGGATTAAGTGGCCCAGCTGTTTGTCTGAGTGTAGTGTTTACCAGTCTGACATGTGGCTGCCCAGCATTTGGGGAATACTGCCAGGTCACTGCTAAACCTCAGCAGAGAAATTGTTTCTAAGGTGCTTGGCTCGTCACACCCTTCACCCCTCCTGCAGGGGAGGACTGTGTCTCCCATTTCCCTCCTCTCCCATTACCAAGCAGGATCTGAGTGTAGGGTATGGGCAGGTGCGAGCCCGCCAGCATATCTCTGACTGAGCTGCCCTGCAGGTCGGTAGGTGGCCTGGTCAGGATGGAACAACCTCCCCGATCCGCTTTAGGGAGGAGGCGATGAAGAACCCACCCTTCTCCCCATCCCCATTACAGGCTTGAGGAGGGAGGCAGGAGGAAGTGTGGCCAGTACTGGCCATTGGAGAAAGACTTCCAGGTGTGCTACGGATCCCTCACTGTCACCAACCTTGGGGTGGAGAACCTGAACCATTACAAGAAAACCCTTCTGGAGATCTATAACACTGAGGTAATCCCCTGCCCCTCGCTGCAAGAAATCTCTCCAAAAAGGGGCCAGAGGACTAGGCTCCGTGGGGGAAGGAGGCTGCAGTCTCACTGGTGCCCGTGAAGGAGCAGGCAGCGTGGGTGAGCCCCAGCTGCCGTCCTCTCGGCTACCTGCGGAGAATCCCAGCTGCTTGGGGAGAGGGGTACAGCCACCTCTTCGGAAGGGAGAAACGTGTCTCGGCAGCACTGTGGTGTGGGCCATCTGGGCTCGGGACCCCACTGTGCTGATGAGCTCTGCTGACTTGGAGATAGGTTGTGTCTGGGTTGTTTGGCATTGATGGCAGCCTCCTGATCTCCGGCTGGGAGACGGGACCCTTGGGAATGCTGTATGCGGGTGATGTGACAGGAGAAGGGATGGGTGAGGGAAGGCCCATGCTGCTGGGCTGGCAGTGGCTGGTGTGCAGCTGCTTGAGGAAGAAGAGGGAATGCCTGGAGTCCCACGCTGTACATTGGGAGGAAAGGGGCGCTCCCGGGGCGAATGGGGGTAGGAGAGTGGAATGGAAGCAAAAAGCACTGATGGTGGGGCTTTCGCACGCAGCACAGAGAGAGGCGTCTGGTGTCCCATTTCCAGTACTTGAGTTGGCCGGATTATGGCGTCCCTTCTTCAGCTGCCACTCTGATCGACTTCCTGGGGGCAGTCAAGCAGCAGCAGAGGTTGGCGGCCAGTGCCCTGGGGCCTCGCTTCAAAGGTCACGCAGGAGGACCGCCTATGGTGGTCCATTGCAGCGCTGGCATCGGCAGGACAGGTAATTCTCTCCAACTCTGGAGAGCGGGCTGCCAGGGGAGCCCCTGTAAATAGGAGACCAAGAAAACAGAGGTGAAACCCTGCTGGTGTCATTCCTAGTGAACCCCTAGGAGGCGCCGTAGTTCAGAGGGAAATAGCTCTTCTTTCTTCTTACTGGTTTCAGAGTAGCAGCCGAGTTAGTCTGTATTCACAAAAAGAAAAGGAGTACTTGTGGCACCGTAGAGGCTAACAAATTTATTTGAGTATAAGCTTTCGTGAGCTACAGCTCACTTCATCGGATGCTTATGCTCAGATAAATTTGTTAGTCTCTAAGGTGCCACAAGTACTACTTTTCTTTTTTCTTCTTACTGTATTTCCCCCTCATGGGATGCTCTCCAGACCCACTGTGAAGCCACAGAGACTGTCACCCTCCCGCGGTACTTCCAATTCCAGCTCCGCGCCCCACAGGGCTTATTGCACACTGAAGGCTGGCTGCAATTTGTTTCTGGTTCAGGCAGTGCGTAGTCCCTTCCCGGGGGGAGCCATGTACCTTCAGCCTGAGAGTTGGGATCCCGAGATCATCTCTTTGACATGGCAGATTGCTCCCAACTGGGCTGGCCCTTCATGGGAAACTCGCATGGGAACTCCTTTCTGTGGAATCTGCCTGGGCATATTGACAAGGACACATGCACGCCTGGAGCCTTAAATCCCTGCATGTCCTTCAGGGCTGGAATTCCTCCTCCTTGCAAGAATTCAGTGTTAATCTGTGGAGTTATTAGGGCAGGAAGTTCCCTAAGGGTAGCTGAGATTTTAGGACTCCTTAGGACAGTAACTGGGAGTCTATGAGTGGCAGTGGGGAGTGGGATTGTCAGGTGTTTCTGTGGGGTGGTGCTGCTGCAGAGGCAGTGTTTTGATGGACGGCCTGTTTGTCCCCTCCCTCAGGTACCTTCTGCGCGCTGGACATCTGCCTCTCTCAGCTGCAGGACACGGGCACGCTGAACGTGTACCAGACGGTGATGCGGATGAGAACGCAGAGAGCCTTCAGCATCCAGACCCCCGAGCAGTACTATTTCTGTTACACGGCCATCATTGAGCATGTGCAGAGAGAGGGCCTGCTTCCCTCCACTCCCACGCGGGCAGGCCAGGAGAAGAGCTAATGGGGACACAACCCAACCCGATGGCAGGGACTGGCTCTCCTGTCAGTCACGACCAGCTCGCCTTCCTCATGACCAGTCCGGATTCAGCAGAGCCTTCAGTAACCAAACTCCTTTGTCATAGGGCTCTAACCCTTCCTTGGCTAGCTGGTTCTGATGAATCACAGCTAGTAGCCACTGACTAGCGACTCATGGTCTTAACTATTACCACCTGCTGTTGAACTGTGCCTTATTCAAACCAAATTGTGGCTGCCACTTGCCAGAGGTAACTAGAGATAAGTGGGAAGAGGATCTGCTCCTCAGTATGATTTTGTTTTTGTGGGACCACCTGAAATCCACCTGGAGGACTTGACTTAAATAAATAGCCATTTCCAGTACCACCCAAGCCTTGGGCTTAGAAAAGGCACATACGTCAGTCTTACCTGCCACTAGGTGTGTGTGTCTGTCTGTATGTATGTGTGTATATAATATATACTCCATGTGTTCAAGTCTAGCCTACGTAAGTATTATATAGATACATATATACACGCACCTGGTTCTGGCTGCTCCTGGGGCTCAGTGCTGTAATGTTGTCTCACTGCTGTGATCTCTCGAGTGGAGAATTATAGCCTTGCATTGTTAATGGCGCTGTGATGTTACTGGCTCTGTTTTGTTTTGTTTTCTTTTCACTCCTCTGCTGCAGCTGTAGAAGATGCACACTCGCTAGTACACATACACGTCAGTGCATGGACCGCGGCGGGTGTTGTGCTGATACATTCCTGTTGGATCAGAGTGGTGCGGAGAAGCTGCGCGAGGCCCAGCTAGATCCGAGCACATGCTACATCCCCATGCTGGGGTGCCGTGCAGGGGTTACACAGTCTTACCTGTCTTTTATTTGGAGGAGGGGTCCCGGGGCCCATCTTTTCCCTTGAGTGAGGAGTTGCAGATCTTCACTGTGATGAGGGGACCCTTCCTTCCCAGGCTGGAGATGACTCACCTGCTCACTAGGGGGCAGCGACGGGCGGCAGTAGGTACGAAGTGTTGCAGGGCAGAGGGCTATGAAGTGCTGTCAGAGGAACTGGGCTTTATCAAGGAAATCTGAACTCAACTGATGGTGTTAACTTACTTCTGCGCTAGAAGTTGTGCTTTTCCAGGGAATCCCCTCCTGCCAATCTCTGCCAGGCAGACATCATCGGGATGAGCTGCGGCTGCCAAGTGCCAAGCCAAAACCACCTGAAGGTATAGAAGCCAAAAACCTGGAGCTGCTGCTTACCCCTTCCTTCCTGCCCCGGCGGTGCCCGGCCTGCCATTCAATGCACAGACTGTGCAACCCCAGCCCTCCCAAGTGCTGCTGAGCTATCTGACCATCACGTCCCTCCTTCCCCGCCCAGGGAGGTGAGGTTGGCAGCTGAACAGACCCTCGGTATCTTTATACTGTAATAAGCTCTCTGAATGTACATTCTTATTTTTACAACCTTTTTGGTTTTGTATTTAACGTTCACTTGATCGAGCCAGAGCTGGAGATCATTGTAAATGTTCCTATGCGCTGTCGCATGGCGAGACGGTTTTTGTATTTACGTATAAATATACCTACAGACGATCCGTACGCCTCGCTTTGTCAATGCAGCCACTCGGGGAATGGGAAGGGGGAGTTGAAGTGAGTGAGTCTGTGGACACAGAGCAAAAGAGGGACTGGGTTAGGATTGTGGGTCTGACAGCCTGAAATTTAGCTTTGACCAGGGGGACCCAGGCTTGGTCCAGTGTCCAGTGAAGTCAATGGGAGTCCGTCCTTAAGTCCAGTGGGGGCAGCATCAAGCTTGCAGGGGGTTAACCGGTGCAGACCTCTCTTCCACTCCTGTTGGCCTCAGTGGGAGTGAGGACCTCCTAGGTCAGGGGTGGGCAAACTTTTTGGCCCGAGGACCACATTCGGGTTGCAAAATGCTATGGAGGGCCGGGTAGGGAAGGCTGTGCCCCCGCAAACAGCCTGGCCCCCTCCCACTTCCTGCCCCCCTCAGAACCCCCGACCCATCCAACCCGCCCCCCCCGTCTCCTAACCGACCCCCACCGCCCCTGACTACTCCCTGGGACCTCCTACCCCTTATCCAACCCCCCCCCCTTACCATGCCGCTCAGAGCAGCAGGACAGGTTTATTGGAAAGCCTGGGAGGTGGGCGGGCGCAAGTGGCACTGCCCGCACAGCTGTGGGGGAGGAGGGACAGCGGGGGAGGGGCCGGGGGCTAGCCTCCCGGGCTGGGAGCTCAAAGGCCGAGTAGGATGGTCCCGTGGGCCATAGTTTGCCCACCTCTGTCCTAGGTAGACCTTGGACTCAATGGTAGAACTTCATACAAACCGTTTGTGGTAGCAGAGAGAGAAAGAGGCTGCTGCTGTTGGTTATGCATGCTTTAATTATGGATTAATTTACTGTGCTTCTCATGTATACAGTATGTGCCTAGATAATCCCTCAGGATGTCTGTTACTTAGGGCCACAGCCAGCCAGAAAAATCACAGGTAAATGAGTCTCTTCTTACTTTCCTGTTGTTTGGCTTTGCGCCAAATAGCCTTGTTGAAAGAGGTCGGGCACAGCTGTTCGTCTGGGTATGGCTGGTGGGGTTTTCCTTTCACGAAAGCTAGCTCTCTTTTCTGTAAGCAATGGGTTTGGCCCAGACACCTCTGCCCCTTCACTATAAAGGAAAAGGTATGTGCAAAGTCCACTGACCCCGCCCCTTGAGCTCTGGATGAGAAGGTTGACAAATTGTGTGTGCCTCTTTAAGGGTTTCATTTGCTGATTTTCTGCACAATTTAATACAGATGCCTCAATTATACAGTTAATTACAGCTCACTCAACAGGCTCAATACAAACGTGGGGCAGGGTTTTGAGCTGCTCAGGTAAATCGGAGACACCCTGACATGTATTATTTATGTCCATTATATTAGCACGTAGAGGGTCCCACCCTTGATCAGGGCCCTCTTGTGCTAGGTGCTGAACATACACATAGTCCCTCTGCGGATGAGTTTACAACTGAAACAGAGGAGACAAAGGAAGGGGAGGGGAAACAACACAGCGAAGGGAAGTGGTTTGCTCGTGGTCATCCAGCAGGACAGTGGCAGAGCCTGGATTAGAACCCAGCTCTCCTGGCTCCCAGTCTAGTGCCCTATGCATTGGACCACGTTGCCTATCTGACACACACAAGTGCAGCCTCCCTCCTCAATGGCCACCCGAAAAATGATGTCAAAGAGCTGCATGTCTTACAGGTGTATTTATGCACCCAGTCCAATGAAAGCAACCCGGACAGGATTAATGTTACCTGTTTTCCTTGGATGCAGAAGGTGCTTCTGTATGCATGGGGATACAGATGGATAAAGGTATATGCTTACCTACTGGAGTATGCCGAGGTGTGTGTGTGTGTACACATAAACAATCATGTACGCATAAACATCAGGACATACACATATTGGGAGAGTGTCAACCATGGGCCTTCAACCACTGAATCACTGCTATCCAGTATAACCACACTACTTGAAGGTCCATATTGCTTTTATTCACTTTTTTTAAATACTTTATTTAAGTGGGAGGGTGGTTAGAAATCTGTTTTTGTTTTTTTTAAGTGACTATTTTTAATTCTGTCCCCCTCCCCCCTGTTGAAGTACTACAGCCACCAAGCGTTTCCCTCACTGCTATTGTTTCTTTAATTTAAGGCTTCTAACATCTGTAGCTGCTTTTTGCAAACCCGGTGCTCGCTGTTGATGCCTGATCCATCCTGTTTCTGTGGAAACAGTTGCCACCAGGTGCTAGGACCCTGCAGAGAGCTGTAGAGTCATTCTGCAGCCTGACAGCCAGACCAGGTGGGTCTCATTAGCTCCAACTCAGGAGAATACAGGTATTGAGAGCTTCCCTATGGCTGAGGGAACTAGGGCAGGGGCAGAGGGGGCTGTGTAGCAAGGAGCCCCAAAAATAAGCAAGCTCAGGAGGAAGCTCACTTAGATGTATGTCCTGAAGAGCATACAGTCTAAAGAAACAAGCCAGGCAGGCAGTGGGAGGGGAAGTGACTTGCCCATGGTCACTCTGTAGATGAGCTGGGACCAGAACCCACATCTTCGGAGGCCCGATCCAGTGCTCTATGCACTAAACCACACAAGGGATTCATTAATTAAAAAAGCCAAAACAGCTTAGGTGACATTCTGTTCCCTTGTCCCATTGTAGTCAATGGCTGTTTTACTACTGAAGTCTATGGAGCTGGGATGTTCACCCTTTATCTTATTTTTGCCATTCCGATGCCCCTTTGCTGTGGAAAGGGAGAGAGCACCAACAGCTGCATCTGCAGTTGGTCGGCTTGTGATTTCTGTTGAATTGAAATGGACGCTGGATCAGTCCAAAATAGGAGACTTCAAATCGCTTGGTTTGCTGGTCCCTCCTTCTTCCCTTCATAGGTGAGATTGGAAGGGCAGCTGAAGGATTGCAGCAGCTGGCTGTCCACTGAGTAAGATAAATCCTGGTCTGCAAAAACAGCTTTAGCCTTTGGGATCCTTCAAAATGAGCAGTAAGAAAACTCTTCCGCCCTGTGGGCGTACCACCCCCAGGAGACACATTCTCAGAGAAACCCAGAGCTTGACAGTTACAAGAGCAGCCAGAGCCTCCTCCTGCCAGTTGAATGCCTCCTTTCCTGATGCCATATGCATTTATACAGAGGCAGGACCAAATTGTGCTCTCTGTTACACCTGTGTGAATCTGGGGTAACACGGTTGGCTTCACTCATTACCTGAGATTTACACCAGCATGACAGAGAGCAGGATTTGGTCCAGGCACCATGTACACTTAACAGTGAACTGTAAAGCTCGATAAATATACATATCTACACATTCTGATATCATGGAACTAGGAAGCCAGTTCTGCCATCCTTGAGCATCCAGGTCTCTCCACTGATTTACAAAGGGAGTAAACAAGGGCCCAGTAGCCTGTGTTATCAGAACTGTCTCCTTCAAGTTCACCTATTCTTGTGTTACATTCTAGTGGGGTTTTGCTCTTGACTTATCAGAGTGAAAGTTGCAGAAGAGTTTCCATTCCAATCCCCTGTTTTCAGTTGCTCATCATTTTTTAGGGCGGAGATTTTTCTAGGTATGGTCTCTAAACTGAGTAATACCCATTCCGCTGGGTTTGAGTACAAGGAGGTGGGTGCGCATTTCCCATTCTAAAAAAAAATCTTGCAACTTTTTGTTTGTTTAACACAGCCTTGCAGTCAAAATGACAGATTTTAATGTTGAAATTTGTTCTGGAACTAGCCTTAAATGAGGAGCAGTATGCAGCCTTCTTCCAAAGGTGACAGGGTTTGATTTTAACTGTGTTATGAGCGTTTGAAACTCGTATGTTGAGCAAGTGCTGTAGATTGTAGGACTGGGGCCCTAGTGAACTTAGTGAAAACAAACACTTATGCACATGCTTGACTTTAACCACACAAGTAGATTCCATTGATGTCAAGGGGCTGATAGAGGCAGCAGGAATCTTGCACTTGACTACAGTGAGCGTTGGATTGCACCTGAAGTGCAGACCTGAAGCAGGCTGCTCTGTGCACAGCTGAGTCAGGCTCCTGGTTAGTGTTCTGTTGCTGAAATTGGCAGGGAGAACTGGAGCTGAGAGAAGAGCTCTTGTAAGGCGCACGGGGACCGAGGCAAATGCAAGCTCCTCACCACAGCATCTGTAGATCTTGCGAAGCAGAGCCCTGCAGCCTGTCTCTGGTGTGCAGGAGGGAGCCCTGCTTTGATGCATCACATCACCTGTGTCAATGATAAAAATTCAAATCCCCTTCACCAGCTGTGGACTCCCTAAGGTGTACAGGCAAGGACAGAGCTCCTATAAATTCTCAAGGTGCATGGCAGGGATGCTCGCTCTGGCTCACTGTGGGAACTTGGCAGCTGAGTGCAGAGTTCCTGTGGTTCACAGGTGAAAACCCTGCCTCCTCCTAGGATGGCGGGGCCTTCGGGTGGGGGTCTCCCCACATATTTCTTGATGAGGGGATTGACACTTACTAACTGCAGTTTTGGAAAGTCTGCAGAACATCCAAGGGCTGGAGGCTCAAGTGCTGCTTTTTTCTGTATAAAACCTAAAATTTTATTTTCAAAAAAGCTTGTTTGGAGAACAGAGAGGAGGCAACAGTTAAGCATTCTAAAGGCAGGGATCGCCAGCACACAGCTGGCACCTACAACCTTAGGTCTGCCCCAGCCTTAATTACACGATCATATATTATGTTTTCTACAATACTGTTCATGTTAACACCTAGCTTTTCATCTGTTGATCTCAAAGTGCCTCACTAAGGAGGTTTAGGATCGTTAACCTCATTTTACAGATGGGCAAACTGAGGCACAGAGCTAGGAAAGCAACTTGCCCAAGGTCACCCAGCAGGCTAGCAGCAGAGCTGGGAATAGAATCCAGGTCTGAGTTCCAATCCAGTGCATTATCCACTAGGCCACACTGTCCACTGTACAAAAAATACACAGTAAAAAGTACACACAGGGTAATCTGTATACAGTAATTGGGACAATTAGCTAGCAGATATAGACCACCAAATGAGTTTTCTAGTCAACTGTTTCATCCCCTGAATTGCACGCCAGGAAGTCGATACTATTGGTTGAAAACAACATTGGGTAGCTGTTGATTAAATTCTTCCTGTGTACATTAGAAACGTGAGAACTCGCATAGAATTGTACTGTATGAAAAGTCTGATAATAAAGCGATACTGAACTATTATGACAATAAAATTAGTGTTAGGATTAAACATTGGAGGAAAAAAGTGCAAGCTATGTTACACCTATGTAAGGATGTGAGGCAAAATGTATGATTACACTGAATTATTGAAAAATTGGAGAACCATAGATTTTTAAAGCAAAAAGTGACCATTCAATCATCTAATCTGTCCTCCTGTACAATACAGGCTCCATAAAGCATAGACATAGAAGGAATGGTCTTATGGATTGAACACTGAACTGGTATTTGGGAGACCTACACTCCTTCCCTAGATCAGACAGACATCCTGTGTGACCTCAGGCAGGTCCCTTAATCTCTCTATGCCTTGGTTTTCCATCTGTAAAATGGGGTTAATAGTAATTCAGTAGCATTATAAGAATAAAATCCATTGATTAATGATGAGACTTAGTTATTCAGATAATTTGGCGAAGAGGGGCTATACAAGGACCTAGTTAGATGAAAAATCAGGAAGTGCAACCCTAACTCTGCCCTTGTGGAGTGGTTATCTGCACAGTCTTAGCATTCATTGAATGTTTGTTTCTTTTGTGGGGGGAATACTGGGAGAATGTGACAGCATTTTAACAGGAAGAACCCTATTCCCATGCCCTCCCGTATCATGTTTTACAGGACCAGGGAAATGGGATGTTTTTAAATATCTCTATGATCTCAAGAGAGTCAGTAACCATGGGATTTTGACAGCTGGAGAGGACTGATCAAACTTGCGTCATTAAGTCCTTTGCCAGCGGCACTCTATGGACTAAAATACTATAAAACCTGTCCTGGGTCTCTCTTGCACTTTAAAGAAGTCATTTGACAGCTGTGACCCCTGGTCCTTGGGGGTTGTGTCACCACTTTGAAAAGTGGCATGTTTCTATCCTGCCTGGCAGGGGCTAGGGTGTAAATCAACGGAGATGTAAATCTTTAGAAAGCTCTGTTCAGGCAGGGGCTGCTTGCCTCACCTAAAGCGACAGAAAAGCCAGGCGTGCTGATGAGCCAGCGTGCTGCTAGAATCTCCAAGCTTGCAGTGGTAGGGGGGCTAAGGACAGAGTTCAGCTTGAGTGCTGACATTCCTGACACCCCTCCTCCCGCTTTTTTTTTTTTTAATTAAACATTACAGGGTTTCTTTAAATATTTAAGGTCTCTTATCACAAATAATATTATTTACAGTAGAAACTCGAGGCCCCAGTTGAGATCAGGGCCCCATTGTGCCAGGCACTGTACAGGCACCTAGTAAGATACTGCTCCTATCCCAAGATGTTCACATGCTAAATAAAAAGGCATAGGGTGGGAGAGGAAACACAGGCATATTAAGTGATTTTGCCTAAGGTCACCCAGCAGGCCGCCCTTCCCGCAGCCCCCATTGGCCTGGAGCGGCGAACCACAGCCAGTGGGAGCTGTGATTGGCCGAACCTGCGGACACGGCAGGTAAACAAACCGGTCCGGCCGCCAGGGGCTTTCCCTGAACAAGCAGCGGACCAGCTTTGAGAACCACTGTCCTAGCACATTTTGAACAATGTGCTGGTTAGCAACTAATGCTCCCCACCTGAATATTTCCAAAGAGGGGTTTCCTCCCTTAAATATTTTCTTTTATGACCTAGCTCAAAAATATTTTATTCATAGATTCCATGGCCAGAAAGGACCACTGTGTCTGACCTCCAGTATTACACAAGCCACAGGACTTCCCCAAAACAATTCCTAGAGCAGCTCTTTTAGGCTATTATTTATGTAGCATCCAGAACGAAATACATGAGGCATCTCACAAACATAAGAAAACAGGGCTCTGACCAAAGATGTTTACAAATCCCTAAGTTTAAAAAAAAGCAACAAACCACACACACACACTTTGCATGACCCTCTCTGCAATTAGTACATGTAACATCACAAATGGAGCATTCTGACTTCATGTGGGGGATAAGCAGCACGTGTAGCAATACTAGATCAATGCGTTTCCGATCCAGAAGCGATGTTCCTCATGTATTTCTGGATGCTACATAAATAATAACCATCACAAAGCAGATGAAAGCAAACAAAACACTTTTTTTGAGCTGGGTAATGTCAGAAAAACTTGGAGCCAGTGTAACTGGTTATGTCTGTAGCATAAAAACCATCAGCAGCAAAATGCAGTGGGTTAAAATCATACTTCTCTCTAAAAAAGCTTTAACCCACTGTTGTTGTAAGTAACACCTGAGATTACTGTAACAGAAAGAGATTAGAGGAACAAGGGTCTGTATTTATTTCCAGGTGGTAGTGCTTTGCATATAGCCAGTTTTCCTTGTTGTTTGTTAGGGTCTCTCCTGCAGCTACAGAGGAGGTAAAAACACTATTGTAAACCCACAAAATTTGGCAGGAGGACTCCAAAGCAGGTATAGAGGCCAGCTTTTAACTCCCTGTGTGAAACTGACCAGATTTCAGGTTGGTGTTGCTTTATTCTGCAGCTCTGTTCTGAACAGCTAGTGCACAGATTTAAAAATAAACAGAACAAAACCGATCAAACGAGATGGCCTCTACCCTTGATATGACTCCCTGTGTTATTCAGGTCTCTTAACTTGCATTTTATTGCAAAGCCTTTAAAAAAGGAAAACATAAATCTCAATTTTATACTAACTTGAGGAATTTTATTTAAAGGGAGAAGAAATTTCTGTCTCCCTAGCGGTAAATATGTCAAAACTTTACCCCTCCCCATTCTTCAGACTGTTCCTTAAAGGCAGTGGCCATACAAATTAAACGTTCAAATAAAAATAATACATAGCTCTTACATAGCACTTTTCATCCACAAATCTCCAAGCACTTTACAAAGGCGGTTACTATGACATCCCAATTTTACATTTGGGGAAACTGAGGCACATATATGTGACATGACTTTTTGTGTCTGTAAGTGTAATCAACAACTCGCCCTTCTTTAAGATGCTCTTTGGATTTATAGCCACTCCTTCCTGTAGTTGCCCTGGAAGCTTTTGTAGTCTCTGCCAGTGGTGCACATCTCCAAACTGGCCTTTAGAGGTGATTAAAGGGGAGCAGAGAGGTTGGGGACGTAGGAGGTGGAAACAGAACGGTGACTGATTAAGATATGACACACATATGGGGAAAAGCTTGTCATATGCAGGTAGCCTGTTGCAGGTGCATAGTAGTTATCTGGATTAAAGCTATCCTTCCCCCTCCTCCCCCCACCCACAGAATAGAAACTGGGCTATAGGCTGGGCTGGAGGCCCAGATTTTCAGAAGTGCACAAGCATTTTGCTTGTGTTCAACTTGTCCCTGTGCAATGCACATGGTGTGAGTGCCAGCATGGGTGTGTGCATATCCCTTGTGTGTGCGCACTAGGGATTGCACATGGACAGAAGCATGCACACTTTGAACATCTGGGCCATTTTCTTCCCTCCTGTATACAAGCACCATTCCCTGTAATGCCAGTGGGAGCTGCACATGCAATGGTAGCTAAAAGCAGAATAAGGCCACTAGAGAGGAAACTAGATGGGTAACTGCGAGCTAGGTGGCTAGCGGGAGAGATCCATTCTGATCACATTTGAGATCAGCACAAGAGTGAAGTGTGAGTGATTGGAGGTGTCTGTAAGATACAGAGTCATGGTGGGCCTTAACGTTTTCCATGCAGCGTTCAGACCAAAGGACGTTAGCCAGAAAACCAGAGGTGTCATGGCCGTGACTGACTGCCAATATCTTAACCCAGGGTCCCCACAATAGGCTTCCCTAGCCAGAAATAACCCCTGCGTCCCAGGTGTATGTGTGCTGCAGAGAAGATGGACAGGGATGGGGCAAAATGTCAGAGGCAGGGAAATCATCCTAAGCTTCCTTTCAATTCATTTCAAGAATTTTACCAAGTGCCTTCTGTCACACGTCATGGTTTGATGGGCACCCCATCAAAACTGATCTATTCCCCCTTGCTCTCTTTGCTCCCCCTTTCCTGGCCAGGGCTCCCTCTAATCCCTGCTTCTGGAAGGGTTGCTGGTGAACTAGATGGTTCTTTCTCTCCATACAATGCATGGGAGCAAGGAAATGTTGTCTTCACAAGAGCACCTGTACTGATTGATCCCTTCTGCCCGCTGATTTTCGTAAGTGTCTGTGCAGAATGGGAGAGAAACGGGGTTTTCTCCCTTGCCAGCTGCCCTTGTTGAGGGCAGGAGGCCGCAGGGCAAGGCTGGTTATGCAGTGGTTACAGGACCCGTTGTGCCAGGGCAGGCCAGTCACTGCTCAGTAGGTCACACACTCCTGCGCTTAGTCCTCTTTTTTAAAAGAGCAGTGTGCACTCTTGGCTAGCATGTGACACCAGCTTGTGTGCTTACCAGATGGGCTCTTGGCCACACCCCCTTTCCAGCAGTTCTTGTCAGTAACTTGCCTATCAGCCACACCCTTTTGTAGGGATTCTGCCTTGCTGGTGGGGGGGAGAAAAGGCTCCTGTTGTGCTTTGCCCCCCAGTAACTGGCCCTGGCAGTCAAAGGCAGGATCTCACCCTCCGATTGCAAGACAGCGCCTAACAGCCGATTGTTGTGATGCCAGAGGTAACACAGCAGTTGCCATGCAGCTGTTTGCACATTGCAGACCTGCTGACTACAACTGCTGTAGGATTGGGCTTTCCTTGCGCTAAAAAAGACCTTTCATGGCTATAATCCTTCCTGCTGTGAAATGCAGCCCTCTGCCTCCCTCATGGCAGAGACACATTTCTCTCCCTGTCAGCAGTGGGACTGGCACTGTTGAATGTATAGACACAAGCAATGGTGTGGCAGCGCAGTGCCCTTTCTCCCGGAGTCAGACGGTGACCCCACTCTAAGGCTGCTGGAAATACGCATCATGCGGCTCTGCTGATTCCACTCTGCTCCACCTGGAAAAGAATGAACCCTTGTGAGTCAGGGGGCGGCTTGGAGCAGGAAGGGGATAGTCAATTCTGAAGTCTAACTGAGGAAAAGGCAACAGGGTTGAGCCCCATCCAGTGGTATGGAGCCCAAGTCGGGTCATAGCTGGGCTGGGATGTAGCCTCTTGGAGGCTTGAGTATGGGAGCGTTGAGACAGCTGGAAGGGCTGGTGAAGCTTCCTCCCTCGTTTGTAGCAGCTGTGCCAACGTGAGGGACAATCGTTGCACGATTTACTTACTAAAATAAAATCTCCACCAGCTTTGGAGGATAAACTCCCTGTAGAAGCTTGAATCTGTGGATTTCCAGCAGCCTTTTGCAATCCCCAGATCTCATGAGCAGCAGAATTCCACCATGCACTTAATATAGTCTGGTGAAATACTACAATTCACTGATCTGCATGTGTATGGGTGGGAAACTCCTTTATCTGTAGGTACGATGCATTTGCTGAGCTACTGAACACTTCTTTTGAGAGCTGGAGCTCTAGAGATGCCAGGACATGCATTATCCAGCCTTCAAAGTGGAGCTGCCCAAATAGATATATCCAACCATGTCATAAGGAATGTGTAAGCCAAGAGTTGATGGACCAATAAAGCAGCAATCGCTGAGAGGGGCACATGGTGAAAGCTGCACGCTCAGAGCAGCCATGATGTTGCAAAGGGACCCGGCTAACTTCTTCACAAATGTGCTCTCTCCTCTTGGACAATGTAATATCTTGTATCCATTATATAACCACATGGCCGTACAGTCATATGAAGTAACAGTCTGTGGTCCTAAAGATATATGCACGCCTTGTGAGAGGAGTACAGCAGCACACTCTGGAGTAAGTTATTCCACTTATAAAATTGTACTTTTTTTTTTTAAATAAAACACATTAAATGATTAATCCCCTCCACCCAGGGCTTGAGTTGTATTTTAAGTGTGTGTGTGGAGGAGAGGAAATTGCGTCCATGGCCATGTCCAGGTTTTATTGACAGACATTTGGTAGGGGTGGACACAAGCTGGGGTATTGGCAGGAGAATGAATGAGACATTCTCGTGGCTGTCACCAAATGCCCCAATTCTGGAGGGTTCCAAAATCCACCATTATCAGGGTGACGGACCAGTTAGGGGCACATCCTCATGGCAACGTTCAGCTGAACTCCGATCACAGTCTGTTGCACTTGGGTGCAGCAGATTACTGGGAGCACGAACAAAGTAGAAGAGACTCCCCTTCAGAGCTTGGAGGGATTCCATCCGGACTTATCCCTGGAGGCTGCAACAGGTTCATCTTACACATTAATAAGATTCATGTATTTAATCAGTTAAAGCTTCCTCTGTGATAGGCAGCATTCCCAGAACATAGGAATGGCCATACTAGGTCAGATCAAAGGTCCATCTAGCCACGTATCCTGTCTTCTGACAGGTGCCCCAGAGGGAATGAACAGAACAGGTAATCATCAAGTGATCCATCCCCTCTTGCCCATTCCCAGCTTCTGGCAAACAGAGGCTAGGGACACCATCCCTGCCCATCCTGGCTATAGCCATTGAACTGTCTTCCCTGAACTTACCTAGTTCTTTTTTGAACCCTGTTATAGGCTTGGCCTTCACAACATCCCCTGCCAAAGAGTTCCACAGGTTGACTGTGCGTTGTGTGAAGAAATACTTCCTTTTGTTTGTTTTACACCTGCTGCCTATTAATTTCATTGGGTGGCCCCCTAGTTCTCATGTTTTGAGAAGGAGTAAATAACACTTCCTTATTTACTTTTTCCACACGTCATGATTTTAATAGACTTCTATCATATCCCCCCTTAGTCGTCTCTTTTCCAAGCTGAAAAATCCCAGTCTTCTTAATCTCTCCTCATATGGAAGCCGATCCATATCCCTAATAATTTTTGTTGCCCTTCTCTGAACCTTTTCCAATTCCAATATATATTTTTTGAGATGGGGCGACCACATCTGCACGCAGTATTCAAGATGTGGATGTACCATGGATTTATATAGAGGCAATAGGATATTTTCTGTCTTATTATCTATCCCTTTCCTAATGCCCAACATTCTGTTCGCTTTTTTGACTCCCGCTGCACATGAAGGTGCATCCTACTTCTCTACTCTGATTGGCAAAGTTTGCAGACTGGTTGCATTGTATCATTTGCCTTGGGGACTGTAAATTGGGAACAGCGCCCTGTTATGCTAAGACAGGCTGCACTAGAGTTCCTGCCCCCAAAGAGCTTACTGTAGGAAGGACATGGCAGGAGGGTAGAGTAGGTGGATACAAGCACATGGGGAAAGCCTGAGTGGACGGTGAGCCAATTGCAATCAGCATGATTAGCAGGGGTCATTGCACACCAGCTGCCTAGAGTGTTTGGTAAGCATTCCAGTAGAAAGGAGTCTTAATGAGGACAGGGCGGTGGCTGTGGACTTTTGAGAAGCTCCTTCCATGCCAAATGGGCAGCACAGGAGAAAGGGCAAAAATACTTGTGCACAGACTGACGTGTGAGAGCGGCTGTCATCACTGGCAGGGTGGAGGCAGGAGGGGACATCGTGGTGGCATGTATGAGACGACAGGCAGGCAGGGGAGCTAAGCTCTGAAGGGCCTTAGTAGTAAAATCACGATAATACCTGGCACTTCTCAGCAGCCGATCTCAAAGTGCTCCCCACAGGCGGGCAGGGTCACTTCTGCCCTTTTGCAGCTGGGGAAAGTGAGGTGTGACGATGGGAAGCGACTGGCCCAAGGTTGCCCAGGAATAGAGCTGGGAATAGAATCCAGCTCTCTCGAGGCCGTCCACTGCTCCGCACACTAGGGCACACTTGCTCCCTCCAGGGAGATTGTGTTGGATGCGGTGGAGAAGGGGGAGCCGGTGGAGGGATACCAAGAAGCGGGTGACATGGTTAGAGCCCCAAACCAGGAAGAAGGCTGCAACAGCAATCTGACTGGGTAAGAGGGGCCGGAAGGCATTAGTCTGTGACAGAGAGAAGAAGATGCAACCATCAATCTATGTACTGATATGGGCCTAGACAAATTGCATTTCTTTCCATCTCCCCTGCAGGGCCTGACTGCAATGGATTTTCCCCACGATGGGGGGAAGGTGTGGAGGCAAGGGAGTCTGTTTCCATCCCAGCAAGTGGTGGATTTGCAAATAGGGCTGCAGGCTGGCAGAGGTCTATTGAGCACGTCTAGCTGGTCTGTGGAGCTGTTCCTATTACAGCGATTACACCTCTGTGGCTCTCCTTGCTAGCTGAGCTTCACTCCAGAACTGGTAGGGTGGCCAGAGGCTTATTATCGCTCATCCAGGTTCAGTAAATCCAACCGCCCCTCTAGCCCCTGGCTTCAGGTGTTGCCTTGGGGGAATTCCACCCTGGTCCAATTTGCAGGAGCCACCAAAACAGGAAGAGCAGCTGCAAACAGCCAGGCCAGAGCCAAACTGCAACAGTGGCCAGAGAACAGGGAAGTCTGCATGTAATGGAGGGCGCCTTGGTCCCAACATGTACAAAGTGCTACAGCCGGCAAGAGGAGATAAAAAGCCCAGCTGCAGCTGAGGGGTCTAGCACAGGAGCCGTGCCCACTGCATCAGAGCGGGTGGACTGCCAGCAGGATTCTAGGATGCCAGTCTAATTCGCTTCCAGGGGCCGGGCATGGGGACCCCCCGTGTTGAGCACTGTCGTAACAGAATATGAGACCCACTTGTCTCCTTTCTCCTGTCTGGTTGAGAAGTGGGAGCGGACCTGCCATCCAAAGCATAGTCCTCAGATGAGCAGGCAGTGCGTCTACCTAGTCCTGGCTGGCTGCTGGCAGAGCTGGTGGGCACAGCATTTAGGCAGCTCAGCACCCCTCTTCACTATCTGAGCATGTGGCTGCATGGACAGTGGACAGGGCACTGAACTGGGCTTCGGCAGACCTAGGTTCTAGTCCTGCCACTGCTCTGCTGCATGACCATGAGCAAATCACTTCCTGGGCTTTGAGCCTCAGTCTCCCCTCTGTCTTGTCCATTTAGACAATATGCTCTCCAGGGCGGGGACTGGCCTTACTGTGTGTTTGTACCGCACCTAGCACAGTGGGCCATCCTCTCTGTTGGAGGCTGTTGAAATGCAAATAATAATCAGCAGCATCATTACGAAGTGACTGGTTCTAGGGAGAAGGAGGATCTCATCTAACCAGAGTCTCACGTGTGAATACCGTCCCTTTGAAACAAACAACCGGGCAGTGCCAGCCACTGAATTGTTTGCTCAGCTGCAGCCTAGACGGTGCTAAAGTCATTAAGAATTGCTGCATTTTAGGCACACACTGAGAAGCATCATCTGTGCTCGAGAGGGGAAGAGATCTGGCTGCATGAGACAGTCCTGCAAAAGGACTGGAGCCAATGGAGCTGAAAGCACCCAGCAGGACTGAATCCCAGAGTGGCAGGGATGAAAGGTGTCGGGGCAGTTCTAAAAGGCCACTGACAAGAAAATCCAGTCCTCTGACTGACTGACGCGTAGGGCTCTGAGGATCACAGATGTCATAAAATAAATAGCTTTTGACTGTGCTCCTCCTCCTGCTAAAGTCAATACAGCCAATAATGTAGGTGTTTTCTTCCTTTGGAGAACACAGAACCAGAAGATGCTCCAGGCACCAGACACTTGGCTCCGGGCCTTACAACACACCTGAAACACGTATTCTAGGACACCGTCCCACCACATCCTAGGCCTGCATATAAAGCCCAACAAAGTCAAGGGGAATCTTTCCACCAGCTCCACTGGGCTTTGGATCAGGCCCTTCCTGCATCCACTGTCCCTTTCAGAGCCTCTTACATCCTCTCTCTGACCCTCGACATGCTATTCCCCCCCCCCCGAAGCGTGTGTAGGTTTTATGTTGTGGTTAACGAATGGTGCGAATGGCTCCTGCACTGTAAGAAATGACGTGGCTCATGAGTGCTGCTTTGTGCAGGACCCTGGTCTTGCCTTTAGCTGGCTGCACTGTTCAGTGAACTACCTCCGGGACTGCTTGTTCAATCTCATCTCATCTTCTTCTGCCTGATCCTGTGTGTGAGGATAAACTGTACAACTCCTGAAGCTCTCCCCACCCGGGAATCAATACATCTATTGCCAACCTGCAGAAGAGGAGAGTGGAGTTGAGATGGAGCTACTAAAAGGTGGGTGCATAACTGAATGGAAAACCATTCCCAGAGAGTAGTTATCAGTGGTTCACAGTCATGCTGGAAGGGCATATTGAGTGGGGTCCTGCAGGGATTAGTTCTGGGTCTGGTTCTGTTCAATATCTTCATCAATTATTTAGATAATGTCATAGAGAGTATGCTTATAAAGTTTGCAGATGATACCAAGCTGGGAGGGGTTGCAAGTGCTTTGGAGGATAGGATTAAAATTCAAAATTATCTGGACAAACTGGAGAAATGGTCTGAAGTAAATAGGATGAAATTCAATAAGGACAAATGCAAAGTGCTCCACTTAAGAAGGAAAAATCACTTGCACACACACAAAATGGGAAATGACTGCCTAGGAAGGAGTACTGCGGAAAGGGATCTGGGGGTCATAGTGGATCACAAGCTAAATATGGGTCAACAGTGTAAAACTGTTGGGGGAAAAAAGCAAACCTCATTCTGGGCTGTATTAGCAGAGTGTTGTAAGCAAGATACGAGAAGTAATTCTTCCACTCTATTCTGCAATGATTAGGCCTCAACTGGGTATTGTGTTCAGTTCTGGACACCACATTTCAGGAAAGATGTGGACAAATTGGAGAAAGTCCAGAGAAGAGCAACAAAAATGATTAAAGGTTTAGAAAACATGACCTATGAAGAAAGATTGAAAAAATTGGGTTTGCTTAGTCTGAAGAAGAGAAGACTGAGGGGACATAACGGTTTTCAAGTACATAAAAGGTTGTTATAAGGAGGAAGGAGAAAAATTGTTCTCGTTAACCTCTGAGGATAGGACAAGAAGCAACGGGCTTAAATAGCAGTAACGGCAGTTGAGGTTGAACATTAGGAAAAACTTCCTAACAGGGTGGTTAAGCATTGGAACAAATTGCCTAGGGAGGTTGTAGAATCTCCATCATTGAAGGTTTTTAAGAGCACGTTAGACAAACACCTGTCAGCGATGGTCAAGATAATACTTAGTCCTGCCAGGAGTGCAGGGGACTGGATTAAATGATCTCTCAAGGTCCCTTCCAGTCCTACAATTCTATAATGATGATACTAATAGTGAATGAAATATATCACCCTCTCCCTGGACTATGGGAAGAGTTCCCTCTCTAGTGAGGTGCTGCCATGGTGCTCCCAACACCCTGTCAGTTTGGGAAGAGAGTCTGTTACTTTTGGAATCAAACCCAAGTTTCAGCTCAGGCATTAACCATTAGGCCACCATGCCACTCCATCTCTGTCTTCAGCCAGGAGGGACCATTATGGTCATCTAGTGTGACCTCTTGCATAACAAAGGCCAGAGAGCCTCACCTAATAATTCCTGCATCAAGCCCATAACTTGTGGGTGAGCTAGAGCATCTTTCTTAGAAAAACATCCAGGCTTGACTTAAATGAGAGAATCTACTGCCTACATTGGCAAGGAATGACTCTTGGCCCTCTTCCAGAGAGATACAAGTCCACTTCTAGATGCTTGTCAGGTTAAAAACAATCTACAAACAGAAGCATGTCTGGCTAGAGCTGGTCAAAACTGTTAAAATTTGTCATAAAAAATGGCACTTATTTTAATCAAAATGTTTTGCAAAAAAAAAAAAAAAAAGTCAGTCCACATTTTAAATGAAAAAAGTGTGCCTTTTAAAATGTATATTATCAAAAAAATTAACAATTTTAGTTTACCAAAAAACCCAATTTGTCAGTAAATAAAAATTGTTGATTGATATTTTGATTTAAAAACCAAGTCACAAACATTAAAATAAAACCCAAACCACAGTGCTGCACTGAACAGCTTTTGAAACAATCAGGTTCAAATTTTTTTGTGAAACTACTTTTGTTTTTTTGGGACCAGTTCTGGTGTCATTCAAGGGTTTAATTGCAGAAACATGTTGGTAACTTGGACTCCTGGCCATGCTCCCCATTCGACAGCTACATTCTGCCCTCCTAACATTCCCTTCCAGTTGGATACAATTTTCATCACTTCCTCTCTGAAAGCGGCATGCCATGCTGCTGAGAGCTGTCTAACCGTTGCCTCATTTCACCCCAGAAATGGCTGCATTTCAGTGGCACATGAAGTGATTTATTCAGAGAGCTTATTGCAAGATCTAGGCCCTGTTACAACTATTAAAATATACTGTGTGATTACATGAGTTTGTAACCTTAAAATTCCCCCTCTCCTGTAGAGAGAGTCTTCTTTTAAAGGAACCCATTGGTATGCAGGAGAGGGGGAATTTTAAGCCTCTGGTCCAGTTCATAGTTTGTGGAACACAGGGATCCTGTTGGATGGAGGTGGTAGATGAGTACATGCCCGACATTGCCTTCAGCATGGAAAAGCCTCAGGATTTCCTTGTCAGCGCACTTCACAAGGGAAGGGGAACCTTCTCCTAACGCTTATGGATCTCCTGGGAGAGATCCAGCTGGTGCAAATGATTCCAGTGGAACCAGGATTTGGGCCAGTATCGCTAAGAACCAAAACCCAAGGTGAACAGAATGGGTGTCAGGCTCTCTCTTGTATTACCAGTCTCCTTCCTCTACTAGGTCACGGGTTCATATCAACCTCAGGTCAAACTAGGTGATCCAAATGGAAACTATCAAGTGTGCTCTTGTCGACACCTCGGAATGAGATGGCATGTAACTCTTAGACTTTTATATAACATCCCTCCATGGGAGTCAAAAGCCAATTAGAAAAGGAGTACTTGTGGCACCTTAGAGACTAACAAATTTATTAGAGCATAAGCTTTCGTGAGCTATAGCTCACTTCATCGAATGCATTTGGTGGAAAAGTTTTCCACCAAATGCATCCGATGAAGTGAGCTGTAGCTCACGAAAGCTTATGCTCTAATAAATTTGTTAGTCTCTAAGGTGCCACAAGTACTCCTTTTCTTTTTGCGAATACAGACTAACATGGCTGCTACTCTGAAAAAAGCCAATTAGTCATCTTTGCTGCTGCTACATGCTGCAAGGATGGTTAAAAAATTGACTATCAGTACACCTGATCCTTTTCTTCTACTGTACTAACTAATGTAATTCCATTTAAACTACACTCAGCTTTCGCATTATTTCTACTTGCATGTATCATTGCACACTTAAGATATGTCTACACTAGGAAAACAGGTGTGTGTTTAGAACCTGATAGCTGGCACTACAGAGGGTTCACCTCAACCAGATAACAGATGTTAAAATTACCACTTGCTCTGTCTACACAGTTAGCTAAATGCTACTAAAATGTGCTAGTTCTCATGTTTTAACATGACTTGTTTCTTAACGTGGACAGAGCCTTAGCTACAATTGGCCCATTTCATCCCGGCTGTAATTCTATTGACTCGAGGAAGGTCGCAATAGGGATGAATTTGGATCCTTACATTTCATATTCTATCTCTGAGCCCATTTATCTGGTCTGTCATGACTGTCTTGTGAACCAGAACTTTGGCTCCTATGTGTTTGGGATCCAATCCTTAGCTGGTGTAAATAGCTGCAGCTCCACTGAAGCTGGTACCATTTAAACCAGCTGAAGATCTTACCTTTGCTTTTCTCTCATGCTAACAAGCTTCCTCAAGGACTAAACGTTAAGCCTTTGGAAAAAGTTCCTGCTGATTGGCCACTTGGATATAGCTCCTCCCACAATCAAGTTTTCTCTGCTCCAGGAGAACCAACGCTGCCTCCTCATAGATCCTGTTCAGTCCCGGTCTGTGCTCTTCGGTGATTTGCTGTGGCTAAGGACTTAAGGGAAAGAGCCTTGATAGTTTTGCATTATAGACCAACACTTAACACTTGGAAGGTGGACTGGAAAAGGCATAAATCAAATGCATGGATGCTATGAAGCTGGAGCCCCACAAACACTCTGGAGACAGGATTAAAAGGAAGCACCCTTGTGACAGGTCAGTGTAATTAGCTGAAATCAGGAAGGTTAGATTTAACTAAAGAACAGCATGAAATGGTTCCTGCAGGAAGGACTACATGTAGGCAAAGCACTAGCTGGCAGGGTCAGGGCCACCAAATGGGAGGGAATGGTGACAGGAGATCCTGACATGGCGGCAGCACTGCAGAGAAGAATCTGAAGAACCACTGGCTGAAGCCGAAGCCATGCAAGACAGGTGGTGCTGGTGGCAGAGGAGAAAGCACTGTGAAGAGTTAGCAGCTGCACTCCCATCCCCTTTGGTTGAAATGATCCACAGTTGGTCAGTTCTGTCCACAGTGTGGGAGTGCTCTTGGATTCCTTGCTGATGCTAAGCTCTTGCATCGCAGTCTCCACAGGTAACACTCTCTGCCATCTCCAGCGGGCTAGGAGATTCTGTCCCATTCTGGCAGATGATGACCTGGTCTCAGTTATTCACCTCATTGTCACCTCTTGGCTGGACTACAGCCATGCGATGTACTTGGGCACGAAGCCTGCAGCACTTTGGAAACTCCAACTAGTACCGACTGCTGCACTAGGTCTCCTCGGCAATACGAGCAGATATGGGCACACCAAACCTGGCCTCTGCTCTCTACACTGGCTTCCCGTAGAATATCAAAGCAAAGTCACAGTCCTTATCATTAAGACTCTCCATGGGTCCTGGGTCTCTAAAAGACTGCCTAAAGCTCTGGGACAAAGACTGGGGGTGACAACTGTGCTTCTCGGGCACAACAGGACTTTCAACAAAGCTCCTCTGTGGAGGAGAGAGAACTTTTGTCAGGGCCTGGCCAAGACTGTAGAACAAATTCCCCCAGGAACTAAGGACCATCCCAAATCTCATCACCTTCCACTCAGTGCAAAGTACATTTCCTTGGCCTTGCCTTCTCTACCACAAATACACAGCAACACATGTATTTAAATGAAAAACAAAAAATAACCTACCGAAATCAGACACTCCATTACACGCCCAGCAGAGGTACTCACTTTACGTAATTCTCTACTGGAAGGTGCTCACATACTATGGTAATGAGCATGGTCTAAGAACTTACACAGCATAGAAACAAGGGAGGATTAAGAATGATAAACAGAATGACCCCACAATGCAATACAGCTGCATAAAAAGCAAATGCTACACTGGGTTGATTTAATAGGTGTGTGTCAAATAAGCAAGGTAATCAGTTCTACTGAGCGCTGATCAGGCCTCCATTGGAGTATCCTGTTCAGCATTTGTTCAGCACCGCATCTGGAAAAAGACAGACAAATTGGAGGGAGAGTCAGAGGTGATCAGCAGGAATGGCTAGAGATTTGGAAACTGGTCCCTGTGGGAGAGGTGATGAGAACTGAGCAGGCTCAGCCTAGAGTCTAGATGACAGAAGGGAAATTCGATAATTGTCTACAGCTACATAAAGGGATGCTCTAAAGAGGAGAGGGGCCAATTATTCTCATTAGTCGACAGGGCAGAACAAGCAGCAATGAGCTTCAGGGGCAGCATGGGTGAAATGAAGCTTAATATTAAGGAGAACAAAATGGTCTAACTAGGAGGGTAGCTCAGTGATGGAACGAGCTGTCCAGGGAAGCTGTGGAATTGCTGACCCTGGAGATCAGACCAGATGCCTCGTTGTTACAGCTGGTTTAGGGACAATGAAATCGACCCTGCCAGGAGGGTTTGGGTTAGATGACCTGCTAGATGCACCTGCCAGCTCAAGTGGCTCTAGGAGTTGTTCATTTCCATCCTCAAACTTCACTTTCCTGCCCCACTCCTGATTAAGCTGGCCACTTGGGGCAGATGTACCAGAGCTGTGTACAGGTCTTGATTGCAGGTGAGCTGTGATTACCAAGTCTGTGCTTTGGAGGCCGCTGGCCTAAAGCCCCTAGAGACTGCTGAAGGCATCAGCAAGTTCATGAGAAGCTCCCTTTCAGACCCCCCTCTCAGGAGTTGCATTTAAAAAGGCAGTGTAAGGCATAGGAGGTTGGCTGGGAACAAGGACGGGGAAGCTTCACATTCGTCATATGCGGGCGCCGTGAATGCTGGACCTTGCTGGGTGGCTGTGGAGAGCCCCAGATCCAGTACGAACAATGTGGCTCCATGGCACAGGGTGAGAAACACTGGAGGAGACCACACGCCCTGCAGCCCAGCTCCAAGGAAGCTTCCAGCCCACCCTTGCACAGCAGGGCTAGGAGGCAGATCAGAGGAAGAGCGTTGGCAGGGCTGGTGGATCTGCTGTTATGTGGAGAGCTAGGAATCAGGATCATGGTAGCACCAGTCTGCTACTCCAAGGCCTAGGGGAAGGACTCCTTCCCCTCTTCTCCTCCATGCCAGGCCCCTCTGAATCAAGCCCAGCTCAGCAAGCAGGATGTATTGGAATAGCATTGGGGTGAAGGAGAACCCCTGACAAGAGGACTCATTTATTCTTTTTGCTGCTATATTTAAAGTTAAAGTGGAACTCCTTCTCAGCAGCCAGGGTCACAGACTGAGCCTACAAAGGCCCTGATACTGACGGGTACTAACCAGCCCCAAGTCCTATTGGATCAGGCACAGATCCTTGTTTTGTCAAACATAGACTGGATTTTCCACTGGAATTCTCAAAGGCACCAGATCCCCTGGAAATATGAAGGGAGTTGGCTCCTAACTCTCTCACGTGGCTTTGGAAACTCCATCCTCAGCCTCTGTCTGAAATCAATGTTCTCTGTTCTCTTCCAGAGCCTAGTACACCTTTAGTTGCAAAATAATTAGCGGTAGTAATAATTCTTTCTCAAGGGCTCTGAACAGAGTGCATTTTCCTGGATATTGCTCATTAAACACAAGCCAAGAAAAGACAATTGTCATTAAGAACTAAATTTAAAAACATTGGATTGGACATTTCAATCTCTGGCAATGTTTTGCATTTAATCTTAAAAGACAAAATCTTGTTTTGTTATTGTTTGCACTGCAGTAATGCAAAGATCCAAGCTCCATTGTGCTAGGTGCAGTACTAAAGCATAGTGTGAGATTCCTTTATAGTCCAAGCAAACGAGACGGAAGAGGGGAAAGAGACTTGCCCATGATCACACAGCAGCTCAGAACCAGGAACAGAACCCAGATTAGGGTGAACAGACAGCAAGTGTGAAAAACTGGGACAGAGGGTGGGGGGTAATAGGCACCTCTATAAGACAAAGCCCCAAATATCAGGACTGTCCCTATAAAATTGGGACATCTGGTCACCCAAACTTAGGTGTCTTAAATCTCAGTCCAGTGTCCTATCCAATAGACCATTCTGCTTCTCATTTTAATAATCACCATTCTGCTTATGGTTATGTTTTTTTATTGCTCAGATGAGAGACCAATAAAATAACTATGGAAGGGATGATTTTGTGTGTTATACAGCTTTTGCTCAACTGATAAATGTGATCAGCTGAATTTTCCTTATCAATGACTCTCCCTCTTTTCCGACATATGCACTTTGAGACCCTGTCTAGAGGACTTGATGGGAGAGGATGGACCCCAACTATTGGCAGAAGATTTGCCACCTGTCATTAGCAAAGTCATTTTTCTCATGCAGATTACCGGGTGTGGGTTTTTAGGGGAGACCTCAGAAACATAGAGCCAATTACTTTGTCCCCTCCCTGCTCTGATGGTACTGCCCAGCATAGTTCTGTACCCCCAATCACCCCTCTCTCCATGTAGTGGACATCCCAGGGAGGCAGAAGAATCTGAGTGTGTCGGATATAGGGTAGAACACAGCTCTCTAGAGGTCCCTGGCTGGGGCAGCCACCCCTGTGGGACAGCCTGCCACAGGCTGCCCCAAAATACATCAAGGGCCAATTTGGCCTCAGACTGCCCCACGACTGATGGAGTGGAAAGGTGGCTCTCTTCAGGGTGAAGATGAGAATCTGGTCCAGGGATGCTATATGTTCACAGCCAAGGGAGGCTGGGCTCAAGAGGCCTACATCAGGAATGGCTGAGTTCAAGAAAGCAGCAAGCTGACATTAAATGAATTTACAAGCTTGTAAACTCAGAGCTGAACTATTCTGACTTTTTTTTTTTAAATTAAAAACAAGCAGGGAAATTGATCCAAAGGATGTGCAAATGCCCAATCAAGGCTGAACAGCAGAGTATGCCAAATTTAGGAAATTCCGAAAGTTAGGGATGAGTTTGCAACATGACCTCAGCCACACTGCTGAGAATAGAGACATTATTTTTCATCCCTCTATTCCTTGCAATGTGTAAATCTTCATGTCTTAATTGTTATTAACAGATACTGTACAACATAGAGTTTGCACAAAACAGCAGAATTAAGTCCTGCTGTTTTGAAATATCCTGATTTTGGAGTGCTTACTTTCTCCACCTTAATATTGAATTGCCACAAGGTATGTTTTATT
This sequence comes from Dermochelys coriacea, assembly GCF_009764565.3. NCBI lineage: Eukaryota > Metazoa > Chordata > Testudines > Dermochelyidae > Dermochelys > Dermochelys coriacea. The sequence goes on along the minus strand of NC_050077.1, from coordinate 48,252,480 downwards.
TAGCATTTCAGGACTGCCCTTTATTTTACTGAAGTCAACAGCAAAACTCTCAGTGAACTACATGAGAGTAAGATCAAACCTGTTATATGAATATATTTTATATTTACCAGCCTTACTGGAGAACCTTCAAACTATCACTGTAATTTAAGCCTCCAGGTCTTGCAAAGAAACTGATTTTCCTAGAGACAGTTCCTGATCCTTCTGTCCTAATTACTCATGTTTTGTTAGTTCCTCATGGGGCCTTCTGATGTGTTCGTTGATCCTCAAATGTAGAGACTCCAGTTTTTTGCCTGATAATTGCATGTCCGTCTGCAGACTTACAAACACTGAAATAAAGGGTGAATCTTGGAGAGGGGAAGGTGTCATAATTTTTCCTTAAAAGTGATGTGGGTGTGTGACTTTTTTTTGCTTCATTGTGTCGAATGAAGAGGGCTGCATTATTTTTCTGCCTTAAAAAAAAAAAAAAAAAAAATTCAGATTTTATTTTTCCTGGAATTTCTCTCTGGATGACTGGAGAACTAAATGAAACTGACCTAGGTGTTTCTGGGTGGGGGAACCTTAAGAAATAATTCCCCTTTCAGATATTTTTAATATACTATAAAGCAGCACAAAAGGGCCCATTCCCCCCCCCCCACACACACACACCTTTATCTTTCTCTGATTTAGGGATATTGTCAACCCAGAAATGTACCTAGAATAGTCAGAGATTTTTTTGTCTCACTCACATGCTGTTTCTCAGCTGCTCTAAGTTTACCCCACTCTGGAAGCACAAAGCACTGTAAAGTGGGTGTAACCAGCCTCCTGAGAACACCAGTTGTGCGTGGAGCGTCCCAGCCCATGCAGAGCAAGTAAGTCCACCACTGGGTTAGTGGGGATCCATCCACAACATGCTGACAGGCCTCAGGATAATGGTTTGTCCCCCGAGGCTACTTCCCACCTTGTCACTCCAGTCAGTGATTTGTACATCTTCTGGGTTTCTGGGTTCTTCAGCCAGTGCAACTTCTTGTAGCTCAGACCTCCCTGGGGTGTCCATACGTACCTGGGTATCCGTGTGGGTCTTGGTGCTTCTGGCTTCTGCAGTCCGGGACTCCAGTGTTTCCTGGGCAGGAGCCAACAAGAAGCATCCTTCCTCTCCAGCAGTCAGCCCAGACTGCTCACTCTTATACGGCTGCTACACCTGGAGCATGCCCAGTAGAGATGTCGGGGCTTCCTGTACCCACAGTGAGGCCCTGTCCAGTGCAGGGTGAGTTCACCCCATCACAGGTCCCCTTCCCCAAGCGGAGGAATACGTTAACCGAGAATCAGGCCCTCAAAGTCCCACTGCTCCTTGACTTACTGTTGATCAGAGATGGGTTTGCATTTAAACATCTGGTTTTAAATTTGTCACTTTGAGTTACCCAGGAGGCTGGTGCAAAGAGTAGGAGGGGTATCAGCTGATCCTGGCAGAGTAGAATCTTCTTCATTGGCTAGCCTAGGTAGACCCTATTTTTACGAAAGAAAACTGGAACCTCTCTCACATCACTGTGGAGTGTAGCTGGTAGGGGGGTGTAGGGAGCTGGTGGGATAATTTGGGCCTCTAACAATACCTTATTCTAGGAGGGCCAGGGAAGGGTTTAGCAGCTGGGAGGAAGAGGGAGATGAATTTGGGGTGAGGGAGGGGCTTATTCTAGGGAGTGTGGCATCTGAGTGGGGAAGGGCACATAGCACTGGGAGCACATGCAGGGTTTGGCAATCCAGTAGCAGAGGAGGGCGTGTCTGAGGGAACTGGCAGTGTGGGAGGGTTTAACAGATGGAAGGGGGAAGGAAGAAACGGTTCATAACAAGCTGTCTTACAAAACGGGGGAATCTGCTAATCCCTAATTAGCCTTTCTGCCAGCCAACGTGCCCCCAGCTATTTGTCCCAACTGACCAGGCATCTCCCCTCCCTTGGAGGTAAGCCGCGAAGGAAAATTAATTGGGATTGTGCACACTTTTTTTTTATGATGTATCAAAGAGAGGCTGGGTTTTTTTTCCCAGCTTGGTCTTTACGTTAACAATTTCAGTGCTGCATAACCTGGGAGGCTAGGATGAATGGAGCCAGCAAAGTGGTGACATCCCAAGTGTCAAGATAGCTAAAGTTGAGTAATTGAGAGGGGAAGGGAGAGCTAGTCCCACCGCTTCCTTTTGTATTTATTGCACCTATTTAACTTCAATGACTGATTAGCCAGTTTGGGTAAGCTAAGCCTTTGGATCAAGATTCAACACTTTTGCCCTTTCCATTGAAGTATCAGCACTCACAATAAGATCCCCAGCAAAACCAAGGGAGTCCAGATAGAGCAGTCCTGATTTTCCAAGACAAAACCAATAGGAGCGGGAAAAAGCCGGCTTTCAGGTGCACGCATCTTTCAGGCCTTCTTTATCCGTTAAAAGAAGCAAAAAACAGGCACAAATCCAATAAAAAGAAATCCTTTGCAGGTCCCATTTACAGAAACTTCTGGCTGGGTGGCACACTGGCAGTCTCCAATGGAATTGTGTGTGCCTGGGAGGAGCATACAAGGCAGTAAGTCATTGGAAAGGCTGGCACATCTCAGTTACACATCTACAGTGCCCCAGGATTTGCAGTATCCCACATGGCACTACATGCTCTTTAAGAATCTATCTCTAAGGATCCATACTGTTGCCCAGCACCATACTATCTGAGCCGCTCCCATGTAAAATCAATCAGCAATAGCAAAGTCCCTAGTGGATTTCTTTGAGTCTCTGGCTCCTTTTCCCTTTTAGAGTAAACTCTGTGCTTACTTGGTTGGTTTCAGGGTTTTTCTGGCTGGGTTCTTGTGTTGATGGAGTGTCAAAGTTGTGAGTGTCGTTCTTATTATGGTGGTAGGTTTATAGATTCATACACTCCAAGGCGAGATGGGACCATTGTGATTTAGTCTGACGTCCTGTCTCACACAGGCCAGAGAATTTCTCCAAAATAATTCCTACAGCATGTCTTTTAGAAAAACATCCACGTGGCATAACCTCCTTGTTAATCATTGCAATTTGTGCCTCCAAACTAGCTGCTTGCATTTTTGTTGTTTTTGTTTTACCCTTGCAATAAATAGCTAGTGCAAAACTCGGGCATTATGGCTAACCCTATGAACCCAACTGGCTGACTTTTGCCTGCAATGATACCAGTCATCATTTAACTACTGCAAATCATTGCATGTGCAAAAACTTCACACACATTTTTAAGAGTAGGAGTACTTGTGGCACCTTAGAGACTAACAAATTTATTAGAGCATAAGCTTTCGTGAGCTACAGCTCACTTCATCGGATGCCTGTTTTTTCCACCAAATGCATCCGATAAAGTGAGCTGTAGCTCACGAAAGCTTATGCTCTAATAAATTTGTTAGTCTCTAAGGTGCCACAAGTACTCCTTTTCTTTTTGCGAATACAGACTAATACGGCTGCTACTCTGAAACCTGCCATTTTTAAGAGTGCAAGTTCAGCCCTATTGCCTTAGAATTCCTGGGCACTGCTCCACTCAGAGTTCCATCAGAGGGAGACAGGCACATAGTGAACTACTCGCCCCAACACAGAGACAACTCATGGCCCAGAACATGGAGGAGGATGAAAGGAGGCAGGACCTTCTTCTGAATGGGGATAGGTAAGTGATCAGCCAGACAGATATCTCATTACACTAAAACCAGGTCAAGCTCCTAGTTTAACTGTCTGGGTCCCTGGCACAGCCCCATAAAACTAGATCTGGTCACCCTGAAGTGATGAAAATCTAAAAATTCCAAGTGAGCAACTGCCTGACTATCCAAGATCATAACAGTAATTAGAGCTGAACAAATAATTCTTAACTAACCAGTTAGAAGAGGATTTTCAAAGGCAAAAAAGGGAGTTCCTATTTGTGTTTGAACATGCGACCTGGAGACAGAGTTTCCATGAGTGCTTGTGCTGATAAATCTTGATTACATACCCTATTATTAATATCATATGTAGTTCTCAGGAGCCCAAGTCATGGACCAAGACCTACTGCACTAGACGCTATACAAACACAGAATAAAACGATGGTCTCTGCCCCAATTGCTTATAATCTAGGTAATGTCTGAACAAAGCAAACCCAAAAGAGTATGAAAATGTCTGCAGCTATTGGATCAAACTTTGGCCCGATCTTGCAACAAACTCCATGTGGTCTACCTCTGCAAAATTTACTGCAGGATCCAGACCACTGAGTTTTGTCTGTATACAGCTCTAATAATAATTCATTAGCACATATGTACTTCTCATCCTCAAAGCACTTTATCTGCTAATTCATTAACACTCCCTACACCCTGGTGAGATAATAAGAATTATTGTCCAATGTTACAGATGGAGAAACTGAAGGAGAGATGTTAGTGCCACGTTCCTTGTGTCAGAACCTGGGCTTTGGAAGTCAGACCGTCCTGGCTGTGTTTCAGAGCAGCACATTGTGCTGAGAGTGATTCCCTTTTATTACCTCACTTTACAAACAAGGCATGTTTGAACACTTAAAAAAAAAACAACAAAACAGAGCAGGAGAACAATGTGAAATGAACAAACGACTGGCTAAGGATAGATTCACATTAGCAGATGCTAACTCATACGTGTCAACTAGTTTACAAGTACCACCAGGTATGCCACTTAAGGGCTTCATCCTTTAAGGTGCCAAGAAAGCACCCTCAATTCCCATTGAAGTAAATGGGATCTAAGGATACTCAGCCTCACACAGGATCATGCTCAAGTGAGCTACTGACCCTTTTACGCTTAGATCATTGCTATCCATTTTTCTACACCAGTGGAACCAAGAGTGTAAGTCCAAACTTTGACTGAACACTGACAGATCTGGAGCTTTGCTTGTTTTTCACCACTAATGTGCCTGATCTAAACTTGCAGTTACTGGTGGTAGCATAGGTGCAGAAAACCAGGTTGCAGTTTTGTTACCTGTAGATGCACCTCAGGCAGGCTGCTTACCCATTGCTTAGAGCCACTGAAATGTACTTGAATCTCTCTTAGGAATCATCCTAGCTGAGTAGACCTGCTGTTTACCAGTGAATGGTGATATGGCTTCAACCACATAGGTGAGCTGTCATATTAGAATTATGGGAGATGATCTTTCTCACTCAACGTAAATACTTGTGTGCAGTGTTGTTGTAGCCATGTCAGTCCCAGGATGTTAGAGAGACAAGGTGGGTGAGGTAATATCTTTTATTGAACCAACTTCTGTGGGTGAGAGAAACAAGCTTTCGAGCTTCCAAAAGCTTGGTCTTTCTCACCCACAGAAATTGATCTAATAAAAGATATTACTAGGGCTGTTGATTAATTGTTCACTCATGTGATTAACTCAAAAAAATTAACTGCAATTAAAAAAATTAATCGCGATTAATTGCACTGTTAAACAATAGAATACCAATTGAATGAATTAAATATTTTGGATGTTTTTCTACATTTTCAAATATATTGATTTCTATTACAACACAGAATACGAAGTGTACAGTGTTCACTTTATATTATTTTTGATTACAAATATTTTCACAGTAAAAATGATAAACAAAAGAAATAGTATTTTTCAGTTCACCTCATACAAGTACTGTAGTACAGTCTCTATCGTGAAAGCGTAACTTACAAATGTAGAATTTTTTTTATTACATAACTGCATTCAAAAACAAAACAGTGTAAAATTTTAGAGCCTACATATCCACTCAGTCCTACTTCTTATTCAGCCAATCGCTAAGACAAACAAGTTTGTTTACATTTACGGGAATTGCTGCTTCCTGCTTCTTATTTACAATGTCACCTGAAAGCGAGAACAGGTGTTCCCATGGCACTTTTGTAGCTGGCGTTGCAAGATATTTACGTGCCAGATATGCTAAACATTTGTATGCCCCTTCATGCTTCCACCACCACTCTGGAGGACATACTTCCGTGCTGATGATGTTCGTTAAAAAAATAATGCGTTAATTTAATTTGTGACTGAACTCCATGGGGGAGAATTGTATGTCCCCGGCTCTGTTTTACCCACATTCTGCCATATATTTCAGGTTATAGAAGTCTTGGATGATGACCCAACACATGTTGTTTGATTTACGAACACTGTCACTGCAGATTTGACAAAATGCAAAGAAGATATGAATGTGAGATTTCTAGCACTCGAACCAAGGTTTAAGAATCAGAAGTGCCGTCCAAAAGCTGAGAGGGACGAGGTGTGGAGCATGCTTTCAGATGTCTTAAAAGAGCAACACTCCGATGCGGACACTACAGAACCCGAACCACCAAAAAAGAAAATCAACCTTCTGCTGGTGGCATCTGACCCAGATGATGAAAATGAACATGCATCGGTCCACTCTGCTTTGGATCGTTATTGAGCAGAACCTGTCATCAGCATGGATGCATGTCCTCTGGAATGGTGGTTGAAGCACGAAGGGATATATGCATCTTTTGCGCATCTGGCATGTAAATATCTTGCAATGCTGGTTACAACAGTGCCATGCAAACGCTTGTTCTCACTTTCAGGTGACACTGTAAACAAGAAGCAGGCAGCATTATCTCCTGCAAATGAAACCAAACTTGTTTGTCTGAGTCATTGGCTGGAGTAGGACCAATGGCGGATTAATGATTTTGCTGCCCCTAGGCCCTGAAATAATTGCTGCCCCCCAACAGCAGCTCCCTGCCCCAGCTCACCTCCACTCCACCTCCGCCTCCTCCCCTGAGCGTGCCGCCGGGTCCTGCTTCTCCCTGCTCCATGCCAGTGCTTGTGCGCAAAACAGGTTCGCGAAGGAGGGGGAAGAGTGGGGAACACAGCGCGCTCAGGAGAGGAGGCGGGGCCGGGGCGAGGATTTGGGGAAGGGGACTAATAGGGGCAGGGAGGGGACGGGGAAGGGGTGGAGTTGGGGTGGGGACGGGAGTGGAGGGCGTGAACTAGCACCGAGGGAAGCAGCCTCTGGCTGCTATTATAAATTTGCCGCCCCTGCAAATTTGTTGGCCTAGATGTTTATACGCCGCTGAGTAGGACTGAGTGGACTTGTAGACTCTAAAGTTTTACATTGTTTTATTTTTGAGTGCAGTTATTTTTTTTACGTAATTTGAAATTTGTAAGTTCAACTTTCATGATAAAGAGACTGCACTACAGTACATATATTAGGTAAATTGAAAATATTATTTATTTTGTTTTTACAGTGCAAATATTTGTAATCAAAAATAAAGTGAGCACTGTACATTTTGTATTTTTTGTTGTAATAGAAATCATTATATTTGAAAATGTAGAAAAATCCAAAAATATTTAAATAAATGGCATTCTATTATTGTTTCACAGTGTGATTAATCGTGATAATTAAATCCCACTCATATTTTCCGTTAGATTGTAAGAACAGAGCATCAGCTCCCAGGATCCAAGCGTCTACTGGTGTTCAGGTCCAGTCATGTGTCATTGTTTCCCTGTTCTCCCCCCATCTGCCTGTACCCATCTGTTGTCTCTTATCTTATATACAAATTGTAAGATCTTTGGGGCAGGGCCTATCTTTTTGTTCTGGGTTTGTACAGCACGTAGCACAATGGGGTCCTGGTCTATGACTAGGGCTGCTAGGTGCTACAATAATACAAAAAATAAGAATTCCTACACATTTACATACAACAATAGCGGGGAGAGAGTGATCCTTCCTGGCACTCACCCCTTCTCTAAATGGTTCCAACTGCTCCTCCAAAAGAGGTTCCTGTGCTCTCGGTCCACCCGACAAGGGTCTTGCCCTTCTCGCCCATTAGATGTTCTCTGTTTGATAAAGTGTGTGTGGCTGGTATAACAACTTCAAGTAGAGGACTGAGACTCAGAAGATCGGAGTTCTGCCACAGCCCTCAGGCAAAACACTTAATCTCTGTGCCTCAGTTTCCCTGTCTATTTTCCACTGAACGCATCCGATGAAGTGACTGTAGCTCACGAAAGCTTATGCTCAAATAAATGTGTTAGTCGCATAAATGTGTTAATCGCTAAGGTGCCACAAGTCCTCCTTTATTTTTATACTATGAGGGTAATACCTACCTCCAAGACCTGTTGCAAGGGTTAATCTTGCATGTTTGTAAACTGTCCTGAGACCTTTAGAGAGAGGACACTATACAAGCAGGATGATGGTGTTACAGGAGTTAATGGTTGGGTGGAAGCTGCCAGGACAAGGCACAGTATTAATTAATTACTATTATTATTAGAAAAGACTCGCTTACTGCGCTGCTGCTGTGTTCCCTGCCCTGGAATTAGGCTGCCAAGGGGGGCGTCTTAGCACCACCGCACCGCTCCCATGGCCCTAGGACCGGCGCGGTGGCGTTCAGCACAACTTTGCTTTTGTGATCCTAACACTGTAACAGGTAGGTTCAGAAAGTGCTTCAAGTGCAGCTAGACAGATGGAAACCGGAGTTAATGCAAGCCCCAGTGTGTGAGAGCTCACTTCAGACCCCGACGTGCAGGCGTGAGTTTGATGTACATAAATGGCTGATCAGCAGCCTAACTTCACTTTCGCACAAAGCCCTGCCCTGCGTGTTTTGGGGAAGAGGGGAGGGCGTGTCCAGGGTTGCAGGTTTGGATCCAGCCTTCCCTCCCATGATGGGTGGGATTGAAGTGACGAGTTTCATCTAGAGGCCAATCCCGTTTGGGGGGAGTTCCCATCCATTCAGGACTCCTCGCCTGGGCTTTGAGGGTATGTAACAGCTGCTTTCAATTTAGTCCCCAAAATATTGGGCGTTTTTTTGGGGGGTGTTAAGATCACCCGGCTCAAATCGGGCTAGAACCAGAGGAGAGAAAGGGGGTGGTAGGCGGAGCTGCTGGTAATCAGGGTGGGAGAGGGACTGAGCAGTCGGATCCGTTGAGGAAGAGGGGAGAAATTAAAAACAGTTTTTCCCTGGGTTTTGCTTTACCCTCGCTCTCCCTCCCCTTCCCTGCACGGAGATCCGAGGAAGAGCAAGCGTTTGGCCGGGTGGTATGCGTGCTGGTGGTGTTTGTTTAACATCGCGCTGGGATCATGCAGTTTGGAGGAAAGGAGGAGGAGGAACAGGGACACTTCACTTCCCCCGCCCCTTATTTTGCTTGGCATAAACAAAGCTGCGCTGCGGGTCAAGGTCCCGAGAGGAGGTTTAGGAGTTTGTTAAGTAGATTTTTGGGGTGCGGGGGTGGCTTTTGCAGCTCGGCTCGGTGCAGGGCTTTGCGGGCGCTGCTGGAGCGTGGATCTAGTTTACAAATCCCAAGGCCGGATGTCTAACTCGCAGAGAGGGCGGAATCGGAACCCGTAGATTTGTGCTTCTTTACGTGAAACTTGTTGGGGGAGGCGTGTGAACGGATCTGCCAAGAGGCAGCCGCCGGCAGGGGGGCCTGGGCTGCAGCTCTAGTTTCTCTCTCGGTGAACCGGCAGCTGTGTGATTGTTATTTTTAAATTCACACCAAAACAATCCTCGCCGGAGCCCCGCTGAATGGAGTGGGGCCTCTAGCAGCCGCCGTGGCGTTCTATTGCCGAACGCAAAGTAGCCAGGCACCGGGTGAAAATTCCAGCGCCGAACCCCTGTTCACGCGCTAACGTTCCGTTACCGAACGCTTGCTACCTGCAGTGCACTGAGCCCACTTTGCGACCCAAACCGGAGCAGCCGCGTTCCTCCTGGTCTCGATCCATCGAGCTCTCATCTCCCAGCTGATTGAACCTGATTCCCTTTGCAAACATGGAGTTGCATCTCTAGTCTCCACCCCACCTCCTATGCCGGTGGGAGGGAAAGATGGACAGCTCCGAGGTTGGGCTACCCTCGCTGGCCCCTTTTCTCCCGCAAGCCGGTGGTCCTTGCCGCTTTTTTGCAGAGCGGCTCAAAATAGTTTAAAGAAGCAAAGGACTGTGAAGGTGGGGGATGGGGGGGCTCAAGTTGGTATGGTTCTGACCTGGGGAAAGGAAACATTGCAGAGGGGGCGTCTATCAGAGAGACAGGGACGAGGATTTAGGGTGTTGGGCTGATCTGCATGGAGTTAGCTACCGTGGCGGGCTGGCCCTCTCCATGCTGGACTCGCTGCCCGAGAGACGTAAGGGGCTTCCTTGCGCTCGTTATAGTGCTAGCAAAGTGAGGCCGCGAGTCGCCAGCAAGGCTGGGTTCTGGGGTGGACTCTGGAGGGGGCGGGAACAGCAGGCTGGAAAGCAAAGGAGGGTTCACGTTACAATTTACAAGGCGTGGATGGGGAGGGCGGAGGGGATTCTGCCTCTTCTCTCTCTCCAGCCTAGAGGAGACCCCACGGGGAGAATCCACTCCACAATCCTGCCAGTCTGAGTCGCTTTCCCCCTTTTGTGCTGAAGGGAGACTGCTATTTGCAACCTCAGCTATGCAAGCAGCGTAGCGTGCCCATACTGCATGAGACTGATAGAGTGAATACGCAGTACACACGCTCACAGTCCTTCCCCCGCCCCCTTCCTCCCTATGTGCAATCATAGGGCGGGATTAGCCCTTCTCCTTGGGTAGAAGAATTAGCCCCACCCCTTTTGCTTTATTGGCTAGGGTTCCCAAATCGCCCCGCCTGTCAGAAGACCTGGCTGTTTTTCAGGTTGGTCTCCCGCCCCAAATGGTAAAGGACTGCCTAATTCCATCAGGAAGAAGGAAGTTTTCCTCTCCTTGGAGCTGATTGGTAGAAATGAAAGCATTGGCCCGCCCCCTTCTGCCTCCAAGGGAGGGAGAATGGGGGAGGGGGAGAAGGCAGGTCCGGTGTCTTCCCCCATCCTCCCCCCCACGTGTAAGAGATCCGCCCCACGTGGGGCGCAGTCATCCCGGAAGTGAAGCAGCGCAGTCAATGCTGGGAGGGATTTAGGGACAAAAGGATTCGCCCAGTCAGATCTGCCCGGCAGAGATAGGGAGAGGCAATCCCCCCTTCCCCGACAATCCCTCCTGCTGGGGCGGGGGACCACCTGCCAGGGTGCCTCTTTCCTAATAAAATCCCCCCCCCACCCCACCGGGCAAGGGCAGGGGTGACTGTTTAGGATATTTTCGGAGGGAGCTCTCTCGCAACGCTGTGGATTCACAGGCCAGCCCCCTTCTCCTCTAGCTTCCAGGGGAGGAGGAGGCGGGAGAGTCACCCTAGCTGCGCTCTCTGGTCTTATATTGCTTGGCAGCAAAAGCACTCGGCGGCCCTATTTCCTCCCCTATGCCGCACGGGGTTGGTGTTTTGTTTTTTTTTTTTTTTTTTTGAGCGGGAGACAGCCGAAATCCAGCCTTGGTTTACTCCGGAGATCTAAATCGGAGACTGCACGGAATCTACCTGGCTGGATATCTGAAATACTCTACATCACTCGCTTGCGGGTCTCCTCCCCCCCCCATGCATAGTGCGCCCGTGAGGTGAAAAGTTGAGATTAAGAGCAAGGAGCAACAAACCTCCAGCTTGGTTGGGGCGGGGGGGGGTGGATGTTGGTAATGCGAGAACCTCCCCCACCTTTTCCCAATTTCTTTTCGCTCTTTCCAAGTCCCGTCTGGCGCCAGACCGTTTGGACTGCCTCGTGTAGGCAGATTTTTTTTCTTTTCCCCTTCTCTGAGCTCTATCCTGGAGGTAGAGAGTGTGGCCCAAAGTTTAGCACACCCCGCCCCAGCCATCCTTGGGCCAGCGTATGGGAAAGGGGATGGCTTTCTCCAAACATTTTATAAGTGTGTCTCCCCCCTCGTGTCTTGACCGGGTACCAGCTCCTCCCTTGCTGTGATTCCCCCCAGTCCCTGGATAAATGAGCCTCTGTCACAAGCAGACTGCTGGGTTGATTTCAGTTTAGGGGGCTGTAAAGCTCTTTGGCTGTGGATCGTATAATGTATCTGCCCTCTGGTTAGCTACAAATCTTGTACTATGTAGTCCACGAGGAGCACAGAGAGAGGGAGCTCTGCGTGCGTGTTGTTTGTCTACCTTATACTTCTATGTCCTGAAACGTGGAAATTGTGTGCAATCTGCAGTACAGCACGTGGATTTTCCCTTAAACCCTGTTTTATCCTAGTGATGCCGTGCTTTGCTTTACAGTGAGGGTGGAGCCCTAACCTCTCGTATGCTTTCAGGGACAGAGTTAACATGTAGAAAAGGGGGTACCTGATTACTCCATGCACTAAGGGGGCGAGGCAAAAGAGTAAATCACCCCAGTTTTTTAGGGACGAGTGAGTCGGTGGGACAGTCTAATGCAGAGAAATCAATTCCTTCCCTACCTGCTTTTACTAGGCTCAGACTCATTGTAAAAAGATGTGAAGCGAAGCCTCTCCCATTCGCAGGGGCTGCTCTTTAGAAGGGAGCCTCATTGAAGTCTCTCTCTTAATTCAGAACTACAAGTTCAGTCATGTTGGAAGATATTTTAAAACTAAAGCGTGCAAGTCTGCTCCAAAAATACTGGGAGCTAGTTGGAGGTGTGTCTGTTGGAGGAAGCTAAAGAGGGTTTAATAGTAGCTCTCACTGTTGGTGAGTGTGTACATCATGCACTAAAGAGACCGTGTGAGTGAGGGGTGCTAGCACTTGAGGATTTCTGAACTGGCTGGGCGATGCGTAACTTGCTCACCTTTTTATTTTAATTACAATCATGCCTCAAAATATGAATCAGAAAGTCACTTGTTTGAAACTGCAGCAACAGACAGCATCCTGCCACCCAGTACTATAATTAGCAGGGTTATAAGTGGAAAGTGAGGGACAATCTCCAAGTGATCCATATATTGTCCCTTTTTACACCAGGGGAGAGAAAGGAGTTGTGTGGGCAACACACAACAGCGGTATAGAACCAAGACTTAAAAATAGCATCATCCATATGCTTAAAACCTGTGTGCTGCTTTGCCTTGACTGTCCCATGCCTAATACAGCAGGCTCTTCTAGACAGGGAGGTGTTAAGGTCTGTGTGTGTACTCTTGACTGTATCTGAGGTACAAAATATACTTCCAAATAAGGTTTCTGGACAGTTTTAAAGCTTGGAATAGAAAGTGTGTGTAATGGTATTGGCCTTTGGGAGGCGGGAGGCAATAAGAATACAGTTTCATTAGGGTACCACCAGAAGGTATCTTTCATTTGTTATCTGCATGGTGACTGTTATTAAATGCCAAGAATTCATTGTGATTTACGCTGCTAGGGATTTGTTTTGACTATCCTCCTCTCCCTTGGAAGCATGGGGCTTGTATTGAATGGATACACTGTGTCACTGACTTCTGTAGTAAGGAAGTATTGAGGATGAGAATTGTACATCTTGCTGGCTTGGAGAAGCCTCTGAGGCAGTTGGTCAGTGCTCCACAAGTCAGCGGTGGTGGAAATACACAGAAATTCCTGTGTGGAATTAATAAAGCAAAGTCACTGTAGTGGCTAAAAGTAAGCTAAGACTTGGATTTCCAACGCAGTTATTTAGCGATGGGGTCATGCAACTTCAGAGTGCTTTTATGTAAATAAATGCACGCTTTATTTTTTGCTGTTGTTTGTTTGAGACAAACTTAATGCTTCCTCGCAGAAACTTTGGGGGAAAAGCTTTCAGACTAGAGAGAAAATGACATCTGTTTAATCCTATGACAGCTTTTTCTTCCATGTGAGTGTAAAAACATACCTGAACTTTATATTGGAATACAAATCTGCCTTCCCTATCTGCTTCAGTTTGCAGTAGCTCTGATCCAAAGTGTGCTCAACTTGCTCAGTAGGTGACCTGCAGTTCTTTGAGGCTGGATTCCAAATCCAGGGTTCGTGGTTTAATGCGACCACCGCGTACAGCTTTGGTGTTGTTTAAAAAAGGTGTTCTTAAATAGTGCCTGTTTTGGCGTATGGTTTCACTTGTTACCTCCTGTAAAGTTGCAGCAAGTTTCAAACTGGATTGATAGGAGTAAAAGGAAACTAATTACCTTGCTTCCTAGAAGGCAGTATCCAAGAGGTTTCATCCCAGTTTAAATTGTATGCAAGCGGATGAATCTCAGAAAATCTGGAAACTGGGAAGCATGATTGACCTCATGCAACTTGTTGCATTCATGCATTACTATTGCGAGTGCATAGCTGCTTAAATTTGGTGCCTGCACGTATTAAACTGGGCTACTGGCCGTGCGGCTGAATCTTGTTGCACCCATGCATCGTGCGTTAGAGATACTGGGCGTACCGCCGCTGCAGCTTGTAGAGTTGGACAGAATTGGCGCCCGTGCTGCTGCAGCTTGTTGCACCCGTGCATTGTACAGTGTTAGTGCACGTGCTGGGGCAACACTCTGAAGCAACATGGGTGCAGATACAGCGCATGTAGCGCACCCCATGCACTAGCTGCTGCCCCCGGCATTGTGGGCGGATTTGCAGGGGCACGAATCTGGATCCACTTGCAGATGTAAACATTCCACAAAAGAGCTCCCCAGAGAGGGGGCGGAGCTTCCTAGTGGCCGGAGGCGGAGCCTGAGATAGGGGGAGTCTAGGTTTGACCGACGTGCACCTAATCCAATCGTTGACCGGTTCCTGTAGGCGGCACTCAATGAGAGAGGAATGGAGGCGGGACTAGGCGGGGCTTGTTTCCTATACGGACATTTTTCCTCGGTCCCCCCCTTCACATCCCCTTCCTGGGGGTTGTGTCCAATAGGGGCGGGGGATGGGGGTGGGCAATGCGCTGTGATTGGGAGAGGCGGTGAGTGGCAGGCTTCGTACCCAATGGAGGCAGGGCGGTCTCCCCCCGGGCCGGGGAGGGGCGGGATTTCCCGGGGAACAGAGAAGCGGGCAGCGCTCGGCGGCCGCCGCCGAGAGACGGTTACTCCATTTTACCCCCCCCTCACCGGGGCCGACCATTCCTCGTATCCGTTCAGGCCCAGCCGTCCCTCATCCCCTCCACTGCCCGAACCGAGCAGCCGCCGCCCCCGCCCGGAGGAGGAGGAGGGGCCCGGGGACCCCCCACCCCGCCCGGAGCAGCCGCCGGGGCCGGGGCGCCCTCCTGCAGCGCGACACCGCTAGGGACCGACCCTCTCGAGTAGCCGCCGGAGCCGGGGGGGGGGAGCAGCCGCCGCCGACCCCGCCAGCGGCGGGAGGAGGGGCCCGAGGGCCGCCCCCGCGTGAGGAGAAGGGGCCCGGAGAGCCACCGGCGAGGCGCGATCCCCGGGGCGCAGGGGTGGCTTTGAGGTGAGCGCCGAGGGGTCGGGCGGTGTGACAGTCCCGCCGGGCGCCGCGGGGGGCGGGTCACTCCTTTCCCTTCTCGCTCTCCGTATGGGGCGGGGACTCGCGCCGGTGGCCCGCGCGCTTCGGGCGCCACCGGGGGGGGGGAGGGGAGCGAGAGCAGCCTCCCACGCTGCGTCTCCCCGGGGGTTCCCTGCCCCGGCGAGCGGGCGTTTCCGCGCAGCGGGCCCCCGCGTGCGCTGGCCACAGCCACCCCCCACCCTCCGGGGCAGAGCGTACAGGGAGTCCCCTCCCCCGGCGAGCGTAGCGGACAAGTAGCCGCCCCCACCCTCCCTCCCTCCCGGTCGGGTTGTTTTCCCGGGCTCCGGATTAGCGGAGAGGAGCTTCCCGAGCCCTTTCCTTCGCTTCGGATCACTCACATTGCACATGCAGCCCCCCCACCTTGCCCAGGGAGTCGGTGCAGCGGACACGGGCCCGCCTCCCTTTCCGCGACAAACTCCCTTCCCCTAAGAACCGAGTGCATGGAGTATAAGCCGTACTTGGATAGCCCGCGGGCTGCATCGCACTCCGCCCGCCCCCGTCGTGCCCCTACCGGGGTCCACCCCCTGGAATCCCTCGGTACCGAGTACATTGTACACGGGCCCCGCCCCCGTCCCTGGGACACCCTCTTCCTCTCAGTACTGGATGCTTTCCACGCTGGCTCCTCCCTCTCCCCATCTCTGCTCTCACCCTGGTGCCGGGAGGGTGGCACCCAGCCTCCTCCCCCGCGCCCGTCCGTCGGTGCTGGCGTTGCACGCTGGCTCCGCCTCTGGGGACGCCGCCTTCCCCGGTACACTGCACCCTGCTAGCTCCTCCCACTCCCCTTCTCCGTCCGTGCGGGTCTTGGGTGCATTGCACTCAGCCTCCTCCCCTGTACTCTTCCCTTATGGGGGCTTTGCATTTCGGCTCCTACCCCGCTCCGATCCCTTACCGGAGACCCGCGGTCAGCGGGTCCATTGCACAGAGCACCCTGATGGGGACCCACACCCTACGGTCACTCAGCCTCGGCTAGTTACACGGAGCAGTATTGACCCATGCAGCTGTTGCACTCCTCTGGCGGTTCTCCCCGGTTGTATCCCAAACGCTCCGGGGTAGCCGACTGGATTTGATCCCTGCAGCGAGGCAGCGGTGTTCGGAGGTCTCCTTCCTCAACTCTTAGCAGGGAGGGGGTAACTGAACGCTAAGCACTAGATAACTGGCTGGCGGAAGGAAGCTCTGTCAGCAAAGGCCAGTGGCTTGGGGACAGCCTATCTTCCACGTGCCTGTGATGTGTATCTGGAGGGTGTCCAGAGCACATCCATATCTCCAGCCGAGTTAGAGCTGTGTTGTCCACTGGGGCTCCTGCAGGCTCACTCCAGTTATTTAAGGGAATCGGGGTGAAGTCGGGGCTTGGGGGTGTGTTTGTGGGGGGGGTGTTTTGCATTTTGGGGAGAGAGGCAAAAGACTGCCCAGTGGTCCTTTATGCTTCAAAGTATCCGATCACAGGGGCAGGGCAACCAGTCACCTCCCATAGTATAGTATGGCTGGAGCTTCTGCATTAATCATCAGCCTCTTGTGCCTGTGTAGTCTGTCCTCAAATGCTCCATGTATGTGCAGAGCCAGCTAGGAAATAATTGGGCAGAGTGAGCATGCTGAACAGCAGAAGATGGGCATAGTTACTACAGAATATTCCTGGGTTGTTGTAAAATATCCAATGTGTAATACTTTAGTCTGGAGAATTTAAATCTCTTGTTAATGATGTACATTTCTATGGTAATCAGAAACCTCAGGTTTTTACAGATTAAAAAAAATACAGGCTGCCTTTTAGTACTTTACTCTCGCTTGATTTTTCATTGTACAGTTCATATTGTTTACAAATACTCAGGAACAGGGAGCTAAATAAAACATGTTTGAGGTGTGAAAATAAACTGAACTGAGTTGTGTTAGTGTGGATGAGCAGCTGAAAATGATGACATCAATGGGGTTTCTGCAGATTTTCATAGAACTTAACTAAAATCTTAAGGTTTCTTCCTTCAACCCGTTCATCACCATATTAATAGTGTAAAGTAGGGGTAGTCAATTATTTTTTTGTCAAGGTCCAGACTCCAGAGAAAATAATAATAATAATAATAATAATAATAAGTAAATAAAAAGATTTTGGGATCTGTTAAAAAGCACCTCGTGGTCTGGATTTGGCTTGCAGTCCACCTATTTATTACCCCTAGTGTACAGTAACTGTTTCGAGTATTTCCTGTAGAAAGTATTATTTTAAAATATAAAAACAATATTTTACATTTGCCACAGTTCCTAACAATAAATATACATGGTTAGGTGCCTGTGTTTCTTGTTCTGTTGCTACTTTTTGGTTTTGGGCACAGCATCACTTATGAGTAACTGGCCTATTCTGCTTTCACTCTTTATGCCCACTCTGAAGGGACATGAAGGGACATTTATTAGAATTTCCAGATTGCTTTTGAAAGAACTCCTATCAAAGGATTGTTGCAGTTTCTAGATAGAAATACTGCAAAGCTACGCATAAGAACCCTGTTTCAGAGTAGCAGCCGTGTTAGTCTGTATTCGCAAAAAGAAAAGGAGTACTTGTGGCACCTTAGAGACTAACAAATTTATTAGAGCATAAGCTTTCGTGAGCTACAGCTCACTTCATCGGATGCATAGAGGCATGTAGGAGTCTGAGAATTACTCTTAGAGTATTCTGCTACTAGCATTCATTTTTAAAATATTTTAATCAAGAACTGGCATTCTTCTCTACATGTATGCTCCTCACAATCTTTAAATTTATCAGTGGTCTGCACTGAGTGTATCAGTTTCAGTATCTTTGGGATTTTTTTTTAAACCCCTTTGCTTACAGTACATCAATAGAAACTGCATTAGGGTCTTACCTGGGGTTGTAGGTAACTGGGAATGGTATTATAAACTGTAGAAGCATTAATATATTTTGTGTTTGTCTTGTCAAATGCCAGATTCCTTCCTTGAATCTGGGCCAATGAAACACAGACTACAAAGTGTTTTTTTTATAGTATTGCCCATGTAGATATGACATCAGTACATGCACCAATATAAATTGGTATTTGCTTAAGATACGTGTGCTGTATCAGAGCAAGATGTGTTTTATGTGGACCACTGAAACTGTGTGTAAAACTGACAAATATTTTCTGTTTAAATGGAAGCTGCTTGAGTGACCAAATGTGTCATGAGGAACTTGTGAGCTTTTTGATTACCAGCTTTTTCTGAAAAACTATAATCCAGAACTAGTTTAGTCTAAGTATATTCAATGAGTGGGATTTATTTCATAGCGCTGTATTAGGCACAGTACCAACTGGAAGGGGTTAAAAATGTAATACAAATATAGGCTTACCTATATTTAAATAAAATGGTCAGGTATGACTTGTTTAGTGTCTGCTATAAGTGAACAAACTTATTTAAAAGAACACTATGTACAATGAAGCACCTTTGAATGAGTATCCAATTAAAGAATAGGGGTGGCCTTGTGGTTGTGGTCTGTACTGCTGTGCCTGAGGCCCAGGCCCAGGTTTGATCTGGGGACTTGTCTTCTCTGTGCCAAGTGTTTGAGTGAGTGATATGCATCAGGTATGCCCCTCAGCTCCTCACCCCAGTCTTGCAGTGTGCCCTGGGTTCATGCCCCCAGCCTGCATGTCCGCAGCTCCCTACCCAGAGGGCAGGGTTTCCCCAAATGCCTGCTCACTTGGGGGAGGGGCCCAGCGGGACAGAGAGAATCTGAGTCTTTCAGAGTGAAGAGGCATCCCCAGATGTTAGCTCATATGAGGGGCAGGGAGAGGAGCCCAGGTCCCCCTAGAGGGGCAGATGCCCTCAGATGCTGGCATACACATACCAGGGGAGAATGTGGGGCTGACATGTTCACCCACCCACCCACCTGAACGTCACCTCTCCCAGCGATGAGTGATGGAGACCATTTGGGCCACAATCAGAGCCACAGTTTGATTCCCTAGGTCTGCTCAAAAAAAGTTGGTAGAATCTGTCAACCTTAAGAAATGCTTCCTCCTCTCCACCCCCAGGGTTCTACATCTTGAAAACTTCTTGCTTGGATGACCCCAAATTTGGATCACTAACGCTACCCTGCATCCCCTTGAGGCATACTAAATTTCAAAACAATATGAATAAGCATGTGAATTTTAGAGCATTTGAAGTCAGCACAAGTGAGTTTTCACCTTAACTATAGCAGAGCTGGTTTTCTGCAATAATAAGGGCTGCAGTATGGAGAGGGAAAAGGTGTGTGGTTAGCAAATGATTGTATCCTCAAGAGTGTGACTGGGATTCAGTGGACTCTGTGCAAGGGTTTAAAGAAACTTTCAATAGACTAAAAGGTAAAGTGTAAAAGAAAACTGATGCAGTAAAATAGAAAACTATTAAATAATACTCTATATTAATGAAAATGTTTTAGGAAACAGTACCATCTTAAATGAGTGTCTAATGATAAGATTTTAGTCTAACAAGATGCCAAAAAAAATCACCTCTGGTTGAACTGAGGAATTGTCTGAAACTTGAAGTGGTATATAGGTAGCTCACCCATTAGTTGCGTGCCATCTCAGTGCAAATCTGTGAATGCCAGATGTCCTCAGCAAGGATGATGGCACTTCAGACTCCATCTTAGCTTTGACAATGCAGGCTTTAGGATAAAGTGGCACTGGTAAGTCCCTCCCGCCCTTCCATCCTCCCTCCCCCCTTCTACCATGGATGGCTTTAATTGGCCCTTTTATGTGCAGTATTGTTGATCTCGTGGTTAAGGCACTGGGTTGGATCTCAAGAGATTGCAATTCAATTCCCAACCCTGCCACAAACCTTCTGCATGACCTTGGGCAGGTCACTTAATCTTTCAATTTTCAGTACAAATGGAGATAAATACTCTCCTACTTAATGGGGCTGTTGTAAAGATAAATTTGTTGGTAACTGTCGTGCACTTGGTGATGGAAGTGATTATACACACCTAGATGGCATCTGGATTCACTAACAATTAGACACATTTAATTTTGCTAGCTGGAAGGACTGTCCTGGCTCTGTCTAATCTCATACTGCTTGGCACAGAGGTACAGATCTGACTTCCCAAACAACATTGGGTTTAGTTAAAATATTGGCTTTCAGTGAAATGGTGTGGAGACTATTGTCTACTGCTGCCACTGGAGACAAGTATTGAAGAAATAAGAGTAATATTAAGGACATGGAAATTGTTATTAAATGGTGATAGAGCTATACATTTTCCAATATCTTGCCTTGAACAGCATATGGACACAGTGCCATTATAACAAAATATCCCAGACACTGAACTACAGAAAACTCAAATTAAGAAATACTAGGCTGACTGGAGTTCTTGAAGGCATGTAAAGAGGAGAGAAATACAGGATGTTTTTCACACTGGATTACAACATGGAATAGATAGATCTCTTCACGTTTACTTTGCCTGCTGTTGTGATGTGTCATTCATGGTCAGGCCAGTCAGGGAGCACTCAGTACAGGCCTTGTTGAACATGTAGGTCTTGGAATAAGAAATGTTGTGTTGAAATTGGCATACAAACCAGTGTAGTTTCCAGGATTTATAAATCGTTTTCTGTCTAGATTGCAGTTTTGGTCTTCTCCAGCATTGAAAGCTTTTATGGTTGTTAAAGCCAGAGCAGAAAATGTAGGCCTATAATATGTATTCCTCTGTCTGGATGGGGGTGTGCTCTTGGTTGCACATTTGTAACTTTTTCCTCCTCATTGCTGCCTTCTTAAGTATTCTGAGCACTAATGATGGAAGAAATGTTTTTGTAGAAATTGAACACCATGAAGGTGGGGAAATTTACTTCTTATGTGAAGTTTTGATTCACTTTGTGTTCTCACAAATTATTACTGTGTAATTTTCAGAGTTGGGGCCATCATTAATTTACACTTTGTCACAGCAGCAGCTGTTAATGCCTCACCACGACTTTTCTCATCCTCCCTTTTCATGTCTGGGTTGAGGTGAGTGGGGTTTAAGATTGCCCTACCTGCATCTAGTCTGAGGCCTAGGTAAGATCCATAGCTGCATAATCAATGGGCTGCCAGCACTTCACCTTTCTGTCAATTCTCAACGTTTCAAGGCGTTCATTTAATGTCTCTTTAGTATCTATATTAGGTACTTACTATGGAACTGGGGACCATATATCTGAGTGCCTCACAACCTTTAATATATATTTGTTCTAGCAATACCCCTGTGAGGTAGGTCAGTGCTGTTTTTCCCATTTTTCAAATGGAGAACTGAGGCACAGAGCAAATAACTAGCCCAGGGTCACATAGGAAGTCTGTGGCAGAGCAGGAAATTGAGTGCAGGTCTTCTGAGTCCCAAGCACTAGCTAAGATTTCTCATTTACCTGCCCCTACCCACCACTCTTTCCATGGTCCAAATGAGAAGAAACTTTAAGTGTTTCAAGCTATTTTACTTTCTCAGGTAAAATCTATCCCTGTCTGACCCCCTCAGCTCTTCCCTCCCCAACTTTTTTGTCCCTCTGTCCCTTTTCTCCTCCCCCACCCCCCATCCCATTTTGCTTTCTTGCTTCCGCAATCCTTTTATTTCTGCTAACATTTTAAATCCCCACATCTCCTTTCTTTTGGATGTGTATGTATGTGTGTGTAGATTTCTAAGGTCCACTTGTTTTCTATCTATATCAGGTCCTCTCCTCATTTTAAGACCCTTTTCTCTCCCTCCTCTCCCTTCATTAAATCAGGTTTACCAACCTCATTCAGGCCAAGTCTATACTACACACTTGGAATGCATCCGATGAAGTGAGCTGTAGCTCACGAAAGCTTATGCTCAAATAAATTTGTTAGTCTCTAAGGTGCCACAAGTACTCCTTTTCTTTTTGTGAATACAGACTAACACGGCTGCTACTCTGAAAACTACACACTTCAGTATAACTGCATCACTCAGGGATGTGGATTTTTCACACCCCATAGTGACATAGTTAACCCCCCAAGTAGACAGCACTATTGTTGGTGGGAGAGCTTCTCCTGTGGACATAGCTACCGCCTCTTGTGGAGGTAGAGTTATTAAGCCAGTGGGAGAGCGCTCTCACGTCGGCTTAGCGCTTTTGGTGAAGACTCTCTCTAGTGGTGGAGCTGTGCCGATGCAAGTTTGTAGTGTAGACCTGCCCTCAGTTAGTGCAGTTCTATCCAGAGTCTAACATTTAAAAAACAAAGTAATAATAGAAGTATCAGCGTTGTACATATTATAGTTATAAACCTGTATAAAACCTTTTAGGAACATATGTTAAAACTTCAGACAGCTTGTGAAAAGATGTCTGCAGCATGCAATTTGAATTAGGACGTGAGGGTCATCGGATACATCACTCTGTATTAAACTGTTCCTTGTTATGCTTTTTCTAAGAAATCCTGGAGTTTGGGGATATATTGAGCTCTCCCATTTGTAAAAAGACAATCTAGGGATACATGTTCAGTATGTGACTACACAGTTGGCATAGCCTTTCTCAGAAATCTCTTACATCTTTGGGGATTGAGATCTTCTTTCTCTGTGATTGCTGTTCCATGATTAGTTCTTGAAAAAGAAATTCATCTGCTAAAAGATTCCTAGTCCTGACGGGTGTTGAAATAGAAGACCTTTAAAAATTACATTATTCTCATTACCATATTGATCTTTTTCCATTTTGTGTTTAACAACTTATCTCAAATCTGTAGAGCTGGAAACCAGTGTTTAGATCGGGGTGGGCAAACTTTTTGGGCCAAGGGCCACATCTGAACGGGGAAATTGTATGCAGGGCCGGGGTTGGGGTGCGGGAGGGAGTGCGGGGTGTGGGGGGGTGCGGTGTGCAGGAATGGGCTCAGGGCAAGGGATTGGGGCAGAGGAGGGGTGCGGGATGTACGAGGGGGCTCAGGGAAGGGGGTTGGGATGAAGGAGGGGGCTCAGGGCAGGGGTGCAGAAGGGGTGCGGACTGCTGGAGGGAGCTCAGGACGGGGTTGGTACAGGAGGGGTGCAGGGTGCAATGGGGCTCAGGGCAGGGAGTTGGGGTGCAGGCAGGGGCTCAGGGCAGGGAGTTGGGGTGCAGGCAGGGGGCTTAGGGCAGGGAGTTGGGATGCAGGAGTTGTACGAGGTACAGGCAGAGGGTTTAGGGCAGGAAGTTGGGGGGTGGGGTGCAGGAGGGGTTTGGGCTCTGGCCCAGCACCGCTTACCTAAAGTGGCTCCGGGGTGGCAACGGCACCCTCCCCCGCCCCTCCCAGGAGCCGCGGGGATGTGGTGCCGGCCATTTCCGAGAGCGGCGCGGGGCCTGTGGCACCACGGGGGGCAATCCTGCGGGTCGAATCCAAAACCCTGAGGGACCGGATCCGGCCCGTGGGCCGTAGTTTGCCCACCCCGATTTAGATCATCTAAAAGCTTGGAATGACCAATATTAGTTTCTACCTGTAAGCAGATACTTGAGTAAATGCTATGTTCTGGATGTAGAATCCAGACACAATCTGGGTTAATCTATTTCTTTGTCCTTTTAGTCTACAGTAGAGGCTTAGTGTTAGATAAAAGCCTTTTAATATAATATAAATATAAATAACATGCTATTTATGTTTTAGCATTGTCCTTCATCTTCAAGTCCTTGATACTCACTCTAGGTACTTAAATGGGTCACAATCATTACACATGTATCCTCAAAACAACATGTGAGCTTTTCCCTTTCACAAGGACATGGAGAGAAATCAGGTGCCAGAACAGCCCTTCCCAGGCAGATTCATATATTTTACAGGCTGTCTAAAAGATAGCACAATTGCTGGGATTTTTGCTCCATTATTGACTCTACAGTCATATATTCAACTAAGAATTGTACCTGCCCCGTGGAGGGGCCAGAGGCTTTGAAGTACCCTGTGACTGAAATTTGGAAATTTACAAATTCCTCAGTGATGCCTCCCTGGTCTTGGTCACACAATCTTCTTTCCATCTTTACCAATCACTTCATGGATGGGAGAGCCTTCTAGTAATGCTCTTGGAGAGGAGGAATTTGCAAAAAAGCAGGAGCTCATTGCATCTGCCTTTTAATGGGGAAAAGTTATTTGGGGAAGCACTAGATCAAGCCTTCAGGATCTCAGTGATGAAAATAAAGTCATTCCAGAGCCCAAGAGACCATATTTGTTTTCTCAGAATAGAGACTGGTTGGCATAATGAAGATCTCCACCCAGGCCTTGGTATAGGCCAGCATTCCAGAGATTGTACCTGACCAGAGCCCCTTGAACCTGTCCCTCTCCCTCTGAAGCAGACTTCAGCAGAATAGAGGATCACTGAGTGCTCTCTGATTTCTGCATGTTACTCTGTGGACTTTTGTACCTTTCTGCAATGTTACAGGTTTTTCCCCTGGCCATTGGCTCAATCTCCACAAAGAGTGTAGTGGTGGTAGAGTCACAGAGGAAACGTCATATCCTTCCGTATCTGGCTGGCTGGCTCATGAAGGTCTTCGCTCTGGTAGGAACAAGAGAAGCTGTCCAGGAATCAGCAACTCTCTTGATATGGCTGGGATTTATGATCAGATACAAAAAAGCAAAACCTGATCCCATGTCATCAACTGAGTTAGTATGGTGGTAGGAATGGGTCTTCTGTCACAGAAGGGAGTACAAACAGCAAGACAACTTAGCAGAGCAGATCAGAGCATCCTCCAGCATCTGAGCCAAGATGATGTCTTCCTTAATTGATCTAGCTCTGTAGGTCAGGAAGCATTTTGGTTCACAAGCTGCTCTCACGGTGGTGAACAAAGGAATGGGGTGGGGATTACATGTGAGGATTCAGAGTCTCTTGGAGCTCAGGCTGTCCCTGCAGTTGTGAGAGAGATGTAACTAAACTCAAAATTGGAGGTCACTTCAAGGACCTACGATTTGCGGTAAATACTGATGCCAGCCTCAAGGGTTGGGGAGCCACCCTGCAGTCCCATTCATCCCACATGGGAGAGATCTCTGCATGTGAACTGGCTGGAGCTTAGAGCAGTCAGAGTAGTGTGTGCTGATCTCCAAGGACCAGAGACAGGAGTAAGCAGTGTTGCCTGGATTGCCAGCAAGCAAGGTGGTGCCAGGAGTGGAAAGTTATTCTTATAGGGCAGAACACAATTTGTTGCTCACTAAAGAGGTCCATGTGGCATGGTCCCTCAACATTTAGTCTGAGCTGCCAGAAATTCCATCTGAGGGATTGGTTGCTTAGGACAGGGTTTTTTCCATCTAGTCTGCATTCTCTAAAGACCTATGCAAAGGGAAATCCTTTTTATGGATTCCTTAGGGGCTAGAAAAGATGACAAAGCCTCTAGGTCTTTAATGCGTTTGAATAATCATTTTTCTCTTAAGGAAACTTTAATTTGCAGATGGGTTCCCTTGCACTCCACTCCCCCTTGAGTGAAGGTTTATTTCATGGGGCATAGTCACTTCTTGGGCCAAGAGGAAGTTTGTGGATGAGCTCTGACAAGCAGCAATCTGAAGTTTGGTCCACATGCTCACTGACCATTACAGAGTGAAGGTTCATGTATCTTTGGACCTGGCCTTTGGGTGTAGTTCTAGGAGCTGCTTTCAGACATGAGGTATCCTAATCTCCCAGTTAGTGAGCCTGCATGGTATATCCCAATCCAAAATATCAGACCTTCCATCATAGAAATGAGGCTTTTGGTATACTCTTGTAAACTCGCTTTCTGCACAGGAGCATCCACCAGTCTGGAAGCCCAGCCTAGTGTGAGTTCTAATTGGGTTATTGTCAGTTTTCATACTTGGTTATATTAGTATTAGCATTAGATGATGAGTAAGCATTCAGCTAGAGAGCCGAGGCAACTACAGTGCTTGCAGGGGAGTGGAGGTGCCAAAGCTTCGCCTCTGCTACCCATCACTAAGAGAGTGAGGAGGAGAAGCCCTTTCCAGGTTTGGACGGACTGCTCACCCAGTAAGTGAATTTACACGAGAAGGATAAAATTTGCCTACATACCGTGCCACTCAATTATTGTTTACTCTGGTGTGCAAGGCAGCTGTCCAACTTATAGCATGTAACCTCTGTGTGTAATTTGTGCAAAAATGCCTTGGATCTTTAGTAAATATTAAGAGCAAACAGGGCCTGGTTTTAAGCTTACATCCAAAATATCCCCATATAGTATCCTGTGTGGAACTTCATTGTCTGCCTTGGGAAGCTAAAGGGTTGAGTTGACCCTGTAAGCATTTTAAACTGGTCTACCAGGCAGTCTAGGAATTCCAGACTTGATGGTTAGACGATTAAGCCAGCCTTGCCAGCAGATGACTTGTAACTGATAACTCATCCTTGCACCTCTGCAAGACTGTAGTAAATCTATAATCTGAGATCTTCTGTTGCTCCTGGGAAGAAAAGGCTGACCTTGTAGTCCCAGGTGGAATTGTAATCCTTATAACAGGTAAGTGTGCAAGACTCTTTTAGCAGTTATTTGTCCTTTACACAGCCTTTTATGCAGCTCAGCATCTACTTTAAACCTTGACTAGCCCAGCAAAAGTGAAAACTGGAATGTGTTTCTTTGGGCGAAGACATGCAAACAGCAGAGCTTTATTAGACATGCACATTATATTAGATGGTCTCCGCAACTGTATCTTTCACTTCAGTGTTTCTGTATTCTGGAATTATACCCCTGTGCAGGTTATACATTAGGCCTATTATAGCTGGTTCACTTTCTGCTTGGCTGCAAACTGAATTTGGATTGAAAAGTTTCATGCCCAGTTTGTTGGGGAGAAGTGAGAGGAGAGAGAGCATTAACTTTGTAATTGCTGGAAATGCTTTTGTGATGGTTGCATTACTGATGGTATGCTACTGCTCTGTTAAAAGGTAAGGAGTGAATTAAGCCTAGAGAGACTAACAATATAAGAAGGGGGAGGGGACAGAACAAAAATTAAGTGGACACAGAGGGACTTACCTCTCAGCTGCTCAATATTCCTGAGCACGCATTGTAAGTGAGTGCTGTCAAGGCTTTGCTTTGACTTGACTTAGGCCTGGTCTACACTACAGCATTAGATTGACATCAGGCAGCTTACATCGACCTAACTCTGTAAGCATCCACACTAAAATGTAGCTCCTACCAATACAAGTTGCCCTGTATGTCAACTTAATAACTCCACCTCCACGAGAGGCGTAGTGCTTAGGTCAATGTAGTTAGGGTGCCGCATTGTCTGTGTAGACACTGTATTACTTAGATTGCCAGTTGGCTGTCAGCCTAGCGCGGGGCTCACAGCTGGAGTCTCTGCCCCCCCCCCCCCCCGGATGGGGACTTCAGCTGTCACTGTCCCACATGTTTAAGTCAGCAGAAGCTCCTGGTCAGGGCGCACACCACCGACAGAAGGAGCAAGGTGTGGACGTGAACCATCTCTTTAATTACTGTGGCAGCTATATGTTGACTTAACATGTCGACTTAATTTTGTAGGGTAGACATGCCCTTATTATCACAATGTTGATGTGAAATCCTAGATGGTGCTTCTATCAAAGGTGCATGGCCAAATTCTGCTGTTTTACTTGTTTAGATTCCAGCTGTGCTATCTGTAAAATATTTTTTTACAAAGCTAAAATGTTTCTAAACCCTAGGAGGGTAACAGTAAATGAAATCATGGGGCAGATGCTGGAGTCATTTGCAGAGTCCAGTCCAAAAACAGCAGACAAAACCAGGAAAATCAACTCAATTTCTCCTGGATTTTTGTCTTTCTGTTCTCCAGGTGTCACTGTGGTCTGCTAGGCTCAGTACCCTATGAATTAGGTTTTTAGTAATTTCCTCCTCCTCCTTATTCCAGAGTTTATTGATCAGTATCAGATGGCCCCTCAAAATAGATAGGGTAGGTTCCTGTTGGGAGGCTCTCTTCTGAGAGATGGAGGAAGCTTCACAGTACAACTTCATCAACTGAAAAAGTGAGATCCTGCAAGAAGGGAAGAGAAAGAAGAACTAGTGAAGGAGAAAAGAGGTTCCAGGGAAAGCAGTAAGAAGTTACACAATTAGTCTGTACCTTCAAAGGCTTTCTTGAATACTAAGAAGCTACACATGGACTTTTGATACATAATTTGTTGTGCATATACTTATACATACATATATTGATGATCACTGTTTGTCATCTGGTTGGCTAATTAAGCACTCAAACTGAAGAGTTAGTATAACTTCACAACTTAGAATTTTTTTGGAAGCTGATATTTGAAGTGAGGCATGAAGATTGTTGGTTTACCGTGTTTTTTGGGGTGAGCCCAGTTACATCTGCTGGGGGACCGCTTCTGTTAGCTTCCTTGCTAGCAGTGAATTGTGTTAATTACACTGAAACTGACACGGCTATATATTTGCTTTGGAAAGACCCAGGTATATTCCAGACCGCAGAGAAAAAAAGTTTCACTCTTTAGGATGTGGTGCTGGATTGGAGAGAGAGACTGAATGTGTTTGAACACTCTCAGTGGTTGTATGAAGAATAAGTAACTTCTCAGGAATGACATTAACCGTCACCACCTAGAAGGAAGCATGTTGAATATTCTGGCTGGAAAGGAGAGGTCATGCAATTAAAGAGAAGAATTTACAGAATTTGAAGGGGTGGGATGGCAGAAGAATGACACAAATTTAGAGTGAATTAGGGAAACGCTGTTTGGATTAGAGCAGTACCATATGCCTTTTTGGATGTGTGTTGCAGGAAGATCTTGAGGGAGCTGCAGGTGGGTTGTTCATTGTTGTCTTCTGATGTTCTGAGGAAACATTGAGGCCAATTTTTGACACTTAGCCCTGCTCCACTTTGTGACACTGGTGATCTGCAATGACACTGGGAGTGTTGGGTAAAACTTATTGGAGAGGAATGTGGAATCAAAACTAAATTTACTAGCAAGTCTGCAGTTTTTTCTTGTTCTGGATTTACTACTAACTTTATTTCAGCATGTAAAATCTGAGAGAACCTCATCTTTTGACCCCTAAATTATTTAGAATGAAATTCCCTACCCATTCCCAAAGCTTCTTGAAACCCCTTCCCACAGGGCAGGCTAACATCCTACCTGGGCTGTTGTTGCTGCAGGTTCACAGCTGACATACTATGAGTTTTACACTTTCAATGTAAGCACTTAAAAGGCCTTCAGCTGTCCACTGAAGATTCACCACCACAGTGAAAGAGCTACTTGGATTTCTGTTGCCAGAAATTCCTCAACCATCTCCAGTCTGTGTAGTATGCAAATGTGGCTTTATTCAGAATCTACATATGTTAATGATGTTCAAATTAGAAATGTACTTCAGTTTAGTTTGTTGAAGAAATTATCAACTTCTACTTTCAACCTGAATATTTGAGTTGTAAAACAGGCTAGTATTTAAAAAAAATGCAATTTTACTATTTCACCTGAAAAAATTAATCCAGATTCCAAACCCACGTCCCCCCTCAAAAAAATTACCCAAGAAATAATTAAGTTAAATGGATGCCCAGAAACCTGCCTTACCTATGCTATGCCTCCTGTTGATGAGCTCAGCACTGTATACATTGAGGGAGAATGATTAATCACTTCTGTTTATTAATTTAACTGTTTTAGCAGGTTTTGTAGTGCTTCCCTGAGCATGAGTTCAGAATGAAGCGGCGATTGGATGAGCAGGAGTCACCGGTGTACACGTCACAGCAGAGACGTATCACCAGCAGCACAGAAGCTTTCCAACACCAGCACCGTGTGCTTGCTCCAGCACCTCCTGTATATGAGGCGGTTTCGGAGACCATGCAGTCTGCCACTGGAATTCAGTATTCTGTGACTCCCAGCTACCAGGTATGCTCACTTGTTACTTAGTGTGAACAGCAATGACTGTAGAATGCAAGATGCATGTTTAATAATCTATGGTGGGGTTCTACATGTGACAGCAGTTATTATTTTGCCAAAAATGGCCTCTTAAATTAAGACCCCAATTTAACAGTATATTTAAGCATGTGTCTGATTTTTAAGCACTTGCTTTAAGTCCCATGATTTTAGTGGCAACTGATCATAAGCTTAAAATTAGGTATGTGCTTAAGTACCTTGTTGAGTTAAGGCCTAAATTGGGGATCCTTGTACCCTGATCTCTGAATTATCTCCAATTCAGAAGTAGGCCAGTAAGTGGGTTTTTTTCCCTTTTAAGTAGGATAGTTTGTCCTGCAGCCACTCAACCTTTGCTGTGATCTTTTCAGCTCATAAACTCAGAAAGACTGGATTGGATCGATACTTGGATGGGAGACTTCCAGGAAAATCCAAGTGCCGCAGGAAGTGATGTGGGTGATTGATTAGGTGGCATTCTTCCTTTTGAGATCCTGACCTTTTGTGCTTATTAAAGGAACATTGCCAATTTGAAAATCGCATCATCTGAAAAATTTTTACTTATTAATCTAATAGCAGCGTGTAAGATTTCTATAAATGAAACACTAGAGAGAAATATTTGTCCTCTATTTTTCTCAGTGTTTGTTTAGTTTTTTCCCAGCATTCTATAATCATCCTTGCCTTGGTTTTGTTGCTGGTCAGTTGCACTTCCTGTCTCATGCACTGGGCTGGGAAGCATCTCTTGTGCACATGCTACCCCAGGCTCTCCAAAAGGATGTTCACTACTAACAGCAATAGTAGGCAGATAGCAGGCAGGCATGTACTCAGAGATGGGGATAGAGGTCTGGAGAGTTGGCCCAGGTAAGTTAGATGTTGCTCTCAGGCCTTCTTAAGAGTCTTCTAAATGTGAATGGAGGAGCAAAAATCCTTGCTTGTTTTTGTTTTGTTTTGAAGCAGGTTCTCTATTAAAAAAACTGGATTTTTAAATCAAATTTTAAAAAAATTCAAGCTAAGTATTCATTAAAGAATTTTTCAATTTAACTTTTTGCTTGTTTATGATGTATAAAGGAGGCCTGAAAAGTATATGCTCAAAAGAGTTTGTTCTGCTTGTCTTTCCTGATTTTTCTAAAGGTAAGCATCAAGTTTGGGTATTCCCAGGTTTTTGCTGGAGGATCTCTCGGAGGTCCAAAGGAAATTAATTGAGAGGTCTAACACCTACATTGAAGAGCTATGGTGTTGAATCTTTAACAAAGGCTTTATCCAAAATTTTTGTCATTGTGCCATTAAATAGGTGGTAATAGATAGAAACAAAACCAGAATTTGAATCTCATAGAATCAGAGTTTAAGGCCAGAAGGGACCATCAGAACATCTAGTCTGACCTCCTGTATCTCACAGGCTGCCAGCCCTGCCCAGTGCATGCACACTAAACACAACAACTGAAATGAGACCAAAGTATTGCATCCCACAGGAGACTAGGCCGTTATGAGCCATGGGCAGAGAATAGGAGGGACCCAGGTGCACTGGTACCTGAGGCCCCAAAGATGGCAGGGAAATGCTTAAATGAGAGAGCTCCAGAAAATATTGGCAAGTGACCCACACTCATACTCTGCAGAGGAAGGTGAAAACCCCCCAAGGTCACTGCCATTCTGACCTGGGAGAGAATTCCTTCCTGACCCCAAATTCAGTGATCAGTTGGACCCTGAGCATGTGAACAAGAATCAGCCAGCCAAGTAACTGAGAGAGAATGCTTAGTGCCACCTTAGAGACCTGGCCACCCCCCAAATGTCCCATCTCCAGGCATGGCCATCTCTGATGTGTCGAAGGAAGAAGATTAAAAAAAAACCCTGCCAGAATACATGTGGGGAGGAGCATCCTTCCTGTCCTCTGCCAGTGGCTGGCTGAAACCCTGAAGCATGAGCTTTTTAGGAATGTAAGACATAAACCAAATGTGAGCCCTGGGGTTGTTGAGCCCTGCCCCCCACCATCACAAGCAACCTTGATCATGCAATCGCACTGATAAATTTGTCCAAATCTGCCTGAAAATCTCTTTCCCTTCTCTACTTTCGCTCCTGGCTCTTGTGGTGGTATCATCACTAGTTCTCCAGTCATCAGAGAGCCTTCCAGGCTGGACATGACCTGAATTTCTATCATAAACACAAAGAGAGGGTTCCCTCCTTTCATACTTCTGAAAAAAATCTTCAAGGCCTTTGTAAATCAGAGAAAATGAAAGAAACCAACCATTTTTTCCGCTTTTTGCAGGTAATGGTTAAAGAGCCCAAAATGCATTTAATGAATAAGGCTGTTAGTCTTGGTGCTATGGTGAGAGTACAGACTTGGTGACATTCTGCCAATTCAGAATTGTAGTTTGTATTTTTTCATCCAGAGATGCTGAAGCATTTATTTATAAACAGCTACAGTGCACAGCTGCCCGAAGAATTGGATAGAGATTCTTATACCCATTTTACAGATAGTCACCAGATGCAATTTATGCAGCATCTGTGCATTAAGGAATGGATAGGACTCGAGGCTGCTTTTAAACCAGCTTCACAATAAGCAGCTATTGTTTCACCACAGAAGTGGTTGCATTTCAGTACTGTGAGGGTTGTGCCTTGGTGAAAGGCGCTATGTAAATCCATGTCCTCATTGAAGCATGAATCGTTAGTGTACACAATTTTTCCAGTGGGGAATTTCCAAGAGCAGATAAAGCCCTAAACCCCAGCTGTTTTCTTATCTTTCCTCTCCAGGTGTCGGCTGTGCCACAGAGCTCAGGCAGTCATGGTCCTGCTATAGCGACCGTCCATAGCGGACATCATCACACTACACCAGTGCAGCCTCATGGAAGCCAGGTGGTGCAGAGTCATGCTCACCCGACCCCTCCAGCAGCACCAGTGCAGGGGCAACAGCAGTTCCAGAGGCTTAAGGTAACACCAAATTTCAATTTATCATTCTCTAAAATAGGTGTTTTGAAGGGCAGCATCTGCTTAGTTGGTGGTAGTTTCATCTGCACAGGTGTCTGATCTAACTGGATGAGAGATCTCAGGTAATAGTTGCTGGTTTTGTAGTAATCTTTTTGTAATGAAGGGCGGTTAGGCTAGATTTATGGACAACTTGGTGGGAGTTGGAACTTGGCCTTCGGCATGGTGTTCAGAACAAACCCAAGAGTCTGGCACGAGCATTATGTGTAGGGAATACAGAGCACCATGTAGTTTGTGCTGTACCAGTGTTCATCAGCAAAACCCCTGACTTCTGTGACGTGGTAAACTTTGTGATGAGCTTTAGTTTGTGTAGCTGCCTAAATGAATGGAAAAATCACATTTTATTGACTGTCAAAAGTAAGTATTGCAGTACTGTATATTCATTCAATAAAATCTTTAAAGCTATCGACTTCTGTTTGTGTTATGCTGCTGCAGAGCAGGCAGCAGTTTCTGAGGCCTGTGCCAGAAGTTTGGGGGTAATCTGGGGCCCTTGGCTATTGCATATGTAATACCAGCCTCCCAGAAGAGCCAGTTGGACTCTCTGTTAAAAGCTTTCCTGATGAGCCACAGAAGCCTGGAATTCATGACTTGAAAGCTGGCCCTATACACTGTTAATATTTCAGTATGAAGAAGGGGATTTAGGCTGTGTAAGCCAAAGACTCCCCCTCCCGTCTCCAATAATGCATTTTCTTTTCAAATTCTGTAGCAAAATAATGAAATCTGGAATTCTAATCAACAGGTTTAGGGAGGAAAGAAGGGGGGGCCAAGGAGGTTTGATGCAGAGCCCATGTGTGAAAGGGTTAAGCTACCATGGCATCTAGAGGCTTTTCTTTGCTTTGTGTGGGTGGGTGTAGAGGAGATGCTTGGGAGTGAGCAAGGCTCTGTTCTTAGACTGTTTGTAGTAAATTCTCTTAACCCCCTCCCCCAACCAAAAATAACACATTGAAGTGGTTAAATTCAGATCAGCTGTAGTAAGAACACATGTATATGATTTTATGTCTATTTCTTACTCCTCTCCTTTGGAAAACGTATTGAAGTGTCTTTCATTTTCCCACATTAAAACAGTAAACAGAGCAACAGAGTGCTTGCTTTCCTGGGGACCTAGTTTCCCATATTCTGGGATCAGATTCTGCTCCTTTTGAAATCAATGGCAAAACCTCTGATGGTTCAAGATAAGGCTTTAGATGAATATGGATTAAAATCTTTTTTTAATTAACTTTTTAATTAACTTCAGTATTTCCCATACAATAGAACAGGAACAACTCCAGTGACGGTCTCAGATATTATTCCAGAAGGCTTCTATTGCATGTAGGAGCTTTCATACCTCTAGACAATCTGGTAATGAGCAAAGTGGGAGATGGATGGCTCTTGCATGTATTCATTTGTAGCCTGACTTTCAGATGTAAGAAGCACCCAAAATTCTCACTGCGGGCTGTGGTTGCTCAGACAGCACCTCCTGAAAATCAGATATTGGTATATAGACCATTCGTAAATAGAAACTAAGTGTCCACATGGCCTTCTTGCTGTTTGAGGTACTTCCGAGTTAACATCCACAGTTAGCATTTTCCAAATCTTTATGAGCCAAATTGAAATGTCTGTCTCACGAGTTTTTTTTTTTTTTTTTTTTTTTTAAAAGGGCAAGTGTGTACCTGGCAGCACTAATGCATGGAATTTCCTCCTAGGATCCCCTGCCATGTTTATTTTTAGACTTCAGTAATAATTTCCACAAAAAAAGTAGGAAAAATAGTGCATGTCCAGCTCTGAGTTTTTACTAGCAATCACCCCACCCAGTGATGAAATGGTTACTTTGAAGTGTGTTCACTGTGACTATTTCTGCTGACACATACATTGCATCATCACAGAAAAATACCAAGATCTTTCCAGTGTGAGCCCAGCAATAGAATGTGGCTGTGTCAAATGGTCAGATAGCACTGATTATAAACTAGCCAATGTTATGATCAGGCTGCTATCTAATTACTTACTCTTAGTGGCTTACTGTAGGCAGGTGCCTTTCCAAATATGTGTTCATGTGCAAGAGTGGGCACCCACTTTTCTCTGAGGTGTATTTTTAGCTCCTTTTATTTCGCTCTCAGGTGGAGGATGCCCTGTCCTATCTTGACCAGGTGAAGCTGCAGTTTGGTAGTCAGCCTCAGGTCTACAATGATTTCCTGGACATAATGAAGGAATTTAAATCTCAAAGGTAACAACTTATGTTCTGCTTTCCTCATATTAGATTAGAGAGAGTGTGTGTACGTGTGTGTGTGCGCACACGCATGTGTGTTTGGGAGATACAGGCAAGAGATGGTTAGCACTTTCAACTTTGGGGATTATTCATCCCTTGGTAATCTCTAGAGTCCTTTTCCTCCTGTTCGCTCCATCCATGCTGCTGGTTGGACAGTGCTGGGAAGTGCAGTGTTGGTCAGTATTTTCCATTCTGGAGCCCAAGCCAATCCCCTCATTGGTGCCAAATCTCTGCTTAGAAAGTTGGAGTTCCCAGGTTCAGTCCTTACAGCTAATTCATTTGGTTGTCTGCTTGCCAGTAGCTGCAGAGCAGTCAGACTCGTGACCAAATCACATTGAGTTAGTGTTATTTGGTCAAATAAAATTGGCTTTAACATAAGAACAAATTAAATAATACATGAGGAAGAACCAGTTTTGTCTTGTTTCCTGGCTTTGTCACAAGCTAGTGATGGCTAGATAAAAATTTGAATGGAAAGAATAGTGCAGTTGTGTGGGGTTCCCAGTTTGCCAGCGAGAGCCCCTTTGCAAGATCTGTGACCTTTCTATCTTTTTGTTCCTTTTCAGTATTGACACTCCAGGAGTGATCAGCCGCGTGTCTCAGCTCTTCAAAGGTCACCCTGACTTGATCATGGGCTTCAATACCTTCTTGCCACCTGGCTACAAAATTGAAGTGCAGACTAATGACATGGTGAATGTGACAACACCAGGGCAGGTTCACCAGATCCCCACACATGGCCTCCAGCCGCAGCCACAGCCGCAGCCTCAGCATCAATCCCAGCCTTCAGCACAGTCGACCCCAACCCCAGCACAGCCTGCGCCACAACCACCGCCTGCCAAAATCAGCAAGGTGAGAGACTTTGGATACCACAGGCAGACTGAAATACCTAGTCCCTGTTTAGAAATGGTAAGGAACAAAAGGTTGCAAAAGGCTTAATGTTTCATCAAAGGAAATGTAAAAACTGAAATATCTGTAAAATCACTTTTGCAACTTTTTCACATCATGAAAACTACAGTAAACATGTACCAGTTCGGCTCCACAGCAGCAGCTGTGAGTGTGCATGTGAATGGTAGGATGATCACTCATGGAGACCATCTTTGGAGAGCGGTCATTTTGCCTGGTGATATGATACAAGTGTGAAAATAATCAGTCGCTGAACTGCCAGCACAATGAAAAGAACCATATGTGAATATAAATGGTTCTGCAGAATTGTCTAGAAAATTACTGACTTTGGAAAAGTCTTAGGATGTAAAGTAAATTTTAGATGGAATCCAAAGTGATGGATTTGGTCCAAAACTTCAGAAACTCCTTTTTTTAGTTTTAGATTTGGAGCAGGCAAATTCAGGTATGAAGTGGTGACTCTATTTTTGTTACTGTATCAAAAACCCTAGTTTGTGCTCGTGCCTAAATAGTCTCTTTGGCTCCAGCTTACTTTCCTTTCTTAAAAGCTTTCATTTAAAAAATAAGTAAATAAATAACCAACAAAAAAAACCTTACGGATTAGTTTGGAAATATTGCTTTGATTAAAAAATGAACTTGCTATGCAAAATCAATAAATTATTTCAAACCTTTCAATTGGAGACTACGAAAGGAGATGCAAGCCAATGTTATACGTTTTATTTGGGGAAAGAAAGAAACCCAGAGTCTCTAGCAAAATGTGGTAGATACCAATATCCGAGGATGGTCTGGTAGGCCCAGATGAATGCCTTTTTTAGTTAGCTCAGTTGCATTTGATATGGGGTCCCAATAAAGCAATAGATAAATATTGAACAGAGGGGACTTCTCGATATTCCCCTACATTATTTTTGTTTTCTGCTGAGAAACAGAAATCCTGATGAAAGGATTGGCAGCTGTATGAAACTCTCATGTAGAATTTTCCATTGTTATTTGCAGTGTTGTAGCTGTGTTCGTCCCCAGATATGAGAGAAACAAGGTGGGTAAAGTAATATATTTTATTGCACCAACTTCTGCTGGTGGAAGGGACAAGCTTTTCAGCTTCACAGAAGTCCTCCTCAGTCCATATGAGAGAGAGCTCTATGAAGCTTGAAAGCTTGTCCCTTCCACCAACAGAAAGTAGTCCAATAAAAGATATTACCTCACTCACTTTGTATCTGTCATGTAGAATTTTAACAGTTGGGGTCATTAATCCCTGGAACAATTTGCCTAGGGACATGGTGGATTCTTCTTTTGAAGTCTTTTTAATCAAGTTTGGGTGTCTTTGTAAAACATGCATTCTAGCTCAACCAGAAATTATGGACTTAATGCAGGAATCACTGGTGAAATCCTATGTCCTGTGTTATGCAGGAAGCCAGACTAGATGACCATAACCTTCCCTTTCTCCAACACTGGTAGCACGCAGCAGGATTCTCTGACAATTAATAGAACCTTGGAGTGATGCACTATTGGTAGTTCTCTTCTGCCTTTATATAAAAATAACATGCAAAAAATACAAGAAGAGAACATTAAGGTTGGTTGCAAAGTCAAGCACTCAAAAATTAAGAAATCTCAGATTTCAAGTCCCTGCTCCAAAGCGTGGAAGCCCTAGAGCATCTTAATGAAATGGTTGTAAGCATTTTGTTTTAGCATGGGCAAAACATGCTTTTCCTTGATCTCCTTCTCAGAACTAGCTGAACTGTTTATGCTGAAACTTTAGCCAGAGGCAGATGCCAGGCATAAGAAACTTGAGCTTGAAGAGTTAGTTTGACAAAGTTATAAGCAACTGAAAACAAGGTCTTATAATGGTTTAATGTAGTTAAGTTTAAGCCAACCTTAACTACAAGTGTTGTTACCAGAACTGCCAGTAACACTCTCCAAAATACAGCTTTGATGCATGTTGGAAGGCAGTGGAAGGTGAAGTATTTTCAGTTGCATTGAAAATTACCAGCTCCAAGTTGGCTCTAGACCCTTCTGTGATTTTGTTGAGCCTCCCACTAAAGGGTAGCTGTGACGAAGTGGGAATGGTCTTAATGTTTTCTCTGAAACATTTCTCTGTGTGGGTGCTTCAGTTTCCCTAAAACATTAAGAATATTCCCACTTCGTCACAGTAGCGACCACATTTTAAAATCCTAAATTGATTTTCATATTTGTTAGTCAGTTATGTGACTGCTAACTGAATATTGGAAAAGGAAAGTATCTTCAGATTCAGTTGCCTTGCTTTATGGAGTACAGGATATCTTCCTAATGGAGACAATAACTAGCCACCATGGAACAAGTTAAGTCTATGCGGTTTGGTTCCTGTTAATTTGAAATATGAAGACAAAAATGGCTCTGCCAAAATCAAGTTGCTCTGTGATATCAAAATGTTTCCTCACTACTTGAAAGGTGAGCTCTTCCTCTGTTTTACCAAGTGTGCTTTGCATCAGCTCTTTAGATGATTGTCACATCCTATGTTAGTTTTCCTCCGTTTTCTTATATGTATTTATTCGGTACATCCATTAATATTCAGAATCAGTTTTTGAAAATGAAAATAAAATTCCATCCAGGATCAACCATTAGGAAATTTTCTTGTATGGATGAGCTGCTTATTGTTAAGATAGACAACATTGACTTAGTTTCAGTGTACCTTTCCTCTTCCATCTCCATCAGTGCAAACAAAAATTTGCTGCAACA
This sequence comes from Dermochelys coriacea, assembly GCF_009764565.3. NCBI lineage: Eukaryota > Metazoa > Chordata > Testudines > Dermochelyidae > Dermochelys > Dermochelys coriacea. Next base: position 48,213,825 of record NC_050077.1, on the reverse strand, counting down.
CTCCAAGCTGTGGAATTAAGAACACCAAGAAATGAGCACGCCACAACCTCCAGTGCTAAAACATATGGGTGGGGCTATTTCACTGGGCATTAGTATCATCAGGGTATGTCCAGCCTACTCAGCCTCTCCATTGGTCAAATCAAAGTATCTTGGGTAGACTGAGAGCTTGCATCTCACAGAGGTACCCTGTGCATGGTGCTCTGCTGTTGGCATCAGTTGTGGGAACATCTCCTCCCCTTCTCTGCCCCTCTCCACCTCCCCCAGTCCCCCGCAGGTTATTGTGTGCGACTGATTTTGCTGTGTTCTAATACTACGTGTTCTCTTCCTAGGATTTGATCTGAATGAAATAAACTATCGCAACACAAATCTCTAAGACAAAACTAAGTGTCCCTTTTCTTCTCAGCCATCACAATTGCAGGCACATACGCCAGCCAGCCAGCAGACTCCCCCAATTCCTCCATATGCATCACCACGCTCTCCACCTGTGCAGCCTCATACACCTGTGACAATCTCTCTTGGAACCACACCGTCCCTGCAGAACAATCAGCCAGTTGAGTTTAATCATGCCATCAACTACGTCAACAAAATCAAGAATCGGTTCCAGGGACAGCCAGACATCTATAAGGCCTTCCTGGAGATCCTCCACACGTATCAGGTTAGTGGAACACTGTATACGTGCACTATCCATGCAGGTGCTTTTAAGTATGTATAGATGTGTGTCATGCCTTACCATAGAAAATTAATTTACGCCTGTATTGTGTATTTGAAGGGGGTACGCGGAAGACTGACGTACTCAAGTAGCAAATAATTAGCTAGAGGGAGAGTGGGGGGCAACTTGTTTATTTCAAACCAGTTTAACTTTCGTGAGTTAACAGTGCAAAATCAGCATTCATCTGTAGTTTTAATTATCTGAAATAGTGGGCAGGAGTTTTAAACGCAAATATTGTATGAACCTGGGGCATAGAGGGGTGATGGATATAATGCATCTACATACGGTAATGTGAAGGAGAGAGAACAAGCTATCCAGCATCGGTACCTTGTCAGTTGATGTTTGCCTCCTGAGCATTTGGAATGATTCTTTGTTTTCAGAGGAGCTACCAGGCACCATATTCAATTTTTCTTTCGGTTGCTGATTTTCCAGTTAGCGATACAGGAGCAACAAACATAAACTCTCAACTCAGAGATGAATGTTTTGAGTTGCATTAAGTATTGCTCCCTAAGGAAAGAAAAGCAGAAACTAGGGAAAGCAGCTGTAATGGTTCTTGTTTCCTTTGCTCTCTCACATCCCCCGTTCCTGTGACAGAAAGAGCAGCGGAATGCCAAGGAGGCAGGTGGTAACTACACACCAGCTTTGACAGAGCAGGAGGTGTACGCACAGGTAGCGCGCCTCTTCAAGAACCAGGAGGATTTACTCTCTGAGTTTGGGCAGTTCCTGCCAGATGCTAACAGCTCTGTGGTGAGTTTAATCCCGCTAATTTAGTTGGTAGAAAGCTGGCTATGCAAGAAAACTGAGTTCAGAAAAGTACACTGCTTTCCTGTTTGCAAAGTGTGTTTTCAAACAGTCCTTCATTGCACATGGGGAAAAGAGGGCAGGGAGTACAGTCTCTGCTGACAGATCTTTAAATGCGACTCCTGTACCTCAAAGACCTGTTCTAGGACTATAATCACTGCTGTAAAATGCACTGGTCAGCTTGAGCTAAGGTGACGGGGTTTCACATGCACCTTTGCCCCAGTGCCAGAAGCTCACATTACTAATAGTCTTGTGGGGTTTTTTTAAATAAGCTGTTAAGCAAGACAACTGCAGAGAAAGTGGAGTCAGTGAGAAATGACCATGGTGGTACAATCAAGAAACCCCAGCTCAACAACAAGCAACAAAGACCCAACCAAAATGGCTGTCAAATCAGACGGCACTCAGGAACTGGAGCAACCCCACCAGTGAAGGTAAGAACATGCATAGTTCACAGCTTTTCTCCTGGAAGTAATGGTAATGGGCGAAAATTGAGGGCACAGAGTAGAATGCACTTTATGTACTTGTTTATATTGAGGCTCAAATTCCAGGTTATGAATAGATTGAGGGCGAAGGAGACCTACCCAGCTTCTAATTAGATCCTTTTCAGGTCTGCCTTTAAGTGCAGGACTTAGTAGTATCCATACAAAGAGGGCTAAAGACTTAGATGTAGCCTGTGTGAGCGTGGCAGTAGTTACCAGTGGAGAAAGAGGAACAGTGCTTGCTTTCTTCTCCTGTGTTGCTAGAGAATACACAGGGATATGTTTATTGATTATATTGTTTTATTTAATAAAGCAGCATTTGGAGGGAGTAGATAGGGAGAAGCCTCAGTAAACTTGACCAAGTGACAGGTTGTCTGAAAAGCTTGCAATGCTGTTCTCAAGGCATTTGGGGGAAGTAAAAAATGGGGAATAATTATTGTGTATCCCAGGGGTTGCATTAAATCAAAATTCAGTGCAGGTACATTGGGCTCTTGTTTGTTCTTCCCATGATAAAAGTAATTTGAGAGTTCTGATGAGTCTGTGTTCTGTTAACCAAGACTTGCTTTTACAAGCTACCAGAGTTTCTGGGTGGATAAAGCTTTGCAATGAAACAGAAATGGCAAAGGGTCTAGTGTTTGGGTATTGAGGTTGTACGGGTCAAGTTTGCCTCTTTTCTCCCTGTGCTGGTAGTCTTATACAGTGATCCCAGAGCTCTACATTTTGCTTTGTAAATGAAAGGAACAGCACCCGTCTCTCTAGTAATTTAATCCCACTTGCCTCCAGAATGATGGAGCAAATAACAATAATGGTCAGCTTCCAGCAATCCTCTGAGAATGAGATGTGCAACTGTGGGAGGGAGGGATCCTTGAAGACCCTGGGAACAAATAAAAGATGAGAGCAAAGAAATGCAGAAATTATGGGGAGGTGCAAGATTGGAGTAGGTGGCAGAGATTCTGGCAGAAATCAAAAGGAGTTTGTCTTCATTGTTGTTAAGTACAGAACTAATATATTGAGGTGTATTCTGTGCAATGACTGTTGCAAGTGACTTGATGCGTTTTTTCCATCTTTGCATCAAACATTATTTTTCACTAGCAGCAAAACTTTAAATAAAGGCTTCACCCTCTCCCCCCCATGAAACAGGAGTATGGGGAAAGCAATTATGCAAAGTCCAGGGGAAACAAAGAGGGGAGCGAAGTGAATATTTTAATTTTGGGGGACCAGTAGAAACTCAAATATAATTCTCCTCCTAAAAACTTGATGTTGACTGCTCTATTTGAAAGTATAGTACATTCTTGCTATAATGAACCTGTTGAGATCCAAGCCTTTTGTTCATTATAGCCAGGGGTTTGTTATAGCAAAAAGACAATCAAAATGAATGGGGGTCTGGGGCTCTGGCTTTTAGCCCTGAGCAGTGGGGCTGAGGCTCCAGATTTCAGCCGCAGGAGAGGGAAGTGGGGGTAGGGCCCACTCCTTAGTTTCTGCCCTTGGGCTCAACATATGAGGCTGGATAAAAATTGTGCAGGTATGTGCAACGTGTTTTTATTTTGTTTTAAACAAAGTACAGTATTGTATTGTAGTTGGGCTTCAGGGAACAGGTTTGTGATAGCCAAAGGTTTGTAATAATGAAGGGCATTATAGCAAGGGTGTACTGTACATGGGGTGTCTGGGAAGTTGAAACACATCCCCTCACATGATAGATGTTCAAAACATTGTTATTGCATATTTTAATCCTCCTTTTGTGGTTTTACTTTTGCTTTTTGAAGAAGAAACCAAAGCTGCTTGGTTTAAAGGACCAGTCATTGGCAGAAGCCAGCAAACATGGGGTGGGGACAGAATCTCTGTTCTTTGAGAAGGTGAGTGATGAAATTCTGAATAGACAGTTTTGCACATCTGATTCATGCTCATAGCATATTAGTTTTCCTATCTGTGGTGTTCTCTCCAGAATGAGACTTCTGTCATCTTTTAACTACATGTGCCATCAGCTGGTCTATACATCTGATATATATTAATTTTTAAAAATTCTGTGCATGTCCCTGCCCCTAAAGTCCATCTTTGGCTCTTCAGCTGCCTTTGATCCACAGCTTTGTCCCCTCTAGGTAGGTAAAGTTGGCAGCAGAGCATAACTGTCAGGGGTTGTGGCTGCCAACGGTCATGGAAGACAAAAATCTGCAGGAAAAGGCATCTTTGTTCATAGTTCACATTCATCTCCCGTCACTCCAGGCCCCCTATGCTACTGGTGACATGACCTACCTTGTTGTGTTGGCAGTGTCAATCTTTCCATTCCCCTCCCCTGTCCAGCTGCATGAAGTGGGGGCAACTTTGCTTAAATGAGCCAGTTGCATTGTAAGCTACATTTTCCTGAGTGGGAACAAACCATGTTGTGCAGTTTTACCTATTTCTTGCCACATCTCCTGAACACACAGGCTAGACTGAGGCAGGTAGGCAGTATGAGATGTCTCCAAGTAGTCCCTTGTACTCTTCCCTGAGGTGTCCACAATTTTCTCTCTCCTCCGTTGCATGTAACAGAGCATGTGACCCCAGAAAAATGCTCATTTTAACTACATAACCACATGCTAGTGATACCATCCTGATCTCTGGGGTATGGCACAGTTTGCAGGCCAGGTAATGGTAACCGAAAGCCCATACATTGCTTGGAAAACACTGAGGTGTTAACCTAAGTAAATGTAGAAATCCTAGCAGGAGAGTCTAAATCACAATGATGAATAACCTGATGATGCTACTGCTCTATTTGATGTGAAGATGCAATTTTTTCTCATGGGGGAAGGTAATAGTGTTTTAAAGAATCTGATTCAGCTGTGTCTTATTGAGAAGAGGAGGATTACAAACACCACTTTGTGGTGATAATGCAAGCTGGAAAGTTGTGACTGCTGTAGTGTGAATTACTGATTGTTAGGCTACAGTGAATTGTTCTGTTGTCTGGACTTGCAGTTTGCCCTAGTGGATAGAGGATTACCTGTATGACGTGTCTGCTTCCAGAAGCAGAACAGCAGACAGCTGTTGTAGTCTCTGCTGGCAGTGTTCTATGAACCAGTTTTGACTGAGACTCTTCTCAGTGTTCCCATATTTTGCTCTTCTCCTTATGGGTGGACACAAGCGCAAGCAAGAACCAGAGACCCAGTTTAATTTATGTTCTTTTCTATTCTACAGAAGTTCTTATACCTTACCTGTTCACAGTAGTAGTGCATGGGCAGGGGAAATGCATTTAAATGTAATTGTATAAAACTACCAAGTCTAAAAGAGAGTGTCTGATTCTGGTTGTGTGAGTAACCTCATCTGTTCAGGATAACACCTGAGAGCACAGTATTGAGTCTAGGTTGCGCTCATTCTCAACTCTGTATTGACTCTTTTCTTCCTCCCATATGTATGTAAGGTCCGCAAGGCTCTGCGTAGCACGGAGGCGTATGAAAATTTTCTTCGCTGCCTGGTTATTTTTAATCAGGAGGTGATTTCCCGGGCTGAGCTTGTGCAGCTAGTTTCTCCGTTCTTGGGGTAAGTGGAGGATGGGCAAATCCATTTCTGTATGTGGTCAGTGCTTGGAGGTGGGTGACGTTAGGGGATCTAGTCTGTTTTTGTTCGGGTGCTAGGAAGGAAATGCTGACTTGTGTGGCCATTTAAAGAAAGAAAACTTTCAGCTGGTTCTGTGGCCCAGCACTCCACAGCTTCAATAGTTTGACTGGGCATCTGATTTCCTGAGCTACCTGCAGCACAAAGTGTGTGCACCAGAGATGGAATGTTAATGTTGACTAGTTTATCTGTGTGCCCTGCTGTTTGCTTAATTCTTTTCACAAAATAACTGGTAGGGAGTTGCCCTTACAGCAGTGAGCTAATACCAGTTCACCTCTGAGATCCAAATGTGTCACCTCTGAGGTTCCTGTCTCCTCCAGCCCTCCCTAAACACTTCATATTATGAATGTAGGTGGCAAATTGCCATGTGCTACTATCAGGCCTATGAGATAAAAGGAACACTAATCATACTTTGAGATCCTTTATAAGTACTTTATAAATTCAAAGTGCATTAGATTTTAGATTCTTCTCTTTGGCTGTCCTTCATTGAAGCAAAAGAACAGCCATTCTTACTCTGTTCTTTCTTGCACATTGTCACCTGATTTGATGACTGCCATTTTCCCTTTCTGGTGAAGTGCCTGAAAGAGGCAGCTTTGTGGCTTCCTAGAGACTGCAAAGAATGAAAAGGCAGCTAAGAGGAGTGCACAAGTGGTGCTGTTATTACTGATCCTTTTACCCTTCTTCAGAAGATCAAACAATGGTGCCCTAGCAGCCTCTTGCTTTGTGATTGTGAACTATTTCCCCCCATAAATATAGTAATTTTGTCTTAACTTTATGATACAGAACATACCAACTTGAAAAAAGAATAATTGCTAACTTCCAAAAGTTAGTAGAGTCACGTGGACCAGATCAATTTTTGCCCCAAAGCAAAGTAATGTCCAGAACAATACACACTGAAGTGCAAAACTGTAAACGAAGAGGGTACAAACCTCTCTTTGGGAGTTGATAATGAACAAAACAATTCCACTGTAAGTTATAGCTGAGACTGTATGCAAGTTTTATATACATTAGTTATCCTTACATCACTTTGGGGCTGCAAGGTTAGTATTCCATGCTGCTCTAGACATAATTAGAACACAAGACAGAGAAGGAGGCAAAGCGAAGATGATGATAAATTAAATCAAGACCAGAGCCTCGTTTTTCTGGCTGCTCTACAAATGCAATATGAAAGACTGCTGCAAACAACTTACAATCTTTGTTTCGCTTCATTGAAACTTGGCAAATTTTGGGTCATTAAGAAAGAGCCTGATGTTAGCTAGAAAAAGTAATATATTAGACCTAAATCAATAAAAATAACTTTTTAAAATTACTCTTCCTCTCATGTATCTTGTGTGTTCTGAGCTAGAACAGGAATTATCTATATCTGGAAAGGTACAGTAAAGCTCACTTTATTATTTTAGAGCTGGGCACATTAGTCCCTCTGTCATATAATGACAAAAATGCAATAAATGAGATGATTAATTAGCATTAGTAATAAGGCTAGAAGCTTCTCTTATTGCTGAAGCTTTGTAGGAGATCACAGATGTAGGACGGGAAGGGGTCTTGATAGGTCGTCTAGTTCAGTCCCCTGTGCTGAGGCAGAACTAAGTATTGTCTAGATCCTGCCTGACAGATGATTGTCCAGTTTCTTCTCAAAAACCTCTGAGGGTGGAGATTCCACAACCTCACTAGATAATTTGTTCCAGTGCTTAACTATCCTTACAGTTCTAATGTCTAACCTAAATCTCCCTTACTGCAATTTAAGGCCACTACTTCTTGACCTGTCCTTAGTGGTTAAGGAGAATAATTTATCACCCTCCTCTTTATAACAACATTTCATGTACTTGAAGACTGTCGTCATGTCCCCCTTCAGTCTTCTCTTCTCCTTACTAAACAAACCCATCATTTTCTTTTTCTTACCCCCGGCTCCCCCACCTATTTCCTCATAGGTCATGTTTTCTAAACCTTTAATCATTTTTATTGCTCTCCTTTGGACTTTCTCCAGTTTGTCCACATCTTTCCAGAAGTGTGGCGCCCAGAACTGGACACACTACTCCATTTGAGGCCTTAACAGTGCTGAGGAGAGTGGAAGAATTACTTGTTGTGTGTTGCTTACAACACTCCTGCTAATACATCCCAGAATGATGTTCACTTCTTTGCAACAGTGTTACATGGTTGACTCGTATTTAGTTTGTGATCCACTATAACCCTCCAGCCTTTTCTGTAGTACTCCTTCCTAGGCAGTGCTTTCCCATTTTATATTTGTGCAATTAATTATTTCTTCCAAAGTTTGCATTTGTCTTTATTGAATTTCATCCTGTTTATTTCTGAATTCTAATCCTGTCCTCAAAAAAGCTCGCAACCCCTCCCAGTTGGTGTATTCCACAAACTTTATAAGTGCACTCTCTCTGCCATTCTCCAAATAATTTATGAAGATATTGAATAAAACTGGACCCAGGCCAGATCCCTGTGGGACCCCTCTCGATATCTCTTGCAGCTTGATTGTGAACCATTGATAACTACTCTCTGAGTATGCTTTTCCAACCAGTTGGGCACCCATCTTTTACTAGGTTCATCTAGGCTATGTTTCCCTAGTGTGTTTATGAAGAGGTCATGTGAGACTGTATCAAAAGCTTTACTAAAGTCAAGATATATCACATCTTCTGCTTCCCCCCCCTTTCCACAAGGCTTGTTACCCTGTCAAAGAAGGATATTAAGTTTATCTGATATGATTTGTTCTTGACAAATCCATGTTGACTGTTACTTTATTGCCTTCTTTTTTTCTAGGTACTTACAAATTGATTTTGATTTGCTCCATTATCTTTCTGAGTACAGACATTAAGATGACTGGTCTGTAATTCCTTGTATTGTCCTTATTTCGCTTTTTACAGATAGTTACTATATTTGCCTTTTTTGAGCCCTCTGGGATCTCACCTGTCTTCCAGGAGTTCTCGAAAATAATCACTAATGGCTCGGAGATCTCTTCAGCCAGTTCCTTAAGTATTCTAGGATGTATTTCATCAGGCCCTGGTCACTTGAAGACATCTAACTTGTCTACATAATTCTAAACTTTTCTTTTCCTATTTTAGCCTCAGATCCTAGCCCATTTATACTGATGTTCATTGTGTTAATGTCCGAGCACTGCTAACTTTTTTTGTGACAACTAAAATGAAAAAGGCATTTAACACTTCAGCCATTGCTGTGTTTTCTGTGAGTGTGTTTCCGTCTTCATTAAGTTAATGGACCTGTCCTTGGTCTTCCTTTTGCTTCTAATGCATTTGTAAAATGTTTTCTTGTTACTCTTCGTGTCTCTAGCCAGTTCAATCTTGTTTTGTACCTTGGCCTTTCTAATTTTGTCCCTGTGTGCTTGTGGTGTTATGGTTTTTTTTATATTCCTCCTTTGTAATTTGACTTTGTAATTTTCACTTTCTGCATGCTTTGTTTTGAGTTTCAGTATGTTGAAGATCTCCTGGTTAATCCAGGGTGGTCTCTTGATACATCCGTCCTTTCCTATGCACTGGGATAGTTTGCTCTTGTACCCTTATAAGGTCTCTTTAAAAAACTGCCAATTCTCCTGAAGTCCCTGAGACTTGCTTCCCACAGGATCTTACCTACCAATTCTGTGAGTTTTCTAAAATCTGCCTTCTTGAAGTCCATTGTCATAAACTCTTATTTCATTATCGCTTTCACCCAAGCTGCATTCCACCTTCAGATTCTCAGCCAGTTCCTCTCTTTGTTAGACTCAAATCTAGAATAGCCTCTGCTCTAGTCACTTTCTTCACTGTCTATAATAAAAAGTTGTCTCCAGTGCATTCCAAGAACTTGTTGGATAATCTGTGCCCTACTGTATTATTTTTCTCAACACGTGGTTGGGTAGTTGAAGTCCCCCATCACTACCAAGTCCTGTTGTTTTGGATAATTTTATTAGTTGTTTAAAAAAAAAAAAAAAAAAAAAAAGGCATATCCACCTATTCTTCCTAGTTTGGTGGTCTATAGTGGGCACCTACCATAACATCACCCTTGTTTTTCTTACCTCTTTTATCTTTACCCAGAGACTTTCAACAGGTTTGCCTCCTATTTCTATCTCATCCTCAGTGAAAGTGCATACGTCTTTGATATACAAGGCAACCCCTTCTCTGGTTTTTCCCCTGCTTGTCCTTTCTGAACAAGCTTATCTTTCTATACCAATAGTCCAGTCGTGTGAATTATCCCACCAAGTTTCTGTGATGCCAGTTATGTTGTAACTGTGATTATTCACTAGTATTTCTAGTTCTTCCTGTATTGGTTTTAGTTCCTAATAAAGTCTTCAGAGAGTAAGATTATTTTTTCACAAGCAGAATCCACTTCAGTTACCAATATCTATGTGCTTACATATCAGCTGGTATTTTCTAAATCTTCCACCTAATTGTGCAACGCCAACTGAAGCTTTGGTGGTGTGAGGTTCACTCTTCAAAGGTGGAATTTTTCTTCAGTGGAGCCCTAGAATCAGTATTCAACTTCTTTACCCCTTTCCAATCAGGAAAGTAATGATCTATTTTAAGGCTGAGTCCCTGAATGGCAGATAGGTTAGAAACCAGCCAACTGACTTTTATATCTAACCTAAATGGTCAGAGATACAGTTTGAAAATGTTGTCAGAGTGTTCCTGCCAAGTCTTGTCTGCTCTGGGAGAAGCTGCAGACTCAGTTCCTCATATGAATCCAGCTTTTGAGATGAGTGAGGATGAGGCAGAAGAAAAGTGTTTGATCTCAGACATCATGGCAACAGCCTCCCAGATGTGAAGGCATTTGCCACCAAAAAAAAAAAAAAAATAGCCTTCAACATGAATAGAAGCAGGAGAAATCTAAAGAAAAACAGAATGACTTTCTGCACTGGCATCCACTTACCAGGCCACCTCAAAGTGCAGCTGAGTGGCCTAGAGTCTTTTGTCCCCAGATGTGACTTTCAAGGGCTGTCTTGGACCGTCTCTCTCAAGTGTCAGCTCTGACCCAATACCTTAGAGCACTGGTATTTGATTTCTAAATCGCTACAGTTTTCAAGGCTTTCTTGTATGTTTCTTTTCCCTTAGGAAATTCCCAGAACTGTTCACTTGGTTTAAAAACTTTCTGGGTTACAAAGAGTCTGTTCACATGGAGACATTTCCAAAAGAACGGGCTACAGAGGGGATTGCCATGGAGATAGACTATGCCTCTTGTAAGAGACTAGGCTCCAGCTACCGAGCCTTGCCCAAGAGTTACCAGCAGCCCAAGTGCACAGGGCGGACTCCGCTATGTAAAGAGGTAAGGCACTCTAGCCAAAGGAATTGCATGCGGGGGGGAAGCCCGTTTCCAGTCTGCTAGGACTTGAGTGATAGCTGGTAGAAAGGAGCAATAAGGGGAGTTGACTGCATAACTCTAGTATGCTGAAAAGTTGCAAAGTCAAGCACTCAGAAGTTAGGAAATGCTAAAACTTGCCAGTATAATCTTAATTCGCCCACATGTGCAAATGTATTATGATATAGTCTTCAATTTCATCATCACATACTATTTTTGCCACAAAACCCCTGCTTCATTCAGTAGTAGTGCTGCTACCAGCTGTGTGAGAGTGTGTGTGAGAGTGAGAGAGTGAAAACAGATTCCTACAAATTGTGTTTTCTGAGAATTCCATAAAGTTTTCCTTAGTTTCAGTTGTGGTATGTATGTACACCAAGAAAACTTTATGGGATTCTCAGACTATATAATTTTAAAAGAATCTGTCCAATTTATAGAGACGTCACAGATCAACAAGCAGAGTTTCATTTTCTGGTCTCCTGGCAGGAGGCGCAAAGTCAGGGGATGTGCACAGTCCTTGCTGTGCTCTGTAATGACCTTTTTTTGATCAATGCAGGAATGGTGCTGGCTAGTACTGTTTACCTATCAGCTGAGGAAGGCTAGTGGTTCTGATGTGGGTGGGATAGGGACTTTTACAGGAGATTAGCTAAGTTCCTAGTGGTTTATAGGAGGGATTAAGAGGATTCCCTGGAGAAGAGGGGAACCCCAGAGCACAGCTAAATGTCTTGCCTAGATGACTGTGAACATCTTTGCCACCACAAATGTTGTCACAAGATTCCATTTGAGGGGATAGGCAGGGCTTTGCTCATGATGCCATGGAGAAGGAAAGGCAGGATGTAGCTGACCAGTTACCCGCAAATGGAAGTGCTTTTTTGTTGTAGGTGATAAGCATTTGATTGGACTGATGGTAGGCTAGCTTAAAATAACATGGTGAAAACCAACTGCATCATTTGAAAACCTTGCTGTAACATGTCTCTAAAGGATGACCTATATGGTATCATAACAAACCCTGTCTTGCAGGAGTTTAGTGATTCAACCTCTCACGCTTCAGGGTCTGTGAAAACGGGCCAAAGTTTTCAAACTTACTTGGCTGAGATTGGTCTCCCAATCTGTATTTTGGCACCTTGCCTCTTTTTTCAGAGGTTCTGAGAAAACCCAGTTCCCACTGAAGTCGGTGGAAGTTCAGTTGCTCAGGATCTTTGAGAATGAGGCCAAGGTGCCAAAGTATGGATTTAAGCACCTGACTAGGTTTATATCTATGTTTGAATATAAAGTCCCTACAAAAAGCCATAGGCACCTTAACAATTAATTATACTTACAATAACCCAGTGAGACCACCCAGCATCATTAAACAATCGTATTAACAGAACAAATTTAACTCAGCCAGCCAATAAATCCAAAGCAACAGAAAAACTACTTTCACCCTTCTTTTTGACTTCCCTAGGAGAAAAACCCCTAGCTTTCCCTGCAGACAATGTCAAATCATTGGCTTTTGCAGTGTGCCCAAAAGGTCGAGTTTTGGCTATAAGGGGTCCTGTGGTATGTACAGGAGAGAATGTTCACCAAGGAAAAGAGACCATGGATGTAGGGAATCTGAGAATCCTTGTCAGAGGAACATGTGATGATATAAATTCGGGTGTCTGCTTCTCTGAAGGCTCAGAGAAAAGATCCATCAGTCTTCTGCTTTTCTCCTGCACCTAAGGTTTTGAATGATACTTGGGTATCCTTCCCTTCCTGGTCTGAGGATTCCACCTTTGTTAGCTCCAAGAAGACACAATATGAAGAACACATCTACAGATGTGAGGATGAGCGTTTTGAGGTAGAAGTTCTTCCAAAATCATTTCTTGGGAAGCCTGGGATTCTATGAACTGGTTAGCTGTATGGTATAATACTGCTTAAATACTGATGCCTGGAATCTTTTTTTCTGGGTGACCCATGACTCACATGGTTATAGGCTCATAGAATCATAAAAATGTAGGTCTGGAAATGACCTCAAGAAGTCATCCAGTCTAGCCCCCTGCATTGAGTTGGACTAAGTAAATCTAAACCATCCCTGACAGAAGTTTGTCCAACCTATTCTTAAAAACCTCTAATGACAGGGAGTTCACAGTCTTGCTTGGAAGCCTATTCCCGTGCTTAACTACCCGTGTAGTTAGAAAGTTTCCTAATATCTAACCTAAATCTCCCTTGCTGCAGATTAAGCCCATTACTATTGTCCTGCCTTTGGTGGACATGGTTATGATTCTAATTAAGGACTATTCGGCCTTTGTGAATATAAGAAGCAAAATTCAAGTAACTGCTTCTGATCACCAACCCCTTCCCTTCCAGCCCATTGATTTTATCCTGGTCAGTAGCTTTGGCACAGCTTTCTTTCTCTTCAGTTTAGGTCATTCCAAATTAAACTGTTCAATGACAGGTGCATAATTAATGCTTCCTTTTATTAGCCACGTAGTACATAGAGGCTGAAATAAATCCCAGTGTTAAGTCTGAAAAATGACATTTACAGAGTGTTTAAATGATTGACACTCCAAGTGGAAGTCAGCACAGCAATTATTTGCCTATGCTAAGATTTATGACTTCCTTTTGTAGTAATGCTGTCAATTGTGTACCTCCCACACATGGAAAATCTTATTTCCTAAAAGCATTTTGGTAGCCTGTAACTTCTTGTGGAAAGATGCAATACTGTATAGGAAGCAGATGAAATATAGGTAGATTAGAACAACCAAATGTGGAAATATTAAACCATTTCTCAGGTGCCACCTGTTTTACATGCAAAGCATTACAAAAGTATTAAGTTTTTATTTTGCTTCACTTAAATGGTAGGGTAAGTCTATACTTAAAACACTGCAGCTGTCCTGATGCAATGCATAAGTGAAGAAGCTCCCATGCCAATGGGAGAGCTTCTCCCATCCGCTTAGTTAATCCACCTCCCTGAGACATGATAGCTGTGTCAATGGGAGAAGCTCTCCTGTTGACATGACACTGTCTACACAGGGGATTAGGTTGATGTAATTACATTGCTCAGTGTGGATTTTTCAGACCCCTGAGCAACATAGTTACACCAATATAGGTCTATAGTGTAGACCCGGCCTTTATTTCCAGCAAGTAATATTGTACTATGGCTAACGCATCTTCCCTTTCAGCTGGATGTTGTCTTGGAGACCAACCTGGCAACAATCAGAGTCTTAGAGGCAATCCAAAAGAAACTCTCCCGCTTGTCTGCTGAGGAGCAAGCCAAATTCCGGCTGGACAACACTTTGGGTGGCACGTCGGAGGTGATCCACCGCAAGGCGCTGCAGAGGATATATGCTGACAAAGCAGCAGACATCATAGATGGGCTGAGGAAAAACCCATCTGTTGCAGTTCCTATTGTGCTGAAAAGGTACTTCCCAGGTTTTGTCATTATTACTTGTGTTTGAGTAAAACTCATTGTATGCTAGGCACTATCCAAACGTATAATACACACAAAGGCTCCAGTTCAGGAAAGCGTACAGTCTGAGAAATGCAGATTCTTTTTATATTATAATAAGTTGTTGTGTTTCATATTACCCAGCTGCTATTGTGTCCATTTAAGCCAAAACATCACTGGCCGTGCTGGCAGGGTATGAATTTTTTATTTTTCCTACCCAAGATATGGCAGTCTTGAGTTCAGAAATCAAGCTGGGGTGGGGTTCTGTGTTGTCAGTTTTGAACACAGCTGAGTTTGATCCCATTATAAATCCCATCTGTGAAAGTGAACAAGGCTTTGAAGTGTAGAGTCTGTACTGGATTCAGGTTCCAACACAAAGAATACTACGTTCTACTGCCAGCCTCCTGATCAGAAAAAGAAAGTGAGTGCACAACATTCAGCGCGGCCAGAGACCCCTGTCTTGAATAATTGTTATAACTGGCAAATTCAGCTCCTCACATATAAAATGTCAACCTCTGAATAAAGTGAGGAGAAGGAGTTTTTCAATATTTTAAATGATTACTTCTTGTAATAAGTAGTCTGTAGCTACACAAGAGGAGAGGTTATTGACTTAGTCCTGAATAACACTCAGATGTTGAATCAAGAAATAACTATGGTCAAACCATCGAGTGGTAGCAACTACAATATATAACTGTCCAGCATCCTTGGTAGAAGGGATTATGCTAAAAATTGTGATATGAGATTTAGGAAAGTGGAAGCTAAGTCAAAAGTTGGACAGTTTTACGATCTTTAAAGGATAGGTTCCTGATCTATAGACTACAGGTCGTCAGAGTGGTCTTGAATAGAAAGAGAGGTTGTCGACAGAATCTTCTTATACATCCTCAATCTCTGCTATGAATTGAAGCAAATATCCCATTACTGTATATTGAAAAAACTAACAAATCCCCCAGCTAACTGGAATTCTGTGTTGTAGTCACCCTCTCTCGAGAAGGACATCTCAGTAATAAAGGGCTCAGAAACGAGTGGGTGGAGGGAAAGATGAGACATGGGAAGACTGTGAGAAGTGATTGATAGTAATGAAACTATTTAGGTTTGAGAGATGGTGGAATCAGAGGGGTTTTTCCAGAGGTATACGAAATATGATTGCTGCTGCTTTACTTTTTCATATACAAACAAGGGGATATTCAGTGAAAATAAAAGGCAGGAAATGTAAAACTGTTGAAAGAAAGTATTCTTCTCGAGTACCATCTGTGCGGGTCTTTTTCTCTTGTGTCTTAGACCCTTAGCGCAAGACTTTCTGAGCTTTCCTAGCTCTTCCTTTTTTTACCCTTGAGGGCAGCGGTGATAGAGTAGAGTAAGAGCCAACCCCCCTAGTGGTAACCACGTGTCACTCCTGAGTTTAAGTGCTGTCTTCCACCAAGTTCTTGTTGAGCATGGTCAGTGAGCTGGACAGGTGAGCTGTATAGAGAAAGTGGAAATTGAATATTCAAAGAATGTGCGGAATGTGCCCCTACTAAACTGGCTGAAGGGGATATTCCATAAATGAATGGAAACTAACCTTTGTGTTCTTCATAGCTTCTCTGTCCTGGCTGGTTCTGGATTTACATAGCAAGAGGCTACAACAGCATTTTGATGGAACCATGTCATCATACGTTTCCACTTTTCAGATACATCTCTAACAATGTAGAACAAAGGATAATTAGAAATAAAAGTAATTCCCTTTAGCATTGTAGTTGTGGATTGTCAGATCTTTATTATGGTAGCTCCCTAATGCCCCAGTCAGAATTGGGGCCCAGCTGTACAAATGCAGAAAGAGAACTCCTGTCTGGAAGGACTTGCTTTTCTGTTGTATCATGTTGAGGACCTCTGCAGTCTCCAGCAGGTTCCCTACTGAGGTAGAACATAATGTGAGAACTAGACATAAAGAAACGAGATGAAAGGAGAGGGGTAAGACTGAGGAAATGGTCTTAGACACCAGGGTATGGATATGGTATAAAAACTAGATTAGAGGAGGGATACAGTTTTGAGAAGGGACTGCCAAGTAAGAGGTACTTCTGTGATCTGTGCTTCTAGACTCCTGGAATGTTCAGCAATTATATCTCTGCAAAGTTCCAATGTCTCATAAAAAGTATCTAGGCTGCCTAGATGTAAATTGTGATTTCTTAATCCTCCTTGAAGAGAGAGCTGACTTTTCCATTATGTCAAGATGTGAGAGGTGGAGGGATGTGTGATTTCCAACTTGTGTATGTTTTTCCTTTAAACGTGATCAAGTTGGTTACAGTGCACTCTTTGTGAAGTGACAGAATTGACTTCTTTCTTCTAGGCTAAGGATAGGATGGCTGAGAGGTTCAGAGTTTTGTATATGTCTCTGTTGCATGGGGTGAAAAGAATATCTAGTTACAGGACCATAATAAGTATCAGAGAAGTTTGAGAGCTCTGAAATTTCTGGCAAGTGGTTAAATCCATATATTAAATAAATTATGGGATGTCACAGATACCAGGGACACTCTGGGCCAGCTGTTTACAACAGCTGAGATTTTTGTTATTTGTAACTCCTCACAAAGCAGAATTCTGAGATATTGAGTGAACCCAGTCCTGGGACTCTGTAGGAGCTATACAGGAGGGAAAAAAAAGTTTGGTTTATGTTCTGTTGAATGTCCTCATCAGCCCAGTTAGTGGGGTCTACTCTTGCATTTGTGGCCTATTTAACCATCTGTAAAATAACATAGCTGCAAAACCATTCTAAAGATTCATGGCCATTTCTGGAGAATTTTGCTATGTATGTTGTACCTCATTTGAACTCCTGCTGAAAGTTTCTTTTATTTCAGTGGGCAATGTGCACTGAGCAGAAGCCTTACTGCCTCCAGCTTGTCTGGTCTAGGTTTTTATCCTACACCCATCAATGTGGTATCTTAGCACCTCTTAGCTTCTATTTTGTTTTTTTGTTGCTTTTTTAAGGTTAAAGATGAAAGAGGAAGAGTGGCGAGAAGCCCAGAGAGGATTCAACAAGGTCTGGAGGGAGCAGAATGAGAAATATTACCTGAAATCCCTGGATCACCAGGGCATCAACTTCAAACAGAATGACACCAAGGTCCTGAGGTCAAAGAGCCTCCTCAATGAGATTGAGAGCATTTATGATGAGGTAAGGTGGTCACCGATAGTGTTGTTTTATCAGTTATCTGGGCTCGGGGCATGTGCTCTCACCTCCTTCCTACCCTGGCCCCTCCTTGTTTGCCAGGGTATATTAATTGTGTAGCATTTGTATCAATGTAGGCCATTCACGGCCACCAGTTTCAGGGGGAAGGAGAGAATGCACGCTGCTTGCCTTGTCATGGTAGTTAGTGGTGGGCGCTGCTACAGAGTAACTGAGTTAGCAGTTGAGGGAACTTACCTTTTTGGCAACAGAGATCCTGCTGTGGTAAGAGCCACAGGTTCAGGAAGGGAAGAGATGTGACAGAAGGAGATTTGGAGTGTGTGCGTGCATGCATGAATGTATGTAATATGTGTAGGCCCTTGACACCCAAATTTGTGTTATGATGGATAGTGTGAACTCTGGTCCTTTCCCCATGGGGCTTGGGGTTGTAATGAGAGAGGAAATCCAGTTCACTGCCAGTGCTTTGTACAAGGATCTTGAAGACGTGGTAAGTTGCATATGTGAGACTCACCCATGCTCTGTCTATTTGCTCTTCCTCCCTCAGAGGCAAGAGCAGGCATCAGAAGATAATGCTGGAGTACCTATAGGCCCACACCTGTCACTAGCCTATGAGGACAAGCAAATCCTGGAGGATGCTGCTTCTCTTATCATCCACCACGTGAAACGGCAGACGGGAATTCAGAAAGAGGACAAGTACAAAATCAAGCAGATCATGTACCACTTCATTCCAGACTTGCTGTTTGCTCAGCGGGGCGAGCTCTCAGATGTGGAGGAGGAAGAAGAGGAGGAAATGGATGTGGATGAAGCCACTGGGACTGCGAAAAAGCACAATGGAGTTGGGGGCAGCCCCCCGAAAGCCAAGCTGCTGTTCAGCAACACAACGGCCCAGAAGCTACGGGGCGTGGACGAAGTGTACAACCTCTTCTATGTCAACAACAACTGGTACATCTTCATGCGGCTTCACCAGATCCTGTGCTTGCGGCTGCTGAGGATTTGCACCCAGGCTGAGCGGCAAATCGAAGAGGAGAACCGGGAAAGGGAGTGGGAGCGGGAAGTGCTAGGCATAAAACGAGACAAGAGTGACAGCCCAGCAATTCAGCTGCGACTGAAAGAGCCCAGTGAGTGTTCTTTTAGTAGGGGAGGGCAGTTGTGATGGGTGCTTTAATTTGCAGTGTGTGGATCTGGTACTTGATCTGTTTCCTGGTGTCTTGAGGAATCTGTGTTCCTCCCCCATCACCTGCCTTTAGGTATTGTCTCAGTACCTGCATTTTGCTAGTTTCCAAAATGTGAAATATAAGGATGCTTGTGGGCACTGAATGTAGCACAGCATGTTATCAAGGAGGAGATCTCTAAACCTGACCCTGGGACTGGAAGCATCCTAGTTCATGGGGCTCTGGGTGAGAGGCGTGGTATTTTGTATTGCTTTAACACTCCTTGCCAGCTGAATTTCTTAATTTTGGATTGCACTGTTTTTCTACCTCATGGATTTACAAATTGGATAAAAATCTGCTCTGGCCTCAAGCTTGTTATAAAATATCTCAATGGAGGAGTCAGCCCCTGGCAATTGACAAAGCAGTCAGTTTTGGCTCTGGTATTAAGAAGTGTGTGTCCTTTTAAACTGGTGTTCAAATGATTTACAGACTAAAGAAAGCAGAGCAGGGCAAACCTAAGTAAGTCTAGGCAGTCGTATATAGACCAATAAAGAGCCTCCTTGATCTTCCATTTTCTGTTGCAATGTTAGTGTAATCAGAGTGGTCTCAGGAAATACATGTATTTAGAATTCTCCAAGGATGGTTTCCTTAGTGGTGATGATGCTACAGTACTAAACTGCCTATGGCTACCTGTTTCCTGCCAACTAAAACTGGAGTAAAGTAGCTAATTTAGATTAAAGCAAGGAAGGATGTGTGGACAGTCTTTGTTGGCCTTGAGGGATGCAGAGGAGTTTGAACTTATAATAATTAAAAACAAACAGAAAACGAAGAACTTTTCATATTCCCTTTAAAATGGCATTGTTCCTTAACCAGCATTTTCAAAAACTTTATTTTCATCTTCCCTTGATGCCTATACCACAGTGATGAGTGTTGGTTCAAAACTGGGGGTATCCTGAATGACTTTTTTTGTTTTCCTCCCGTTTTTGCTGTGTTTCTGTTACAGCACACAAAACCTTTTAGAAACTATATTGGCACATTCAGCTTGGAAAGGCAGTAACTGTCCATGTAGCTTGCTGGATAAGGTATTGGAGAAACAGGAGACCTGGGTTCTAGTCCGAACTCTTCTACT
The DNA here is from genome assembly GCF_009764565.3 of Dermochelys coriacea. Classification (NCBI taxonomy): domain Eukaryota; kingdom Metazoa; phylum Chordata; order Testudines; family Dermochelyidae; genus Dermochelys; species Dermochelys coriacea. Next base: position 48,194,122 of record NC_050077.1, on the reverse strand, counting down.
TAGTTACTGTGTGACCTCGGGCAAGTTGCTTCCCCCAACCCCCTTGGTTTCCGTTTTACATTCTTCAAGGCAGGGACTCGTTGGTTATGTGTCTGAATGGTGCCAAGAACAGAGGGGTCCAGATATAGCTTGTGACCTCTAGGTGCTACTGAAATACAAGTTGTTAATAATGTGCAATGTGTATATTTCATAAGAGCCTTATTACATGTCTGCATTCATGTCTTTTTGGTGAGGTCTCTGTCTTAATAGTATGCATAATGTTTTAGTAGCAAGAACCTCTTTAGTTCTGAGAATTTTACCTCTGCCTTCCTCCTTGAGGCTTCTGACGGGTTACAAACCTGGCATTAATTTGAAGAGCTCTAAATTAAAGTCTTACAATGTTGTCCTTCATTTTATAGACCATTTTGGTAATTCATCAATTTGTCTGAGACCTTCAACACGTGGCCCTTTTGCTCCCAGAACTCATAGCAGGCCTGTAGGAACTGCCTTTGAGCAGTGTTACAATGTAGTACATGTTGCACCTTCTCTTCCTCTAGTGGATATTGATGTGGAGGATTACTACCCAGCTTTCCTGGACATGGTGCGGAACCTGCTAGATGGCAACATGGATTCATCCCAGTATGAGGACTCCCTGCGTGAGATGTTCACCATTCATGCCTACATCGCCTTTACCATGGACAAGCTGATCCAGAGCATTGTTAGACAGGTGACTTGTAGCATACTGCCAGGGGAAGGGAAGGGTGGTGTCCAGGTGATAAAGAGGAAGTAGCTGATGCTTTCCCACAAAAGAGCACTCTCCAAGGTTTAAAGGAAGCTTGGGAATATTGAAATGTATTTGTGTGATGTATTTCAGAGTGGAGGAGGGAACAGCAGGGGTTTCTTCCTGTCTCTAACATATTTCTGGAGATGGGGGGAGGATAAGTGTTAGTGTATTTAAGTGATGAGGCTCAACAAGGTGTGTACGGATATTTAGGTTACCCACCTACCTTGTGGTACTTTGTCTTCCCTCTTCAGCTTCTTCAAAGGTACGTATATCTGGCATAACAACAGTTCCCCAAGTAATGTTGCTTTAATAAAGAAGTTGCTAGATTAAGTGAGCTTAACAATATTTAAAATGCCAGTTTTTGAAGATTTGTAAACCTTCTATAAAAAGCAAAAAGATTGACTATTCAGATAGATAGAATTTTCTTTAAAATACACGTCTGTCTTAAGGGCAGGAATAACATGAGCCCAGAGGATTTTTTTTCACACTGTAGCATGTGCCTGAAATCATAAGAACGTAAGAGCGGCCATACTGGGTCAAATCAAAGGTCCATCTATCCCAGTATCCTGTCTTCCGACAGTGGCCAATGCCAGGTGCTTCAGAGGGAATGAACAGAACCAGGTAATCATCAAGTGATCCAGTAATTAGGGGGATTATAGTAAAGCTCCTCATTCAGAAAGATAGTGCTGCTACCACTGTGTTGTAATAAGTGGTCCACCTAGTGTGTGACTGTATACACTCCTCAGGTATGTTCAAGCCTCATTCTTAAGGCAGGTTTCAGAGTGGTAGCCCTGTTAGTCTGTATCAGTAAAAACGAGGAGTCCTTGTGGCACCTTAGAGACTAACAATTTATTTGGGCATAAACTTTTGTGGGCCACTTCATCAGATGCATGGAGTGGAAAATACAGTAAGTAGGTATACATATACAGCACATGAAAAGATAGAAGTTGCCTTAACAAGTGCAGACTGTTCTCAGCTATCCAAGAGGTGCCTCGTATCAGATGGGACCACATTTGAAGTGTTCTCTTGCTCTTAGAAAACCTGAAGCATTTGTAAACACAAGAACCAAAACTGTAAGGACTCTTGGAAAAGATTCTGTATTTGTTTTGAATAACAATTTCCTTCTGGATTTCACACACACTGGCTGGCTCTTGAACCTGGTATATTTGTTGATTTCAGCTGCTAGTTGTCACTTTAACTCTGTAAGCCCAAGTTTGAGCCCTCACATGCTGGCTACCTTGATGATCCCATTTCTTTGGAGAATTGTTAAGCACAAATTAGAGTATAAAGACAGGGCTAAAAATAAGTTCTTAATTTCAGTTTTGACAGGAAATTGGCAGCTGACCAGCTCTTTATTTAAATTTGGGGAAATAATTAATAATTAGAATTTGATTTAATTATTTTTAATTTCCCCTCCACAACCAACCAATCAATCAACCTTTGAATTTGGTGTAGTGATTTCATGGCAAGAGAACTGCCTAACAAGCCCTTCCCACATACCTTGATGGTCTAAATCTTTGCCAGCTGTCAGGCATTTCCTTCATAATGCTTACTTAAAGGTTATTTATTTGAAGTTACTTTGTATATGTAACTGTACTTTGCCAGCATCATTATTTATTTTAAAGGACATGATGTTTTCCAATGGATGTAGCTGTAGTTCACAATAGAAAAGGCTACCATGTTCGTAACCTAAATAATTGTTTTTTAGTTTTAATACTTAGCTGTTTAGAATTTTTTTTGCTGTGGTTTGACCAGGCAAAGGTTTGAAGCAGGAATTTTTAAGGGTATGTTCATTTCTAATCTGCATTGATGGACATATTCTTTAGCTGATTATGAGACTTCCATAGTGGAGAAGAACTGGAAATCTGACCAATTCTGCCACAGTGTATATGTATGCAGGGGGGATAAAATAGTTTCCCTCTTATCAATTTTAGCTTTCGACATAAGTGTTTGCAAAAAACTAACAAATCCCCCAGCTAGCTGGAATTCTGTGTTGTGATCATCCTATCTCTAGAAGGACATCACTGTAATAAAGGGTTCAGAAACTCTGAGTATAGAAGTGCAGGCAGATGGTGAAGGCTCAGCCTTGCTTGTTTTGATTAATGTCAAATTGTGCTTGATGCCACATGGAGAAGTTTATTTTGGAGATTTTCTTAGCGTTCTGTTTTGTCTACGGCCTGCCTGCAGAAGGCAGGTTGTCCATACTGCACACTAGTGCAAAGCCCTCTGACTTATTTGGGTTGGGGAAAGGGAGCTACTGCAGTATACAGTGCACCAAGTCCAGAGGCATTTAAAACCCTCTTCACTAACTCCTCTTCTCCGTGTCCTTCCTGCTCCCAGCTTCAGCACATAGTGAGCGATGAGATCTGCGTGCAGGTGACAGACCTTTACCTTGCGGAGAATAACAATGGAGCTACTGGAGGCCTGCTGTCCTCACAATCATCTCGGACCCTCGTGGAGGCCACGTACCAGCGCAAAGCCGAGCAGCTCATGTCGGACGAGAACTGTTTCAAGGTAAAAACCATATCTGCTGACACTTGGAGGAGGACTCTGGATGAGCTTGCTGAGAGAGGAGGGGAAGCATGAAGGCTCGCTGAGAAAGGAGAATGGGCTCATCTTTTCATTTTACGTATCTATCCAAATATCCCAAGGACCTCTGGACACCTGTGTGCTCTCTTAAAGCTTGACAGGTAGATCTGATTGTGCATTCTAGCCTGGAGCTGCCGGGTACCTGCTCTGTGACTGTCAGTTTTAATATAGCCCTTGGCAGGGCTTGCATAAATCCAGACAGGAACTGTAGAATGTACAGAAAAAACAGATAAATATTTCTATAAAGAATTCCTCGGAAATGGGACATTTGCAAGGAAGATGGAAAAATACGTATCCTGAAGTAAAGCTAGGATTTCTCCTTGTATTTCTCAGTATCCCAAAACCAGAGTAATACTGTATTGATTGATTGCTGTCACTAGACTTTTAATCTCTCTCTCCCTCTCCCTCTCCTGGTGTGGGTCACTGAAGCTTTCCACCTTTTTTCCATCTCATCCATTGTAGACTGTAACGGTCTCTTACTAATATTTGCTACCTATGCATTAAATAAAGTTGACTCACAGTTAAAATCAAATTCATACTTCTCGTCACTGTGAAATCGGAAGTGGCTGGGCCCATCTTTAACTAGTGAAATTCATTGATAATGGCTTTGATATTTATAGGGTGTCTCTGTGTTCCCACTGAGAGTCTCAAAATAAACAGGGAAGCAAAGAACTGAAACTGCACAAATTAATCAGAAAACAGCATGCTGCTAAAAGGGGTCCAGCTTCTTGCTTTGCCTTTAGAAACATCCCAATTTTGAGCAAACTTTGTGGGTAACAGAGAGATTTTGTCTGATCGTTAATAAAATACCAACCTGTTCACTGCAGCAGTTCATGCTTTTCTCTTCTAACTCTCTTTAAGCATGTCATGGTTCTCTGTCCAGGAATTCTCTTCTGCCGATATATGTAGAATAATTTCTTTATCCTTATTCCTTTTACCCTCTGTTAGATTAGCTCCTTAGTGATTTAGAACTTCCCACTCATTGTCAAAACTCCTCCTGTGTTCTTTTCCCTGGTGGAAAGGGATTTATTTTTCTGAATAATTTGTTACTAAGTCCCCTTCCACATTCTGTTTTGTAGCTGATGTTCATTCAGAGCAGAGGTCAGGTCCAATTAACCATCGAGCTGCTGGACACCGAAGAGGAGAACTCAGATGACCCTGTAGAGGCAGAGGTAAGAGCAGATTGTCCTCGGAGTTCAGCGGCAGCTATTAAGCATGTAAAGTTTAAACAGGTAAACTGGTTAAAGATGGCAGAGCTGTCAGTGTTTCAGATGCTATAGTTTATGACCTGCTTCTAGTCCTACAGGACACATTTATTATGTGACACAGTGCACTCCGTGAATTGAGTTGAACAGTCCTCGTTGGCATCTCTTTCGTTAACAATTTAAAAAACCAGACAGTACAGGTGCATGTCCGTCCATGGGGGGAGAGTGAGTGGGACCTGTGTGAAATATATCGAGTCTCCAAAGATTGCTTTTCTTTCATCCACTTCCAACCTAATCCCTTCAGAGTTGGGTTTCAGTTGTTTGATTTGGCAGATGTTGGTTAACTCCTTGTGTTCTGTGCCCAATTTCAGCGTTGGTCAGACTACGTAGAGCGGTACGTCAACTCTGATTCTACCTCTCCTGAACTTCGGGAACACCTGGCCCAGAAGCCGGTCTTCTTACCAAGGTGAGTGAACAAGCTGTGGCTGTGAAAAGTGATACACAGACCACAAGTACCCATGTCAGCGGAGGGAGAAAATCGTACTCCATCACAGTGTTGGCTATTGCAGTCTCTTGTTTGTTTTTAGTACTCTGCCACTTTAGAAGACATTAACCTGGGAGTAGCATATAGAGACACTGTGCAGCTGTTTATTCCAAGAGCCCACCCTGGGCTCCTGCTCTCCAGTGACTGAGAGAGGGCATAGTCCACAGGCAGCCGGGAGGTCAGAGGTTTGGGGAGTCACCAGTTCCCCCCCCCCCTTTTTTTTTTTGGCAATCCTGCTTTGTCTTACAATAGCCCTCTGAGTGCAGCAGGTGCTGAATCAGTGCTTTTCATTAGCAGGGAGTTGGTTGCAAAATAGCTTTGAAAGGCCCTCACTCTCTGTAAACAGCTGAGATCAGTGGGTTGGCTTATGGGTTGGCTTAGGCACGTGAGCGAAAACGAGTTTAATTTGTGACCGTTCCACTCTGAGCAATACTTTGGGTTTCGAAGGGCTGGCCTGGAGCCACCAGATGTGTCCAGCCTAGTGGACAGAGGATGAGCACTAATCCCAGCAGGGATTCTCTGGTTTACAGGAACTTGAGGCGGATCCGTAAGTGTCAGCGTGGTCGGGAGCAGCAGGAGAAGGAAGGGAAGGAGGGAAACAGTAAGAAGTCCATGGAGAATGTGGAGAGCTTGGACAAGCTGGAGTGTAAATTCAAACTGAACTCCTATAAGATGGTGTACGTGATCAAATCAGAAGATTACATGTACAGGAGGACCGCTCTGCTGCGTGCTCAGCAGGTAGGAGTTGAGTGAAAGGAATGGGATGAGCAGCTGGTGTTTCCCTGAACCTCTTGCTCCCAAAGGGCATCTGGGGAGAGTCAGATAAAGTTTCCGGGGGGGAGGGGGGGTTGTTCTCCTGTAACGTTTAGTTGTCTTTATGTTGCTTTGAGGACTGGACACAACATGGTTTAGTCCACTGGATGCTGTAAACTTCCTCTGAATGTTCCTGAGATGTAACCCTTCCTTTCCTACCCCTCCATTTCCCAAACTCTCCTGCTTAGAGTAGGCAGCTGTTAGCATCCTTTTACTCGTAGGTTTCTTGCCTAGGAGGACCTCACATTGGTTGCTGTCCCCCTTGTTAGGATGGGCCTAAAAATGGGGATAGCAAAGAACTGAAATGCTGAAAAACTGACATAGCCCTCCAAGCTCATCTCATCAAGGAGCTGTACCTTGTCCCTGCAGTCACTGAGAGTGGGAGTCTAGGGTTGCTCCTGGGCAGTGGAGCACTGCAAATAAATATACCAGCTGCTTGAAAGTGCTGGGTTTGTGACTAGGATAGCTGCAGTGATGTCATAATACAGAAGGGTCCAGGATGGATAAAAATTGGAAGACTGGTTGGTTTGGTTTTTTTTTTTTTTAATTAAATAAAATCCTTTTAAAAAATGTTTACTTACAAGTTTTTTTTTTAAAAAATGAGCCTGTTTAAAATGAAATCAGAATTTAATACAATATATGTTGAGGCCTAAACTTAGAAGATTATAATAAGACATTTAAATAATAAATAAATATGCTGAATCTAGAACCCTCTATTTAAAAAAAAAAAAAAGCCTTTGAATTAAAGGCTTCTTTTCTATATAAAGAAAGAGTCAGGGAAAGCATCTAACTTTTGAGGTCAAGCTTCAAAAATATGGCACAGTTGGTGAGCCTAGGTAATTTAGGAGATTCTGTCTTCTTTTCAAGAGACATAGATGAGACTAGAAATTTTAAGCCCCAGTTACTTTCACTTAGGCATATTTGAAAATTTTCCGAGACCAACCTGAAATAATCAGTTTAATTCACTGACTACAGTTAATCCCTCTGTTTAATAAATTATTTAATTGTCAACGTGAAACATCTTTTGATAAGAAAAGTTTGTGTCTAAAACATTTAAGGTTGTCTTGTCTAATACAAATACATTTTATATACTGGTTTGTTTGTTTACATTCCAGTTACCATTCTAATGCAGATTGACACATACCATGAGCAAAAAGTTAATTATCTAGTAAATAAGCAATATATGATTCACCATTTTCTAACATACTAAAAGTGTTCCGTTAATAAGAATCTGAAAATATTAAGCTATATAAATTGCTTAAATTTATAGAGTTATGGTGTACACTTCTAGGTAGCAAACAAATGTACCAAATCTACTGTAAAGCATCTGTTTAGTTGTAAGTCAAGGTGTTTTAATGGTTATATCAACCAGAGTGCATCTTTCTTTAGAAAATAGCTGAAATACAAATGGAAAAGTTGATTTAAATCCGTCCGCCTTGGAAATGTCACAATGCGTATTTTCCCAGGACTCAGACGTTCTGGTTCTAACAGAATACCACAGCTATGGGAATATGTATAGTAGCTACTGGGACTGACCACTGTAATTAAGTCAGTGTTAAACTTCAACTAACCCTTTATTAAATTACTAATAACTTTACTCAGATTCCTTTTTGGTTTGAAATTTCTTAGGCTCTGTTTCAGTCTAAAAATAACTTTATTTTAGTGGGGGTCCCGTATGCATGCGCTGTGAGAAGTTGGGAACAAATATATCTGTCTCAGCACTCCCCCTCTTCTATTCCAGCTGGAATTCTTGCACACACGTGAGAATGTTTCTGTATTTTTTTTTTTTTTTATAAACACCTGCCTTGAAGGCTGAACACAGTCTTGCATCACCTGACACTGCCATTAATGGGGGAAATGATATGAGAAGCTTAGCATTATTGCAGCGTTAGCGTTATAATCAAGCAATCAAGTCAGGAACTTCTGGAAGTTGCTTCTATTGCGGATTTAATTCTGCTCTGGTGCACATGTATTTTTTGTGTGTCCCTGTTTTGATCATGAACACAGTGTTGAATCCATTCCATAAAATATATAGGATATTCACTGTGTCAGAGTTAACATCATAGTTCAGAGTTCAACAAACATTTGATGATTTTTGAATTTTATGACTTCTGAGCACTTGATTTCACAGACTTAATTTTCATTGACACTAGGCTTTTGAGGATTTCCAGTTGGGCAATAAGGATGTCTGTGTCTGCTTGTTCATACACTGCCTCCAATTTACTGACACTTTCCCTTGATTAGTCGGCAAGGGCCAGTGTTTGTATTGCCTGTTCCCCAGCAGAGCTAAATCTATCGGCCTAAGGAAGTGGGTTTGTTTTCTCTTTTTAAGTGTTTTGTCATCTTGAATATTGGGGGCTGTAGCCTTTTATTTATTTTGTTTCTCCCGTTTCTGTAGTCCCATGAAAGAGTGAGCAAGCGGCTGCACCAGCGGTTCCAAGCCTGGGTGGACAAATGGACCAAGGAGCATGTGACCCGTGAAATGGCAGCTGAGACAAACAAGTGGCTAATGGGAGAAGGGTTGGAGGGTTTGGTGCCCTGTACCACTACCTGTGATACAGAGACCCTGCACTTTGTGAGCATTAACAAGTACCGTGTCAAATACGGCACAATATTCAAGACACCGTAAAGTCCCTGAGTGAGGGAAGATCACGTGGGGTGTGTGTGTGTGTGTGCGTATCAAGGAAATGAGGAAGATGCCTTTCTCCCCTCACTGTGTATCTCCGTAACATGGCCAGTTGACTAGTGTGCAGCTGGTACAGCCTGTGACCAGCGGGATTCGGTTTAGGAATACGGATCTCTACAAACCTGAGCTGGAACTGTTGCCAACAGGCCTCTGACTTCAGCGTGCACTGTGGAGGGAAGGACCCTTTTCAGAACTGAGTGATCCTAGAGAAATGCAGCTAGCTCATACGCACCAGCAGTTTTGAGACTAACTCCTCGATGGCCTGAGCTACAAGGGAAGAGAACTGGATGTGGCATACATCCTGACCGTAGTGATGCATTTAAAGTTGCATGCTCAGATATGTCGTGAAACCCAGAGGTGCCTATCACAACTGGATTCTCCTTTGTTAGGCTGCTGAAGGTTTGCCAGGATCTCACATGGGGTCACCCAATTCTGCAGTCCGGGTGTCGAGAACACCATCTCCTGGATCTGACCCTCGACTTCCCTCCTTCACCCTGCTGGACTCCTGTTTCAACCAGTTCAGATTGGTTTGTCCTTTCTAGTGCCAGTGGGACTGTTTTGTACCTGCTTGTTTACTAGTCTCTCCTAGTGCCATGCACCAGCTTTTCACACACATACGCACACACAGCAGAAACAACACAATTTTAACATGTTCCCCTTCCTTTTTTGTAAATAAATGTACATATTGTCAATTTTTTTTGTTTTTTTATTAAAGGAAGTATGCTTGATGTGCTAGTATAACTGTACCAGCTTCTTGTGTACCATAGTACCAGGTGGCTTGAGAGTTAGTACCTACAAACAGACCTATGGAGACATTTATTACACTTTTTACCAAAGGGAGTTATCATTGTAGTGCTTTTGTGTGGAAACTTTTCTCTCCTTTCTTTTGTAAATAAAAATACATCTTGGTTCTTATTGAGGAAGACACTCGCTCACCCACGGCCCCGTTCCTGTTCTGAAAGGCACCATGCAGCATGCAGTTTGCAGTGGGGAGAGGGGACATTTGACCATTTTATTATTGGCTTCACAATCTGAGGGGAGAAGGCAGAGGCAATGTGTGTGTTTTGTGGTGAACATGACCATGTTCTAAGCAGCCTGTTATGATATATAAATATATATTATATAATTTTTAACTTTTAAATTTTTTTTTGGTGGGTAATTTTTATCCACCTGGTCTTCCAGCTCAGAGAACCTTCGCTTTTGGGAAGTGTTGCTGAGCTACCTAGCTGGGGTTAACTGTGCTTATGTATTTTCCCTCTCAGTATTGGAGAAAACATCCTAAGTACCAAACCAGTATTTGATTAGAGCTGCTTTGTGTGTGTGTGTGTGTGTGTGTGTGTGAGAGAGAGAGAGAGAGCGGGGGGCAAGGCCGGTAGGCTGTGTGACGCATTTCACTAGTGAAATCCACAAATGGGATATATATTTTTTTAAGCATAGAAGTTTAGTGCTGGCAGATATTTAAGCATTGGAAGATTTTGGTTTTCAGACAAGTTGGCCTGGACTTCGTAAGCCATGACAGACCCAACTGCACTGTCTCTCCTCCTCAAAGGAGGCAGCCTTTCCTTGCACAAAATGATGTTGCCAGTTGTGCCCGAACAGCTTCCTTCATCCCAGCTGGAGAGCTGTGAATGCAGCTTTGCTGCTTTTCAAAGTCCACTTCTTAAATCTGTCCCAGGGATTTCAAGACAGCTGGTTGTCCCCTCAGAACTGAGTTCTTACCTTCCCCGGCAGAGAGATGGAGAAGTTGGGGAGAGAGGGTCTGGGGGAGGGCAATCACTCCAGCCTTTGTGCAGCCTGGGAGAGCAGAGGTGAAAGTGCATGGCCTATAAGGGTCACTAGTCATTGGCAGCCAATGTACAGAGAGTAGTTCCAGCCATGGTGATGAATGGGAGCCTCCTATGGAGAAAGGAAAAGAGAGTAAAGAGCCCACTGGGGAGTTTTCAGAGTTTGCCAGCAATAAGTTACCTGTCCCGTTTCTCCTCCTTTTGCTGTGTTCAGACAGGAAGGGGGTTTTATTGTGTCCTCTTCCATTTCAAAGGTTTTACACACACTCCCCTGCACCTCACCCCACCCTCAGGTGTTTCTTTTCAATGTATGTTAAAGCTGATCTGAAAGTGGAAGTCTGGATGATTTAGACTTTACCAGCTTGGAAGTAACAGCTGCTGCTGCTTTGTGGGTGTTTTTGTCCAAGAGTCTGTGCCTGCATGTTATTTGAGCGGAATGGGGTTAACATGGCGGGATTCCTGCTGTTCAAGGTACCCAGGAAAAAAAACCAATAAAACACAAGGAGATCTTCTCCTGCAGCAGGGTTTTCACCTACAGCTTTCATCCCTCCCGATGTCTGACTTCTGAGCTCCAAGCTCTGATCCCAGCCTGTACAATAGCAAAGATTTCTTTTTACTTTAAATTGCTTTTTGTATTCTGTAATGTGATCCTTGGCCACCTATCCATGTGATGATTTCTATACAAATGTTGTAAACTTGACTGTAGTGCAGTATTTCCATTAAAATATCAGGGCTAATCATTGTGTACAGATTTTTCTTCCTTCTTGAGATGGATTGATACACAATGAGATCTTGACACTCCCTCTCTTGAGGGAAGGGAGGGAAATGCATCTGATGGAATTGCTCCTGTTAATAAAAACAGAATTAGAGGTGGTGAGAGAAAATAGTATGCCTGAAAGTTTGATCTCTGTTTAGCACACTCACAAATGACCAATGTTTGACTTACCCTAGCAGATAAATTTAAGAGTATCGCCTCTGGATTCCAGATACTAATTGGTAAGCAATTCCCAATTCTTGTTCAGAGGTTATAAACTCTTTACTTTGTAGCAGTTGCAACATTTTGTGGTGGCCATGAGCCAATAATTAACCACCTCTTCTCCTGGGGTTGGGAGGTCATTCCAGCTGCTATAGATCAGAACAAATAAGGAAGTTATCAGCCATGTAAATTTCAGTTCTACTAAAGCTGCTGGGGGAAGGGGTTGACATCCCCACCCCTGCCCCCATCCCTTGAGTCAGTCTGGGAAATGGGGTAATACAATTGACCAGCCAGTGGAAATGTCAAAAAAAAATCTCTCCCTCTGTCTTGTTAGCAGCAGGGCTGTTAAATAACAAATCAATCCTTTTGACAAATTAACAGTTCTCTTTAGCCTGATTCTTTTTTGATTTAGAGCTGTCAGTTTGCCTACATCCAGTGCTTCGAGATTGAGGTCTGTCGTATACACAGTCATGGAGTTTAGGGACACTAAACACCCAGCCACCCTGATGTGAACATTGAATGTTTTTAGCTTAAATGATAACATTGCACTTAGTATTTTCTGGAACAGTTTAATAGTTTTTCCTCCGTCTCCGTCTCTTCCTGTTGGGGAGGAAGCCCCATGAGGTAATTGTGTTGTGGAAATACACAGAACTACTAGAAAAGCTCAATCAGCTGTCATTGGGTATCCAAAGACATATGTTAAGGAACATTGAATATAGACTGCAAGTCCACTAATAATGAATAGGGGGACCCGAGGGATGCAAACAGTGGCAATGTCGGAAGGTGCTCTAACTCACTGGATAGCCTGTCTGATTCATTTTCAACAATGCCGTTGAGCCTCCCTTTGAAGTCATCCCTTTTGGACTCTGAACTTAGGGATGCCAGCAAGCAAGAGTCATAGATCACAATGATCCCTTCTGGCCTTAGAACCTTGTCTGACCTCCTGTAGAACCCAGAACTTCCCCCGAAACATTCCTTTGGAACTGCAGATTTTAAAAAAAAACAAAAACCCAAAAGATGCATGTGTGCAAGTGTAGGCCATAGGCTTCAGTTCAGCTGAGTCATTTGTCCATCTCCCATTCTTTGAGTTTTGCAAAAAGAAAAGGAGTACTTGTGGCACCTTAGAGACTAACAAATTTATTAGAGCATAAGCTTTCGTGAGCTACAGCTCACTTCATCGGATGCATTTGGTGGAAAAAACAGAGGAGAGATTTATATACACACACACAGAGAACATGAAACAATGGGTTTATCATACACACTGTCAGGAGAGTGATCACTTAAGATAAGCCATCACCAGCAGCAGGGGAGGGAAAGGAGGAAAACCTTTCATGGTGACAAGCAAGGTAGGCTATTTCCAGCAGTTAACAAGAATATCAGAGGAACAGTGGGGGGTGGGGTGGGAGGGAGAAATACCATGGGGAAATAGTTTTACTTTGTGTAATGACTCATCCATTCCCAGTCTCTATTCAAGCCTAAGTTAATTGTATCCAGTTTGCAAATTAATTCCAATTCAGCAGTCTCTCGTTGGAGTCTGTTTTTGAAGCTTTTTTGTTGAAGTATAGCCACTCTTAGGTCTGTGATCGAGTGACCAGAGAGTTTGAAGTGTTCTCCAACTGGTTTTTGAATGTTATAATTCTTGACGTCTGATTTGTGTCCATTCATTCTTTTACGTAGAGACTGTCCAGTTTGGCCAATGTACATGGCAGAGGGGCATTGCTGGCACATGATGGCATATATCACATTGGTAGATGCGCAGGTGAACGAGCCTCTGATAGTGTGGCTGATGTGATTAGGCCCTATGATGGTATCCCCTGAATAGATATGTGGACAGAGTTGGCAACGGGCTTTGTTGCAAGGATAGGTTCCTGGGTTAGTGGTTCTGTGAAAAAGCACAAGAACAAATCCGCACAGACACACCCCTGGAGCCCCGACCTGGGGTATTCTATCTGCTACCCAAGATCCATAAACCTGGAAATCCTGGACGCCCCATCATCTCAGGCATTGGCACCCTGACAGCAGGATTGTCTGGCTATGTAGACTCCCTCCTCAGGCCCTTAGTTACCAGCACTCCCAGCTATCTTCGAGATACCACTGACTTCCTGAGGAAACTACAGTCCATTGGTGATCTTCCTAAAAACACCATCCTAGCCACTATGGATGTAGAAGCCCTCTACACCAACATTCCACACAAAGATGGGCTACAAGCCGTCAGGAACAGTATCCCCGATAATGTCACGGCTAACCTGGTGGCTGAACTTTGTGACTTTGTCCTGACCCATAACTATTTCACATTTGGTGACAATGTATACCTTCAAATCAGTGGCACTGCGATGGGTACCCGCATGGCCCCACAGTATGCCAACATTTTTATGGCTGACTTAGAATAACGCTTCCTCAGCTCTCGTCCCCTAATGCCCCTACTCTACTTGCGCTACATTGATGACATCTTCATCATCTGGACCCATGGAAAAGAAGCTCTTGAGGAATTCCACCATGATTTCAACAATTTCCATCCCACCATCAACCTCAGCCTGGATCAGTCCACACAAGAGATCCACTTCCTGGACACTACGGTGCTAATAAGCGATGGTCACATAAACACCACCCTATATCGGAAACCTACTGACCGCTATTCCTACCTACATGCCTCTAGCTTTCATCCAGATCATACCACTCGATCCATTGTCTACAGCCAAGCGCTACGATATAACCGCATTTGCTCAAACCCCTCAGACAGAGACAAACACCTACAAGATCTCTATCATGCATTCCTACAACTACAATACCCACCTGCTGAAGTGAAGAAACAGATTGACAGAGCCAGAAGAGTACCCAGAAGTCACCTACTACAGGACAGGCCCAACAAAGAAAACAACAGAACGCCACTAGCCATCACCTTCAGCCCCCAACTAAAACCTCTCCAACGCATCATCAAGGATCTACAACCTATCCTGAAGGACGACCCATCACTCTCACAGATCTTGGGAGACAGACCAGTCCTTGCTTACAGACAGCCCCCCAATCTGAAGCAAATACTCACCAGCAACCACACAACAGAACCACTAACCCAGGAACCTATCCTTGCAACAAAGCCCGTTGCCAACTCTGTCCACATATCTATTCAGGGGATACCATCATAGGGCCTAATCACATCAGCCACACTATCAGAGGCTCGTTCACCTGCGCATCTACCAATGTGATATATGCCATCATGTGCCAGCAATGCCCCTCTGCCATGTACATTGGCCAAACTGGACAGTCTCTACGTAAAAGAATGAATGGACACAAATCAGACGTCAAGAATTATAACATTCAAAAACCAGTTGGAGAACACTTCAATCTCTCTGGTCACTCGATCACAGACCTAAGAGTGGCTATACTTCAACAAAAAAGCTTCAAAAACAGACTCCAACGAGAGACTGCTGAATTGGAATTAATTTGCAAACTGGATACAATTAACTTAGGCTTGAATAGAGACTGGGAATGGATGAGTCATTACACAAAGTAAAACTATTTCCCCATGGTATTTCTCCCTCCCACCCCACCCCCCACTGTTCCTCTGATATTCTTGTTAACTGCTGGAATTAGCCTACCTTGCTTGTCACCATGAAAGGTTTTCCTCCTTTCCCCCCCCTGCTGCTGGTGATGGCTTATCTTAAGTGATCACTCTCCTTACAGTTTTCAGAGTAGCAGCCGTGTTAGTCTGTATTCGCAAAAAGAAAAGGAGTACTTGTGGCACCTTAGAGACTAACAAATTTATTAGAGCATAAGCTTTCGTGAGCTACAGCTCACTTCATGCGGAAGTGAGCTGTAGCTCACGAAAGCTTATGCTCTAATAAATTTGTTAGTCTCTAAGGTGCCACAAGTACTCCTTTTCTTTCTCCTTACAGTGTGTATGATAAACCCATTGTTTCATGTTCTCTGTGTGTGTGTATATAAATCTCTCCTCTGTTTTTTCCACCAAATGCATCCGATGAAGTGAGCTGTAGTTCACGAAAGCTTATGCTCTAATAAATTTGTTAGTCTCTAAGGTGCCACAAGTACTCCTTTTCTTTTTGCGAATACAGACTAACACGGCTGCTACTCTGAAACCTGTCTTTGAGTTTTGAGGCTGTTGCACAAAAAAAAATATTTTTTTAAAATCCTCCAATTTGCCTGTCCTGGGACACTGCCCCACAGGCATGTCTAAAGCTGGGCTCTTGGAGGACTTTCCAGGGAGCCAGACCATCTGGTGAGTGCTGTCTTGACGGAGTGATGCTGCCAAGCGTGTTCGTGTGGCCAGACCAGGAGCACCGCAGCATGTGCAGCTTCCTTCGCCAGCAGTTGGTGACAGGCCAGCAAAGGGTTGTGACTTCACGGTAGCCCTTCTAAGTCTCTAGGCACTTTCTTGCTTGTCTCTGTAAGAGCTGCCACATCTTACTGAAGGTTGAAAATCTGAGGAAGCATTTGTCTCTCTGGTGCCTAAAGCTGCAGCGCTTTCAAAGGTTCTAAAGAATCTCTTGTTCCTTCCCAGGCAAAACCAGAATTCTGTATCTAGGTCAAGCAAAACAGCTGCTAGAAAACCACCACGTTTGCTTTTGCACTCTGTGATGTCCCTGGCATGCTGGATTAGTGACATGGTACTTGAGGCAGTTAATCCTGGCATTGTCTGGTAATCAGAGTAGTTTCATTAAGGGGTGCTTTAAAACTTCTCACCCTCAGCTGTAAGCGGTCCCGTCTTTGACATACATGGAGACTTTTCCCAGTTGGGTGGTAGAGAACCTGTTGGAAGTACATGTTCACAAGGCAGCTGAAGCACCTCTCTCCTTAGCTGCTTGCTGGAAGGTATCCCAAATGAAACCTAATCTCTTTGGATTCCCCTAGGAAGTGGCTGTGTAGTAGAAGCAGTTTATTGGTCTTCCAGGAGTATTTTTATAAAACATCACATCCACGACTGCAACCCCATCCTAGTATCTTCACATCCAACCAGCAGAACTTGCATGGAGGAGAGAGTTGGCTTTGTACTGTCCAAGCATTATTAAAAGTCTGCCTTGTGTGCATTTACCCCATTTTAGACCCGGATGGTGCAGATACCGTATTCTCATTCTAGATTAATTGATCAGCGCTGCTGCTGTATGTCTGATGTGTAGCATGTAGTCTGTTTAGGGTGACCAGATGTCCCAATTTTATAGGGACAGTCCCGATATTCAGGGCTTTGTTTTATATAGGCTCCTATTACACCCCCACATCTTGTCCTGAGTTTTCACACTTGCTATCTGGTCACCCTAAGTCTGCTGCAGAGCAGATTCGATATGAGCTGTGGCTTCACTCTTCTCTTCTCTGAGCTCTCCTACTGAGTGGTGAACAAGAGATGCTTGTTCTTGCTTTGAGTCCAATAGCTTGGGGGCATTGTTCAAGGATCCTCCTATATAAAGATGCTACTGTTGATCTGACTATTCTACATCCTTACAACACCCCCATAAGTGCAGTATTTGAGTGCCTGTTTCTGCCCAGGTTGCATAACCTCGCTGCCTGTTTACACAACACGGGCATCTGTCGCAGTCTTTAATGTCGAGAAGGTAAGAGTTTGATTTCAAGTTTTGGACGAGGACAGAATGGAGACTTGATTACACGCCAGGCGTCTGCTCGTGGTGAGGCTGAACATGATGATGATGATGATGATGTCTTGGATTTGCGGCGTGAGCCTCTGCTGCAGATTGCCCAGCTCTGCTGTCCAAGAGAGGAAGCCCATCCTGGGCTCATGTCATTCCAATCCCCCCACCCCCGCTCTTGATAGGGCTGCCTGCCAGAGGTGAATTCTCACGGAGCGATACCCTCCGTGCAGCCTGCATGTAGCTCAGAAGTTCTGGGGAAGATTCGTTGAAGGGCCAGAGAAGCCAAGCCTGATGACTGCTGCTTGGCAGGCCACTAGACTTTTCTCCTGAGTCTTGGTTCCTGGAGGGGATACACGGCAGCCCTCTGTGTCCTTGGCCACTAATTTCTTGTTTTTCTGTTCAGCTCCACCCGGAGAGAACGGATTCCAGAGGGCAAACTCAAGAGTTTCTGGACTCCTGGGACCTGAATCTTAATGTTTCTTCACCCTAGGCAGGTTGGGGAAATACCCTTGTCTCCAGGGTTCCCTATTTAGTCCCCCAATAAGTCACTGGTGATCAGTGTGTGTCCCCAATAGCCCAATTCAGGAGCTGGAGCTTCCAATCTCTTTTGTGGAGGAGGAGAAGATGGAAAAGTCCTAGACATACAAACAGGGCACCCTAGAGGTGAGTGAGTCTGACCACTTGTTTATTCTGTATGGTGCAAATGGAGCTCAAAAGCCTTGCTTGGTTAGCAGGTGTATGAGTGAGGCCTCCAGTGCCAAATAAGTCTCCTGCCCTAGAGATCAGAGCTCGGGTAGATCTTGGTGAGAAAGAGACACCTCCCTACTGGAACTCAGCAAGGCAGTAACCTGGGCATTCTCCTGCTTTCTCACAGGTCTCCGCAAGCGCTCTCTTGCCTATATGGGGACATCCACTGGCAGCCTGCCCATTACTCCTGGGGTGGCTCCCCCTGCTGGACTGTTGTAGCATTGCATCCTGACCCAAGTTTGGTCTGAGCATCTTCAGTGAGTATGCGCCCAGCTAGGCTACTTCAGCTGCCGTTTTACACCCCACCTTTCATAGACTTCACTCATCCACACAGCATCGTGGTCCAGCCCACATGATCAGCCTGCCTGTGTGAGCGGAGCATCTAAGTAGCTAGACCTGCAGGAAAAACTATGCCTGAATTTCTCTCCGCCTGAATCTTTGTTTGCAAAGAAGGAAATGGATAACAAAACGTGAGTTTGCAACATGCACTTGTCTTTAAAAAGCAGCCAACTGCATTGGTTGTAAATAGGAAGAGTGTCAAGAAATGTAACAAGCTGAGTTTTGTGGTGAGAGGTGTCTACTGTGGGTGTGGATCTTTGCAAGTCTATCTGGGGAGTGAACATGAGATCTTGGATAACATCACTAGGCAGTCTTTAGCATGCAGCTTCCGTCAGACTTAGCAGCTACCCTCACTTAAGAAAGGCAGTTATGCCCTTGTGTTCTTGTGTGTTGCTTTATAAAGCTGACCTATAATGAGGGCGCAACAGAATATATAAGCCTGATTCTGCACAAAGATTTCCTTCCCCTTCACTAGGCTGGAGTATGCAGCAGCAATTGCTGTGAGGATAGATCCTGCAGCAAGGCCCTGAGAACCCAGCAGCCATCCCGCAGCTGCTGGTCGTAGCGGCCTGGACGCTGGGGTTGCTAGTTACTGCAAACAATATTACAAACTTGTGTTCAGGGTTTGATACTCTCATGCTTTAATTCACACGCAGATGAGGACTTGTCCAAGGTAGGACTTTTGAATTTTAGAAAGAAAAAATAGAAGGTTCTAGATGCAAGAGCAGGACGAAGTCCAGTTTGAAGAACTGGGGGGTGGGGAGGGGAATTAATTTTTATAAATTATCAGCTTGGTCCAGGACTGCCTCTGCGGCAATCTCAAGCCCCAATGGCACCTCTATTACGAGAAGAAAACTGGTCTGGGCCAGATCTCTCTCCAACAGCCTCTGTGGTAACGGCAGGAGATGGGCACACACACAAATATTAGCTTCTCAGCAATGTCCTTGTCGTCTTTAATTGCTCTCTTGAATCCGCCCATTCTTTCACAGGCTTCTGACGCCTTAAAGTGTTTCTTAGTGTTTGTCTATGTACCTTCAGTTATTTGCTCTTCACAAGCTATCTTAGCATTTCTACTTTCCAGCTTACATGCTGCCTGCTGAAATTCAGGCTCCTCTACTCCCCGCCCTGCCTCTTTTAAAGTATTTGTTTTGCTCAAGTAACCTCTTGGCTCTTGCTATTATTAGTGGCCTTGCTGGTTAGGAGCTCGCTTCACTACAAAGCCAATGTAAAGAGCTCAAAATCCCCTCCTCCCTCCCCAAGCAAGAGCTGGCCCCCTGCAGTTTGTCCTAGGCAGTGCCCACAGGGAGTGGGGTGGGGAGGGGAGAGTCACTTGTTAAAGGGAACTGGGGAGTTTTCTGACGGCCAGGGCCGCATGCTGGGAGAACTCAGGACCTGCAGCCTGAGTGAAGGAAATTCTGGCTGCAGCAGCCTTATTCCTCCTTTGATCTGTGGACTGGGGCCGTGAGAAGCGATGCTGGATCTGCTTGCGGCCTGCAGTTCAGCCTGTGACTCTATGCCAACCCCTGCCCACCCTTCTTGCGCTGACTGCAGCCTCTATAGGCATTTAAGCACCAGGCCTAGGACAGCCTGCTCAGCACCTGGCTGGGTTCTGCCTAGGGAGCAGCTGGCAGAGTCAGCCTCTGACCAAATTAATGCCTGTGATGGGTGGGGGGGTGGACTGCACACTCCAGCCCTGGGATGTATTTTCTCAGCACCTGGCTCTGTTTTCTCTGTTCTGGTGCAGCCCTTTGGGGCACGATCATCTGTTAAAGGCAGGGAGGCTCAGAGCTAGATTTCGTATCCCCATAGGCTTAGCTGGGGCTGTGTGGAGCTGTGGGATGGTGGTCAGCTGCTCTGTGCGTGCAGGGGGCTGGCAGCAATCCTTAGGAGACATGGTTCGTGGTGGGTCTGCAACATGACTTCCTGGCATATGCCAGGCTGGGTTCTGCAGAGTTAGCACCAAATAAGGCTCAGAGCAGCCCCCTGCCTCGCGCTGGGCTGGGGCTGCTCAGAGTCCCTGCCGGTGGCACCACAGCTGATGAGGGGCTAGGGGGTTCTCTGCTTGCCACTGCCCCCTGCCTGCCAGGAATGACTCACCTCTGACTCCCAGACCCTGCTTACCAGCCATGGCTCCTGCCTGGGCCAGGATGAGAACACCCTAAAGGGCAGGGAGTTTCAAACTATGGCCTGGGAGAGGATGCCCCAGAGCCAGCCCTGAGGGCTTTCTCCCCGCTCCTACACTCTGCATGTCACTCCAACTCTGGCTCCCACCCATTGTGCAATTTGGCTGCTGCCCCCTGCCCCTAGAACACCCCTCTTCCCCCCCCCCACTCCCCCAGCAATATGCCTCAGCTGTGACTTACAGCAGGGCGGGCGTTGCAAGCCTTCTCCTCTTCTCTGGCTTCAATTGTCCACCATGTATCCTAAGGGAGGGAGGCAGGCAGGCCTGGTTATTTAACAGCATGCAGGGCACTATCCACCGCTTGTATTTCTGTCCTTCAAGGTGCCGCCCTGTCCCCAATTCATCCAAGCAGAGGAGGGGAAGGAGCTGGGTGGAGAGTCAGTCCCCAAGATTACTGGGATCATTTTGCCTTTGGCCTTGTGCCCCACAAAGGCCAGGAGAGATGTTGTGCCCAAGGGGTACCTTGGCACACAAGCCCCACTGGGAGCTGGCGTGAAGCACAGTGTGGCAGAGCTGCTGCCCTGGCTCTTTGCCTGCATGGCAGGTGGTAGCTGGGGTGAGCAGGGCCAGGGCTTCCTGTGAATCTCTGCCCCCCCCCCACAGGCTGCGGGGGGACCTGACCAGGGCCAGTGCCTAGTGGGGTGAGGGGAGGGGAACCACAGTGAGACCTTTGGGAGGCAGGATCTCTCCCTCAAACCTGCTCCTGCTGCAGGTGCTGGGCTTGCCCAGGCCCAGGACAGAGGAGACCCTCCGGCCGCAGAGCCCTCCTGCATCTGTCTCCAAGGAGCCTTGGCTACCCCTTTGTCCCAGGGAGATGGGAAGTTGGGGGGGGGGGTTAACATTGCACACTATATGATTTTATAAAAATATACTAATGAATGTGAATATAATGTAACTGGAATATGCTTCATGCTAAAGGTCTCTTGTAAGGTATCATTACAAAGCTTATAATCTACTGAGTGTGGTCATCCTATTTGCATAAATGTATCACTCTTGTATCTGAAACTAGAAATATGAAATATAACTCTGAGGCCCTATTGTAGTTATTCAAAGTGTGGGCCATTAATGACAGGTTTCAGAGTAGCAGCCGTGTTAGTCTGTATTTGCAAAAAGAAAAGGAATACTTGTGTACAAATTTGTTAGTCTCTAAGGTGCCACAAGTACTCCTTTTTCTTTTTGGGCCATTAATGATGATTTGGCATCTTAATGGCTCCCATTAACCAGGACAATTGACTGTAGATGGCTCTGTTTTACTTGTAAGTCTTCCTGTACCTGTGGGCTGGCAAGTGGGTAATGAAGTCTTACGGTGACATGTGATCATGTCACCTGAACTGGAATCCATCTTTAACCTGGTGCTTTTCCATTGAGAAGGAGGGGTGGGAACCCAGAGGGACAAAGGATTCCCGCCTTATGCAAAAGATATATAAGTGGGTGGAACAGAACAAATGGGGCGGCCATCATGAGAAATCCCCTAGCTACCACATGAGCTGGAACAAGGGCTGTACTGGGAAAGGATTGTGCCCAGACTAGGAAGGTGTCCAGTCTGTGAAATAAACTTATTGAAACATCTCTGAGGGTGAGATTTTATCTGTATTCAGTTTTATTACTATACTAGGCTTAGACTTGCGTGTTGTGTTTTATTTTGCTTGGTAATTCACTTTGTTCTGTCTGTTACTACTTGGAGCCACTTAAATCCCACTTTCTATATTTAATAAAATCATTTTTTACTTATTAATTAACCCAGAGTATGTATTAATACCTGGGGGGGGGAACAGCTGTGCATATCTCTCTATCAGTGTTATAGAGAGCGAACAATTTATGAGTTTATACAGGGTAAAACGGATTTATTTGGGGTTTGGACTCCATTGGGAGTTGGGCATCTGAATACTAAAGACAGGAACACTGCTTAAGCTGCTTTCAGTTAAGTCTGCAGCTTTGGGGCACGTGGTTCAGACCCTGGGTCTGTGTTGGAGCAGACTGGCATGTCAGACCCTGGATCTGTGTTGGAGCAGACTGGCATATCTGGGTCAACAAGACAGGGTGCTGCAGGCCCAAGCTGGCAGGGAAAGCAGGGGCAGTAGTAGTCTTGGCACATCAGTTGGCAGCCCCAAGGGTGTTTCTGTGATCCAACTCATCACAGGGGGGATATTGGGTGGGTTTGTGTGTGGGCAGATGAGGTCAGCCCCTCCCTCTGCTGGCAGTGTGCATGTGGCACTGGGCCCCAGACTCGTGAGGCAGGGAGAGATAACAGAAAGTAGGGCTGGGGCCATTCCCTGTGGGTCCCTGTTGGGCCGTTAACAGCACTTCCCAGTGACCAATGTACGTGGCATCCCCTCAATCCCAGGCACTATTGGGGGCTGCTACTCGGGGGGAAGGGGGATTGCTGCAGGAGGCTGGTCATTCCCAGACAGGAGCTAACACACAAGTGAGGGCAGGGCAGCAGCAATGGAGAGCCAGCTGGCCTCAGTGACCTGCCCTTCCCTGAGGCCCTGCTTGGGTCAGGTCACTTGCTAGGGGCCACAGATAGACCTGGGCCTGGCCATTAAACAGGGCAGGCTGTAAAATGGAGCTAAAGCCACCGAGAGTCTGGCTGGGCAGGGAGGCTGGAGGTGCCTGTGGGGAATGGAGGAGGAGAAGGAAACCCCACAGATCTACACCACAACTACATTCTGTGGGGTGGGGGAGGGCTGGACTAGTGGGGGGTCCCTGTCCTGGGTGCCACAGGTCAGCATTGAGGAGATCTGGGACTTGGAGGGTGGAGTTTGCACCACCCTTGCCATGTTGTTATAATGTCCCCAGCCACCCCTGCCCCTATGAGCCCTCAACTGCACTCACCTGGGTCACCTGGGGGTCCCCATCCTGGAGGTGAATGAGCAGTGTCCCCACGCTCTTCTCCACCTCAGCCTTAAAGAGGGATGACTTCTTGGAAACAAATTTGCTGAGGTGGCCAAAGAGCTCCATGGAGGCCCGCCTCAGGCTGATGTTCTCCTGCAGACAGGGGGAGCAGGGTGGTTAGTGGGGGACAGGCTCAGGCCCTCACATGCTTTGGAAATCAGCCTGGCAGCTGCAGAGCCCGGAGAGGTTTCAGCTAGTTCAATTAACAGGTCAATTCTCTGCAAACTCCCCTCCTTCCTGCTGGGCCACAGGGCTGCCAAACAATTGTGGGCCCAGGGCCCAAGAATGACTCTATCCCTGCCTCCCCTGGCAGAGGAGCTGAGCTGCCCCACAAGTCCAGGAACATGCCTGCATCAGACACTGAGCCCCCTCTGCATGAGGGCAGGTCCTGAGCATCTCCCCCGTGGGGTGCCCTATAGCGCCATGGGGCCTGCCCTGCTTGGTACTTACATCCTCAAAGAATGTTCTTGCCTGCAGGGCCAGTGGGACGGGGTGACGTGCCCCTTCAGAAGTGCCTCGGGATCCCGCAGCATCCAGCAGAGCCCTTCTATGGTGTCCAGAATGGCACGGGGGTCGCAGCATTCGCACATGGCATGGACAAAGCTCCCCAGGATCTGGTCTTGTTTCTTCCTGACCTGCAGAGAAGGGGTTGGGACGCCGCTTGGTGAGCAATGCTCTGTCAGCCTGAGCGTAACCACAGTCCGGGCAAGTCAGCCTACAGCCAGTCTGCTCCACAAGAGCCATGGGCTCGGGATAAGGGGAACCAGGAGCTTCCTACCCAGCTCTCTCTGCCTAGTACCCTGCCATTCCAGACCCACCTTGTCCGGGAACTAGGTTACTGCGTTCCTGAGGCCGTGCAGCGCTCTGCCTTGAATATGGATGTTGCTGTTCTCTGTCCGCTGCAGCATGGCCTTCATAACCTGCTTCTGCATCGCCTTGGGCTCATTCTCCATCAGCAAGGGGCTGCCGAGGAACTAAAGGGACCGAATGGAGCTGTCAGAGAGGGCTGGGCAAGGCCAGTGGTCCTAGCCCAGCTGGAGCAAGGGGAAGGGAGTATGATCAAGGGCCAGGAGGTGACTTAAATCCGTACTGACTGCTATTCACGAGAGGCTGGCTTCAGCTGAGCTTAACAGAAGTGATACGAGCAGGGCAAAGCACTCCCTCTGGTTCCAGTGGGGTGCTCCCAAACCCCACCACAGAGTCTCCAACAGAGGGATTAATTTACAAGCTTAGGGTACAAATACACCACCAGGACCATCTCTCATTGGCTGACCAGCTTGGCCTCCGGTTCTATCAGCTTTTGGGCCTGGCTATCCCTCCCCGCAGTCCTTCAAGCTCACCTCTGCAAACAGGGTGGTGCAGGCCGTGCGTTCGCCCTCCTGGCTGGCCTGGAGATTGGGAAGGAGGAGCCGCGGAATGCTTTTCAGGGCCTGCTTTGCTTGGCTCACCAGGGCCCTGGAAGAGAACAAGAGCTCCTGTTGACGTGTTCATGACAACCCTGAACATGCTGGAATCCGGCCCGGTCCCGGCCACCCCCTCTCATCTCCGCCCCACTAGGCTCCAGAGTGAGAACGTGACTCCTCCAGTCTCCGTTCTCACCTGTTAAGGAGAGTGAACTCCTCGGGCTTTGGCCTCCTCCAGCAGCTGCCAGCCTCGCTCCTGGTCCATCAGCTCCACAGCTGGCTGACTGCCCCTGAGGTGCAGCACCCATGCCAGGGCGTGCATAGCCATTCTGGGAAGAGGAGGAGGCAGGAGATGGTGATACAGGGATGCTTGCTCTCTGGGCGGGGTGGGGGGGCAGGACTCCCTTGCTGCAGCACTGAAGGGATCAGGGTGAGACTAGAAGCTGCCCCACTTCTGCCTTTGGTTCCCCTGCCGCCAACTGTGGAGGCAGGGGGGGGTGGGGGGAAGCGTCTGGAGATGTGACCGTCACTCTCCTCCAAAGATGTGAAAATTGCCCCGCTGCCCCCGGCCAGGAAACTGACCCTGGGGAGAAAAGTACATGCAGTGCCCCCCCGAACACCCTGCTGCCCTGAGCCCTGCCCCCATGAGCTGCTCACTCTGAGGAGCTCTCTGGCTTCCTGAGTATCCAGGGGAAGCTCTGCCCATTCCTAAGCACGAGAAGCCTGGCTGATTTGAACCCTCGGTCCCCCGAAGGTGTCAAAGGTCCCTGGACAACAAAGGATCCAAGCAGGAAGCTTCCCCCTCCTCGGGGCTAGCACAGACACTGCGTGGGTGCTGGGATTCATCAGCCCCACACATACCTGCGGGGACTGGCGTCACTGGGCAGGTCCTGCTGGGCTCCCGAGAGGTGCCGGGCTGGGGAGCAGGTGATGGCGAGGAAGTAAGAGGCGAACAGGTCATCCTCGAGTCCCTCCAGCGTGTCCGCTTGCCCCAGGGCCCTGACCAGCTCCCACAGGCTGCGTGTGGTCTGGAAGGGAACAAGATACAGTCAGGGACCGTGGCTGTGTGCAGAATGCAGCTGGAAAAGAGGGCTGAATACCAGCGCTGGGAACTTACCGCCAGGGGCAGCCAGGCTGGCCGGGGGCAGCTCCTGTCCTGGGTCTGTTTAGCGTTAGCCTGGCTCTTCTCTGGGCTGTCATACAGCAGGATGTGCAGTACTGCCCTGGCCAGCATGGGGTCTGCACCCAGGAATCTCCAGATGGCCTTGGCATGGCTGTGACGGATAGAGGAATGGCAGGTAAGGAACTAACACAGAGGACGGGCCTAGTTGGTACACACAGGGGATGATGCCCTCCGAGGGGTGACAGGCCAGAAGCAGCAGGTTGAGCCTGCTGCTGGCTGACCTCAAGGTCTTTCAGGCACTGGCCAGTCCTAAGGGGTTCATACCCTCCTGCCAGGCACTGCCAGGGGGCACTGTGTCACAGCAAGGGATGGGCGGAGGTGGCCAGACTCGCTTCTCCCAGCTGGGGGAGCCCCCTCCCTCCCTTGCCGCCTTCTCCTGATGGGAGCCAGAGCGGCTGGGGTTAGAGCCCCCATGGGGAAAAGCAGTGACTTCAGGCTCAGCGGTGGGGGCTGGAGTGAGGAGGTGGGATGGGGGAGGGGGTAGGGCTAGGTGCTGGGCTGGATCTCCTGAGCTGGGAGAGGGGCACAGAGTGGGGGCTGCAGGTAAGGATAGCAGGAGCTTCTTCCCCATGGGGCAGGGGGTTCAGGAGGAACAAGGCTCTAGTTCTGGCCACGCCATGGCTCTGGGGTGGGGGGGTTTGGAGAAGGCTGTAAAATGGGCGCTGTGCTTGTCGGCTCTGGGCAGGATGCAGGGAAGGTGCTGCTGGCCCGGGGGAACCTGGCAGGCTGGTTAATCGGAGAAGACCAGCCTCTAGGGGTGGGATGAGGCATCTAAAAGCGTGTGATGGGGAAGATACCAGGCTGGGAGGAGGGGGTGCCCCTGCGGGGACATGCTCAGTGTAGGGGCGTCTGTGGGGGCGATGCAGTTAGGCTGGCCCCTCTCCTGCCTCAGCTTGGAGGGATGCCCTGCTGGGAGCGGGGGGCCATGCTGACACAGGGGGTGACCCTGCTCACATGGGATCTCTCCTGGTCTGTGTTGTGATGGGGGGGCTCTGGAGGACTGTTCTGGCCTCCAGCCAGCCAAGCCATTGCACAGCCGAACTGGGAGGGGGTGGACTGGTTAGCACAGAATGAAGTGGGGGAAGGTGACAGCTGTGTTAGGAATAGCTCAGCTGGGGGACCCCTGAGCTGGGGGTCCCAGAGCACACAGAGCCCTCCAAGGGACAGGGAGGCTAATGGTGACTGCATGCCGGGGCAGGGCTGTTCCCTGGGGGTCTGTGTGCAAGGGGAGGATCTGTGCTGCGTGTAACCATGGTGCTGTGGAGTGACCCCATTAAGGGGGGGCTTGGAGGCTGGAGGGGGGCGTTCTATCCTTTCGCCAGGGCCAGCGCTCGCCGCTCGTAAGGCCAGGGCATCTGTGGGAGGATGCTGACCGCAGCCTTGGTGTGCTGTCTGGCCAGTAGGTGTAGGATGTCTCGTCCCTTCACTCAGCTGCCCCTCCTCGGCATGGGCACAGTGTGTAGGAAAGAGCCACGTGCAGATCCTGCACCTGTGGAGGCAAAGCAGGGGCTGAGACCCTATCCCCACTGTGGGTGTCTGGCAGGCAAGGGCCAGGAGCAGCTGGGCAGGCTCAGAAACAAGTCAGCGGTCACATGGCCCGGCAGAGGCCATGGATAAACTCTCCTAGTGAGTTACTGAGCCGAGGTGGGTTTGGTACCTTGAAACCCCCACCCCGATCCAGCTCTGTAGCACTAAGGGTCCCAATCCCGCTGCCTGGTGACACCCCCCCCCCGGATTTCCCGGTTGTACCTCCCCTTGTGTACCTCCCCCTGTACCTCCCCTTGTGACAGCACACCTAGGCTGAGTGGGACCTAAGCATCTGGGAAGCATTTCAAACCGTGTCCACTGACTCTTTACCCAGTGGACACGGGGGACCCCACTGCGGGCTCTGTTCCCCCAGCTGGGGGATGAGTCTGGAGACAGGGCACTTTTCCCAGGGCGTGAGCTGGGCAAGCCAGACTCCTGGGATCAATGCCTGCAAACGATTACAGGGCTGTGCCCAGCGGCCGCCCTGCAGACAGGGGATGGATGGGTCCCATTGACCGATGATGGTGAGAAGGGATGTCTCCCCTCCACATCCTCCCTCGTGCCCCAGAAATTCTTGGCACAGGGCTAGATGGAGCTGCCCGAGATGTCCAATGCCCAGCCATTACTTGGCCCTGTAGCTCTGATTCTTTCTCTCTCAACACTGCCCCCATGACGCCCGCCAGTTGGTCAGCAGGCTCCCCCTTCTCCAGCAGGCCCACCAGCAGGGTGAAGCTGAAGGGCATGAGGTCACGCAACGGCAGGTGCCTCGCAATGAGCACAGGGAAAGGCACAGGCTGAGTGTGAGAGGTGGGTTTGCTCTTTGGGGAATGGAGACAGAGGCACTGGCAGCCTGCACCCAGGGCTATGTGAGTGGGCATTGGAGCCCATACCCAGGAATTTCCATCTTCCAGCTCCTCATCAAGGGAAGGAGACAATAACGCCCCCTTTCCCATGTGTGTGTCTGTCTCTCCAGCCACAGTCTCGTTTACTTGCCATAGGAACATGGGCAGGGCTCTCTCTGCAGCCGGCATCCTTCTGCGTTTTGCTCAGCACGGTCGCCCCTGCCCTGTCCGGGCGTACACGACGGCAGCTCAAGAAACCGGCAGCGCTCTCGGGGCCGGATTCTTCCCCCTCCCCATCGAACCAGGTCAGAGGTGCCAAAGAGCCAGACTCCGGACGCAGCTGGGAATGCCCAGCTATGGTGAGCTCTCAGCTGGCTCCTGGGCCAACTGCCCACCTATCACCTTGATGTAGAAGGTGTGTTGGGGGTGGGGGTGGGATCAGGGGAGGTCCCGGATGGTCCCAGGCACCTGGTATAGGGCAGATGCCAGGCCAGCCTGGTAGGTACCAACCCACTTCTGCTCTGTGTCCCTCTGGTCAGAACTGGGATGAAGGCGCCATGTTCATAGAATATCATAGAATATCAGGGTTGGAAGGGACCCCAGAAGGTCATCTAGTCCAACCCCCTGCTCAAAGCAGGACCAAGTCCCAGTTAAATCATCCCAGCCAGGGCTTTGTCAAGCCTGACCTTAAAAACCTCTAAGGAAGGAGATTCTACCACCTCCCTAGGTAACGCATTCCAGTGTTTCACCACCCTCTTAGTGAAAAAGTTTTTCCTAATATCCAATCTAAACCTCCCCCATTGCAACTTGAGACCATTACTCCTCGTTCTGTCATCTGCTACCATTGAGAACAGTCTAGAGCCATCCTCTTTGAAACCCCCTTTCAGGTAGTTGAAAGCAGCTATCAAATCCCCCCTCATTCTTCTCTTCTGCAGACTAAACAATCCCAGCTCCCTCAGCCTCTCCTCATAAGTCATGTGCTCTAGACCCCTAATCATTTTCGTTGCCCTTCGTTGTACTCTTTCCAATTTATCCACATCCTTCCTGTAGTGTGGGGCCCAAAACTGGACACAGTACTCCAGATGAGGCCTCACCAGTGTCGAATAGAGGGGAACGATCACGTCCCTCGATCTGCTCGCTATGCCCCTACTTATACATCCCAAAATGCCACTGGCCTTCTTGGCAACAAGGGCACACTGCTGACTCATATCCAGCTTCTCGTCCACTGTCACCCCTAGGTCCTTTTCCGCAGAACTGCTGCCGAGCCATTCGGTCCCTAGTCTGTAGCGGTGCATTGGATTCTTCCATCCTAAGTGCAGGACCCTGCACTTATCCTTATTGAACCTCATTAGATTTCTTTTGGCCCAATCCTCCAATTTGTCTAGGTCCTTCTGTATCCTATCCCTCCCCTCCAGCGTATCTACCACTCCTCCCAGTTTAGTATCATCCGCAAATTTGCTGAGAGTGCAATCCACACCATCCTCCAGATCATTTATGAAGATATTGAACAAAACGGGCCCCAGGACCGACCCCTGGGGCACTCCACTTGACACCGGCTGCCAACTAGACATGGAGCCATTGATCACTACCCGTTGAGCCCGACAATCTAGCCAGCTTTCTACCCACCTTATAGTGCATTCATCCAGCCCATACTTCCTTAACTTGCTGACAAGAATGCTGTGGGAGACCGTGTCAAAAGCTTTGCTAAAGTCAAGAAACAATACATCCACTGCTTTCCCTTCATCCACAGAACCAGTAATCTCATCATAAAAGGCGATTAGATTAGTCAGGCATGACCTTCCCTTGGTGAATCCATGCTGACTGTTCCTGATCACTTTCCTCTCCTCTAAGTGCTTCAGGATTGATTCTTTGAGGACCTGCTCCATGATTTTTCCAGGGACTGAGGTGAGGCTGACCGGCCTGTAGTTCCCAGGATCCTCCTTCTTCCCTTTTTTAAAGATGGGCACTACATTAGCCTTTTTCCAGTCATCCGGGACTTCCCCCGTTCGCCACGAGTTTTCAAAGATAATGGCCAAGGGCTCTGCAATCACAGCCGCCAATTCCTTCAGCACTCTCGGATGCAATTCGTCCGGCCCCATGGACTTGTGCACGTCCAGCTTTTCTAAATAGTCCCTAACCACCTCTATCTCTACAGAGGGCTGGCCATCTCTTCCCCATTTTGTGTTGCCCAGCACAGCAGTCTGGGAGCTGACCTTGTTAGTGAAAACAGAGGCAAAAAAAGCATTGAGTACATTAGCTTTTTCCACATCCTCTGTCACTAGCTTGCCTCCCTCATTCAGTAAGGGGCCCGCACTTTCCTTGGCTTTCTTCTTGTTGCCAACATACCTGAAGAAACCCTTCTTGTTACTCTTGACATCTCTTGCTAGCTGCAGCTCCAGGTGCGATTTGGCCCTCCTGATATCTTTCCTACATGCCCGAGCAATATTTTTATACTCTTCCCTGGTCATATGTCCAACCTTCCACTTCTTGTAAGCTTCTTTTTTATGTTTAAGATCCGCTAGGATTTCACCATTAAGCCAAGCTGGTCGCCTGCCATATTTACTATTCTTTCGACTCATCGGGATGGTTTGTCCCTGTAACCTCAACAGGGATTCCTTGAAATACAGCCAGCTCTCCTGGACTCCCTTCCTTTTCATGTTAGTCCCCCAGGGGATCCTGGCCATGTTCTCTCTGCAGCCCTGCTCGCTAGGTCACGGCCGGGGCTGGGAGGTGGCGACTGTTTGCTTCTGCTCCATCTTGCCTTTGCAAGGTGTGAAGAGCCAGTAGAGAGCCGGAGATGCCCAGTGTCTGGTGGCCTCCTGAGCATCGAAGGTCTGGCTTGTTGGCAGCCTGGCCATGTAGCCCTGCTCTGCCATGGGTCTCGGGTCCTAATGGGCCACTGAACAGAAAATCGGGGCATGGACTGAGGCTGAGCCCAGCTCTGTCTGTCTCACCTCTCCCCCTCTCTCTGTGAGTGCTGCGGGGAGCAGCAGGGTCCGTGCTGCTCACCTCGGTGATGGCTTTGAAGCGATAGAACATGAGGAACCGGGCGCTGGCTCTCACAGCTCGTCTCCGCTCCTGGGCCAGGGAGAGCAGATCCAAGTGCTGGGGAGCAGGGAGAAAGCCGTGTGAGCGGCAGCAATGCTGGACAACCTCCCCGCCATGTCCTTTGGGCAACCCCCAGAACCTGCTTCCCACCCCAGCAGGGAGAGAGATGGTGCATTTAACCCCTTCTCCTCTGCTGCCGGACACTGGAACTCAGCGCTCCTCTCCTGTCTGGGGAGCGTTGGGACAGGTCTGAGGGTCTTGGACTCAGTGCTTTGAGGACTCTCCCCATTGATCCTGTGGGGTCTCGGGGCTATTTCCTTCAGGAGCACAGGGGTGCTAGCCCAAATTTAGGAGGCCAAAGTGACACCCCCTGGAGCAGGACTAGGATTGTCTTGCTGGATCCCAGGGTCGGGTGTATTCCCCGTGGGGACTGGCTAGTTCACAGCAGCTGGGAGGCCTGCTCAGCCCCCTCAGGATCAACTGGAGCCTTCCCTCTTGTGATTCGGGTAGAACCTGACCAGCCCGCCCATCCCCACATGGCCAGTGTGAATGGGCCCCTCTTCCCCATCATACCAGAAACAGATGCAGCAGCATGGTGGGGGTCACGTGCAGCTCCAGGAACGTCTGCAGCACGAGATCCAGGGCCTCCCAGGGCAGTTGTTGGAGAGACTGGAGCAGAGAGAAGCGGGGAAGTAAATAGCAAGGGAGGTGGGGTGCACAAGGCAGGGGGACGAGTGGATTCCCCCCTCTGGAGCCAGGTGCTGTTGGTATTCGGGGTCCCTTTCCCCAGGTGATAGACCCCCCCTGCACATAGACATGGGTCTCACCTGGATGACGGGCTGCCTTTTCCCAAAGAATCTTCCTCCCACCTGGATCCAGCTATTCAGCAGGGGGGTGGCTGAGTTTCCCAGCCAAGGAGCAGGTGGGAGCTGCAGCTTTGTCCATGCCTCACTAACCTCTACCCGGATAGCGGAGCTTTCTGCCACCTCAGTCCCTCTCAGCTTCGCCAGGGCTGGGTGCTGAATCATGGTGCCGGCAATACAAGTGCTGATGGTCTCAGCCTCCTGTTCCTTAGATAGGTGAGGCTGGAATTTCCTGATTGGAAGGAATGGAGCAGACGGGGCCATTGGAACAGAGACTGGTCCCGGCAGGAGTCAGGCTGGGTTTGATGGCATGAGGGACATCTCCATCCCTAAGCAGCAGAGCTCCAGGGGGCATCTCCAGCAGAACCACCGCCTCCGGAATGGTCCTGTCTGGAGACACCTATGCGCTCTGGGCCCAGCCAGCAGGGGCTCTGCTGGGGAAGCTGCTCTCTGGAGATGATCCTGGGCCCTGCTCTGCAGCTGCACCCATTCACAGCACTTCATGCAGACGGGAGGGGCTCCCTCTTGCTAGGCAACACGCAGAACTGGGGATGGATAAAGTGACCCGGAGGCCGAGGAGGATATGGCCTATTTGTGAGCCACCAGGGAGGAGCATCCTCTGGTTCTTATTGGAGCTTGTTCCTCCCCCACCTCCTCTCCCTCTATCTGCCCCTCCCCAGCTGCTGGGCTCTGCAGGTGAGTCAGGCCCCATGGACGTACCCTAAGTATGAGATGGCCAGCAGGTCATGCTGCTGATCGGGGCTCTGTAGCCAGGCCCGGTCCTTGCCTCTGAGGATCTCCTGCAGCACAAAGCAGAGAGTCAAAGGCAAAAGAATTTGAGGGAGCCTGGTTACTCAGCAAGACGTGGAGCCTCCAAATGCTGTTTGACACCCCCACCGACCCTCAGCCCCAGCGTTCAGCGCACTGGGGCACGGAGCTGGGAATATTGCCTGGGAGCAGCCACGTGGCCGGAATGCAGGGAAAGTTCTCAAAAGCTCCTATTTCGCCATTCCTGCCAGCACCTCTGGAAACCTCAGCATCTGCCATGGAGCAGGGAAGGAGGATCGGGCAGAGGCGTCTTTGTGACGGGGAGCATGAGAGTCCTGAACAGCTGAGGTCAAATCTTTTCCTGCAAACCTAGGGAGGGCTGAGCCTGCTAACTCCACAGCATCATGTCCCAGAATGAAAACCTGGAGTTAAACTCTAGGGCACTTTTTGGGTGCTGGGCAGATCCCTCAGCAGTGGGATGGGGAATCATCCCAGTTGGAAGCAGCATGAATCCACTAATGGAAAATAGAGCCAATTAATTCCTTGGGCTGGAATTGCACTAGAAGAATCTGGCATCAGCACTGGGTTTGCAGCACACAATGTAGCGCCCTGGGTACCCAGTTGCAAACACAGCACATGGCCTTCAATGCTGGATACTCTGGCATGTGCGTCTGACCTAGGGACCCCTCCCAGGACCCCAGCACGCTCACTCACCAGCAGGAGGGACAGCGGGGTGGATGTGTCCTGGGTCACCAAGGGAGTCCTGCTCTTTCAGGTGACAGCTTCACCCACCAGCAAAAGGCTTCTCACAAAAGCAGATCTCACCAGTGGATCCTGGACTCACAGGCAGGAGCGGGAGAGAACAGTGAGGAAACAGCCTCAGGCAATAGCGAGTTGAGGCACAAGGCTACAGGGCAAGTCTCTACAAGGGAGCTGCTGTCCTAGGCTGGATTGCCCTCACACCCTAAGGCAAAGGACCTGGCTTGCTGAGTGGAACATCTCTGCATTCCCTAGGGGAACATCTTTGGAGATGGATGCAAGGAATTGTTACCAAATGTGCCTATTACTTTGGGGTATGCTCATTTATTAGGGTTACTCTTCGGGTGGGGGCGGGTTCTGTAATTCTGTTAATGTACTGCTTATGTCACTTGTGTGTTCATATGGAGCTCTACTCCTTCCTTTTGCAAGTCCCCTCCCAACGGAGCTATCCTTCAGGACCTAGGTTCCCCAGAGCTGGGTTCCTCCAGCCCTAGAACTAAATGAACACATGTGCACACTCTAACAGAGCAAGTCTGAGTGGACCGGGTCAATCAGCACACTCAAGCTGATACCCTTATATGTCCCTTTACTCAAAGAGCTAGGTTAAGCTGCACCTTCAAGCTGTCACCCTCATGTGCCCCTGGTCTCAATAGGCTGGGCTGAGCAGCACTTTCAGCTGCCCCCCCCCCCTTATGTGCCACAGGTTTAACACACCCCTATCCCTCTTTCACCTCACAATTGTACTGGCAGTAACCCACTTGATGAGCAAACCCCACGGTATTTTTGGGCACTACAGGGATCTGTAACTTAGGTAAAAGAAGCGTTGCTGCAGAGTAAATGGGGGAAGCTAAGAACACAAAAGAGTAAAATTCAGAGAGAGAGAGAGAGAGAAGCAACCAGCTGAACCATAAAAGTTATTTATTGAATAATACTGATAACTACACAAGGAGAGCCTAAACCAACATAACATACGTTATTAAAGGTTAATACCTGAGGTAGAAAGGACAACAGAGAGAGAGAAAGAGGGGGATCTCATCCACTTCAGGAGGCTTGAACTGGTTGGGGTTCCCAGGTGATGGTGGTAGCTCAGGGTCCTGAGGGCAGGAGACAGGCAGAGCCCTCAGCACGCTCAGTCAGGAGAAGATGGAGTCCCAGTAGAACTGATGCATAGTTTGGATCTAAGCATCAGAACCTTACTTGCGCATAGGTAGGAGTTTTTGTAGAGAAAATACAATGGTTCAAGAGAGAACACGAGATTTGTTTATGGGTAAACTGATGACTTAAGGGTTTTCTTTAGGCTAGACAATAGGAGCTGATCACTCTTTTGCTATGGATGGTGTTTTCTTCCAGGGAGCTCACAAGGCAACTAGGTATGCTTCAGTATTTTGGATATCAATCAAGGATTTATTACTGCAATTGGTCTGATAATTGCTGAGCTGGGTGTGTGCAGGTGTAGATTCATTAACATCTGGAGCAGAGATTCCCATGATGCAGTGCGTCCCTGCTTTTCTGGTCCCAGAGTTCAGTGCGGTTCTCTGTTTTCCATTCTGTATGCAAATTGAGATGTCTCCCTCTCCCATCTTTCATGCAGATGAGGCTAGGGGATTTGTCTCTTTTCTTCATGCTGTATGCTAATGGAGATGTCTTAATCTTGTCACCCTTGTCAGGAGGGGTCTAGGTACGTCTCGCAACGCCCTTCACTGCTCTCTGCAAGTTTTTTTTCTCTGATGGGTTTTGGTTTAAAGAGAGGCTGAGGTGGGGGTGGGGGGTGTCTTTTATGAGTCAGACAGGCTGGATACTGCACCCTGGTTCCCCAAGAAAATAGAGCTGACTTGTATCAGAATGGTCTGATTTCCAGACGTGCTGAGCACTTGCAGTTCCCAGAGCTGTCAATGGGCCCTGGGACTTCTCAGCTCCCCTGACAATCAGCTGGTAATTGTCTGATCTGGGACAGGAATCTGCTGCCCTCTGGAGTCTTCTGGGCTCTCCCTATGATGGGTCTGTTCTCCAAGGAGAACATTCAGTTAAAACAAACTAGCATCCCCTCTCCTTTTTGCTAGGACTCGCATATGGGCATTGTAACCAGCGTAGGACTGAACGTCGGCCTCAAACCTCCGATGGCAAGAAAACAACCTTGAGTTATCTCAAAAATCCCTCTTCAGCACCAGAGCCTGTCTGCTGGGCTAGGGGCCTGAATCACTCAGTGCCCCTTTTGTGCCCAGCTACACCACCAACCGCAGTGTGTGGGGAAACAAGCCCTAAATCTTTATCTTCTGATCCCTGAGTGCAGCACAAGCCTAGAGGTACCAAACAGGGTACAGTCATCTCTGGGACAATAGCATCAAGTGATGCTCAGTTGCATTCTAACAAGGCCAAGATGACGGTCCTTCCATTAGCTTACATGGGCCTGGAATCAGAGTAGAAGCTAATCAAGATGGGGAGGGGGGCACAGAGAGTGGTGCTGCTCCTGTGTCTCCTGTCCCTCGTTGGGCAAAGGGCCAGCCTTTTGAGCTGAATTTATGCAAAGACATGGCTCTGTGCTGCTGTGCACACCCTGGGTAAGTGCTGCATGGGCGGTCCGGGGAGGGCTCTGATTTACGTGTGGGCTCAGGCAAAAGGACTTCTGGATGGGAGACAGGATTTTGCAGCCTATGCTCTCTGGGATGAGATCCGTGGGGCCTGAGTGGACGACGTGCCCGTAGGTGAGGAGCAGGAGGCTTCTGAACTGCTCAATGGAAGCTGGCTCCTGAGAATTGCAAAGGAGAGAGTGAGAAGGGATGGCTTCCAGCTGCTCCTAACTCACGAATAGGGCCAGGGGAAGATTTTTCACCCAGCCGGGTTAGCAACCAAAGGCTACTCTGCTGAGCTGAATTGCCTGGACTCCAAGGCCCTTCCCAGGGTTGGGTGGTTGAGGTGACCCAGCAGCCAAAGGGGACACGCTAGCAGTTGCTTTAAATTCAGCCTAGCTCCAGAGATGTCACTGGGACTACAGTAGATTGCACCAGCTGAGAATCTGGCCCAGAGAGTTACTAGGAAGGTTTTTTGTGGGGGAATGTCAGACACGCCGGCCCTGGTGAGTCTGCCAGGAGGGTCTGTGAAATAGCCCAGTTCAGGGGAAGACCAAGGGTCTGTTTTGCTGAGAAATGTGTCAGCTGGAGCTGATGGCATGGCAGTGTCTTTTGGGCCCTCTCTGAGCCTTGTTTATGGGGCTGCGTGGAGCATGTCTGAGCTGCCCAGGAGATACCCTGGAGAGCTTATACAACAGGACCCACCTTTCCCCCAGGATTCACCCCATTGTGCAGTGATTTCAGCTCCACGGAGGAGTAAGGAAAGGGCTCCCTCCATGGGGCCTGAGCCACTCCTTGGAAATTCAGCTCCTCACCAAACAGGCTTCTGGGAAGCAGTAGATCCCTTTACCTGCAAAGGTTTGTGGAGAGATGGATGAAAGAGCAGAGATGCTAGGTGGGACTGTACCTGCAGAGAGCTACCGGCAGAAGGGTGGAGCTGCACCCTGCTGACAAACTCTTCCCAGTGCTCCAGAATGTCGAAAATCTCACCTAGGTGTTGCCTGGTACACAGCCCGAGCCCAAGCCCTCGGGCCGATCCCTGAGAGACAGAAAGACGGAGGTTGGGAATGCTGAGCAACAAGCCAAGGGGCCAGGATGGGCTCTCAAGGTCATTGGCAAGGGCATGTGTATAAGGAATGTCTATTCAATCCACTGGACCGTGTCCAAGGCAGAACATACACACGTAGCATCAGGGGTTTGACAAGGAACGAGTGATCTCTTGTCAGTGGAGGAGCAAAGGCCTCACCTCTTTCCTCTTCTTCTCGGAAATTGACCATCTCCACCATAAGCCATAGCTGGGGCTTGACGCTCTCTGCTGGAGATGTCATCAGCCTGGTGCCCCAGCACTTGTAGAGAAAGCTCTGCGAAAGAGACACCATCATGCTGGCTGCTGGCATGCACAGAGCCCATGGGATATAGTTGTCTACTTCACTGGCCCCAAGTTGCCCCTGGGGAGCGACCACTGTTCTGAACTAGGCACTGAGCCCTAATTCCTTCCAGGACACTGACCTTGTCACTGGGCCGCTTATCAATGTGGGCCAGCTGGCGCCTGATACTAGTGATGAACCAACCCAGCCACGTGTGGTCCGAGATTAAGAAGAGAAGGTCTTCCAGGAACTGCCAGGGAAAGAAGAGCCAGTTAGAACTAAGACAGGCCAAGAAACTGGTCCTCTCAATAACTCCAGCCAGGAACCCACGACAGCTGGGAGGAGAGGGGAAGAGGGAGCATGAACTGTCACCCCCACGTCTCTCCAAATGCTTGTGAATCCTTGTGAGCTGCCCTTGGTGCTTCTTCAATTGTACCTGCTGGGCTCAGCCGCTTCCTCTGTCCCACAATATAGTGCTGCTGGGAGGCCTCTTAATCCTGCCTCAGTGTGTGGGGGCTGGACAAGCTGACCTCTTGAGCTCCTTTCCAGCCCTCCATTTCTCTGACCCTTAGCTGCAGCAGCTGCTGCTCCCACTCCCTCTGGCAAAATCCAGTCTCGTGATCTGGAAGAGATGGGAAGATCAGTTTCCTTTGTGTTTAGACCCATGTACTGGGGAGCAGCCTGCAACATGGCTCTGGTTTGGCGGGAGGCGGGAAGGAGCTGCTGACTCATGGGCCCCGAGGGGACCCATGTCTCTGTGCAAATCACTGATGGAGAACAATGCTCCTCAGACCCAGACACCTTGATGTGAAATACCCAGGAGTTCTGCTTGCCAAGATCCTTTCCCAGGGTGTGAGGTGTCGGATGAAGGTTAGATACAGTCCTGGAAAGGATCCTTCCTTTGGCTGGGCTAGATGACCCAAGGGATATGATTCTGATGTGATCCTCTCTGATTCCAAGGTCACAGCATCATATTATCCTGGATTCAGAGGGAGGCCCTGGCCTCTCCCTCTCTGAGCCCAGCACCACCGTGTCCCCTCCCTTTGCTCCTGCAAGGGGAGACACCCCCTCCTCACCTTCCATGTAGAGGAGCATGTCATTCCCGTAGTTATCCCAGAATTGGCTTGACCTGGCCTGGAACGTGCTTATCAGCTGGAAGAGGAGGAACATGGATGCCCTTCTGACCTGCACCGTCATATACGAAGATGCACCAAGCACCTGGCGGACAAAGATGCAGAGGTGGCTGTACCCCTCCCTTGCAAGGCAGTGTGAGAAGGGCGCTCCCTACAGGTGCAGGGCGAGAGCTCAGTGTTGGAGGGAAGGAGACAGCAGGGAGGTGGAGCTGACAACCAGGACAGGATTGAGATGGATATTTCAGTTGATCAGGGACACTCTATGGACCAGCTATTGGCTCCTTCCATCCTCTCACTCCTGGGCTGGCTCTAGCTCAGACGAAAATAGACAAAAGATTTATCCAGAGGCCATGAGGCAGTTGCTGGGTCAGATCCTTGGCCTAGGCTAGAGCAGCACAAGGGGAGCTTGAAGCAGCCTGAAAGAGGCAGCTGGGCCATAAAGGGAATCCTCAGATGCCCCTTGGTAAGCGAGGATGCTGGAGGCCAGGGCGCAGGAGGGGGCCTGCACAACAGTCCCTAAGGGCTCATTCCATCTGGCTTACATTGGAGTCATCCGAGGGCTGCGCTAACTTGTGCTGGGGAACCTGGTCCAACCCCAGAATCAGGGGAGCCAGGAAGGTGGCTGGCTCAGAGAGCTCGCTGGTTCCGTTAAATGCTGAGAGGCGCTGGGGCGATGTGCAATGAACGTGAGGAATGTGACGAGCCGGCTCCTCTGGGGGCTGCGGGGAGAAGAGCCATGCGTTGCAGGCCAGCTCCAGGAGCAGCCCCTTCCCACTGAGGATAAGGAAACCTTCTGGCTGCGGGTTACCCACCAGCCACTGAGCCAGCAGTTCCTGGGGTAGAGTGGCCCTGGAGCTTGACCGACACCCTGTGAACAGAAAGGGGGCACATCCCATCAGGCTCTGAAGGGACGTTTTGCATTCGTCTCTGAGCTCTACCTGCACTCTTGGCAGCTGGCTGTGTCCTTGTAGTGAGCCGGAACCAGAGCCAGGAGCTGATCCCCACCCCCACCTAGGGGCAGACACCTCTCGCTACAGAAGGACTAAGAGCAGGTGGTTAAAAGACTGGGACTCACCTCTGTTCCCTTTGCCACACCTGCTGGCCAAGGGTAGCCTGCCTTCCTCCAGAATCATCCTCACTACTCCGACTAAGGTCTTCAGGAGGAGAGGCAGGGCTGGCCCATGGGTTGCTGGTTTAAGGTGAAGCAGCAGCCAAGGCCATAAAACCTGCAGAGCAGAGAAAAGCCAGCTCAGTATGGAAATATTCTCTTCCTGCACCAGCTTTCTGTTTCCTACACTAGACAGGACACCTGGCCTCGCCAATGCCAGCCAGACCTCTATACCCAGCCTCAACCATGCAGCAATCCCCACCCCTTCCCCCTTCACACCTGTCAGTGTCTGCCTCCAGCACCAAATCTAGTGACAGATGACTGACCCCCTGCCTTTTGTTGAGTATAGTATCATCATTGGCAGCACTGTAATTCCTAACTCCAGGCCCACTTGCAAAGGCTGTGTTCTCACGGTGTGAATGCAATACACCAGCTTGATAAATAAAAAGGAGACTAGGAAAACCAATACTATCAAGTGAAACCATAACAGGCACTCGGAGGTTTGAGCTCTGACCTTCACATTCCCCACACAGACCTGCGCCACTTGAACCACAGACACAATTGCTGTCTGCTGCGTGGACAAGAGGAGGACTTAACACACACTAGGCCAGAGGGTTACACATCTTTTTGCTAGACAGTATAGAATAGTGGAGATCAGGAACCCCTGGGGGTCTATCCCCACCTGTAGTAACTAAAGCACGTATATTTGGCATGCTCAGTCTGAAAGACAGTGTAGCTCAGTGCACAATACTTGGGCCTGCCTTATTAGAAATGTGGCTTCTAGTCTCAGCTCTGCCTGAAGTGACCTTGTGCAATGTAGCTGTTAATTTGTTCAGTGTGGGGAGGGGGCTGGCTAATACTTAACTGCTTAGACTTGCGTTCTGAGGCCTGCATCAGTCATCGGGTCTGTGCAGTGTGTGGAAACATAAGCAGTAGTCAGCAGAGATGAGATTTGGATGTAGTGTCTGCCAGCTCAGTGGACTCTCTCTTAGGCACCAGGGTAGTGTGGGTGAGAGGCAGGAAATCCTGGGCTAGGGTTGGCTTTTGCAAAACAAGAATGTGATGGACTGTATAGACCCCACCCTGTAACAGCCAGGAAAAAGTTAACAGAGCAACCAATGAAGAGGGACTGAGCTATGGAAGCTGCAGAACCAGCATGACTGACCACAGGGGATGCTAGAGCGGAAGAGCCCCTGGGACACCAACCCTAGCACACAGGGGCACTGAGCCGATGAGTGTTCCCTGTTACAAAGAACCAGGTCTGGCTCGGATCCGGGGATCATTTTACCCAACCCAATGATGTTCTGGAGCGGGGAGGCTCAGATAAATAAGTTTGGTTGGGGCCTGTCTCATCGAAAAACTCAGACCCAGAGAAGCCTGCGTCCAAAGGAGAGGGGCAGGGTCACTTACATTGGCCATTCTGGGGGAATCACCCAGGGACAGCAGGGTGCTGGAGCAGAGCTGGCAGACCTCGAGCTCCATGGTGCGCCTCCCGTCTGCTTCCTCCTGATGGTGAGAAATAAGGGAGACACCGGGGAAATTTAGATTCAGTGGAGACCTCCATGGCACGGTAACTATAGTGGGCATGGCGGGGGGTGAAAATGGGGCTTGAAGGGAAAGGGTGCAACCCTGGCTCTGACTGTGCCATAACCAGCCCAGGGCCTGTGTGGAGTCAGCTCTAGGCTCTACCCCTCTGCCTGGTGAAGACCAGATACATCATGGAAGAGTGAGGCTTAGTCTCCTGTAGGGTGGACGATCACCGTGGGGAGAGAGAAGGAGGAAGCCGGGGTCCTGCCCTCCCCATGCGAGGGACAGAGCCCAGATGGCTGCTGGGGGAGTGATCAGAGAGAATGGGCTGGGAGGAAAAAACACGGTCTTCTATTTGTCATCATCTTCCATCAATAGATGGAGGGTGCCATTCTTAGTTCCATCTGCTTCCCAAGCCCTATTTGCTGCACATCGCCTGCCCCTCCCACATCTGCAGCTGCCCCTCCTTCCCTATCCCTTGACCCCATATTCTACCTGTTCACGGACTCCCATCGCTAAGGTCTCTGTGGATTCTTACCGTGCTGTTGAGGATCAGGGGGCACTGACGCACCAAGAAATCAATTAAGGGTCTTGATGCAGATTTCTCCAAGAGCCCATGCGCCCCCATTGTCCGTATAAAATAAGTAAGGGCTTCTCTGACCTGCCAGACCCATACAGAAACAGAAATGATTTGCACACATTGTGGAGGCACCTTGTCCCCTCCAGTCTAGGCTGGGATCCTTTCTCAGTGGGGTATTTGGTGAAATGCTGCTAGGCTGCCCAGCAATGGGAGTGCAGCCGGAGCCTTGTTGGGATTCTTTCTTCCACCTTCTGCCCTACGCTATGGATCACTGATGAGTCGTGTGTTTCGATGCACAGGGTCCCAGCAGGCTCTGCACTGGCAGGCAAATATTCACTAGCTTTGGCCGCTTTAGCCATGGTTCCAGACTCACCCGTAGGCTTG
Organism: Dermochelys coriacea; assembly: GCF_009764565.3. Lineage (NCBI taxonomy): Eukaryota > Metazoa > Chordata > Testudines > Dermochelyidae > Dermochelys > Dermochelys coriacea. The sequence goes on along the minus strand of NC_050077.1, from coordinate 48,151,943 downwards.
TGCTCTGCAGGATTGGCCCCAGGGCTATGAACAGCTTCTCTGTATGGTTTGTCATTTCAGAAACTGTAAGAGACACAGACACATGGCTCAGCAGGGCTGGTGTTAAACCAGGGTGTGCAGGGACCTGAGATCTCAGGAACCTTAGAGCAACCTCAATGTCCCTACATGACCCTAGTGGCAGATTACCCCCATGGGTAACCAGCTAGATCTGAACACGCTTGAAGTTCCAGCAGTGATTGTTCTCTCTCATTGCTGCAGCATCGGCTGAGGGGGTTGCAGGACTTGGATTATCTGTCGCAGACAGGTACAAATGACCCCAATGAGGCCCAGTGCTAAGCGCTGCTAATTGCACAAGAGGCCATAACACATCAAAAGGCGAGGCATCGTTGTGGAGTCACTTACTGTTGGATTGGACTATCCAGAATGAAGAGACTGGCACAGGTCTCCTCTTCCTCGTCCTTGTTCAGCCTCCTGAACAGGAACACAAGCAGCTCCACCAGGAACAAGCGAGCTGCAGGAAGAGGAGTGAATCGTAATGGGGTGATTCATAAAGGGGAAGGGAATATAGTTCTATGCCTGGGCTCTGGAATTCTGCAGGCTGTGATCTCCTTCTCTGGGAAAGGTGAATGCGTTTCTAACCCAGATGGACCAGAGAGTCCAGGGCCTCTCTCCGCTCCTCCAGGTGCTCTCTAGGGAGATGACACACCTAAGGGAAGAAAGCAACACCAGCAAAGGCAAACTAGATCAAGCGTGTCTCAGGCCAAGCCCTCAGATGGCAGAGTGAAGGGGTGAGGGTGGAGGAGCAGATTTTAATTCCCATTTAAAGAACAGGCCAGCCAGCTGGATCAGTCTATGAGTGACACCGAGGCTTCAGGGGCCATGGCTCATGTAGAAGCAGAGCATCTCAGGTCAGGAACCGAAGATGTGGAGCGTTGGAACAAGGTGCGGGATGCTGATGTTCCCGGTCAAAGGGGTTGGGGTGGGTGGGAGGAAAAGAAACCAACAGAGAGTTCTCCAGGAGCCATCACCCAATGGGAACAGGATGCGGCAAGGACAGCTCTTCCCACAGCCTACCCATGTTAAGCCAGTAGGCCCTGGCATTTTGCCGGAGTGATTCCAGCATCTCTTACCATGGAATGGTGAGCTGGGAAGAGGGTGCCAATGTCCTTCCTCAGGGCAGCCTCATCCATGTCCCTCACACGAGCAAGGTTGTGTGAAGAGAAGAGACTCAGGACATGGGGATGATGTGTCAGCCAGACAAGCCCCAATGAGTAGAGTCTCCATCAATGGCTGGGTTACCACGACCCAGACTTGGAAGGAATAAAGTTATGGCCCTGGTGGAGAGCAGCTTCCAGCTGGTGCTGGACTCTCCCTTCTCTGGGAGGGGCATTTGACCCCTTTGTTTGCACTAGCCTAGTATCACTTATGGTTGGTTCAACAGGATAGTTGTACCTGACGCCAGCTGGGGTGGTGTGTGCTGAGAGGATGGCAGGGATGGTCGGGCCTGGTTTGAAAGAGCAAGGCCTGCCCTGATTACTTATCACTACTGATGTTATGGCAGCGCCCAGAGGCTCCAGTCAGGATCAGGCCCTATTGCACTGTGTGCAGCACAATGCAGACAGACAACTTTTGTCCTGAAGGGCTGACAGTCTAGAGACCCACAGAGACAGGTCAGGGATGGGAACACAGCATCCAAGGGCTCCTCCCTGCCCCCGCACTGGGATGAGGAAACAACGTGGCAGCTTGGAAGGGAGAGCTTAAGATCCCTTCATGCTGCCTTACCAGGGGCCAAGGATCTGGCCCATTGTCTCTGCCTGCTCACCTCCTACAACGGTTACTTCCAGAGTGTATCAGGGATGTATACTCCTGCTTTCTGGCCTTGGGCCAGCCACTTCCCCTCCCGGAGTCTTGCTCTCCGCAGGTGTAGGCTGGGCTAAAAGTTAACCCTGCCCTGGGCCCAGGGCGAGGTGAGTGTGTGGGACACTCTGGGGAGAGAGGAAGCTCAGGACAATGGTTATTATTTCTCTCCCTGGTTCCCGAATGCAGCCCGTTTGGAAAGAGGGTCAGAGCCTCAGAGGGTCAGTGAGTCACGGGAAAGGCAGTAGGGGACAGGAGTCCTGCCTGGGTTGGTGATGGAGGGAACCTTGTACCATCTGTGCCATGGGCACTTCCCCAGTGTGCTGTGCATTTCCCGCTCTCTCCTCACTCACTCTTGGCCTTTCCTCATCCTCACTAATTGGGGTTAGCTGTCCCCGGGCTGACGAATAGGCCTTTTGCTTGATGCCTAAAATGAACAGAAGGAAACTAAGTTTGCTCTTAAGCAAAGTAAGCAAAATTTGTGAGCTGGAGAACCCCAAGGAGCCAGAGACATTGTGAGGCTCGGACAGAGGTGGATGCACAGAGCTGCAGCACTGAAATGTGGGATCCCCCTTCCTTGGGGATAAAACCTTTGTGGTACCTCTCCTCTTCCTTGGGATTCAGCAAGATGGCTCTGTCACCTAGAGCATTGGTTCCATGAGGTAATTGAGTTTATGAGGTGTGTTCTGGCTGGAGAAACTCTGACCAAGAAGTGACCTATTCTGGCCCACCTCACTGCACAGCCACCAAACCAGCAGTGCCTGAGGCAGCATCTGATCATGACTCACAAAGCCTTTTGTAATGTACATCTGAAAACTACGAGCATCTCAGTCATGAAAAATGCATTGGTGTCTGCTTCCAGGAATGGAATGTGTGTGGCTCAGTAGCACGCACAGTTCCAGCCCCAGCCAGGCACCTCATTAATGGGAAGGAGGGGGCCGACCCACTGAAGGGAGCTGGCAAAGGGCAGATATAGGCTATAGGTAGCACCCTACCAAATCTACGGTCCATTCTGGTCAATTTCATGGCCACAGGATTTGAAAATCAATTTCAGGTTTTCAGATGTTTACATCTGAAATTTCACAATGTTGTAGTGGGGGTTCTACCCCAAAAGGGAGTTGTAGAGGAGACACAAAAGTGTTGTAGGGGGGTTGTGGGATTGCCACCCTCGCTTCTGTGCTGCCTTCCGAGCAGTGGGGGTATGTACACCACCCCTCCAATAGCTAGATTTCATGGTGGAGGTCTGATTTCATGGTCCATGACTTTTCATGGCTGTGAATTTGGCCTACCAATGGGATGGTTTAGGTTACAAAATAAGTAGAAATTAGGTTTTTGGCCTAAGTTAGCTTAAGTGTAGAAGAGTTTGGAAAACTGAAGTTGTTAGTGTGAGTAAAGATAGCGATAAGTTGGAGATCCTGTTATGGGAAAGTAAGAGTTAGCAAGGACATGGCCTGGGGTTCTGCTACTGTTTGGTTTTGGTTATAGCTGGCTTAAGCAGGGTTTTTAATGAGTGTTTTTGAGAATTGACTGTTTTATTAAAATGCTATCTATACTGCTAGTATGGGAAGGATATTAGTGCAGATGTTAATGTAAACCATGTGTAATGTAGAGTCAATAAGGAGGCGATGGAAATATAATTAGTGTAAGGGGCAGTTGCATGTTCAATAGTATGAGAATGGCTCCTACTGGGAGTTGTTTTTGTTAATTCGGTGAACGCTCCAATTAACACCCCAAGGGTACCATTATGTCCCAGGGTTCTAAGGCTGTACTTCACTCTGTTGTCAGTGGACTGATCCCCCACTGATCCACAATACAACAGTTATATGCACACTCGGTGTTGACAGTGTAAGTGGTAATTGTGCACCTGTTTGCTTAACTAATCATTTTCTTTTTGAATGAAGTTTGGTTTTATCATTTATAGTGTTGCCTAAATACATTTTCTATAACCAACTTAGATGCTTGAACCTGGGTTTTGTTGCAGCCTTATCTGTAACAACTTACTATGAATTGGAAATATTTCAACATCAAGGTTACAGAAGGTTACGCAGGGAAAGGGGTGAATCTGAGTTGTATATACCCCTGTTTCCTACTTACCTGAAGCAGCAGGCCCAGACAGGGAAGGGCTGCAACACCCAGTAGTTGCTGTATTCACCTTCCCCTGGTCTGTGGCTGATAAGAGCAAAGGGGAGGGGGTCATTTCCTCCTTTCCCAGTCACTGATAGAAATCCCAAGGGGGTGAGGTAGACAATACAGCTGTGTGGGGAACTAATCACACTGCACGGCGTCTCTGGGGAGGGAGTGCCACCAGTCACAGCCCAGAGCATTTATATTGCACACCCATCTCCAAGGCATTTGACAAACACCTCACCCCACAGGTAGGGAGCTGAGATAACATGGACAGGGACAATAGGGGCCGGGGGAAATTTGGAGAGAATCTGCTCCAAATTCTTCCCAAACCAGCAGGATTCCATTAGAGATTTTAACCCAAGAGGCCAGGACTTCACGAACTCTGCTTGTCCCCGCTTCTCTAGTTAATAACAGATCTCCCTCAGGAGACAAGGAGAGCGCAGACAAGGCCGGGATGGCAGTGCTGCATTGGGGTCCCATCAGGGAATTCCCTGTTAGTCCAGAAGGGCTAGAAATGTCTGAGGGTTTAAATAAAGCTAAAATGCTCCAAGGAACCTTGGAGAAAACAAACCTGCTACATCAGGAGACCCTGACTCCCCAAGCACATGGAGATTCCCAGTAGTCCCCTGCAGGTGGTCTGGAGAGGACAGTAATGTGGGGAGAGGAGGCTCCATTTCTGGGGGGACTTCCTACTCACCTCCAAATCAGACCAGCAGTCGGCAGAGGTGGCCGTAAAGATCCATATCTGCTTGTTAGAGGGGGAAAGGACTGAAAGGCAAAGGAGGAGTGTGTGTGCGTGTGCGTTAAAACAAGAGACCCTTATGCTTCCTGTCTCCCTAGGTTCGGCCTCCCTGTCCAGCATCTATCATCTGGTAGAGCCCCTTTCTCCTGCAAAGAGGACCCTCCCACCCTAAGTAATGAGGAGTCAAGCAATAAAGATAAAATCAAATAAAGTGTATTAAAGGGTTTATGACAAAGGGTGGGACAAATAAGAAGGGGAATAAACAGCAAAATGACACAATACAGTGATTACCCCAAAACTCAACCCTATAAACAGATATAGATATATAGATATAGATATATAAAATCCTTCTCCACAGATTGAAGCGACAGCAGTTGCTTGGGACCTCAATCCTCCGGCTAAGAGTAAGCTTTTGGAGAGGATTTCCAAGGAGTCCCTTGATGTTCCTTCGGGACCACAGGGCACAGCAGATGATGCATCCAGGAGAACAGCAGCTCTCCTATCACTAGGGTGGATAGATACCTGCAGGTAGGACCCGTGACCGTCCCTGGCTGCCACTCAGATGGACAGCCCTGAGGCCATGTTCGGGGCAGTCTTTTATACACTTACCTGGGAAACCCCTTAGAAAAGGCGGGAAGCCCCTTCTAGGAAACCCCTTTGAAAAACCAGTTCTGACTGGAAGTTGTTTACAACTCTAGAAGAAATAAAAGAGAAATTAATTTATAGCTCATGTGGGCATAAAAACTCCATCTTGGAACCAACATGGATTCCTGTAGTCACAAAACTTATGAAAGTGAACCCAAACTAACAGGTTCCTAAGACAAGAACCAACATGAATGATTCTCCGAGGCTTCTTTCCCATGACACAGACTCCACCATACTCACACATGGTTCTAGATGGCCCCAAGAGCCCCAGACCTAGTTTTTTTGCTGCCTGCCTGGCTGAAGAGACAAGATCGCTATGAGGTGGTGAGACCTCAATATTGATGTAAACATTTTATCAATGGCATTATTATAACTTATTTTTATAATGTTAGGTCATTACAAACATGTTTGTGCCTTTACTGAACGTTCAAATATGCCTATAAGTATATTATCACCAGGATGCTTAAAAATATAACAGTACCCCAGTTTTAGTTAGCTAGGTTATAAAATGTTCATGCCAATCCAAGAAATTGCAGAAGGCTTCTGATTTCTGTCATCCAGAAACAAGCAAATGTCTGGAAAATAACATCTCTTGACCATAAAACTGTTTATGTCCCCCCAGAGTGTCAGTACAAACTCTAAAAGGCAGCTGTCCTCATTTTAATCTGCTTTAACTTTTATACTATTTCCTTTTTGTGCTATGTTTAAAATATGTGTTGATTATTGGCATTTGTGCTTTGTACAAAATATTTAATAGAAGTTTAATTGCTATAACAAACCGCTTGTAACTCTAAGGAACTTGGACCAAGAGTCAAACCAACCAAAAGAGTGTTTTATCAACACCAGAGCACCTCCCTCTTTTATAAGCTGTAAATTTATTATAGTTTATCTTTATCCTTTATCTCAATAAAACAAATGTTATAAAGAAAAATGTTTTAGGAAAGTTCTGGCCCTGTAGAGAACATGAGGATATTACTTACATTAGATATTCCAAAATGAATTTAGGGATGTATTAGAACAATAAAACTAGGTTGTAAAGTGGGCTCTACCAGCCCCTCTTTGCAAGAAAACCCTCTGCTTGTGTCCTTAAAACTTTTGAGAAAAATGTGTGTAGCTGAGAACAAGTTTTGTAGAAAACCTTAGTTGGTTTCTAAAATATTGAAATGACAAACTGTTTTGGAGGGCATATTTGCAAAGTATTTTAACTGAATGCAAAGTATCTAATGTGGTTTTCTAATATCATTGCTCCGTGTGGTAAAATGCATTATGTACTAACATGAAATCTAATGACCTTGCTCAGCTGATTACCAATATAAGAAGACATTTAAGTCTAGACTATTTATTATATTAATAGGGAATTAATTAGCTACTGGCAGAGCTCTAGCAACTCCTTCCCCCAACTCAGAAAGATAAGAAGAATCATCTCTCCAACAGTTGTTCTAAAGAATCAACAACTTCTTCAATCACTATTTAAGCTAAAGACTCGCTAAGAATGATTTAATTTTAAAAGACTGCTTCGAGAACTAAAAACCTTTTCAGAAAGAACACGTTTAGATTTTTTAAAAACAGAATTTCATTTCCCATTGAAGCATAATGAAACTGAAGAAATATCTCAGAAAATGAACCGAATAAGAAGAGTTAAGACTAAATTTGAAGATGTTCTGAGAATCTCTCCCACAAAAACAAAGGAAATATAATTGTCAAGAAAGACTTACAACCCTAACACATACACGCATTAACAAACTACCTATCCATAAGATGAAGAAGCTCCATGAATGTACAGAGCCAGTGAAAGGGCAACTGCAGCCAACTTTGAACTGAAACAAGACCAAGAGAGGTGTGTTTTTCTCAAATTGCATGGAAATAGGGAAGAGACAAGTATAAAAACTCTAAGTGAGCACACGCTCAGCTACCCTGCTCAAACTCAACTCATCCTCTCCCTCTCTAAAAGCAAGCTGACACAGACAGAAGAGAGAAGACTTGCAAAGAAACCAACCCAAGGAAACCTCCCCAAAACTTCAGCATGTGTTGGTAAGAGAAGTTAGCTAAAACCCTGCCAAGGGATTAGAGTTATAAACTCTTGTAACAGTTTTGTTGTGATATGGATATGCTGTTGTAATTTAAGATGTTAACAGTTTCTCCTGTTAACCACTAAATGGTTAGACCATGCATTTGGGCATTGGGAAAAGGAGAAATAGTGGGATTTCATTGAATTTAAGATTCTAAATATTTTGTTAATTGGCAAGTCTCAAGAAAGCTCCTTAAATGGCTTCTTCTAACTAAAAAAAGAAAAGGAAGACTTGTGGCACCTTAGAGACTAACAAATTTATTTGAGCATAAGCTTTTGTGAGCTACAGCAACATGCATCCAATGAAGTGAGCTGTAGCTCACGAAAGCTTATGCTCAAATAAATTTGTTAGTCTCTAAGGTGCCACAAGTACTCCTTTTCTTTTTGCGGATACAGACTAACATGGCTGCTACTCTGAAACCATTCTTCTAACTAAGTAATTTAACTACTTTCTTTGATTTTAGAGGATTTTGTTAAAATTGCTTACTTTGCCCATCTATATAAACTGTCTAGTTATTAATAGGATTTTATAATTATTTTGCTCATCCATAAACAGTCTTAGTATCGATGATCCCATATAATTTTGGGAAATAAGACCTTGGTTTCAACTTACCAAGAGAAAAGTGCCCCATCAAAAGCAGGCCTGCTCACAAAGGTGTAATCTGTTAAAAGCTCTCCAGAGAGAAGCATACAAAAGAGGTTAAATAGAAATCAGCCTTTTATCCTTTGTGTTCTGTCTTTTGTTGTTTTGTTTAGTGTTTTCTTTTTTTTAATAATAAAATAGCCATGGTTAATAACAGTGATTATTTTGCTTGGCTTTAATCATGGTGTCCCCCAAGGTATGTAAAAGAACACCTGTGACTAAAATAGCGGAATTGGGAAACAAGAAGAGACAGCCGAGCATTTCTTGTTTCTCTAAACGAAATATTTTTACTAAGTTTTGGGATGAAATTACTTCACATTCAACACAATTTAAAATTACCACTTTCCACCCCCCACTGAGTTCACAGCGGTATGGACTGGTTTAAATCAGAGCAAGTCAAATCAATGATTTTCATTGTGATTTAAATCAGCAAGCACAGGAAATCTTGATTTAAATCAATTATTTTAATCTTGTTTTCCATTTTTGTTTTTTAGATATTTACCTAAAGAAAGGCTGATTCTCAGAGCTTGGCATAATTTTGTACTTCTTTTTTCTAACCCCGAGGATACACTATGTGTATACACACTTGTGTAAGCAATTATATAGCTTAACATATATTTATTCAGTCTTAATTTTTACATTTTTTTTATTGTGATAGAAAATGATGAATCATACATTTCCTATTTACTGGATGGTGATTAATCTTTTACTCATGATTTGTGTCAAATTAAATTTCAATGGAAATTGGAATACAATTAAAAATGCACAAAAGCGTTTTTAAATTGTTTCTTATTAAAGAAAATGAAGTTAAATGTGCTGGTTGCATAAGACAATATGTAAATTTATCAAAGCCTGTTTTGCATTTAAATCTAACTGATTTATTAAACAAAAGAAGTATTATCTGCAAATGATCAGTTGAACTGATTTTTTCCGGTCACCACGTCCGTCGAGATTTTAGAACTAATAGATCTCATCCTCTCACATCTCTTTTTAATTCATAGATTAGAAGAGGAAAACAAGCTTTCCTGCTTTTTCAACTCCCAATTGAGTCCTAAACTTTAGATGAACTACTCATTGAACTGAACTAGTTGGATAAACTGAAATGAACAAAATATTCTCTCTGAATCTGCAGAAGAGGCTACTGCCATCGAAAGAGGGTTTAGTACTTCAGCAAACTCTGGTTTCTTCCAAGTGGTTAATCAGTGACATCTACCAGGTCAATGCTTTGACTTTCTTTAAAACTTTGACCGCAAGCCCAGATGGCTAGAATATTTGCTTATTTAATTTCAGTTATATTAATAGATTATATTCATTTTAGGGCTGAATATAGGTTGTCATACTTTCACATTTAAATTTTAAATAGATTTATCTGTAAAAGTATATTTAATTTGAAGAAAAAATCTGATTACAATAAAAATATCTGATATTTTTTATTTTTAATTGATTTTTTTATTCACCCTTGTTCATGGAGGAATCAGGAAGAGAGAGGAAGGGGCACTGAGGGAGAAGAACGAGGGGGCAGGGAGATGGAAGAAGAGGAGAGCTCAGATTCCTTTTCCCAGCCCCTCACTGGAATGTTTCCCCAAGATCAGCCTGCGGGAAAACTGGAAGATCCCCGTTCTCTGTGGAGTATCTGGAAAGGTCCCTCACCCCTGTGCTGGGATGTTCGAGCCACAGAAGAATTTTGATGTCTCATGTATAATCGCAGATGACAGTGAGGATGTGGATTCCTCCGTGAGTTCTGTATAAACAGGTGCTATACACTCCAAAAAATGCTCCCAACTGTCTGAAAAGCAGAGCCCAGACAGCCATGTGCTCCCTCTCCAGCTCCCAGAGCACACTGAGCCATAGGTTGCCTACCCGCTTTGTGACACAGGGCCACTGCTGACATCACAGGGGCAAGGTGGCCTGGGGCTGTCTGGCTAGGGCCCTTGGGGTTTGCATCCCCCAGATTGGATTAAGGGAGGATTGCTCTTGGCATTTGTTGGGGATTTTAATCTAAGGTGGCCCTGGGGCCTCCCCACAAACACTGTCCGTATAATGTGTCATGAGAAAAGGAGATTCGACCACAAGGTGCAAAATCATTTTGTGTCAGACACTCTGGAGATCATTTGTTCAGTCCATTCCAGTATATTGCCTCTTGCAGCAGCAAAGGGGAAGGTGAAATCCCACAATGCATGTGGCCAGCTTTGCAGTTCTGGGTCATATGGATAAAAAATTCCTTCCTCATCCCTCAGTGACCAAGGAATCCCTGAAGCATGAGCTTGGACTGGCCATCTCCCTCAGTGTGAGGCGCTCCAATTGCTAGTCCAGCCACAGCTGCACTGGTGCCATGGGCTGAGAGAATAAAAGGGCTGAGAAGATTCTTTCCTAAGGATACACACAGACACTAAATCCCATTCTTAAAGGCTGCAATAAAAGGCAGTCAGAATGCAGGTCCGTGGGTATTTGAGTCCCAACATCATGCTGGGGGCTGTACAACACAGAGGAGGGCACAGCCCTACCCCAAAGAGCTGAGAATCTCTTGCTTGGTTTATTTGATTTCCCATTCTCCTGAGCAGGATCTTGTTTAAGGAGGAACTTGAAGGAAGAGAGAGAAGTTTGGGGCAGGAGAAAGAGAGAATAATGTTAGCCTGAGGAGCAGCATGGCAGGGGGTTGGCAAGGGAGAGCCAGGGAAGGACACAAAAGGAACAGCTGGGAGAGTGCGGGGGAATGAGCCCGGAGAGCTAGGTGGGAACGAAGTTTGCAAAGACTCAACACGGAGCTGCACTCGGGTGCTGAACGGAGCTGAGTGAATCAGTGACTTTTCAGTTTGGGGGTCAGTCGGAGAAATACAAAAAAAATAAATATTGGTTTGGTTTGGCCTGAAACAAAACTTGTTTTGGTTTTTCGTTTCAGGTTGGTTGTGGGTGTTTTTCAACCTCCACTTTTTTTTTAAATTGCCTCATTTTCAAAATGAAAATGACATTTTGCTGTGGAATGGTCCAAACAGACTGGTTTGACTTTTAAAGCAAAACATTCCCTTTTTGTGTGTAGCTGAAAGTATTTGCTGAATTCACACATGGTTTGGGTGGCCCTGAGAGATGCATTCTTGGGGAATTTGCTAGCTCTAGCATAGGACCTGCAAGGGAGCCAGGGGATGGATCGGAATGGGCTGATTTGATGGGTGAGAAGATGATTTTACAGCGGGCTCTGAAGGGGAATGAGAGGAGATGTGGGGGGAGGGCAGAGTTAATGGGATAGGTGATCGAGGCCTGGAGCAGGTGGGCTGGAGAGGACAAGGGAGATTGTAGAGGCATGGTAAAGGAAGGACTGGCAAGATTGGGCAGCAGCCTGGATGTGGGGTGGGGGGAGGGGAGAAGGAGGGGCAGAGTTGTAGCTGATCCCAAGGTTGAGTCCGTGGGGTTGATGGAGAGGAGGGTGGTTGTGGGGCCGGCATTGGAGGAGAGGGTGTGGGGCAGCTGGGCAATGCAGCTCTCCCAAGGGCTAGTATGACTTGTGGGGAGAGAGGCAGCCATAACCTAGAAGGTTTTTGTATTTGTTTTTTTTGAATAAATTGGCCTAGAGATTGAAAGGTGTTAACACGGGGGTTCTCAAACTGGGGTTTGGGACCCCTCAGGAGGTCACAAGGTTATTGCATGTGGGGTTGCGAGCTGTCAGCTTCCACCTCAAACCCTGCTTTGCCTCCAGCATTTATAGTGTGTTAAATATAATACAAAGTGTTTTTAATTTGTAAGGGGGGGTTACATTCAGAGGCTTGCTATGTGAAAGGGCTCACCAGTAAAAAAGTTTGAGAATGACTGTGTTAACATGACCCCTGCCACTATACAGCACTAAACACTGAAATAAGGCTTGGGTTTTAGGAACACACAGACATTGGTCTGCTCAGTCCCACGGCAAACACTCCATTAAAAATCTTTGTAACCTTTTATTAAAGACACAGAACAAGAAGGAAACAGTTCAAGCATTTGAAATGCAGCATACTGAGTGAGGCTTTAGTTTTAACAATATTATTTTGCAATACAGAGAATTTTTAGAAGGGAAAAGCCCTGTCTGAAGGTCTCTTTGAATATATTAAAGATGATAATAACTGTCCTTTGTTTTTTCCTTTGTTATTTGGGGGGGGGGGTTGTTTGTTTGTTTTTGGTAAAGAGAAGGAGTTCATTGAGATGGGCTGGATCTGTTGTTGCAGATGGAAGCTGTTTCCAAAAAAAGACAGAACAAGCCAAAAACACACCAAAAGGGGAAGATTGAAAAAACAACTTCTGTTTCTGGTGTTGACTTTCACTTGCAGCCTTACTGCTGGCGAACTAAAGGCACAGCAGCACACGGTCCGATCAGCCGCCACTCTGAGACCTGGCAAACTTGTACCAGCATTGGGCTGCTTAGAACATTGCTTTTCGCTGCCTTTTTAGTCACAGGATCACAGCAGTGTTATAAAATATGCAGTCTTGGCCAGCTCAGCCAGACTCTTACTAAACAGAAGTCAAAAGGAGAGGAAGAGGAAAGAGGAGAAATAGGAGGGAAGGAAAATGACACACAAAGATGGGGGCGGTGGTGACAGCAGGAACCAAAGTCTTACATCCCAGGTGGTGTTTGGGATTTGGCCGGAGCCAGTGGAGGTGGCAGTGTCATCTTGGTCCCTCTCTCTCAGGCCTGGTTGGACAGGACATTTCTCAGGATCAGGATCATGAAGGCCCAACAGTATTACAGTGGATCCTGAGGTCCCTAGGAGATGGTGGATGTGGCAGCCATGCGGTGAAGTTCACTTCTTCCTGTCTCCCAGCTAGTCAGAACACTTCATTCTCCCAGCAAGGTCTTTTTTTCTAACAGACCCCAAAGGGAGCGATGGGTGAAATAGTCCTTCCCCTTATTATGTTGTCCACCAATTAGGCCTAATTTCCAACACACCAGTTTTGGTCCCTTGATTTCCAGCCCCACAGTTCTCTTGTTGACCAGACATGATCTTAACACCAGGGCCGGCCCCCAACATTTTGGCCGTCAAATGACTCCCCCATGCCCCCTCGCTTGGGCCAAAACTTTGAAAGGTCTCAATTCTGCCGCCTTCCTGTTCTGCTCCTCTCATGGTACTACTCTGCTACCTACCCCAATAAAGGAGAACTAACAACTTAAAATGCCTTCTTCAAAAATTTTAGGTAACACTTAACTTTCAAATGCCTGAATGTAACTTTTCTTGTCTGCATAGTAAACACTGGCATTTTTATCTGTTTGAATAATCAAAGTGGTGCTTTCTGTGCCTTCTTGGTTGCAAAGATTTGAACTGCTTCCTGCTGAAGGTCCACAGTCTGGGCTAGCTAATGTTTTATTGAGATGGTTGCAAGGCTGACCAGCCTCTCCTGTGTCATTGTGGAGCGCAGATGTGTTTTTATGAACTTCAGCTTGGAGAGCTGCGTTCTCCACTGGCAACTGTTACAGGAAGTGTTAAAAGTATGTGCAGAGCAACAAAAGCATTTGGAAAGAGGGTGGTCATCTTATTTGGGCACATATATTCCAGAACAGCTTTTGGAGTTGATTCTGCTGAAATGTATCTTGAAAGGGCTTTCAGTTCATCACCTAAATCACTCGCATCAATATCACACATGTCATCATGTGCCAACACTGTCTCTAGTGCCCTGCACTGCTGGTGTAGGTCTTCTTCAGGTATAGGGAATAGTTTTGGAATATCATACAACATCCCAAATATACTGCTGTGTTCCTTGAGCTGCATGAAACATTCTTCAACTGACTGTATTGCACCATGTAGCACCTGGTTAAAGAATTCAATTTGAATTGTTGTTTGGGGTCTCTTATGGGATTATCCCATGCCTCGTAACCAAAATGTCGTCTTCTTTGGTGACTCCTGTATTCTTGAATGGATGGGAAAATAGCTTCAGTGTGAAGTTCCTCTGCCAACTTCTGTGCACTTTTCAGAACATTTTGAAATCCCTCATCTGGCCGGTAAGACTTGTAGGTATGACTTTGCTTTGTCCAGTTGTTCCATTGCTCCAGATATATCAAGGTCAACACCTTGGAGTCTCTTGCTTACAACATTTATTTCAAACAGCATGTCATGCCACAACACTAAGCCACACAGAAATTTAAAGTTATGTATGTTTCTGGTGATTCCATTTCCCTCTGCCACTGTTCTCCCACAAACAGTTCCTGTCATAGCATTATCCTCCATAACGGCAACTGTGGCATCATCTATCTTCCCAATTTGGTGTTTGATAGGCTTTATCGCCTCCACTCGACTTTCCCATAGTATGGCACTCAGTGGTTTCAGGGTCAGAGCGGATGTTCCCAGACGTTGCTTCAAAATTTGTCATCTATGAGTTGATGCAGAGAAAAATACATAGATGTTTTTAATTACATTAAAAAGTTCAGCTGCCTCACTAGAAGCTGATGCTGCATCACTGACCACCAAGTTCAATGAATGAGAACTGCCTGGGACAAAAAAAGCTCGAGGGTTTAACTCTCGGATCCATGTGTGCACTCCTCTGTTCTTTCCTCTCATGTTGGCACCATTATCGTAGCCCTGACCTCTATCGCAATTCCCATATCTTCCAGCTTTTTAAGAAACACATTTGTCACATCAGCTCCTGTAGTATCATCAATGTCAATAAATTCTAGAAAATGCTCTTTGACAGTCACCATTGCAGGGACATTTTCACTAGGTTCTGTTGTTGTTGTTACAAAACGCACCATTAAAGTAATTTGTTCGGTATGGCTGATGTCAGGGGTGCAGTCCAGAATAACAAAATAATATCTTTCTGACTTCAGATCTGCCGCAATCTTCTGTTTGACTTTTGTTGCCAGTAACTGTGTGATCTCATTTTGAATTGTTTTTCCAAGGTAATGGTGTGTGTACATTTCTTGGGTGGTGACTCTTCTTAGATGCTCCTGGAGTACGACATCAAACTCAGCCATCAGCTCCACAATTTTAAGGAAGTTTCCATTGTTTGGCACATACAGCAGATCTGAAGTGCCACGCAGTGCTAGGTTTTGGGTAGCAAGCATTCTCACAACGGCAACGAGCCTTTTCAGAACATTTTGCCAGTAAAGAGACTCTGATGCAATCTTCTCTTGATGCTGATCATCTATGGTTGCCTTTAACCTCAGTCTCAACTCAAGCTCTTTCCACCTATGGAATGCTCTCTGGTGATTTGATGCCTTCTCGTGGCATGCCAGATTTCTAGCCAGATTTTTCCAGTCCTTTGTTCCTGTAGAACCCAATGTGGCTGGAACATTAGACTGGAAGAGTTTGCAACAAAAACACTAAGCAGCATTCTGGGTTTTGAGCACATAAGCCATGGCCTCTCCACTTTGTCACCATAGGGGATTTCATGCCAGTAATGTGTTGGATGAAAAATTCTATTTTCATTGTCTTTAGGGAACATGAAGTTTTTCACTTTCTGTGGCCCATGCAGTACAAGGAAGTCCCTCAGGCTACTGCTCAAGCGAGTCCATGATCCTGGATCATCTAGACTTAAGGAACTAAACTTAGCAGCAGCTGTTTCTTGTGCCTCCACCACACTCTTCTCTGATCTACACTTTTCTTTAGGAATGTGAATGGTTACATCCATTTGAGATGGAGATATGGATGCTGCAGTAGCTGCTAGGTCACCTGCACTCTGACTAACTGGAAGATCAGACATCTCCTCATCACTCATATCCTCACTGGGGCCGGAAGGCTCACCGTGAACATTTGTGACTGTAAAAAGAAAAGGAGTACTTGTGGCACCTTAGAGACTAACAAATTTATTTGAGTATAAGCTTTCGTGAGTAGCTCACGAAAGCTTATGCTCAAATAAATTTGTTAGTCTCTAAGGTGCCACAAGTACTCCTTTTCTTTTGCGAATACAGACTAACATGGCTGCTACTCTGAAATTTGTGACTGTATATGTCAGGAGAGCTCCTTCCTGCTTAGATAGAAAAGCTTCCTTTGCTTGCTTTCTTTTTCTGAATGTGCCCTAGAGGGGTGTTTCTTCTTTCACTCATGACTGCTGTTCTGTGCCAGCTATAGTGGCTCTCAACACCCAGTTGAAGGGGACAAATAAGCAGGCTGGTAGCAGGGCCTGAGTGAGGGAAGATATCAGCGTCTTAAGGGCCTAACTGGCTGGTACTACTTCAGTTGACTGCCTGTTCTCCTCAAGTGGGTTCAGGGAAGCAGCAGGAAACAGGAAGCAACCTGAGAAGCTGGTGTTAATCAGTCCAGGCTCCTGGGGGTTAGAGAGGGACATAACAGGCTCCTCCTCCTCCTCTCTCTCCCTGCAGCTCCTGCTGCTTTCTGTTATTCACTCTCACCTTTCCTCCTGCCTGACTGTTATGTCTCTTGTACCGTCCTTCCTCCAGCACAGCACGCCACCATCTCTGTGCAACTAGAGCAGAGAGAATACATATGCACCAGCAGCAGACACAATTTTCTACACTCTGGGTCCTAGTAGCGGTGCCCCCTCTTCCCCCTTCCCCCCATAGTCTGGCACCTGAGGTGGCTGCCTCAGTTTGCCTCATGGTAAGGCCAGCCCTGCTTAACACTGTCCTTGAGTTACTAGTAGGTCTTTCTGTTTGGCTCATTCAGTCTGTCTCCCTTTTATCAACATTCCCTGTTATGAGTTACTGGAACATTTGATCAACTTTTTATCCAGTGACCCAAAATTAAGCTTACAATTGGGGTAGGAATACGAGGTCCAAATTATTACAACAGGCTCCACTAGCACAGCTGGATCGTAATGTGGTGGCTTGTCTTGCTCCCTTATCCCCTTGAGACATTTCTTTATCCCTTCTCTCTATGATTTTCATTCCCCCTTCATCTCTCTCTATCTCTCTCTCTTTTCTAGTCTCTTCCTCTGCACCTCCTCCAACCCCTTTCCCTGGGGCCTGCGAAATCTTCCCCTGAGTTTCCCCAGCTCCCCTCCCCTCCTTTTCTTTCTCTTCTCCCCCCTCCTCTTTCTTTCCTTCTGTCCCTTTTTGGCTCTTCCTCCCCCAACCCACTTGCTCCCCATTCCCCATGGGTGACTTTCCCTAGTGCCTGTCTCTGCTCCCTGCCTCCTCTACCTGCTTTTTCCTACCCATATAAGTACACAACCCATGTACTTTCTCTCTCTGTATCCACACACACACACAAAGAGT
Source organism: Dermochelys coriacea (assembly GCF_009764565.3). Taxonomy (NCBI): domain Eukaryota; kingdom Metazoa; phylum Chordata; order Testudines; family Dermochelyidae; genus Dermochelys; species Dermochelys coriacea. The sequence goes on along the minus strand of NC_050077.1, from coordinate 48,134,731 downwards.
GACTGAGGAAGAATTTAGAATGAATCAAAGCTCTTGACTCTCTTAAGGAAAAGCTGCCAAACTATAGGATGGTCCCTGGCTCCTGCTTTCTGATTATCTCGATGTTCCTTTGTAACAAGAGTATCTTGTCCCCCCAGTTCTAGGCAGTATTGTCAGGGGCATCTGCTCTTCCAATGTGCCACTGAGGAGCAGTTTAGTGGCTACTAGAGATGCAAAGGCAGTCCTAGAATTGTTCAGTGGACGCATGTTTTCACTGGGCATTGCAGGGACTCAGTCAATGGGGTGGGAAGCAATATGGCTTCCACTAGGTCTCTTTGATCCGTGGGTGAGAATAGTGCCTCTCTCTCTACAGTCTCTCCAACAGGCATGACCAAGTGTTCATCATTCAAAGTGCTTTAGCAAGGTGGGTGAGGAGTATTATCTCCATTTTACAGATGGGGAAACTGAGGCACAGAGAGGGGGGAGGTCAAAGTTCTCGAAAGTGGCTACTGATTTTTGTGTGCCTTCATTTCTTGTGCCCAACTGGGGACACCCAGGGGCTGATTTTCAGTGGGGCCATGGAGTCAGTGCTCCCATTGCCTTCAACTGAATTTGGGGCTAGAGCTGGTGCAGAGGTAAAAGGCCTCTGAATGGAGAGCCCTCATCTTCTGTGGTGCTCTGGGGATGTGCAGGGCTTGAGGGTGGGCCTTGTAGTCTTGTTTCCTCTTTTTCCCTTACCAGGATGATGTGGAGGTATCTCAGCTATGGTCTCCTCATGGAGATTTCCTCCCCCAGAGCCTTCTACCATGGGTTTGACCATAGGGGTGGGATGACATTAGCCACAGAATCCTGAGAAACTGCATCCTGAAAACAATTCAGGTCAGAACAAAACCCTCATTGGACAAAGGATCACGGTGCAGTATGAGTGAATGGCGAGAACAAGCAATGTCAGTGTGGAACTTTCTGTACTCTGCTACTTTCTGGATGCCACATTCTGCAACATGGGAAATTCACAGGGGCTAAATTCTTCTCTTACAGAGATGTATCTTTAAATAACTGCCCTTGTCTGATTTCCAGCCCCATAATAGCCCATGCTTATTGAACTCTTAGGGAACAATGTAAATGTCTCTTGAACACATTTGCAGAAGTGATTCCTTGAAGTGGAGATAGAAATGTATATTTTAATACATGATGGAATTCAAGCTTCTCTGGCTGCTCACACTTCTGGGAATGTTTTCAGCAAGTGTTCTGATCATCAGAGAAGTTGTCACAATGAAGGCCCCGATCTTACAAGCTGATCATTGTGGGTGGCTCACTGCACCTAGAATGAAGCTCACAGAAGACTCTGCAGGCGTCCACCTACACGGAGCTGCTAGTAGGGTTTGAGCCTGAGAGTGTTTGAAATGGGGTCCCTTTTCTAGCTATGATTCATTTACAATGCAGCTGATGTAACAGTGACAACATAGAAAAGCTTTGTAAAAATATTTGAAGGTGTAAAATTGCCATGAAATGGGGGCAAACTCAGTAGACATCCCAGTGCTGTCACTAATTAAAACGGATTAATCATCTCTCTTGCATGCAGTGATGACTATAAAGTAGCACATTAAAAGGAGATGTTTGTAAATGCTGAGATGAAAAAGCCGTATTCTTTCAAAGGGCCCAGTTTTACAATGAGATGAATGTGGGTGGATCCCTTTAGCTGTACGGAGCTCAGACAAGTTTGGGGGCCAAAGACACTGATCCTCTAACTGATCCACATGGAAGGACTTTTGTGCATGTGCAGAGCCCCAGTGAAGTCAATTAGACTATTCACATGAGCAAACTCACGCAGAAGTGACACAATCCCGCAAGCAGGTCTACCTCGGTGGATCCCTGCATGCATGTGGCAGACCCTCCTTGGCTTCCATGGAACTCCTTGCAGGTGTAAGGACTCGAGTGCGCAGGGCAGCTTTGTGGAATCCTGGCCAGTGTTTGCAGGGACAGGGCCTGATTTAAAACAAGATGCAACAAGCAAATGTGACAAACGCTAGGAGGAAAGGGCATGTGGAATGAGGGTGACAGTAACAAGTTCAGCCTGGTCATTGGGCTAGTTGTGTGTGGTTGGTTTGTGGGTGTATTTTATAACAACACTACCTGGCATGGTTCTGTTTGGGAGAGTGTGTGTGTGTGTGTTTATTCATATCTCTGCCTGTTTGTAGTCTGTCTTAGGTATTCCTGTGGCCCCATTACTCTAGGAGCTGAGCACCTCCCAATCTTTAAGGTCTTTATCCTCACATCACCACTGGGAGGCAGAACAGGGCTGTAAACCCCATTGCAGGGTTGGGGATCTGAGGCACAGAGAAGGTAGGACTTCAAGGGGATTTAGGCACCTAAACCCATGAGGATCTGGGCCCAAGTGACTGGCCCACCATGGCACTGGGAGCCTGTGGCAGTCCTGGGGCTGACCCCGTGGCTGTTCACAGCCAGTGTAGTGAAGGATACTGCTATGTGTAGGAATGCGCTACCAGTAGCACTTATCGATATGTGTAGATTGTAAGAAACAGCTTTTGTAAAAAGATGTTACTTTATTTGTACATGCTTTAAAACTGTTATCATATTTCAATCTTCCCTCACTGGTCATGTTTTCTAGACCTTAAATTTTCACAAACTTTATAAGTGTACTCTCTATGCCATTATCTAGGTCAGTGGTCTCCAAAGTTTTTGGATCGCGCACTCCCACAGTACCACCGAAGAAAGGAGAGGGAAAGACCTGCCGCAGGCATGCCACCAGAGGGGTAGACCTGCTGCAGGCGTGCAGAGCTGCCGCCGAAGAAAAAAAAAGACGGAGTGCCGTCCGGCTGCGCTCCTCCTGCCGTGCACCCCCAGGATCCTCTGGCACACCCCCTGGGGCGCGCACACGCTACTCTGATCTGATCACGCTAGACCACTGATCTAGGTCAGGTTTTCTAGACCTTAAATTTATAAGTGTACTCTGTATGCCATTATCTCAATCATTAAGATTTTGAATAGAAGCATATCCAGAACTCATCCCTGAAGAACCTCACTCGTTATGCCCATCTTATTTATCGTTATGTCCATCCAGGTTTCATTTCCATAGTTTGTTTATGAGAAGGTCATGGGAGACAGTATCAAAAGCCTTACTAAAGACAAGATATACCACATCTACTGCTTTTTACACTGTTAAAGAAAGCGTTCAGGTTGGTTTTACATGTGAGACTGCTTGAAATACCTTTTTTAGCAAAGTTGGACCTGTCGCTGCTGCAAACTATAGGGATGTGCTGCCTGTGACACTGCAATGTGATGAAGCTAATTCCTACAGATAGCACTTTCTTACACCACTGGTATGTAAGACTGCTATCTGTAGGAATCAGCTACATCAGCTGGCATTAGTGAATTCTTATCATTAGCAGTTCCTGAGAGCTGTGAAGGGCCGTACCTGTTAGCCTTGTGGTGTTCTGAACAACATTAGATATTATGCTAAGAGAAAGTAAGATGGATTGAGTACGAGCTAAAGATATGACAGTCTTAACTCCTCTGCTGACAAAACATGAAAATAACCTTTTCCTTACATATGTTTCTGGATGGTACACAGCTGTGGCCAGCTCAATTAGGGCCCAGCTGGCCCTGATAAGAGGGCTGTGGGCCAGAAGCTGGAGAAGTCTCACTCATTTCCTGGAGTGAGTAGGAAGGGGACTAAGGTACCTGAAGTAGAGCAGTGCTGGGGAGCTCCAGCCTGTTAAACCCCCAGGCTGCAGGCCCTGATGAAGGCCTTTGAAAAGGTACTGGGGCTGCAGAAGGGCAGCCCAGGGATAGGAAAAGGCAGCAGGTCCTAACCCCTTGTCAATGATGAGTGGCCATTACACTGCAGTCTGCCTCAGTGAGCGGGGGCTAGATGATGACTGGCAGTAGCCACTGAGGCAAGGTGGGTTTAGAGGATTGGGGGTTCCCCTGGGAGGGGAAACCCAGAATAAGGGGTTACTGCGAGGGCAGCATCCCAAGGTAAAAGGCACCAGGGTCCAGCCAGGACACGGGTGCCAGCAGCAGATGAGACACTGGTCAGTTGGAGGTGCTCTGTACACTGGAGAGCTAATTCCCTAGACTACTAGCAGGAGGCGCTGCACTGGTGAGTCTCAATCTCACTACAGTACCATTGGATTAGAGGAGCTTTTGTGGCAAGAACCACCAGTAGAGCAATGTATGTGTAATATAACTATGTTAAAAACACCCACCTTAACCTATTATTTCCTGACTCATGAGGATAAAAGAACTAACACACCTGGATACCAGTAATATTATAAATTTTAACTTTTCTTTGTGGGTCAATTGGACAAGTCTGTACAAATTAATGAAGAAAAATAACCAAATTATCCAACTGACTGAAATCACACAGACCCAGGTTCAGATTTGCAGTCTGGCTATTTTACATCAGGAATCTGAAATATAAAGAGTATCTGCACAAGCAGAACAAATTATAACACACCATTGGTATGATATTCTTAAAGGATGAGCCCCCTCTTGGTCTTCAACTTTAAAAATTGTTACACCCAATTATTCTTTTCTGTATTCTGATACGTTTAATGTTAATTGTAATGTGTGGTATGTTCTGTTGGATGCTGAAACCACCGGCTCAGTTTCAAAAAAATTATACAGCCTTGAGATAATTCCATAAAGTGTGACCTATTCAGTATCTCTGGATTGAAGGGTCATTTGCGGGTCAATGTAGAGCTGAATTTATGAAATTGTTTCTTTAATTATTTATTATTTATTAATATGACTTTATTTTGTATCAGATGAACAGACCAAATTTCACCGTTCTAACATTGTAACTCCTGTTTGTCTCCCAACATTATAAATTGTTCGTTACACTTGTTTTAATAAGATTCTATATTGTAACTAAAACCCCATTTTAAAATGCTTACTCCATTTTGCAAAACCCTGCTGTAACCTCATTAACTTAGTTCAGGTGTGGTGAATGAGGTATGCATGGATATCAACCTGCAGCTGCAGCCTGTCCTGATAAAGTTAAGTGCAAACACCAATGGCTGAAGATGCAAAGAACAGCCCTGACAAAGTAAGAAGAGTCCACCCCAAAAGAAAAGAACAAAGGTACAATTAAAGCAAGATCAAAGACAGGTCCAATTGACGGGTGATCAATCACACCGAACCCAGAGGCAGTGTGACACAGCAAGACCTATAGACTCTTGATTCAAACTAAAAGGCTATAAAAAAGGATGGGTGATATGGAAGACTGTGGGTAACATTCTGCTGCCAACATTGAGTGGCATCTGTGCGTGCCCGACAGAGACCCAGCCCTTCCTCGTGCCCAGCTTTCCTGGCCAGTTAGCCGCTACGAACCCAAGCTGCGAAATCAGGCCATGTACTCAAGCTACATTCAGGACTGGTAACTATCCAGCAGCTGCAGAACATTTGAAGTGTGGGTGTGGGTATTAGGTATAAGCTATTGGTTATAGATCAAATTGTGATATCATAATAAACGTGGCATCTTGTCTTGCCTGAAACGATCCTGTGTAAATTTTATCTGTATAACATTTTATCTGTCCCTCCCCGTTAACTCAAGAGTAAATAGTCCAGCTACAATTCTGATTTCAGCAGCAGATATTTTCACCCCTCTGGATCTATCACCTGGTGTTAGATAGAAGTTGCTGTGCGTCCCACCTCTCTTGTGTGGTGTTGTGGACAAAAGAGATAGAGAAATGTTTGCAAACAAACAACAAATTTATTTAAGGGAAGTAACATTGGGAAAGGGAAAAAATCATGAACTATAAAAAACATAGGCCCTAAATAACTGGAACCTTGACTGTCTCTATAACGAACAGCCTCCGAGCAATGGGTGCTCACACCGTTTTTTTTTCAAGACGCATGTGCCGAAATTCTGAGGTAAGCAGCTCTCTAGGAGACATGTGTAACTGGTTCCAAATGTCTCTTGGCCTCTTTATGGAACTTTGGGTGGAAAGAAACTTCACTCATTTTTGGAGACAATCTACCATTGTGCTTTATACAGACTTCCACTTCTGTCACCGTTACACACACTTAAAGAAGCAAGAGGTATCACCACCAAAATGACACTCAGAACTGTGGTACCCACATGTCACCTCATTGCTCTCTCATTTAATTTTTAAGACGTTTTCTTCAGCCTTTGTCTTCACTGTTAAAACTTCACTTGTCTTGTGTTGTTTTCATTAGTTTTATTAGCAGTGAGAAAAAGGCCTATGTCTGCATAATGGGGACACCAGATATATTAGACACACCTGGACTATTCTTCAGTGGGTGATAATGTCAGATCCTTCAGTATGCTGAGCTGAGCTGAAGGGTCTATCTTCCCATCATCCAGATTGCTGGGACAATAACTTCTCACTGTTCAGTCTTTGTACCTCAGGTGTTTCCAGTTGTTCTTGTAGGCTGTCATTGTCCACCTTTTCTTTCTTCCCCCCAGTTTCTGGAAGGCTCTTTGCTTTAACCTCGGTCAAACAGCACCCACTGTGCAGAGGTATCTGATCTTGGTCAAGAAGTCCCCATTGTATAGCACTATCGTTCAGAGGTTTCTATTGCACACAGTTGTTGGGGTAATCTTTATGTGTTTATGCATTATTCAATAGGCCACTAACATTGTCTGGCCTCATCTAACAGAGCACATTTGAAATACAGAAACATGGTCAATATTTCTAGCCTCAGATACAAACATTATATGCATACAGGTTGGATAAACACAGTCAATAGGTCTTAAGTTTTGCAATGATACTCCATATCAGCCATCTTATATAAAGTATACATTAGCTATGTCGTATCCATATCATAAACATATTTTCATAAAGAATGTAGAGTATAATGTCACACCCCACGTATGTCTGCTGATCTGCACATACTAAAGGAACAGGCACCTTTGGTTGAAAACGCTCATGACAATAGTGCAGACCCATGCAAGCTCCGTGATTCTGTGTGAGATGGCAGACAGCGAGGAGGGCCAGGCAGGTTAGTGGGTTTAGAAAAAAAGGTGTAAACATTATGTATACGTTTATGTATGGGATACATATAAAATTAGTGGATGGTTAACAATGCATTATAAGAAGTTCGATCCCATGGCCACAACCAGCCCTGTCTGACCTGTTTGGTACCCAGCATACATTGCAAAACCAAAGCTTCCCAAAATATAGTGAGTGGACAGTGGGATATCTATTCATGGTGCACTTCACTCTGAATCTATACAAGTGCTTCTGGTGAGTATCCTGACTTCTGAGGCAAGGAGTCCAGGAGGCATGCACAAAAGTGACATAGTAACCATAGTGATTCTATGCTGACAAACTTGAGTTAACCCACGCTTAAAGTGTAGATATGGTCTTAGGTATATGAAATGTTTGGGAGAGGTAACAAGAACAGTATGAGGGTAGACTAAGATTAATTCAGGTGTTTAGGCTCAAGGCATTGGAACTGGCCTTACTGAACCCTACAGGCTCAGGAACAAAGAGGCACAAAAAAAAGATAATTTCTTTATTAAAATTTCTTGACTGGAGGGTGTATAACTCATGAATTTAGAATTCTTGTGGTTGTAAATATCTTGGGGTTGTAGAGGAGTGTTCATTATATTTTAAAAGGAAAAACTATGAATGGGTTGAATGAAGAATTAGATCAGTCCCTCAGGATAAGTAGATTGGCTATTAGCCAAGATAATTGTCACGGTGTCCCCGGGCGATGCTCTGGAACTGCTCCCTACGAAGCCAGTCAGGACTCTGGTGAAGTCTCCTCTCTGTAAGCAGACTGTCTTCAGGGCAAGAAGCTCACACGGCTTCCACCTTCCTGGGTCTGACCTTGGAGCATTCAATATCCTCTGCCCCTCCGTGCGCTTCTCACAGCGAGTCCGCCCAGGCGGGGTCCTGGGGAAGCCAGAGGGCCCTGCACCCCAAATTCACAGTCAGACATGACTCTCTGCCAGCCAGTAAAACAGAGGTTTATTAGATGACAGGAACACTGTCTAAAACAGAGCTTGTAGGTACAGAGAACAGGACCCCACAGCTGGGTCCATTTTGGGGGGCAGTGAGCCACACAAACACATCTGCACTTCCTTCCAGGTCCCCAGCCAGCCCCAAACTGACTCACTCTCCAGCCCCTCCTCCTCTGGGCTTTGTCCGGTTCTGGGCCAGGAGGTCACCTGATTCCTTTGTTTTTCAACACCTTTAGCTATCACCTTGCAGAGGGGAAGGGCCCAGGCCATCAGTTGCCAGGAGACAGAGTGTCAGCCATTTATGTACACTGGCCCTTTGCTTTGCAACAATTACACCCCCTTATCCCACCACCTAGAGACTTAAGAAATGCATAGGGTGTTGTGGAAAACGAGTCACACTCTCTGTTTGGTTCAAACAGTCTGAGGCCTTTTATTGAATACAAGCATGCAGGGAGAGAGAGTCAGAGATGGTCACATGCAGGTGCCAGCCTGATTTCTCTCTGCCCTGCCCCATAACACCAGTCTTATATAGGTCCATGTTCAAGCTGAACCGATTAGTAATTTTCCACCACTCAAGCATTATTAATAAAGCCTTATAAGGAAAATAAAAAAACAGCTTCATAATTAGCACAGTGCTGACGCACCTTGTCATTATCAAGATCTGCGGTTTGTTATGGCAGCATTTTGACTAGGGATTTTTTGCAGGTTGGAGGGTGCATACAAGGGGCAGCAAGGGACTTTTCAGAGGCCCTTTGGTTCTTATTTAGTTAGAAATTGGTCTAGTCCATTATTTGTGTCAAGTGCCACAGCCTAGAATATGTCAATGCTTTAGCTCAAGCCAAGTCTTACAGGATACAGGCCTGTAGGCCTCTTGCATTACAGCCCTTGCATATGTTGCATATAATGCATAGATGGAGCTGCAGAAAGGGGCGGGGGTTAGGTCTACAGCAATTGCCCCCAAAAGGGGAAACTGAGGCACCCCTACAGTATTCAGAGGAAACATTAAGAACGTTCCCACTTTGTCACAATAATCAGGGATGCAGGCCCATGGTCTGCATGTCCCTAAACCATCCTTTGACTGCCAGATGCTGGGAGTGGACAATGGGATGGTTCAATGAGTCATTGCCTGGTCTGATCATTCCCTTAGAAGCACCTGGCATTGGCCACTGTCACAAGACAGGATACTAGATTAGGTGGACTATTCGTCTGACCACCAATATTTACACCATTGGTGGATTGACTCAAAACAAAGTTTTGACAATAGGCCAGAAATTCAGTCAGAGTGGAAGTCAGATGATCCAACAGAATAAACATCTGCTCCAAAAACGAGAAGAAAAAATTAGAATTAAAAATTCAGGGAATCCCAGCACCAGATAACTTGGGAAACTGCTTGGAGACTCTATGCATTCAAAATAACAGGTTTCAGAGTAGCAGCCGTGTTAGTCTGTATTCGTAAAAAAGAAAAGGAGTACCTGTGGCAGCTTATAGACTAACAGATTTATTTGAGCATAAACTTTCGTGAGCATCCGATGAAGTGAGCTGTAGCTCACGAAAGCTTATGCTCAAATAAATTTGTTAGTCTCTAAGGTGCCACAAGTCCTCCTTTTCTTCTGTGCATTCAGATACAGTGATAAGGGATTCATTGTTTCTGAGGGGATATATGTAAAATGTTTCACTGAATTAAGTCTCAGGGATTATCTACACTGGCAAGTTAAAGCACTCTAACTTGTTGGCTCAGAGGTGTGAAAAATCACCCCCGGCCCCGAGCGCAAGTTTAAGCGCTAGTGTGGACAGGCTCAGCTCTCAGTGCTCGGCGCTAATCCCCTCGTCGAGGTGGATTACCAGGAGCACTGGCACCCGCGACAGCGCTTTGAAATTTGTAGTGTAGACATAGCCTCAGTCAGTTAGATAAGACAAAGAGGAGCTGCATTGACTAGGCATTGGGATGCCTGTGCCTTTAACAACCCAGCCCTGGGAAGCCAATGCTGAGAGGTGCTGTCTATGAGAGGGAAAGTAAAAAAAAGCCCCTTTGCCCCCCACTATTTTGGCAAACACTGATGTCTCAGTCCCACTGGGGTACCCGTTACCCCCTGTGCCCCTGCCTGTGCCAGGTTTTGCCCTCGGTCAGCACCTCACACCGAGCTTAACTCCTGCTCCTCCCTTCTCCCCCGGCCGCCCTGATTTTGCCCTTTTAGCCCCTCTCCTTATCCTGCCTCCAGCTGCTTGACCCCCCTGACCAGTCGATTTCCGCCCCCTGCTCAGACCCTGGCCACCCCCGTGCTCCGATTCGCCCCCTTTGCCCCTTTTTAACCCCTGTAAATAGCAGTCAGCAGAATTTTACGTCTAGTAAGGGCAGGGGGTTCAGCAGATGTTACTGAGCATGCTCAGTTCCTCTAACCATACAAAAAAGCCTCTCGCCCCCCCCCCAAAGCACGGGTGTCTCAGTGCCACTGGGGTAACTGCTACCCCCTGCGCCCTCGGCCAGCGCCTCACTCCTGGGCTTAACCCCGCCTCCTCCCCCATCCCTGATTTCCCCTTTAGCCCCTCTCCTACCGCTACTCCAGCTGCTTGACCCCCCCCCCCCCCGCCGCCGCCACTAAATTTCCACCCCCTGCTCCGAGGCGCCCCCTTTGTCCCCTTTCAGCCCCCGTCAAAAGCCGTCCGCAGAACCCTATGGGGATAAGGGCCGGGTGAAGGGCGGCGGCGTCAGCAGGCGCACTGAGCATGCTCAGAGGAACGGAGCCGTAGCCGGCATTGCAGCGGGCTCCCGAGCGGCGCCTCGGCCCGTGTCCGCGCTGCTCCGCGGGGCCATGGCCGGGCCCCAGGTGCTGAAGCACCGGCGCACCACGCTGGAGCGGGCCGAGAAGTTCCTCTGCGAGCACTGCTTCCTCGACTGCAACCTCCGGGGCAGGTGGGAGCCGGACCGGTCCCCCGCTAGTTCCGGCCAAGGGGGGGCGGGGGTGCTAGTTGTGTCGCCACACCCCCAGCCCCGGGTTCCCGCTGGCTGCAGGGGCCGGGATCGGGCGGGGCTGGGTGTGGAAAGCGACGTGGCTTCTCCCCGGTGAAACCCGCTGCTCGGGCTGTGGGTCTGCCTGCGCGTCGCGGTGACTCCCCGGGGCGGGGGAGATCGGGTGGGATGTGCCCACCTGCTGCAGCACGGGGGTCGCCGCTCGGGAAGCGTGGAGCAGGCTCGCGGGGAGGTAAAGGGACACTTACAAGAAATGCATCCGATGAAGTGAGCTGTAGCTCACGAAAGCTTATGCTCTAATAAATTTGTTAGTCTCTAAGGTGCCACAAGTCCTCCTTTTCTTTTTAAGATCCTGTATGGTGCGCTTAAAATTAAAGGCTTTAAAAATCAAAGGTGCTCTACGGCTCTTTTCTTCCCCTTTGCCGTTTCACTCTGCAGTTAGGCTGGTCAGTTTCAGTTTTGCTGCTTCTTTCTCTCGGATTCTGATAATCCTTTTGGGTTTCTCACGCTGTAGGACAGAGGTTCTCCTTTTCGCCCTATGGAGCACCTCATAACAGATCCTCTCACAGACACATCTGTCTTACCAGCACCACAATCTTCCTGTTGTTTAGCTCTCAAATATTTAAACAAAAAGACTATTTTCATAGACCCTACCATGACTGCATCTGTTCCTGGCAGCTGTCAAATCCTTGCTCCTGCAACTGGCTCCGCTCAGGAGAAGCCCAGTGTGGAGGCTGAGCCTCATTGATTTTAATGGGGCTTCTGCATAGACGCACAGCCTGTCCACTTACAGTAAATTGCAGGATTGGCGCCTGAATCTACGTATGCACAGGAAGCTAGATGTGAGATCAACAGTATTGCCGCATGTGTGTCCCCCTCCAATCCTGCCATGGGGCACAAAGGAGTCAGGTAGGGTGGGTTGGGTGAGAGAAAGTGGGAACCAACCAGTCTCGGAGCAAAACTGCTGTTCTCACAGCTAGCTCCCTGCCCATATGTGCTACTCTAATAGCAGCATGCTGCAGCCACTAACCTGGGAGGATGTCTGAAACCCCCCACTTGTATTACATTTTAAAAAATCCTTCAATCCTTTTTCTGGAAAAGAACAAACCAATAATTGCATTGTAACCCTCTTCTTCGTAACTCAGATGAAAGAATGCCGTTGGGTCTAAGACTACGTCACTCTGTTGCTTCAAGAGTGGAATTTCTGTCTGGACTATAAATCTCCTCTTGATGTTTTAAGTCATCATGTGACTATTACTGCTCAGCTAGTGTCTTTAAAATCTGTACAAGTAGATAACTATACCATGGTATTGCTATATGTGGCTCATGTGAGTACACATAGGGACAGATCCTCAGCTGGTGTAGATTGTCAGAGCTTCATCCAGTGCTAATATGGGGAATACTGCTGTAACCTTTGCTTGCAGAGGTATTTGTAAAGCTTTGAATGGGGGCTACTGTCATTTAAATAGAAAGGAACAAAAGGGAAACATTGTTATGAAGAGGATGGTGATCAATTGTTCTCCACATCCGCTGAGATAGGACAAGAAGTAGTGGGCTTAGTTTTCAGCAAGGGAGATTTAGGATGGACATCAGGAAAAACTTTCTAATTATAAGGATAGTTAAGCTCTGAACAGGTTACCTAGGGAGGTTGTGGAACCCCCATCATTGGAGGATTTTTAAGAATCCCTTGGACAAAGACCTGTCAGGGATGGTCTAGGTTTACTTGGTCCTCTCTCAGCCCAGGAGGGTGGGCTAGAGGTCCCTTCCGGCCGTACATTTCTATGATTATGTGATTTGTGGGAACAAAGAAAATCTCCATGGCTTGGCACTTGTGGTAGTGAAAATATACAAGGCAGATACAGGTGTTCTGCTGCTGATGGAGACCACTTGCCACTCTGGGCACCCAGGCTTATTGTCAGGGTAACAAGAAACAGGATTGTTAGTTTTTTAAAACATGATTTGGGGTTTTTTTAAACTGGATGTTTCTGCAATGGTGAACCACTGAGAAAAACCAAGTGTGACAAAGCTTTAGCCTTGGTCGGGAGACTGGGAGACAGATCCTCATACCTTGGGGCGTTTGGCTTTATTGCCTGTCATCTTTACTGCAGACTCTTTGGGGACACCTGCCCCCTGGTGTCTCTCTCCTGCTTCCAGACCCCTCAGCGAATCCCACATGATGAAGCTGTCAGACAAGAATTCAGACCTGCAAAAGTTGGGGATTCCTTTGGACCCACGTAAGTACCAGTCTCAGAGGAACAAAGTGATGTGAACTGTTTAACTATCTCTTATTTAAATGAGGAAGTGGTGTGAAGTCACCATTGGTTTTCCCCTTGAGGGACACAATGAGCTCTGATGAAGTGAGCTGTAGCTCACGAAAGCTTATGCTCTAATAAATTTGTTAGTCTCTAAGGTGCCACAAGTACTCCTTTTCTTTTTGCGAATACAGACTAACACGGCTGCTACTCTGAAATGAGCTCTGTGTGTGAGGTTCCCTTTTTACTCCCAGGTGCTGCAGATTAATCAGTAGAACTGTATGCAACATGTGTGTGTATACAGCTGTTCTTTTCTACACCTAAAGATATCTTTATCACCTATGCTTGTAGACATATTAGCTAATCCTTAGAAACCCCGATGAAGTAGGACAGAAGATATATAATCGTCCCTGTTTTACATTTGGGGAGAAAGTGAGGCACGGAGAAGTTAAGTAACTTGAGTGAGGTCGCATGGCAAGTCGGTCTCAGAGGCAGGACTAGACTGCGAGCCAAGCATTCTGAAATATCTTCGCTCAGCCATCTACCTCACTCTTTTTTGGATTCTTTCAGCTCCGTGTTTAGGACTTGGATTTTGATTTATGCCTTGGGCCTATTGGCTAATCTCCAGGCAGAACAGAAGGTCTGTGATAATGCTGGGGCAGTTAAAGGAGGTATCATAAATACCTCTGTCTTGGGTGTTTGTAATTTGGTCATAAAAAATAAACTCCAGACTAAAACTTGACCCAAGATCTCTGGAAGCTAATTACCTGTCTCTTCCATCCAGATCCCCGTCCTTCAACTTGACTCCCCCGACAGCTGTCCCTGTGGAATACTTCATGTTAGACTATGGAGGTGTGGGGAGTGGATCTTTGAGACTTGGGGCTTCATGAACTAGGGTTGATTTCATCCCTTTTCTCCCCTTCTGAGGCCTTTTCCTGCCTGGTGCGTAGCTGCTCTATCCCTGCAATCACAATCTCCTCTGGTCTCACCCCGTGCGGGTAATGTGAGACCTCCTTTGCATGCCTCTTCTTCTTCCAGCATGGCAGCTCCTTTGTCCTCCTGGAATTGCTACCTACAACACTGCCAAGCCCTGCTGCATTGGGGAATGCCATGGAAAAGGGAGCTGATCTCAGTGTCCTGATTTCTCTGAGAGCGCAGGTCAAACTACTGCTAGACAGCTGGCTGAGATGCCCTGGGTCTTTGGGGACCTAGGTGGAATGTGTGGGTGTCTCAGTCCAGTTCCTAGGTGACAGGTGTCTGTACCGTAAAAGCACCTCTAAACTCCCCCCCCCCCCCGATGACCTTCTGACTGAATGAGCCATGGAGAACAAACTGCCCGTGGATGTTCCTGGCGCATCTGCCTTCATGTGTATGGGTGGAGGCAGAGCGTGGGGTGCTTGTACTGCTGCTGATCATGCCCTATTGTACCTGATCCCTACAGAGTAGACCTCTGTCTATGGGGCTGTCAGCTGAGCATCTTTCACTCTTAGGAAAAAATAAAAGCAAGCCCTGGAGGGATTGTCTCCTGTGTGTGTTTGTGCGTTAGTGTCTGTATATACAATGTGGTTTCCCCACAGACCTCCTTAGAGATTCTATTGAGGCTGTAGTGTCTTGTGCATGTTAACCTTTCATAGGGAAATGCTTAATCATTAATGGCTCAACATCAGTTCAGGAGTGTATGTGCCTGTCTTTTTCAGGTGGTGGACCTGCTGGTTTAAAGTGGAGCTTAGCATCCCCAGAGAATGGGCGGGGAAGGAAGTGCATCTCCTGTGGGAAAGTGATGGGGAAGGGATGATGTGGAGGGATGCGCAGCCAGTCCAGGTAAGAGGAAGAGCATGTGCCAATGCTAGATCTTCAATAGAAGTACGTCATGGGCAGTGCTGCAATCAATGCTGTTTCCATGATGTGTCCTGTGTTTCAGCCCTTTATAACGGGGCTGTAGGAATTCCCTGCCATTTGTTACATGGTTTGAATCAGACTGGATTTTAATTTCCTCTAATTATGTAGCGCTTCCCTGTTTTGTGAGGTTTTTAATGCAATATTCCTGGCCATTGGTCTGTGGCATGGAATACCCATGGGATTGGTATTAACACTGGGGTTGCAGCAGCTCTCCAGGAGAAGCCGACCCTTTCCACGATGTTTTTAGTGTGTGTTTGATGGGGCATGGAGACATGTCCTAAGGAGTTTAAGCAACATCTTCATTTAGCAGGGTGCTGCAAATACTCTTTGTACTAGTTCCATAGGCAAACAATCAGCAAATCTCAGTACACACAACTCCATGTAATCTGCTGTGTGTCAGAAGGGGCCCCCTGCTGATATGTATCAACAAGTCGTGGGTTAGTGATTCTGTACTGATGCAGAATGGCAGCCGTTCCCATCGGACCTGTTAACATCTCTGATGTGAGTGTTGTCATGGAGCTATTTTAATGTCCCTTCTCCCTGTCGTGAGACACAGGGTTTGACTAAAGAAGGGGAGAAGACCAGCTACATCCTGACAGAAGGCCTCAAGGAAGCGGAGCCTCACAGGTGAGCATTAGCGCTTGCTGAAATTCAGGGAAACTCCCACCCTGCACTGGTTGGAGGGGCCATGAGGCACTCTTGGCACAGCCACAGCACACAGGGAAAGTGCCCAGGCCTCTCTGTTCAGAGCTGTGTGAAGACCAGTGATGCAGCATTGTCACCCATTGGCTGCTCAGCTCATGAGGTAACGTCAGGCTGGATTACAATGACAAGGTTTATTGATTGTTGTGCTTCAGGGTGTGAGTTGCTCACTACCTAGGATCAGAAAGAAAATTGTCCCCTGTGGAACAGTGTTGCGGAGTTAGGGAGGTGTAGTATGTCTGTCTCTGAAGCACTGACCACCATAAGAGATGGGATACCAGACTAGACGGGCCATTGGTCTGGCCTGATCCAACCGTTCCTGTGCTTTTGGCAGATCTTGTTTCCTAGTCTCCACGCAGAGAACACAGTGAGTTGCTCATTGATTTCTGGTGACTTCTGTTTCCATTTTTCTCATTTCTATAGTCTGACTGTCTACGTGGAAGTTGCTTGCAATGGTCTCTTTGGGGCTGGAAAAGGCAGCCTGATTGCACCTCCTGACCCTGACAAGAAGTTCACCCTGAACAAGGCGGAGCTTGTGGTCTTCAACAGGGATGTCCATGAGCTGCTGGTAGATTTTGAGATACTAGTGGACATGGCCAAGGTAAATACTTTAGTCTTCTGTCTCTTTTATTCTCTAGCTCCTCTACCTTCCTCCCTCCCTCCTTTTTTCATGTCTTTCCCTTGATTTAGCCTCCTTCCCCCAGCGCTCCAGCCTCTACCAAAAAGACCTGAAGGAGTAAGTATTTGCCATCGTATTTCATGTCTCCTTTGTCTCATCATGCCAGCTAACATCTGCAGCCTCTGAGTTCCAAAAAAGCGAGGTGCACACACTAGGTGAAGGAAACACCACCTTTGGGTCTGTATTGCATCAGGCTCCATGTGTCATTAGTAGAGTTGGGAAGTTGGTAGGACACGACTAATGGGCTGTCCACATGTGCAGCAATTCAGCATGCTGTCCATCACCTTGTATAGACTCTCAGCCTGTTCAATATAAGAGTTGCTGAGATCAGCGCCTATCTCTTCTCACTCTTGCCCTCCCTCAGTTCCTCGGGGAGGAAAACCAGCGGAGCTTCCAGACACTGTACGTGGCCAATCAGATGGTTAATCTGCTTGATGTCACGGACTCCTCTACCTTCCCTGCAGTGCACCAGCTCGCCTCTTCCATCTTCAGCCAGAAGAATGGAGAGAGCCAGCACACGATCCACGCTATGGGCCACTGCCATATCGATTCTGGTAAGAACGGGTCCAGGGGATGTGTCCTTACTGAAACATCTGTGGTTAGTAGGGCTGGCCAGTGATGCTGGGTTCTGCCAGAGGGGAGTGGCTCTCAGGCGAGTAGGCACTGAGCATTCTGTAGAAGTGATGCTCTGAGCCTCTAGGGGAAGGGACTGGGACATCCCAGCCATCAGCTACGAAATGTACGTAGCCGTGTCAGCCTGGCTGGAGATGGTGACTTACCACAGGGCTGAAAGGCATCCTTTTCAAAGGGGCATGTCAAAGGCTTCCATGCCCATTCCTTACTTCCTTTGCCTGGCCCCTAGATTTCAAATTCCCAGTGGGGTTTTCCCTTGTCATGCTATTGTGGGGAAAGGAAGTGAGGCACCCAGGACAGGCAGCAGCCCCATGAGCTGGGGACGACTCAGGATTTACAGCCATTCTTCAATCCATTTTCATTTTAATAGTGATTTTTTCCCATGTCTTCACTCCCCGCAATAGTTGATTTTTGTAAAGGCAGCACAGCTTGGATCCCTGTGCTGTAGGGAGTAGGGCCCTACTGAATTCACAGTCTATTTTCATGAATTTCACGGTCGTAGCATTTTAAAAATCTTGAATGTCACAATCTCAGATATTTAAATCTTAAATTTCCCGGAGTTGTAGCAGAGCATGAATATGTACTGAAAAATGGAAAAATACAAACATGTAAAGCCCTTAAGTCAGCATTTCTCAAACTGAGGGTCCCAACCCAAAAGGGGTTGCAAGCTATTGTAGGGGTGGTTGCAGTATTGCCACCCTTACTTCTGTGCTGCCTTCAGAGCTGGGTAGCTGGAGCATGGCAGCTGCTTGACAGGTGCCGAGCTCTGAAGGCAGTGGTGCCACCAGGAACAGCGCAGCCTTCAGACCTGGATTCCTGGCCAGCAGCCACTGCTCTCCGGCCACCCAGCTCTGAAGGCAGTGCCACCAGCAGCAGCAGTGCAGAAGTAAGGGTGGCAATACCATACTATGCCATCCTTACTTCTGTGTTGCTGCTGGAAGTGGCACTACATTGAGACCTTGGTGCCTGGCCAGCAGCTGCTGCTCTCCGGCCACCTAACTCAGAAGGCAGCATAGAAGTAAGGGTAGCAATACTGCAACCCCTGTACAACAGGCTTGAGACCCCCTTTTGGGTTGGGACCCCCAGTTTGAGAAACACTATGTACTTTTACCCTATAGTATAAAAGAGGATAGTATAGGTAAAAGTACACAAAAGATCAGATTTCACGTGGGAGACCAGATTTCATGGTCTGAAACACGTTTTTCACGGCCGAGAATTTGGTAGGGCCCTACAGATGAGGCTCCGTTGTGTCTTTCCAGCCGGGGAAGGCAGCACACAATGGGCACTGGCAGGCGTCAGGCTGTGTGGGTATATAAAATAATGGCCATTTAAAATGGAAAAGCCACGTGGCCACAGTGAGCTCAGCCTGCTTCTGTCCCTGCAGCCTGGCTGTGGCCATACGAGGAGTCTATCCGCAAGTGTGCTCGCAGCTGGGTGACTGTCATACGCCTGATGGAGAAGAACCCAGAGTTCACGTTTGTCTGCTCACAGGTGAGTTGTCGGTCTTCTGCCCCGAGGTGGGCAGCGAAACTCCTGGAGCAAAGACAGGAGGAAGGTCAGTGCATATTCTGAGGAGCATGGTAAGTGGCTGGGGGGGGCTTCTATGCAAGGGACATCTCTATCCCTAGTCTCCAAGTTGCTTCTACCATGCTCCCAACCCCAGATGCCAGGTGCAGATTTCAGCCCAAGCCTCCTGCCTGGCAGCAGAGAGCTGTCCTGCCAGGTCTGGGACCAGTCCTATTTGCACTGAGCTCCAATGTCTGCTGAAAATTCAGATTTGCAGCTGCTGTGAGCCAGAAGCTTTAGCCAAATTGGATAATCTCTAGAATAATTTCCATGTGCTTTATGGCTCTGTCTTCTTTGCAGGCCCAGCAGTTTGAGTGGGTGAGGAACTGGTATCCTGGGCTGTACGCTCAGATTCAGGACTATGCCAAAGAGGGACGGTTCATACCTGTTGGTGGCACTTGGGTAGAAATGGTAAGATCACAGCAGCCCTTCTGCACCGCCCTCCGAGTCTTTTCTATAACAGGTCAGTTACTGAGTCTCAGATGCCTTCTCTTAACATGTTCTTCTGCTCAAACCCTCAAGGGGAACCATGAGAGGGGTTTTGGAACCCAGACCCTGGCCTGGGGAGCCCTCCCTTCTGGAAGTGTAACCCTAACCCTACCATTTGGAACACTAATAGTACCTGAAGACCACTATCTCAGAGACCCCTACCCTATGGGACATTAATCCTAGCCATTGGGGCCTAGCACAGTGACCCCTATCCTTTGGAAACCTAAATGTATCCTGGAGAGCCCTATACTCTGAAACCCTAACCTTCGCCAGGGGAGTCCTTTGCATTGGAAACCTAAATATGGTGTGGGGAGTCCTTTCTGATGGAACCATAAGGCTACCTTGGGGATCCCTACCCTGTGGAACCTGACCCTAGCTTTGGGAGTCGTACCATCTTGAATCCTAATGCTTGCTTGGGTAGCCCTGTTACCCCGGGTTTTCAGAACCCACAGCGCTGCAGTGGTAACTTAGCTGTTTCTCTCCAGGCAGTGTCAGGAATAAATCAGTGGGGACACAGCTCTTCCGTCTGATAAATGATTGGCACAAACGAGTGCTTTTACCTAAAACTACTTTTTTTATTAGGTCTGAAGCGCACACACATCTAAATGCTTCAGCAGTAGGGCTAGAGCATTCCAAACATTTATATTTACCCAAAGTCTGAAATGGTTTCGAGTGATAGCCAGCCAGCCTTTCGAGGGCCCTTTTGTCCAGCTGAGTTTAGGTATCGGCTCCTTGCCTGAAAAAAAGCTTCCTCCGACTGCTCCAAAGCATGCTTTTTAACTAAACTCTTTATAGATTTTCTCCAGACAAAGCACATAGCTCACAATAGCCTCTAACAGGCTAACAATTTCCCTAGCAACAGCCAATAACAATTCATTATTTTCCGTATAAGCAAAGCAGCTTCAGCAAAAAAAACCCTGACAAACAC
This sequence comes from Dermochelys coriacea, assembly GCF_009764565.3. Classification (NCBI taxonomy): domain Eukaryota; kingdom Metazoa; phylum Chordata; order Testudines; family Dermochelyidae; genus Dermochelys; species Dermochelys coriacea. The sequence goes on along the minus strand of NC_050077.1, from coordinate 48,114,679 downwards.
AGACAACCAGAATCAGGGTCAGTTTTCCATATTTCCCTCCCACACACACCTTCTCATGAATCTGTCCTTTCACTTTACCTATCCCAGCCAGTAAAACTGCAGCTTGCAACTGTTTTTGTTCTGTCTGCCTCCTTGCTTCCAGTTTATGGGGAGGCTAAGTGCACAAGATGGCTGCGTGTTGTATCAAATCCTGTTCTTTCACAACAGCCCTACCTTGGGAACCCTAACCCTTGCTTGGGGAGATGTACCCTCTGGAACCCTAACCCTCGGTTGGGGATTCTTGTCCGTTTAAACTGTAGCCCTATCCTAAGGAACCTTATCCTCAGGAGCCCTAACTTGGTGAGCCTTACCTGTTGGAACCCTAACCAGGGGAGGCCTATCCTCTGGAACCCAAACTTGAGGAGCCCTACCCATTGGAACCCTAACCTAAGCTTGCAGAATCCTACCCCCTTGAGCCCTACCCCTAGCTTGGGCTGGCCCTACCTGATGGAATCCTAATCTGAGTTTGGGGAGCCCTATCTCTGGAACCCTAACCCTAACCCTGGCAGTCCTACATTCTGGAACCCTAACCCTAGTTTGGGGAGCTCTACCCTCTTGAAGCTTAACCCTAGCTGGGGCATCCTATCCACTGGAAATCTAACCCTAGCTTGGGGAGCCCTGCCCTCTGGAACCCAACCCTAGCTGCAGGAATCCTATCCATGTGAACCCTAGGCTTGGGAGCCTGACCCTCTGGAACCATAACACAAGCTTGGATAGTCTTACCAACTGGAATCTTTACCCTATTCCAGGGAGTCCTACCCTCTGTACCCCTAACTCTAGCTTAGGCAACCTTATACCCTGAAACCGTAACCTTGGTAACACCCTCAGCTGTATTGTCAACACAGCTCTTCCCTTTCCCCAGACCCTGTCGCCCTCCCCCACCCCTCTGGAGGGTGTGTCAAGTCCATACATGACTGCAGTGTCTCAGCTGGGAGCTGTATGGATTGGGCCTGCCATGGGGTGCATGCTACTGGGGTGCCCACTTGCCTTTCTCTGTTGGCAAGGGGTTCGGGAGATCTGCACAGAATTCCTCAGGGCTGCCATTATCTACCAGGATGGGAATCTTCCCAGTGGCGAATCGATGGTGCGTCAGTTCCTGCAGGGACAGCGGTTTTTCCAGCAGCAGTTTGGGAGGCTCTGCTCGGAGGTACGTGTTCCTCCTCAGTGGATCCTCTACGTGTTCCCTCTCTGTGTGTGGGGGAGGTGATGCATGTAGTCCCTTCCAGAGCTGATATTCCCAGTGTCTCTGCTTCATTCTTGGTCGGACACGCTCACTTAGGAGTGATCTATCTAAGGTATGGTGGCCCATCACTGTGGTATTTGAGTTCTCTCGATCTCTTTTGTATCTATCCTCATGTGCCCCTGTGAGTTGGGCAGTGCTGCTATTCTCATTGTACAGATGGAGAAACTCAGTCACAGACAGGCCCAGTGACTCACCCAAGGTCACACAGGAAGTCTGTGGCAGAGCAGGGGCTTTATTCCAGGTCTCCCAAGTCCTAAACTGGTGCCTGAACCACTGGACCGTCCACAAGAAATTTCAGCTGGAGGCTGCTAGGGCCTTGTATATATTAGTGCAGCGTACCTCTTCCTACTCCCCAGTATATAGGCCTTGAGGAGTTCATATAGCACCTACTACCTAGCAATATTTCCTCCAGGCTGGGGGGGCCCTGTGCAGGGCATTAGGGCCACAGTCATATGTGGCTGACTATATGGGGTATCCAGAATTTGGGCCTGTTCCCATCTCTGCCCTTGAGATGTGTGGAGAGATAGGTGCACCGGATACATTGTCTGAGAGACACCTGAGCAGGTGACGGGGTTGTGTTTCTCTCTCTCTCTCGCACGCTCTCTTCTCTGCTCCCAGTTCTGGTTGCCAGACACTTTTGGATACTCGGCCCAGCTGCCCCAGTTGATGCGTGGTTGTGGGATACGATGGTTCCTCACTCAGAAACTCAGCTGGAACCTGGTGAACACCTTCCCGGTGAGCTGGGCTTTCCTGCTGTGGAGGGTATATGCGGGTGTATGGGAGTCTGCCCAGTGGGCTCGCGTGTGACCAATCTTCCTACTAGCTGAACTGTTCCTTTGGCTCTCTGGGCATAAGCCCTCGTTCATAGATGAGGCTGACTGGATCAGGTAGTTCCTAGCCCACGACAAGAGAAGACTTGGTTACTGATCACATTGTGGTAAGGTGCTGAAGTATGAAGCCAACAGCTTTGAAAAGTTACTGGTGGGCAACCAGAAGTTTCCTTTCAGTAGCTCCCTGGACTAATGTACTCCACTCTGGCTGTCACTGTGGTGTCCCCCTGTGAGGCTGTAATAGACTCCCCCTTGGTGACATTTTGCTCTCTTCCAGCACAGCACCTTTTTCTGGGAAGGCATCGACGGCTCTCAAGTCCTGACCCATTTCCCGCCTGGCAATTCCTATGAGCTAAAAGGTCGAGTGGAGGAGGTGAGCGATGTGACATGGTAGGCAGATGGGTATGCATCTGTCTTTCTGTCCCAGTGTACCCAGCTTGCAAGGGAATGTCACCGCCATCTGAGCTGTAAGCAAAGGCTGTTGTAGAGGAGCACCACATGAGAGGTGGGGAAAATGTGATAGGATGAGCAGGTGGGGGCTTTAGATGTTCGGACTAAAGCCCAGATTTATTTGTCTGTGCAATGTGTCAGAGCCTTGAGTTTTTATAATTAGTAGCATTTTAAAGATAAATCCACAGGGGAGTGGGGAGCTGATGAGTCACTGCAGGAGGGCTCTCAACTTCTCCCACTTCTCCTGTCTCCCTGGGCCCTGGTGGATGTGTCCTGGGAGGCAGAGCTGAAAAGAGAATGAACCTGATGAGAAGACAACAAGCTAGTGCCTGATCTTTATGCCCGCAGGGCTCTCCTTGGCTTGACTATGTGAGGGCCTGACACTACGTGTCATGTGTATACATAATCTCCTCTAGATGCTGAAAACCGTGAACAACAACAGAGACAAAGGCCGTGTGAACCACAGCGCCGCTCTCTTTGGGTTTGGAGACGGAGGAGGTGGCCCGACCCAGAAGATGCTGGACAGGCTGAAGAGAATGAGAGACACAGATGGGCTACCCAGGTCCGGGGAGGCTCTGCCCTCTCTCCTCATGTGTGCTTTAGAGCTCAGTGCCGACTGCTGATTCCTGAAAGCTTTCTGCCAACCCCTTTGGTCCTAGCATTCTGGAGAGGGGGGCTGGAGGGAGCTGATGATTCACGGCTGGGGCTGTTTCTTTCCCACTGGCAATCCATCGACTTGTGCTAGGGAAGGAACCACAGGGCTCCTTGTTCCCTCTGCAGTGGGCAGCAGCTGCTAAGCCTGTCTTGTCCTGTCTATCTGCATTTCTCCCCCATAGGGTTCAGATGTCCACACCTGACCGGTTTTTCTCTATGCTGGAGAAGGAGAAGACCCAGCTGTTCACCTGGATAGGAGAACTGTTCCTGGAGCTGCACAACGGCACTTATACCACTCAGGCCCAGGTTACCACTTGCCCGGGATGGGAGGGGAGATAAGGCAGTGGGTGGAAACTATCTAGATCAATGTTAACTGTGACCAGTAGGGAACGCTTCCACTCTGAATCCACCTCCTTGGTGTGCCGTCGTTGGTGCAATTTAGCACCATAGTAGGACCCGATAAAGACCATGTGGTTCTCTAAAGCTGTGAACCCATGTAATTTCCCCAGTTAGTCCAATATAAGTTATCAGGACAGAGCCCTGTGTGCTACAGTGATTGGTGCGCTGGCCGCACCTGAAAAATTAACAGAAAACTACCATCGGCTTGAGCCCTAGTGTAGACAAGACTCCTGCAGATGGTCTGTTTTGAATGCCATTTCTATTAGCCTTGTTCCAGTGTAGACACACCCTGTTTCTAGTCGGTTCCGCTTTCTAGGTCTCATACACTGGCACAGCATTGGTGGGTTGGGGTTTTTAGCACTGCTTTTGGTTAATTCAGGTTTTATTCTTTACAGGCCTTAAGTCTCAGCTTTAAACTATTTGACAGGGTCTCTTTGAACTCTGTTTGAAAACAAGAGGGATGCTCTTGTTTGAGCCAGAGATGAGCTGAAGCTGCTCATTGGATCTCGGGTTGATTGCTGAGCCACTGGGGTTTTCCCTGTAGTAGGAAGGGGCATTCAACCCTCAGTTTAGTGTGTCTCTCTGCCTGACCTTCGTAACATGATACAGAAAGGCTGCCACCCAAAGCCCCTTGTTTCCAAAACTGACACGGCAGCATTGGGTGCTGCTATCTATTAACAGAGCATTGTGGGAAGTACCATCTTTCAGAACAGCTAGCTAATTTCTAAGCAACTGTAATCTCTGCTGTTAGAGTGGGAGGGGCTCTGGAGAAGGAACCCTCAGGGAAAAGAGAATCTCATTGCTATTTGTGAATACATAATAGATATATCTACATCCAAATGTCTGATCTAATATTTTGCTACAGATGGCAAAAATCTCCTCTGATATAGCTCTTCCTAAAAACCTGTTTTCTCCTACTTTGGGATCAGATAAAGAAAGGGAATCGGGAGTGCGAGCGGATACTCCATGATGCTGAAGTACTGAGCAGTTTTGCTCTGACCCACAAAAATACTTTCCAGTATCCTTCTATCAAACTGCAGCATCTCTGGAGGTAAAGTACTTCGCCCGAGTGCCAGCATTGATTGGATAAAGCTTCAGCGATGACTGGAGCCCTGCGCTTATATAGAAATGTGGATCTGCATCTGTGATAATTAACTTGTATCTGACCTGCAGTCCGCGCTCCCCCTTTTATATGCATCTGCATCCGCACCTACCTCACTGGTAGAGCTCTGAGCACATACAAAAATTTGGATCCGCATCCGATCCGTGGTCTGCAAAGATGGCAAACAATACAACTGCATCAGTGGATGCAGATATCTGCGGATATAAAGTGGATAACTGCAGATTTGCAGGGCTCTAGTGATAAGCACACTCGGGTATATAAAAAACAAGCAGACACAATGTTTTCGTTAGATGAGGTCGTTACGAACAGTGTATTAAGTAGCAAACCAAAAAATAGCCTCATTCATTTTTAGCATAGACCAAACCCCAGACAGTCTCACAACAGACTGATTTAGAAGAATTCCTTTTATGGAAAAGTATGTCATAGTTTCCTGTATATCATAGGCTATTAGAAATACCCCTCTAGTCCTCAGGAGGCTGAACTATTGGGTGCCACAGGCAGAGACCAGGAGAGACTGAGATGCCACTAATGCTGAAGGTTACTGCCAAGGCAGGGAATTGAAGGAACAAGTACCTTTATTTCTATGAATTCCCAAACCTGTGCCCAGGGAATCCTCCCAGAAGAAGGCTATGAAATGCCTGGCTCAGGTGACTGCTAAGAGAGCTCAGGTGTGAGCCAGCTGCTCTCTCTCTTGTCTCCAAAGCAGCAGAGCAGGGTCCAGCAGAATTATCTTTTTTGATAGATGGAATGAAAGTGGTGACCTGAAGCCAGAAGTTACCATGTGCATGGGAGAACTACCTGACTATTGCAGTCTTCATCAGCCGGCTGCAAGATACAAAGGGCTTTGTCCTCTAGCATGAGGGTGGCGTGGTTCATTCATAGCGATCCTAATCCATAGCTCTCTTCTGGTTCTTGCCTCGGTCCCCTGTGCTCAGGCTGCTGCTCCTGAATCAGTTCCATGACGTGTTGCCGGGCAGCTGTATCCAGCTAGTTGTGGAGGATGCCATGAGATACTACACAGGTGAGGAGTGATTTGTGCTAAGAGGCTTTTCCTGCCAAGTGGGTTGGGTTCACTGTAACACCCTCTGTCAGGTGGGCTTTGAAAGGTTTTGTTTCTGCTTTCTGATCTGAGTCCTCACCTGGTTTGGTGAATGTTTGATTGTGGTTTGGTTTTGTTACAAGCCTGCGAGGCATCGGGGACTCTACATTAATAGGTGGTGCTCTTGGTGTCGGTAACTAACTAACGGGACCTGACCTGATTTCCTGCCCGGCCCATCCTGCTTCCTCTGAGGCTGGTAGGAGGAAAGATGCCTGTAGTGCCCTGGGCCGTGGCCCCGCTGCACTCAGCCAGTCTGCGTTATGCCATTTGTCGATACCCAAAGAACACAAGTCCCAGCTGTGTCTGGTTACACAGTCCTAGTCTGGCAAGCAGAGACCTCCCCCTACAGATGGAGACTCCCAGGAGCCCTGTGACACTGAAAGAGACCGTGCATGGGAAGGGCTGGTATGAGCAGTGGGGATGGAGAGGATTGTTGGGAAGGTGCTAGAAATGGCTGCAGAGATGCATCAATTCCAAGGCTAGATGGAATCATTGTGATAATCTCACTGATTCATAGACTTTAAGACCAGAAGGAACCATCATAATCGTCTAGTCTGAGCTCCTGCACATTGCAGACCACAGAACCTCACCCACCCGTTCCTGTAGTAGGCCCCTAACCTCTGGCTGAGTTACTGAAGTCCTCAAATCATGATTTAAAGACTTCAGGTTACAGAGAATCCACCATTTACACTAGTTCAGCAAGTGATCTATGCCCCATGCTGCAGAGAAGGCAAAAACTCCCCAGGGTCTCTGCCAATCTTACTTGGGAGGAAAATTCCTTCCTGACCCCAAATGTGGGGGGGGAGATCAGTTAGACCCTGAGCATGTGAGCAAGACGCATCAGCCAGACACCTGGGAAAGAATTTGCTGACCTGCCGTATAACACAGGCCAGAGAACTTCCCCAGAATAATTTCTGGAGCAGATATTTTAAAAAAAAAATCCAGCCTTGATTTAAAAATTGCCAATCATGGAAAATCCACCATGACCCTTGTAGGTTGTTCCAATGGGTAATTACCCTTACTGTTAAAAATGTATGTTTTATGGCCAGTCTGAATTTGCATGGAAGACGGAGGAATGTTAGGATGGTGCAAGGAGGGAATGCAGAGTTTAACTGGAAAAAATGCAGCCCAGAGTTAAACACAGCAGATGAATGGAAGGGAGTTGGGGGAATTAGGGTTAAGAGTAAAGAGAACTTGCTTAGTAAGATTAGGCATGAATGGGGCAAATGGACAAGCAATTCTGAGGACAGTGTGTACTACATCCTTTCTCTCTCTCTCTCTCTCTGTGGTCTTTTTGTATGTCTCTAAAGGGCCTCGCCAACTTTTGGGTGCTCTATAATTAATAATAGTCTGCTCTGAACTGAAATGTCTTTTCTTTGCCCAGAAATCCGTAGCGTGGGTGGTCTCCTCATGAAAGATGCTATTCGGTCCTTGTTTGGAGAACTTTTGCCGACTGGTCCTGAGACAGCAGAAAGCCTCCTTGTTCTGAACACTTTGCCCTGGGAACGGACTGAAGTTGTCTCCAAGACTGGAGCAAAGACCTTAGGTGCCATTGTCCTGCCTATCTAAGGACTTCCAGATCGTCCCCCTCAAAGCACAGATGCACCCTAAATCTTCTGGTGGGAGGGACAGGAGCGGAGGAGGGGAGGTGGACCAGGAAAAATAGGCCAACAAAGTGATGGCTGGCTAATTCCAGTCACATGGAGGATACAGAACCATTGCCTTTTGCACAGCTGAGAAAGACATTGGCTTATCCATTATCTCTAGATCAGGGTTCTCCATGATCACTGTTCCCTCTAAGCTGTGCGTGTGCACGCGCACACATCCTAAACCCTGCGCACACGGCGAAACACCTCGCGCACATTTAGTCCCTCATCCTGACTGCACATCGGTCGGGACGCCCTTTGTCCCGATATCGGGGACGGCTCGTCATCACCGCCAAAGTCCCAGGGCTGGCGTGGTGGCGATTCTTGGGGCAGCTCCCGGTGGTGCGCCCGCCCGCTGGACAATGCGGGCGGCCCCCAGGCACAGAGGCGGAGGGGGTCTCCATGTGCTGCACCGGCTCCCTCCTGCCCAATCAGAGCTGCGGGAGCGGGGCTTGCAGGCGCCGGCAGTGGGCAGAGAGCCCTCTGCTCCCCCGCCCAACCTGGCCCAACCTGACCCGACCCTAGGAGCCAGAGGGACCTGCTGGCTCTTAGGATCGCTGCACTCTGCCGGCGCTTGAAAGTCCTACTCCGAGGCTCCGGCAGCTCCCATTGGCACTTTTCCTGGCCAATGGGAGCCATGGAGCTCGTGCTTGTGGCGGGCGCAGCACGTGGAGAGTCTGGAGATACTCCTCCCCTTGCCACTCTGACCCTAGGAGCCAGAGACCTCCCAGCAGGGCTGGTGAGTGCAGCCAGGGAAGGGGGCAGGGCATGATGGAGTGAGTGTCTGGGGGCTCTGTGGTGGGGTGCTGGGCTGTGAGGTGGTGGATGGCGCTGGGCAATGAATCATTTGGACATGCTGATGTGTATTAAGAGTTACCAGTTGGTTGGAGGACTGATAGATCTGGACAGAGTTTATATTGAATGGGCAAATGAAAAATATTGCAGGAAAACAGTAAGGTTAGTTTAGCAGTCTTTGACATTTTGACCAATAAGGAAATTAAAATGCATTTGTAATTACATATCTTATTCTTGGCTGATAATCATTTATTGATATTTTTTAGGAAAATTTTAAATTTAAAAAACAAACTCTTGTTTTTCTTTTTTTTACTTATGATGTGTCTATCTGAAAACCCATATAAATTGACACAAATTGCAAATTAAAACTTTTTAAATGTATCAGCATTTTACTTGCTTGGACACATTTGCCTCATGGCGCACAAATTTGAACTCTGCTTCAGAAATTTGCACAGAAGAAATTTTTTGCACACACGGCCTGTCAAAAATTAGAGGGAACATTGTCCATGATCTCTAGAAATAAGCTCCATCTCCCTCAGCACCACATGGAAAATTATTTTCATGTGGGAAGCTCCTGGACATCAGAAAATGGGGGAGGTATTTCCTAGTGGAGAGGAGGCCCAATGGCACGGAGTGAGAGAGAAGTCGTCTCCTAAAGGGCAAAGCGTTTGAGTGAACTGCTCTGCCTCTCTTCCTTTCAGCCCTGGTGAAGGTGCCTAGCATGGGCTACTCTGCTGTGGAGGATTCATTAACACCCCCTCATCCCGTGACGGTGACGAAACAGGTGAGTCGCCCTGTAGGGTTCCTCGCTTGCACATCAGAAAGCTCCATGAGCAAAGCTCCCAAGCTGGATTTGCAACACCGTTTTCAGTAATTTTTAGCATTACACAGACTAACTCACTTTTGGCTGATGCGGAGCCTGATTCTTTCCTCTTTCTCACCAGGCAGACGGCTCTGTGACCATGGAGAATGGGGTTATCGCGACTCACCTGGACTCCATGGGGCGTGTGGTATCGCTTCGCTTAGTGCACTCGGGGAGGTATGATGATTATTCATCGTGTTTATTGCAGCTGTGCCTGAGGGCCAGTCCAGATTGGGGCCTCATTGTGCCAGGCACTGGGCAAACACAGGAGCAAATGGACCCTGCCCCAAAGAGCTGACGGTCTACGTTGTTTTTATTTAATGTTCATAGAATGTGGATCTTCTGTCACTGAAACCATCTCCAGTGATTCCACAGACCAGGTGTGAAACCCAGTGGGGACTAATTTGAGGCCTCTTCTCCTCAGTTTCATCATAACTAAGGCTGTCTGTGGGGCTTGAACCTCAGTCTGCCAAATGAAAGGCTGGTTCATTTCTCCCACCAGAGAACCTAAAGTGGCAGGTGTCTGTTTCCAGGCTGTTGAAATGTTGTTTCAGGTCACGGAATTCTTGTGTCATCCACGGCAGCTTCTTGTTCCATTGCTGATCCTCTGCCTCCCTGCTTTGTTTCAGAGAGTCAGTCCAGGATGGTCACTGCGCCAACCTGTTTGTGATATTTGATGACGTTCCCTTGTACTGGGATGCTTGGGACGTGATGGACTATCACCTGGAAACCAGGTAGGTGAGCAGTGCATTGTGGGTACCGGTACTTCTTTAGGGCCCTGCAAAGCTCTCTGCCTCTTGGTTCTTTGCTACTCTGTGATTGTAGCAAAGAACCAAGAGAGAGGACAAAACTTCTGCAGTGGAAAACTATGTGCTTGTTCTTCCCAGCCCTTTGTGTCCAGGGGAGTAGCGTAGAATAGTGTAAGATTACACAGCACCTGGGAGGGGTTCTAAGAATTCCTCTGGTGAGGAAAAACACAGCCTCAGGTGGGTGGGGAGTATCCCTGCTCCCTGCTTGTCTTCCAAGTGTAGGAGCCTGAGGTTAACCTTTTGAATTCATTGCTGTCTCCCCCTGAATCTTAACCCTTATGCTTGACATCTGTTTTAGGAAGCCAATCACAACCCTTCTGAAGCCTCTGGAGATTGTCCTGGCTGGGGGCCTGCGTGGAAGTGTGAAATTCTGTCTGCAGATCAGTGAGCGGAGTGTCATCACCCAAGAAGTCATCCTGGATGCCATGTGTCCTTATCTTCGATTCCTGACCCAGGTTTGGAAAGGCCTGTGCAGGCCACACCCTCCTGATACAGACTGCCGTGGTGGGAGGAGAGAATCCCAGAAGGACGAGTGTGTTGCAGAAATGGAGCATAGAGGTGGCAAAGGTGTGGATGGCCGGGGCGAGGTCCAAGGAAAGCTTGCATTCTAGGCAAGCCAAGACCAGAACTGGAGGAGAGTCAAGAAGCAGCCAAGATAGGGAACGTTCGTAAACAAAGACAGGCACGTCACCTCGCTGGAGGCAATACCCATTGCCTCTGCTGCCTCTCCTGGATGCCTCTATTCCCACCGAGCCTTTACTGCAAATAACGGGTGGCCAAATTTACTGACAGTCTGAGCTGCATACGACAATCTTCAGAAGTTTGAGAGCAGGGCATGCCTGCTGGGGCTTGGGGCTTCAGCCCCACTCCTGCTGAAGCCATGCGCCCTGTCAGGCATGTCCCATGGGACTTGAGCCCCAAGACCCCCCACCCTGCTGGGCAGAAGCTGGAGGTGACATGGGGGGGGACGGGACACGGTGGGTTACATGCCCCTCCAGATACTTGCCAGGGTTTGCTAGCCCCACTCGGTCACATGGTGCTGCCAGGCCCCATCCCTGCACAGCAGCTGCTGGAGTGGGCAAGCTGGGAGCTGCAGCTGTGGGGAGAGGCAGCCACACACAGCTGGGAGCTGCAGGGAGAAACAGTGTTTTGCGGCTGACTCTCTCCACAGAGCTAAAGCAGCAGCCGCTCGCTGCAGCTCCCAACTGTTTGCTGCTGTTTCTCCACAAGGAGCTAACACCTGGGTGCTGCAGGCAGGGGCCACTGAGGGTATGAGGGGGTGTGTGCCTGGGAGGGCATCACTCAAGCTGTTGGGGGGGGGGCAAATGTTTAAATTTTGCCCCCCACCCTCAGCCAGTTCCAGTCGTCTCTGGCAGATGCCCTGAGCCCCACCACCCTGCCGCAGGGCAGAAGCCCTGAGCCTCCCCTGCTTCTCCTACCCAGTCTGGTAGCGGGAGAATGGGCGGATCTGGGGGGGGCTCAGTGAGCTGCATTTTAACTGTAAAAGAGCCTCATGTGGCTTGCGAGCCACAGTTTGGCCACCCCTGGCATATAACGAAGCACTTCGGAAGAGCTTTGGGATTGTTTAAAGCCACTGGGATGGATTGATGTGATCAGGTTTTCCCACGTGCAGAGGCAGGAGAGTACAGTCCTAGGGCCAGTTTTAGCCCTTGCTTGATACTTTCCTGCTGTTGCCCTTGAACCAGGTCCCTGTTGGGTGGGGCTAACGAGCTGGCAGACAATGGGGAAGCGGGCACAGGGGAGCTGCTGTGGCGAAGATGACGCCGTCTTTCCTGTCTCCCACACAATGACCTGAGCCTCCTTTTGGCCGCCCGGTTTGCTCTAGGTTGACTGGAACGAGGCTCACCGATTCCTGAAGGTGGAGTTCCCGTTGCGGGTTCGGAGCATGAATGCAACGTATGAGATTCAGTTTGGGCACCTGCAGAGGCCGACGCACTGGAACACGTCTTGGGAGTGGGCTCGGTTCGAGGTAGGAGGGCAGCAGCCTGGGCCCTGCCGCTGCCCCAGCTCTCTAGGTAGAAATAGCCCTGATAAATGGACACCGTCCCTTCTTTCCCCACCCCGCGTGCCCTCTGAGAACAGCTCGCCTCGGGCCACAGCTGCTTGCTGACCTGCTGCAGGGATAGGCTGCCTCCTGGGCGGAGGGGAACCCGGCAGGAGCAGGTTCCCCGTATCCCAAGAGAGCAGCGCTTTAAGCAGGGACCTCGGTGAGAGCAAAACCTTGGGTCGCTGTGTCAGCGCCGCTGTTTTAAATCCATCCCGGGCGCAGATACGGCTTTGTACACTGACATGGCAAAGTACCAGCCTCCCACTGCCCAATCACCAGCTCCCTCCGGGCATCCAGACGGGGCTGAACTGTCTTGGAATGGCCTGTGGTTTGCCAGTCTGGGGCAGATGAGGCTGCATTTCAGTGTGAAGTGGGTCATGCAGTTCCCCAGAGCTAGGGAGTTTGCATCCCGGCCTCACTGCAGCTGCCTGTCAGTTTGGTGATGGAGCCCGAACTGCCTTTCCTTCATGGGGACTAGCTTTCCCATTACGCTCCTGATTGGTGCACCTAGGCTGTTGACAGGGATTGGCCCCAATAATCTCTGCAGAGCCCAGGGGGCCATTGGCTGCCTCCCCCAGCCACCCCTTGTGTTCTTGATCAGTGGGACAGTTTGTGTAGCACCCACCTTGCTCCACAAATGACCATCCCAGGTCACAGCCCCCGAATGCCAGGCTGGTTGTTTTCCCCAAGGTGTGGAGTCACAAGTGGATGGACCTGTCTGAGCACGGCTTCGGGGTGGCACTGCTGAACAACTGCAAATACGGCGCATCAGTGCACAAGAATGTGATGAGCCTCTCGCTGTGAGTGGGTGGGGGGGGGTGGGTCTGGGCAATGGATGCCTTGGTTTTACAGTTCTGCTCGCTGGGGATGCTGCAGTCCCGTGTGTGCTATTGTTTAACTTTGCAAACACTGTGGTCTGCACCCTGTATATAGCTGCGGGATTGGACTGGAAATGGAAGCCCTGGCACATACTGTGCTTTAGAATGTGTCCCATTTATAACGGGGTCCGCTCTCTGCCCCGTCTCAGCAAGTACAGAGGTTTTAACCCTTTCCTGCAGCGGTCAGGAATGCATGCCGCTAAGGATTACCTGTCATTGATCTAGCTATTGATCCCACTGTAGAGAGCAAGGTGCTCTCTAGATCAACTTCTTGAACACTTTGATCCTAGTATTGGGTCAGTGTTTGGTGACAAGTCTAGTCAGAACTAGGCCTCTGGCAAGTGAATGCAGCGGTCTTGTGGCAGGAGCTCCTCCTCCAACGGGGCACCGCCACAGAGCCTGACTGCGGTGCAGTTTGCAGGGGTTCCTGCTGCGTGTTGGAACGGCAGGGTGGTTTGACACCGGTAGTGCGCGTGCACTAGCGTTTAAAGGGAGTGGGGCTGGTTCTAGGCACTGCCAGTGGAAGAGGCTCCACCCCCTTAATCCGCCCTTCTCCTCTAGGCTGAGAGCACCAAAGTCACCGGATGCCACTGCAGATATTGGAACCCATCAGTTCACCTACGCCCTGATGCCTCACAGGGGTGAGTTTCGGGGGCTCAGCAGCACAGCCCTGATATGCCCAATAGGAGTCTGCCAATTCATGAAGGGAGCATGTGGGCAAAGAAGATCGCCCTCTCCTGGTGTGGGGCAGCGGCACGGCGACCACTCCCGTCTACTGGGGACGGCGCCGTTGCTGTTTCTCACTGTGCGGTGCACTTAGCTCCTGACAGCTGCTGTTATATTCTTTGTGCAGGTTCCTTCCAGGAGGCGGGTGTGATCCATTATGCCTACAACTTGAACTTCCCCCTGCACACCGGGCCAACTGTGTCAGCGCATTGTCCAGCCTGGAGTGCCTTCTCTGTGCACTCACCAGCTGTTGTGCTAGAAACCGTCAAACAGGCATGTGCCCCAAAGAGAGATGAGGAGGGCAGGGGTGTGTTGAAAGATGCCAGCTGCAGTATCTGCAGACACAGAGCACTGGCAGCTCTTGTGTTAGCATTGTGTATTGTTACAGCATTTTCGATTGACAGAGGCCAAGTGCCTTGCAGGAGAGTTATCTACAGCTTTCAGTCCTAGTCCAGTGATTGGTCCTTTTCATTCATCCTTAATCTGCCCCCACCTCCCAGATCTTTGGCATTCAGCTAAGCTGAGCAGGAATTTCCTACACTGACAGGGCAAGCAGTGTGGGCTAGTGGTTATAGCAGGAGTCTGGGAGTCAGGCAGCCTGACTCGCTGTTTAGACTTGGAGAAATCGCAGTAGCCAAAATCTTGAACCCATAGCCGTGGCAGCTTCTCTTCCATTTTTAGGCACCCAATTTACAGTGCCTTGGGCCTGATGTGCAGAGTTGCTGAGCGCCCACAAATCCAGCATACTTTGCTGGGTGGGGATAGGGCTGAGCTCCTCTGGAGATCAGGCCCACCATGAACACTCACAGTACAGGCATCTAAACCCAGTGGCCGCTTCTGGGAATTCAGGCCTGGATGGGCTGAACAATTCCTGGCTGTGTCAGTGCTCTGAGGGCCCTGGAAGAGAATTGCAAAGCATTACTCCTCATTACAGCCTCCTGCAGGGACTTGCAGAACTCTGAATCTGTTCTAAAAGGGGTGACGCAGCCAGGTTCAGGGTTTGACCTCTTCCTGCTGGCTATCCTCTAGTTGAAATGGTGAATCAAAGCTGCTCTTGAACATTTGATGATCGGCAGGAGGCACCGTGCCCTCTAGGCAGCATATGCTAGTGGCTAGAGTACTGGACTGGGGCTCAGCTGACCTGGGTTCTAGTCCCAGCTCTGCCACAGGCCTACTTGGTGTGTGTCCCTTTCCCTCCCTGTGCCTCAGTTTCCCTGTCTCTAATATGGGTTAATGATACAATGGGAGGGCGGGGGTGGTAAAGCATTTGGAGATCAGGTATCATTAGTCATCTGGCTAATCCTGAGAATAACATTTCTCTCTGTCCATGAAGGCTGAGGACAGGCTGGATGGGCTGTTAGTCAGGCTGTATGAGTCACATGGCAGCACAGTGGTCACGTGGCTCCAGACCTCCTTTCCTGTGAAGGAAGCAATCAGGTAAGTAGGTGGTGGAAGAGGGAGGCCACATATTCTGGGGCTTCACCTTCATCCTCTCTTCCTCTTCCTTCCCCAGCTGTGACCTCCTGGAGCGGCCAGACCTGAACAGTCATCTGCCACTGGAGGAGCATGGCCTGAAGCTTTCTTTTACGCCGTTCCAAGTGCGCTCTGTCCTCTTGATCTTGAGGCAGTAAGAGGACTACCCTGCTGGCAGCCCAGCCCCTATCCCGGCACCAGGCAGAAATCACCATGCTTGGGGCAATTCACTAGCTTTTCAAATCATGGACATGTCGATTCCAGCACCACAGCTACCCAATGAGGGTAGTAATGAGTTGCCCCTTTTCAGTGTGCGTCAAGGGGTGGTCTTGGGGCAGAGCACAGCTGCCTCTGGGCTCAAGTCAGCACTGATTCTGAGTGTAAATGCCTGACTGGTGGGCTACAGCCTTAGTAATGCCGGGGCGGGGTGGGGAGATCTTGATTTGTGGGGGAGGATCACAGAGCTGGTGTACTGGCTTAACCCACTAGTGAACATCCTGAATAGAATCCTGTCCCTTTCAGGGGAGAGGTGCTGGGGCTTGATAATGGCAGAATCGGTTCCTTTTACTGCATGCCCTACAACTCTAACCGTCCTATGCTTCCCTGGGTGGGGTTTTCTCCACAACACTAGCAGTGAGGCGCTTTACTGTTTCTGCAGACGTGGCTTCTTTGTGCCTAGTCTTTCTGTAAAAACTGAGCATTAAACACTGAATCACTTGCTGAGTAAAGTTCTGACTGTTTAACTCTTGCCTGTGGCATCAGAAATGGGGCCGCAGCCCTTCACTCAGACCAGTGCCCGGCAGCTAATAAAAGCCCTAGTGAGGAGCCTAGAAAGCTTTGTGGCTCCTAAAGTCCTGTTTTTAGGCTCAACTGTAACCCTCAAAGCTCCTGTTCGGCTGCCGTCCAACTCTGCAGGCCTTTCAGGTTCTGCAGTAGGGGCTAGGTTTCTGCCTCTCTATACTCATGCTGTTGTCTCACTCGAGGTGTCCATGGAACTGTCTCCTACCTACACCCCAGAGCGAGTGAGCCACAGCCTGGTGTTCCCCTAAATCACAGGTGGGGCCAGTGGGCTGGGCTCAGAGGCTGCCTAGCTCCACAGGACAGCTGCGGGGGAGGGAAACTTCCCTTGTGAGCTGTAGCCTTGTGATTAGAGTGCTGGGAGGAGACCCCTGGGTCAAGTCTCCCCACTGCTAGATAAGAAGACGGGATTTGTGCAGGGATCTGCTGCCTCTCAGGTCAGGGGCCCTGAGCATGGGATATTCTCATGTAGTCTCCCTCAATCTCTCCTATTGAGGTTTTCACTTTAATTAAATAATTGAATAATTAACAGGGCCAGAGAAAGTTATAATGACTCTGCCACCTCTCAGGTGAGTGCCCAAGCAGATGCCTGTTCAAATCCCTTCTCAGCTGGTAGAGGAGGGTCTTGAACCCCATTTGTCCATGCTCTTTTGTGGAATTAGGCAGCTTCTGAGTACACTTACTGGATTGGGCCCCGCTTATGACTTAGGCAGCCGAACCCCTATCTGCTCCTGGTTTGTGGATTCCTTCCAAAGGTAGGTGCCTTCCACCAGCCCAGACTTAGGGGCTGAACTCAGAGAGAGGGGCAAGGCTTAGCACACTTCTCTTGCTGGCCTCTTCCATTGACTCCCCACCTACCTTGCTGGCTTTATGCATTGTTCTCAAAGGCACCTGTCTCACCCCATTCACTGTGAAGGCCCCTACCGCAGGGTTGTTCCTGTGATTTTCTAGGTGTCTAAAAGTTAGGCATTGTGGTGCTTCAGACCCTTTTGTGAATTCAGGCCCTAGGGCTTTAAGTATCATTATCCCCACTTGACAGTGGGAAACTGAGGCACGGAGCAGTGATATGGCTTGCCCAAGTAGTCTACTAGTTTGAATCTATCTTGAGCCCTAAGAGGTAACCTACCAGCTAGAAAAATATTATTGCTACCATATTAGGCATCTATCTGGTGCTCATCACCAGCGTGGATGGAGATGCTGGAAGTGGTGCAGTTTTCTATATCATGCAATATTTAAATGTTGGGCATCCAATCACAAAAAGAGCCACAGCTCATAGAAAGGTGGTTTAATTTTGACCAAACTTGGCAGAAAGCATTGAAATACAATTGGTAATGGAACTACATACTCAAACCAACACTGGTTTGGAAAGATTGGGAAATATTTAGTCCCCCCAGTGATATATTTTATACATATTCCTGGCTGTTTTGCCTTTGGTTAAAACAAAAGTCTGTGGTCACACAACATTATGAGTTTGTTTGTACCATGTATTACATCAAAATATTTGTCATTATTTGTAAAATGTACTAATTTGAGAAAAGGTTTTCTGTCTGCTATTTTTCTGAAGTTATGCAGATAAGACCCCCTACCCCTTAATTACAAAACATATTTTGATGTTATCTGCTCAGCTGGAGACACACGTGAGGAAGGAACATGGAATGGAATCTGTAAGGCAAAGACAGAGCGCGTAGCCTTAAAATGTAGACTATTGCAAACTATAACCATGGCTGTTAAATGGTTAAGACAACATTGGCAGGGCAAATAACAGAAACAAAGAAAGAGTTAAAAGAAGCAGGGGAAGCCACAGAGCCCTGGAATATTCCCACTCTCCTAACAGGTCAGCAAGCAATCCAGGAACAGAATAAAACATTGTGGAAACAGCTGTAAAAAAACCTACAAAAAAAAAGAGATGTGCTGTGCTATTATAAATATTTGTGGTCAGCAGGCATCAGGTAGCTACCCTGTGCCTGAAGAGTGGGAACAGGAATGAAAAAAGGTATCCCTAGGAAAATTAAAAGATGCATTAACAGATGGAGTTGTCCCAAAACAGTTAACTGAAGCATATAAGGGCACTCCTGCACTCCATTTGGCAGACAGACAAAAGCAACAGACACTGGGACGGGGGGAGACAAATTGAGATTTTGCAAGAGCAGGTAACAACCCCCACTTTCAAAGCCCAGATAAAAACCAGGGGTGCAAGTTCCCAACCGCTTTAACCCCTGCAGCCACGCTCCTTGCTCATGGCTAAAAATATAACCACCTTTCTCAAATATTTTTACATACCAGTTAAGTTTTCCTTTATCTCCTTTCTCAGTTTGCTAAACTTGCTGCTGCTGCCAGTACCTTAAGATAACTTTATGGAGTTAATTTCTCTTGGCTCAGGTCTCGCTACCTTCCTCGGTTGCTCTTCATCCCCTCTTCCCCTTCCTCTCCTCACTTGGTCTCTCTCTCTCTCTCTGTTTTAAAAGTTATAGGTTTTCCAGAAACCTCCAGAAAAAGATTAAAACAACAATCAAACAAAGAAAAAAACAAAGTAAACATTTTACTTTAAAAAAAATCCAGTAAATTAATAATTTTAACCCTTCAGGAATGCAGTTGCTGGAATTACTCCTAACTTTCTTGAATTATGATTGCCAAGCAACAGAAATGCAGACTCTGCTTCTAATCCTAACCACTCACTAATATTTGAAACATGGGCTTTCCTTATTACCACATAGTAGAGTTTTAAAATAAAGTTAATATAAAATAATGGAAAATGTCTTGTTACTAAATTAATACAACAATGTTTGCAAATATCAGTATGAATTATTATTTTTATTAAAAATATTAAATAAGGTAATAACTTGCTTCTTTAAATGGCTAACCATTTTGTTTAATTTTTTATTTTTGTTTGTCTTATCTTGCATAGGTATAAATAAGAATTCTGGCCATTTGTTTTTAATTGTAAATTTGTCACGTATGCTGTCCTGTGTTGTATGTTGTGGGTGTAACATCACTTTTTTTTTAATTTTGTTGCAACAAAAGTCAATTTTATACCTTTAAAAATATATATATATATAAAGTGGTGCCATATAATATTAATACAATTTTTTTAAAGTTCAAAAAGGTCTGTTACAAATATGTACATATATTTCTGCCTCAACAAATAATGCAATTAAAAACCAAAAGAATTCTCTTTTATTAATCAGTTTTTTTATTTTTTATTCAATGAAAGAGGATATCTCAGCATTAAGAAGATTGTGAGCATCTATTCTAGCAATTAAGCATTACATTTAGTATCAAATATTAGTAACGCACCTCAAATAAAAATTAGTATCTCTACAATTGCAAAAGTATAGCTTGCGTTATAAAAGACTCAGTCACCATTACATTGTAAACAAACTCGGTTGATCTGTGTATTAAATTTGGATTAAAAAAACCAGAAGAAATGTAAAGCAAACAAACTTTATTATGTTAACTAACTAGCTGTTTAAAGTTGCATCCCACAGACCAAAGACATCAGTATACAGTGAAGGAACCCCCAAGCATTTAAAAAAAAAAAAAAAAAAAAAAAAGGAAAGTGCTTTATAAACAAGAGACTGGTCAACTACGCCTCAGTTTACCATATATGGACAATTAAGTTGGTAATCAGCTAGAAACCACTAGCTGAACCAAGTTAAACTGTCATTTAATTGAATTTGGCTACTGTGTACAAACCTATTGTATTATTGCTGTATTTCTGTATTATTGCTGTAGAACATTTACAATGTGCATAACCTTGCTAAACTGTTTAACCAACACACAGGTAAAAATCAACAAACCAATGGCAGCAAACAACATGAAGGCAAGAAAAAAAATGAAGTTACATAATAACTACAAATTGGGTACAGAAATTCCCTGGTAGTACCACCCAAAGAATAGAGCAATATCTTGGGCTCACACGTGCACTATCTGAGTCCAAGCTCCACATTATCACCCTGCTTACTCTGAGTGTTTGCTTTGAACATACAAATGGGCATAATGGGTCAGACCCCTACTCCTATCTAGCCCAGTATCCTGTTTTCCGATAGCGGACGGTGCCAGGGGCTTCACAGGGAATGAACAGAACAGGGTAATTATTAAACAATCCAGTCCCAGCATCTGGCAATCAGAGGTTAAGGACACCCAGAGCATAGGTTTGCATCCCCAACTGTCTTGGTTAATAGCCATTGAAGGACCTATCCTCCATGGATTGATCAAATTATTTTTGAACCCAGTTATATTTTTGGCCTTCACAACATCCCCTGGCAATCAGTTCCACAGGTTAATTGTGCGTTGTGTGAAGAAGCACTTCCTTCTGTTTGTTTTCAACTTGTTGCCTATTAATTTCATAGGGTGACCCCCTGATTCATGTGAAGGAATAAAGAAGACTTTCTTCATACAACTCATGATTTCCTGGACCTCTATCACCCACCCCTGTCACCTCTTTTCTAAGCAGAACAGGTTTTTTTTTTAAATCCCTCATCCTGTGGAAGCTGTTCCGTCCCCCTAATCATTTTTCTTGCCCTGCTCTATACTTTTCCCAATTCTACTCTATATTTTTTGAGATGAGTTCAGAACTGCATGCAGTATTCAAAATGTGGGGGGTACCATAGATTTAAAAAGTGGCATGATGCTATTTTCTGTCTTATCTAGTGGTTCCTCACATTTTGTTGGATTGCCACTGCACACTGAGCAGCTGTTTTCAAAGAACTAGCCACAATGACTCCCATGATCTTTCTTGAGTGGTACTAACTCATTTAGATTCCATCATTTTGGATGAACAGTTGGGATTGTGCTTTCCAATGTGCATTACTTCGCACTTATCAACATTGTATTTCATGTGCCATTTTGTCACCCAGTTTCATGAGATCCATTTGTAATGCTTCACAGTCAGCTTGAGTAAGTGTGTTTTGTCTGCAAACTTTGCCACCTCACTGTTTACCCCCTTTTCCAGACCATTTAGGAATATGTGAAACATCACTGGTCCCAGTACAGCTCCTTGGGGGACCCCACTATTTACCTCTCTCCACTTAGAAAACAAAGGGTAGGAATAAATAGTCAATTTTCAATCTTTTAACCAGTTACTTTTGCTAGCTGCTCTTCAAAGTCTTTCTGGACCTACCTTTTCCACTTGACTTACCAGAGTTTATGCGCCTTTCTATTTTCCTCAGCAGGATTTGACTTCCATTTTTTAAAGGATGCCCTTTTGCCTCTTTTATGCTATTGTTTAGCCACGGTGGCACTTTTTTGGGCCTCTTACCCCCCCCCCCCCAAAAAAAGCATACACTACATTTCATCTGAGCCTTTCCTATGGTGTTTTAAAATAGTTTCCGTGCAGTTTACAGGCATTTCACTCTTGTGGCTCCATTGAACTAGCCTTCTCCTTTTTGTATGTGTCCTTCCCCTTTTTCGAAGCTAAATGTTACCTTGGTGGGTTTCTCTGGTATTTTCCCCCTATTGGGCTGTTAAGTTTAATTACATTATGGTCACTCTTACCAAGTCGTTTGGCTCTATTCACTTCTTGGACCAGATCCTGTGCACCACTAAAGCGCAATCAAGAATTGCCTCTCCCCTTGTAGATTCAAGGGCTAGCTGCTCCAAGCAGCAGTCATTTAATGGTGTCTAGAAATTGTCTTACTGTAGCTCTTCCTGAAGTGACATGGACTCAGTCAATATAAGGCTAGTTGAAATCCCCCACTTATTACTGGGTTTTCTGGTTTTAGAGCCTTTCTAATTTCTCTTGGCATTTCACTGTCACTGTCCCCATCCTGGTCAGGTGGGTGGTAGCATATCCTTACTGCTATATTCTTATCATTCAAGCCTGCAATTTCTATCCATAAAGATTCTATGGATCGTACCATTGATTCCTTTAAGATTTTTACTATATTTGACTCTATGCTTTCTTTCACATATAGTGCCACTCCCCCACAAGCACAATGTACTCCGTCATTCCTATATATTTTGTACTCTGGTATTACTGTGTCTCATTGATTATCATCATTCCACTGAGTTTCCATGATGTCTATTATATCAATAGCCTCCTTTAATATGAGGCACTCACATTTACCCATCTTTATATTTAGAATTCTAGCATTTGTACACAAACACTTATAAAATGTCAATATTTAGTTGTCTGCCTTCAAGTCATATAACTGAATGGGACTCTTTTATTGACTCTTCAGTGCCTACCTGCACTTTATCAACTTCTATCCTCTCCTCTTTACCAGGATATAGAGTATCCCCTTTAAATTAATCCTCCCCTAAGGGATGTCTCTGTCTAAACATTGTGCTCTTCTGCAGCTATTGGCCCTTAGTTTAAAAACTCTATGACCTATTTTAATTTTACATACCAGCAATCTGGTTCCATGTTGGTTTAGGTGGAGCCCAACCTTCCTGTATCGGCTCCTCCTTTCCCCAAAGGTTCCCCAGTTCCTAATAAACCTAAATCCCAACAACAGCATCTCATCCATGCATTGAGACCCTGCAGTTCTTCCTGTCTAACTGGCCCTGTGCGTGGAACTGGAAGCATTTCAGGGAATGTGACTGTGGAGTTCCTGCACTTTAATCTGTTACCTAACAACTTAAATTTGGCCTGCAGGATCTCTCTCCTACCTTTCCCTATGTCATTGGTCTGACACATACCACAACCAAGGGCTCCTCCCCAGCTCTGCACGTGTCAATCTAGATGTCTTCAGAGGTCCACATCCTTTGCAACCAGCAGGCCATTCACCATGTGGTTCTCCCAGTCATCACAAAACCTATCGATATTTCTAATAATCGAATCCCCATGAGTGTGAACTGGACTAGATGACCTCCCAAGGTCCCTTCCCATCCTATGATTACCTATCTCTTCCCAATAACTGGGGTTACCTCCTATGGAGGAGTATCCTTAATGCAAGAGGATACTATGTCTTTACCTTAAAGGAGGGTCCTAACTCTGGGATTTTTTCCCTACACTCTAGCTTGGTGTTCTCCTTCCTGGAGACTTTCAAACATGTTCTTGCATGTGGCTCACAAACCTGATTCCTTGTGATCTGCCTCAAGTTCTGGTATTGCAGAATGGATGCCAGGCACTACTTTCACTGCTTGTGCGATGTTGTGAAAAAACCCCCCCAGCTATACTTCACAACCAGCTGATCATCTCTATTCACACTCCCTGATCCCATCACTGAGGAGAAAGTTTGCATTGTTACGCTTATTCTTTGAATCCGATATGAACTTCAAGTCTTGCTTTGGTAATGGTGTTACCACAGTGTGGTTCCAAAGGTCTTACATTTGGACATTCCCCTTGTGGGCTCTCTCACCAGTTTTCATTGATTCTTCATTTGCACCAACAGCAGGGTATTGACCTTTTAGTCAAAGGATAAATGTTCAGTAGCTGATCAGAGAGCTCCCCAAAAGTTTTTCACTTGGCAGAGTTGGTGCACACCAGCGGCAGAATCCTTGTGACGTCAGTAATAGCTAATGTTGGCTCACAGGAGTCTGGTAGCTCAACCATTGATAGATTTTTCTCCAGCCAAGACAACGTGCTGCTCTTTGGGGTCTTTCTTAGGGCTTGTCTATACTACTGCGGGTGTTCAATCTAAGATACACAATTTCATCTACGTTGTGCAAAAGGGGCAGGGATGTTAAAGCATTCCCACGGCAGCACTTTAACGTGGGCTGCTTACAGGCTGACACTGTACCGGTTCCCTTTCACCCCTTTCCAGGGTTCAATCCAGACTGTTGGACCGCTGTGTCCCCTCAGTTCTCCAACATGGGTTGCCTTTTACGCTGCTTTGCTGTGAGAGCAACCACTTCTGGCTTGCTCACACACAGCCTCTAGCATGTAGACTACTCCCAGCTGAGTTAGACGAGTGCTCTTTGAATTATACTGCAGAGGGAAACAAGCAAATTCCCAGACCCAGACGTGTCCCCAGAAATGTGCCCAGCTCTCTCCTTCTTGACAAGGAAAGCTCATAGAAAGCCTATCATTTCATTAATAGAAAATAATATGCACAAATCTTGCTATCCAAATGGAGTTTCCCCAAACACTTCAATCCAAATAAAACAGGAAAATAAGTTTAACAACTACAGAAAAATCGATTTTAAGTGATTACAAGGAATGAGGCATAAAGGTCAGAAATGGTTACAAAGAAATAAAAGGTAAAATGCAAACTAATACTTAACCTAACAAGCTAAGTGAACTTAGAGCAAGAAGGTTTCTCTCACTATAGGCTTACAACAGTCTGGCTGGATTCCTCCCAAACCAGGACCCCTCCCCAGGTACCATGATGCTTTCTTTGTCTTTCAAACATTGTCGATACAGTGAGTAGAGATGAGGGCAGAAAGGTGATTTGGGGCCTCTATTCCTCATTTTTGTCTTTTCCTCCTCTTTGAAGATCATTTCCAGCTGGAGTTCAGGCGACAGCCACTCTGTTTACCCCAGCTGTTCCATTGTCAAGATTCCCAAATTTCTTGCTCACACCTTTCTTACTGCCAAAGAACGATTGCTTAACCAGGTGATAGGCCATTTGATTATGCTGCCAGCTGGCTGCAGTGCTGGCTAGCCTTGGTCTCTGGGCAAATAGTTTGAAGCTGTTTTTCTAAACTTGGAGCATGTCTCAGTAAAATCACACAGTAGAATCTTATAATTTTACACACAATGTTGCCACACACATTTTACTAGGACAATAATGTTCAGCAGATTATGAGCTTTTAATTGATACCTCACAAGGCATACTTTGTACAACTGTGATCATGGTTTTGTAAAAATGGTGAGCATAAGGGTACAGACTGTCACAGGGGGCATTCTCAACAGCCCTTCAGCTTCACTGCAACAGTTTCCTAATTCAGATGGGGAGCCAGGGCTCTCACCCACAGTCAAAGGCCCCCACTCCCTCCAGACATGAAAAAACTAGTTCTAGCCAAATGATCCAGGCTAGCACCTGAATTGGTGCCAGAAGAATCTGCCATTAACTCCCAGTTATTACAAGGGCTTCTTTATTCGCTTTATGGACAGGTATTTCTATAGCATCCTTCCCCATTTGAATCCTCACATTGAATCCCCATGTGAATGCTCACAACAGGAATCCAGCAAAGCTTAGCTATGGCCTCTAGAACCTCCCTTTAGTTGGCTGGAAAGGAGGCACATCCAAATCACTAGCACCCAGAAAGGGCAGGTCCCAGCAGAATGGCCTGAGCTGGCTGTAAGCCATACTATGACTATATTGCCCTAATACTTGGCCTCCAGAACAGCAGAGAGTCTCCTGCAGTGATAGCAAAGCAGCCACACAAGGGATTGTTTATGGAAAGGTTTTATTGTTAGTACTAAAATCAGATTTTAAAAGCACTGGCAGTTGGGTCAGAGAACCACACTATAGGGAGGATGGGCAGGTTGGCTCAGCTGCTGAGCCTGTAACCTCAGGGCACTGGTTTCTGGGCAGCCCAGCTCAGGAGTGACTGACTGATAGACTCATTCCACACAACAGCTAAGTGTTTGCACATCCCCTTTGCAGAGGTCAATTTTTGAAAGAGCCATCCAGGTTGTCCTACCTTCTGATCCGCTACAGCGCTCAGGCACACTAGCGGGGACAGCAGGGAAAAGCTTGCATGGCCGCTGCCCAGAGACTGCATGCGTGTCCAATAGCAAAGTTGATCCCTTATTCAGACATGCCACTGCCGCCCTCCTCCTGAGTTATATGAGATAAAATGCTGCTGATCTGCAAAGCTCATCCCTCCTGCAGAGCAAGGGTTAGAGACTCTGGAATCAGCCAGGGCAATAAAAACATTTGCAAACTCTGCTCTGACCCCATTAACTTGGGCCAAACACAGCCTCAGAAGCCAGAGCCATCTCATGGCAGCGTGCAGGGAGGCTGCAAAGGGCAGCTGAGCGCAGGGAGCAGGGAAAGAAGAGCTATGGTCTTCTGAGGATTTTTAACCTGACGCTCAGGAAACTTTCAACCTCAGACTTCCCCCACTCGGCGCGTCCCCACCTCTCTGCCCAGAGCTGCCAGCTCTCAGCTGCAGTCACCAGCGGGTGCCCAAGCAGCTTCCAAGGGGTTCGATACAAAGTTGCCCAATTGCTGTGTCCTGAAGCTGTATTTAAAAAGGAATAAAACCCCATAACCGAGCAGGGAGGCTGACGCCATGGCACTACCTTCACCATTTCATGGGGCGGGGGCTGCTTAGAACCCCTGCAGCAAGCCACCTCTGAGAAGGGATCTAAGAAACAAAGCAACGGGCACGCCCGCTTCAGAGAAGAGTCACCCCAGCAGCTGCTCCCCGCGCATCGCCCTCAGCACGTGCAGCAGTAGCAAGCGAGCTGCCATCTGAGTTGGAGCGAGGACAGATGCCATGCCAAACCAGTCATTCAGCCTTCACCCGCCTGGATCTTGGGGCAGCAGGAGCTATTCCTAAAAAGACAGGAGAGAAAGTCAGAGCAGTGAGAGGGCAAAGTTTGACAGTCAAGCTACCTGTTCCCTGCAGCAGGGGAAATTCACTTTCTCCCATGGGAAGACTGAAGGGGGCGGGAAACTGGGAGGGAGGAGGCGAGTGCCAATTGCTTCCTAATAGAATTCAGATCTCAGTCCTGGCCAGATCTGGGACCCCAGGATCCTGTGTAAGGTATCACCCACCCCAACCTACCAGTCTGCTATCCTGGTGTTCATTAAGGATTCACTCGCTGCGGACCCACCATTCCTACAGTCAGTGATCTGGTCACACAACACGTGCAAAGAGAATTAGCTTCAGAGTTTCTAATTCCAGTGGCTGGCCAACAATCCTACAGTGTGTGGGTGGTGGATGGGGCTTCCCTTTCCCTGCAGAACACAAGCTCTTATTTCAGTTTTGAAAAAAAGCCAGATTGACCTTGACCAGCATAAGCCATCCAGGCTTATCCCCCTCCCATGCTCATGTTGGAGCCAGAGCAGAATTCTAACCTGTGCTTCTCCGAGCAGATGTCTGCCTCTTCCTATCGGCAGCAGGAGTTTTGCTCGTGGGAGACTCTTGATTTGCCGATGCTTTCCTTCTGGACCTGGCATTTGGTTTTCTTGCTTCATGTCCCTTGGCGTTCTCAGCTCCTGGGACGAGCTCTTTCCCCTTCTTCCTGCCAGATCGCGTTGCTACCTTCTCTTGGCTGCTGCTGGCCTTCGAACTTCTCTTAAGCACCGGCTTTGTGACCTAGGCAGATGATTGAAATGTGCACTCTCAGTCACAGGGAAGCGACTTTAGCTTCTTCTGTACGTTTGAAAGTTCAGGGGAACCGGAGGCAAAGGCTGTTGTGGGACGTGCAGTCGCTGTTCTGGGATGACCTTCAGATGCACAGTTTTAACCATCTGTCCTATGGAGTTTACTCCACACACATCAGCTGGGAGCAAACTGGGGCAAGTTTTAAAATGTAAACTGCCTAAAGTCAGGCACCAAAAGTGAACATTTGGCCTTGTTCTCCACCTCAGGAATGCACATCACCAGCTGTTCACGCAGCCACTACTAACCCTTACAATAAATGCTGAGAGAACATCTGGAGCTGTGCAAGGCAAAGACAGAGCTCACATCATTGGCTTTGGAGCAGGGACCGTCTACTACTCTGTCTGTACTGCACCCAGCGCAGTGGAGTTCTTGGCTGGCCCTTAGAAAGAATCATATTTATTCTGATAGCGCCTATGTTACACAGACAGAGGTATTTTGCAATCCGCCAGTCAGATATGCGTAGGGATGTTTGCGGATTTGCAAAGTTTAACAACAAAGGGGAATAGATTAATTGTTTCACCATTACCCCAAACAAGGGCAGTAGTACCAGTAAGATTTGCCACAGCCTCAGGTCAAGAGCAGCTGTATTTTGATTAAACGTTTTGCAGGGACTTAAGCAGTTAAAAAAGCTGCATCTGTACCCACCCTTAAGACGCTTCCTTTCGCCAGGTCGCACAACTTCTGTAGTGTTCCAAAGACACTCCTTGATCAGCATGACCCTGTTAGCTATTTGTCTCTTACTGCAACATTGACATTTGCAGTACATTGCTCACTTTCAAACGTGAGATTAAATAATGTCTGGACAATAGAAGTGTGTTTCTTTAACCCCACCCGAGGCCAGTGGGCAACAGTTAGAACTGCCGAACCAGCAGAGACTACTAAAAAATAAAATAACCTGTTATTCGTGTACTGCGTTCATTTCATCCTGAGATGATTTTAATGAGAGCGCGGGGTTGAGATCCCAGCTATCAGAATATCTCTGGGATGAGGAGCCTCTCTACAGAGTCGTGTGTACAAAGAGAGTGTACAAACATGCACATACGTGCCTAGTGTCAGGATATGTGCCAGTAAAGTGTCTATGACTTAGGGGGCTAGTTGAGAGAGGCAGTATTATCTAGGGTAGTGTTTAGAGGACAAAAGTGCGAGTTTGGGTTCTATTAGTTTTAGTCCTGCTTCACCGACCCCTAACGGCAACACATTGGTCCCTCTCTGTTCTACAGTTTTCTCATCTGGGAATAATGGGCGGCTGTGAAGGCTGAGATGGTGTTTAGCTTCTTCCATCCAAAGATCCAATGAAATGCACAATGGGGGCAGCAGGGGAATGACTCTGGGAGTAGAGGGGCCCCCATAAACACTGAGAGATACAGAAGACATCTAGACTAAGGCTCTGTACCTTTGGACTTGAAGGCTCAGGGTCAGCATTCACCCGCGAGCGCCTCTTGCGGGATTTTTCCCCTGCAGGAGAGAACGTTAAGACGACAGTTTAACTCTGGAGGCGAGAAAGGGGCCTGACTGCAGCTGAGTCAGAGGTCTAATCCCCAGCCCTCTTTTCCTCTGGGAAGCCATCCAGGGAAGAAAAGCTCCCACATCTGGTCTGGAAGCTTGGAGATGGTTCTGAGAGAGGTTGGACACAGCTGGCCTGGTTTTGTGGACATCTTGCCTGGACTACACATGAACTCAGTGTATGGAGGGCGCTCAGAGTGGGCTGGTTTGCATAGCTCTCCCTCCACAGAGCAGGTATAGCACAAAGAGCAACGGTGCTAGCTTCCCCACATTCACACGCAAGGACACTTGTAGGGTACACAGGCCAGTTGATACTGGGCTGCCAACAATAATGGGACCCTTGGAGACTCACTATCTCCTTTCACCCGGGCTGCTGAACTGCCACCCAGTGGTAATGATGCGTAACCATTACTGGATTCAGGGCAGTGAGCTAGAGTTTGAGAAGAGTGTCGCTTGTTTCCTTAACCTTAATAATTCCACAGCAAGTGAAGGATCTCCCTGCCTTTCCCAACCCAACCAGAAGCAAGAGAACCCTGCAACGCATGAAAGAGTAAAGCTGATGTTCACCTTTCGGGGCCATAGGTCCAGGCTCCCCCTGCAAAGGAAGGCAGAGCTTTTAGACAGTGCCCTAACCCAATCCAAAGGGCAGTTCAAACCCCCGCATCAGGCATCACAGGTCTCAGCAATGCTGCCAGACCCAGCAGAGGGGCACCCGTACACATCGCAGATACACCTTGGAATTCAGCAAGGCATGCAGGGACATGTCTATGGACAGAACTCTGAGGTTTTTCCATGCCCCTATGATGGACAGCTTGTCTTTGGGACAAAGAAAGCAGAGACCACATGGCAAGAGACTATAAAAAGCTGCTGCAGTTCCTCCATCTTGTCTTCAATCCCGCTTCTTACTTCTGGAGGGACTTTGCTACAAACTGAAGCTCTAAACAAAGGACTAATGATCCATCCCAGCTGTGGATGCACTCCAGAGACTTGATTTGAACCTGCAGTTTATTCTATCAGTGTTACAAGCCTGAACCAAGACGTTTGCCATTACAGTATGTAATTGATTCCATTTAACCAATTCTAGCTCTCATCTATATCTTTTTCCTTTTATGAATAAGCCTTTAGATTTTAGATTCTAAAGGATTGGCAACAGTGTCATTTCTGGATAAGATCTGATTTGTATATTGACCTGGGTCTGGGGCTTAGTCCTTTGGGATCGAGAGAACCCTTTTTCTTTTACTGAGGTATTGATTTTCATAACCATTTGTCCCCATAACAATTGGTACTGGTGGGGATACTGGGAAACTGGAGTGTCTAAAGGAATTGCTTGTGTGACTTGTGGTTAGCCAGTGGGGTAAAACGAAAGTCTTCTGTTTCGCTCGGTTGGTTTGTCTTGGTGTGCACAGAAACCCCAGCTTTGGGCTGTAACTGCCCTGATTTTAAGCAATTTGTCCTGAGTTGGCACTCTCAGTTGGATCCCACCAGAACCAGCATAATTACAGGCTGTTAAGAAGGAGATGCTGTCCTAATAGCACCCACTATCACCAGATAAAGAAACCGATCTTAAGATGGTTAAAGAACACTTAGTTTGACAGCATTCTGTCTGGCAAGAAATCACTTATCAATAGCTGTGGGTGTGAAATCCTCATTTCTTTATTGTTTTGTCTTTATGGACTCCACTTACCTATTGTTTGTCTGTATGATCTTTCTCTGGTTCTTTGATTGTTTCTGTCTTACATAATTAATTTTGCTAGGTGTTAATTAATTAAGGTAGTGGGGTATGATTGGCTAGAGAATTTTGTTGCAATATGGCCCAACAAAGAAAACAACAGAACGCCACTAGCCATCACCTTCAGCCCCCAACTAAAACCTCTCCAACGCATCATCAAGAATCTACAACCTATCCTGAAGGACGACCCATCACTCTCACAGATCTTGGGAGACAGACCAGTCCTTGCTTACAGACAGCCCCCCAATCTGAAGCAAATACTCACCAGCAACCACACACCACACAACAGAACCACTAACCCAGGAACCTATCCTTGCAACAAAGCCCGTTGCCAACTCTGTCCACATATCTATTCAGGGGATACCATCATAGGGCCTAATCACATCAGCCACACTATCAGAGGCTCGTTCACCTGCGCATCTACCAATGTGATATATGCCATCATGTGCCAGCAATGCCCCTCTGCCATGTACATTGGCCAAACTGGACAGTCTCTACGTAAAAGAATGAATGGACACAAATCAGACGTCAAGAATTATAACATTCAAAAACCAGTTGGAGAACACTTCAATCTCTCTGGTCACTCGATCACAGACCTAAGAGTGGCTATCCTTCAACAAAAAAGCTTCAAAAACAGACTCCAACGAGAGACTGCTGAATTGGAA
The DNA here is from genome assembly GCF_009764565.3 of Dermochelys coriacea. NCBI lineage: Eukaryota > Metazoa > Chordata > Testudines > Dermochelyidae > Dermochelys > Dermochelys coriacea. Next base: position 48,083,664 of record NC_050077.1, on the reverse strand, counting down.
TTAATTTGCAAACTGGATACAATTAACTTAGGCTTGAATAGAGACTGGGAATGGATGAGTCATTACACAAAGTAAAACTATTTCCCCATGGTATTTCTCCCTCCCACCCCACCCCCCACTGTTCCTCTGATATTCTTGTTAACTGCTGGAATTAGCCTACCTTGCTTGTCACCATGAAAGGTTTTCCTCCTTTCCCCCCCCTGCTGCTGGTGATGGCTTATCTTAAGTGATCACTCTCCTTACAGTGTGTATGATAAACCCATTGTTTCATGTTCTCTGTTTGTGTGTATATAAATCTCTCCTCTGTTTTTTCCACCAAATGCATCCGATGAAGTGAGCTGTAGCTCACGAAAGCTTATGCTCTAATAAATTTGTTAGTCTCTAAGGTGCCAAAAGTACTCCTTTTCTTTTTGCGAATACAGACTAACACGGCTGCTACTCTGAAACCTGTCATTAATAAATAGAGGTTAAGTAGGATACTACTGTGTAAGGCTCTTTCACTGGTAAAAGACCCCATAAACCCGCAAAAGATTAGGCCCTGAGTCCAGAGGGAATGAGTGTTTGCTCTGAGCCCAGAGGAGTAGAGCCCAGAGACCACGGAGTGCCTAACTTGAGAGGGTTATGCCTAAGCCCTAGGAACTAGGTAGACGTGGGTGCCCTAGAGTGCGCAAGTGACAGAGAATTTTGTGCGGGTAACAAAGGGACAGACTTTGTGCTAGGCTTAGCCAATGTCTTCTGGTGATGAAGAGTGGAAGGGGCTGGGAGAAGGCCAGAGCCAGATTAACTCTCTCCTGTGGGCCCGGGGCTATTAGATTTTCTTGAGTCCCTGGGGGTTTGGAGTGGGGGAGTGGGCTCAGGGCTGGGACAGGGTATTGGGGTGCGGGGTGTAGGCTCTGGCCGGGAGGAACTTACCCTTGGGCAGCTCCTGGTCGGCGGTGCAGCAGGGCTAAGGCAGGATCCCTGTCTGCCCTGGCTCCATGCTGCTCTGCTCCCCGAGGTGGCTGGCATGTCAGCCCCTAGGCAGAGGGGCCAGGCCGCTCTGCGCGGTGTACCCTGCCTATGCCTGCAGGCGCCACCCCCACAGCTCCCATTGGCTGCAGTACCTGGCCAATGGGAGCTGCAGAGCTGGCGCTGGGGGCAGCGCGCAGAGATTCCCTCAACACTCTCTGCCTTGGGGCCGCAGGGGCACATTGGCGAGCCGGTGCTCGCAGCTCCAGGCCTGGGGTAGGGCGCCAAGGCTTGGGAACTGGTGTTCAGCCTGCGGCATGGAAATTTGCTGTGGGCTGAATGAAAAGAAGCAGCGGGCCACATCTGGCCCATGGCCCTGGGGGGGCCTCCTTAGCCCAAGGCCCTGGGCTGCAGCCCCTAAAGCCCCTGCATTAATCCGGCCCTAGAGAAGACGTCCTGCTGGTCTCCTCTTACAGTGGGGTCCAGGCCCCACGGTAGGGACAGCGATCATGAGTCAAGCCTCTCTGAGTGCAAGGCCACCGCAGTTCATACCTGAAACCAGATGGTCCTACCATTGCCATCACGCAGCGACCTCATGCCAGGGACACAGTAACACTGCAGCCACTCCTCAAAGGCTGCAGTATCATCAGAGGGCTCCGTCCCGTAACCCTTCCCCCCTGGTGGGACACAAAAACGAGGAGCATCAGGGAAAACTCTCAGCTCCAAGGTTCCCCCTGCAACTCCAGAAGTGAGGGGCTGATCTGCTGTGGGCTTTGCTCTATTCTACAGTGACCCCTGCTGGGGGCTGCAGCAATGTTCAGCTACAGCTTTCTGAACCCTTCCAGGGGCTCCCTCTCACATACCCAATGTGGGATAGCTTGGAGATGGATTTGCACCTCTCCAGCCTGCACACACGCAGCTTGAAAGCATTCAGCTCTCTGGAGCTTGGTGTTTTTAAGGGACTGCCTCTATTTCCACACCAGCTGGAGACATCGACTGCTCCGATAAACCAAGAGGTCGTCAATTTCTCTTGTATCAGGCGTCACTCGTCTGCATTTGCTTCCCCACCAATGTCTGCAGCTGTCTGGCTTGCTCACCACAGTCCGTGTGCAATGCAGTTAGCTCTGGTGAGGCTGAAATCCTCAGAGGAAGTCTGGGAAAAATCTACAGCAGGCTGAAGCAGAGGCAGACCCAAAAAAGATGCAAGAGAGGGAAAATAATGGATGGACCATGGGGCCTCTCCTTGCTTAGTCCCAGAGAGGAAGACAGGAACACCTCCCAGCTAGGACAGGGAGTGAAGTCTGTACCCTGCAAGCAACAGTTGTGTAGGGAACACTGAGCAGGGTGACAGAACATGCACCTGCTCTCTGCTCTTCAGCGAACAGGGCCACCATGGGTCTCTCCTATTATAGACTTTACAGTCAGAAGGGACCATCAGGATCATCTAGTCTGACCTCCTGCACATTGCAGGTCACAGAACCTCACCCACCCTCTCCTGTAATAGACCCCTAATCTCTGACTGAGTAACTGATGTCCTCAAATCATGATTTAAAGACCTTAAATTACAGAGAATCCACCACTGACACTAGTTTAAACCTGGAAGTGAACCATGCCCCACACTGCAGAGGAAGGCAAAAAATACCCAGGATCTTGGACAATCTGACCTGGGGGAAAATTCCTTCCTGACCCCAAATATGGTGATCAGTTAGACCCTGAGTATGTGGGCAAGACCTAGCAGGCAGACCTCTGGGAAAAATTCTCTGTAGTAACGCAGAGCCCTCCCCATCGAGTGTCCCATCTCTGGCTGCTGAGGATTTTTGCTACTGGCTGATGACAATAGCAACCCGTTGAAATCTGAACGATTTCAGTGTGATGGAAGTAGCTTTGTAGGGGCCACTTGCACACCCCACAGGTCATGTCTGGTGTCACCCTGCCACTCACATAAAGGCCCAGCCTCCTCCCACTGGCATTAAATGCCCAGCCTGAGCGTTTTCATACAGTGCCCCTGCTTCCTGCTACCCCTGCCCCAACCCACCCGAGCAGGGCTCTGTCCTACCCCTCCCCCGTTGCAGAGCGTCTTCCCAGCTGAAGGCAGCAGGGATCCAACCCCAACTTCAACATCTCATTGTAACTCCTCCTGCTGGTGTGGCTGAGTCACCTCCACCACAGGCTCCATGGCCCACTGCAGGGCAGGAACCCGGGGCTGTGCTCCCTGAGCTATCTCCTTACCCATGTGAATGACCTCCATGGGCACCACATGGCAGAGCTCCAGCAGGTCAGGATTCTCCTGCTTTAGCTTCACTTTCTTGCTCAAGGTCAGGTCCGGACTCTGCTGGGTTTGAGAGGAGGAGATTCAAACAGGCAGCCCAGACACAGCCCAAGCCAACCCTCTCTCATGCAACTCTTCCCCACCCATCCAGCCCTTCCTCCTCCCAGCAAGGGTCGGCCCACCCTGCAATCTGAGGTGCAACTGAGCACGTGCAGGTGTACCTGAACCAGCTTGCTAATAGCCACCAGCGTACATACCCAGGGTCCCAGGCAGTCTTGTATTCGGGTGCCTAACCTGAGCGCCAGGGCCTCTCTGCTAGTTTTAGCAAGCCAGCTGAATCAAACAGAGCTTGGGTATGTTGACCCGTGCTGCACTTACACTTCTGACTGCGGTGTAGACCCTATTCCAAGCCGCTTTGTAGCTGCTGGTCCCACCCAAAAACCAACCAGCCTAGTCCCCTTCCAGCCCTTCCTATAAGGCAACTCCTCCACAGTTGTCAAGCCATCCTGCTCCTCACCCCTCCCCCAAATTTCCCTTACCAGAGGCCTAAACCCTCCCTGACTGCTCCAAGTCAGCTTCCTCTCCCTCCATGTGCTAAATGCTCCCTGTTTCCAGATGCCAGGTGAAATTCAGTCCTGGCATAAACAGGGCTAACTCCATAGATTTTGAAGCAGCTGCCCTCGCTGAGTGGGAATCTGACCTGCCTCTGTACAGTACCCACTTGTATACATCAGTCATTTTACCACTCCACGCAGGGCTGAATTTATCCTGGCAGCTTTGGAAGGCTAAAGATCTCTTATGGCTGGGACGCATCACTGACTGCGCTGCAGGTGTTTGTAACTTAACTACAGAGACAGGCCAGGGGAGGGGAGGGGAGGAAGGAAGGCCGGTCAGACAAAAACACTATTTGGTTTTTTTTTTTTTTAAAATAGCTACTTCCCCTCCAGAGGCCACACAGCACTAGAACAGAATAGTCAGATTTGGAGCCTAAACTACCGTGGTCCTGTTAGTTGTGGGTTATTTTCACAGCGAACTAGGATCTTTGGCCCAGATCCCCAAAGGTATTTAGGCACCGAACTTCCCTTGAAATCAGTGGAAGTTCGGTGCCTAAATACCTTTGAGTATGTTTGAGATTGGTTGGAGGAGGGAATGGTAAAGTGACTGAAATATGCAAGAGGCTACTGTACAAGGCAGAGCGCAGTCCCCCTCAGCAAAGGACGGTGCATACACAACACAGGAGCCATAGACGTATATGCCATGACAGGCAGTCACGGTCCATCTGGCTCAAGATTTGCAAACAAGTTTTACATGCAGCACTTTTGCTGAGCAATTCCTAGGAGTTAAAGGCAATGGAAGATAAGCGGACGTTTGTGTAGCATCTGTCCTCCCAAAGGACCCCAATGTGCTTTATAAACTAACCATACACATGCTGTATGTCCCATGAGGAAGCGAGTGATTCCTTCATGGAGGAGCCAAATGCAATCACTGAACTGTTAAAGCAAGTCTGAGTATGGGGAGGGAAGAAGTCTGTCTCCTCCTCAAGCTGCGTGGCTAACTGAGGAGCCAGAATGCAGTAAGCAGAGCTGGGATTTGGCTGGTGCTAACCTTCCTGCTTGGACAAGGTGCCAGGGGAGCTTTAACGACCACATGGGAGCAGGCCGTCTCACAGCTCTCCAGAAAACCACCCCTCCAAACCCCATGCAGGGGCATTGCCTGCTCCAGGCCTGACTCAGAGCCAACAACTAAATGGGCAGCACTATTGTCTGCACAGATCACCGATACAAGCCATGCACATAACGATCTGGCTGAGCGGGGGGATCTGACAGACTCCAGGCCATGGAAGTGTGGCCACGCGTCACGGGGGGGGGGGGGGGGGGGAGAAAGCCTGAAGAATTAAACTGAGAATCCCCTGTGAGAAGGGATTTTGAGAGACACGGAACAGGCCCTGAAGTCAGAGTGTCTGGCCTCCTGATTCATGATGAGGATCCACCACTTCTAACAAGAACAAAGAGCAACAGGACCCAAACCAGAAGCGGTGGAAGTTCTAAGGTTAAAGCTACAACTTGTAACTGGGGCTGCAGAGTGTCAAAGAGCCACTGAAGCCATCACACCCCATGTGCTGCGATCCCCAGGCGCTACAGTGTGAGCACTGAACCCCGAATTCTGTGTGATGAGCTTCAACATTTCTGTGCACGTGCGTAAGCCTTCTTCATCCTCCTCACCTGCTTCCGATGCTGAAGGGCCTCTAGCACCGTCCGAGCCTTTTCAAAGGGAGGGATCTTTAACCTAGGAGAGTCCATCTGTTACGTGAGGACCCCAACACAAATGCCAGCCAGTGCAAATGGAGTCCCGGCCTAAGGAGGGAGATTGCTGATGCAGTGGGTGAAAGCACTGGCTTTTCACCTCTGAAGAGCTGGATGTAATCTATGCAGTAAAACATTGGTGCATTCAGATTACAGCATGTGAGCATGCTGTAATTCAGCTCCCCAGGCAAGGTCCTGGACTGAAAGTGTCACTGCAGGCCAAATCTGAGATGCCCAGCACATATAGGGCACTCAGAAAAAAAAATAAAGGTCAGGGCTGTGTTGGTAGCGAGTGTAGTGCAGGAACTGCAAATTGCTCAAAGCTGAGGTGCACCGGTAGTGCTGTCTGTGGGTGCTTAGCACTGGAATGGATATGGGCTGGCTGCATTTCAGCAAGGGAAATGGAAATGGGTGGCCTATCAACAGTTTGGATCCTTACATGGTGCTGGTCTCATAGCTACAGTGATGGGAACAACAAGGTCTGGCTATCTACTTACTATGTAAAAGGGACCCTATATATGAGCACCTTATGCTCTCTAATGTATTCATCCTCACCACCCCTAAGGCAGTGCTAATATCTCCATTGTACAGATAGGGAAACTGAGGCACGGAGCAGCTAAGGTCTTGTCTCCATAGGGAGTTCAGACCAGTTAACTGAAGCTGTGAAGTTAAGGCACATCAGTGAAAGTGCATCATAAACCCCCATTTGGAGAGGCTCATTCAGAAGTAAAGTGGCCTTAGTTTGCTGTAGCTGAATCCTCCTTGCGGGTTTAATGCACTTGAACTCCAGTGCATTAACTTCACAGCTTTAGTTATTTCATCTGAACTTTCCTCGGCGTCTGTGAGTAAACAAGGCCTGGTTTGCTCCAGGTCACACAGGGAGCCTGGGGTGGAATAGGGAATTGGACCCACATTTCCATTGGGCCGGCCTCCTCCTCTCTGCTCTGCACCCTGCTCACCTGTAGAGAATCTCCGCTCTGAGGTAGTTGCCAATCCCATTGAAAAACTTCTGATTTAACAGGGCTTCGCAGATGGGCTTGTTGAAAGCCTTGTCAGACAGGTTCCTCAGCACGTTTTCCCTGGAAGACAGGAGGGCCGATCAGCTAGGGAGGAGGGGCTGGGGAAACGACCACCTCACTCAACCTGTGATGTACTTCCAACACAGTAACCAACATGGGAGGTGGGGTTGTTCTCCAATGGGGTTTTCTGCTGAAGAAGGGTCTGCCTCCCGACACAAACAGGGAGAAGAGAAACTAAGAATGATGGAGGCTATAGTCTAGCGGGCACAAGTGAAACCTTGGGGGATGGTTCTTATAGCAAGACTGTAAATATAGATGCGAACAGTCTGTGTAAGAGAGAGGAGGGGGCAGCATTAGACAACAAGAGGCGTTACAATAAGACAGGTAACGATAAAGGTAGAGGAGAAACCCTTTGGGTAAAGGTACAGGGATGACTCACTGCTTCCTTAGCAGGAGCAGCACATGGACTTGCAGTTCCAGTGCTGTAAGCTACTTGAATTCAACCCCGTAGGGAACGGGTTCCTGGAATGCAGCAGTTATAAAGGTATTCGATTGCAGGGAAGCAAATTAAGAAATTGAGTGCGATAAGAGGAAGCATTAAAGACCCATCACAGCATGAAGAAGGCTGGAGGAACAGTAAGAGACATCGCCATTCAAGCATTGAAGGCAGTCTAAGAGTCCGCTGAAACAAACGAATACAAAGAACAAGAATGGTTTCAGAGTAGCAGCCGTGTTAGTCTGTATTCGCAAAAAGAAAAGGAGTACTTGTGGCACCTTAGAGACTAACAAATTTATTAGAGCATAAGCTTTCGTGAGCTACAGCTCACTTCATCCGATGAAGTGAGCTGTAGCTCACGAAAGCTTATGCTCTAATAAATTTGTTAGTCTCTAAGGTGCCACAAGTACTCCTTTTCTTTTTAAAGAACAAGAAGGAGCCTTTGAAGAGTGGCTTTATGAAGGGCTGCTCTAAGATCTGCACATAGAAGAGCAAAGAGATAAGAGAACACCAACATGTAGAGTCAGGTGAGGCTTGCAGTGAAGAGACAAGGGTACAAGGAATGCTGCCAAAAGGAAATAAACATAAGTGGCCACACAGAAATGCACTGAAGAGGGAGTAGCTCATTCATCAAAGAGGAGAGGGATGAAACTAACAAAGACTCAATGCCTGAGATACTGGAATCCTTTTATGCACTCTGCCTTTGACAAGGTGCTCAGGGAATTAACCAACAAACTCACCAAGCCTCTGATAACTGAATGGGATACAATTAGGGAAAGGAAGATTTAAGAATATGAGGGGGGAATAGATTGGAAGGGAAGCAGTGGAAACCCCAATGCTCAGCAAATTAAAAACTAACCCTGAAAATCCACTAATGAACGTACCACATGGTACCTGGGCAGGCAGGCATGCATGTGTGCACCAGACAACCCAATGACCCCTTTCAATCTCCAACCTCGGTCAGTCTGTGATACGCCCTTCAGCTATGAATTCTACCTGTGAAATACAAAGTGGGCACTTTGGCCCATAGCCTCTAAGGTATTTAGGCTCTTCCAATAGAAGTTAGGACCCTCAATATCTTTGGGGACCTGGTCCTTTGTCCACCAAGCTACAAAGCCCCTCCTTTCCTGCCATGGGATTTTGCGGGTGTTAAAGTAGCTACAGCAGAGTTCTCGCTCTCTTGCACTATTTCACAGCTGTAACAGACACATTAAGAGTGAAACATTAACTTGGACAAAATAATACAAGAGCTCAACCAAAGCCCTCTGGAAATCTGTCGTAGTCAGTTAACAGGTCCTAACCCAGGGGATCTCCAGCTTTTTCCAGCCTCCCATTTTGCATAACAGACATCTCCTCATGAACCTACCTCATTCCCAACCATTCAGCCTCCCCCTGTTTGGTTCTCAACATGCTGAATGGAGTGGCTAGCAAAGTGGTCCGCATAGCCCTGGAGAGTCATTGCAGTGAGGGTCAAATAGCTCAACTGTGCTCTTCCTTCTTACAATACTTAAGAATTATTTTTGTGCTGTTCGCTTGTTATATAAGAAAAAGCCACACAGTAGGATGTTTAAACCAAGCCTGTACCCTTATTCATAGCGAGATCTCTGGGAATGCAAAGCACCAGACAAACCAGACAGTCTTCATGAGCTACAAGTATCCCTGTAATGGTGAAAGGCCCCATATTCTATCACCAGGCTCCCCACAGAATTCACTGTTAGAACATTGTGTTTATCATTCAGCCCCTGTGTCCCTGCCCATTCAACACACACTCCTGGTTTCTCAGGCAGAGATGAAAGGTCATGGTGAATCTCACCTGAATTTCTCATACTCCAGCATCACACATGGCCCTCGGTCCAGCTGCCACATCCCGTGCACTTCCCACCGCCCGAAGCGCCTGAAATCCACGAAGCAGAGGGCTCGGCACGGGCTCTCCTTGGTGTAAAACCGCAGGTGGGCATGTTTGGGCAGCTCAGCCCCGGAGGTGAGCTTGAAGCTGCCTGACATTCCAAAGCGGAAAACAAGATCCATGGGCTGCTGGGGACCGTTCTGGCTCTGCCCCTCCCTGCCCCTCCCTCTGCCAGGGAGCGTGTTCTCCTCTTTGAGTGGCATCAGCGTCAGCTTGATCTCTTTGCCCCGCGAGGTGGCAGAGATCAGGTACGCGTCGCTCTCAAACAGCACCTCCGGGTTCTTGCTCACTTCAGACTTCTCCACCTTCCCCGAGAAGATGAGCCCTGCGCATACCGTGTTGATGTAGCAGCTGGCCAGGTGCAGCTCTGGGCCCTCTGGCATCTTAGACAGCTAAGGCAAGACCCAAGCATAAGACAGAGCAGCTACTGTAGCATATGCATCTTACCAATCAGGGCGGGCAGCTCTCTCAGTCCCTGGCTTTACTGGGCCCTCCTGGCCGGTGAATATGGACCCAACAGCAGGTATACAGGGTATACAATTGCAAGGCTGAGGCAGTGGACAAGGATACCATCGAGGATGAGCCTTAGGGATGGGGCCACCTGGCCATGGGCTGAGCCACTAACCCATTCCATGAGGAGCCAGTGCCCAGTCAGGAGATGGGCACTACCAAGCTGGCTGGGACCAGGAACAGAGATGGGCCCTGGGTCCCTGTGACCCAGGAAGCTCCACACAGGAGCCTCAGCATAGGGCCAGCTTCCCCCCCAGCCAGTGTCTCCCCCGGCACAGGGCCAGCTTCCCCCGCAGCCAGTGCCCACCCCCAGCCCAGGGCCAGGTCCCCCCTCCAGCCAGTGTCTCCCCCAGCACAGGCCCAGTGCACCCCACAGCCAGTGCCCACCCCCAGCACAGGCCCAGTGCACCCCACAGCCAGTGCCCACCCCCAGCCCAGGGCCAGGTCCCCCCTCCAGCCAGTGTCTCCCCCGGCACAGGGCCAGGACCCCCCTCCAGCCAGTGCCCACCCCCAGCACAGGCCCAGTGCACCCCACAGCCAGTGCCCACCCCCAGCACAGGCCCAGTGCACCCCACAGCCAGTGCCCCTCCCAGCCCAGGGCCAGCTCCCTCCTCCAGCCAGTATCTCCCCCAGCACAGGGCCAGTTTCCCCCCTAGTACAGGGCCGGCTCCCCGCTCCAGCCAGTGCACCCCCCAGCCCAGGCCCAGTGGCCCCCCAGCCAGTGTCTCCCCTGGCACAGGGCCAACTTCCCTCCTAGTACAGGGCCGGCTCCCCCCCCCCCAGCCAGTGCTCCCCCCAGCACAGGGCCAGTGCTTCCCCAGCCAGCTCCCCCCCCCAGCCAGTGCCCCCAGCCCCGGGCCAGCTCTCACGCCCGCCTGGGTCTGCAGCGGGCCCGGAGGCAGTTACACAACCAGGCACCGCAGCAGCCCGGCTCCGCGGTCCCCGCCCACAGCCCCAGCACGGGGCCGGCTCCCCAAAGCCTGTCCCAGCACAGAACCGGCCGGGCTACCTGAGCTCCCGCTCGCACTGTCCGTCGGCAACCAGAGGGTTAAACAGCCCCCCGCTGGGAGGGGCGGGGCAGCGCGGGGCACGATGGGAGTAGTAGTTCCAAAGGGGAGCTTCAGCCTCCAGGATGGGGCGTGGAGGTCTCCAGCCCCGCGTGGCTGCCTGGGACGGGCTCGGGGGCACGAGCGGGGAAGGGAATTCTCCTCCTCCGCCCTGAGCCTTGTAGTCTATGGCTGGCTGGGGAAAAGCACCGCACAGCCCCCCTGCACCCCACTGTCCTGTGGCCCCCCCCCAGAGCAGCTACCGCATGGGCACCCTTGCACCCCACCGTCCTGCACCCACCCAGAGCAGCTACCGCCTCAGCAGCGCTGCTGCCAGCTTCCCCGAGCACTGTGCGGATGGGTCGCCTCCCTGCCCCACAGTTAGATTTACCAGAGCCAGCCTGCAGACCAGAGTTATTCATAACCTACTTGCTGGGCACAAGGCCACAACATGCCCAAACTTCTCTCATAGAGATGATTCCTCTCTCTCCCCGCCCCAGCACCATTTAATCTTGCCTCCAGTGTAAGTTTCAGAGACCGACAGAATGAAGCACACTGATGTGTGGTAGCTGTAATAACTTTTACCCTATCTTCTACCATCCAAGCTACTCTTATCCATGTATAACATTAAGGTAAATTTTACCAAGCTATTTGCCACAATATCTTACAACAGTTAGTTACCTGTTGTGTAACGTAGGCAGTGTGGCTGAGGTGACAGACCTCTGGACTAGGACTCGGCCCTAGCTTCTAGTTCCAGCTCTGCTGCTGGCTGACCTTTGACAAGTCACTTCCCCCCAACTGCCTCAGTTTCCCCCCCTGAAATTGGGGATAATGATACTGACCACCTTTTTAAAGTGTGTTGAGATTGACTTCTGAAAGTGTGATAGAAGAGTTAATACTATTGTTTGTACCATTTTAACTGTATTGCCTTTCAATTCAATGGAACATGGCCTTGTTCTTAAAAATACAGGGCTGGCCTGGTCTTTTGCTGTTTAGCAGCCATTTACCAAATTATTTCAAAGGCTGCAGTTAAAATGATTACCCACTTCACTGCCTTCGGGCTATGTTGACTTTGCTCTAAAGGAGCAACTGCATGATCCCCAAGCTGTGAAGTTCCTGTAAATCAGAACCCTGAGCTGTAGCCAGGAAAGGGGGTTAGCACACTAGGGCACCAGTGGCAGGGGCCAATGTAAACTGAGCACTAAGTTAGCAAATGAAGTTAGCAAAACCCAACTGGTCCCTCGATGGCTGTGTTACCAGAGCTGTGCCTGGGGCAAGGGCTGGACTAGCCAGGGTTGTTACAAGACAAGGCTGGGGTGAGCGAATAGTTTATGGACTTTGTAGAAACCAGAGCCAGGGTAAGCAAAGGTCAGGACTGAAAGAGCAGGGAGGGTGTATGTGGGATGGAGAGACATTGACAGAGCTGCAGGGGCTGGGAATAGGTTATAGAGCACCTGCCCATATGATTAATTTTGCCTGTGGCATCAGTCCCTCCCTTTCAAATACATAAGACAGGGATCGGCAACCTTTGGCATGCAGCCCATCAGGGTAAGCCCCTGGCGGGCTGGGCTGGTTTGTTTACCTGCAGCATTCACAGGTTCGGCCGATCACAGCTCCCACTGGCCGCGGTTCGCTGTTCTAGGCCAATGGGGGCTGCAGGTAAACAAACTGGCATGGCCTGCCAGGGGCTTACCCTGACCGACCGCGTGCCAAAGGTTGCCGATCCCTGACTTAAGATTTACTCCAGTTATATAAAGACGTCTCTGTTCCCCATCTTGTGAGGGTTTCAGAAATGAGGGCACAGGGCTAACAAGGGAGGCAGCAGTGCAAATTAAAAACGCTCCTGCAGGGTGCTGCCTTTGTTAACCACGTGGCTTTATTGGATCCCGCTGGCAAAATAGGAAACATTACAAATAACTGACTTCATGTGCCAAGGCCAACCGGAAACACATGGAGAGATTCACAGATGCACATTCCTGCTGATCCTTTATTCCATGCACTGAGCTGCCCTGGAAGAGGCGGTAGGTGCGGGACAGAAAGATAGAAAAGCTGCATTTATCCCACCCCCAGGCAAGAGGCTCCTTTAGAGGAAGTGGACAGAACAGAGGCAAAGTGCTTTTTAGGGGAGGGATGCGGGGGAGCAAGAAGCGACTAGAGAATACTCCATCTGCTTCAGCTGGTAAAACTTCCCAACCTCTTATGTACGACTGGGAGAGTTGCCCCAGCCACAGGCATCCTGGATTGCTGCAGTCAACAAGTGATGTGGAGCTGGCCTAGCTGCAGCATTTGGAGGGCTGCAGCATGCTACGTCTCCAGAGGAGACATGGGAGCCTGCGCGCCTGCCTTGGAGTAGCCACAGGAGACAATTCAGGCCGAAGCAAAAGGGCAGGTCAGCTCCCTGCAGCTGTTCAGGAACAGAGCCACCAACAAAGGGCTGGGCAGGGGATTTCAGGGTCTTTCACCGTTAAACTAGCCTCCAGTCAGCAGGCCTGGGTATTCTCCGGAGGCATGTGTGTAACACGGTGGCACGGCCCATGGGTTTGGACACCTTTGTTATGGGAACTCCGAGCTGAAGCTGGTCTTGAGGTGGAGATCTCGTTAGCAGATGCAGAAGCCCCCAAGCACCATTGCTCTGGGGATGGATCCTGGGGTGGGGGTCCTGGAAGCATAAGGGTTTGCAGGCAGGAGGCTCCACAGCGAGAGAGGTGGGCGGGGGAGACAGCAGCCAGGAAGAGTGGGAAGAGCAGTCGTCAGTTTCAGCTGCAGCAGGGGTCTGAGAAGGGAGGAGAGAGCGCAGTCCAACCTCTGCCCAGGCAGTGTCTGTGGCTGTGTGCGGCGAGGAGCTTCCCCAGCAGAGGAACCGCACCCACCAGACTCTCCGATGGGTCGCAGCACAATCAGCTGGCTTCTTCCACGCTCGCTGCCGTCCTCCTGGCTCCTCAGCTGAGAGTTTTCATCATGGCGTGGGCCTGTCTCAGCTCTGAGAGTGGAAGAGGAGATGCAAACAGCCAATGGGGGCAGAGTGACCTGGATCTCAGCAGGGGGCGCTGCAGTCAGTTCCCAATTCACTGGTCACAGCAGAGCAGAGAATAATCTCTCCGCTGTGAGCAGGAACAGAGAAATGACACGACAGGAGACAGCCGATCTCTGCCCCAGCCAGTAGGGGGAGCAGAGGGGACACAGGAAAGGAAGCACCAGCTGGCAGGGCAGGGACGAGACGAGCGATTCCAAGATGCCCGTCTGCTGTCTACTCACCTGCCAGTAAGACCTGGAACTTCTCTGCCAACATGGTCATGGCAAAGGGCTCCGTCCCATCTCGGTCCCCGTCTCGCACGATGAGCTTCAGGTGCACGAGGGGTTCGTTGACCTGCTGGAGCTGGCTGGAGCTGAGCGTGCGATCCACCCTGCAGGACACAGAGTCCAGACGGGTTTCAGAGTAGCAGCCGTGTTAGTCTGTAATCGCAAAAAAAAAAAAAAGGAGTACTTGTGGCACCTTAGAGACTAACAAATTTATTTACGGTTCACTGAGGACAGAGGCAGAGCCAGTCTCAGGTTTGCGCTGTCAGTGTAAAACACTCTCTCTATGCACGAGCCGGCGATATGGATTTGGGAAGCATTTTTCAAGAGCATTAAGTGGCTTCTCCCACCCCTGAAATGCAGCCACCTCTGGTGTGTGCGCAACACAGCAACTGTCTTACTGGACCACAGCAACAATGTAAGACATTATAGGAAGGAAATGTCTCCAGTTGAAACAACAAGGGCGTTTAAGTCAGTGGAGTGGAGCGCTCCGAGACAGCTATGTTATCCCAGCCACAACCCTCATTGCAAAGATTCCCATGAGTCCAAGTGGTTAGCACCACCTCAGCTCTGTCTCTCTTTACTGCCAAGAGAGGTAACGCAGTGTCCTCGAATGCCCTGCTGGGGTGCTGCTTCAGAAGGCAGAGCACTGCCTAGTGCAGAGGTGGGCAAACTCTGGCCTGTGGGATCCTCCTGCCTGGCCCCTGAGCCCCTGGCCCGGGAGGGTAGCCCTGGCCCCTCCTCTGCTGTTCCCCTTCCCCTGCAGCCTCAGCTCACTGTGCCGCTGGCGCAATGCTCTGGGCAACTGGGCTGTGAGCTCCTGCCAGGCAGCACAGCTGCAGAGCCATGGCCTGACCCGGTGCTCTGTGCTGTGCAGTGCGTGGCTGGCTCCAACCGGGTGGCGCGGCTGCCTGTCCAGGCAGTGCGGTAAGGGGGCAAGGAGTGTGTGTGTGTGTGGGGTAAATAGAAGGCAGAGGAGTTCCGGGGGTGGTCAGGGGGGTTGAATGGGGGCAGTCAGGAAGGAGGGGGTGTTTGATGGGGCGGCGGGGGGCAGTCAGGGGTGGCGAGTCTGGGGGCAGTCAGGGGACAGGGAACGGGGGAGGGGGTTGGATGGGACAGGGGTCCTGGGGAGGCCATCAGGGGACAGGGAACTGGAGGTGAGAGGTTGGATGGGGCAGGAGTCTGGGGGGGGGGGGGGCAGGCCACACCTGGCTGTTTGAAGAGGCAAAGCCCTCCAAACAATTTCGGAAACCCGATGCGGCCTTCAGGCCAAAATGTTTGCCCGCCCCGGCCTAGTGCATCACCTGCACCACTCCCTGCTGCATTTGGATTGTCCGGAGGTGAACTAACCTGGGCAGATCCTAACCTACTGGGCTGACAAGGTCACAGCCCAAGGGGGTCAGACAACAGGGTTCTGGTCCCTGCTCCTGGTCATTCCCTTGGTTGCTGCTGAAAACCCAGCCACCCTCAGCAAACTCTGACCCTGTCCCACAGCCCTCAGGAGCAAGTTCTCCCCAGGAAGTCCCAGAGGAGAATGGCGGGGGAAAGTCCTATTGAACTTCCATCCATGGACACAGGAGAACAGCTGGGGGCAGCAGGGTACCAGCAGGGCCCGTACCCCTGTTGAAGGACCATCTCCCATCCGCGGCCTGGAGCAGCAGCAGGTTTGCATGGCCAGAGGGGGAACACTTACCTCTCAGGCTGCGTGCCCTCAGGCTGTCCTGTAGGGGGCTCTGTTTCTCCTCATAGGACCACATAGCACGTGGCACATGGCTGATCGGGGACTAGGACTCCTGGGTTCCTGGCTCCCACTAGACCAAGCTGCCTTCACAATGGGGGGTGCAGGATGGGCCATTCCCACTGGCTGCTAGTGCTCCAGGCATGTTCTACAGGGAACCTCAACGATCCAAACAATGGGTCAGCTGCTGTCTGCGATGGGTGTTACAAATGGCTCAGCCCCATGTCCCCTAGCGGCCAAACCCCCTTGCTGGGAGACCGCAAGGGAATCCGTGTTGTCAACCACCGGCCATTCCCCTAGCAATGGCAGGGCCAATGGGTGGATGAGGTGAAGCAGACCACACAAAGTCCCTTAGAGCAACAGACACTATTATTTACTAGCAAGTATTTAGCAGTCATACGGCCCTTTCCACCAGCAGATCTCCCCGATGGGGGAATATCACTGGCTTTCTTTTACAGATAGGGACACAGGCTTTTGTCACCCTGCCCAAGATCAGTGCCAGAGCTTGGAATAGAACCCGGGTGTCCTGACTCCCACTCTGATACCCCACCCACTCCACCGCACTGCCTGCCCTGAGGCTGGCCAGCTCGACATGGCCCACGCCACTCAGCCAGGGGGAGGGGAGACTTGAGTCTCTGCAATCGCTAGATCCCAGCTCAGCTGGGCTGAACATGGGAGAAGAACGCCCTTCACTTACATCAATCCCCTCGCCCTGCAGGTCCTTGAGCACCTGGCCACAGATAAGCTTCAGCTTCACCGAGGACTGGAAAGGAGAGAGCAAGAAAATAAAACCCCACCACAGTGCTGGGCCCGGCGGGCACTGTCTGGCAGGAGTCTGAGTTCCCCTCAAAACACACGCTTTCTGCCACATCAGGGGGACCCATTTCAGCCTTGCCCTGCCCCAGCCAAACAACCACTGGTTTGGGTTGTTTTTAAACCACTCGCTTCTCGCCACTTTGGGGCACACCATGGTTTGGATTCCACAAAGAGACTCCCTGAGCGTTGGATGCAACAGTCAGGCTAAAGCCCCAGCCAGCTCTTGTAGTGCACGGAGTGTATTGCTCGAGCCCTCAATCAAAGCCTGTTCTACGTACTTCCCGAGCCTCTCCCCGCTCTCTTAGGGACGCCCTCTCAACCAGAGACAAGTGCAGAGTTCACGCCAGTCACTCAGGGACCTGAGCTCTCCCCTTCATCAGACACCCCGAGTCCCAGAGCTCAGATCGGGATGCATCACTCAGATATTCCCATTGCTCCCCCAGGCCATAGATACCCCTCTCGACAGTCAAGGCTTTATGCTGACTGTCTGGTTTCACAGCACCCAATACCATCTCTGGGGGGAGGTTTAAGAGCAAAAAGTGCTCAGATCCCAGGGTGCTAGGCACCAGGTAAGAGCCAGAAGAAAACAGAGACAGAGAAAGCTTCCACTTAACTATTTTGGCCAAGGTGCTGATTTCGGCCAGGACCCAGTCGGGACAGTCCAAGTCTCCGCAGAACCGGAACCTCTGGAAGGAGAAGATCGGGGGCAGTTAGGACCCAGGTGGCCTTTGGGCCAGGGGACATAGCGACAGAGTGTCCTTTGCAGGGCAGCCCTGCTCTTCTTGCCAGAGCAGGGAACCCTCATTTCCCACCATTATTGCTGCCCTGTCTCCACTACACCAGAAGAGCCACCCCTAGATTTCTCTCCTCTCTGGGTACTTGGCTGCCCTCATCTCCGGTCTCTGCTCTGGCTAAGCCTGCTGCAGAGTCGGACAACAGCTGGGTCACTCCGGAGCTGTACAAATAACTCTCCCCCTCAGGCCCTAGGTCCCCACGGTATAACGCCCCTGCGAACTCAGGCACAGCAGCTCTGTGCACAGAGCTGTCAGCCTTTGGAGCAAGCTCCTGGGGAGAACAACCAGACTCAGCTGGCCAAGCTCAGTCCTGGCACGAGGGGATGCAACTGCCCTGAATTCAATGGGCTTCCCCCAGGGCTGAACTGGGCCCAGAGTCTGAAGGTGACAGACTCATCCCCAGAGAAGGAAAGAGTTGGAGGGGGCTGGGGTATGCCCAGAGGGATCAGTCTGATGAAGGGGTGGGGTGAAGGTGGGACAGGGCAGATGGCCCCTTCCTGTTCCTAAACCTCTTCCGTTCCTAATAGCTGCCAGTTAGGCTGCAGCTTCAGCAGTTTAACCCAACAAACGCTGATACAGACCATGAGCCTGTATCCTGGAGCAGCTGCTTTATACCTGCTGCAGTTAGGCAGCGAGAGCAAGGGGACAAGTCCCTGGCAGCTCACATATACAGATCCACAGGCTACAGAACCAGGCATAAGCCGCTCAGAGCAGGGGGCAGACGGCTGGGTCAAGGGGAACAAGATGGCCGATCCCCCCAGTGTTTAACATTAACGTGGCTCTGAAATGATCCTTTCCCCTCCCACTCGTTCCCCTGCACATCCAGTGCTGAAGCCTTTATTACTCCCTGCTTTAGAAACACAGGTGCTGCTACAGCAACAGCCCATCAGATTCAGCATCCTGCCCCCAGCCCTGGCCAGTGCTGGCCGCTTCAGACGAAAGATGCATTACAAGGAGTTTTCACTTGCCCCATCCTGCAGGGCAGTACTTTGGGCGATAGGAGTGAGACAGGGAAGGCAGCGTTTCCTTACTGGCCTGCACCCTGAAGCATGAGATTCATTTATCCTGAGCACATTTAAGTAGGAGAGGTATTAGAACTCAAAGGGGTGTCTTCCACCGGCTGCCACTGGGGGTTCCCCAGGCCAAATACCCACTGTGCAAAGGGGCAGCTCTTTCTATTTGCTCCAACTCCTTCCTGGGACCCCACTGATCTCAGGTCACTGGAGGGAGGGAGCAGTTTTTAAGCCAGACCCTTCACAATGTTTAACCCCAAATCCCCTCTCCCCCTGCCCTGATGCACATGTTAGGAAGCTAGTGACGCTGGCCTGGCTAGCCCCAAGGACTGGGCTAGTAACGGGGAGCCCTCAGGCTTGGCTCCAGTTGTGGTACCCAGAGTCCCTGCTGCCCCAGGCCCCAAATCCCAGCCAAGGCCTAACACCCCCCACCCAGCCATGCACAGCGCCTGCGCTCACCATGGTTTCCCGCCGTCTCTGCAACGCCGGGCAGGGGGCCCCTCACCCACGCCAGGGCTGGAACCCATCAGCTGATCTCGGAGCGCAGTCAGCTGACCACAGACTTCCCCGCGCCGCAGCCTATCAGCAGCTCGCTGAGCCGAGTCAGCTGACCGCAGATGTAGTGACGCTTCAGCCGTGGAGCCTGCTGACTTATTGCACAGCCTGAGGCTCCGCCGCTGGCAGCTCTTCTCTGCTGCCAGCAGGGGGCGGCAGAGGCCTTCAGAGCTGGCTCCTAGGCGTTCTAGTCCCAGCTGCGACGCAAACGCCGTAGGTTGCCCCTGCCCCTGGGGCTACGCTGAGAGGGAGACAGAGCGAATGAGCAACTGGCTGCCAGCCCTGCTGGCTACTGCTGCGCAGCATGTGAGCGTCTCACGCTCTCAGTGTGTTTGTCCTCACAACATTCCTCAGAGCTGTAGATGCTGTTGCTGGGGCTTGGCCTCATGCGCTGGCTTGAAGTGGTTCCCAGCATATACAGGCTTTACAGTTTACAGTTCAATAACTCTCAGCACCCCCACTCTACAAACTAGTCCAGCACCCCTGCTCAGAGGCAGGGAAGTACGTAGCACAGAAGAGGAACCGAGGCAAAGAGACTAAAGCCCAGATCCTGAAAGCTACTGCCTTCCCTTGATTTCAATTCAATGGTAGTTGGGAGTCTAAATATCTTTGAGGATCTGGGCCTAAGTGACTTGCGCAGGGCAGGGACTGGACGGGACCCCCCACTCCCAGCAGCAGAGCCCCTTGGCGGAAGGGCACCTCTGCTCTGGAACCAGTGTCTGCCAGGGCTGTCCCAAGGTAGCGAGCTGGGCAGGGAACAAGAGGCAGCAGAAAAACCATTCCATGGGCCACCCTTCCCCGGAGAACTCCCCAGCTCCTCTCCGGGCGCAGCTGAGAAGAGCTCAGCTCACTGGGTTAGGAGCAGAGCAGGTGGATGCTGAGCTGTACTGAAAGTCCAGCCCTGCTTATCTGACCTTTGTCACCACACGAACCCAGGGCCTCACAGTCACTAATGGATACTCCCCTCCCCACACCCCCTCCAGGCAGGGACATGCTATCCCCATCGCAGGGGGTGGGGAATGGAGGCCCAGGCTCAGGGAAATGAATTGCCCGAGGTCCCACAGGAAACCTGGGGCCCAGAGGGGAATTGAACCCAGCCTCCCGAGTCCCCACCCCGTGCCCTGCTTCCCGGGGCCATTCTTATAGGCCTGACACCTGAGTCCCCATCCTGTGCCCTGCCCCCCAGGCCATTCTTACAGTCCTGGTGCCCACCTCAGTTCTGAGCCTTGAAAGTTTGGCCGCACCTGTTCACTGTTGTAATTAGCCAAAGGCCGCTGGGCACAGAGCAGCACTGGAAGGGTGGTTGAAGGGAGGGGCCTGTTCTTCTCTCCCTGCACCCTGTGCTAGAGGAACAAGCCCTGAGTCTGAGCCTGTGGGTCCAGGACCACTCCGGTTTCCTTTTGTAGGACAAAAGGACACCCAGCTGCACCAAAATCCAGCCAAACTCTCACCGGGGGAGGCTGGAGTTGGCCTTTGGACCACAGACAACACCAGCTGGGCATCAGCTGTTCCAAGCAGGTGGGCTCAGCCATGCCCCCCAAGCAGCAGAGCCATGCACAGGACCTTGCCACGCTAGCCCGAGAGCATTAACTCATTCCTGGCTCCTGGAAATGGCTTAGCCTGGAATGTCGGTTACTAGAATCAGGGTGGGAAAGGAGGGACCCTCCCCCACTAACTCCTCTTCCAAATCCGCTCAGCCAGGAGTAGGAGCTTGGGGAGGGGACTGAGCCCGGGACCTGTGGAGTCCCTGCTCCCACCCCCTGAGCCTCCAACCCCCTGAGTGGTGGGGCTCTGATGGGCAATGGGGCAGGAACAGAGCCAGACAGTTATCCCAGCTGAGCAGGTACTGTGGTCTCCATGGTATTCGTGAGCACACTAGGTGGGGACAGGCGCTGAAGTGTCTCCTAGGAGGAGGCACTCAGGGTAATTTTAATGGAGAGCTAGAGGCAGATTTAAGCTGACACTTTCAGATCATAAATCCATGAAGGCCAGTAGGTTTGGATAGGTTTCAGAGTAGCAGCCGTGTTAGGCTGTACTCCTGCCTTCCCCCAGTGACAAGGAACAGAAAGCAGCAGGGCTGAGTCAGAGAGGGAAGGCACAGCAGTTAACCATAGCTCCAGGGCGGAACAGGAACACATGGGGTGCTGCTGACCTCACCTTTATCCAGTGGCAGCTAGTTCCCTGGCAGCACCACACATACACCCCCAAGAGTAGCAACATGGGGCTCCGGGGAAACAAAGCCCCATTCTAAATGCAGCTCCCTGCTGCATACCCTGCCTCTCCCAAGGAGGCTCCTGAAGGGGAATAAAAGTGTTTTCCAAAGTGCTCAGGGGTCTGACCTCCTGGCCCCCTTGCTCATTAACAGCATTCACAGCAGCATTCCAGGCAATACAGGGGTCACCCCTGCTCCAGCCTGCCCCAGGGAGGAGCTTCTCATGGGAGAGTCTGGGATACAGCTAAAGGGGTCACCTCCTTCCTCGCCCATTCACTAGCGGGAACATCCCCTTCAGGAAGGCAGAAGTTGCCTCAGTCTGCTCAGTGCTCTTCATTTATTCTGCAAGGATGGCAGAGTCACTTAGCAGCTCGGGCAGGGGCTGGCTGCAGTTGGGGCCTACAAGAAAAGATCCCCGAGTAAAGCAGGTGAAAGCTGGGGTAGCAGCTGCCGCACTCAACCCCACCAGCAGCACAGGATCTACGGCTGCTGGAAGAGGAAAGCCAAGGTTAGAACTTGTTGCCTGATTGTAGAGGTTAGTATAATATAGGCTCCCCCATCAATCTGACCAGAAGATAAGGTTCTTGTCCTGGAATCAGGCTACACAGATGTAGCAAGTTCAGTGTCTTGTACAGACCCTCAGGGTGTTTGGCAAGGACACTCGCATTGGAGAACAAAACAGCCTTAGAGACTTTTATTAAAGTTAATGAAAAGGCTACAAAAACTCCTGACCACACAGTATAGCATTGGGGGAGCCTGTGGTATCATTCCTTACCATGCTCCTAGATTAGCACACTCACACCCTTCCTGGGGTACCTGGTGGTAAGAGATAGAGGACCAGCCTCGCTTCTGGCATGCCAAGTGAGCCCAATGGTCCAGTTTCCTCAATGATGGTGAATAATAGAGCTTGAAGAGTCAAATGCTGAGTAGCTAAAGTTAGACAGCTATGAAATTTTAAAGCTAAAGGAAGAGGAAGAAACAACAGAATAAGAAAGACTAATTCCACAGGGTGGTTTGCCCTTTGTATAGGGCCTGAGCAATATAATGAATGTTCATGCTAATCTAACTTCCTCAGCCACATAATATTAGGGTGCACTTATTTTATAGGCTAAAATAGCTATACATCTTAACACCAATTAGCTCATTCTCAAACCTGCCACTCCATGCCTGAACTGGTTTATGGTGAGTATCCACGTTTCTGCAGTGTTCCCTGTGGTCACCCTCTACCATCAAGCTCTGTCTCCTACTTTTAGGTAAACATGTTTAGTTTCCCAAAATCTAAAAAAAAGGGTGACCGTTAGGGCATTTATCTATGCCAAAGGTCACTAGCCTACTTCATCACACTTATGCTAACTTGCTTAAGCTACTCATACAGGCCTTCTACAGCTTTATAATTCCAGCTGTTGATCATAGACCACAGCTCAGTGCATCAGCCTAGCCACCAAGGCTCTTCACAGCCTAGCTGTGATGGACTGGAGTAGGTATTCAGTGGAGAACCCTCCCCCATTGACTCTGGTTTTGCTACTTCCCTCTTCAACCCCCATTGTTATGAATAATTCCCTCCACCCTGCCCCAGGATGAGCGATGCAGGAAGAATTCCAGGACAGATTATGGTTCTGTGCTGAGGATAATGAACTAGGGCCCGGGGAAAGGGATCTATGTCATCTCAGACAGATTTCCTGTGGGACAAATCACTTAAACAAGGATTTGTCGTGCTGGCACCTCAGTTTCATCTTAACCTCCAGGATGCTCTATTCCCCCTTTGTGAAACAGGGAGAGGGAGCCTTCTCTACCTCACACAGCTGTCCTAGAGATAAATTCAGTTGTATTCTTGGAGGTGGAAATGAATCATCCTGCAGGGAAGGGAGTCAGTAACTGGGAGCTCTCAGTTGAGGAAGAAACAGGTGGAGGACCTAGATGTATATCAGGAAGCAAGGGGGAGGTTTGAAACTGTATGGGTAGGGTAGGCTGGATCTCTGCCACAGGGACTGATGAGGCAGATACAGCTAGTTTTGCTTTTCTGAGGTTTGTCTCTAAAACCCCCTGAAAGGAGGGGTTCAAGCCCTGCCTTGGGCCTCAGAACACCAGCTTTCTCTTGCCCTCACTGAGGCACTTCCCCTGTGACCCTCCACAGGGCCAGGTCAACTAATAGCCCATAAGGGGCATGACTTTGGCCATTGCTGTGAACTAAAGCAACCCCCACTCAGCTAAGCTGTTGAGAGACTCTTGTGCCCCTAGATGTAGCCTAGAGCAGTGCTTCTCAAGCTATCTGATGTGGGGGACTGGCAATTCCTTCCCCCCCCCCCCCCCATGTGTGCACAGTCCAGCAGCCGATGGCTTGTGGACCAGCACTGGTCTGCAGACTGCCACTTTGTGTAGCACTGGTCTAGAGGGCTTTGTAAAGCAACCCTGCCAAAGTCAGCCAGCCTTGAAAGCTATTTCATGCAGAGAACTGGTGGCTGGGAGAGGGAGAACACCCAAGTTGTAGGCACCTGAAGAACTCTGACTTGCACCTTGGAGGGAGGAAAGAAGGGGGATTGTTTGCGATGAAGGAAGGGGAGGTTATGGCCACTACACATGCCATTTTACAAGTCTTCCCCCCAAGTTTGCCAGATATAATCTAAATCTCATCCCATCTCATGTTCTACATGGGGACAGATCTACACCCCTCCCTGTTTTTCTAAAAAGTGATGGGGCTGCAGGAGGAGGCTCATTTAATATCTAAACAGAATTGTCCCTTGACAAAACAAATAAGGTGACAGGCCCCTGCACCCACTCAGAGGTAGTGAGCATCACCTTGGAGCCTCCTCATCTTTTCGTTTGTGTGCCCATTGTGCTGAAAGGCTGTCCGTTACCGCGTCAGTACAGACCAGCCTCAGATTCCAGTGGATTTTATTTGTCATTATACAGAAGGTAAAGCTCCCACAACAGCTCCCACAATGAAACTGCGGCCATTTGATATGGAGGAGGACGCCTATTAGTAGGTAAAAACCCTACACAGTCACCATGGTTAGCCTCAGCCAAGCCTTCTCTCCTGCCCCTGAGAGAGAGAGATACAGGTAGTTAAATTCCTTGTCCTGATTCTATCTACCTCCATTGCCTTGTCAAGTCCACCAAGATGACTTGGCCAATTCACAGAATGCAGCAGTTTGGAAGCATTCTGTGTGCTCCATTGAACTAACGCTGTTGTTATCCATACCCAACTGAAGTTTGGGCCTGCATGACAATGCAGGCACCTCTGTTGTAAATCCCTAAATCAACCTCCACTTCTTAGACCACCAGTGGGTGCTTCAACCGAGTACTGCAGTTATGGCAGACCAAGACAGCCAGCCGAAACACATACTTTAAGCTAGAAAATAAGATACCCTCTGATGCCATCTTCTGTCGGAGGCTGCCTTTCCCACTTCCACTGGATCTGCTAGAATATCCCTGGATCCTTTATAGGCATCCATGATGAATAGGGGTCCTACTACAACTTCAGCTTCTGCTTCCCTCCTAGAAAGGGAGCCTGTATGGGGGAAGAGGCATAAGCAAGAACCCATTAAGTTGTCAGTTAGTCTCACTTTGGGATGAGAGTACCCAAAGACCAGTCAGTTTGAGCAAGCTAGACATCTTTCCAGGTGGAGTGGCTGAAATAGAACTTACCGCGTCTGGAAACCACATCTCTTTGGAAGTTCTCTCCTGGCCATCTATTCAAATGCTTTGCTCTCCTGGACTGTCTTCCAAGCAATCCACAGTTCCCAGTCTCACAGCACCTGCAGATGTCTCTGGTGCCTTCCACTGGAGACCAGCTGGAACAGAACAGGAACAGTCATCTACAGTGAAGAGTTCTCTATTCTAGGCTGCCTTTCCCCAGTCACTCCCCTGATGGGGTTCTAGTCTACTCACATGTTGCCTGCTTTGTTGAAGGAACAAGCCTTGTTCAAGGGATCTGGGGCTTGCTCAGCTGCAGTGACTTTCAGATGGCAGGTGATGTAGATCTAGAAGGGAAGTGGGAAGAGGGATCAGGACCATCCCAGGGGACACTAACAGCTGCTTAGCCTGGGGAAAGAGACTTGGAGCAGAAATCAGGGAGCTCACCAAGTTCCTGGCATCTCCTGCAAACCTGAACAC
The DNA here is from genome assembly GCF_009764565.3 of Dermochelys coriacea. NCBI lineage: Eukaryota > Metazoa > Chordata > Testudines > Dermochelyidae > Dermochelys > Dermochelys coriacea. The sequence continues at coordinate 48,058,629 of NC_050077.1, read as the reverse complement.
GTCCACCATGAACTGCAGCGTGTCCTGCCGGGGCCTGGGGGATATGAAGGCTGAGGTGGTGTCATCTGATCTCCCATCCACCAGGCACCTACACACAAGAACTCTGTTTAGTAATATCCCCACAGACTTGAGAGATTCTAGACTAGAAAGGGCTCCCAGCTCTTACCCATTGAAGTCAATGACAGCATAGCGGGGAGAGGAGTCCCTGTCTGGGGTCAGGGTGGCCACACAGTTGTCCACAAAGAGCCTCAGAGCCACATGGTTCCCAGTGCTGACATCAGCTTGGATATGCATGACCTCCCCCAGCTGGAATCCACTGGAGGATCTCTCAGCACTCCAGTCATCTGCAAGGCAAGTTCACAGTGAGCAGGACAGACAGGCAGGGCTCAGCTCCCCTGAAGGGACCTCCCACCTACCATTCATCAGGCGCAGGGAGAAATCCAGCTTCTCCTCAGCAGACAGGGTAGAGCTGAAGGGAACCCATGTTGGCTTGATGGCTTTACTGCTCACATTGTCCTTCCTGGGAGAGGAACAAACCTCAGTCACTGAGCTAGATCCCAGACCAGGGACTGAATGGGAGGGAGGGATCTGAGCATCTCAGACTCTCACCTGGGGTAGTGACACCCAATAGGAATCACGGCTGGATTGGTTCTCAGGATCACAGAGTTGCTGGCAGGGGTGGGGTTATAGTTCAGGCTTGTGCTGTAAACCAGGGAGTCTGGGGTCATCTGGGAAGAACCAGACATGGAAGGGTTAACACTAGCACACAAAGCATTTGTAAAGTCATTCAGATGAGCCTAAGAACAAGCCTCAGACAGATGGAAAACTTGTCTTTCTGACAAGCACGCAGTCAACTGGGAACTTCAGAGCTCAGTTTGCTAGAGCAGCTATCAGAATGCTAGATCCACAGTAGTGCCATTTTGTACAACTACTCACTAGTTTTCTCTGTGCACATTGTGAAAGAATCAGACAGTAATCTCCCCCCACCCCCACCCCAGATGTAACTTGTTAACTGCATTCAGGTGAGTTTTATCAATGTTTCAGGAAGACAGGTGTTTATCCCTCTCTCCCCCCTACAGCCTATGTAGAGCTCTGCCACATACTAATCAGTGCATTCAGTTCAGTGGTCTTGTCTGTAGAGCTTCCAGATAGTCTTTGGACAGGGGTGTCTAGAAGCAAAGTCTGTCTGAGCCACCAGAGCACCCTCTTCAGGCTCCACTTATGAGCCTGTTCCAGGAGCAGAGCAGGGCAGAATTCTAGTGCATGAAATTGGAGGCTAGGAAGAAGCACCCAGGAAAAACAGGGAGCTTGTCAATGACAGGAACAAAATTCCACCCACTGTTCCCTCCCACCCTGCATTTTTAACCCCATCAGACAAGACAGGGGCAGTGATGCTAGGAATCAATAGGGGCTCCTGGCTTGCATGAATCCTTACCTGTAAGGTGCTGCCACATTCATGGAGCCCAGCTACAAAGATCACTGTACTCTGTGCAGCATTAAGGGACGTGTACCGACAAGCAGCTGGGCCAAGGCTCAGGTCAGCAGCTTTGATCAGTCGCCCCGTCCTAAACAGATCCCTGTGCACAGTGATCACCATCTGAGCCTCTTGACACTGCAGCATGACAGGCTGCAGCGGGGACACAGCCCAGGGGTAGGGCAGGGCAAGAGAGGGCACATGGGCATTTCTGAGAGGGGGCTCAGCTCTGGGGGTGGGTCTCCAGATGGCCAAGTCACTCCTAGAGAAATCCCAAGGATTGTAACTGGTTACCCCACTAACCACCCAGCACAGAAGAGCAAAGCCTAAGCTGTCTCTATACCCCATCCTGCCTGCTTACAGCAAACCCAGTATGAAGGGATACTGTTGCTCTGGGGCTTTATACCCTGCACCTAAAGCTTGTTCAGAGCTGCCCCAGGTAGTTAACACCCTCTGCTAATTTTCAGGCAGCTGGGGCCCAATTACACCCACTGCCCACACCCTGGAGCAAGGAAATGGGAGGGCCAATGGGAATCAGCTCCACCTGTTGGTCTATTCATCATCTGCAGTTAGGAAATTCCTGCCCTGTTTCGTTCAATAGAAAGCTAAGGGTGGGCTCCACCACAAAGGGACCCAGCCCCTCAATCCCAGATTTAGGCCTGTAAATCCTGTATTTGGCTCCACTGTGATCCACAAATCACACAGCCAACTCTGTAGGCACCTAAATTCACTCAGCAGCATCTAAGTTATTACAGTGGTTTTGAGATGTGGTCCCCTCATCTCAAAAAAGATATACTGGCATTAGTAAAGGTTCAGAAAAGGGCAACTAAACTGATTAGGGGTTTGGAACTGGTCCCATATGAGAAGAGATTAAAGAGGCTAGGACTTTTCAGCTTGGAAAAGAGGAAACTAAGAGGGGATATGATAGAGATAGGGATATGATAGATAGATATAAAATCATGAGTGGTGTGGAGAAAGTGAATAAGGAAAAGTTATTTACTTGTTCCTATAATATAAGAACTAGGGGCCACTAAATGAAAGTAATGGGCAGTAGGTTTAAAACAAATAAAAGGAAGTTCTTCTTCACACAGCGCACAGTCAACCTGTGGAACTCCTTGCTTGAGGAGGTTGTGAAGGCTAGGACTATAACAGGGTTTAAAAGAGAACTGGATAAATTCATGGAGATTAAGTCCATTAATGGCTATTAGCCAGGCTGGGTAAGGAATGGTGTCCCTAGCCTCTGTTTGTCAGAGGGTGGAGATGGATGGCAGGAGAGAGATCACTTGATCATTACCTGTTAGGTTCATTCCCTCTGGGGCACCTGGCATTGGCTACTGTCAATAGACAGGATACTGGGCTGAATGGACCTTTGGTCTGACCCAGTATGGCCATTCTTATGTTCTTATGTTCTTAAGTATAAAGTTCCCAAGGTGCCCGTGTTTCAGACTCTGGGCACGTGCACAGCTGCCTCCCTCTAGGAGTCCAGACACCTATCTCTTACCTAAGCCTACTTGGTGCAGTTCACTTCTGTCCCTGAAGCCTGTCCCTGTAGTGGCGTGAGGGAGACCCTGGCACATGCATACCTTCAGTACGCCAGGCTGAAGGTCCTCTTCCGACTCCTCCAGAACCTCTTATTAAGGTTCTGGCTGCACTTTTCCCTACACTTTTTTATTTACATAAATCCGATCCGAGGCCCCATGAAGTCGTGGGACCACCTCGTCAGGCTCCCCCTGGCCATGACCAATGTGGCCATTCGTACCACCAGGGAGAGGAGGTTGGCGGATGAGGGCCCTGCGACTGTGGGGCTGTCTTTCGTTCTTTTATTCGTTCACATATCTGGGAAGAGTTCCTCTGGGCAGCATCTGCCAGCTCTCTCAATGCCTTTGAGGAGCAGTAGGCACTGTCCGGGCTCTCTGCTCAATGTCCCTTTCTGGTTCCCTAGTTTTGGCCCTTTGACCCCCATGCCTGTTCCCGTTATTGCCTTTGTTGTCCCCTGAACTTGGTTGGGTTCTCCGTTCAGTAGCTCCTCCCTAGGCTGAGGGAGGGGCTTTTAGCAGTGGATGAGCTAGCTCCTGCCCACATCCTTGCACTCAAAAGGACCTAAGCCCAGAGCTACCCATGAGCCAGGGTAAGTTAGGCATTTGGCTGCCTAAATCGCATGTTGGCCCCAATTTTCTGGGTGTGCTGCTTACTGGCTTGGTCCCCATTCACAATTCTACTGGAGAAGGACGTGGTGTCCATCTCAGAACTTTTAGCCCAGTTGTTAGAGCGTTCACCTGGAATGTGGGAGACCCAGGTTTCATTCCTCCTCTCTGCTGCGGGGGAGAGAAAGGATGTGAATAGGGGTCTCCCATCTCTCAGAAGAATGCTTGAACCACTGAGCAAGGGGACATTCTGATGATGGGCTTCCCCCTTCTCTCCCATTCAAGCTGTTCTGTTGTGGATAAATAATGAAAGAGGGCCCAGACCCCAGTGCTTCCACCTCCCACAGGGCTACAGCAGCATTCCTGGTCACTTGCTCACTCAGTCTGGCCCAATGTCTGTTCCACTGTGGATAAGTGCGAAACTGAATTCTGTTCAAGGGGAAATTTGTGTCCTCTCTAATATCCGCATAACTCGTCAGATGAGTTCCAAAACTGGTGTTCTCGTTCCAGAGTTGGGGTGGAGTTTGCAGGGTTGAGTTGTTTTCCCCAACATGTTCCCCACATGCGCCCCCATTTCTCCCCTCCCCCAGAACGGTTTGTTTCTTAAAGCCAAGAGAGGGCCTGGGCAAGCCATGCTCACCTTGCTTCCCAAGAAGGGGGACCTCCGCAACCTTCGGAATTGTTGTCCTGTCTCACTCCTCAGCATGAACTACAAGGTCATAGTGATGGCCATCTCACTGCGGCTGGGATCCGTGCTGGTGGATGTGGTCCACCGCGACCTGACCTACACCATCCCGGGCCACTCCATCTTCGACAACCTGTATTTGGTCCGGGATCTCCTTGAGCTTGGGTGTAGGGATGGTCTGTTGTTTGCCCTCCTGTCTCTAGATCAGGTAGAAGGTGTTTGACTGGATGGAGCACGGGTATCTCCTGGGTACTCTGCGAGCATTTGGTTTCGTGCCCTATGTCGCTGTTAGCAGGCTGGCTTGCAGCACAACTGAGACAGTTGCTGGTAAAAGCATTTTATTTCTGATTATACAGTCATATATACGATAGTTGTTTATCCTTTTTACAATTCATTATCCAATGTCCTTATCTCAGTGTTTCATTATTCTGCTGTGCTGGAAACTAGAAGTCGCTTCTCATGCTATTAGCTTTGTACTGTAGCCAAATTCCCAACCTGTATAATCTTGTTTACTTCGTTACTCATGACCCGTGGGGTAGCTTTATGCTCTGCCAAATTCTGATATCTTCCATTGACAAATTCTTCCTTAGAACATTTGATAGTCTCCATCTCCCACAGCCCTAGTTTGTGGGGTTTCTCTAGGTGCTGTATGCTTCCGCGGAGTGTCTGGTAAAGCTCAACTGGACCCTGACCGAGCTGATCAGCTTTGGGCGAGGGGTGCCTGCTGTCAGGCCAGCTGTATGCGCTGGTGATTGAGCCTTTCCTTTGTCTCCTCCGTCGGAAGTTGATGGGGTTCGTGCTGCGAGAGCCGGAGTTGCGGCTGGTCCTGTCAGTGGACACCAACAACGTGCTCCTCACTGTCCAAGACCCAGGCGACCTGGTGCAGGAGGAGGCTTGCCAGGCTGTCTACTCGGTAGCCTCCTCTGATCAGGTCAACTGGGTCAAGAGCTCTGGTCTTGTGGTCGGGGATGGGTGGCAGGCGAGCTCCCTCCCACCTGCGCTTCAGGCCATCCAGTGGAGAGCAGGTCCGCTGCTCTGTTTCGACATTTACCTTTCTGCCACACATCTGTCTCCACTGGAGAACTAGCAAGATTTAGAGGGTACGGTGTCAGAGTGGCTCTGGAGATGGGCAGGACTACTCTGGTGCCTCTCCCTCCGAGGGAGGACACTGGTACTGAACCAGCTAGTTCTGTCCATGCTCTGGCACTGGCTCAACACTCTAGACCCGGCCCTGAGTTTCCTGGCCAACCTCTGGAAGCTGGTTCTGGAGTTCTCCCTTAAAACCTTCAAGGAGCAGTGGGCGCTGTCCGGGGTTCTCAGCTCGGTGTCCCCGTCAGGTTCCCTTCGTTTAGCCCTGTGACCTCACACCTGTCCCTGTTATAGCTTTAGTTGTCCCCTGTAATTACTTGAGATCCTGGACCTTGTGGATCCTCCCCTTAGGCTGTCTCCAGTATGAGAGAGCCTTGCCTATGCCAGCTGGGTGTTAACTCCCCAATGCAACCAGCCCATCAGCCCCTCAAGCATTCTTCTCTGGGCTATCCAGCCCTGTCTTTTGCCTTGCAGGTTGACAATCAATGCACCCCAGACTTCAAGTCCCTTCAAAGCGGCCCCCTGTGGGGTCCAGCTCCAACCACTGGAAATCCACAGAAATCCGAAATCCTCTGTTTCCAGAGGAACAGAATGCCCCTATATACCAGTTTGGCCTTAGCTCACCACTCTTGAATCACAAACAACACTTCAGCTCAATTCTAAAGCAAAAGGAGATTTATTTAAGACAGAATAGAGAGTCAAATAAAACCAGTGTGAGAGCTGGAAATAAATGGCTAGCTATGAAACAAAATCATAACTCGCATTCTAGAGCCTACACTTAACTAACAAGTTATCCTCCAGTCTAGAAAAGTGTCCTTCACCCAAATTCCCTCCAGCGTTTTCAGCCAAGCCTGGCTGAGACCCCTTATTCACAACACCAACTCGCTGTCAGTTTACTTCCTGGGCACCTGATGTCGGGATGTCTTTTTGTCCCTCAAATATACCAGAATGCATCTCTAGCTAGGGTTCCCCCTCCAATGTTGACTTTTTCCTGTTCATTTCTTTTTGAAGTCTCTGCCAACTTCTCATTAGCAGTTGACTTAGACATTGTATGACATACAATACACAATGGTCCACCATGGAGATAAGCACGCCCACCCCCCCTGTCTGCAGGACTTTGCCTCAAGACCCACTACCTTTGAGAGGCCTGCTTTAGCTACAAGGCCTACAGAACCTAATTTTCAGTGCTCCTTGCCTACTTCCCATACCTACATCTCACAGTGGTTATGATGACCTGTGTGACCAGGGGTTGCATTAGAGACCTTACATGACATTCTTTTGCTGAACATAGGGGGTCCCTGTGCCCTTGTGTCTCCCAGTACTCTCTGTTAGTTGGTATCATGAGGTTCTTGGGGCACAGGTACTCCTGTGGGAATCTAGTGGCCTGCACTAAGGGCAAGCTCCAAAAGCTAGTCCATATGAAGTTATTCAGATTTATCTCTGGTTTGATGGAGCAAGCAATGGGACTTCTGCAAGCCCTACATGGAATGACAGCGTGCCCAGAGAGAGACAGACACTTGTTCTCAACACCATACCTGCGGGGAGCCCATGGGATGACATGAAACTGGTCCTTTCCACTGATGGCTCTTAATACCTACTTTTAGCTACATTGCTAATAACTGATTAAGGCTTCATAGCCCTATACTAGGGCAAGGCATCTCTCATGCTCCGGCATCTTAGAACTAAGCTAACTGAGAGGTTACATCATGTTCCTCCTGGGTAAGCTAGGAATAAAATCCAGGGCTCTCCAGATGATCCCAGTCACAGCCGTGCTGCTGTCTGAAATGAATGCATGGAGTGAATGTGGTCGGTTACCCTCCCTGTGCTAAGCACCAGACCACAGTGTCCTCCCACAGCTGGGTCGAGAACCCAGGAATCCTGATTCTCTGCCAAGCAGCTGTGAAGCCCACTGACAGAAAGGTTAGGTCAAGGGGCGGAGGACCGTGTCCAAAGCAGGTGAGTCTCAGGGGTGTAATTTTGGCTCCACGTGACGGAATTGCTCTTTTCCCAGTTTAGTGAAGGTTGTAGCGAAATTTCTATTTAAAAACCAAATTTTGCACCCCCTCTTCAAGGCACCCAAGAAAGCTAGAAAATTGGCAGGTCAGGGGTCTGACTGCTCTACCAGCTGCAGTACCTCCAGGCATTGAATCCACGCCCCTCATGCAGCACCACCAACGCTTAGTTTGGGAACTGGCCACTAATTTAGGTTTAGCGGCACTGAACCTCACAGTCTCCTCTATGAAATGAGGACAGGAATGATTCCTGCTGTTTATCTAGATACAGCCAACAACATTTGAGAGGGAGAGAAACAAGCTGAGTGCAGAGAAAGAAGGTGGATTCGAGGGATGTCAGGGTCTTGGAGCTTCCCAACTAGAGGACCCAGATTTTGGGGGAAGGACTGGACTTATGCCAGAGACGGGGGAAAACGTACCTACAGCATGGGGGCTGGATTTCGGCTAGTCAGAGGGGACAAGAACAAAGGGACTATGGGAATATGGGCTGAAAAGCATTGAGAGTAATGGTCTGATGGTTGAGACACCCCCTTAGCATGCAATAGACCAAGGATACGTTCCACACTGTGTCAAAGCCTTTCTGGCAATCTCACTTAATCTTCCTGTGTCTTAGTCTTTTCCTGCCTTGTGTGAAAGGTGGTCAGCACTCCCCTAGCACCCAGGGGTGCTGTTAGGGGCATTTTTATACCGTGTGCTAGGTGCTGACATTAGACAGTCCCCATCACTACCTTTGTAGCTTAGAGACCCTTCCAAGTCTAGGTTCACAGGAAGCCTACGAAGGCCATTGCTCTGAAAGTGCTACATTTGTTTGAGGAAAAAGGGGCTGCTACTTCCCCACTATCTTGCCTACCAGCTTCAGTGCCCCACTGCAGCCTCACAAGGCTGAATAACCACTCCTGCAGAGAGCGCTTGTTCTGGGAACATACACCATGCTGCTCCCTATACCCTCCCTGGGTTTGCTGACAGCACATCTTGTTTGTGCAGCCCTGGGCGAAATCTGCTCCCCACGCAGCGGTAGGAGAGAGGTTGTTTGAACAAATGACGCCCTGTCACAGAGCAGGGTTGGCTGTGTTCTCTACAGCGGTAGAGAGATCAAGATAGCAGAGCCCTTCAGACTGAGTCAAGCCTGCTCTAGGGGCATGATCACTGATCTGCAGGTCATGGCCCAGAGCATGAGCAGAAATTGGAAGATTTTCTTAGAGCGGGGTGGGCAAACAAAGGCCTGTGGGCTGCATCCGGCCCATCAGACCTTTTAATCCAGGCCTTGAGCTGCTGCTGGGGAGCAGGGTCAGGGGCTCGTCCTGCTCCGCCCAGCTCCCACCTCACAATTCCTTGATGAGCACCATTTTCCTACAAGCAGAGTCACATTGCAGAGGCGCGACTGGCATTACCACCCAGACTTCACTGGGCTGTTTCCAGGATCGGACCCTGCCCCTACATGGCCGTGCCCCCTATCCCCACAGCGCCAGCCTCCTCCCAAGCTAGCCAATGGTTAAGGCCAGCAGCATGTGAGCCTCCGGGCTCTCACAACCATCCCAGCTAGGGGGCCTGGTATGGTCACTACCAGCAGGGCCGCTAAGAGTTGCTGTTACTGCCCTGTAGAGCTCCCCCTCCCCCGTACCACACCCCATGAGTCCCCTTCCCCCCAGCTCAGGAATGCTCACAATTTCCATACCCAGCTGTGGCCCTCAGACCAAAAAGTTGGCCCACCCCTCTTAGGCTCCTTTTGCCTGGTGGCACAGGGCAATGAAGGGGGCTGGCCTGCACACTCACATCTAGCCCTAACCCCAACATCTCACACCATTGGTGATTTCAGTCCATGGTGAGAAGAACTTGGCAAGCCTGCTCACCTTGGACACAAGGATCGGGGGAAGCGTTCCTAGAACAGCAGTTCTCAAACTGGGGGTCATGACCCCATTTTAATAGGGTTCCTAGGGCTGTCTTAGACTGGCTGGGGCTAAAGCTACAGACTGAGCCCCACTGCCCAGGGTCAGAGCCCACGGGCTCCAGGGCTCACGCCCTTGAGGGTTGATGCCCTGGGCCATGACAGTAATTGTTGGCCGAAAGGGAGCGTGGTGAAATGAAGTTTGAGAACCCCTGTCCTAGAGCATCACCTGAAGCCACAGTCAGAGTCAGCGTCAGCAGGAACTCCCTCATTTCACTCAGAGGGCACAGTGGCTGGGGGATTTGTGTTCTCTCTGCTGCTAGAGCCCTGTAATGGTTACAGGTGCCCAATGGACAGTTCAGAAGGCGGGAAATTCCCCTGCCATTTGCCTATGGAGAGATACCAGCCATTTGACTCTGGGAACCTGAAGGCAGCCATCTCTCCTTTGAAGCCCATTGGAGAGTCCATGATGTGGTTTGTGCACAAGCCACACCATTTCCCCCCCTCCTTCCTTCTCCCTTGCCCATTAAGAACAAGTCCTAGACCAGACTCTAGTCATTGGATTTATTTACATTAGACAGAAGGTACAAGGCACGTGACTGCTCAGGCACTAGAACGGCTGCATCTTCTGCGTACAAGTATCCCCAGAGTAACGAAGGCCAGTGCAATGGCAGCTGCCACTGAGATCAGCCCAGCTGCAGAAGAGAATCCTACAAGAGGAAGAACACATGGTTAAAACTGCAGCTAGTTGCTTTTCCAGCAACCTCTCCAGAAATCCACCATGGACTTGCTGGGTACATGAGTGAAGGCCACACAGTTAATAAAATGGGGGATTTTACTTGAGCTCTATTGTAGGGCCGTCTTTTTTAGCGATGCCAGTTGGAGTTTGTCTACTAGAAGTGGCCAGAACAGGAGATCAGCACCCATTTATAGATCCCACTAGGCAATAGGTTGCAGGTCTCAGGCCACACGACTGGTGTCCCAGCAGATAAGCCCAGGCTACAGTGGCTGATGGTCCAACCAGAGCCAGTCAATGTTGGACTATCTCAGCGAGGAGCCCTCCTTGAGCCAAGGTTACTTGTTACCAACAACCCCTTTGGGTCTAAGGGATTCTTACAGCTGATCTTGCAAGACCCATTTCTTCCATCCATCCTTTAGATCAACTTTTCCAAGCCACCCTAATGTAGATTAATAAGTGACAGTAGAGGCACCATGAGACTTGTTCTGAGTAGTACTAGTTACCCTCTGATGCTGCCTTCTCTGCTTCCATTTGATCAACTGAGAGATCCCTTGATCCTTGATCAGCATCAAAGATGATTACAGGTCCTACCACAACATCAGCCTCAGCTTCCTTCACCAAGGGCTCACCTGTATTGAGGAGAGAAGCACTATTAGAGAACCAAAACATGTCAGGTTAGTCTCATCCATCCCATTTTGGGTGGAAGATCCCCCAGGAACAGTCTGTTGGAGTAAGCCAGACATCTTCCCAGGTGAAGTGGGCACAGATCCTACCATGCCCAGAGGCCACATCTCTCTGGAAGCGCCTCCCTGGCCATCTGTCCAGAGGGCTGCCTCTCCCAGACTGTCCTCCAAGCAATGCACAGTTCCCAGTCTCACAGCACCTGCAGATGTCTCTGGTGCCTTCCACCGGAGACCAGCTGGAACAGAACAGGAACAGTCATCTACAGTGAAGAGTTCTCTATTCTAGGCTGCCTTTCCCCAGTCACTCCCCTGATGGGGTTCTAGTCTACTCACATGTTGCCTGCTTTGTTGAAGGAACAAGCCTTGTTCAAGGGATCTGGGGCTTGCTCAGCTGCAGTGACTTTCAGATGGCAGGTGATGTAGATCTAGAAGGGAAGTGGGAAGAGGGATCAGGACCATCCCAGGGGACACTAACAGCTGCTTAGCCTGGGGAAAGAGACTTGGAGCAGAAATCAGGGAGCTCACCAAGTTCCTGGCATCTCCTGCAAACCTGAACACGTCCACCATGAACTGCAGCGTGTCCTGCCGGGGCCTGGGGGATATGAAGGCTGAGGTGGTGTCATCTGATCTCCCATCCACCAGGCACCTACACACAAGAACTCTGTTTAGTAATATCCCCACAGACTTGAGAGATTCTAGACTAGAAAGGGCTCCCAGCTCTTACCCATTGAAGTCAATGACAGCATAGCGGGGAGAGGAGTCCCTGTCTGGGCTCAGGGTGGCCACACAGCTGTCCACAAAGAGCCTCAGAGCCACATGGTTCCCAGTGCTGACATCAGCTTGGATATGCATGACCTCCCCCAGCTGGAATCCATTGGAGGGTCTCTCAGCACTCCAGTCATCTGCAAGGCAAGTTCACAGTGAGCAGGACAGACAGGGCAGGGCTCAGCTCCCCTGAAGGGACCTCCCACCTACCATTCATCAGGTGCAGGGAGAAATCCAGCCTCTCCTCAGCAGACAGGGTGGAGCTGAAGGGAACCCATGTTGGCTTGATGGCTTTACTGCTCACATTGTCCTTCCTGGGAAAGGAGCAAACCTCAGTCACTGAGCCAGATCCCAGACCAGGGACTGATGGGGAGGGAGGAGATCTGAGCAGCTCAGACTCACCTGGGGTAGTGACACTCAATGGGAATCACAGCTGGATTGGTTCTCAGGATCACTGGGTTGCTGGCAGGGGTGGGGTTATAGTTCAGGCTTGTGCTGTAAACTAAGGAGTCTGGGGTCATCTGGGAAGAACCAGACATGGAAGGGTTAACACTAGTACCCAGAGCATGTGTAAAGTCATTCAGATGAGCCTAGGAACAGGCCTCAGCCAGATGGAAACAAGAGCTCAAGTTTTCCAACAAGTGCCCAGTGAAGTGGCAACTGCCTTCGGAAGGCCTGGCCACTAGAAGCAGGGGATTTCAGAGCTCAGTCTGCTAGAGCAGCCATAGGAAGACTAGCGTCACAGTAGTGCCATTTTACACAACTCTACTCACTGGTTTCCTCTGTGCAGATTGTGAAGGATTCTCAGACAGTAAAACCCCCAGGGTTAACCCATTAGCTGCTTTCAGGTGAATTTTGACCAGGGATTAAGGAAGCCAATAGTCCGTCCCTTTCCCTCCTACAGGCTATGCAGAGCTCAGGCTAACACCAATCAGTGTATTCAGTTGAGGAGTCTGCAGAATGACTTTGGACAGGGGTGTCTAGAAGTAAAATCTGTCTGAACCCCCAGAGCACCCTCTTCAGGCTCCACTTGTGAGCCTGCTCCAGGAGCTCAGCAGGGTAGAGTTCTTTGCCTGGTGCATGAGATTAGAAGCTAGGCAGAAGCACCCAGGAAAAACCAGGGAGCTGGTCAATGACCTGGACAAAATCCCACCCCCTGTTCTCTCCCACTGCCCCATTTTTAACCCCATCAGACAAGGCAGGGGCAGTGATGCTAGGGATCAGTAGGGGCTCCTGGTTTGCATGAATCCTTACCTGCAAGGTGCTGCCACATTCATGGAGCCCAGCCAGAAAGATCACTGTGTTCTCTGCAGCATTAAGGGATGTGTACTGGCAGGCAGCTGGGCCAAGGCTCAGGTCAGCAGCTTTGATCAGTCTCCCCATCCCAAACAGATCCCTGTGCACAGTGATCACCATCTGAGCCTCCTCACACTGCACCATGACAGGCTGCAGCAGGGACACAGCCGTGACCTGCGAAGCATCAACCCGAGCCCAAGGGTAAGGCTGGGCAAGAGAAGGCACATGGGCTTGTCGTCGAGGGGGCTCAGCCCTGGGGGTGGGTCTCCAGATAGCTGAGTCAATCCTAGAGAAATCCCAGGGATTGTAGCAGGTCACCCCACTGACCACCCAGCACAGAAAAGCAAAGCCCAGGTTGTTTCTGTGCCCCATCCTGCCTGCTTCCAGCAACCCCAGCATGGAGGGAAACTGCTGCTCTGGGGCTTTATACCGTGACCCAGAGCCAGGTGACAGCTGTCGCAGGTAATTAACACTCTCCCCCAATCTGCAGGTAACCGGGGCCCAATCATACCCAGTGCCCACGCCCTGAACCTGGGAAATAGGAGGGTCAATGGGAATCAGCGCCACCTGTTGCTCAGTTCACCAGCTGCGGTTTGGGAAATTCCTGCCCTGTTTCGTTCAATGGAAGGCTAAGGGTGGGCTCCACCACAAAGGGACCCAGGGCCCTCAATCCCCAATTTAGGCCTGTAAATCCTGGGTTTGGCTCCACTGGGATCCACAGACCGCACAGCGGCATAGAGTCCTGTGGCACCTTATAGACTAACAGAGGTATTGGAGCATAAGCTTTCGTGGATGAATACCCACTTTGTCGGATTCTACCCCTCTGATACAAACCGTACAGCGAACTCTGTAGGTGCCCAAATTCACTCAGCAGCACCGAAGTTTTTACAGTATAAAGTTCCCTAGGTGCCCGTGTCTCAGCCTCCGGGCACGTGCCCAGCTGCTTCCCTCTCGGCATCTGAGCACCTATCTCCCACCTAAGCCCAGAGCCATCCATGAGCCAGGGGAAGTTAGGCATTTAGTTGCCTACGTCGTATGCGGAGCCCAAGTCACTAGCTGTGCTGCTTGCCCATGTTGACCCCATTCACAATTCCACTGGAGCAGGACGTGGTGTCCTCCTCAGATCTTTCATTCAGTGGTTGGAGCGTTCACCTGGAATGTGGGAGACCCAGGTTTCATTCCCCCTCTCTGCTGAGGGGAGAGAAAAGATGTGAACAGGGGTCTCCCATCTCTCAGAAGAATGCTTGAACCACTGAGCTAGGGGACATTCTGATGATGGGCTTCCCCCTTCTCTCCCATTCAAGCTGTTCTGTTGTGGATAAATGATGAAAGAGGGACCAGCCCCCAGTGCTTCCACCTCCCAGCGGGCTACAGCCGCATTTCTGGTCACTTGCTCTCTCAGTCTGGCCCACCAGCTGTTCCACTGTGGATAAGTGTGAAACTAAAATCTGTTCAAGGGGAAATTGGTGTCCTCTCCAATATCCGCATAACCCGTCCCCAGATGAGTTCCAAAACTGGTGTTCTCGTTCCAGGGTTGGGGTGGAGTTTGCGGGGTTGAGTTGTTTTCCCCAACGTGTTCCCCGCATCCGTCCCCATATCTCCCCTCCCCCAGAATGGTTTCTTTTTCAAAGCCAAGAGAGGGCCTGTCCTGGGGGGAGGATCCATGAGAAACTGAGTTTCCTGGGATAGAGACTGTGACACTTCTCAGGGCAGCCAGGGCTGTGCAGCACCCTAGTTGCCACCAGCCTCCAGTATGAAGGAGCCTTGCCTGTGCCAGCTGGGTGTTAGCTCCCCAATGCAACCAGCCCATCAGCGCCTCAAGCGTTCTTCTCTGGGATAGCCCAGCCCTGCCTTTTGCCTGGCAGGTTGACTATCAGTGCACCCCAGGCTTCAAGTCCCTTCAAAGTGGGATCCAGCCCTGATCACTGGAGATCCACAGAAATCCCAGACCTTCTGTTTCTAAAGGAACAGGGCGTCCCCCTTTACCAGTTTGGTGTTAGCTCACCGCTCTTGTATCACGCACAACGCTTCAGCTCAATTCTAAAGCAAAAGGAGATTTATTTAAGACAGAATGGAGAGTCATATAAAAATGGTATCATATAAACAAGAGCTGGAAACAAACGGCTAGCTGTGAAACAAAATCATAACTCGCGTTCTGGAGCCTACACATAACTAACAAGTTTATCCTCCAGTCCAGAAAAGTGTCTCTCATTGAAGTTCTCTCCAGCATTTTCAGCTAAGCCTGGCTGAGACTCCTTTTTCATGAGGCCAACTCGCTGTCAGTTTACTTCCTAGGCATCTGATGTCGGGGTGTCTTTTTGCTCCTCAAAAACACCAGACTGCATCTTTGATGTTTACCTCTAGCGAGGGTTCCCCCTCCAGTGTTGACTTCTTCTTGTTAGTTTCTTTCTGAAGTCTCTGCCAGCTCCTCATTAGCTGGCTGGAGGACTTTGTCTCAAGACCCACTACCTTTGAGAGGCCTGCTTTAGCTACAAGGCCTACAGAACCTAATTTTCAGTGCTCCTTGCCTACTCCCCATACCTACATCTCACAATGGTTATGATGACCTATGTGACCCAGGGTTGCATTAGAGACCTTACATGATATTCTTTTGGTGAACCCAGAGGGTCCCTGTGCCCTTGTGTCTCCCAGTACTCTCTGTTAGTTGGTATCATGAGGTTCTTGGGGCACAGGTACTCCTGTGGGAATCTAGTGGCCTGCACTAAGGGCAAGCTCCAAAAGCTAGTCCATATGAAGTTATTCAGATTTATCTCTGGTTTGATGGAGCAAGCAATGGGACTTCTGCGAGCCCTACATGGAATGACAGCGTGCCCAGAGAGAGACAGACACTTGTTCTCAACACCATACCTGCGGGGAGCCCATGGGATGACATGAAACTGGTCCTTTCCACTGATGGCTCTTAATACCTACTTTTAGCTACATCGCTAATAACTGATTAAGGCTTCATAGCCCTATACTAGGGCAAGGCATCTCTCATGCTCCGGCATCTTAGAACTAAGCTAACTGAGAGGTTACATCATGTTCCTCCTGGGTAAGCTAGGAATAAAATCCAGGGCTCTCCAGATGATCCCAGTCACAGCCGTGCTGCTGTCTGAAATGAATGCATGGAGTGAATGTGGTCGGTTACCCTCCCTGTGCTAAGCACCAGACCACAGTGTCCTCCCACAGCTGGGTCGAGAACCCAGGAATCCTGATTCTCTGCCAAGCAGCTGTGAAGCCCACTGACAGAAAGGTTAGGTCAAGGGGCGGAGGACCGTGTCCAAAGCAGGTGAGTCTCAGGGGTGTAATTTTGGCTCCACGTGACGGAATTGCTCTTTTCCCAGTTTAGTGAAGGTTGTAGCGAAATTTCTATTTAAAAACCAAATTTTGCATCCCCTCTTCAAGGCACCCGAGAAAGCTAGAAAATTGGCAGGTCAGGGGTCTGACTGCTCTACCAGCTGCAGTACCTCCAGGCATTGAATCCTCGCCCCTCATGCAGCACCACCAACGCTTAGTTTGGGAACTGGCCACTAATTTAGGTTTAGCGGCACTGAACCTCACAGTCTCCTCTATGAAATGAGGACAGGAATGATTCCTGCTGTTTGTCTAGATACAGCCAACAACATTTGAGAGGGAGAGAAACAAGCTGAGTGCAGAGAAAGAAGGTGGATTCGAGGGATGTCAGGGTCTTGGAGCTTCCCAACTAGAGGACCCAGATTTTGGGGGAAGGACTGGACTTATGCCAGAGACGGGGGAAAATGTACCTACAGCATGGGGGCTGGATTTCGGCTAGTCAGAGGGGACAAGAACAAAGGGACTATGGGAATATGGGCTGAAAAGCATTGAGAGTAATGGTCTGATGGTTGAGACACCCCCTTAGCATGCAATAGACCAAGGATACGTTCCACACTGTGTCAAAGCCTTTCTGGCAATCTCACTTAATCTTCCTGTGTCTTAGTCTTTTCCTGCCTTGTGTGAAAGGTGGTCAGCACTCCCCTAGCACCCAGGGATGCTGTTAGGGGCATTTTTATACCGTGTGCTAGGTGCTGACATTAGACAGTCCCCATCACTACCTTTGTAGCTTAGAGTCCCTTCCAAGTCTAGGTTCACAGGAAGCCTACAAAGGCCATTGCTCTGAAAGTGCTACATTTGTTTGAGGAAAAAGGGGCTGCTACTTCCCCACTATCTTGCCTACCAGCTTCAGTGCCCCACTGCAGCCTCACAAGGCTGAATAACCACTCCTGCAGAGAGCACTTGTTCTGGGAACATACACCATGCTGCTCCCTATACCCTCCCTGGGTTTGCTGACAGCACATCTTGTTTGTGCAGCCCTGGGCGAAATCTGCTCCCCACGCAGCGGTAGGAGAGAGGTTGTTTGAACAAATGACGCCCTGTCACAGAGCAGGGTTGGCTGTGTTCTCTACAGCGGTAGAGAGATCAAGATAGCAGAGCCCTTCAGACTGAGTCAAGCCTGCTCTAGGGGCACGATCACTGATCTGCAGGTCATGGCCCAGAGCATGAGCAGAAATTGGAAGATTTTCTTAGAGCGGGGTGGGCAAACAAAGGCCTGTGGGCTGCATCCGGCCCATCAGACCTTTTAATCCAGGCCTTGAGCTGCTGCTGGGGAGCAGGGTCAGGGGCTCGTCCTGCTCCGCCCAGCTCCCACCTCACAATTCCTTGATGAGCACCATTTTCCTACAAGCAGAGTCACATTGCAGAGGCGCGACTGGCATTACCACCCAGACTTCACTGGGCTGTTTCCAGGATCGGACCCTGCCCCTACATGGCCGTGCCCCCTATCCCCACAGCGCCAGCCTCCTCCCAAGCTAGCCAATGGTTAAGGCCAGCAGCATGTGAGCCTCCGGGCTCTCACAACCATCCCAGCTAGGGGGCCTGGTATGGTCACTACCAGCAGGGCCGCTAAGAGTTGCTGTTACTGCCCTGTAGAGCTCCCCCTCCCCCGTACCACACCCCATGAGTCCCCTTCCCCCCAGCTCAGGAATGCTCACAATTTCCATACCCAGCTGTGGCCCTCAGACCAAAAAGTTGGCCCACCCCTCTTAGGCTCCTTTTGCCTGGTGGCACAGGGCAATGAAGGGGGCTGGCCTGCACACTCACATCTAGCCCTAACCCCAACATCTCACACCATTGGTGATTTCAGTCCATGGTGAGAAGAACTTGGCAAGCCTGCTCACCTTGGACACAAGGATCGGGGGAAGCGTTCCTAGAACAGCAGTTCTCAAACTGGGGGTCATGACCCCATTTTAATAGGGTTCCTAGGGCTGTCTTAGACTGGCTGGGGCTAAAGCTACAGACTGAGCCCCACTGCCCAGGGTCAGAGCCCACGGGCTCCAGGGCTCACGCCCTTGAGGGTTGATGCCCTGGGCCATGACAGTAATTGTTGGCCGAAAGGGAGCGTGGTGAAATGAAGTTTGAGAACCCCTGTCCTAGAGCATCACCTGAAGCCACAGTCAGAGTCAGCGTCAGCAGGAACTCCCTCATTTCACTCAGAGGGCACAGTGGCTGGGGGATTTGTGTTCTCTCTGCTGCTAGAGCCCTGTAATGGTTACAGGTGCCCAATGGACAGTTCAGAAGGCGGGAAATTCCCCTGCCATTTGCCTATGGAGAGATACCAGCCATTTGACTCTGGGAACCTGAAGGCAGCCATCTCTCCTTCGAAGCCCATTGGAGAGTCCATGATGTGGTTTGTGCACAAGCCACACCATTTCCCCCCCTCCTTCCTTCTCCCTTGCCCATTAAGAACAAGTCCTAGACCAGACTCTAGTCATTGGATTTATTTACATTAGACAGAAGGTACAAGGCACGTGACTGCTCAGGCACTAGAACGGCTGCATCTTCTGCGTACAAGTATCCCCAGAGTAACGAAGGCCAGTGCAATGGCAGCTGCCACTGAGATCAGCCCAGCTGCAGAAGAGAATCCTACAAGAGGAAGAACACATGGTTAAAACTGCAGCTAGTTGCTTTTCCAGCAACCTCTCCAGAAATCCACCATGGACTTGCTGGGTACATGAGTGAAGGCCACACAGTTAATAAAATGGGGGATTTTACTTGAGCTCTATTGTAGGGCCGTCTTTTTTAGCGATGCCAGTTGGAGTTTGTCTACTAGAAGTGGCCAGAACAGGAGATCAGCACCCATTTATAGATCCCACTAGGCAATAGGTTGCAGGTCTCAGGCCACACGACTGGTGTCCCAGCAGATAAGCCCAGGCTACAGTGGCTGATGGTCCAACCAGAGCCAGTCAATGTTGGACTATCTCAGCGAGGAGCCCTCCTTGAGCCAAGGTTACTTGTTACCAACAACCCCTTTGGGTCTAAGGGATTCTTACAGCTGATCTTGCAAGACCCATTTCTTCCATCCATCCTTTAGATCAACTTTTCCAAGCCACCCTAATGTAGATTAATAAGTGACAGTAGAGGCACCATGAGACTTGTTCTGAGTAGTACTAGTTACCCTCTGATGCTGCCTTCTCTGCTTCCATTTGATCAACTGAGAGATCCCTTGATCCTTGATCAGCATCAAAGATGATTACAGGTCCTACCACAACATCAGCCTCAGCTTCCTTCACCAAGGGCTCACCTGTATTGAGGAGAGAAGCACTATTAGAGAACCAAAACATGTCAGGTTAGTCTCATCCATCCCATTTTGGGTGGAAGATCCCCCAGGAACAGTCTGTTGGAGTAAGCCAGACATCTTCCCAGGTGAAGTGGGCACAGATCCTACCATGCCCAGAGGCCACATCTCTCTGGAAGCGCCTCCCTGGCCATCTGTCCAGAGGGCTGCCTCTCCCAGACTGTCCTCCAAGCAATGCACAGTTCCCAGTCTCACAGCACCTGCAGATGTCTCTGGTGCCTTCCACCGGAGACCAGCTGGAACAGAACAGGAACAGTCATCTACAGTGAAGAGTTCTCTATTCTAGGCTGCCTTTCCCCAGTCACTCCCCTGATGGGGTTCTAGTCTACTCACATGTTGCCTGCTTTGTTGAAGGAACAAGCCTTGTTCAAGGGATCTGGGGCTTGCTCAGCTGCAGTGACTTTCAGATGGCAGGTGATGTAGATCTAGAAGGGAAGTGGGAAGAGGGATCAGGACCATCCCAGGGGACACTAACAGCTGCTTAGCCTGGGGAAAGAGACTTGGAGCAGAAATCAGGGAGCTCACCAAGTTCCTGGCATCTCCTGCAAACCTGAACACGTCCACCATGAACTGCAGCGTGTCCTGCCGGGGCCTGGGGGATATGAAGGCTGAGGTGGTGTCATCTGATCTCCCATCCACCAGGCACCTACACACAAGAACTCTGTTTAGTAATATCCCCACAGACTTGAGAGATTCTAGACTAGAAAGGGCTCCCAGCTCTTACCCATTGAAGTCAATGACAGCATAGCGGGGAGAGGAGTCCCTGTCTGGGCTCAGGGTGGCCACACAGCTGTCCACAAAGAGCCTCAGAGCCACATGGTTCCCAGTGCTGACATCAGCTTGGATATGCATGACCTCCCCCAGCTGGAATCCATTGGAGGGTCTCTCAGCACTCCAGTCATCTGCAAGGCAAGTTCACAGTGAGCAGGACAGACAGGGCAGGGCTCAGCTCCCCTGAAGGGACCTCCCACCTACCATTCATCAGGTGCAGGGAGAAATCCAGCCTCTCCTCAGCAGACAGGGTGGAGCTGAAGGGAACCCATGTTGGCTTGATGGCTTTACTGCTCACATTGTCCTTCCTGGGAAAGGAGCAAACCTCAGTCACTGAGCCAGATCCCAGACCAGGGACTGATGGGGAGGGAGGAGATCTGAGCAGCTCAGACTCACCTGGGGTAGTGACACTCAATGGGAATCACAGCTGGATTGGTTCTCAGGATCACTGGGTTGCTGGCAGGGGTGGGGTTATAGTTCAGGCTTGTGCTGTAAACTAAGGAGTCTGGGGTCATCTGGGAAGAACCAGACATGGAAGGGTTAACACTAGTACCCAGAGCATGTGTAAAGTCATTCAGATGAGCCTAGGAACAGGCCTCAGCCAGATGGAAACAAGAGCTCAAGTTTTCCAACAAGTGCCCAGTGAAGTGGCAACTGCCTTCGGAAGGCCTGGCCACTAGAAGCAGGGGATTTCAGAGCTCAGTCTGCTAGAGCAGCCATAGGAAGACTAGCGTCACAGTAGTGCCATTTTACACAACTCTACTCACTGGTTTCCTCTGTGCAGATTGTGAAGGATTCTCAGACAGTAAAACCCCCAGGGTTAACCCATTAGCTGCTTTCAGGTGAATTTTGACCAGGGATTAAGGAAGCCAATAGTCCGTCCCTTTCCCTCCTACAGGCTATGCAGAGCTCAGGCTAACACCAATCAGTTTATTCAGTTGAGGAGTCTGCAGAATGACTTTGGACAGGGGTGTCTAGAAGTAAAATCTGTCTGAACCCCCAGAGCACCCTCTTCAGGCTCCACTTGTGAGCCTGCTCCAGGAGCTCAGCAGGGTAGAGTTCTTTGCCTGGTGCATGAGATTAGAAGCTAGGCAGAAGCACCCAGGAAAAACCAGGGAGCTGGTCAATGACCTGGACAAAATCCCACCCCCTGTTCTCTCCCACTGCCCCATTTTTAACCCCATCAGACAAGGCAGGGGCAGTGATGCTAGGGATCAGTAGGGGCTCCTGGTTTGCATGAATCCTTACCTGCAAGGTGCTGCCACATTCATGGAGCCCAGCCAGAAAGATCACTGTGTTCTCTGCAGCATTAAGGGATGTGTACTGGCAGGCAGCTGGGCCAAGGCTCAGGTCAGCAGCTTTGATCAGTCTCCCCATCCCAAACAGATCCCTGTGCACAGTGATCACCATCTGAGCCTCCTCACACTGCACCATGACAGGCTGCAGCAGGGACACAGCCGTGACCTGCGAAGCATCAACCCGAGCCCAAGGGTAAGGCTGGGCAAGAGAAGGCACATGGGCTTGTCGTCGAGGGGGCTCAGCCCTGGGGGTGGGTCTCCAGATAGCTGAGTCAATCCTAGAGAAATCCCAGGGATTGTAGCAGGTCACCCCACTGACCACCCAGCACAGAAAAGCAAAGCCCAGGTTGTTTCTGTGCCCCATCCTGCCTGCTTCCAGCAACCCCAGCATGGAGGGAAACTGCTGCTCTGGGGCTTTATACCGTGACCCAGAGCCAGGTGACAGCTGTCGCAGGTAATTAACACTCTCCCCCAATCTGCAGGTAACCGGGGCCCAATCATACCCAGTGCCCACACCCTGAACCTGGGAAATAGGAGGGTCAATGGGAATCAGCGCCACCTGTTGCTCAGTTCACCAGCTGCGGTTTGGGAAATTCCTGCCCTGTTTCGTTCAATGGAAGGCTAAGGGTGGGCTCCACCACAAAGGGACCCAGGGCCCTCAATCCCCAATTTAGGCCTGTAAATCCTGGGTTTGGCTCCACTGGGATCCACAGACCGCACAGCGGCATAGAGTCCTGTGGCACCTTATAGACTAACAGAGGTATTGGAGCATAAGCTTTCGTGGATGAATACCCACTTTGTCGGATTCTACCCCTCTGATACAAACCGTACAGCGAACTCTGTAGGTGCCCAAATTCACTCAGCAGCACCGAAGTTTTTACAGTATAAAGTTCCCTAGGTGCCCGTGTCTCAGCCTCCGGGCACGTGCCCAGCTGCTTCCCTCTCGGCATCTGAGCACCTATCTCCCACCTAAGCCCAGAGCCATCCATGAGCCAGGGGAAGTTAGGCATTTAGTTGCCTACGTCGTATGCGGAGCCCAAGTCACTAGCTGTGCTGCTTGCCCATGTTGACCCCATTCACAATTCCACTGGAGCAGGACGTGGTGTCCTCCTCAGATCTTTCATTCAGTGGTTAGAGCGTTCACCTGGAATGTGGGAGACCCAGGTTTCATTCCCCCTCTCTGCTGAGGGGAGAGAAAAGATGTGAACAGGGGTCTCCCATCTCTCAGAAGAATGCTTGAACCACTGAGCTAGGGGACATTCTGATGATGGGCTTCCCCCTTCTCTCCCATTCAAGCTGTTCTGTTGTGGATAAATGATGAAAGAGGGACCAGCCCCCAGTGCTTCCACCTCCCAGCGGGCTACAGCCGCATTTCTGGTCACTTGCTCTCTCAGTCTGGCCCACCAGCTGTTCCACTGTGGATAAGTGTGAAACTAAAATCTGTTCAAGGGGAAATTGGTGTCCTCTCCAATATCCGCATAACCCGTCCCCAGATGAGTTCCAAAACTGGTGTTCTCGTTCCAGGGTTGGGGTGGAGTTTGCGGGGTTGAGTTGTTTTCCCCAACGTGTTCCCCGCATCCGTCCCCATATCTCCCCTCCCCCAGAATGGTTTCTTTTTCAAAGCCAAGAGAGGGCCTGTCCTGGGGGGAGGATCCATGAGAAACTGAGTTTCCTGGGATAGAGACTGTGACACTTCTCAGGGCAGCCAGGGCTGTGCAGCACCCTAGTTGCCACCAGCCTCCAGTATGAAGGAGCCTTGCCTGTGCCAGCTGGGTGTTAGCTCCCCAATGCAACCAGCCCATCAGCGCCTCAAGCGTTCTTCTCTGGGATAGCCCAGCCCTGCCTTTTGCCTGGCAGGTTGACTATCAGTGCACCCCAGGCTTCAAGTCCCTTCAAAGTGGGATCCAGCCCTGATCACTGGAGATCCACAGAAATCCCAGACCTTCTGTTTCTAAAGGAACAGGGCGTCCCCCTTTACCAGTTTGGTGTTAGCTCACCGCTCTTGTATCACGCACAACGCTTCAGCTCAATTCTAAAGCAAAAGGAGATTTATTTAAGACAGAATGGAGAGTCATATAAAAATGGTATCATATAAACAAGAGCTGGAAACAAACGGCTAGCTGTGAAACAAAATCATAACTCGCGTTCTGGAGCCTACACATAACTAACAAGTTTATCCTCCAGTCCAGAAAAGTGTCTCTCATTGAAGTTCTCTCCAGCATTTTCAGCTAAGCCTGGCTGAGACTCCTTTTTCATGAGGCCAACTCGCTGTCAGTTTACTTCCTAGGCATCTGATGTCGGGGTGTCTTTTTGCTCCTCAAAAACACCAGACTGCATCTTTGATGTTTACCTCTAGCGAGGGTTCCCCCTCCAGTGTTGACTTCTTCTTGTTAGTTTCTTTCTGAAGTCTCTGCCAGCTCCTCATTAGCTGGCTGGAGGACTTTGTCTCAAGACCCACTACCTTTGAGAGGCCTGCTTTAGCTACAAGGCCTACAGAACCTAATTTTCAGTGCTCCTTGCCTACTCCCCATACCTACATCTCACAATGGTTATGATGACCTATGTGACCCAGGGTTGCATTAGAGACCTTACATGATATTCTTTTGGTGAACCCAGAGGGTCCCTGTGCCCTTGTGTCTCCCAGTACTCTCTGTTAGTTGGTATCATGAGGTTCTTGGGGCACAGGTACTCCTGTGGGAATCTAGTGGCCTGCACTAAGGGCAAGCTCCAAAAGCTAGTCCATATGAAGTTATTCAGATTTATCTCTGGTTTGATGGAGCAAGCAATGGGACTTCTGCGAGCCCTACATGGAATGACAGCGTGCCCAGAGAGAGACAGACACTTGTTCTCAACACCATACCTGCGGGGAGCCCATGGGATGACATGAAACTGGTCCTTTCCACTGATGGCTCTTAATACCTACTTTTAGCTACATCGCTAATAACTGATTAAGGCTTCATAGCCCTATACTAGGGCAAGGCATCTCTCATGCTCCGGCATCTTAGAACTAAGCTAACTGAGAGGTTACATCATGTTCCTCCTGGGTAAGCTAGGAATAAAATCCAGGGCTCTCCAGATGATCCCAGTCACAGCCGTGCTGCTGTCTGAAATGAATGCATGGAGTGAATGTGGTCGGTTACCCTCCCTGTGCTAAGCACCAGACCACAGTGTCCTCCCACAGCTGGGTCGAGAACCCAGGAATCCTGATTCTCTGCCAAGCAGCTGTGAAGCCCACTGACAGAAAGGTTAGGTCAAGGGGCGGAGGACCGTGTCCAAAGCAGGTGAGTCTCAGGGGTGTAATTTTGGCTCCACGTGACGGAATTGCTCTTTTCCCAGTTTAGTGAAGGTTGTAGCGAAATTTCTATTTAAAAACCAAATTTTGCATCCCCTCTTCAAGGCACCCGAGAAAGCTAGAAAATTGGCAGGTCAGGGGTCTGACTGCTCTACCAGCTGCAGTACCTCCAGGCATTGAATCCTCGCCCCTCATGCAGCACCACCAACGCTTAGTTTGGGAACTGGCCACTAATTTAGGTTTAGCGGCACTGAACCTCACAGTCTCCTCTATGAAATGAGGACAGGAATGATTCCTGCTGTTTGTCTAGATACAGCCAACAACATTTGAGAGGGAGAGAAACAAGCTGAGTGCAGAGAAAGAAGGTGGATTCGAGGGATGTCAGGGTCTTGGAGCTTCCCAACTAGAGGACCCAGATTTTGGGGGAAGGACTGGACTTATGCCAGAGATGGGGGAAAATGTACCTACAGCATGGGGGCTGGATTTCGGCTAGTCAGAGGGGACAAGAACAAAGGGACTATGGGAATATGGGCTGAAAAGCATTGAGAGTAATGGTCTGATGGTTGAGACACCCCCTTAGCATGCAATAGACCAAGGATACGTTCCACACTGTGTCAAAGCCTTTCTGGCAATCTCACTTAATCTTCCTGTGTCTTAGTCTTTTCCTGCCTTGTGTGAAAGGTGGTCAGCACTCCCCTAGCACCCAGGGGTGCTGTTAGGGGCATTTTTATACCGTGTGCTAGGTGCTGACATTAGACAGTCCCCATCACTACCTTTGTAGCTTAGAGTCCCTTCCAAGTCTAGGTTCACAGGAAGCCTACGAAGGCCATTGCTCTGAAAGTGCTACATTTGTTTGAGGAAAAAGGGGCTGCTACTTCCCCACTATCTTGCCTACCAGCTTCAGTGCCCCACTGCAGCCTCACAAGGCTGAATAACCACTCCTGCAGAGAGCGCTTGTTCTGGGAACATACACCATGCTGCTCCCTATACCCTCCCTGGGTTTGCTGACAGCACATCTTGTTTGTGCAGCCCTGGGCGAAATCTGCTCCCCACGCAGCGGTAGGAGAGAGGTTGTTTGAACAAATGACGCCCTGTCACAGAGCAGGGTTGGCTGTGTTCTCTACAGCGGTAGAGAGATCAAGATAGCAGAGCCCTTCAGACTGAGTCAAGCCTGCTCTAGGGGCACGATCACTGATCTGCAGGTCATGGCCCAGAGCATGAGCAGAAATTGGAAGATTTTCTTAGAGCGGGGTGGGCAAACAAAGGCCTGTGGGCTGCATCCGGCCCATCAGACCTTTTAATCCAGGCCTTGAGCTGCTGCTGGGGAGCAGGGTCAGGGGCTCGTCCTGCTCCGCCCAGCTCCCACCTCACAATTCCTTGATGAGCACCATTTTCCTACAAGCAGAGTCACATTGCAGAGGCGCGACTGGCATTACCACCCAGACTTCACTGGGCTGTTTCCAGGATCGGACCCTGCCCCTACATGGCCGTGCCCCCTATCCCCACAGCGCCAGCCTCCTCCCAAGCTAGCCAATGGTTAAGGCCAGCAGCATGTGAGCCTCCGGGCTCTCACAACCATCCCAGCTAGGGGGCCTGGTATGGTCACTACCAGCAGGGCCGCTAAGAGTTGCTGTTACTGCCCTGTAGAGCTCCCCCTCCCCCGTACCACACCCCATGAGTCCCCTTCCCCCCAGCTCAGGAATGCTCACAATTTCCATACCCAGCTGTGGCCCTCAGACCAAAAAGTTGGCCCACCCCTCTTAGGCTCCTTTTGCCTGGTGGCACAGGGCAATGAAGGGGGCTGGCCTGCACACTCACATCTAGCCCTAACCCCAACATCTCACACCATTGGTGATTTCAGTCCATGGTGAGAAGAACTTGGCAAGCCTGCTCACCTTGGACACAAGGATCGGGGGAAGCGTTCCTAGAACAGCAGTTCTCAAACTGGGGGTCATGACCCCATTTTAATAGGGTTCCTAGGGCTGTCTTAGACTGGCTGGGGCTAAAGCTACAGACTGAGCCCCACTGCCCAGGGTCAGAGCCCACGGGCTCCAGGGCTCACGCCCTTGAGGGTTGATGCCCTGGGCCATGACAGTAATTGTTGGCCGAAAGGGAGCGTGGTGAAATGAAGTTTGAGAACCCCTGTCCTAGAGCATCACCTGAAGCCACAGTCAGAGTCAGCGTCAGCAGGAACTCCCTCATTTCACTCAGAGGGCACAGTGGCTGGGGGATTTGTGTTCTCTCTGCTGCTAGAGCCCTGTAATGGTTACAGGTGCCCAATGGACAGTTCAGAAGGCGGGAAATTCCCCTGCCATTTGCCTATGGAGAGATACCAGCCATTTGACTCTGGGAACCTGAAGGCAGCCATCTCTCCTTTGAAGCCCATTGGAGAGTCCATGATGTGGTTTGTGCACAAGCCACACCATTTCCCCCCCTCCTTCCTTCTCCCTTGCCCATTAAGAACAAGTCCTAGACCAGACTCTAGTCATTGGATTTATTTACATTAGACAGAAGGTACAAGGCACGTGACTGCTCAGGCACTAGAACGGCTGCATCTTCTGCGTACAAGTATCCCCAGAGTAACGAAGGCCAGTGCAATGGCAGCTGCCACTGAGATCAGCCCAGCTGCAGAAGAGAATCCTACAAGAGGAAGAACACATGGTTAAAACTGCAGCTAGTTGCTTTTCCAGCAACCTCTCCAGAAATCCACCATGGACTTGCTGGGTACATGAGTGAAGGCCACACAGTTAATAAAATGGGGGATTTTACTTGAGCTCTATTGTAGGGCCGTCTTTTTTAGCGATGCCAGTTGGAGTTTGTCTACTAGAAGTGGCCAGAACAGGAGATCAGCACCCATTTATAGATCCCACTAGGCAATAGGTTGCAGGTCTCAGGCCACACGACTGGTGTCCCAGCAGATAAGCCCAGGCTACAGTGGCTGATGGTCCAACCAGAGCCAGTCAATGTTGGACTATCTCAGCGAGGAGCCCTCCTTGAGCCAAGGTTACTTGTTACCAACAACCCCTTTGGGTCTAAGGGATTCTTACAGCTGATCTTGCAAGACCCATTTCTTCCATCCATCCTTTAGATCAACTTTTCCAAGCCACCCTAATGTAGATTAATAAGTGACAGTAGAGGCACCATGAGACTTGTTCTGAGTAGTACTAGTTACCCTCTGATGCTGCCTTCTCTGCTTCCATTTGATCAACTGAGAGATCCCTTGATCCTTGATCAGCATCAAAGATGATTACAGGTCCTACCACAACATCAGCCTCAGCTTCCTTCACCAAGGGCTCACCTGTATTGAGGAGAGAAGCACTATTAGAGAACCAAAACATGTCAGGTTAGTCTCATCCATCCCATTTTGGGTGGAAGATCCCCCAGGAACAGTCTGTTGGAGTAAGCCAGACATCTTCCCAGGTGAAGTGGGCACAGATCCTACCATGCCCAGAGGCCACATCTCTCTGGAAGCGCCTCCCTGGCCATCTGTCCAGAGGGCTGCCTCTCCCAGACTGTCCTCCAAGCAATGCACAGTTCCCAGTCTCACAGCACCTGCAGATGTCTCTGGTGCCTTCCACCGGAGACCAGCTGGAACAGAACAGGAACAGTCATCTACAGTGAAGAGTTCTCTATTCTAGGCTGCCTTTCCCCAGTCACTCCCCTGATGGGGTTCTAGTCTACTCACATGTTGCCTGCTTTGTTGAAGGAACAAGCCTTGTTCAAGGGATCTGGGGCTTGCTCAGCTGCAGTGACTTTCAGATGGCAGGTGATGTAGATCTAGAAGGGAAGTGGGAAGAGGGATCAGGACCATCCCAGGGGACACTAACAGCTGCTTAGCCTGGGGAAAGAGACTTGGAGCAGAAATCAGGGAGCTCACCAAGTTCCTGGCATCTCCTGCAAACCTGAACACGTCCACCATGAACTGCAGCGTGTCCTGCCGGGGCCTGGGGGATATGAAGGCTGAGGTGGTGTCATCTGATCTCCCATCCACCAGGCACCTACACACAAGAACTCTGTTTAGTAATATCCCCACAGACTTGAGAGATTCTAGACTAGAAAGGGCTCCCAGCTCTTACCCATTGAAGTCAATGACAGCATAGCGGGGAGAGGAGTCCCTGTCTGGGCTCAGGGTGGCCACACAGCTGTCCACAAAGAGCCTCAGAGCCACATGGTTCCCAGTGCTGACATCAGCTTGGATATGCATGACCTCCCCCAGCTGGAATCCATTGGAGGGTCTCTCAGCACTCCAGTCATCTGCAAGGCAAGTTCACAGTGAGCAGGACAGACAGGGCAGGGCTCAGCTCCCCTGAAGGGACCTCCCACCTACCATTCATCAGGTGCAGGGAGAAATCCAGCCTCTCCTCAGCAGACAGGGTGGAGCTGAAGGGAACCCATGTTGGCTTGATGGCTTTACTGCTCACATTGTCCTTCCTGGGAAAGGAGCAAACCTCAGTCACTGAGCCAGATCCCAGACCAGGGACTGATGGGGAGGGAGGAGATCTGAGCAGCTCAGACTCACCTGGGGTAGTGACACTCAATGGGAATCACAGCTGGATTGGTTCTCAGGATCACTGGGTTGCTGGCAGGGGTGGGGTTATAGTTCAGGCTTGTGCTGTAAACTAAGGAGTCTGGGGTCATCTGGGAAGAACCAGACATGGAAGGGTTAACACTAGTACACAGAGCATGTGTAAAGTCATTCAGATGAGCCTAGGAACAGGCCTCAGCCAGATGGAAACAAGAGCTCAAGTTTTCCAACAAGTGCCCAGTGAAGTGGCAACTGCCTTCGGAAGGCCTGGCCACTAGAAGCAGGGGATTTCAGAGCTCAGTCTGCTAGAGCAGCCATAGGAAGACTAGCGTCACAGTAGTGCCATTTTACACAACTCTACTCACTGGTTTCCTCTGTGCAGATTGTGAAGGATTCTCAGACAGTAATCACCATCTGAGCCTCCTCACACTGCACCATGATAGGCTGCAGCAGGGACACAGCCCCGATCTGGGAAGCATCAACCCAAGCCCAGGGGTAATGCTGGGCAAGAGAGGGCACATGGGCTGGTTGTCGAGGGGTCTCAGCCCTAGGGGCGGTCTCCTGATAGCTGAGTCACTCCTAGAGAAATCCCAGGGATTGTAGCAGGTCACCCCACTTACTACCCAGCACAGAAGAGCATAGCCTAGGCTACCTCTATACCCCATCTGGCTTGCTAGCAACAAACCCAGTATAGAGAGAATCTGCTGCTCTGGGCCTTTTATACCCTTCACCTAAAGCCAGCTCACAACTGTTCCAGGTAATGAACACCCTCCCCAAGACTGGAAGCAGCTGGGGCCCAATCACATCCACTACCCATCCCTGGAGCAGGGAAATGGGAGGACCAGTGGGAATCAGCTCCACCTGTTGGTCAGTTCATCAGTTGTATTCTGGGAGATTCCTTTGATGTTTCATTCAATTAAATCTGAAAGATGTTATCATGGATGTGAAATATCGGCTGTGCAGAGTCTGCAATGCTGATACTCAATTCCAAAGGGATTTTTATTATGGAGCAGTGATCGCTGCATCATAGTTAAGTTTGTAACCCACTCTTTGTTTAAATTCCTGGTCTCTGAATTTTGCCTCTTATCTGAACTTGGCGTAGATAGTCAGATCAGCTGCCAAACTGGCATTCTAGTACAGCGACTGAGGTGAATTTTGGGATGCAAACTTGAGTTCATTTGACCAAAGGGTTTTCCAGCCACAGCTCTCCCAAGTGACCTAGTTTTAAATTTTGAGTATCCTGTTTGAACAATCTTATCATGATATACTTGCACAGCTAAGAAATGATCAGGGAGGGATCCACGTGAAATGGAGATCATTGGGCTACCCCTGCTGAAGGCTAATGTCCAGTCCAAAGAACAAGTCCCAAAACTTAGCCTATCCAAAATCATTCTGTTTTATTTCTGGTCCTGGGGAAGGGCCCAGGGGTTTTCTGTGAGCCATGCATGCTGTGTCTGTACGCACAAATAAACACAGGATTCCTCTTTCAACTACGGGACAGGGCACTGGGTGAGGAACCATGACCCAGCTCCTCACAGGTAGTTAAGCTCAATGGAAGTTAGGAGCCTAAATACCTTGGAAGAACTGGTAAGTTCTAGGAAACTGTAAGTTCAAGATTTGTTGCTTCCAGCAATGGCTCTTCATATTTATGTGTATTTATACTTAACTGGCTTCCTCCGCATGCACTGGGGAGACAGGTCTGATTCTCCCCTGTTTTATAGGTAAGGTCACTAAGAGGCTGCACAATGGTCCTCTTGGGAAAGGTCACATTTATATCTAGGGCATTAATATGTCAGACCTGACTGTCATCCACTGAGCCAGGCTGTCTATTGAAGCGAACATCTGAAGCATGTGGTTGGTTGTCCTGTCTGTAGCCATGGTTCTAACCACTAGAGAACACTTCCATTCCTGACACAAGCAGCCTGAATCTGCTGCTGTCTAACAAACCATTGAGCTTAAACCACTTATAGAGTGGATTAGCTGAATGGGCAGAGGGCCATGGGCTAGTTCTAAAGGGCCTGTGTTAAATTGGATGCTGATCACGGTGGGGCATTTTATGGTTTCAGCTGATAGAATTTCTCTGTAGCCAGTTTAGTGAAGGCCGCAGCTAAATCTCTTTAAAACCAAATTTTGCATTTTTTTTTTCAAAATCACTTACATGGGAATTTAGGTAGGTGGCCACTAATTCTAGCCCTTTGTCACCATGCCTCAGTTCCCCTGTGTGAGAGGGGGATGATTATATGCCCCCCTCCCTAACTGCAGTTTTGGATAGGTAAATACAGTCATGTTTAGAAGGCAGAGTGGAGGGATGTTAGGGGCTGGGAGCTGTCTAGAGTGGAACATAGGGCTGGTTGAAAGCTTAAGGAATGGTGGGAAGGTTAAAGTAGTCCTAGGGGCAGCTGAGTAGTCAGCATCTCTGCAGCACCAGGTGTGGGAAGGTTGGGAGAACAGAGGGACAGTCAGGGGATAGAGCCAGCTCTGCTCTTTTGAGGGCAATATGTGCCCAGAACCTTGCTGATGACCTTGATGTGTGTTCTTGTGGTTGAAGCACGGGCTTTGGACTCACCAGCTCAGGGTTCAACTCCTGGTTCTGCCACCATATTCTTGGGTGACTATGTCACAGCCTCTCTATGCCTCAGTTTCCACAGGTGTAAAAATAGGGATAAAAGTTCCTCCCTGCATCTTGTGTCAGCACAGGTGCTGACTCCATGGGTGCCCTGGGGCTGGAGCACCCACTGGCAACCTAGTGCCTCCTGCCCGCCAGCACGCCCTGCCCATCAGCACCTCCTGCTCCCCTGTGCCTCCCACCACCATGAACAGTTCTTGCCTCTGTGCTCCCAGCCAGGAGGGCAGGTACCTGGGGCTTCTTGCAGAGAGATCCACAGCTGGAGTCTAGCTGGCTGCTGTGCTCCTGGCAGGGACTCTGGGGGGGGGGGGGTGGTAGCAGAGCTCCCAGTGGGGAGCTGAGGTAGCAGCCCAAGCCAGAATGGCAGCCAGGCTGGGGAACTGGCTTTCTTGTCAATTAGATGGCTCCAGTGG
Source organism: Dermochelys coriacea (assembly GCF_009764565.3). Classification (NCBI taxonomy): domain Eukaryota; kingdom Metazoa; phylum Chordata; order Testudines; family Dermochelyidae; genus Dermochelys; species Dermochelys coriacea. Next base: position 48,026,280 of record NC_050077.1, on the reverse strand, counting down.
AGCCATGAAATTGACAAGAACAGCATCTACCCAGACACGCCATCATCCTAACTACACTGACAGAAGCGCTACACCAGTCACTGAGATGGTTTTATGATGTTGCCATTGCAGGGGTGTTACATTGGTGGGAGGAACATTTCAGCAAAACCTGATTTTGGCAGAAAAAGTGTTCAATGTAGACACAGCAGCACAGCCCTATGAAGAGGGCTATGAGGCACATGGGATTATTTCCTATTCCACCATCTTGTCAGATAGAAACATGCATCTTAGCTGCTGGCATCCTCCACCCTAGCACTACTAGTACCCTCAGTGCTCCTCCTCTCTATGCACCCCTCAAGGGCCTGCTCTGTCCCCTGCATTCACAGTTTTCCTTGCAAGGGAATTTTTACTGTACCAGGACTTTTCTAGAGCAAGGCAGCTTGAATGGAGGATGCCAGCTACAGAGGTCAGAGCACAGCTGCAGTATCCCTTCCCCACACTGTAAGGTGGGTCAAGCAGCAGAGTTTTCTGACCAAAAGAGAGGACAGGAGGTTGTTTAAGTGATATTGGCTGGGCCACTGTATAAACAAGCCAAGCCCTACTGAACTACCCTAGGGCCAGGACTATGACTAATGCCCAGCCACTGATATTATACCAGGGATGAGTTTGGTCCACTGGTAGCTTTTTCTCATTAGCAAAAAGCTCTATGCTACACTAGACTTGACAAGGTGTCAATTCCAGCTGGAGGAAGCTTATCTGCACTTGTCTGAGCTTGCCAACTTTAAAATAAAATTGAGTGGGGTATTGTGAGTGGCTAGTTGCCCTGACAGCGGTACCTTGGTACATAGTGAGGCAGGGAGCCCCTCCCACTCCACAGCCAAGCTATTTTTAGCCTGGGTGTCTCCCCTCAAGGTGGAATTTACACCTTTCTATCAGTTCTCAGCACTCTGGCTGCCTCTAGCTGTTGTCACCAGTGACTGTGCCTTCAGCACTGGCCCATTTGCAGGGGGAGTCATGACTAGGAGACTGCTTTTGTTTGGAGAAGTGCTACAGATAGCAGGTGTTAGATCCCAAGAAGCTCAGGACAGCACCTCCAACATTTCACACTGCTAACAGCTCAACTCTGGTGCCAGGAGAGGCTAACTCTGCCCTCACCCCCCCACCCCTGCCACTGTGTGAATAGTCAATCACTGCAGTGTCAGTTCATGAGGACCAGCTGGTTGAGTTACCCCCACAGCATAGAAAGCATCACTCCCACCCATTAAGAAGTCAGAACTGACCAAACTTAAGGTCCATTTATGGGTTTATTTTACATGACACAGAAGGTCCAAATCACATGACAGCACCAGCCATTGCATGGCTGCGGTTTTTGTATATGAACCAGATGGTCAGAGTCATGGAGGCCAAACCAATAGCAGCAGCCACCAAACTCAGCCCAAGCACCAGCCCAGGAGTCTCTTCTGCACCTGCAGGAAAGATCTGTGGTTAGAATGGGAACCAGGCACTTTTTCCAGCTTTAGTGAAATTGCTGGGTGTTTGCATCATACACAAGCAAGCCAGTCATTCCCTCTTTTGTAGGGAGGCATTTGATTTTTCCCTTCTTAAGTGTAGTGCTTAGCACTTCATGGACTTTCATCTTGAATTATCCAGTCAGTTTTGAATTCTTATCCTGTACTCCAGAGTGCAAGCCGAGAGGGGTTGCAAGGTATCAGCCACAAGTTTTAAATACACTCACCCCTCTTATCTAAGATGTCAACAAAAATATTGACTAGTACCAGACCCAGGGACTGACTGCCTAAGACATCCTTTCAGTGTCACAGCAGACCATTGATAGTTACTCTGAGTAACATCTTTCAACCAGGTTTCAGAGTAGCAGCTGTGTTAGTCTGTATTCGCAAAAAGAAAAAGGAGTACTTGTGGCACCTTAGAGACTAACAAATTTGAGCATAAGCTTTTGTGAGCTACAGCTTACTTCATCAGATGCATCTGATGAAGTGAGCTGTAGCTCATGAAAGCTTATGCTCTAATAAATTTGTTAGTCTCTAAGGTGCCACAAGTTCTCCTTTTCTTTCAACCAGTTGCATCTACATGCATTTCCTTAGTTTGCTGAAGAGACTCATTGGACTGGTCCAAGGCTTACTAAAAAAAGGACCCCCCCCCCCCCCCCCCACACACACCTGACATGTCTGCTTCCCCCATCTCCTGCACCACTAGGCCAGTAATTTCCTTTGACAGTTATTGGTTTGACATTTGTTCTTGATCAATTCATCTGTAAACATAAGGCACAATCAGTTTGTAATAAAATTAAGCCAACTGGTCTGATTTCCTAGGCCTTCTGTTCCCCTTTTTAAAGCTAGGTACTATGTTTGCACCTATCTAGTCCTCTGGGACCTCATCTCAGAGTGATCACTCATCCTCCATGCACTATCAGTTCAGAGATTGTTTCAGCTAGTTCCTTAGGAAAGGCATCAGGCCCTGCCAACTAGAATACAGCTAAACACTTTTTATCCTGTTCTTTACCTACTTTGGCTTGTGTTCCTTCCACCTTGTTAATAGTGGTGTTGAGTATCTGGTCATGGTTAACCTTTTTAAATGGTGACTGAAGCAAAATAGGCACTAGACACCTCAGCCTTCTTGAAGTCATCCATTATTAGATCTTCTCCCCACTAAGGAATGGGAATACAAGTTACTTTTGCTCCTAGTGTATTTTCAGAATGGCTTTTTGCCTTTATGTTTCTTGGTAGGTGTAACTCATTTTATGCCTTAGTCCAATTTTGGACCTACATGCTCATGCTATTCTTTTGTACTCCTTAGCATTTTAAGACATTAAAGAGCTCTTGATGGAGCCATATTGACCTTACTCCATCTTTCCTTTAAATTGGGATAGTTTGCAGTTGTGCTTGTAATATTTCTCCTTGAGAAATTGCTAGCTCTTCTGAATTCCTTTTGCCTTTAAATTTTCTTCCCTTGGGACCTTTCCCTACCTGTCTGTTAAAGTTGGCTTTTTTTGAAGTCCATTATCTTGATTCTACTGCTCTTGCCTTAGGCTTGTAAGATCATTGCATGATCTCTTCCACCCCAATTGCTTTCCACCTTCTGATTTGTTACCAATGCCTCCCTGTTGGTCAGGATCAAGTCTCAGATGGCTCTCCCCAGTTACTGCCGCTATTCTCCAAAACAGAAGAGTTGTCCACACTACATTCTAAGAACTTGTTGGAAGAATTAGTTTTTGCTGTATTGGACAACCCAGATGTCTTAGAAAAGCAATTCCCCCATTACCACCAGGTCTCCTGTTTTGATATGTCTATTAAGTCCTAGAAATGCCTCATCCACCTCTTCCTGATTTGGAGTCCACAATGGACCCCCCCCCCCCATGATATGCTCTTTAGGCAGAGATTTTAAACTGATCTAAGATCCAGGAGAGGACACAGAACACATGTACATCAAGAATAGACAAGGTTTCCTTTTTAAAATCCTGTCCTTCCTGAAGGAGCTATATCATCCAGTCATTAGATTTATCCCACCAAGTTGTGACAATTAAATCATGTTTTAGCTTATGTACTTCTATCACCAGTTTGCTTTTTCCCCATACTCCTTGAATTTGTGGATCAACATTCAAGACAAGGATCAGTTAACCACCTTGTTAATCCTATGACCCTATTGTAATTTTCTATGTTCCCTCCTAAGTCTAGCCCTCCATTAAGGTCACTGTATTGGTTATGTGGTATGTGTTTTGTCATAACTTCCTGGAGCAGGAGACAGGCACTTCCCATTAAACAAGCCACCAAGATTATAAATTAGTCTCAGCCACTTTAGTGCTTCAGCCCTGCTGGGGGTGGAGTCAAGAGCGGAGGGTGGAGAACTTGCCTGGATTCTAGTTTGCTTCTTTTGGGTCCTCCCCACTGGTCTGACAGCCCATAGGTTTGTCCTGGCAAAGCCATTTACTCAGTGTTCCCTTGGGTTGCAGGGCTGAGCCTTATGGTTGGAGGGAGTTTTCACTTTTCATAAAAAGTCCCAATGCCCTGAAGGTGCATGGACTATTACTATACAAGTCAAGTACCTGGTGATGCTGCCTTCCCTACTTCCATTTGTTCTTCCACAAGATTCCTGGATCCCCGATAAGCATCAGTGATGAATAGGGGTCCTACCACAACATCAGCCTCCCTCAGTGAGGAGTCACCTGTATTGAGGGAGGAGATTACATTGGTGTTGCTTCTTTCATTATCCACATTGTGATAAAGCCAAGCTGAAGGTCCATGAGTTGTCTAGCAGAACCCCCTTTTTTACTGAGACCCCTAAACACCACACAGCCACCTGTTAACTCTGATTATATAGGTCTTACCATGCCTGGAGGCCACATCTCTCTGGAAGCGCCTCCCTGGCCATCTGTCCAGAGGGTTCACTCTCCTGGACTGTCCAGCCAGCCCACAGTTCCCAGTCTCACAGCACTTGCAGATGTCTCTGGTGCCTTCCACTGGAGACCAGCTGGAACAGAACAGGAACAGTCATCTACAGTGAAGAGTTCTCTATTCTAGGCTGCCTTTCCCCAGTCACTCCCCTGATGGGGTTCTAGTCTACTCACATGTTGCCTGCTTTGTTGAAGGAACAAGCCTTGTTCAAGGGATCTGGGGCTTGCTCAGCTGCAGTGACTTTCAGATGGCAGGTGATGTAGATCTAGAAGGGAAGTGGGAAGAGGGATCAGGACCATCCCAGGGGACACTAACAGCTGCTTAGCCTGGGGAAAGAGACTTGGAGCAGAAATCAGGGAGCTCACCAAGTTCCTGGCATCTCCTGCAAACCTGAACACGTCCACCATGAACTGCAGCGTGTCCTGCCGGGGCCTGGGGGATATGAAGGCTGAGGTGGTGTCATCTGATCTCCCATCCACCAGGCACCTACACACAAGAACTCTGTTTAGTAATATCCCCACAGACTTGAGAGATTCTAGACTAGAAAGGGCTCCCAGCTCTTACCCATTGAAGTCAATGACAGCATAGCGGGGAGAGGAGTCCCTGTCTGGGCTCAGGGTGGCCACACAGCTGTCCACAAAGAGCCTCAGAGCCACATGGTTCCCAGTGCTGACATCAGCTTGGATATGCATGACCTCCCCCAGCTGGAATCCATTGGAGGGTCTCTCAGCACTCCAGTCATCTGCAAGGCAAGTTCACAGTGAGCAGGACAGACAGGGCAGGGCTCAGCTCCCCTGAAGGGACCTCCCACCTACCATTCATCAGGTGCAGGGAGAAATCCAGCCTCTCCTCAGCAGACAGGGTGGAGCTGAAGGGAACCCATGTTGGCTTGATGGCTTTACTGCTCACATTGTCCTTCCTGGGAAAGGAGCAAACCTCAGTCACTGAGCCAGATCCCAGACCAGGGACTGATGGGGAGGGAGGAGATCTGAGCAGCTCAGACTCACCTGGGGTAGTGACACTCAATGGGAATCACAGCTGGATTGGTTCTCAGGATCACTGGGTTGCTGGCAGGGGTGGGGTTATAGTTCAGGCTTGTGCTGTAAACTAAGGAGTCTGGGGTCATCTGGGAAGAACCAGACATGGAAGGGTTAACAGCACACCACTGACATACAAAACTACTAGGTTCAGCAAGATCTAGAGAAATGTTTCCTATTAATGGAAAGTCTTTCAACACGTGCACAACCGTAGTTGTAAGGTAATAGAAACACTCGTTTTAGAGCTTCTTCCATAGAATGCCAGCCAGGTAAATACTGGTGTGTACTGTAGGCTCTAGTTCTATATAGCTCTGGTCATTGCAGCATCTGCTTCTAGCACTCTTTCTGACAGGTAGTCATCTTATCCCCTATAGTGCAGATGAAGTCAGCAAGAATCTAGCTCCCATTGGGCACTCCTTTATGCTGTTGGCCATCTTTCCTTGGGCAGGATGAATTAACCCAGCTGCCCTGGCCTATTGTTATAGGGACTCTCCCATGGCAAGTCTCATATTGGGAAAATGAGACAGGGGGAAGTCCAACAGCTGGTTGCGACCATCTCTTAGCATTGCAAGCAGGGAAGCAGATCAGCATGGCGGTATCTCAAGATATGACCCAAAGAGTTCAGTTTCCTTGCTGATAATACACTGGCCTACAGCCTCCTGCAGCACTGGGCATCAAAGGCATGGCAGAAGGTTAAGTGGGACCCATGTGCTCCTGTCCACACCATGTAGTTCTCTAAAGTTAGAGCTAAAACTACAAATAAAAAGCTGTGTTTTTAACTCAGGTGAGCTAACTGGGGTTCAAATAGAGAAGATCTGGCACATCTTGTTTTAACTCAGGTTGAAGCTCAGATGCAACCCCAGGCTCCTCTACAAGTATTAGCCGAGCTGCTAATGCAAATTAAAAAGCCAAGTTGCTGTAAACTTCACTGCTGTTTGACCCCCAAGATAGCCAATGCCAAGTAAGAACAGCTTCTTTGAGTTTAGACACACACTAGATCAATCCCTCTACAAGGTCACTATTGTGAGGCAAGTGTTAGACAAGGAAACTTCAATCAAGTGACATATGACAGGTTCCTGCTCTCCAACTCCGATATGATATTGAGGGGTCATTCATTCACTTACCCCCATTCCTTACGGGACTCCAAGGAGGGAGAGGTCACAACCCATCAGTGCATTTACTTGGATTTTCTTGTGTCTTACAGGACAAGGCCTATTTTGGCCTAAGCAAAATTTTCAGCCTGTATCCAGAGGGGAATTCACATAGTGCTACCAAGCATCCCTCCCCACCATATCTTTGGGCACTGCTTTCACAAAAGCCTACTGAGCTGTGCTTTTAGACAGGTGACATTAGGGATTATGATGCAGCATCCACAAGGGAGGACCAGAGTTAATCTCACCCTTTGATGCCTTTAACCCAACATTGCCTTTACACCCCATTTAGCCCACCCAATAAAGCACAAATGGGACAGAATGTATGAGGCTCATCTTACTCACAGGTGTTCTAGCTTGTATGAAGTTGTCTTACCTGCAAGGTGCTGCCACATTCATGGAGCCCAGCTTCAAAAGTCACTACATTCTCTGCAGCATTAAGGGATGTGTACTGGCAGGCAGCCGGGCCAAGACTCAGGTCAGCAGCTTTGATCAGTCTCCCCATCCCAAACAGATCCCTGTGCACAGTGATCACCATCTGAGCCTCCTCACACTGCACCATGACAGGCTGCAGTGGGGACACAGCCCTGAGCTCAGAAGAATCAGCCCGAGCCCAGGGATAGGGCTCAACAAGAGAAGGTACATGGGGTTGTCTCTGAGGGGGCTCAGCCCTGAAGTTGGGTCTCCAGATGGCTGAGTCACTCCTAGAGAAATCCCAGGGATCGTAACAGTTTACTCCACTGACTGCCCAGCACAGAAGAGCAATGCACAGACCACCACTATACCCCATCCTTCCTGCTAGCAGCAAACCTACTATAGAAAGAAACTGCTGCTCTGGGACCCTTTATACCCTGCACCTAAAGCCAGCTCACAGCTGCCCCAGGTAATTAACACCCTCCCCTAGACTGCAGGCAGCTGGAGCCCAATCACACCCACTGCTCACACCCTGGAGCAAGGAAAAGGGAGAAACAATGGGAATCAGTCCCACCTGTTGGTCAGTTCATCAGCTGTATTTTGAGAGATTCCTACCATGTTTTATTCAATTAAAGTTTAAAAGATTTTGATACGATGGAATTGCCAGTTGTACAGTCTGCTTTGGGAATGATGGATTCCAGGGGGCTTTCCATCATGGGGCAGTGGTAGCTGCACCAGAGTTAAACTTGCAACATGGACTCTGTTTAAAGCTGAAGTTTGCATCCTCTCTGAAATCCACATACACAGGCAGATCAGTTTCTGGGTCAATGGCTGGGGTGGAGATTGTGATGCAAAGTTGAGTTCATTTGACCAAAGGCATCTTCTCCAGATACAGCTCTGCCAAAGGACCTGTTTTTAAATGTGAACATTCTTATCATTAGAGTCATAGATTCCAAGGCCAGAAGAGATTACTGAGAAAATCTTGTCTGACGTTCTGACCAGCACAGGCCAGAGAACTTCCCCCAAACAATTCCTAGAGCCGATCTCTCAGAAAAACATCCAACCTGGATATTAAAATTGCCAGTGATGGAGAATCCACCCCCCTCCCACCTTAGTAAGTTGATCCAATTGTTAATTACTCTCACTGTGAAAGATTTACTTCTTATTTCCAGTCTGAATTTGTCTAGCTTCAACCTCCAGCCATTGGATGGTGTTAGACCTTTGTCTGCTAGATTGAAGAGCCAATTATTAAATATTTGTTCCCCAGGTAGATATTTATACACTGTAATCAAGTCATCCCTTAACCTTCTCTTTGTTAAGACAAATAAATTGAGCTCTTTCAGACTATCCCTATAAGACATATTTTCTAATCTGTTACTCCTTCTCGTGGCTCTTCTCTGAACCCGCTCCAATTTATCAATATCCTCCTTGAATTGGATGCAGGATTCCAGCAGCAGTCATACCAATGCCAAATATAGAGGTAAAGTAAAATCTCTGCTCCAATTCGAGATTTCCCTGTTTATACATCTCAGGGTCATATTTGGCTGCAGCGTCACACTGGGAGCTCACCCCCAAATCTTTTACAGAGTCACTGCTGCCCAGAATAGAGTCCCCCCATTCTGTAAGTATGGCCTATACTCTTTGTTTCTAGATGTATATATTTACATTTAGACATATTAAAATGCATATTGTTTGCTTGTGCCCAGTTTACCAAGAGATCCATATTGCTCTGTATCAGTGGCCTGTCCTCTTCATTATTTTCCACTTCCCCAATTTCTGTATTATCTACAAAAGTTATCAGTGATGATTTGATATTTTCCTCCAGCTCATTGATGAAAGTGTTAAATAGCATCCGGGACCCCACTGGAAACATGTCTGCTCAAAGACGATTCCCCATTTACAGTTATATTTTGAAACCCCTCAGTTAGCCAGTTTTTAATACATTGAATGTGTGACATGCTCATTTTAGATCGTTCTAGTCTTTTAATCAAAATGTCATGTGGTACCAAGTCAAATGCCTTACAGAAGTCCAAGTCTACTATGTCAATACTGTTACCTTTCTCAACCAAACTTGCAATCTCATAAAAAAAGATATCAAGTTAGCTTGACAGGATCTATTTTCCATAAGGCTATGTTGATTGGCATTATTTACATTATTCTCCTTTAATTCTTTATTAATTGAGTCCCGTATCAGCTGCTCCATTAGCTTTCCCAGAATCACTGACAGGCCTATAATTAGCCTGGTCATCCCATTTACCCTTTATAAAAATTGGCACTAGTTTACTTCTAGTCTTCTGAACTTCCCAGTACTCCAACACTTACTGAAATTCAAAATTAATGGTACAGTGAACTCCCCAGCCAGCGCACTTATGTGCACAGAGATAGGTACTGCTCAGGGGGGGAGTCCACTTGAAGCCAAGATCATTGGGATACCCCTGCTAAGGGCTAGTGTCCATTCCCAAAGTGCAAGTCCCTAAACTTGTCCCATCCATTCAACTTTATTGCTGGCCCTGGGGAGCAGTCCAGGGCTTGCTGGGAGCTCTGCGTGCCAAGCCAGCATCCACAGATGAAGATAGACGGACTGTAGTTTGGGGAAGTTGCACTTGGCTGAGACCCAGAAGGACATAAATTCAAGAGTCCTCTTCTACTACTGCCTGTTAATATTGATGTGTATCACTCAGCTCTAATAATTGACTGGAGCTTCCTATCCTACATTGTGAGGGATACATCTTTCATTCTACCCCATTTTACAGATCAGGTAAATTTGAGGCTGCACAAGGCTCCTTCTGGGAGAGCTCAGAATAAAATCCAGGCCATTAATATGACAGACCTCAGGGTCATCCATTGATCCATACTGGCATTTGAAATGCTCATACCAAATGCCTATGGTCAGTTCTCCTGTCTGCAGCCACGGCTCTAACCTCTAGAGCACACTGGCAGACCAGATACAGGAGCAGAATCCAGGAGGCCTGCATCTGCTGCTGTCTAACAGCATTAGTTACAGAGCAAGTAACCTCCAGGGTAAGGGACCATGGGGTGATTTTGAAGGGTCAAATCCTTCAGCTGAGCTACACTGTGAGTTCTGTGGTTCCAAATGAAGGAATTTCTCTCTGGGGGTCTTGATGAAGGTTGCAGCAACATTTCTCTTAAAAAACAAATGTTGCACTTTCTTCAAAATCAGTCACACTAGAATTTTGTTAGGTGGCCGTTCATTTTGGCCCTTTAGTTTCCCTATGTGGAATGGGGATGATTGTATTCCCTTCAGCCACTGCAGTTTTGGGTAGATAAATTCAGGGGTGTTTGCAAAGAAGAGTGGAGAGATGTCAGGGGCTCAGAGCTTTCTCGGTCAGGACAGTCATGTGGGGAATGTTAGTCTGTGTTAGAGCGCTGGAGTTGTGCCAGGGGCGCGGTTAACATGGGAACCCCATTTACTGCATCGGGTGGAGGAGGGCTGGGAGAAGAGAGGGACCAAGGGGCTGTTGGGAATGTGGCCAGGGGACCCCAGGGACAAAGGAGGGTCAGACATTTTGCAGATTAGGCACTGGCTTCACATTCACCAGAGCAAGGTGCAGCTCTGGTTCTGCCCCGTCTTCTTCCGTGACCATGCCCAAGTCATTCTGCCTCAGTTTCCACACATGTGAAATAGAGAGAATAGTTCCTCATTCCCACAACACCATCAGGGTATCTTCACTAATATTAGCAAAGTGTTCATATAGTATGGTGATGAGGCTGTGTAAGCATCTCACTGGAGCCATCAGTGGCGGCCCTCAGGCGCCACCTCCAGTGTTAGACTCATGGAGAGTCCAGACAGCCCTTCTACCCCTTGAGAGGCTAGGTAAGTGGCACCAGTCTTAAACAGAAATAACGAAGAATCTTTATGGTACCTTAGAGACTAACGAATTTATCTGGGCCTAAACTTTCGTGGGCTAGAACCCACTTCATCAGATGCAAGTGGGTTCTAGCCCATGAAAGCTTATACCCAAATAAATTTGTTAGTCTCTAAGGTACCATAAGGATTCCTTGTTGTTTTTTCTGATACAGACTAACATGGCTACCCCTCTGAAACCTATCTTAAATAGCAAACATCGTGGTAGCTACCCTCAGGTCCAGGCCTAAGCAGTCAAAGGGTAGAAGTGTGAGTTTGAATTTAAGGACTCCGAGTGCTAGCAAATCCTCCAGTGCTCCTGCTAAACAGTACCGAGGGTTCATCATTCCCCCTTGTAAATATTGACATCTTCTGTTCAGTTTCAATTTGGTTACTTCAGCTCCCAGATCTCTTATGTCTTCATCTGTTAAGAAGGCCCCTGTGTCTGCAATCTCCTCCCCATGTAGGAGCTGCTGAACCAACTCACTCACTGCTGATCTTTCTTACTCTCCCCACTCTCTGGAAGAACTCTGGGCTCTGGAGAACACACACACAGTTGATGCTAGAGCAGCACACCTCATTTTTCTTTCTTTTTGCAAAGACCAGGCCAAAAATGGCCGAGGCCCACTGTTCCTAGTTTCAGAGCTGTACATCACAGCTAGTGACATTTCCCTCTCCTCCCCCATGCACTAGCTCTGCCAGTGCCGGCTCAGGTCGCTGAAGAACATGTTAATGGAAGCGGGTTGGCACTGTAACAGAAGAGTTTTCTAAAGAAGTAAAGATCAGCCCCTGTAGAGGGCAAGTTTTAGTCAGCACAGAGAGCAGAGTTCTTCTCTGGATGTATGAGCAGTGCCTAGTTAAGCAGCTTGCTGACTTGGGGACAGACCTCTTACACCAATGGCATTTTAACCCAATCAGGCTCCAGCGCCGAAGGTGGTTTAAGTAGGTTATGCTAGACCAACATGCAGACAAGCCAAGGCGTTTCAGTGAGCACAGGGCCACATTCATTACAAATGCCTGCCTACTGCAGTCATACTAGGGATGAGCCTGGGCCATTATTAACCTGATGGCATTGCTTCCGCAACTCAGAGTGCTGTGAATAGACAGAGTGTTGTCAGTACTCAGCCCTGTTTGAAAGGGGAGTAGTGGCTAGGAGGGGAGTCTGGGGAAGGAGCTCTAGGATCTTGCAGCAGGCAGGGAGCAGCTCGGAGAGAGAGGAGGGAGTCTCCTTTAATATTTGTCCATTACATGGCATGACCAGCAGTTCAGCTCTTCATATAGATGAAGATAATGCCACATACAGCCTCTGTGCCCCCAGGAGGGGGGGGGGGGGGAAAAGTCTCATTGAAATACTCCAGAGGGACAAAGTCAGGCAAGCCCTGAGTTAAAACCAGCAAGAAATATTAGTGACAAGAAGGGGTTCTACAACTATATCAGACAAAGGAAGACCAGAGGCCTGGGCCTGCTGCTCATTGGAGGTGGTGAGCTGATAATAGAAGATAGGAAGGCAGAACTGCTCAATGCTGCCTTTCTTCAGTCTTCACACACAAAAATAACGTGACCAGATAACTAGCAAAGTTCCACTTTATTGTCTAGGGTAAGAAATGCAGATTGGACTGAGTAAAGAACACACAGGAAATTGAATTCATTCAAATTAGTCAAGCAGGGTCTGAGGTTACTCACCCCAGAGCCACAGGGAGTATTTGTCCACTCAGGGATGACAGGAGAGGTCCTGGCCAACTGAAGGGCTAACAGTATTCCTCTTTTAAAAAGAGTTGCTGGGGAAACTCTACAGACCAGTCAGCCTGACCTTGATACCTGGGATGCTACTAGGCCAACGTATAAAACATGTAGTTAGAGGATGAAGGGGTAAGACTAGCAGCCAGCATGGATTTACCAAGAACAAAATCACATCAAACCAACTTGATTTCCTTATTTGACAAGGAAACTGGTTGGACAGATGGGGGAAAATGCAGTAGATAAAAATATACCTGGACTTTAGCCACAGTCCTATATGACACTCATAAGTAAGCTGGAGAAATATAGGCTCAGCAGAACTACCATTAGGTAGATACATAATGGCTAAACAGTAACTATTTATGGAAGGACATCTGAGTGTCAGGTCTTGCATGGGGTTCCTTAGGACGCTGTTCTGGGGCTAGTGTTTTTTTAACATTAGGGAGCTGAAAATAGGAGTAGGGCTATGGCTCACATTTGCAGATGAGACAAAGCTGGGGTTGTAAACAGAGCTGAATCTGTAATGAAAGATGACTTGTAATGAGCTCAAAGCTTTTTTTTTTTTTTGAACTTCCATAACCAAATGCAGCAATCCCAGAGATACTGGGGCTCTGAACTGCCAAGCCTAGAGGTGCCAGGGTTCAGTCCCCCCACAAATTAAGCACTGCTTGTAAACACTTTGGAGGATAAGAACTAAAATTTAGAGGGATCTTGATAAATTGGAGATGTAGGCAATAGACAAAAAACAAAATTCACTAAAGAAAAGTTTAAGATGCTATACTTAGGGAAGACAAACCAAATGTACAAGTACAGAGAGTAGGGGAATAACTGGCTTGGCAGCAGCACTGCTGAGAAGAATTAGGGAGTTGTGGTGGATCACAACCTCATCAGGAGTCACTCCAGGCAATACTGTCACCTCTTCCCTCCAAAGAGGGAAACAAAAAACACACCCACACACAATTTTAGGTTGCATTAACAGATAATATACAAGTACCACTCTACTTACAGCTGGCTATGCCCAAGCTGGAGTACTGTGTCCAATTTTGGACAGAGCTGCATAGAAAGGATGTGGAGAAACTGAAAAGGATCAAGAGGCAAGAAAAAAAAAGTCAAAGTGATAGAATACAAGCCATTGAGCAAAGGCTGAAGGAACTGGGTATGTTTTGTTTGGAAAAAAAAAAAAAAAAAGGAGATTAAGGGAGGGGTGGGAAAATATGACAGTCTTCAAATACTTGAAAGGCTGCCATAAAAAAGGCTGGATAAAAATTCTCTTGTGCCAGAGGGCAGGAGAAGAGGCAATGGGTTCAAATTACAGCAAAGTAGATTTAAATTAAATCTCAAAATTCCTAACTAAGAACAGAATGACAGTGGAACAGACTAGGGAGGTCGTGGAAATTCAGAGGTTTTCAAAAGAGGCTGGATAGCTATCCACAGACTCCAACTCTGGATGCTCCAGGGCTGGATCATCCATTGGAGGGAGAGCAAGTGAGCACCCACCAGCAGTCCCCTGATCAACTCCTGCCTCTCCCTCCAGCATCTCCTGCCTATCAATGGGCCCCGCTGATCAGCTCCTCCCCTTCCAGGGCCTCCCACCTGCTGTGGTCAGCTGTTCAGCAGCATGCAGGAGGTGCTGGGGAGCAGTGAGGGTGGGGCATGCTCAGGGACAGGGGAAGGGGTGGAGCAGAGCAGAGCAGGGGGGCAAGCACCCACCAGCAATTCAGAAAGCCAGCACCTCTGTAGCCATCTGTCTCGGATGGTTTAGACCAGTGGTTTTTTTTAGCCTTCTCATTTGCAGACCCTTACATTTTTAATGGAGGTGTGGATTCCTTTGGGAATCTGTCTGCAGACCCCCAGGAGTCCATGGGCCATAGTTTTCAAACTCCTGCACCTTGGTAGGAGGTTAGGCTAGATGACCCTTGCAGTCTAAACCCATGGTTCTAGGAGATGGGTAGTACATGGAGCAGCTTGTCTCCTTTCCCCCTTGCCCACAGAACAGAAGACCGCTCCCTCACCCATTAGGAAATCAGCACTGACCAGAGGAGACATTTTGTAGTTTTATTTTATGTTAGACAGAAGGCGCCAGTCACATAGTTCCAGCAATGGTACAGCTGTGGTTTTTGTATATGAACCAGACTGTGAGAATCATAGAGGCCAAAGCTATGGCAGCTGCCACCAAGGTCAGTCCCAGCTCCAGCCCAGAATTCTCCTCTGCACCTACAGGAAGAAGTCAGTGGTTAGAACTGGAATTGGAGCTTGTTGGTGGGGGTGTCTGCATTACAGATTAGGGAGTGCTGTGGCAGATGAAGTGGGAAGTTCTTGTTTGTGCTGTTCAGCTATTGCTCAGTTTTGTGGAGCTGATCCTTCATATTGATTCTGTGGACTAGTGTTTTAGTCAAGACCAGCTGGAGTAAACAGGAATCTGGATTCCAGAGTTGTGGGTTTTAGGACACCTTTTTGTGCAACTAGTCAGCTGAGCTGCAGGGGGGGCATTGCTGCTAGTCTAGAGATTTCTCTGCAGTGTTTAAGAGGGTATGCCCCTGGATTTAGTTTGCTCTTTTGCTTTCCAGCTGCTGCCCACAGGCTGGATAGAACTAAGACTTGTCCTTGAAAGGTCCATTATTCAGGATTCTCTTGAGGTGGCAAGCATCCCCCAAAAGATTCACAACATATGCTCGCAGGGTGCATGGCTGGTTCTTATAACAAAGGCGTTACCTGGTGCTGCCACCTTCCCGGTTTCCATTTGATCTTTTACAAGAAGATGCCTGGATTCTTGGTAGGCATCAAGGATGATTAGGGGTCCTACCACAACATCAGCCTCTCCTACCCTCACTGAGGAGTCACCTGTATTGCAGAGAGGAGTTACAAGAGAACCCATCAACATTACTGCCCTTATCCTCATTTTAGGAGGAAGACAACCAAAGAACAGTGGGTTTGGCTAAGGGAACCATTTATTTGGTCTCAGCCTCCTATTAGCTATGTACAATATACAGCCTACCATGTCTGGAGGCTACATCTCTCTGGAAGCGCCTCCCTGGCCATCTGTCCAGAGGGCTGCCTCTCCCAGACTGTCCTCCAAGCAATGCACAGTTCCCAGTCTCACAGCACCTGCAGATGTCTCTGGTGCCTTCCACTGGAGACCAGCTGGAACAGAACAGGAACAGTCATCTACAGTGAAGAGTTCTCTATTCTAGGCTGCCTTTCCCCAGTCACTCCCCTGATGGGGTTCTAGTCTACTCACATGTTGCCTGCTTTGTTGAAGGAACAAGCCTTGTTCAAGGGATCTGGGGCTTGCTCAGCTGCAGTGACTTTCAGATGACAGGTGATGTAGATCTAGAAGGGAAGTGGGAAGAGGGATCAGGACCATCCCAGGGGACACTAACAGCTGCTTAGCCTGGGGAAAGAGACTTGGAGCAGAAATCAGGGAGCTCACCAAGTTCCTGGCATCTCCTGCAAACCTGAACACGTCCACCATGAACTGCAGCGTGTCCTGCCGGGGCCTGGGGGATATGAAGGCTGAGGTGGCGTCATCTGATCTCCCATCCACCAGGCACCTACACACAAGAACTCTGTTTAGTAATATCCCCACAGACTTGAGAGATTCTAGACTAGAAAGGGCTCCCAGCTCTTACCCATTGAAGTCAATGACAGCATAGCGGGGAGAGGAGTCCCTGTCTGGGCTCAGGGTGGCCACACAGCTGTCCACAAAGAGCCTCAGAGCCACATGGTTCCCAGTGCTGACATCAGCTTGGATATGCATGACCTCCCCCAGCTGGAATCCATTGGAGGGTCTCTCAGCACTCCAGTCATCTGCAAGGCAAGTTCACAGTGAGCAGGACAGACAGGGCAGGGCTCAGCTCCCCTGAAGGGACCTCCCACCTACCATTCATCAGGTGCAGGGAGAAATCCAGCCTCTCCTCAGCAGACAGGGTGGAGCTGAAGGGAACCCATGTTGGCTTGATGGCTTTACTGCTCACATTGTCCTTCCTGGGAAAGGAGCAAACCTCAGTCACTGAGCCAGATCCCAGACCAGGGACTGATGGGGAGGGAGGAGATCTGAGCAGCTCAGACTCACCTGGGGTAGTGACACTCAATGGGAATCACAGCTGGATTGGTTCTCAGGATCACTGGGTTGCTGGCAGGGGTGGGGTTATAGTTCAGGCTTGTGCTGTAAACCAGGGAGTCTGGGGTCATCTGGGAAGAACCAGACATGGAAGGGTTAACAGCACACCACTGACATACAAAACTACAGTACTAGGTTCAGCAAGACCTAGAGAGAAGTTTCCTATTAACAGGACATCTTTCAGCACATGCACAACTCATGGAATAACCATTGCTGGAAGGTAATAGAACCATTAGAGCTTTTTGAGCTCACTCCCCCAGAATGACTGCCTGGGGACTACTGATAGGCACTCTAGGGCCTAATTCTGCACAGCTGTGGTCACCACAGCTACTGCTTCTAGCTGTGTTCAACCATCATGTAGGATATGCTGTTTTCCCTTATGGGAAGGAAGCATTCTGGAAGACGGTCACCGATGAAGTGAGCTGTAGCTCATGAAAGCTTATGCTCAAATAAATTTGTTAGTCTCTAAGGTGCCACAAGTACTCCTTTTCTTTTTGCGAATACAGACTAACACGGCTGCTACTCTGAAACCAGTCAACATCTAGTGCCCTTTAGCCACTCCAGTTCTGCTGTTTCTCCTCTCTCTCTAGGAGCAGGGCAGCTGTTGTGGCTTCTTGAAATAGGGACTCTTAGTGGAGGAGATTATTGCAGGGGCATAGCTCAGCTCACTGTTCTCTCAAGGGAGAGGATGTTACTCAAAGGGGAAGCTCTGACAGCTGGTAGCAGCTGCCTCTGAGCACTGCAACCAGGGGAAACTAGTAACTGAAGCTATGGACCCAGGTCATTAAGCATCCTAGATGTTAATATCAGATGGGCATAGAGTCACCTATCACCCACCCACAGCACCGTGCATTACAGAAAGTTAGCTAGGGCCTGCATGATGAGGGGGATCAGGATACTTATCTGACCCACTGGAGCTCCAGGTTTGTATGAAGCTGCCTTACCTGCAAGGTGCTGCCACATTCATGGAGCCCAGCTGTAAAAGTCACTGTGTTCTCTGCAGCATTAAGGGACGTGTACTGGCAGGCAGCTGGGCCAAGACTCAGGTCAGCAGCTTTGATCATTCTCCCTGTCCCAAACAGATCCCTTTGCACAGTGACCACCATCTGAGTCTCCTCACACTGCACCATGACAGGCTGCAGTGGAGACACAGCCCTGAGCTGGGAAGCATCAACCTGAGCCCAGGGGTAGTGCTGGGCAAGTGAGGACACATGGGCTTGTCGTCGAGGGGGCTCAGCCCTGGGGGTTGGTCTCCAGATGGCTGAGTCACTCCTAGAGAAATCCCAGGGATTGTAGCAGGTCACCCCACTGACCACCCAGCACAGGAGAACAAAGCCTAGGTTGCTTCTGTACCCCATCCTGCCTGCCTATAGCAAACCCAGCATGGAGAGAAACTGCTGCTCTGGGCCCTTTATACCTGACCTAAAGCCAGCTCATAGCTGCCTCAGGTAATTAATTCCCCAGACTCACCCAAAGCCCAGACCCTGGGGCAGGGAAATAATGAATGGGAATTAATGCCACCTGGGAGTTGTTATCATTTGTGTTTTAGGGAACTGCCTACATGGTTTCAGCCAATTAATGGCTAACAGATTTTGATGCTGATGGGAACTATCAGTTATGTAGTGTGTGATACTGATGATGGATTCCAGATGGAATTTTTGTATGTTATGGATCTTGTGCTGTGAGTGGGAAGCATTAAGTCCAACCGATTTGCTGACAAAATAGTTTAAATCACAGTCTTAAAGATTTATTAGCTTTAGTCTTCACCTTGTGCTCATAACGGACAGTGCAACTGAGCAAATATGACTCCGTGCTGTTTGGAAAGCTGTCTCAGGGTGAGAAATGCTCCTTACTGCATAGACACCACAAATGGCCCAGGACAGGAATAGCAAGGGAGTGATGCACATCAGATCTGCGGAGCCCTGGTGAAGCTGAGAAGGAGCCCCACAACTGAAACAAGAGCAGCTCAGGAATGAAGTGTTTTGGCTGATCCCTGAGGAATCCAGGACCGGAATCTCAAGGACGTCTTGCCGGGAACAGCCATTGTGTGTCGCCTGGGAAGCAATGGCAATCAAAATGCCTCTGAATGCACTGTGTGCTCATGTGAGCATTAGGAAATTAGGACTTGGATGGGCAGATGGATCAAGGAACATCAGCAAAAAACAAACAACCCAGACTGTTTAGCAGAGTGCTGTGTTCCTGGAAGCAGCCTCTCTCATAATGCTCCTTGGCCCACACATCCTCAGAGGAACCCTAAATCCCTTTGAGGATCTGGGCCTGAAATTTTCCAGAGGAAGTGAGATGCGTGAGGCATGGAACCCGGAGCTCAGTGCCTGCAAGCCAGGGCAGTCTAGCCCCAGCGCTCCACCCAGCTCCCTGCCTGCCAGACAATGGAGTTTCCTTTAACAGCAGGATTTCTCCTTTGTATCCGTCTCTCTCATACCCTCCCAAGCAAATAGGGTGTGCCTTGGGGCATGAGGCAGATAACGGAACCAAAACAGCCATTGTAGCGGGTCCAGTGTTGCAGCTGGGTGTGGAGAAGTGCTCCACCCATCACCCCTCCCTGTTGGGTGGTGAGATAGCCCGTGTTCTCCATTGGATGGGAAACAGTTTGACATCACTGTTGGTTGGTCTGACCCTAGTCCGTCATACCCCATACTTGGTCCATCCTCTCTGGGCTCAGGCATTATCCTGGTGCTCATTTCTTGGGGGCACAGCTGTGCCCCACCCTGAGGTCCTGATGTGTGGAATCAAACTCAGGGCTCTCATTCAGCAGTAAAGACAAGGGCCCGGACTCTTGAAGACACCTAACTCCCAGCTAGATGCCTAAATACCTTTGAGGATCTGGGCACACAGCAGGATCTGGGCCTGCTTCTCCTCTGCCTGGCACCTTGTCAGAACAGTAGCATTTTGCACCCACTTGGCACGGGCATAAGCAACTACACAAGGGGACAGTCAGGCCCTGATTCTTGTTGCCTGATTCTAATCCTGAGATTCCCCTGTGTGCAGCATAAAGAGTTTTTAAAGGGGAAGGCAATGACCCCCTGACAATACCTGCCATGGAGGGGGCATCCCTGGCTGCTACAGAGCTGGGGTAATGGCTGTACGCTAGCCCTGATCTTGGTCCTGACTACAGGGGCCATCCTGGTGGCAGGAAAGGGCGAGCCAAGGGTAGAGAGGGGGTATGGCTGAACTGTACCCTGCCGTGGCTATTTTTCTGCTTGCTGGGGTCCCAGGAAATACAGTGTAACTTAGCACAGGCTGCTCAGACTTTCACCAGGGCCAGGCCAGCCCCCAAATACAGCAGGCCAGCTGTGGTTGAAAGCCAACTTTGCCTTCCCCTCTGTTTCTGGCCCAAGTGGAGCTGCAAATCAGGCCCTTGGCCTCTTGTGTAGTAATGACAAGAGCCTGCTGCTCCTGCAGTAGTGATGTGCTGCCAAAGTACAGACAAGGGGCACCCATGAACCTTTTCTCCATTAGCCTGGACTTCCCCCAACCTTCTGCACTGGGGTAGGGGGGTGCACTGGCACTGAATAAAGGGAGGTATTGTGGAATCTATTAAGTCGTTTTCCCACTTTGCCAGAACCGTAACCACATTGCAAACAAACATCTACCCAGTGCCCACTGTCACTGGAAACATTTGCTCCTGAAAACTCTCCTGAGCAGGCTGATTGAACAACACGCTGCTCAGACCTGTGCCATTGGAAGCAGAGTGATGGGGGTAAGTGAAGGCTTTAGAGTGGGAAACCAGGGTGCACCAGTTCCCAAGAAATGTTCCAAGTATGCCTGAGAGTGGCTAGAACCTGGTGCATTCCAACAGCAGAACACTTGCTCTGCAGAAGTATTTTGATTAACCTTGTGGATTATGTTCCTGTCTGGCAAGGGTGATTTAAGAGACTCCAGAGGGGAATGACTCACCAGAGGCAGGGAACTCCCAGATCTCTCTTCACCTCAGTGGCAGAACTTCAGAATGGGTCTTCTGCAAGCTGCCTCTAGCATACAATTGTCCTACAAGCTCAAGGAGTCAGGAGCCAGACCCAGCAGCTGAGGCTAGGTCTCCTGTGTGATAATAAGGTGTGCTCCCAGCTCCGGCTGGCCAGAGATCATCAAATGCAGGCGTCTTGTGGCATACAGGAGAACACACATTCCCTGCCCCTGCTGAGCCATGGTGCAAGGGACCAGGGCTAGGAATGAAATCCAGGTCCCTCCTGGGGTATGTAAAGCTCAGTTAGTTTAATTAATAGCTCTCTATACATTATTTGCTTTTCACTAATAACCATGTTGATCAGCAAAAGAATCTGGGCTTCAGGAGCTGCTAGAGATGGGGTGCGTGACAGATGTATGGGTAGGTAAAAGCTTCCAGCGCAGCAATCTGAGACCTGGAGATGGGGGCTACCAATCACCAGGATTTGAAGCAAATCTCTAGTACTACTGCACTGACCCAGGGTTGGTCTGGCTGGGGAGAGTGAACTGCCATTTGCTGGTTGCCAATTGATGCAGAAAGGTTTTTCCAGGAGTTGTATTGTAGGAACAGCAGTGATCTGTATGCAACGTATACCTGTATGTTCAAATCCATTATTTGTAATAGTCCTCATGTCTTGTGTCATGGCAGGTGTGTTCACAGCAGTCTGAACTGGGGCCATAGTCTCTGATTCCATGGGAAGTTGTCTGCATAGTGCAGCTTCCTGTCGCAAGAGCTCCTCCTGGCGCATCCTAATTCTCTCCCTTTCCATTTGGATCCTTTGAAGTCTCAGCTTCTGTTGCTGCTGTTGCTGGGTAGTCAGTGCATTGGGCATGTTCAACAACCCACCTTGGGGGTTCTGGGTAGGATGGCTCTGCTGGGACATGGTTGTACTTGGTGTCATTTGTTGCTGGTGTTGGTGATTCATTACTATGTTCAAAAAGTCTGTTACATCTTCCCCTCCCCCAGTTTGTCTCCTCTCCCTCTTTGAATATCTGTGAAGTGGCTTTCCACCTCCCCCTCCCTCCTGGAATGCTTGTGGGATGAATGGGCTGTTTGTTGGGGTTTTCATGCGAGCCGGACAAAGCACATCAGCCAATATGGTTGGTAGCAAAGCCGTTTATCTGTTATTCTCTCATTGCTTTTATACACTCCTTTTACATAATATTTTCAACCCCCTCCAAAGTCCATCACCCGGTAGCGGAGACATCTCGTTGGTCGAGCAGCCTCAGCACGGGCCATGCACGTGCGTCCTTCCTCTTGATTGGAGCACAGCTGTCCACTATCTGTTGTCAACAAAGTCTGGTGTTGCCAGTTTGCCTGGATCACATTCCAGCCTGTAACTCTTTCTCAAAGCTCATTAAAGGTTCACCGCGGCCTTGACTAGCTCATAAATATTCTTAACTAGCTCACAGATACACCGTGTTCCCACATCTCCCCCCTTTTTACCACATGATACACGGACCACCGGTATCATGCATAGTTCCATCCAATTCTCCACAAACAGCCCATTCATCCCATCGCCCCCGTTAGGTCACCCCTGGAATCTCATTGATTCCAATTTCATATGCACATTGGGTAATTGCCCATGCAGAGGCCCATAACTAGCCCTCATACCAGCAGTCAACTCCATTCCCAGTCACTGTAAATGCAGGCAAGCGACTGCACATATATGTTTCATGCATGTTCACACCTAGCACAACTTTCGGTATTGGCAGAAGCTGTTTCCAATCAGCACAGAAAACTCTGGGTCATCATCCCTCCCTGAATGTGCTAACAGCTTTTATCCCTCCTGGTGTAATGCTGCTCCCAGTGCAGTCAACGGGTATATTGCCAGTGACTTCATAGGAGTAGCAGTTGGTTGTCATAGCTCTTCAGCTGTATCTGTATTTGTTATGGACTGGGGCACCGAGAGAAGCTCCTTGCTTTGCAGAGGCCCCGTTTGGCCTCCTGGTCTCTGCTTTTCAGCTGCAGGGTAGTGTCACTCACACAGCTCATGGTACTGGCTTTGAAGAGGGCTCTGATGTATGTTCAGAGAGGTTATTATTCTTTGGACAGGGCTACTACAGGTTAGACTCCAAGGGAAATGTGTTGGTGAGGCTGAGAGCAAAATCTGACCCAATGGGCACACTCCAGTACCTCGTGGAAGTGCACTGGTGCCAATCAATTTACCTGGGGGAAGAGTCCTTCCTAGTTTTATTCATATTCTTTTCAGAGTAGCAGCCGTGTTAGTCTGTATTCGCAAAAAGAAAAGGAGTACTTGTGGCACCTTAGAGACTAACAAATTTATTTGAGTATAAGCTTTCGTGAGCTACAGCTCACTTCATCGGATGCATTTGGTGGAAAATACAGAGGGGAGATTTATATACACACACAGAGAACATGAAACAATGGATTTTATCATACACACTGTAAGGAGAGTGATCACTTAAGATGAGCCATCACCAGCAGCAGGGGGGGAAAGGAGGAAAACCTTTCATGGTGACAAGCAAGGTAGGCTATTTCCAGCAGTTAACAAGAACAATTGAGGAACAGTGGGGGGTGGGGTGGGGGGGAGAAATAACATGGGGAAAGTTTTACTTTGTGTAATGACTCATCCATTCCCAGTCTCTATTCAAGCCTAAGTTAATTGTATCCAGTTTGCAAATTAATTCGAATTCAGCAGTCTCTCGTTGGAGTCTGTTTTTGAAGTTTTTTTGTTGAAGGATAGCCACCCTCAGGTCTGTAATCGAGTGACCGGAGAGATTGAAGTATTCTCTGACTGGTTTTTGAATGTTATAATTCTTGACGTCTGATTTGTGTCCATTTATTCTTTTACGTAGAGACTGTCCAGTTTGACCAATGTACATGGCAGAGGGGCATTGCTGGCATATATCACATTGGTGGATGCGCAGGCAGAATGAGCCTCTGATAGTGTGGCTGATGTGATTAGGCCCTATGATGGTGTCCTCTGAATAGATATGTGGACAGAGTTGGCAACGGGCTTTGTTGCAAGGATAGGTTCCTGGGTTAGTGGTTCTGTTGTGTGGTGTGTGGTTGCTGGTGAGTATTTGCTTCAGGTTGGGGAGCTGTCTGTAAGCAAGGACTGGCCTATCTCCCAAGATCTGTGAGAGTGATGGGTCGTCCTTCAGGATAGGTTGTAGTTCCTTGATGATGCGTTGGAGAGGTTTTAGTTGGGGGCTGAAGGTGATGGCTAGTGGCGTTCTGTTATTTTCTTTGTTGGGCCTGTCCAGTAGTAGGTGACTTCTGGGTACTCTTCTGGCTCTGTCAATCTGTTTCTTCACTTCAGCAGGTGGGTATTGTAGTTGTAGGAATGCATGATAGAGATCTTGTAGGTGTTTGTCTCTGTCTGAGGGGTTGGAGTAAAGCATATTCTTGTTATTAATACACGGGGCTCTGTAAGACTCAGAACAAGAGACAATTTCTGCTTTGAAGCCTCACAGAGAGAGGGGGCCAGATCCTCAGCTGGTGTCAATGGGCTGCTGACTTTAATAGAGCTATGTGCATTGACATGAACCCAGGGTCTGGTCCATTGTCATGGCCTGTCACCTGGCTTCGCTCTTCTCTCTCTTTTCCAATCTTCCCAACAAGTTGTATCCTGTTGGGGCTCATTCCAGTCTGTGATCCACTGCTCTCGCCTGTTCTGGATGAGTGGGGATGGCCCAGAGCTTGCAGCTTAAACTGCCTTTCAATCCATCTACAAAGTGTTTGTTTGGGTTCTCATGCTGTCATGCTGGGAAATCCACTGCAGAGCTTTACAGGAAGAGACTGGAATTGATGTGCTGATAACAAGGAGCACTGAACGGAGTCACAAAAGTCAAACTCCATCTGTAACACCCGTGAGAAAATAAAAACGTTACAGGGCCCAGATCCAGTGGCCACTGTAACCAATTAAAAGACACCCATTGACTTCTATGGGTCTGGTATCTGGCTCTTAGAGAGGGATCTGATACAGGAGTGAACTTCCCAAGACGTCTGTTGTATTAATTCAGATGGAATAAATTGGCCTAAGGTGTTAACACAACCCAGTCACTGTACAATCTGAAACAGCATTAAACAAGGTCTAGGGGTTGGTATCCAGAGACCTCTTAATCCCATGGCAAACACACCGTTAAAAATCCTTTTAACCTTTCATTAAAGATACAAAAAAGAAGGGAAAACAGTCAAAGCATCTGAAATGTACAGTGATGCTTTCATTTGTCCAACATCCCTTCTTCCCCTTCCCTGGAGAGAATTTTTAGAAGGAAAGCCAGCCTAACCCAATCAAGGATCTCCTAATTCCAAACCATCCCATCTCAGTTTCTTTTGGGCCAGACAGAGACTGACCCAGGTGCCAGGGGAGTTCTGGCATCTAGCAGTCTCAGGATAGCCTCTGCCGGGCCTTCCTGTAGGCAGCCTGTGGTCCTAGCCAGGCCTTCCTTTAAGAGGCAAGCACAAAAGAGCCACCCCTCAGCTGGGCTTTTTCCTCTTTTAATGTCTCCCCCCACCCCACTGGCCTGACACCTGTCAGGTATAAAGCGGCAGGGCTGACTGAGCCCATGAGCTCTCATTAACCCCTTCACAGCCAGGATAAGGTCTGGATCTCCCATCTCAAGAAAGAATAAAATATGGTATAGAAGGGTACAGCTTGCTTAGGAAGGACAGGCAGGAAAAAAAGGGAGGAGGTATTGCCTTATATATTAAAAATGTATACACTTGGACAGAAGTTGAGATGGAAACAGGAGACAAATCTGTTGAAAGTCTCTGGGTAAGGATAAAAGGGGAAAAAACAACTAACAAGCTCATCCGAAGCACAGGACTTGGTGGTGATGGGACTTCAGCTACCCAGATATTTGTTGGGGAAATAACACAGCAGGGCACAGATTATCCAACAAGTTCTAGGAATGTATTGGAGACAATTTTTTATTTCAGAAGGTGGAGAAAGCTACTAAGGGAGAGGCTGTTCTAGATTTGATTTTCACAAATAGTGAGGAACTGGTTGAGAATTTGAAAGTAGAAGGCAGCTTGGGTGAAAGTGATCATGAAATGGTAGAGTTCATGATTTTAAGGAATGATAGGAAAGCGAACGGCAAAATAAAGACAATGGATTTCAAGAAGGCAGACTAGCAAACTCAGGGAGTTGGTAGGTAAGATCCCATGGGAAGCAAGTCTAAGGAGAAAAGCAATTGAAGACAGTTGTCAGTTTTTCAACAAGACATTATTAAGGGCACAAGAGCCAACTATCCAACTGCATAAGAAAGAAGGAGCTGACTGAGGAGATATCTGAGCCATTAGTGATTATCTTTGAAAAGTCATGGAAGATGGGAGAGATTCCAGAAGACTGGAAAAGGGCAAATATAGTGCTAATCTATAAAAAGAGAAATAAGGACAACCTGAGGAATTACAGACCAGTCAGCTTAACTTCTGTACCCGGAAAGATAATGGAGCAAATAATTAAGCAATCAATTTGCAAACATTTAGAAGATAATACGGTGATAAGTAACAGTCAGCATGGATTTGTCAAAAACAAATTGTGTCAAACCAATCTGATAGCTTTCTTTGACAGGGTAACAAGCCTTGTGAATAGGGGGGAAGTGCTAGGCATGGTATATCTTGATTTTAGTAAAGCTTTTGATACTGTCTTGCATGACCGTTTCATAAACAAACTAGGGAAATGCAACCTAGATGGAGCTACTATAAGGTGGGTGCAAAACTGGTTGGAAAACTGTTCTCAGAGAGTAGTTTTCAGTGGTTCACAGTCATGCTGGAAGGGCATAACAAGTGAGGTCCCACAGGGATCAGTTTGGGGTCTGGTTCTGTTCAATGTCTTCATCAATGATTTAGATAATGGCATAGAGAGTACACTTATAAAGTTTGTGGACTATACCAACTGGGAGGGGTTGCCAGTGCTTTGGAGGATAGGATTAAAATTCAAAATGATCTGGACAAACTGGAGAAATGGTCTGAAGTAAATAGGATGAAATTCAATAAGGACAAATGCAAAGTACTCCACTTAGGAAGGAACAATCAGTTGCCCACATACAAAATGGGAAATGACTGCCTAGGAAGGAGTACTGCTATTGCAAAAAAAAGTGAACATGATTCTGGTATGTATTAGCAGCAGTGTTGTAAGCAAGACACGAGAAAAGAAAAGGAGTACTTGTGGCACCTTAGAGACTAACAAATTTATTAGAGCATAAGCTTTCGTGAGCTACAGCTCACCAGTGAGCTGTAGCTCACGAAAGCTTATGCTCTAATAAATTTGTTAGTCTCTAAGGTGCCACAAGTACTCCTTTTCTTTTTGCGAATACAGACTAACACGGCTGCTACTCTGAAACCTAAGACACGAGAAGTCATTCTTCCGCTCTACTTCATGCTGATTAGGCCTCAACTGGAGTATTGTGTCCAGTTCTGGGTGCCACATTTCAGGAAAGATGTGGACAAATTGGAGAAAGTCCAGTGAAGAACAAAAAAAATGCTTAAAGGTCTAGAAAACATGACCTATGAGGGAAGATTGAAAAAAATGGGTTTATTTAGTCTGGAAAAGAAGACTGAGAGGGGACATGATAACAGTTTTCAAGTACATAAAAAGTTGTTACTAGGAGAAGGGAGAAAAAATTTTCTTCTTAACCTCTTAGGATAGGACAAGATGCAATGGGCTTAAACTGCAGCAAGGGAGGTTTAGGTTGGACATTAGGAAAAACTTCCTAACTGTCAGGGTGGTTAAGCACTGGAATAAATTACCCAGGGAGGTTGTGGAATCTCTACCATTGGAGATTTTTGAGAGCAGGTTGGACAAATGCCTGTCAGGGATGGTTTAGATAATACTTAGTCCTGCCATAAGTGCAGGGGACTGGACTAGATGACCTCTCAAGGTCCCTTCCAGTCCTATAATTCTATGCTCCAGGTAGCAGCACGGGGCTTTGCAGATATTCCTGGGTCTACCTAGCTCTCCAATTAATTCCCTGTATTCAGGAATAAATAGGGGTAATTATAGGGGTGGATGGTGAGGACCTTTCTCCCAATGCTCAATTTGTAGTGCAAGAAGTACCAGGGCTCAACCTGTTAGGTTCTGGGGTGCAAGCAATATTTTTATTTTCATTTCTGACACAGCAGGCCCAGAGAAGCTGGGACTATGAACTGTCAAGCTTAGAGGTGCTGGGGCTCAGCCCTGCACAAATTAAGCACCACTTTCTCCCCCTCTGTCCACCACGCTTGGCCAGGAGGTATTATCATGGGAAGCACAGGGGGGGTATATGCGCCTGCTTAATTAGCAGCTCTCAGCCAAACTCTCCTCCCTGCACCAGCCACAGCTGATTGGCTCAGTGCGCCCGCCAGCCCCTAAAGGCCACTCCGTTCCGGACTGGGCTGGCAAGAGGGTGTAGCAGTGACTTGTCTGGATCCAGAGCAGCTTCCTCCCAAGGCCCTTCTCCCCAGCCCACATGGCCTCAGGTGCAGCCCTGAAGCAGTCTGGCCAGGCAGGGATGGGACCGCGGCGAGGGCACAGCAGGGGTGGATCTTGGGGGGCGTGGGTGGGGGGGACAGAAGCAGGAGGGGCAGGTTGTGGTGAGTGCAGAGCCTCAGGGTGGTGGGGAAAATGGGATGAGGGAGGAGTTTGTTCCCCACCCCATACGACCACTTTTGAGGCAATAAGCCTCCGGAAGGACATTCCCAACAGATGCCAGAAGAGGCTGGTCCCTGGGGGCAGGAAGAGCACCGGAGCAATTAGCTGGGCTACTGGGTAAACCCAAAGAGGACCGTGGGTGGCTCTCACACAGACAGGGCACTTCCCATTAGCCCCTGTGTGTGGGGCAGGATTTCCAATTAGGCACGTGCCTAGGGGCGCCAGCATTCTAGGGGAGCCTAAAAGTGGGTTAAAAGTTAATACATACGCCAGTGGGTCTCAACCCGCGGGTTGCACGAGTCCCAGTTGGCACAATGAGCTAAAAGAAATTCCATTTGCCGCTCTGGTCCAGCAGGGGCAGGGCTGGCTGATCGGCTCCTACCAGCAGGGAAGGCGAAGTGCGTGCAGCCGGAGAGTGGGCTCTGGGAGGTTTGGGAGGGGGCTCTGGGCAGTGAGGGGGTGTGGGCTGCTGGGCTATGGAGGGATGCAGGGCAGTGTGGGGTGTGTGGGCGGGAGGGGACTGAAGATGCTGTGCCTAGGGGTGCGTAAGGTATCAGTCCAGCCCTGCCTGTGTGTCAGAAGCACGTCCAGTGGGGCCTGCCTGCAGGGCTGGTGTAACCACTAGGCGGCCACCTAGGGTACCAAGTTTTGGAGGTGCCAAAAAGCGAGCCCGGCAGCAGCGGGGGGCACGGAGAGCATGTTCACCCCCCCCCACCCCAGAACAAAAGAGCCTTGCATGGCAACCCAGTGGAGGCAGAGGATGCCGGTGTGCTGGCAAAGGGAAGCGTTTCCCCACAGCTTGGGTGCCTGCTTGTCCGTGCTCCCCTCGTGCGTGGGCAGCTGCAGACGACAGCAGCCCGCAGAGCTGAGCTGCCCTGGTGCCCCTCTCCCTGCCCCAGCCTCTGTCAGCGGGGGAATGGTCGAAGCTGCCCTGGGCTGGGGCTTTCTGCAAACCAGGACCCAGGCGGGGGGAGAGGGACAAAGCCAGAGATACGCTGTACCCCAAAGAGAGATCAGGGCTAATGGGAAATGTAGAGCTGCACTAATGGCTTCAAATGCAAATAGTGATTGATTGGCTCCAACTACGCGGCATTAGAGAGGGAGAGGAGTGTAGGGCAAGCAGGGACCTGCAGTACTTCCTAGCTGAGTCTCTCCATCCATCCCAGGATGGTCCTGCCAAGACTGACAGTGCGAATACAGACACATTGAATTTGGTTGTTAATGATGCTGCAAAGTATTGCTTGGAGACAACAGCCTTCTTTGATTTAGTTCAACATGTTTATGTGTATTTCTCAAATTCTACACGTGGCTGGGAAATTCTAGCACACCACGTATCTAATCTCACAGGTAAGCCACGGAGTGAAACAAGATGGGAAAGTCTAATCGATGCCTTGAAACCTCTCTGCTATCAGCTTGGTGACATCTATGATGCTCTGATAGAGATCTATGATGACACTACTCTAACAGGATCATCTGGCAATATGTCACAAGTTGATGCAAAGGATCTTGTAAAAGCTATTTCTAGTTTCAGATTTCTTGTTTCTTTTGTTGTGTGGTATGACATATTGTTTGAGATCAACATGACTAGCAAACAACTTCAGGTGAAAGAAGTCGACATACATGACGCCATTTATCAACTTAGAGAAACCAAGAAGTTTCTTGTGGGCCGCATAAGTGATGCAGACTTTGAAAAAACATTGGTAGATGCAGGTGAACTTGCAGAGGAGTTGGATGTACTGGCACTTTTTGAACCAGATCCAATCCGTATTAGAAAAAAAGAGGAAGCAGTTCACATATGAAGCAAATGACAAACTTATTTATAATCCGAAAGAAAAATTCAAAGTGAACTTTTACTTTGCAGCCATCGACACAGGGAATACATTCGGTTGAAGAAAGATTCACATTGATGCAGCAAACTAGTTCAGTATTCGGCTTCCCATATGATGTTTACAGTTTGCTAAATACAACACCAAAGCAAATTATGGAACATTGCTTGAATCTGGAGCAAGCTTTGCAACATGGTGAATCCAGATATTGATGCCTTTGACTTGTGAATTGCAAGCTATTGCAAGACGAGTCCAAAAGAGTGCATCACTGCAAGATGTATTGAACTTCATATGGAAAAATAAGCTGACAGATAGTGTCCCCAACACAGTCATTGCTCTTCGCATCCTCTTGACTCTCCCAGTTTCTGTGGCCAGTGGTGAGCGAAGCTTCTCGAAGCTCAAGTTGATAAAAACATACATGCGAACATCAATGTTGCAACAAAGACTTGTTGAGCTATCTACTGTGTCAATAGAACATGATATTACTCACAAGCATTGACTTGGAGGAACTTGCTTCTAAATTTGCTAAACTGAAAGCGTGGAAAATAAATTCTAAAATATAACCTGTTACTCTGTGACCGTGTATTGTGTATAATATATGTGATTTATTTTAAGATCCATGCTATGTTGTGCAAAGTGAAAACAATAACAATGTCAACCCTGTAAGGTTATTCATTTATTTTCATTAAATATGAAGACTAAATAATGAAATTAATAAATTTTCAAGCTGAACATATATTAATTCTAATGAATAATGCCACATTATGCAGTATTCATTTTTGAAAGTTTATAATAAGCAATGCTCCGGGGGGAGAGGAGGCAGGGGGAGCACAAGGTGGAAGTTTCACCTAGGGTGCAAAATATCCTTCAACTGACCCTGCCTGCCTGCAGCTGGGACGGAGTCGATGGGTGGGAAGGGCCGGGGCATTCTCACAGGGTGCAGGAGGTGACACCTGGGTTACTATGCAGCACAGGGAAGGGAGAGATGACCAAGGGAGAAGGCGTCTTGGCACTGAGCCAAGCTTCCACTTTGGGAAAGTTTGTGGCCCGGGCGCCAGAGCAGTTTGGCAGCAGAATACCCTCCAGGTTTGCCTTGTGCTCTGAAGATACTGCTACCGCTCAGGAGGATGCGGCAAGAGCGAGGCTGGGTGCCCTTAGCCATAAGATCTGGCAAGGACAACAGAGGAAGGCACGTGCCAGTAACGTTACACAGCTATGCTAAGCCCTTCTGGCTGGAGAGAACTGTGGCTCCAGGAGGAGGGGTGGGCTCAGCTCTGAGGTCTGCCCCCTGGAATGACAGCCAGTCACTGAGGTAATAGGCGGCAATGCCAGGACACTTTAAAACAGAGAGACTGGCGGTAAATAAATCAAACGAATATGATGACTTTCCCTGAGGAACTACTGCCTCGGCTTCTGGTGATTGAGCATTGGGCCGGGTCCCTTACCCACCCTGAGCAAAGGCTGCTCATCTAGCTGGGCCCCAAACCCCCTCTCTCGTGACACCACTAACCCTGGAAGGGAGGACAGCATCCATGGCTGCCTGTTTCGTTTCCCCAAGTGCTGAGTGCCTCCATCCATGTTGATACAGCAGATCTCCTAAACCAGATGGGGGAGGCTGACTGGGACCTTTCAGGGGGATCCTGGAAGGAGCACTCGCAGGACATGCAGAAGGTAAAGGGTTATCATGCTGCAGGAGCAGATCACAGACTCGGAGGGGGGAGAGGGCTCTCGCCCTGCTGGAACAGCTGTAGTCCAGCGTAATTCCTTCAAAACCCAGCAAAAATCCTTACCAATCCCCAAGGTACAAAGTAATGACTATGTAAACCACAGTAGAATCCCTGACCCTTTGCTGGTGGGACTGAGCATTCTGGCTGGCAGTGGCGAGGCCAGGTGTCCTGTCTAGTGTAGGAAACAGAAAGCTGGTGCAGGAAGAGGATATTTCCATACTTAGATAGCTTTCCTCTGCTCTGTAGGTTTTATGACCTTGGCTACTGCACGACCTCAGCCCAGCAGCCTATGGGCCAGACCTACTTCTCCTCCTGCAGACCTTAGTTGGAATAGTGAGGATGATTCCGGAGGGAGGCAGGCTACCCTTGGCCAGCAGGTGCAGCAAGGGTAAACAGAGGTGAGTCCCAGTCTTTTATCCACCTGCTCTTAGTTCTTCTGTAGCAAGAGGTGTCTGCCCCGAGGTTGGGGTGGGGATCAGCTCTCGGCTCTGTTTCCTGCCCACTGCAAGGACACAGCTTGTTGTTGAGGGACAATTAGAGCTCAGAGGTGAATGCAAAGGAGTTGTCCAGACTCAGAGCCTGATGGGATTTTTCTCTCTTCTGTTCTCAGGGGAAACCCCAGGGCCTCCCAGCTCCAGGAGCTGCTGGGGAGCAAGTTATGCTCAGGTGGTTTCCTTATTCAGTGACTGCAGAGAAGCCAGAGGAGAAGGAAATCCAGTCTCCTCTGTTCCTGTTACACCTGCAAGTCCCTATGGGAGTTTCAAAACTAACTTGTTGGCACAAGGTTTGAGGATAGCATGGAGCATCCCAGTGATCTGTACATAGCAGAGCTGGGGGCAGGGCAGAGAGGCCAGGTGGGGTTTCCATGCCTTTACTAGAGAATTAACGGTTCAGAAATGGATTCACAACCACGTTGTGTTTTGCTTTACTGTGGTGGAAAAGCAGAAATCAGGCTCCAGAGATGGGGCTTAAAAAGAAGGCAGTTTCTAAAATGGGATTGTTGGACACATGCCTAGAGGGGAAGGAGAGAGAGCTGACGCAGGAAGATATTTCCACACTGAGATGTCTTTCCCCTGCTTTGAAAGGTTTTATAGCCTGGGCTGCTGGAGCACCTCAGGCCAGCAGGCAGCCCTGCCTCTCCTCCAGCAGATACTACTCAGGGTAGCGAAGAGGAGGCAGGCAGAGAAAAAGAGAGGTTTTTCTGCGAATCTCCAAGGGAAGTTGTAGAGACAGGTGCACAGAAGCAGCACAAGCCCTGGGAGCCAAGCATCCCCCAATTAGCTACACTCGAGGAAGTGTATGAGGCCTATTCAAGGGGGTCTCTGCCCCACTTGGAACCCCCCCCCCAGCCTCATGGGCTCAGGGCAGGTAAAACCAAGGACGCCCAGAGGCTGACCTAGAATTCTCTCTGAAGGTGTGTTAGGCCTACCAAGGTTACCCTGAGCATGTGTGCTTATCACACACCGATTCCCTTGGGCTTCTAGCACCCTACCCACCATTTCCTCTCTCTACTAAGCAGAGTGAGGCTAAGGAGCTTTGGTTGTGGTGCCAATCTGGCCCAGTACAGCCTGTTGGACAGAACCATTAAAGCAGGAGAGCCTGAGAAACCATGGGCCTGGGAGAGAGGATGACAACCTAAGCAAAGCCCCACAGCAGGCTTCACACATAGCACCAGGATCCCCCAGCTGCCTCCATGTGGCACTGGGCTCCCCCTGCAACCAGCTCCAATTCCCCCAGCCAGCCCCACTGGTAGCATCAGACTCTTCCCCCCCACCCCTAGCTGGCTCCATGTGCAGCAGCCAGCTATAGCTGGTGCCCTGCAGTCTCGCTTCCTGTCAGCGACAGCTCTCCCGTTTGGTCCCATTAGCTGTCTTTCCTTCTCAAACTGGGCACTCTTCCCTGCAGGACACCAGCAGCTGGAGGGGGCCTGCCAAGATGGCTCATGGGCCATCTCAGCACAGTTTATTAAAGAAAACAAACCCTTATTTGATGCCACCCACCTCCCCAGCACCAGACTGGCCCCAGCACCTGGCCAAGCCACCTTACTCCCCTGCCAGGTGGCCCCTCCTGCCCACCACTGGCTTGCCATGTCCCTCCTCACTCCCCCTCCCAAGAGGAGGGGAGACATGGTGAGCAGTGGGGATTTCTGGAGTGGGAGTGGTAGACTTACTGGCAGGTAGCAGCAGAGGCCTTGGGGAAGGGGCAGGGCCAACACAGCCCAGGTGTCATGGCCACAGATCAGCAGCAGCTGCACCAAGGAAGGCTTAGCCTTCTCTGGCTTGTTATACCCACTGCCCATGCTGGGGGGTGCTGAAGATGCTGTACCTTGTGGTGCATAAATCTGGCCCTGCCTGCATGTCAGAAGCACATCCAGTAGGGCCTGCCTGTGGCTGGGAAGGGCCGGGACACTCTCACAGGGTGTGGGAGGTGACACCTGGGTTACTATGCAGCAGAGGGAAGGAAGAGATGGAGGGAAGAGGCGTCTTGGCATTGAGACAACCTTCCCCTTTGGGAAGGTTTGTGGCCTTGGCGCCAGAGCAGTTTGGCAGCAGAATAGTCTCCAGGCTCACCTTGTACTCTGAAGATACTGCTACTGCTCAGAAGGATGAAGCAAGAACGAGGCTAGTTGCCCTTAGCCATAAGCTCTGGCAAAGACAACAGAAGTAGGCATTAACAGTAACATTATACAGCCATGCTAAGCCCTTCTGGATGGAGAGAGCTGTGGTGCCAGAAGGCAGAGTGGGCACACACTAATACCCTTGGGCTCCTAGCACCCTACCCACCATTCCCCCTCTCTATTAGGTACAGAGAGGCCAAGGCCAGCTAAGGAGCTTTGGTTGTGATGCTCATCTGGCCCAGTACAGCTTGTTGGACAGGAGAGCCTGAGAAAGCATGTGCCTGGTAGAGAATGATGATCTAAGCAAAGACAGGTGATAGATTTCTCTGTTCCAGGGAGCTCCCCATTTCACCAGCCCTGCAACATCCCAATATTTCCCCTCTGCAAACTGGATCTGCTCCAGAGACAGCAGGAATGGACTCAGATCCCCAGGCTAGAGTACTCCCTTGCAGACTACAGCCACCCAGCAGGCTTCATGCATGGCACCAGGCTCCCCCTTGCTGCTGTCAGCTCCCAGCTGCCTCCCTGTGTGGCATGGGGTGCCCCCTGCTGCCTGCCCTGAAAAGTGCCAGTTTCCCCCAGCCAGCCCCACTGGTGGCACTGACTTTCTACCCCCACCCCAATGCCCTGGCTGACTGCACTTGCAGCAGTCAGCTATAGCTGGTGCCCTCCAATCTTGCTCCCTGTACTACTGCAAGAATGTAGTTTCATGCTGATCTTAGGAGGAGTCATTGTACAACACCTGGATCTCTGGTTGTTCCAGGGGAAGCGTCAGCTCAAAGCAGTTAAGGGGACTGAATTGCATAGTCGTCTTGTTTGAGACCTCTCATTTCTAGACAGCCATCCTTAAACAAGGCCAGCTGAGCGTCACTAGCATTTCTTCTGCTTTACTGGGCAACAGGCAGAACCTAGCCAGCCATGGTTGTGATTCATCACCAGGTCTAGGAGGGTCCAGATTTCTTCTAGCTCTGAGGAAAGTTGGGTGTATTGTCCACCATCCCCTTCCTGCTGAAGGGACATCTTTAGAACTGCTTGGCTAGTTGTTTCCTCTGTGAAACTACAATAAGCCTTAGATGTGCCCCAGAAGGTTTAGGGAAACTGTCTGTTCAAGTGCCGACATCTTAAACTACTTGTCAGCAGGAATACTGGAGACTCCCAGCCCCACAAGTTTTCCCTGCAAAGGGCCATGGTCAGCTAAAGATTTGCCCAAAAGCAAATGCTTTGCAGAGCTGGATATTCTTGGCCAAAAGGAGGAATACAAGACTGCCTGGCTGCAAGGCTCCTTTCAGCCCCCTCTGCTGTAGTATGGGGTGGGTGTATTGCCATGGCAGGGAGCAGAGGATTCTGTGGAAGGAGACAGCACTGCTAATAAAGCCTCCTTTAGCTAAGGGCTGAATCTGGAAGACTGTTAGAGGGTCAGCTCTAGGCTACACTTGACCTGACCCCCCCGCCCCTCCCCAAGGCCTCTCTCAATAAGCACATGCCAACAGTATATTCTTAGACCATTTATTCAGAATCACACACAGTACACATTCTCTGAAATGATTGCCACAGCTGAGAAATGCATATAAAAAGGGGCACAAGTTAAGCCAGTTTGTGGGGGGGAGGGGACGTCTGCTCTGGCAGGAAAAGCTACGTCAGCAGCAGGCACTTTGAATAGGAGTTGTCAGCCTACTACATTCAGCCTCATACTGTTTGCTACTCTTCTCCCCCCCAAAAAAAACCCCATGAACAAACCTGATGGAGACTGAGGACTACAATAGAAGTCAGTTTCTAAGGAAAGCAGATTCTTCTGTATAATTATGTTTAGACCAGTAGTTTCTCAGAAGTGCAGACTTGCTGAGAGTTTGAAATGCAAGTAGTCCATGATGCAGAAGCAACTGCCCCATTACCCAGGTAATCCAGCTGTTTCTCTGAAGGGCACAAGAGGAGATTCCTTTAAGGACATGGTGCTTAAGAGTGGAAGCATCCCAAGTACTGGAATAGCACCCTTCTTAATCTAGGTCACCAATTTAGAGTAGATTCTCAGCTTCCTCAGAACATGCTATTTGGCTTCTGCCACCTCAGTTTGACAGGGGACATTTCCCAGAAAGATGGAAGTGCCTATCATTCAAGGACATGTCAGCTAAGGAGACATGGCCTTATAGTGACTCAAGCCTACAGGCTATTGCCACATCCCTGGGATGCTGCAACCAAATAAGCTAACTTTGGCAGGGGACCACCTGGCTGGTGAAAGCAAATCTGGGCTGGACCTTCTGTCTTTGCTCAGACCTACAAGATGTAAGAGTTCTCTTTTCTGGAAGAGTAGTCATGGATGCTCTTAAGGGAAGAGTGTCCTCTGGTTAAAAGGGGAGCCTGGAAGGGAACTGAGGAGGAAGGAATCCTCACTGGAGCATGCTAGCAGCTTCCAGAGGGCTTGCCTAAGCAGGAAATGACAGACCAAGGAGGGAGGTCTGAACCACAGCAAAGCTTCTAGGAAACGGAGATGGGAGACCTTATCTTAGCTCAGTTAAGGGCCTGTTTGAAAGGCAGTTGCCTAGAGATTGCATTAGTACTTCTACTAGAGAGTCTGGGAGTGAGATGGTCTGATGTCCTCCCTGCTCAAAAAGCTCAGCTAGTTTAAGCAGTCACAAGACTGCCCTTGGTTCAGAGTTACAGAAACCAGGTATCTTAAGCCTCCTAGTCAGAGCAACCATCAGAAGAGGACTTTTGGCATTGTAGCTACAGACACTCAGTAGCAAGCCAAGATACGAGTAGGAAACAGTTTAAAACAAAACTTAAAACAAATGCATGCTTACAATAAAACTTCCCTATCTCACAGGGGGATTTCTGCTTAAGTCAGGGAGAGCTGGGGGCATAATCACACTGAATACCTAATCAGAACTCTTGCTAGGTCAAGAGGCCCTTCATCCAGGAGTTATTTCAGGTTGATAGAAGTCTGCCTCCTTGTGTTCCCTTGGAAGGAGGAGATGGCTCTCTTGTTGAGGACCAAGCACAATTTAAGCATCACAAATCTTTGTTTTACTACAGCACCGATGCTCTTCAAGGAGCGAGGCGATGTCATTTCGTCCACCGAGAAGTTAGCCAGGATACACCTGGTGTTATCACCTCCCTCCAGAATGTGGAAAAATGACCCCAGTTGCGGCCACTATTATAGTTCTATCGTGTAGATAGAGTTTATTTAGGGTGCAGACATGGAATTATTTCATACAGCTGAGAAAGTTTGCTCCATCCAAGGGATTTTAGAATCATTCACATTTGGAAAGCATGAATACTGACACCCCTACCAGAGATAGTACTTTGAATCTTCCTGTTTCTACAGCAGCTTGGAGATTTAGGCCCACGAGCCAGGAGGAAGAACTTTTATATTGCATCTTCACTCTCTGGCAGAGAGTTTTGTAGGTGTGTACAAACGTCTGCCATCATCCTGCACTTCAAAAAAAAAAAAAAAAAAAAAAAAGAGTTTAAGTCACAACCCTAGAGATCTGCCTGTGTCCTAAACAGCCTCTTCTCCTGCCCACCAAGAGACTTTCTTTTGGGACTCTGTACTCAGTGACCTTTTGCTACAGAGGGGAAAGTCTACCTCATGAGGGAGAGTGCCATTATCCTAGAGAAAGGAATATATGGAGAGGTCTAACATTGCATTATGTGAAATGAATTAGCACACAATGCTAGCATATTCCTACTCCAGGCAAGGAGCAGCTTGCTATCTGGAGCATTGCATCTCCCCCTCTAGTGCTGGATCTCAGCTTGGAAGGAAGGATCAAATATCTTATATTGGAAAGGTATGGAGCTATGGGGATTTAGCAGTAGTCTCTTCAGTGGAGAAAGGAAGATTCAGATAATTGTACGAGTGAGGGAATTAATAGATCTGCAAAGCTGCACTCTGAAACATGGTAGGAAAGCCCATTAAGCAGCAACACTGGCATCCCTAGACCACCTCCCTTGTTTGTGCCACCTTAGTATTGCTACCAGACCCCAGAATACTAATCTGGGGTCACCTTAGGCATGGAATTTAAGTAAGGAAATATGCCCCCATCCCTGGACTGGGACTTGCCTCTTCAATGGTAGAGCGGAATCCTTGATTATCCAGTTCAAATGTCTGTGACCCTGCTTCATGGTCTCTCCCACCCTGAATTATAGCCTTGTCATGCCAGCCAAATAGTCCAGAATTCAGGTACTAGTTAGAAAAAAATTACACCATAAGTGAGAGAAGAGATGTGTGCTAACAGGCTAGTGAGAGGAACTACCAGTTTCTAGGAAATTGACAGCTGGAGCTCTGAACTGCGAACTGCATGCACCCTTGTGTAGGCTAGCCCACAGTGGATCAGTGGACCAGGCTACTGGACAAGCCTGTCTGAGCATATAACTTTTGTACAAGAGGCAAAAAGTTACCACCTGGAAATGGAGCAATTGGAGGTACATATTAACTCTGCTTTACTGCTAGGTGAGCTCCTACATCTGAAGCTAGCCTCAGCCCCTATTTGAAAGTTATCCAGGAGGAGACTAAAAGTTGACCAGTATACATTTTACTCAAGTGTTTCCACTTATGTTGCTCTTGAGCAAGTTACAGCCATCTGCTTGTGCCTCACTGTTATTCAAGATGTGGTATTACCATCCTGTGCCAGTTAGAAGATGGTCTCTCTAGAAATGCTCACCACTGTTCAAGCCAATTTGTCTGATCCCCATCCCTTTGCATGCCAAGGAGTTTTTGGGTTAATACCCAGTGTCTGTTGGTAGATCCCTGGTTACAAGAGCAGTCACCCCCAAGTGAATGGTGAGAGTACAAAAAAACTGTACAGAAAGTTCAGATATCATGCCTTCTGCCAGAGGCTATGCTTACTAAGTATTACTGCCACCTTACCAGCAGAGCCACAATGGGAATGGCAATTATAACAAGGCCACACATGACAGTAATTGCCATGGCATATCCAGGGAAACTTGGATACACAAAGGGAGGTTCCAGTTGGTCATCTAGAGTCAAGAGAGACAGTTAGTCCTACAGCTACTATGCAATGCCCTGTCAAAGAAAGTCAGATTCTTTTTAGTAGCACCCCCAATCTAGTGATCACAAAAGCTTTATTTTTAGCTAAGCTATTTGAATGTAGCCCTTATGGGAGTAGTTTCTACTCTGCTGGCTCAGCTTCACACCCTCCCCCCAGTCTCCTGCGTTCCATCAGGTGCTCAGTCTAGTATAATTTTTTCTTCTCTAATGAAGAAGAGTCTCAACTGGTACATTAGGCCAATAGTTCTTTGGAGCTAATCCCTGTGGGCGGTTTGAAGCAGTGGTGTGGCCAGCTGCCATAGCCTACAATTTAGAGTTACACCTTATGCAGGGCTCTTGAGCCTCCATTGGCATAGGAAGTGCAACTAGCTCTTAGTTTTGGGTGGCAGGGGAAGAGAAATAATTGATGCTTCCCCCCAGGTAAAGCAGCAGCAAACGTGGGGTTGTAGTTCTGCTCCTGAAGTTTAGTGCTTTTGAGCAGGGAGCTTCAGACTGGAGGTCTGTTCTACAGCTATGTTACAGCAGCTAGATAAGACTTCAGAACTTGACCAACACCATGCTGAAGATGTGTAGTATTCCAGCTAGATCCCCAAGCAGTCATACCTGCCACTGTGAAAGAATATGGGTCCACCTGAAAGCCTGACCCAGCCAACATGTGACCTGGGCCAACTGAAAGAACAAGAGTCTGCAGAACATCTGTACTGGCTGGGCCAGGGTGCTGGAATAAAACATCCCCATGACAGATCAGGGAGCCACTTCTGTGGAGAGAGCAATAGATTCCAGTGAGGCACAGTAGCAGTCACCCAGAGGGCCACAGGTGGTCTGGACTCGAGAGCCAGACCCATGGCTTTTAAAGCAGGGCTGCAGCCTGGAATCATTGTCTTAGACTCTCAATTGTCACAGGCTCTAGGCAGCATGGGAATTAAGATCCACTGCTTCTTATGGAGAATGGTTACCTTCCAGCCAGAGGCTCACTGAAGTTGGTGGGAAACTTAGTAGGTAGAAGAGGGAGGCATGCTTTTTCGATCCAGAAACACTATTGTCGTAGGGTGGGAGTCTCAATGGATTGAGAGAAACATGTGACAAATGCTTTGGTCAGGCACTTTCAGCTGACATCTTCCTAATCGCTACCTTAGTAGGGTATATCCTAGTACAGATACATTGATCCCTTGATGCCCAAGACGACTACCTTGTAGGAGGCAGACAAGAGGCCTTCCAGCCTACACAGAAGCAGAGTGTTTACTCACAGGAAGTCTCGAATTACCACTTGCAGGAGGCCTTGGTATTTCCTCAGGGCATGCATCAGCTGGAAGAATGGATCAGAGTTAGACTGATTTAGTTCCCCTCCCACAGGCATTTTGTCCCATTGTGAAGCCTCTGCCAACAAGGTACTCAGAATATGTCTCCAGCTCAACCCCATTCAGACCACTTTCCTCAGCAGGAGTCAGACCCAGGCTTAAGAGTTAGAACATGGCTACACTTGCCCATGTAGAGCGCTTGGAGTTAAACCAGCCTTTGTAGAGCACATTAGGGAAAGCGCTGCAGTCTGTCCACAGACTGCTTCAAGTGCACTGGCATGGCCACAATCGCATGCTGGGATAGCTGCCCATAATGCACCACACCCAATGCTGCTGCAAGTGACTGATGTGCTTTTCAAATGGGGATATGTTGGGGGGGGGAGAGTGGGTTTTTGGGGGGCTGAGCGCATGTCAACATGCGGTCTTGCAAGTTCAGACAGCAGCAGACCACTCCCCTCCTCCCTCACACACAGCATTCCACAGTAATGGTGGCTTTGTCCCAGAACAGATAAGCAGCTGGCTGTCAGAAACTGAGCTTTCAAAGGGCATTTCTGCATTCTTACAGCGATTCAAAAACAATGAGAAGAGTGGCCACTTGACTTACAGGGGATTATAGGATGTTTCCAGAGGCTGATCAGAGCACAGTAATGCAACACCTTGTCCACACTGGTGCTGTGGCACTCCAGCAGGGCACAGCAAAATGTTGTTATTCCACTTGCTGAGGTGGAGGAGTTCCAGCAGCACTGTAGCCAGAGTCAGAGTGCTCTACATGCCTTGCCAATGTGGATGGGTATTGAGCTAGTGTGCCTGGGGCTCCTTTATTGCCCTGCA
Source organism: Dermochelys coriacea (assembly GCF_009764565.3). Lineage (NCBI taxonomy): Eukaryota > Metazoa > Chordata > Testudines > Dermochelyidae > Dermochelys > Dermochelys coriacea. The sequence continues at coordinate 47,984,700 of NC_050077.1, read as the reverse complement.
ACTTGCAAGTGTAGCCAAGCCCTTAGCTTCACCCACCAATTAGAGTTGTGGGAGCTCTAGCAAGGACATACTTGTCTGGAGTAACTCAGATGCCTTAAATCCATGTCAATATTCTAGGTTGAGCCTGGAATTCTACTAGAGCCTTACATATAGGACACCACATTAGGAAGCCAAGTGAGCTTTGAAGCTCAGACACTATGAAGTCTGAGTAAGCATAGCATGCTCCAGTAGCATAGTCTTAAGAAGCAGTTTAGTTGCAACTCCCCCTTCCCTACCACAACCCTCCAGCTGAAGCTTTTGCTGTGATGGAATTTTACAAAGTTACTTGATTTGTGAGATCATTTAAGTGAGCAAAAAGAGAGCAGACTGTCCTCTCCCCGCCCCCCCTCCCCCGCGAGTCTAGTTTTACTAGAGAGCCTTGGGGGGGGGGGGGAGAATTACTGGTGCTCCAAGCCTCTGGAGACACTAGTTATGATAGAGCACTGCAACTATTTTATTCCAAATTGAGAGTGCTCCTTCTCCTAGCAGATTGAGTAGTCCAAGGCCTAGATTTAGGATTAGTCTAAAGCCTTGAAGTAATGCTTTCTAGATTCTTCCTTTTTGCCCTTAGATCTCAAGAGGGATTCTATAGGGTCTCCTCTCCATCCCCAGAAGTCTCAGAGTACACTGGCATCACTGGCTGGAAACTGGGTATGCCTACCACATCAGCAAGGTCCCTGGTGAGGTTCTGGTGTTCCACAGAAGAGTGATCCAGCAGTTTCTCATTGACTGTCCTGTTGTTGATCAGGAAGGAAATGGGGAAGACCTGCAAGCTAAGCCTTGAATCTGGAATTGGAAGGAGAGATTTGAGCTAGATAAATGTTTAGTGCCCTCTACCAGCCAAGAGGAAGTGCTGGAGGGAAGGATACTGACCATCCACAGAGAGAGTTGTCAAGTCTACAGAGTAGTTAACAAGACCCCTCAGTGCTTGCAGAACCTGGCTGACATCAGCATGGGCATGTGTGTCAATGTAGGCTTTACCACTGATCTCCAGGTCACCTTTGATGTCCCTAAGGGAGAAGAGAGTTTTAGCAGAGCACAAAGATAAGAGCCAGCAGGGGTTTGGAGGCTTGCCAGCACACTTGCTGCCAAATTTCATTTGGTTACTTCAACAGTAGTGCAGCCACCCAGTAGAGTCACTCATTTCAGACTAGTCTCTGCAGAGACTACAAAGTCACAATAGAGCCCAGCAGCAGGACTGCAATCCCCCAGGACTTGCTGCCCTAATAGCAGCAACTCATAAAATGTACTTTTGCCACCCAATTCTGCCCATACCACAAAGACACTCCCTCCTCTCCCCCAACTGTGGTAATTTGCAGGAAGACACTAAATCTCTTGTCAGTTTACCAAGACTATCCTAAATTTTGTTTGAGTTAAGCATTTTACACCATTTAAGCAAGATTTGTTTTATTCTTTTAGTGATAAAAATGGTGTCTGAATTCCATGTGTATATTCTAATATATTAATGGACTTTTAGTAGTGTGGGGTGGAAATCTGCCCCTTGCAGGATCTAAGTTTTTTGCAGGTAGGAGTGAGATTTAAAAGAAAAACAACCTATGCATGAAATGACGTAGGAGGATTTATTAAAAGAGTCCCCTGTAGGGCTCTATTTCACAGCAGTTGCATTTAAGACTGGATGATTAATACCTGCCCCTACTCATCCTTTAAATTGGCTTTTGTATTCATGGAGCAGGGATTTTTATTGCAGTAGAGCCAGAGACTATTGACTAGGTTGGAGCCAGTGCTAGAATTAGAAGGAGTCCAGTGCCCAACATGCTGCTTCAGGCATTTGAGAGGTCTTTCGTCACAGGATGTTGTATTGACACACAAGATAGTTCTCATTAAAGGAATGGGATGTACTTCCCCCCCACCCCCATGTACTGTTAGCACCACAGTATGGAGACCTTGGATTTCTACCTCACAGGTCTACCTGTTCGTCTCAATCTGGACTTGCAGCGACTCCTTCTATCCTGAACGTTCAGCGTTCTATGTATGTAATGCAAGGAAATTATATGTAGTGTTGGATTCTTGCCTTCACTTTGGTGCTTCCATTCCTTCCACCCTCTCCTGCATCAAGGCGGCATTTAGCTTACAAACAGTGGCAACAGGAGCAAGTCATTGAGCTCCCAGGATTGCCTCTTCCTTACGGAAGGAGTATTTGGCAGAGTTAATACTAGATGAGTTTCAGAGTAGCAGCCGTGTTAGTCTGTATTCGCAAAAAGAAAAGGAGTACTTGTGGCACCTTAGAGACTAACAAATTTATTTGAGCATAAGCTTTCGTGAGCTACAGCTCACTTCATCGCATGCATTTGGTGTGAGCTGTGGCTCACGAAAGCTTATGCTCTAATAAATTTGTTAGCCTCTAAGGTGCCACAAGTATTCCTTTTCTTTTTACTAGATGAGTGACATCTTGTGGGTAGCTAGATTTACTGCAAGGTTTCTATACACCCTACAATTCAGGGAGTCTCAAGCCTGCTCTCCTATGGTCAATAGTAGTGGTTATTAAGTTCACCCCAGAAGAGGGTCTCTCCCCATCCTCCACCCCCACCTGTGCCCTAAAGCAGTCTAGCAAAGGCTATTTGGCTCCTTTGCACGCAGCCTAGCCCTACCCAGAGCTCCCCCATTGGCTCTCCCACACTGCTAAGTAGCTACTTCTGTGCGTTTCCTTTCAGGACTCTAGACTGTATTTGGAAGCTAATCACCACCACCGCTCGAGTTGTCCATACCTGAGTCTGACAAAGGAGAAGTTCTTCACTTTATACAGGGCCCCCAGAGACTGAACCACCTACAGAGAAGAAAGGGGACAATTTGTTTCCCAGCTTCTCCAGTCTCCCCAACCCCTCCTCTTCTGAAGTGACCATTCAGCAGGAACCTTATTCCTAATTTAGTTATTTAGGTTGTTTCCATTCCCTAAATATCTCCATGTCCCTTGCAGTCAGATATGCAGCTGAGCTGCTGTTTCCTTTCACCCCAGTGGAACTAGATTGGAGTTCTGGTGGTCCATTTACTATGTGCAGCCATATGGTTCTTATTTGTGTGGCACGGTCTTCACTAGCCTCTACTTGCAGGGCACTAAGACCTCTGCTAGAGTCAGTGAGTCACTCAGCCTTGCAAGATCATCAAGCATTATCCTCACTTTGCAGATATCAAGTGACATACCCAACAGAACAGAAGAGCCCACATTCCCATGCCTTAACCATGAGGTGATAAAGGGAGACACCGCTCCATTGTCATGTGATTCAGTATAAAAGAGTTACCATACCACATTGTTTAGCTGGTCCAGAGAGCCCTGGCTGCTCACCCCACCGAATGCTGCAATTGAGCCAAGTCTCAGAGCAGTGAATGAGATAGACAGCTTTTCTGGTTCTAGATTCTCAAGGCTGAAACCTAAACAGGGAGGCAGAAGGCAGTGACTGCCTGGACAGGACACCAGGCCATTACTCCACCACCCTCCCCCTTGTCTGTACTACTTGAACATCATTGGACACAGGCTTTAGGCCTCAAGCCTAAACTAGAAGACCCACTATTTTAAGTTGTAGCGAGGTAAAGTTTTGGCCAGAGGGGGAGAGCTCATGGGGTAACAACAAATCTAAGGTGGCAGGAGGCATGCTCCATCTCAGGGATGGAGGCACCCTAAGAAGGGTATGCTACTCTGATATTTTCCTTGAAGGAGAGTGCAGCACACTGTGAAAGCATCCCTATAACTAACTGTTACTGCAGCAAATGCAGTTTACCCATGACACTGGATGGTTATCAAGAAACATGGTACAGTAGTCTCCAAATATATGGCTTGCATCCAATTGAGAGCCAACACCCCTTCCCCTCCCCATCACCCAATTGTGATGAATCACTGAGTGTACATGGAGATTACGGAAGCCACCTCTGGGAGGCACACACCACCTGGCTTGGTTATTGAAGGGCAGGCTTGATTGTTCCTGTGGCCATCTAGGAATAGGGAGGAGTGGTAGTGGGAGCTCTGTCCTGCTGCTGGGCACTGTATTACGTTGCAGTGACTCAGATGCTTACCATTTGACTGGACAGACTTGACATCCACTCTCCAGTCAAAAAAGGTGTCCATTTTCCTTTCCACCTCTGTGATAACTGTGCGGATGAGGTCAGAGTTTGTGGGAACAGGGCCATCTCTCTGGAATAGAGCCTCACTCTCAACAATGATGGAACCGTTCCTGTGGGAGGCCAGGGAAACAGCTAGATTAGAAGCTTTTAGTAGCATGATAGGATTGTATCTGGTACTGTGCAAACACAAGTCACATAGCTTTAAACTGGTGATCCTTTGGAATAGCCTTTCTAAAGCGTGAATTTGGTAGGCCCCACTGCATTCGTCAGCCAATAGCCATCTACTGTCTGTTCTAGTAGGCAGACAGTTGCCATTGCTGTGTACCTAACCTGTTTCTGTTGTGTGACTTGGCAAGTTATCCCATCTGGATGGGAAGGGAAGCAAGACAACCTGAAATCCTTGACCTATAATGTTACTCCCCACCTGAGGCTCATCCTCTTCCCTATGTAGCTTACAGACATAAGCTAGTGATGGAATCTACGCATAGCACATTTAAAAAGCTTAAAGCATGAAGAGTACTTACGTTGTGTAAGATACTCACAAAAACTGGAGAACGTTTGCTTGGAGAAAGTTCTCATAGCTGGATAACATCTTGTTTAGCTAGAAATAAGAAGCTACTGGTTAAGGACACATTTTCACAACAGCTACTTCACTATGAATAGCAAGGGCTTACTGGAAGTGGGGTCAGACTTGTAAGAACCTGGACTTGTTTGCACAGAGCCAGGAATTGATGTCAAGAACTAGTTGTTCTTGGATTGGGAGGTGAAGCAGAGATTCAAAAGAGACTAATTGATAAACGGGGGGGGGGGGGAGGGGGAAGGATAGAGTCCACATGGGTCTGAAGGATTAAATAGGAAATACTAATCTCAGCGTTGCTATACATGGAACAAAGAATGGGTCTTACCACAGTCCATGGTAAGTCTATGCATATTTGGGAAAACAAAGCCCCTTGTTTATAGGCTGCTTGTCTGCATCTGGCTAGTGTTGATCATGGACTAAAACCAAACTTTTGGCTATTCAGTGGTAGAGGTTTGTGCACTAGATACTCATTAAAGATGCCAGTCTGATGTGGATGGGTATTAGTTCACCACCACCTCAGGAATCCTACTTAGGATCCTTATGGGCTAGGCAGACTTTTCCCCTCAAGGGAGGAGTCTTCATAGACAACATGAGCTGAAAATAAGCTACAAGTAGCTTGTCAGTTGCAGCCTGGCAACCAGAGGAGCAAAGTTCAGCTCTAGTAACTGGCCAACTTCTCTAAATTCCAACACTTTCAGGAGTTCTACTTACAGTTAACTTCACTTCCTTCTCCAGCTTCTTGTACCCATCAGAAGATTTGTTCTTCAGGAGTTCTGTGTAAGCGATTCCAATAAGACGGAACTGCAGAGATAGGATATGCACAGGCAACTGCAGTGAAGGTGATGTAGGTCTATTTGCAGACCCAGTCTTTCCCCTAGGGGAGAAGCTCAGTGTTGGAACCTCAGATTCAGGCAGGATCAGCTTTGAAATGAGACCAGTTTTGACTGTAGCCACCTGCTTGGCAGTCACTGCAGCTGTGGTTAAGTTCTTTCTTGCAGTCATCGTCCTAGTTAACAAACTAAGGTCTGTTTTAGCGGTTGAACTGTGTTGGGAGATTAGCAGCAAGTGGGTGGACAAGGTTGATGTAGGAGGTATAAGCAGTGTTGATACAGTGGTTTTGTTCCAAGGCATCAGCTTAGTTGTCTTTGGTACAGTAGGAAGCTGCAGGCCAGGTGTGGTTGAAGTTCTGGCACTAGTGAGTAGGGCAGTTGTCTTTGTTGTGGGTGGAATGCTGGGGGTACTATGAAGGGAAGTCACCACACTAGGTTTGGCTTCAGTGAGGGGCTGGAAAATGGGAGCATTAGTCCCAAAAGACTGTGTAAGGTTTATACTAGTAAGTAGTGTAGTTGTACTTAGCTCTGGAAGTGGAGCAGCTGTTGTATTTTTGACTGGTGTAGCCTTAGACACAGCCATGCTTGTGGAGGTCAACCCAACAGCAGGTGTCATAACGCTGACTGGAGACTCAGCAGAGGCCAACCCACTGAAGTTTGCTGCCTTTGTAGCCACACCTGGGACTTTGTGCTCTCCCAGAGTTGCTGATGTGGGCTTCCATTCTGATGCAGCTGTAGTGGAAGCTACTGGGACACCAGCTGCTGTTATAGGCACTGGAGTATGTTCCATTCCAGTAGGGGTTGAGCCAGCAAGCAATGCTAGCCCATTTCTGTTTAGGTACAGGAGAGTGGAATGAGTGATGTTTGTCTCAGTCTTCATTATGACACTTGTATTGCTACTTGTTTTAGAGGGTGACATAGGGAAGGTCTTATTCTGTGGAGAAGTGTGCACCCTTGGCCCTGGCTGGATGTCTGTCCCACTAGGCGGAGATGTGGTTGAGTGGGATAAGACTGAGTCAGCTGGGGTGGACAGCCTTCTTCTCATTCCTGGTCTACGGAGCGAATAATGCTTACGTGCTGGTTGAGCTTGTGGCTTTGCTGAACTTGCTCCAACTACAGAGCTGCTTTCCAGTGCATCACTTGAAGCTCCCAGCGGGAGCTCTGAGGAGCCGGGAGGCATTTTAGCCACTACTTCAGCAGCTGCCGGAGTCTGCTCTTTATCAAGGAACTTCACAGTTTTAGACAATTCCCTGTAGAGGGTGGCACTAGTAATGTTTGCAGCTGTACTGGCTCTTGAGACGTTAGGGGATATCTCAGGGCAGCAAGCAGAAGTACTGGACTGACTTCTAGGGCCCTTGCTAATAAGCAACATATGGGACAGAGAATTGGCTGCAGTGTCTTCATGCAGGAAGCCTACAACAGGCTTCACATTAGCCAGGACTGTGGAGTAGGTCAAAGCTTGACTGGTACCAGCAACTAGAGTGTCTGGCTTGGAGGAGACACCTCTCATTGATTCCTGAGAGGGAGAAACTATTGTTAGATTGGCAGGAGCATGTGTAATAGCAAGGCTAGGAGAACCCTTTTGTTCCACAGCTGTACTAAGGTCAGACACCCAAGTTGGGCAACTAGTGGAATCAGAACCAGCACATGCCATTTCAGTAGTGCGCTCTTCTAGTTTATGACCCAGCTGTTTCACTGGCAGGATTCTCTCTGTAGAGGAAGTGCTGGAAGTCTCTGCATCAAGTTTGAGAGGATCAAGGGGATGTGTGGCTGAGGAAAGGCCAACTCTAGCTGCAACTGAAGGGGGACCCTCTGTAACACCTCCAGTCAGCTGAGTCACATCACTGACTTCAACATCAGAGAGAGTGTTAGAGCTAGTTACTAGACTATGAGGGACTCCAGGGACAATGGTCTGTTCTGCAGAGGCCTCAGGAAAGGTCTCTTCCAGCACCAGAGAGCTTGGAGTGCTATGGTCAGCTGGAACATCTGATAAACTAGTAGTTAGAACTAGCAGCTGGCCCAGCCCAGCAGTGGCTGGCTTGGGAACTGAAGCTATGTGAGCCCTCGTTCTGCTGTGTCCTGACAGAGCAATAGGGAGATCTGTCCCTACACCACTCTGTGAAGGAAACCCAGACGACACTTCTACTGAACTTGCATGCACCACACCAGGAAGAGTTACCTTTAGTGGTGAGACTGGAGCACTAGATGGGGGAGAAGATTGTGCAGTAGTGCTGACATGTACAGGTAGCACTGGCCAATTAATTGACTCTCTAACAGTGGGTGAGGCAGCCATCAGTACAGCTGCAGTAAACTGCTCCTCAGTCTCTACCCCTTCAGTGGGGCCTGCTAAGGTGTCTGGAACAGTAAGGGGCCCAGGAGATGGGTGCTCTGTGAAGTGGCTCAGATCACCCACATGCAATGGTGCAGAAGCTGAGGTACTGGCCATTGGTTTGGCAGAGGGCAGTCTTGCTGTAGATACTGGGGCTGGGAGCAGGTTAGTGGATTGTGACATGCCAACAGGAAGAGCACTCAATACGAATTTGATCGCAGATAGTTCAGAGGTACTGTGTTCCTGGTTGGGCATGGTTACACTGGGGGATGTATCCAAGAAACTTTCTCCTGAAGGAAGAGATGGTGTCAGAAACCCTGGATGCATCCCAGGGACAGTACCAAGCCACACTGGTACCACAGGTTCATGAGAAGCCACACCAGTTGATATGGGGGAAGAACCTGGCCACCTACTGGTGATCAGTTCTGTAGGGCCAATGTTAGTTGCTTCCAGAGATGTGGACTCCGGGAAGTTGGTACTCATGGTTAAGTTATCCTGGGTGGGAACAGCTGGGCTGGCTGCCATGGTAGGACTTGTGGTCAGAGACATTAAATAGGAAAGTTCTTTGCTAGCCCTATATGTTGGAGGTGCAGAGGCCAGGAATTTAGGCAAGACACTAGTGGGACTACTTCTAGTGGCTTTCTGATCTACGCTAGTTCTGGGAGCCATTAGTGTGGCAAAGTGGGTCATTTTATACAGACCCCATGCATCACTAGTGAGACTATCTACAGCAGCTTGTTGCTTCGAGCCAGAGTTTGTACTTGACTGAGCAACAGAGGCAGCATCTGGAGAAACTTTTAGGGGCTGTGCAGATGCCTTTGGAGCAGAGTGCAATGAGTCATACTGCAAGAAGTCCACATCTATCAGAAGGGATTGTGCTTGGGACAGAGTACCAGGTACCATTGCAGGGTAATTAGAGTCCATTGTGCCAACTTCCACTGCTTTAGATGCATGTGGGGAGAACATCAGGTCCTCCTTAGAGGATGCCTGTAGTCCCTTAGGGGAAAGCTTAGAAGAGAAGCCTGTCATTTTGGCTAGTGCATCAAGAGCCAGAGAAGTGTCAAGTCTCAGAGTCTTAGAGTCAATGCCATTCTTATCTTTCTTGGCAGCTCCCAATTTATAATGCAGACTCCTTTTTCCATCAAGCTTGAATGGAAGTGCAGAGATCTGGCTTAAGTCACTCCATTTTGCTTCTGGGAGGCTTAGTTGGTCTGTGGTGCCTACAGAGTCTGCCTGTAAGCTTCTAGCATGTTGCTTTTCCCCAGCAGCATGCAAGCCAGTTTGCCCTTTTACAATGTGGTTCAGTAAGTACTTGTTGGGTTTCATCAAGATGCCACCAGTAGTGTTCTGGGATAGCAATATGTCAGGCTGCAAGGGTAAAGTTGTAGGCACAGTGCCAAGAGGGTTCTGACAAAGAGTATCTGAAGACCCTTCATTACACGCAATGGTACAAGCAAGAAAGCAGGTCACTGTAGCCAATATGATTTGGCATCTATGCCTTTTGGCAACAGTCACTAAGGTAGTGGCAGGGCATAGGGTTACTCTCATGGTGCTTTTTCTCCTTCTTGGGGAAGCCATTGTAGTGTCTTGCCCTGAAGACTTATCCATATGTGGCGGTCCTGCTCCATGATTTATCATGGGCAATCTCATCATGGCAGCTCAGCTGTGAAGAATTAAGAGATACAGTAGTTGCTTTAGTCTACAGTCCTCCCTAATTAAGGTAGCAGCTACTTTGATAGCTCATGTCCCCATGGGATCCACTAGCCCAACTACAAATGGAAGACTAAACTAATACCTTGAATAACCTGTACAAGGCTGACACTCCAGAGGCTGAGCCAATTTAGTCCTTGCTGTTTATTAACTCAAGCTATGAAACATTTTCTATAGCTACGTGCTCCCTTAAAAAAACAAAACAAAACAAACCAACCACATACAGCCTTTTTCAACTAGGACTTTGAAACCAGCATAGGAAGGTCCTGGTTTAAACCAAGCAGTTCTTCAAATTAATCTGAGCTACAGCCAATTTAACAAGGAGATGTGGGGGGAGAGAAGAAGATTGGATAGATACTATTCTAGCCAAGTGCTTATTTTCTTTTAACTAGTCAGTTCTGACAGCAATCAAGAAAAAGCCAGAGCCTCAGTCTCCCACCACACCCTTATTGAAGCATCAATTGTCTTTTATTGATTATTAACATACCAGCTCTTAAATAGGTGTTACTGTTTTAAATGGGTTCCCTCAACTACTTAAAGCCATATTTAGATGGGACCTCAGAAGATGCAGCAGTGCAGACTGCAAGTACTGGGCTAGATTAGAAACCTCAAGAAGTGGAGAGATGCCTTCTATTTCCAGTCCTCCATTACTCCAAATCACCTATTACACAGAGGTCTGCTCTGGAGGGGATGAAAGAGGAAGGATGTGTCCCAAAAAAAAAAAACCCCACCCCCAAAAAAAGACTACATGCATTCCTCCCCACAGTTACAGAAACTGGGAGGAATGGACACCTTGTTCTTATGGAGAGGGATGTGGGACAGTTTGCCAAGTATATCACTGCACCCCAGCTGGCAGATCAGAACTTGTCAGCCACAGTTAATATGTAGGCTTGATAGGGAAGTCAAACCTAGGAGCCATGAAGAGTCTATGCCAAGTAGCCACTTTAAGAGCTTTAGCAGCTTCTACCCACCTTCCAGTGGTGGAACCATCACAAGGTAAACACTCTGCAGAGTCACTAGAGGGGCTGAGGAAGGGTGAGTGGGTGCCTATTCCAAATCCTGAGGCAGAGCCCAGATTAGAGACCCCTTTAGGCTACATCTACACAACAGCCTCCCAGTTCACATACACAAACTTGTACTTGCTACCCACCCACAGGGGTCAGGCCAGTTACTACTCAACATGGCTAAGCTGTGGTGCCACTGCTCATTCTACCACAGCTACACATACTTATGCACAACAGTGGTGTATGCAAACTGGGATACATGCCCCTAGTTTGTTGTAGGCACAATCACTTTAGTATGCCATGCACCTACTAGCTCCTAGGTCTACAGCAGGTATATAAGTGCAGCTCCCATAATAACCTCAGGCTCAGCATTTTTGTCTTGGAGGTTTGTGAAGAGTCTAATGCAGAAGTGAAAGTATGTCTTGTAGGCACACAGCAAGGCTAGAGTGGAAGCAGCATCTACAGCTAGTGGAAGACATTCTAGGCAAGTTAAAGCTACACTTGCTGTGAGGCTAACTGTGATGAAGCTTTATTAAAAAGTTAGGTGGCGAGCACTGGTGAGAGTCATAACCATCCCTAGCTACAGCCATAGGCAACTCATGATCACACAGTAGGAGATCACTCTAGACATGGACACTAGGCATTCTAGGTTAGAGTTAGCTAGTGGATCAGTATGAGGAAGCCTACACTTAGACTGAGCATGGCAAGCTAAGCAAGATAAGGCTACCCCCTCCAAAGCCAGGGTGGGGTAGTACATGCAAGGGCCAGGGCCACCAGAAGCAGCATGTACAGAAGGGACTCCAATACCTAGCTACTTCTTCTCAGCAACTCAGAGCTGTTTTCTACAGCAGTTGCAGGACTCTCATTTGTTTTTCCAGGAGAGTTTTTAATGGCTTCTTCCCCTACCACCACTTTCAGATGCATGCTCAGTGCACTAGTAGCAAGTGGATCATGAATGCAGGCCTGGGGGTGGGGGCAGCAGGGGGAAGAGAAATCAAGATCAGAGGTTTGCCAACTAACTTTCACTTCTCAAAAGCAAGCCTTGACACCCTAAACTTCTTATCCCAGGTCTCCTCAACAAGCTTTCTACATACAGCTAATTAATTAGGCTAGCTACTTAAGACAATGCTAGTATGACAAATATTTACTAGATACCTTGCAGAGAAAGTGAGGGGAACCACTAGCAATTATACCCATTTAGCATAGGAATCATACTGTGAAATGAGCACCCCAGAACCCTGTAGACCAGTCAATCCTTGCAAGTCACTCCAGGCTGACATTAAAGCAACCCCTCTTAAGGGACTAGTTTCACTTTTAAGGAAGTACATATAGCCAGACACCCACAGCAGAACCAGAAGAACTTCTTTGCAAGAAGGCAATGATACATTCAGAGTGAGAGCCATAGTCTAAGCAACCATTAACCCACTCCCCTTAACCAAGGGCACTGATTTTTCAACCTAGTCTTACCTTAGAGCTACTAACCAGTCACCCACACAAAGGAGAAGGGTACAAAGCAACAGACCATAGGCCTGCTCTTTTATTTCATTGGCCTGGGGGCTGGGAATGCAAGGCAGGAAGTACCGGCTGAGTTCCAGATGGCCAGGTTCCTCGTTAACCCACTTTGCAGCTCTCCATGTGAAACCTCTCCCCACCAGAATGAGAGGGGGCAGGAATGCAAGTTTCCCTGTGATGCTTTGGCTACAGGAATTGGAAAGTGCGTGATCAGCCTTTGCTGGTTCTGAATGTGTGTGTGTGTGTTACGTTCCTCCAGCCCATTGACCCTAAACACAACACATGATCCTCAAAATGCCATGTTTGTCTGGACAGGCCCTCTATATGTTACTGCCCTGGAGTATGGGTAGGAGGGAAACACCAGCTGGCCTCTCTAACTACAAAAGGGAGGAGTTACTGCCTGGAGCTTGAAGGCAGCAACATACTGCTGTTTCCTCACTATTTATTGCTTGAAGAGCTGGAAAGTAAAGATAGAATTGAGGACACAATTCAGTACTGCTGGGAACAGGGAAATAAGTCTAGTGTGGGATTAAAAGACCTAGGCTAACGGAAGCTGATTGTATGGCTCAGGGGATTGGTACTAACTCTTACAGTTTTGCATTAGTAGGTAACAAGTGTGTGCCCAGAGTAGGTCAGTTATGAGACCAAGATGTATACCTGTCAGTGTTTGAAAAATTAGCAGGATGTTGTAAGAATAAAAGAAAATTGAAGTAACAGGGTAAAAATGTCATTAAAACATCAGATTAAACTCAGGATGGTTAACAGCTGTTCAGACGCTCATGTGAAATGGGTCTGGCTCCAACTGGACAGGTGACCAAGTTAACAACACACAACTGCCATTCTAACTGACTCCATTCTTGGCAATTTTTGGAGGAAAACCCAGGACCGAATGGCCAGTGAGTTACCCACTCAACCCTAGAGGTGGTTACTCCAAAGATTACAGTAGATTGGTGGGGGAAGTTTGTGCGAGAGGTGCCCTCTTGGCCAACATACCAGGGATTGAACCTGGGACCTGCAGAGCTAAAAAAATAAAAAGCACAAGCTACTACAGCCAACTCCCCCCATCCCCCAGCTGTAGCAGACTCACATCCTCTGTGGAGCACTAAAGAGGAGGACTTGTAATGCACGCTCCCCAGTGGATTACATTTGCACTGCTCCCATCTACAATACCTATCTGCTGAAGTGAAAAAATAGATTGACAGAGCCAGAAGAGTACCCAGAAATCACGTACTACAGGATAGACCCAACAAAGAGAATAACAGAACGCTACTAGCCGTCACCTTCTGCCCCCAATTAAAACCCCTCCAGCACATCATCAAAGATCTACAACCTATCCTGAAAGATGATCCCTCATTCTCACAGATCTTGGGAGACAGACCAGTCCTCGCTTACAGGCAGCCCCCCAACCTGAAGCAAATACTCACCAGCAACCACACACCATATAACAAAAACACTAACCCAGGAACCTATCCTTGCAACAAAGCCCGATGCCAACTCTGTCCATGTATCTATTCAGGGGACACCATCACAGGACCTAATCACATCAGCCACGCCATCAGGGGCTTGTTCACCTGCACATCTTCCAATGTGATATATGCCATCATGTGCCAGCAATGCCTCTCTGCCATGTACATTGGCCAAACTGGACAGTCTCTACGCAAAAGAATAAACGGACAACAAATCTGACATCAGGAATCATAACATTCAAAAACCAATAGGAGAACACTTCAGTGGTTGCTGGTGAGTATTTGCTTCAGATTGGGGGGCTGTCTGTAAGCAAGGACTGGTCTGTCTCCCAAGATCTGTGAGAGTGATGGGTCGTCCTTCAGGATAGGTTGTAGATCCTTGATGATGCGTTGGAGAGGTTTTAGTTGGGGGCTGAAGGTGATGGCTAATGGCGTTCTGTTGTTTTCTTTGTTGGGCCTGTCCTGTAGTAGGTGACTTCTGGGTACTCTTCTGGCTCTGTCAATCTGTTTCTTCACTTCAGCAGGTGGGTATTGTTGTAGGAATGCATGATAGAGATCTTGTAGGTGTTTGTCTCTGTCTGAGGGGTTGGAGCAAATGCAGTTATATCGTAGCGCTTGGCTGTAGACAATGGATCGAGTGGTATGATCTGGATGAAAGCTAGAGGCATGTAGGTAGGAATAGCGGTCAGTAGGTTTCCGATGCATCCGATGAAGTGAGCTGTAGCTCACGAAAGCTTATGCTCTAATAAATTTGTTAGTCTCTAAGGTGCCACAAGTACTCCTTTTCTTTTTGCGAATACAGACTAACACGGCTGCTACTCTGAAATCTAATCATTCAGTGACAGACTTAAAGGTGGCAATTTTGCAACAGAAAAAGATTCAAAAACAGACTCCAATGAGAAGCTGCTGAACTTGAATTAATATGCAAACTAGATTCCATTAACTTAGGTTTGAACAGAGACTGGGAATTGCTCGGTCATTACACTAATTTAATCTATTTCCCCATGTTAAGTATCCTCACACCTTCGTGTCAACTGTCCGAAATGGGCCATCTTTATTATCACTTCAAAAGTTTTTTTTCCCCTGCTGATAATAGCTCCTCTTAATTAATTAGCCTCTTACAGTTGGTAGGGGTACTTCCACTTTTTCATGTTCTCTGTATGTATAAATATCTTCTTACTATAGGTTCCATTCTATGCGTCCGATGAAGTGGGCTGTAGCCAACGAAAGCTTATGCTCTAATAAATTTGTTAGTCTCTAAGGTGCCACAAGAACTCCTGTTCTTTTTGCTGATACAGACTAACACGGCTGCTACTCTGAAATATATTTTCAGTACTTTACAGCAAATCACAGGTCAGTTTCCTAAATGGCTGAGTATACAAGCTGCTAGCTAAAGCATAAACCAGCGCTATCAGCATCCTGCTCCTGGCTGACCCAAAATTTTTGGTACCACCCTGAATAAGTCACTCAATCTGTACCAGGGAGAATAACAATGGAGGGGTTTTGTGAGGCCTAATTCATTAACGTTTGCCAAACACATTTGAGATCGATGGCACTATAGCAATGCAAGGCGTTATTATAAGCCCCACTTCATTCTAGGTGTCTATGTTGCATGAAATTTGAAATGAAAGTGGATTTGTTTCTTTCCTGACTGGTGGGTGTCACAGGGCCTTAGAGGGACGCTGCTGCATACTCACAATTTCAGAGCCCAATGTCTGAAACTGTAACTTGGATTATATAGCTTTGTCAAACAGAAACATTAATTTGCTAGTTAACCGTTAATGTGATCTTTATATATTACATGGTAATGCTGTTCTAATGATTATGTCATTATTAAAGCAGGTGTGGAGGGTTGGGGACTCTAAATAGCCCTACATTCTGGTTATGAGGCATGAGAGCCTCAGTGGGCCAACAGACTTGCTCCTCTTAGCTTCTTTTAAATCTTCTAGCCAGCTCTGTATCACTATTAAGCCTATTGATGGTCCTGCCTCAGATGGGGTACAGGAGGCATGAGGCGATATGGTTTGCTCTGCAGCTAACTCTGAGAGGATAAACAGCCAGAATAAAAATCACTGCTTTTCAATTTATTGGACTTTCCTGGGTTCTTACCATGACTCCACCAGCTACAAAGAATGCAACAGTCAAAACTTTGGGACTGACTTCCACAGGGTGAAGAGAGAGAACTCCTTAGTGCAGAGCTTGCACTGAAACTGCCAATGCTATGAGGAATTAAAATTATATCACTCAAATAAAGGTTGTGTTGGGTATTAGGAAATCTCTTCTGACCAATTACTCCATTAATATAGTGGATTCATGGTTAAAATCACACAGATTGATTTGGATAGAGTCAGCTCCATACCCTGGACCTAGGCCCATCTCCCTCTTTCTCTGCCATCTCAGGTTTTAATGGCTGTTTCCCGCTGTCATAAAGAAATGCTGGTTGAAATATTTCACTCAGCATAACTAGCTGACAGTCCTTTTGCTGAGGAAAGGAGCAGTGGATGGGACAGGTTAAAAGTGTTTCTTGAGCGAGAGAAGCAGACTCAGGCAAGCAGCCATTTTACATCCAGCCCCCACCCCTTGTGCTGGCCCCTGCTGCTGTTGTTAACAGCCTCTCCCCCTACTGGGGGACACCATCAGCCCCGCAACTGGTGTTTCACACTCAGATTACAGGAGCCCAGGGTTCCTACCCAGATTTGAGAGGCTTTAGTCAACAACAACAAACTGCTGCTTTAATCTCAGCACTCTCACAGCGTTAAAGGTGGCCCTTTCAAAAGGAATTTGGCATCTAAATTCCCAGGGGTTAGGTGCCTAACTTATAGATTCATAGATACTAAGGTCAGAAGGGACCATTCTGATCATCTAGTCTGACCTCCTGCACAGTGCAGGCCACAGAATCTCACCCACCCACTCCTATGAAAAACCTCACCCATGTCTGAGCTATTGAAGTCCTTAAATCATGGTTTAAAGACTTCAAGGAGCAGAGAAGCCTCCCTCAAGTCAACCATGCCCCATGCTACAGAGGAAGGCGAAAAACCTCCAGGACCTCTCCAATCTGCCCTGGAGGAAAATTCCTTCCCGACCCCAAATATGGCAATCAGCTAAACCCTGAGCATATGGGCAAGATTCACCAGCCACATACTACAGAAAATTCTTTCCTGGGTAACTCAGATCCCATCCATCTAATATCCCATCTCAGGTGATTTGGCCTATTTACCCTGAATATTTAAAGATCAATTACTTACCAAAATCCCATTATCGCATCATACCATCTCCTCCATAAACTTATCAAGTAGAATCTTAAAACCAGATAGATCTTTTGCCCCCACTGCCTCCCTTGGAAGGCTATTCCAAAACTTCACTCCTCTGATGGTTAAAAACCTTTGTCTGATTTCAAGTCTAAACTTCCTGGTGGCCAGTTTATACCCATTTGTTCTTGTGTCCACATTGGTGCTGAGCTGAAATAATTCCTCTCCCTCTCCTGTATTTATCCCTCTGATATATTTATAGAGAGCAATCATATCTCCCCTCAACCTTCTTTTAGTTAGGCTAAACAAGCCAAGCTCCTTAAGTCTCCTTTCATAAGACAAGTTTTCCATTCCTCGGATCATCCTAGTAGCCCTTCTCTGTATCTGCTCCAGCTTGAATTCATCCTTTTTAAACATGGGAGACCAGAACTGCACACAGTATTCTAGGTGAGGTCTCACCAGTGCCTTGTATAACGTTACTAAAACCTCCTTATCCCTACTGGAAATGCCTCTCCTGATGCATCCCAAAACCGCATTAGCTTTTTTCACAGCCATATCACATTGGCAGCTCATAGTCATCTTGTTAGGTGCTGCTGCAAATCCAACCCTAATAGTCAAAATTGTCTGGCTGGTTGTTAAGCTAAGCTTCCTGTCACACCTCGCAAAAATGCCCTTTCTCACCACCTCGCCTGGGTCTCCATTTTGCCCTCTGTCCCCCCATTTTACCCTCCTATCCTGTCCCTTAGTTTGCTTTTTATTTCTACAATCCTGCTCCCCACTATACCTTTGTCCTATCTCCCCTCCCCCTGCTAATCCACCATCGCCCTTAACTATAATTGCACCTTATTCGTCTCTGCCTGGGCTCCAGCAGGGAAGCATAGAGAGCAGAGGGGGAAAGGCAGCCAACATAACCCTCGTAGCAACACTTGAGGGCCCAGAGAAAACAGTTGCACCCGATCCTCTGCTAGATGGCCCGTAAAACAGCTGGGAAGCAAGCTGATGTGATGGAGCTGCCCAACTGTGAGCGCCACGTGAAACACCAAGCACTTGGCAGCTCTGCTTTAACTCCAACAGCAGGGGCTTGAAAGTGGAAGGTCCTGAGGGTGTTCTCCATGCTATGGTTTAGCTGGGGTGCATATGTGTAACAGCTAGGGCTTTATTACAGTGCTTCTACACACAGCTGTGTTGGTTTCACCTGGAGGGGGGGGAAGCATCCTCAGGGTGGAGGGACAGAGAAATAACCAAAGTCCAAAGTCCAGGTTCTGGGTCAGGCAGAGTGGATTCATGCACACCTGTATGCTTCTGGCTTGAAGACTGTGCCTGTCTAAGTCAGGGGAATGTGTTCTGGGCATATTCCTTCCTAAACTCTTTCAACGCTCAAAGTATTTTTTGTGTCTCTCTCTTTGTGGCAAACCTTCAACCTCAAAAGACCCATCTGCTAGGAAACAATGACGCTTTTAATTGAAGTCAGGTGCGAGATGTGTGCACATGTATGGGATCACAGGCAGAAAATGTTGTCATAATGATTGTGATTGGTAGTCTCCATTTAAGACAGGCCCAGGACTGGACTAGCAGGGAGCGCTGCAGGTCAAGGCTGAGGTGCAGCAGAAAAGATGTGTAGGAGGTCAGATCTGAAACAGCACGGGGATGCCATTCATCAATAAGCAGAAGTGTACATGGGACTCATGCCTGCAACAACAAAGGTAATGGAAGAAATGCTTATGTGTCAGCCACTTTCTTGGCCAACACAGTGTGCGTGAATACTGCTAACAGCTACAGTCAAGGCTCCAGAGCCAGGAGCTGCAACAACTCATATCCTCTGCAGACTGGCCAAGAGATGGACTTTTACCACACGCTGACCGGGGAGTTATATTGCATGTTTCTGCTGCTCCAAGGAAGCATGTCCCAAGCATTTGACTCCCACAGCAGTCTGAATCCCAGCTGAGCCCCCATTTACAGCCACCTTGGCCAACATGCCAGGGCTCGAACAAGGCACTTCCAGAGCTAAAAGGCACATGTCACTCAAGCTTGAGCTAAAGTTGTGTGTGTGACAGCTTTAATAATTCATGTCCTCTGTGGATCAGCATGGGGAGACCTGTATCACACACTCCCCACTGAGTTACACTTGCTCAGAAAGGTCTAGAGGAGATGGTAGTTAAAATGCCAGTGTCTACGTTAAGGCTCCCACCAATGCTACCACTGGAGGGACTGCAACAGTGGGAAATTTGAAACAAAACTGCTAGTGGGGGATAAAGCTTTATAGACTCCGCTTGCCCAGGCCCTTGCTCCTGCCAGAAAAATGTGATTGCTTTCTGGCCCTCAAATTGTTCTTTCTCCGTGAAGATTGGAGGACTTACGAAAGCTTATGCTCAAATAAATTTGTTAGTCTCTAAGGTGCCACAAGTACTCCTTTTCTTTTTGCGAATACAGACTAACACGGCTGCTACTCTGAAACCTGTCATTTACAGAAGGGTTTTCCAGTGCCTGCCTGGGGTTTGGTAGGCTGACATTAGACTCTTTAATTGACCCCAGGATATTCGAGGTACTGCTTCTCTCTGCCACACTGGCTACTGGGGAGCTGAAGAAGGATTTTCTTTGGTCTAGGGATGAGACTGGCCCAGGCTGCTACTTCCTCCACAAATCTTGGGATTTCCTGCCATATTGGCCAGGTTTTCCTCTCATGAATGACCGTGTCGCTGGGGCAGACTCTCATGGCTAAGGAAGGTGAATTCTTCCATTAGTTATCAGAAGGCTGCATAGAAGCACGGTCTTAAAACCTACTATATGTTAGGAAGGGCAGGTCAGAAATCTTGAAACATAGAGTTAAGGGGCATGGTGGGCTAATCTGGGTTAGGGCCCAATAGGGAAATAGCTAGGGGATAACTTAGCTACAAAACAAGGTATCATGGCAGAGGTAGATGTGGCTCCAATTCATCATGTAGGAGGGGGTCAGGGCTGAATTGTAAAAGTGGAAATACTTGGGGCCCCAGGCTTGAATAACAGTGAGCATTGTTATCATGGCTGAGGAGGGGGTGTTGCTCTTCAACTATCTACAGGAACATCAGCCAGAATAAAAATAACTGATTCTCAGCTCATGTGGCCCTCCTGGATTCCTTTTTCTAGCCCTGCTGTAACACCAGAGCTTCAGACAAGACAAGACAAGACAAGACAAAGACTTTGGTCCTGATCATAACAGAATGCTGAGGTTCCCCTCAAGTACACACAAAATAGCAGCTCCCATGAAGGGGCTAAAACTGCCAGCAGAAAAAAATATGAATGTCAGACTGGATAGTCCCTGTTGCTCAGCAGTAGCACTAATATTATTGATTCATGACTATTTCCTCACAGACAGCGCTGGATCAAGTTACCCTAATTTCCCCTGGGCCTAGTCCCCTCTCCCAGCACCTTGTTTTTTTTAAAGCTGTTTCCAGCTGTTACAAAGAACTTTTGTTGAAATATTTCATCAGGGTATTTGGCTGGCAGTATTTTAAAGAACTGGGCCATTAGCTGTTGAACGATGCAGTGGATGGGATGGATTAAATTGGTCAATGGAGAAAGAAGTGGCATCAGACAGACATTTTGCATCAAGCCTCCTGCTGGCCATGCTCTGTATGTTGTAAGATAAAACCTCAGCAGGATACCTTGGGACTTTACTTCTGCTCCTACACAGGTGGTGGTTAGTATGCATGCCCATCTGTCTGAACATCATCAAGAAAAAGACATTAAACTCAGTTGGGGTTGCTGTAGCTTCCAGTGAGGAGTCAACGTGAAAATGCCACGGTGGGATACCATCCTTTTCCACTTAGCATTGGCTTTGATGCCTTTTATGGCAGCAACATATACTGGTCCAGTGTTGGTGCTAGCAGGCTGGCTCACAGAACAACTGAAACAGTTGCTGGTAAAAAGCACTTTATTTCCCTTCCCACAGCCATATATATACAGCACTTGTTTATTCCTTTTCTGTTGTTTATCACTCAATGTTCTCATCGTTCTTATCTTTGGGTTCCATTATCTTGTGGTGGTGAAGACTCTCAGGTGCTGCTTATATCATTAGTCCTTAGTTCAGCCAAAGTTTAGTCCTCAGTTCAGCCAAAGTTTTCTGGCCTTGTCCTTCAACTTGTTACCCGCGGCCCCGCCTCTTGTTCTGTTCTTTTCCATTACTTGGTACACATTTCTAAGACATCTGATACTCAGCATTTCCCACATCTCCCCCTTTTTGTTTAAAAGCAACTTGAATCATCCGTGACATTCCCCAACGCATACATTGAACTATACATGGACCACACAAACAAATTATACAAATACAGATACCAATTAATAAAAGGGTGTGCAATAACGATGTTATCCAAACAGGCCATCCAAATCCCGACAACCAATCCCAAATAGGGTTGGTTTCCTTTGTCAGCTTATGAATGTTTTGTTCTAATTTTGCAAGTAATTCATGAACAGAGTGAGAATGATCTGACAAATTAAAACAACACATACCCTCAAAATCTTCACATCCGTGTCCATGTGCTAATAACAAAAAATCAATTGCAGCACAATTTTGTAAAACTGCATGGCAAATGCTATCTACATCGGTTAATAACGCAGTTAATATTTCAAAAATTAGATTACACTGTTTAATACTCCAACACGCTAATTTCTCTAAATTAAAAGCATTTTCCATAATAGCAACATTAAAAGCAAAAAACGCCTCTCAATGGTTCACCAAAAGTTCATTAAAAGTTCACCGCGCTCCCAACTATCCCACAAACACTCTCAACTAGCTCACAAATACACCATGTTCTCACATCTCCCCCCTTATTATTACATGACACACGAACCACCGGCTACTTGCATAGTTCCATCCAATTTTCATTCATCAGCAGGGGCGACCCAACGGGAGCGGAGCGATGCATTTCACGGAACATATTGAACAAGGAGGGGAGACATTGCAAACAGCAACATAGGCAAATAAGACCAATACATATAAAAACTATCATTCCAAATAACTGCCGAAGCCACCCCAAAGAAGGCAACCACCCTGTAAGCCAATCCCAAAATCCCGCAAACCCGGTATCCTGACGGATGTGCTCAGTGAGGGAAGTTAACTCATCCAGACGCTCTTCAATGGATCGGCTATTATCCGTAAGATTAAAACAACACATATGTTTAAAAGATTCACATCCCATATGATGCTTAAGCAATAAAAAATCAATCGCAGCTTGATTATCTAAAATGGCATCTCTTAATTCCTGTTGTTCCATACTTAAAAGAGCAATTGCCTGTGATGTAGCATTAAGCGCTTTAACAGCAAAACAAGCTAATGCATTCAAGGTTTGTACCGTGTAATAAGTTGAAAAGCCAGGAATGCTGCAACGGCATTCAGCAAAGCCAAATATTCCGAGTGACTATATAAAGTAACATCGGCGGAACACGTGTTTTGCAGGGCCGTGCTTCGCCGACTTCGCTGCTGATTCTTTCCAGGCAACAAAAGGGTCATTCGGCTAAAGCAGCATAAGGTATTATGACTTAAATTAGCAGGAATATAACTAAAAGTTCGTGCGCCGCAGGTAAAAAACCAACCAGACGGCAAAATAATATGTCCATAATTAAAAGAAACATTAACCGCATTAGTACAATTCAAAAAGGGGGCACTTACGGTTTGGCAGCCCATGGGTACTTTTGCGTGTGTGCAATTAACCACTTGCGCACACGTTACATTATCTGCCCCGGCTGGGTACGGGGTATGTAAAGATAGGGCCCCAGGGGGCAAGGAATAATTGGCGGGGCCCCAATTTGCCATATTCGAATACTGTGAAGACAAATTGGCATAAGCTGCAAGCATGGTATGATTGCCAATTTCCTCAGGATGATGACATATGGGCACAAGACAAGTGCCCAGTAGTTCCCCGGCTGCCACAGAATCAGACAAACAAAAGTGTTTGACATTGGCTATCAATGCTAGGCGTTCCCATAGGTTATACGTCATTCGCACGCGTAGGGGTACAAGGAGCCCCCCCTGTAACCCAAGCAATAACACTATAACAATATCGATAACCCACATCCTCATTCTGGAAATAAACAGGATATGGCCGCAAGCACAACCTCCTCTGATGCTCCCTCTCCAAGCGCGGGATCTTGTTCTCCAGGTGCCGGGTTCAAGGGCGAGCGAGGTTGCTGTAGCCACGGCCGCACCCACTTAGCAGGTATCCACCGAGGACCTTCATCAAGGGAGACACAAGCATAACCCCGTCCCCAGGTTAGCAATTGTGCTGGCCCCTTCCATTGTTGAGAGGCATAATCAAACCATTTCACCTTAGGTTTCTTCTGCTCATGTTCTATCCTAATACTTCCTAGATGTCTTTGCATTGGAACATGATTATTATCCGCACTACTAGGTTGTAACCAATTAAGGACATATACCGCCTTAGCTAAACGCCCAGCTGGTGTCTGAACTACTGCATCCTGTCCAGTTTGTGCCTGCTTATCCAACATTCCTTTCAAAGTACCATGAGATCGTTCAATAATGGCCTGGCCTGTCGAATTGCCTGGCACTCCTGTTTTGTGTGTTATCCCCCACATTTGCAAAAAGGTTGCGGTGCGCCTGGTCATATACCCAGCTCCATTGTCTGTTTTTATCGATCGGGGCACCCCTAATGCAGCAAAACATGCCTGCCAATGTTTTATCACTTCCTTACTGCCCGTGGACACGTGGGGTGTAGCCCAGATAACTCCAGAGAAGGTGTCTACTGACACATGGATGTATTTTTGCTTTCCGAATTGGTTATATTGGGTGACATCTGACTGCCATAATGTTAGAGCCTCTAGACCTCGGGGATTAACCCCGGCGGGAAAGGTGGGTGTCAACCTATTACATTCTGAGCAAGAGGCTACAATACTTCGGGTCTGGGATATAGGTAGAGAGAATTGTCGTGTTAGGGCTTTCGCAGATTGATGGAAAAATCCATGAGACAGGCGAGCTTGCTCAAACCGATTGGGTACTACCACGGATCCCACCAGTGCATCCGCCTGATCGTTGCCCGTGCTTAAGTATCCAGGCAGGCCAGTGTGGCTCCTTATATGGCCTACAAAATATGGATACCTTCTTCCATTGAGTCGATGCCAGAGGCGCAAGAGTATCTGTTGCAATGCTGGATTATGAACCTTTCCCAGCATAGCTCTCTCCAACCTGTTTACTAACCCCACGGCATATTTAGAATCGCTCATCACGTTGAGCGATTCTTGGTTCCAGTGATCAAATGCCAAAAGTATACCTAGGAGTTCTAATATCTGTACCGACCCCTCACTAATAACCTTCTTATGGGCCCAAGTATGTCCATCCCACCAGACTACCCCTGCTCTCCCTGTTCGCCCAGCCACATCAGTAAATACTGTTATTCCTGTCACTGGATTCTCCTGTCTCATAAGGTGTTTTTCCAACTGCAACGGGGAAGAAAACAGGCGGTGGGGAGGGTAATGACAACTCAATTGTCCCTGATAATTTGCTAGGGCAACAGCAAACACAGTGTTATACAGCAACAGATGTGTAATCATCGTTTTTGAAAATGGCAACGAGATCTGATGCAGATCAATTCCTGTCATTACAGTTACTCTTTTCCGAGCTTGCACTATTAGCATGGCTATTGCTTCGATTCTGGAAGTTACCGTACGCACATTTTTACATGGTGGAAATATCCATTCCAAACCGACTAGGGGGTCTTTATCCCTTGTATCCCACTGAAATAATAGCGCTTCCAATACTGCATCTAGGCTAAAGACCGCTACCACGAAGGGTAAGTTTTCCCGATATCTCCCGGAATAACCCTCCCCCACCTTCTGTCCTATTCGTTGTAATGCTTGCTTCTGTAGTACCGACAGTTGTCGTTTATCTCCAGGGGCTCTCCCCCCTTCTAATAAGGGAAGAAGAGGAGTTATATCCTGATTTGTGATGCCACAAAGGGGGCGAAGCCATTGCAGTTCACCTAGCAGTTTCTCAGCGTCATACAGTGTGCGAACATGGGGAGAGATTTTCAACTGCTGGGAGTGTACGGTGCCGTCAGTGACCCGAAGTCCCAAATACAAAAAAGGGGCTTTAGTCCGAACCTTTTCTGGGGCCACAAACAGACCAGCTTCTGCTAACGTGGAGGTGATCTGTGTTATAACCATGGGTTCAAAGGCTACGGGCGCCGCAAATAAAAGATCATCCATGTAATGATATATTTTCCATTGGGGATATTTCACTCGGATTGGGTGTATTGCCCATGCAACGAAGAGCTGGCAGATGGTAGGGGAATTTTTCATTGCTTGGGGCAAAACCTTCCACTGATACCGTACGGAAGGTGCTTCACGATTTACCATCGGAATAGAGAAAGCAAAGCGCTCTCTGTCTCTCGGGTGTAATGGAATAGTAAAATAACAATCCTTCAGGTCAATGATTAGTAATGGCCACCCTGATGGGAGCATGGATGGGGCAGGTAAACCGGGCTGTAAAGCACCCATGTCGACCATAATAGCATTAATGGCACGCAGATCTTGGAGCAAACACCATTTTCCTGATTTCTTTAGGATAGTGAATACAGGTGTATTCCATGGACTAACTGAGGGTTCTAGATGGTCAAGACATACTTGCTCCTCTACTAGTTTTGTTAATGCGGCAAGTTTTTCTGTTGGCAGCGGCCACTGAGCAACCCAAATCGGCTCATCGGATTTCCATTCCAATGCCAGGGTTGGCCGCTCCTCAGTGGCCGCTACTAGAAAGGGGGGGAGCTGATCACCACCCCCCCATTGACTCAAGCAATCCCTCCCCAACAGCCAAATAGTTGTATCGACAAGGTAAGGGCGGACTGACCCCTTCAATGCATTATCGGCAGCATCAATAATGTCAATAAAAAATTCACTTAGCATGGGCTCACGCTGTCCGCCAATGCCCTGAAGAGATGTGGTTACCGGTCGAAGTGGCCATGTCACCGGCCAACCCTGCAGGGGCAACACCGTCACATCTGCCCCAGTATCGATAAGGACCTGATGCTCGAAAGAATCACCATCTGGGCCCTTAAATTGAACTAATCTAGTGGGACGATCTTGTCCCACTGACAAAACAAATGCCGTTGTTAGTGGTGTGGGGTCTACCTGACTGGACGACTCAAAGCCTCCAGTTCCTCTTATCTGAGATGACTTCATAGGAACATTCGCACGAAAGGGTATTAATTGTGCAATTTTGGTTCCGGCCATTATTGTAATAGGTGGGCATATAGCTCCTACCATAATCCCAATGTTCCCTCTATAATCAGCATCAATTAGCCCTGAAAGCACAAAAAGCCCCTGCAAGGAGGCGGATGATCTACCTATTAACAATGCGCTTAACCCATACCCCAGCGGTCCAGATGCCACCGATGGAACGAGCGTCACCTTATCATTCTCTAAGGAGACGTCGGCGGCGGTGGCCAAATCAACTCCAGCACTGCCGGAAGTTGCCCTGCGGAGGCTGTCCAAGCAGCCGGCGTATTGTTTATCCTCACGCCCTGACGGCTGGTGCTCCGCGGGGCGTTTCCCGACCCCGACAAAGGGGTTCCATCTTTTTTAAACCGGGAGTGACACTCAGTAGCTTTATGACCGAATTTTTCACATCGATTACACATCCCAGGAAATGGGGAGGGAAGTGCATTGTTTTGTGGCTGACCTCTTTTCTTGGGGCAATCCCGTTTTAAATGACCCATCTTTCCACACTGATAACACGCTCCCTCCCTTCCTCTACGCCAATTTGACTTGGAGGTATTCAAGGCTACCGCCAAGGCACGTGCATGAATCTTTGCCTTCTCCTCCTCCTCCACCAAGGGAGCACGAGTGCAGGCTTCAATCATGTCGACTAGGGAGGCCGATTTTGGTAAAGTCACCAAAATCTTCTTACACGTGGGGTTAGCATTTTGAAGGGCTAAATCTACCCCCAATGCTGATCTGGCTTCTGGTGTTAAATTAGGGGCCCTATCCAATGCCGTCCTTAGGCGGTCCAAAAAGAGGGGAAAAGATTCGCCCGCTCCCTGCGTGACCTTTAAATAAGGGGGTGAAGGCGTGCCCAAATCAGGGAGCTCTTTGAATGCCTCCAATGCTAGAAGCTGAGACTGTTGTAATATCTGGGGTATCAACCGCGCCTGTATCTGAGGCTCTTCAAATCGCCCCTGTCCCAACAACATGTCTATATTTACTGCATGGAGAGGGTCATCCTGGGGTCTATCTAAATTAAGCACTGCCGCGTGCTCAGCCTTTTTTCTCCATGAATCCTTCCATAATAATCTCTATGTCGGTGTTAACAACATATCTGCAAATTTCTGGGCGTCAAAGGGACACATCGCTTGCCCCGAGAATATTTGTTCTAATAACGCTTGTACATACGGATTTTTCAAGCCGTACGCCACAATAGCTTTCTGAGCCTCCCTCATCAATTTCCAGTCTAACGGCACCCAAGATTTAACCCCCTCCCTTGATACCGATACCGGGAAAGTAGCCGGCATGGCATCCAAAAATTCCCCTTCAATTATAGCATCCATTATCAATCCATGCCAGCACTTAATTGGGTCAGGAGATCCCGCTCCTCCCCCCCCATCCCTCCAAATCACCCCCGTCCCCTGTTCTTCTTGCTCTCGTCCAATTGAAGAATACGTAGGTGGCGGAGGTTTCACTTTTGGTCGAACCGGTTGCGTAGCGGGGGCACAAATTTTGCGATATTCTTCCTCTGCTATCGGTCGCAACTCTCCCTCGTAATAGGATGAAATTTAATAGTGAGAAGTGTAAGGTTATGCATTTAGGGATTAATAACAAGAATTTTAGCTATAAGTTGGGGACGCATCAATTAGAAGTAACGGAAGAGGAGAAGGACCTTGGAGTATTGGTTGATCATAGGATGACTATGAGCAGCCAATGTGATATGGCTGTGAAAAAAGCTAATGCGGTTTTGGGATGCATCAGGAGAGGCATTTCCAGTAGGGATAAGGAGGTTTTAGTACCGTTATACAAGGCACTGGTGAGACCTCACCTAGAATACTGTGTGCAGTTCTGGTCTCCCATGTTTAAAAAGGATGAATTCAAACTGGAGCAGGTACAGAGAAGGGCAACTAGGATGATCTGAGGAATGGAAAACTTGTCTTATGAAAGGAGACTTAAGGAGCTTGGCTTGTTTAGCCTAACTAAAAGAAGGTTGAGGGGAGATATGATTGCTCTCTATAAATATATCAGAGGGATAAATACAGGAGAGGGAGAGGAATTATTTCAGCTCAGCACCAATGTGGACACAAGAACAAATGGGTATAAACTGGCCACCAGGAAGTTTAGACTTGAAATCAGACAAAGGTTTTTAACCATCAGAGGAGTGAAGTTTTGGAATAGCCTTCCAAGGGAAGCAGTGGGGGCAAAAGATCTATCTGGTTTTAAGATTCTACTAGATAAGTTTATGGAGGAGATGGTATGATGGGATAATGGGATTTTGGTAAGTAATTGATCTTTAAATATTCAGGGTAAATAGGCCAAATCCCCTGAGACGGGATATTAGATGGATGGGATCTGAGTTACTATAGAAAATTCTTTCCTGGGTATCTGGCTGGTGAATCTTGCCCATATGCTCAGGGTTTAGCTGATTGCCATATTTGGGGTCGGGAAGGAATTTTCCTCCAGGGCAGATTGGAGAGGCCCTGGAGGTTTTTCGCCTTCCTCTGTAGCATGGGGCATGGTTGACTTGAGGGAGGCTTCTCTGCTCCTTGAAGTCTTTGAACCATGATTTAAGGACTTCAATAGCTCAGACATGGGTGAGGTTTTTCATAGGAGTGGGTGGGTGAGATTCTGTGGCCTGCGCTGTGCAGGAGGTCGGACTAGATGATCAGAATGGTCCCTTCTGACCTTAGTATCTATGAATCTATGAATCTATGAATCTTTGAACCCATGGTTATAACACAGATCACCTCCACGTTAGCAGAAGCTGGTCTGTTTGTGGCCCCAGAAAAGGTTCGGACTAAAGCCCCTTTTTTGTATTTGGGACTTCGGGTCACTGACGGCACCGTACACTCCCAGCAGTTGAAAATCTCTCCCCATGTTCGCACACTGTATGACGCTGAGAAACTGCTAGGTGAACTGCAATGGCTTCGCCCCCTTTGTGGCATCACAAATCAGGATATAACTCCTCTTCTTCCCTTATTAGAAGGGGGGAGAGCCCCTGGAGATAAACGACAACTGTCGGTACTACAGAAGCAAGCATTACAACGAATAGGACAGAAGGTGGGGGAGGGTTATTCCGGGAGATATCGGGAAAACTTACCCTTCGTGGTAGCGGTCTTTAGCCTAGATGCAGTATTGGAAGCGCTATTATTTCAGTGGGATACAAGGGATAAAGACCCCCTAGTCGGTTTGGAATGGATATTTCCACCATGTAAAAATGTGCGTACGGTAACTTCCAGAATCGAAGCAATAGCCATGCTAATAGTGCAAGCTCGGAAAAGAGTAACTGTAATGACAGGAATTGATCTGCATCAGATCTCGTTGCCATTTTCAAAAACGATGATTACACATCTGTTGCTGTATAACACTGTGTTTGCTGTTGCCCTAGCAAATTATCAGGGACAATTGAGTTGTCATTACCCTCCCCACCGCCTGTTTTCTTCCCCGTTGCAGTTGGAAAAACACCTTATGAGACAGGAGAATCCAGTGACAGGAATAACAGTATTTACTGATGTGGCTGGGCGAACAGGGAGAGCAGGGGTAGTCTGGTGGGATGGACATACTTGGGCCCATAAGAAGGTTATTAGTGAGGGGTCGGTACAGATATTAGAACTCCTAGGTATACTTTTGGCATTTGATCACTGGAACCAAGAATCGCTCAACGTGATGAGCGATTCTAAATATGCCGTGGGGTTAGTAAACAGGTTGGAGAGAGCTATGCTGGGAAAGGTTCATAATCCAGCATTGCAACAGATACTCTTGCGCCTCTGGCATCGACTCAATGGAAGAAGGTATCCATATTTTGTAGGCCATATAAGGAGCCATACTGGCCTGCCTGGATACTTAAGCACGGGCAACGATCAGGCGGATGCACTGGTGGGATCCATGGTAGTACCCAATCGGTTTGAGCAAGCTCGCCTGTCTCATGGATTTTTCCATCAATCTGCGAAAGCCCTAACACGACAATTCTCTCTACCTATATCCCAGACCCGAAGTATTGTAGCCTCTTGCTCAGAATGTAATAGGTTGAAACCCACCTTTCCCGCCGAGGTTAATCCCCGAGGTCTAGAGGCTCTAACATTATGGCAGTCAGATGTCACCCAATATAACCAATTCGGAAAGCAAAAATACATCCATGTGTCAGTAGACACCTTCTCTGGAGTTATCTGGGCTACACCCCACGTGTCCACGGGCAGTAAGGAAGTGATAAAACATTGGCAGGCATGTTTTGCTGCATTAGGGGTGCCCCGATCGATAAAAACAGACAATGGAGCTGGGTATATGACCAGGCGCACTGCAACCTTTTTGCAAATGTGGGGGATAACACACAAAACAGGAGTGCCAGGCAATTCGACAGGCCAGGCCATTATTGAACGATCTCATGGTACTTTGAAAGGAATGTTGGATAAGCAGGCACAAACTGGACAGGATGCAGTAGTTCAGACACCAGCTGGGCGTTTAGCTAAGGCGGTATATGTCCTTAATTGGTTACAACCTAGTAGTGCGGATAATAATCATGTTCCAATGCAAAGACATCTAGGAAGTATTAGGATAGAACATGAGCAGAAGAAACCTAAGGTGAAATGGTTTGATTATGCCTCTCAACAATGGAAGGGGCCAGCACAATTGCTAACCTGGGGACGGGGTTATGCTTGTGTCTCCCTTGATGAAGGTCCTCGGTGGATACCTGCTAAGTGGGTGCGGCCGTGGCTACAGCAACCTCGCTCGCCCTTGAACCCGGCACCTGGAGAACAAGATCCCGCGCTTGGAGAGGGAGCATCAGAGGAGGTTGTGCTTGCGGCCATATCCTGTTTATTTCCAGAATGAGGATGTGGGTTATCGATATTGTTATAGTGTTATTGCTTGGGTTACAGGGGGGGCTCCTTGTACCCCTACGCGTGCGAATGACGTATAACCTATGGGAACGCCTAGCATTGATAGCCAATGTCACACACTTTTGTTTGTCTGATTCTGTGGCAGCCGGGGAACTACTGGGCACTTGTCTTGTGCCCATATGTCATCATCCTGAGGAAATTGGCAATCATACCATGCTTGCAGCTTATGCCAATTTGTCTTCACAGTATTCGAATATGGCAAATTGGGGCCCCGCCAATTATTCCTTGCCCCCTGGGGCCCTATCTTTACATACCCCGTACCCAGCCGGGGCAGATAATGTAACGTGTGCGCAAGTGGTTAATTGCACACGCGCAAAAGTACCCATGGGCTGCCAAACCGTAAGTGCCCCCTTTTTGAATTGTACTAATGCGGTTAATGTTTCTTTTAATTATGGACATATTATTTTGCCGTCTGGTTGGTTTTTTACCTGCGGCGCACGAACTTTTAGTTATATTCCTGCTAATTTAAGTCATAATACCTTATGCTGCTTTAGCCGAATGACCCTTTTGTTGCCTGGAAAGAATCAGCAGCGAAGTCGGCGAAGCACGGCCCTGCAAAACACGTGTTCCGCCGATGTTACTTTATATAGTCACTCGGAATATTTGGCTTTGCTGAATGCCGTTGCAGCATTCCTGGCTTTTCAACTTATTACACGGTACAAACCTTGAATGCATTAGCTTGTTTTGCTGTTAAAGCGCTTAATGCTACATCACAGGCAATTGCTCTTTTAAGTATGGAACAACAGGAATTAAGAGATGCCATTTTAGATAATCAAGCTGCGATTGATTTTTTATTGCTTAAGCATCATATGGGATGTGAATCTTTTAAACATATGTGTTGTTTTAATCTTACGGATAATAGCCGATCCATTGAAGAGCGTCTGGATGAGTTAACTTCCCTCACTGAGCACATCCGTCAGGATACCGGGTTTGCGGGATTTTGGGATTGGCTTACAGGGTGGTTGCCTTCTTTGGGGTGGCTTCGGCAGTTATTTGGAATGATAGTTTTTATATGTATTGGTCTTATTTGCCTATGTTGCTGTTTGCAATGTCTCCCCTCCTTGTTCAATATGTTCCGTGAAATGCATCGCTCCGCTCCCGTTGGGTCGCCCCTGCTGATGAATGAAAATTGGATGGAACTATGCAAGTAGCCGGTGGTTCGTGTGTCATGTAATAATAAGGGGGGAGATGTGAGAACATGGTGTATTTGTGAGCTAGTTGAGAGTGTTTGTGGGATAGTTGGGAGCGCGGTGAACTTTTAATGAACTTTTGGTGAACCATTGAGAGGCGTTTTTTGCTTTTAATGTTGCTATTATGGAAAATGCTTTTAATTTAGAGAAATTAGCGTGTTGGAGTATTAAACAGTGTAATCTAATTTTTGAAATATTAACTGCGTTATTAACCGATGTAGATAGCATTTGCCATGCAGTTTTACAAAATTGTGCTGCAATTGATTTTTTGTTATTAGCACATGGACACGGATGTGAAGATTTTGAGGGTATGTGTTGTTTTAATTTGTCAGATCATTCTCACTCTGTTCATGAATTACTTGCAAAATTAGAACAAAACATTCATAAGCTGACAAAGGAAACCAACCCTATTTGGGATTGGTTGTCGGGATTTGGATGGCCTGTTTGGATAACATCGTTATTGCACACCCTTTTATTAATTGGTATCTGTATTTGTATAATTTGTTTGTGTGGTCCATGTATAGTTCAATGTATGCGTTGGGGAATGTCACGGATGATTCAAGTTGCTTTTAAACAAAAAGGGGGAGATGTGGGAAATGCTGAGTATCAGATGTCTTAGAAATGTGTACCAAGTAATGGAAAAGAACAGAACAAGAGGCGGGGCCGCGGGTAACAAGTTGAAGGACAAGGCCAGAAAACTTTGGCTGAACTGAGGACTAAACTTTGGCTGAACTAAGGACTAATGATATAAGCAGCACCTGAGAGTCTTCACCACCACAAGATAATGGAACCCAAAGATAAGAACGATGAGAACATTGGGTGATAAACAACAGAAAAGGAATAAACAAGTGCTGTATATATATGGCTGTGGGAAGGGAAATAAAGTGCTTTTTTACCAGCAACTGTTTCAGTTGTTCTGTGAGCCAGCCTGCTAGCAGCAACATCCAGGTTCATCTTTTCCGAAGTATCTATTTCAGACTGCAGTCACCCTGAATGCAGGAAAAGAGCTGATCTAAAATAAGCTCAGTGATTCACACACAGCTTTGATAATACACTTTCATCCAGAACTCCTCAGACACTCCAAAAACATTTCATCGCCTCCTTTCCCATTTCAGCACTACCTCATTTCAACCATCTTCTTTGTATTGTACGCTGCCTGATGGCTGACCGCTGAAATTTGGAAGGAAACCATAAATTGCTCCATGGGGAACTGCAGTCTTTTAGAACAAGAACTCAAATGGAGGGCCCTGGTCACGTACTCAAGCCTCCCACAAGCCTTGCAGAAATTGAAAGGACAGTTTCTTTCCTTCTACCTGTTTTCTGTGGGAGTGATATTGGCCCAACCAAGGCTGACCTCTCATGCAACACCATTGGATACCACAAGGAGAGAACAAAACAATTTTTGTCCCATTCAGTCACGTCTGCGTCTTAGTGATAGATACACAAGAGAGAGATTTCTTGAACAGGAAACACCAAGCAGTTTTTAGGGGTAAGTCAAATCAGAATGAACTGCTTGTCTATCTCCATACTGATAGTTCAAAGCTATGGCTAGCTTATGCCATTTCTTCCTAAAGCAGAAGGTGAAGGCAAGCCCTTATTTCAGATGCCTTGGCTGTTTCATCTGGAGTCAGACGACATCCTCCCTCCTTAGACACTCATTGCAGAGGGTCATTTAAGGGCTTATCTACATTAGCAGTTCTCAAGCTGGGGTCCGCAGCCCCCGGGGGGTCTGCAAGCCCTTTCAACGGGTCCGCAGGGCCCTGTGGCTGAAGGCCTGAACCCCGGCGCCCCCCAGCGAGACTGAAGCCGGGAGGTGCGGGGCTGAATCCCGGAGCCCCGAGCCTGGTGCTCTCTGTGGGGCAGAAGCCCTGAGCCCATGGGCAGAGTTGGAGATATGGAGGGCATTGCCCACCCCACAAACTGCATCAGGAAGCAGCAGCCGGACAGTGTGGGGCAGTTGCTGCTCTGGCTGGTGCCATGGAGCAGGCAGCGGCAGCGTTCCCTTTTCTCCTGCTGGTGCCCTGGGTTGAAGCTGCTCCTCAGCTCCCAGCCCCCTTTGCTCCCACAGAGGCAGCAGGTAAGAGCCCCCCTGTTGGAAGACCCGGCTCCGTAGCTGGCAGACCCCTCTGGAAGCAGGGACCACAGGGGAGTCCTCCCAGTACACAGCCCCTAATACCCTTCTCCATACACCCTGCCTGCACCCTGAGCTACCCCCTTCCCGCAAACAGCCCCAGCTACTCCCCTCCCTGCACTGAGCTACCTCCCTTCCCGCACACAGCCCTTTATCCTCCTCCCTGCACCCTGAGCTACCCCCCTGCCTGCACACAGCCCCAATTCACCTCTCCCTGCACCCTGAGCTACTCCCTCCCTGCACACAGCCCCAACTACTCCCCTTCCTGCACTGAGCTACCCTCCTGCCTGCACACAGCCCCAGCTTCACCCCTCCTGGCACCCTGAGCTACCCCCCTGCCCGCACACAGCCCCAGCTTCATCCCTCCCTGCAGCCTGAGCTACCCCCCTGCCCGCACACAGCCCCAGCTTCATCCCTCCCTGCAGCCTGAGCTACCCCCCTGCCCGCACACAGCTCCTAGCCACCTCCTCCCTGCACCCACAACCACCCCATGTACACATAGCCCCAGCTACCCCCTCCCTGCACACTAAGCTGTTTTCAAACTTTTTGAGCTAAGCCACCCACCTTTCAGTTGTAATTTTTGGTTGCGTCACCCCCGCCCAACCCAGACAGGCTGGGTGGCCTGCTGAGGTGAGTCAGGAGGTGGAGGGGCACTCCCTCCCTGGACCCTGCCATGCTGAGGTGGCTTGAGCCCTGCTAGCCCCTGTCCCAAGAAGTCAAACTATGCCTATGCCCAAGGCCCCAGCCCCTGCCCCAAGGCCCCCGGGACGTGGAGTTTTTATAGCATGTCGTGGGGGGCCTCAGAGAGAAAAAGGTTGAGAACTCCTGGTCTACATCTGTGGTCTGCAGCCAATGTCTAAGGGGTCCACAAAAGGTTGGCATTACCATAGAACAGTAGTTTTCAACTTAGACTATGTCTAAGATTTCCAAAGGGGTTCATACCTCCATTTGAAATTTTTTAGGGGTCCGCAAATGAAAAAAAAAACTTGAAAAACATTGGTCTACATGAATTAGACCATGGTAAGCTGGGGTGTGAATCAACCCTGCAGTAGCCTGCCATGGTCCAACTGTCTGTACATGTTTGCACACTCTGCTGATCAGAGCATAGGAATAGCCATACTGGGTCAGACCAATGGTCCATCTAGCCCAGTATCCTGTCTTCCATCACTGAACGGTGTCAGATGCTTCAGAGGGAACATACAGAACAGTGCAATTTATCCATAGATCCATCCCATTGCCCAGTCCCAACTTCTGGCAGTCAGAGCCTGGGGTTGCATCCCCGCCCATTTTGGCTAATAACCATTGATGGACCTATCCTCCATGAACTGATCGAAATCTTTTTTTAAACTTCATTATACTTCTGACCTTCACAACATCCCCTGCCAACAAATTCCACAGGTTGATGGTGCGTTGTGTGAAAAACTTTCTGAAAGGCAGCAAGTCAATGTAAGCAACGCAGTATCTACACTAATGACAGGTTTCAGAGTAGCAGCCGTGTTAGTCTGTATTCGCAAAAAGAAAAGCAGTACTTGTGGCACCTTAGAGACTAACAAATTTATTAGAGCATAAGCTTTCGAAGTGAGCTGTAGCTCACGAAAGCTTATGCTCTAATAAATTTGTTAGTCTCTAAGGTGCCACAAGTACTGCTTTTCTTTTTAGTATCTACACTGACACTGTGTTGACATAGCTACATTGATTTAAGTGCTACACCTCTCATGCAGATGAAGTTAAGTTGGTGTAGTGGGCGAATTACATCAATGGGAGCTACATTTTAGTGTAGATGCTTAGAGTTAGCTTGACATAAGACAGCTTATGTTGACCTAACTCTGTAGTGTAGACCAGGCCTTGTTTCCTATCTTTAGCTGATTATTGATCCATGAGAGGATCTTCCCTCTTGTCCCATTAGTGCCTACTTTGTTTAAGAGCCTTTGGTGAGAGACCTTGTCACTGCATCTTAAGTTTATTAGAGTGCTTTGATCTAGTCCTCTTTGAAATAGGACTACCTCCAACCATTAGTGCTCATCAGCTAGGTGCATACTGATGGTAGGCTAGTATATGGTAGCTTCACACCACAGCTCGCTCTAGTCTAATAGTTTGTGTCAACAAACCATGAGCACTCCTGCCAGGGCCTCTTTTAACAGTGTGGAGCTCAGAGAACACAGGGCTACTGCTTTCCTTCAACACTGGCAATGAAGTTTTGATTTTCAGAGGTCAGCATGGACGAGTGCAGCTGGTACATGTAGGTGCAGGGGGGTGTGTGTGTGTATCTGTCTCTCTCTCATAGGAAGAAAAGGAGGACTGCACATCAGCACCTCAGAGATGAAGAATGATGTATGCAAGGAGCTAAGTCTGGAACAGAAGAATTCTGGCAGGAAGAACTAGCTCTTTATTCAGCTGTGAGAGAAAGACCCAGGGACAGATTCTGTGCTGCACATTCTGGGAGGCACTAGGCAGATGGTTCAGCTCAAAGTGGGGCAGGGGGGGCAAAGGCTTTACCCTGGCGCATATGGGCTGTTCTTATGCTTCTCCCCCAACCTTAGCACCCACCAACACTGAAGGCAGTGAGGGAGCAGTGGAGGGCCAGGCACAGTGGCGTTAGGTGAGTATATACTACTTTGTACAACATACTAAGAGCTGAATTGGCGTGTGTTTTTCGCAGAGTTCTGTTCACTCAGGCTAAGCTACTTCCCTCAATAACCTAAAAAATACAACTCAGCATTTGGCATAAAAAGATAGGAAACTTGCCAAAAATCAAGATTGATTTGTTCTACATCTTAGTATCAACTAGGGAGGTACCTTCATGGACCAATAGCTGGAATGCTAATACCCAAAACACAGATGATGTGTTATTCTGTACCTTTACCTTCCTTAAGTGACTGGGTGAACTAATGGGTTGGATTTTAGTGAGGTGGAGTTTTGTAACTTGTAAAATCATCCTGTCAATGCTCTAAGCTGAAACATGTAACTTTGGGAGCATACCCTCTATGGAAGGTGAAGGGAAGATCGTTGCATGAGATGGCTTCCTGCAGACTGGTATCGTATTGAACCTTTGTCCTGTACTGCATTATTGGTTTTTAGTCATAACGCTGACTGATATTGGCTATTTGGTCTCTTGAATTGATTTCATATCAAACCCATGGTCAAGCAATTGACTATACACTTAATCAACAGTGGCCTTGTGCTGTTCCTGTGTCAGGGGAATTCTCCCCGGCCCCTTGTAGCACTTTTACATCCCCTCTGTACCACTGGAGCAGCACATAGCTGGAGGCTGCACATGGAGTCCCGTGGTATGGTCACCTCTTCCCCAGACCTCCCCTAAGAACACAGAGGTGAGGGTCAACAGCTGTGGAATAGCAGTGGTTGAGGTCCAGCAGGACTAAGTGCAGTTTGATTCTGTGCAACAAATTTTTCCAAAGTGCGTGAAGGCGAAGTGCAAATATAAGACCCAGTCAATATTGAAAGGCAGAACAGCATAACATAGATCTTCCCCTGTTCACACTGCAACAACAATAGAACACCCTTCTGCTTCAATGGAAGCAGGATAAAACTCCAAAGGCAGCTTTGTTTGTGTACGTAAGACAGACAAAAATCAGACACAGGGTCAAATCCTGCTTGTTTGATCACAGGAGCATTCCCACTGAAGCAAAGCAGGATTTAGCCTATGCCACATAGTCTAATTTATAAAGGCACTGAAATGGGCTTCTGGGGATCTGGTATTATTTCTGGCTTTGTCATGGACGGATTTTTGGCAAGTTGTTTCTCCTGCCTGTTCCTATTTCCCCTCCCACTCTTCATCTGTCACATCTATTTAGATTGCAGGCTCATCAGGGCAAGGATCATTTCGTACTCTGGGTACATACAGGCATACCCAGTATGTACTTACACAACAGGGCCAGTAACAGATTGGGTGCTACTGTAATAACATGGATAATGAGAAATCCAGAGTATTCAAAAACAAAACAAACACTTTAATCAGGACGAGGCACCTCTCATGGTGATATTCTTACAAAATATTAAATAACGTGAAGGACTTTCTCCTACTTCAACTCTATACAAAAAAATTACAATATTATTTACAAACACTGGTCTCCGAATCGCTTTACAATGCTACTCACAGACTGCACATGGCAAGAGAGTGCATGAACGGCACAGAGAACCCCTCTTTCCAAGTCGCCTGCGTGTTCAGTACAAGCATTTTAAAAATAAAATGGTACTCAATGCAGCAGCAGCAACTGCCTCCACAAGCAGGAAAACACCGTTTTGGAAAGACTAGTCCACTGGTTTTAGTTTTGTAGATTGAAAATAAATACTTCCTGTAGTGAAAAAAAAAATTCTCTTAACTTGTTCCTCCGCTCCCCCGACCAGCTGAAAATACCTGTGTGTAGAATCTGCTTTTATACTTCTCCACCGCACAATAGCCAGTCCCATTTGGTTGCCTGGTGGAGCATAGATGTGTCAGTTCTTAGCCATTCACTTCAGCTGATGAGAGGGAGACTTCAGTATTGTGTCCGGAATCATAACAGTGTTATAGGAAATGAAATTATAGCTGTTCTGAAGACATATCTGAGGTCTCCTCACCCCCATTTTATTGTTACATTAGGATAGTCCCCATTTCCTTGTCAAGTATAAAGGATTTTCACCAGCATGTGCATTCCCTAAGAACTCCTTAAAAAGACACCCAGGAGTGAGCATCCAGGACTTGCATTGTAATCAGGTTTAAAAAAATAAAAATAAATCGGTCTTTAAAACCCACTCAGAATGTCTCTCAGCTACGACACAAGAATCGAGCTCCTAACCGGTGACACTAACTCACTTCACCTTGATTCAGCAAAGTTAACAAGTGAAGCCAAAAGTTTAAATAAAACAAACAAAAACCTCAAGGCAGCAGCTCCTTACAAAGGTAAATTCATAACATTTTTAAAATGTTTTCATTCCAAACAAAATCAGTCCTGTAACTATGGAAGTCATAATCCCAATGTTCTGTTTAATCTCTGTAGCCCTTCATGATTAAAAAGGGCAGGGTGTTAAAGCAAGAAGCTATATTTAATGAATAGTATGTGTAAAGAAGGAGGGAGAAGCAAATGTTGGCTGAGTGATGGGGAGCACTGCAATGAAGATGTAGATGGTAGTTCTTAGAGCAGCTACCCTCATGGTTAGCTTTTCTTCCTTTAGCGGCAGAAAGTGAAGGTCCCCATCTCTCCCCCCCCCAAAAAAAAACCCACATTGAACCAAAGAACCCCTTCCCCATAAAAAAAAAACCCAAAAAACAAAACACATGGTTACTTCTGTAAAGCAGATCAGATACAGATCAGCCAATATTGGTTGAAAGTGGAAAGGTTTACAAGATTAGCAATGGAAAACAGAGCCAGTTACTGCCCCTGTCCCAGCCAATCAGTACTGTACATTCTGCAATGTTCTTAAAAGCACCCATCAGCAAGCCCACTCAAGCTGCTCTGGAAGAAATGAGGCAGTTAACGTGAGTGGGCTTAGTCTGTCTCTTGTAGAGTTTCCAGCTCCACAGAAAATGCACTTTCAAAATCCCCCATAGAAAAACTAAAAAGGAATATTTAAAAAGTTAAGAAGCTGTGTGTGTTGGCAGACAGGGGGAGATGTACAAGGACAAATTCAGGACCAGTTTAGATCCTGTGCAAGATCAAACCATCACCAAGGGGATTGCATAGAGTGCAGGAAATCACAAAATTTCACTAAGAGACAGATCCTGCTCCACAGAAAGCCATGGTCTGACTCCCACTGACTCCTTGGCAGCAGAATCAAGTCCCGCATGTCCAATTGCAACTCAGTTTCAAGGATGTTGTGTCTCCAGCAGTCACCAGCTAGACCCAGGGGGGATTGCTCAAAGGGTGCATTTTTAACAGAAACCCACACAAACTGTCAGTCAGGGGAGCACAAGAGCAGAAATACATTCCATCTGAAAACCGAGGGATGAGCATGGCTGGGAGGTTGTGTAAAGAGAGATGAAAAGAAAAGGTGCCTAGTGGAAAAACAGAGTGACACCACTTCCCTGCTCTATTCCTGAGTTACATGTGCTTGGTGTGGTGCCCTCTATAGGCTGCTGGGGTTGTGCACATGGAGGGCCTGTCCCCTTTGAACACTGAAGGTGGCCTCCATGGGAGAGTCCAGCCTCCAGGAAGGAGACTGCTCTCCCCGGTGCGGGATATCCGTGCCAGTAAGGAACAACGGGAGGTTATGGATTAGGGGAGAATGGTCAGCCTGAGGGAAATATTGCTTTGAATAGATGCAATTATTCCTCTCCCACTAAACCAAGCCCAGTGACCTTCCATGTGGAATTTATCTTCTGGACTTCCCACTACAGGCACAAGGCACAGCAGTGCTTTGGTGTCCATTCAGAAGGTGCAGAGTGAGTGGGGGAGGAGGAAGGAATGAACTTATTTAGTTATGTGGCATTTCTCTCCATCGACACCTGGGTGTGTTTAATCCATTGATAGAGATGGGACCATGGTGCGGAAGACAACAAACAAGCCCCAGAGCTTTTTACTCTTACTGAGTTGGAACCACTAGTGCTGCGAGCCACCAGCGATGGCCAAGGTCCACTTTCATTCATCCACTTTCAGCCAGCCTTTCTTGTAGTCCTGCAGGATCTCCAGGTAGTACTGCCACTCGGGCTCGCTGTCATACTTCACCTCATACACGGTCTTGAGGGGGTCCTTGTGATGCTTGTGGATCCTCAGCACCACTCCCTGGTACCAGGCCTCTGTCTTGTCATTCTCCTCATACAGATGTCTGATCCGTTTGCCCACCAATTCCGGGTACCTGGATGGAGAGGTCGGACTCTCTGCATCGTGCCTGAAGGTCTTGCTGAGGAGGGAGCAGCCTCGCCTTGAAGCTGGACCCCTCCCCCTCATCCCCCTAGTGCCATGGCGAGGAGTCCTCTGTGCTCCCTTAAGGACCCTCTGGAATTTGATCCGGACCATTGAGTTCCGGAGGTGCAGAACCCTTGAGGTACTCCTGGTCTTCCTGGATGACTTACTGGTCAGCTTCAGCTGAAGGGTCCTACAAGGCTTGTGGGTTTGGAGAAGTTGCCTCTTGGCACCAGAGGGCAGTGGGAGTCCATTTGGTTTTGAATCCAGGGAGCTGGGAACAACTTGGGAAGATGATCTCCCATCCTTGAGCAAAGTATCCCCTCCATCAGGAGGGGAGCAGTTTCCCTGAGGCTTCTCGTCAAGCGGCTGGGTTTTCTCTGGTCCCAGGGCAGCAGCCACCTCCTGGAAAGAAGACACCTGCTTAGACGAGATCAGAAACTTTCCTTTCCTGTGCTTTCCCTTGAAGTTGGCCGACGTTCCAGCTGTTGCAGCCATCAGGCCTCCAGTTGCTTTCTTCTTCACGTAATCAACTGCTACTGCTTTGCCTTCATCTGTCAGAGTCCCTGCACCAGGTTCACCTAGGTGAGGAGGAGAGAACACGGTCAGTTAAGTTAGCGCCTTCACCTGCTTAAAATAAAGCTCTCATTGCACTGTGTGGACCACGTGAAGATGACATCTGCAAGAACTGAAGCCATAGGCACACCATACAATTTCAACCCTAGTCTACTAGCCAAAAATGCAATGGGCTCCATTTCCTCCTTCTTTAGAGCTTACTTCCAGTGACCTGAAATGGAGCCTGGTAAAAAGGTCCCTTCAGATCCAGCACCTGTAGAGATGGAGCACTCCCTGCTGTATTCCTCTGACAGCAGTGCCTAGGAGAATTCCATTATGCTTATGAGGGAGAAAAGAGTATACTGTGGCACTGTGGTTACCCACCAGCCTATGACTACGATGGGGAATTTGAACCTATGCCATTAGCTACAAGTGGAGGCTCTGCCATGGGTTTTAAATGACTGTCATGGAAGTGCTACCTCCAGATTATAGTGGTTCTGGCAATGATGTTCTACTGTCAAAAAACTGGGTTTCATTAGCTCCAGCCCATGCCCCACCCTCACGATTTAAACAAGATAAGCTTATTCTACAACTCTCCAGTTGCTCCGAGTCAATTACCATCAAGTTAAAAGAACAGGGTAACCTTCAGAGCTTGGATAGGAGGCCACTTCTGCACTGCTTCTCCTTGTTCTAGCCCCTGCTTTTGCCT
This sequence comes from Dermochelys coriacea, assembly GCF_009764565.3. Lineage (NCBI taxonomy): Eukaryota > Metazoa > Chordata > Testudines > Dermochelyidae > Dermochelys > Dermochelys coriacea. Next base: position 47,942,403 of record NC_050077.1, on the reverse strand, counting down.
AGAGCATGAGGAAATGGAAGCTGTCATGTACTGATGAGATCTGATCTAGGATATCATAGAAATGTAGGGCTGGAAGGGACCTCAAGGGGTCATCTAGTCCATTTGCCCACACTGAGACAGGGGTAAGTATACCTTGACCATCCCTGTTTGTCTAAACTGTTCATAAAAACTTCTAGTGCTGGGGATTCCATTGGTAACCTAGTCCAGTGTTTGATGGTCTTTGTGGTTAGAAAGTTTTCCCCACACAATCCAAACTAAATTTCCCTTGTTGTAAACTAAATTGATTACTTCTTGTCCAACCATGGAAAACAATTGATCACCATCCTCTTTAAAACATACTTATCAGATCTCCCCCAGCCTTCTCTTCTCTAGACTAAACATGCCCCCATCTTTCAGCCTTTCCTCATAGGTAGGGCCCTTCATTTTCGGGTTTTATTTAATTTAATTTTTCCATGAATTTATCGGTATTTATTACTAAAACAACAAAAACAGGTGAAAATTGGTGGAAAAAACTATTAATAATTTTTCTGGATAAATATCAGGTTTTATTTTGGTGGACAGAAGGATGGGGTGGGGGGGGGAGTATTAGTAGATTAATGCTTTGATGAATGGAATTCAATGTGGTTTGCTGCAGAACTAAAACCAGAACTTAATACACAAATACCATCTCTCTAATCTCCAAATAAAACTTTTAATTTGAACAGTTTACTGTTGCAGACTTTGAACTGTTAGCCTATAAATATTTACATGTAATAATTGGGCCACACCATTTGCAGCGCATACACTCAACTTCATCCTTTTCTCCTGTTTTTGTATTTTTTAAACTTTCGAATATTTCCTTGTGTTCTGAAACACATACTGATACAGGTTTTCGTTTCCTTCCCATTTTAGTGTGTCAGATCTTTAAACTTATCTCCTAACAGCTTGAAATGTGTACGTGGTCAGCATGAGATTCATCAGTACATTCAGATGCGCACACGCTTCAGAGCTTGCACGCATGCCTGTTTGTTTATTGGGTGTCTCTTCTAAACCAATACATAGCCTTGCTTCAACAGGCAGCTTTGCATATATACACACACACACAGACTAATGTATTATCGTACATATATCTCATGCAATGTCTTGTATTTTCCTAATAAAACAAGTACTTTTTTATATATTTGAATGCTACAAAAGTAGGGTGAAAATTGGAGAAAAAAAAAAACAACAACACTTTTTATAAAACCCTAGATTTTTTCAGTAAAAATCGGTTTAAAATGAAAATGAAGGGGCTTACTCATAGGCTATGTTTTCTAAACCTCAAATTTTTGTTGCTCTCCTCTGGAGTTTCTCCAATTTGTTCACATCTTTCTCAAAGTGCAGTGCTCCAGACTGGAGCTGAGGCCTCACCACTGCTGAGTAAAGTGGAACAATTACCTCTTGTATCTTACATACAATACTTTTAATTCATCCTAGAATCACAATTGCCTTTTTCTCTGCAGCATCACACTGTTGACTCATTCAATTTGAGATACACCATACCCCCCAGGTCCTTTTCAGCAGCACTACTGCCTAGACAGTTATTCCCCATTTTGTATTTGTTATTTTATTTTTCCTTCTTAAGTCTAGTACTTTGCACTCATCTTCATTGCATTTCATCCTGTTGATTTCAGACCAAATTCGTCAATTTGTCAAGACCTTTCTGAATTCTAATCCTGTCCTCCAAAGTGCTAGCAACCCCTCCCAGCATAGCGTCAGCCACAAATTTTGTAAGTGGAGCCTCCACTCCAACAGTTATGTTGCAAATGAAAATATTGAGTAGTACCAGACCCAAGACACACCCTTTAAATACCTCATTAGGTGCATCCTCCCAGTTTAACAATGAACCATTGAGAATTATTCTTGGGAGTAGGAGCTTTTATCCCTATGCAATTTAGAAACGGAATTAGCAAAGATAGTCAATGTTCTCTTAGTAAATGTTCAAAACTACGTTGCACCTAATGACCAAATAGTGTCTATTTATTTGGGGTGGGATTTTCCAAGGAGTCTAAAGGATTTGGGCACCTAACTCCCTTCAGCTCCTTTGAAAGGGATGATTTTAAAGGCGTATTGAGAGAAGGAATAGGCAGGAATAATTTGTCAAGAATTATTCCAGTTTTGCCAACACACTCTAGGCCAATCATTCCCTCTCTTGTCTTCTCCAGACACACTGTTACATAGATACGGGCAGATGGTAATCTGTTGTCCAGTATTGTGATGGAAGGCCAGTTGCTCAGACACCAGTGCCACTTCACCTGTGTGCCCCATAAATAACTGGGGTGTTCTCCCCAACAGCATGGTTCAACTGTTTTTAATATATTAAAAACACACACAAAGAACAAATACCTACTTGGAGGCATGCTGGCCAGCCTGTGAACTTGGACCTGTAAGAAATAAAGTTATTGGTAATCATCTGAAGCGCAGCAAAGATGACACTATTCAAAGGCTACTAGGAAGGGGCAGTTGGAACTAGTTAGAGTAGGATCACGGTCTCTACTTTGAAACAAAGAGGGACTTATGCTTGGTTTCTTCAGGGTACAAACTGATCCCCTGGGGAAATTGTAGTAATCTCTTTTCCCCTAATCACTTAGAGCCCTGCACAACCTATTGCTATGGTTGCAGAGGGATTTCACCAGGCCAGAGGAGCTGGGACTTCCTAGCAAAATCTTGGTTGATTTGCATTGTGATTGATATGGAATTGAGGGTTTGATTCCACAAGGGACAGGGCACCTCCAAACCAAAAGCACTCAGCACCTTCCAGGGCCAGGCTCTAAAGCATGGTGATCCCATTGAGAATAAAATGGGAATTGTAATCTCATTGTGCCAGTGGCCTGGTTTAATATACCTTCTGTGTGGGTCACTCCAAAAAAATTGCAAGAGGTACTTCCCTTGCAGAAACACAGGCTGGGTCTGGGTGCACATGCTGGGAACACACCATATTTCTGGTAATTAAGGCTTTCAGTGGAAATAAGTCCAGTTAGCTCTGCACAGAATCCCATCTACATGTTCCATATAGGAATGAGACTCTTTGTTTCTGGTCAAAGTTGGCCAACTGGCTCTGCCTACACAAAACAAAGCAAACCAAAGTTCCCAAAGAAGTGTCAACAAGGGTTGACCTGAATAACACACTCCGTAACTTTTCCATTGACTTTCTCCATTGGGGAAATGGAAAGGACAAACCTCAACACCTCATCCCAACACTAGGGCCTCTAATGATGCAGTGCTCCTCCAGTTACTGCCTTGCGACATCATGGGGCAAGCACAAACCTTCTGTGGGAGATTTATCTTTAACACTCGAGAAGAGACGCTAATGCCAATGAAGATACCTTCAAAGACACCTAAATGTACAGAATAGAGAGGTAACAGCAAAGACCTCCATCCTTCTCATTAATGGAACCTAGGGATGACCAAAGCCCCTATTCAGCAAAGCACATTGATGGACTATACATGCTTCACGTTAAACATGTGTTTAATTGCTTTGCTGAACAGGGCCCTAATGACTAGAAAGACATTTTAACTGGCACAAAAGCAGGTGATTATATAGTCACAGAAGTTAGAGGTCAAAATTTTTTAGGCTCCTTTGCCCTGTTTTTTATTCCAATCCTCTGCTGTTACAAGTTCATATGTGGACAGTTAGTAGCTCCGAGCATCTATTTAAAGGGCTGGTTTTGGGTGTCATTCACAGACAGAGTATGCAAAAGAAATGCAGCCACTGAGAATTCAACTGGAGCAGGTATCTCTCCCACAGGGACTGAATACATCCCTTTAAAATTAAGGGCCAACCCAAGAATGTAACCATCTGCTTAAGAGAAAAAAAATACAGTAAGGGAACACAGCCATCTACAGCGCATAGGCAGATCAGGAAATACATCTCACTTGTACAGTCTGCTACAGGTAAAATTGGAGCCGTTTGCTACTTCCCTATGCCCCGAGCTGTGATCAGCTGTCCCTCTCCAGATCACAGCAAGTCTCTGTCATCACAACACAGGGCGCATATCCAAGCAGAGATAGAAGATGCTGAAGAAAATCAAAAGGTGCTGTGAGCATACATTGCCCAACTTGGCCCACTTTACCCCATGCTAAATAACTGCTTGGACCCAAAAGGTAAAGCTACTTTGTTTGGATTAGAACAAACAAACATTCTACTTCAGGTGCTGTTTGGTTTTAAAATTCAGTTAGTTTCTTAGCCTGGAGCGAGTGCTGACTGAAATACAGCAGACTATTCCCCGCACGATCTGCACTGGGGAAAAGGGGCTTCTGAACTGAATGCCAAGCAGTGCCTTGACCTAGAATTCTCACACCTGCTCTGCAGCACTGGTCTATCTATTTGCTGTCTGAAAGACTACCCATCACCATGGTATCTGGTAGCAGTGAGCAAGAACATGAATGACTGGTTAGACTGATAGAGCTCAGGGGCAGGGTACCTTGTTTCATGGGTAGGGGCAGAAGAGTATTAAATGCCAGAGGTAGGATTAATGGCATTCCAAGCTACACACATTTACCCGCTGTGACACTAAGCACCGCTGTATTCACACCCTGCACACTGTTGTCATAATCTTTGTACAAAATACGCCTTGTGAGGTATTATTTGAAAACTAACACACTGATCATTAATATCCTTGTTCAATGTGCGGTGTGTATTAAGAGTGAAATTATGACTCAAATGTATGTAAACCAGTTATGCCAGGAAGAGTCGGTAAACAGGTCTGCCCTAGACAAAAGGAATGTGTTTTCCCCACCTGGGAGTTACTTCTCAAGTACTTTGGAAGACAATGAGAATGTATTTATGCATCACAGAACCAGACCCATCAAGCAAACAAGAGGTGGAGGCAAACCTCACACTAACAGGTGAGGGAGAAGTCGTCTACACCTAGCAGGAGACAGGCACTTAGTCTGGGTTTTACTTTGCAAAGCTTTACTGGTCTATAAAGACGGGTCGGGGGGCACTGAACCTCAAGTGATAAGCAATTGGATCAAGCAATTGTTTACAATATTACTGTGTTATAACATATCAAGCGAGATCTCTTCTGAAAACTAAGGACACATGGTGATCAATATCATTATGAATTGTAAAAAGAACGAGGAGTACTTGTGGCACCTTAGAGACTAACAAATTTATTTGAGCGTAAGTTTTCATGGGCTAAAACCCACGTCATTGGTATGTATTAACACTACATAGGGAATCATGGATGTTCATTGATATTAGGCTGTACAGTCTGACCAGACAGGAGGGAATGTCACAGCCAGCTATTTGTCTCCAAAGAGATTAAGCTTGGTGTGACTAAAAACAATGGAAGCCCCATTTACATAGAAACCAGCCATGGGGTGGGAAGATCACAGGAAGGGAAAATAGCAGGAGGTCATCCTGTCCCTGGAAACAAAAAGTCATTGGAACTTTGGAAGATATAAGCAAAGACTTTAAGCCATCTTTGGCATCCACTGCTAGACAGACAAAGGAACAGAGCCCTTGCAAGCTGAGAAGGATGGGTTCTTCAACCAAAGGGGGGGTTGAAGTCTCTAGAACTGAATGTAGGACATAAACTTGCTTATGCAAAGATCTTTCACCTAAGATGACAAGGGAAGCCAGAACCTTGTACTTTTGTGGAAGATCCTGAGAGAAAGTCAACCATGAATAGGAAAAAGAATGACAGGTGAGAAACCATCTTGAACAAAGCCGGTATCTTGCTAGATTAAGTTTAGACTTTTAAATGCGTTTTCACTTTTGTTTTACTTGTAACCCTTTCTAGCGTTATTCATTTTACTTGGCATCACTTATGTCCTATTGTTAATAAGTAGATTTTATTCTGACCATAAACCAGCTCTGTGCTGTGTTTGAACAGAAGGATATACTTGCCCCCAAGTTAAGTTAATAAGTTGTGATGTATTTGTCTTTAGAGGAACAAATGAACCATATTATTCTTCTGAACCATCCAGGAGAGGTCTGAACATTGCAGAGCACATGGTTTGGGGGAAATTTGGGATTGGGAGTGTGTTGGGGTCATCTTGCTGGTTGTAACCCATTCTGGTTTCCACCAGCCTGTAGACTGGCTGCTGGGGTCAGAGCTGCTGAACAAGGGCCATCTAAGCACACAAACACTCAAGGTGTGACCTACATGGTGGCAGGCTGGTTGTGAGTGGCCCAGGCTGGGAGCTACAAAACATTGTGAGGCATCCAGCGTTACAGGCCCCTCATTGATCTGGATTGCACCCCTGAGCCCTGACCAGACCGTCATATACTGCAGTACAGGAGAGAGTTCATAGAGCTCTGTGGCAAGGATCGGACAGCTGCAGGCTTGATATTTCTTTTTAGAGAGATTCCACTGCAAAGATCACTACACCTTCCCATGAGGCGTCTGCCACGCCCTACAATTTCTACCATCCTGCCAATCCTATGACATTTCTGACAGCAAAAGAGCTGTTCTCTTGAGGCATGTCACCATGTCCAGAGAAAAATCAGAGGGTAAGGCCAGGCACACATAGGTCCTTCTGGCCAGGCTATGTGCGCACAATTCAACATGTTATACAATGGACTAGTTTATCCATCAAACATACCCCTGCATGCTCTGTCCTCTTCCTGCCTATGCCATACATCCTGGCCCCTTCCATTCTCAACTCCCTTCCCTCCCTTGCTAGCAGGACACTGGGGCAGCTGGCTGCAACATCTTCCATGCAGGTTTGGAACCAGCCGGGAAAACTGGCTGGATGCCTTCAATTCATCTGGCACAACAGCCCCTGGGTGGGGTCAGGAGCAGAACCGGCAATGGAATCCTGCCTGGCATGATGCATGACATTCCAAGCAGGCCTGAGGGCAGACATGAGGGGATGGCCACAATCACAAGCATCGCAGGAGACGCCCAACACTTGATCAACTGAGGTAAATCATTAGAGGGTGGGATCAGAATCTGACCCACAGTCATTCCAGACCCATCCATCTCATTGAGTGGCAGCATGGCATGCCCAAAAGCTGTCACTAATGATAGCATGTGTCAACTACCAGGAGAATCAGACCTCATTAATATTGTTCGGCCTTCTGAAATTTCAGTTTTGGACCTTCCACCCATTTAAATGTTAAAATATGGGGCGTAGCTGGTCATGGCTGAATACTACAGAAAAACCATGATTGCCTCCCACACAATTTAAATTTTAAAAGGGTTAAGAGGGAACTCTAAAGAACTTCCCAGTTAGGGTTTTTTCAGTCTCATCCATGCTATAGTTGAAAGTGGACTTAGACGGGGCCTTACAGAAGAAGATAAAATAGACCAAAAAAACCTGCTGAAAGTTCCCATCTGTCAATTTTTTTGGTGGCTTAAAACCTTTAAGAAATTGTGTGTCAGATTTCCAAGAGGACTCTACATGGCCCTAACTCAATGCGGAAAGCTTTTGGAAATCTCACCCTCTCTCTTTTTCCTACCTCACATTATTCTCTTTTCTATCTGCCCTCCCCATCCCTTGCTCTCCTTTTCTTCCACTCCCCTCTCATCTATCCTTCTCCTCTTCCTCTTCACTTACTGCTCTTTTCAATATGCTTGAAAACATTTTAATGCTTATTAACTCATGTCTCCAAAATGGACAAGACACAGGGAGTGGAAGAGGAAGGAAAAGTCTCCCCCTGCCCCCCCAATTGCTGCCAGTGATTATCCAACTTCTGTGGTCTCCTTAAGGAACACAAAATGGTTTAAACTAGCCACTCCGGGCTTCAGAGAGCACCCAGTAGCAGAGTGCAGTGCTCGGTCTCAGATGCATTGCACATCCCACTGCATACAATGGAACGCTGCAGCTCGGCACAGAACAATCGTTTCCTGACGTCACTCCAGGCAGTTATGAATTCCCGACATGAGTTTCACTTCTGCCAACAGGCGAGGCCACAAGAGTCTGGTGCCAAGAGATTATGCAATGCACCCTTGCATTAGCATCTGGGAGGCCTCCCGGACCCAGACAGTAGCTGGATCTTTACCTAGCTATATATGTTACTGTACTTTGCAAGCCCACACAGGGAACACTTAATCACTTAATCCTGCAAGTTGTTCACTGTAGACTGAGGTGAAGGCTTTCAAGAGTGACTAATGATTCTGGGTGCCATTTTCTTTTTGAGTACCCACCCTAAGACCCGATTTTCAGAAAGTGCCCTATAAAGATCAATCCCCTTTATGGCGTGCCAAGGCAGGTACACAAAATGGTGACACACAAAGTCACTGGTCATTTTGGAAAGCCTGGGCGTTACAGAGCCACTACAACATTTAGGCCAGTTTCTATAAAGAACCTTGTATCTCTTCCAGAAAGCTGCATTTCTTATTTCTTTTCCCACAGTTCCAACTTATCCCTGCATCAACAGAAACTGGTCTCCATTCTAATCCACCTGCACCAGATGTGTTGGCCAAGTGGGAGATTTTGCAATTCAGGAGATTGCAATTTCCGAGATTCATAGTGTCCGGGGGAATGCATTATGTTACAAACACTGGCCAGTGACCCAACACCACTGGATGAGTCACTAGATGGAGGGGGAGGCAGGCTGCTTGGCAAGGAGGGTACATCAATTGACCTTGGTCAGCTAGTTAGCAGTGATGGGAAAGGGAATGCAGAAGAGAGCCAGATCAATGTTCTTTTCAGCAGATCAGACTTTCAGCTACGCAATAAAATGCCCATTACTAGACACGTACAGCTGACCCCTCTCTTGGAGAGCTACTAACATATGGAAAATGTCCCATTGGCAGAACAATCTAAGGGGTGGGAAGGGCTTACTGGAGATTTAGCACCACTTACCAAGATAGTGCTTGATACAGTCATGCCAATGAAGATTCAGAAGGTCTGGATAGACATCAGGCAGCTGTTTCAGGGCGAGCAGCTTCAGCATCCTGGAAGTACAGCACTTAAGCTCTAAGTCCCTCAAAAGCTTCTCCTCAGACAGGGTTGTGGGGCGCAGCTCCACCTTGTGCTCCTGCAGCACGTGGTCCACAGATGCCCCAGAAATCTTGGGGAACAGTTTCTCCTTCACCACATGAATGGGAATGAAGATGGCACCTGCTCGAACCACATGTGGAAAAGGGCACTTGCGAGTGAACATGAAGGTCTCCAACTGAGACAGCAGCTTGCTGAGGAGCACGCTGACATCCTGGAAACCCAGCCAGATCTCCTTGCCTTTGGAGGGTTTCTGGGCTTCCAGGATCCGGGAACCATTCTTGGGTTTGAGGGGAGATTTTGAGCTCTCTTTCTGCTCCCCGTCCAGCTCCACCCTCCTCAGCCATTGCTTGAGGAGCTCTGGAGATGTTCCGGACACAAAATATGAAATCCTGTTGCAGAGAGACATGTGCAATGCAGTGAAATATTGGCTGGATGAAGTCTGCTGGGCAGGGGATTCACAGTTGCTGGGGAGCGAGACATTGGCCTCTCCGAGTGCCGGGGAGGCCTCTGGGGCACTGGGGGGCAGGGACTTTGAAATGTCGGGCAGTTTCAGATAAAGGCACGTCATCTGCAAGGGTTGGATGTTGGCCTGGGTGGCTGCTAGGGGGCCCTGCATTGCTGCCAGGGGGCTGTTGGCCTGGATGGGTGCTGGGGGGCCCTGTGTTGCTGCTGGGGGGCCCTGGGTGGGTGCTGGGGAACTGTTGGCCTGGGTGGCTGCCAAGGGACCTTGTGTCACTTTCAGGGGGCTGTTGGCTTCGGTGGCCTCCAGGGGGCCCTGAGTCACTGTCAGGGGGCTGTTGGTCTGGGCGGCTGCCGGGGGACCCTGCGTGGCTGCTGGGGGGCTGTTGGCCTGGGTGGCTGCCGGGGGGCTATTGTCTTGTATTGGGGGCACTGCACGTGCTGGGATAGATTTCAAGATTTTGTATTTTTTGAACATGAAGGCTGCCGAGCTCTGGAAGTTGCTCTTGTCCCCAGAGCTATTTTCCACTGACAAAGGCAAGGCCTGGGTCTTGGAACTCTCGAACACCCTCTGCTTTTTGAGTGGTCCCTCTTTCACCTCCTCCTCTCCACATTCTCCTTTAGGAGGTACCTCGGTCTGTCCAGCTGGGCCCAGAGGATCATTGGCCTTCACTAGCTCTTTTTTCAAGCTGAGGTCTAGCACTACATCATCTTGAGTAAGTTCCCTGTTCCCAGTGGCAGCTGGAGCGCTGACGCTGCCGTTCCGTGGCTCACTTCTCACTGGCAGGCTATGTGACAGAATCTTTGGCTCGTAGCTCTCACAGCTTCCCTCCTGCTGTATTGCATTGAGGTTTTCACCCATCCCCATCTCTGTTTTTAGGGCCTGGGTTGTTTCTTTCCCAATAGGCTTTTCTAATGAATCCTTGGCAGAAGGTGACTCTGAGATAGCCTTACAGACTGTAAGGCTGTTTCGGAAGGGGGACTCTTCCTCTTGGTGATCTTTTGAGAAGGAAATCTCTGCCGGCCCTTTGGACCCTTCTATGTAGTCCCGGTATGGTGCTAGGCTAAAGACGTTGTTGATAACTGGCATAGGTGGGGAGGAGGGAGGAGAATTCTCTGCATCTTTCAGGCTTTTCCGTCTCTCCTCAGAAGAAATGATCTGGGGTGAGGAAACAAGCCTGTCTTTGACCTTGGGGGCTTCTCCTTTTTTGTGGTGGTGGTACGGAACTGGACTATCAGTAATGACAATGGGAGCTCCTAACTGAGCTTCATGAATCCCTGTGTTTCTGTGCATAGGCTCTTTCATGGATAAAGTGGACCTTCTCTCTGAGTGGGATTGTTCCTTTCTATGCAGGCTGGGTTGTTCTGTCTGACACAGGCCCAACCTGTAGCCTGGCTCTCCTTTAGGTAGCGCTTCAGTGAGCCTTTCGGAGCTGTTGGGTAGCCTATCTGGAGCACCAATCGGTTGGAAAGCACTGTGCTGGCTAGCAACCTCTTTGCTTCTGGGGTTCTCCCTCACCAGTTGAGTCCCATGAGAAGTAGCTACTCTGCTATCAATGTGTCGATCATGACCAGCATCCGTATTGGCTAAGGAGGCATTGTACAAAGCCATGTCAGAAGGGGCAAAAACAAAACTGGGGTTCTGCTGCAGATAGTCCACTTTGCAGCTGGAATTCTGGTGGAGCTCAGGTTCTCTAGAAGAAACTCCAGGCTTCAAAGCTGGAGAGGCCACTGGAATTGGACCAGCTGGTCTACATACATAACTCTCCAGAGGGCTGGTGTAATAGCCTCTCGGGGAATGATGCCTCAGGTAAGTGCTAGAAAAGGGCTGAGGTTCCCCAATTCCTGGAAAGTTGGTTCCTTTGTAGCCACCTGCAATTGGCAAGGTCGACAGAGTGCCATTCTGTTCCTCAGCATGAGGGGTCTCCTTATAAAGGAACATCTGCTTGTGTGAGGTCAGTGGGTAGTGAGACACTGAGTAGCAAGCTGGAGATCTATCCCGATAGGCTGCTGTTTGGGAATGGGCCAGTGGGCTGTCAGAGGAAGGCTGTAGCTTGGACCATGTATGTTGGGATAAGCTACTCTCATGTACATCTTTGACCCTTTTTTGGTTGTTGTACATGGCAGGGTAGTTTGCTTCAAGGAAGGAGGTGCTTTGATGTGCTCTGTATTTGTCAAATGCTGCATGGTAAGGTGGAAAGCCTACAGAGGCTGCTACCATCTCTTTAGCGGGAACCCCTGTGCCTTGGTGTAACTGCAGGAACCTGGAATCAGGGTGATGGGCTCTCTTGGGTAAAGCAGTCCCACATGGCTGGTCTTTTGCATGGATATGGTGCCCTGAGGATACTGGGGTTGGTGCAGTCCATTCCACTTCCAACGGCCTCTTCTGTATGCTCTCCATCTGAGTTTGTAAGGACATAGAAGCCCTGGGGTCCACATAGCAAACAGGGCTCCTATAAACTGGCTTGGGCACTGCCAAGGTAGCATAGCCTGTAGGTGCCTGAGCAACTGTTTTGTTTATGAGCACAGGTTTTTGCACTGGGAAAGCGTGGCCCTGAGCCTGCTGCATATGATTTGCCCACTTCTCCTGAACAACCAGGTGGTCTTGGACCATGCTGTCCTTCCCTTTGTCAGCACCAGAGCTCTGTAGTCTTACCCCCAGGCTCTCAGCTTCTCGTCCATACAGCAGGCAGTTCATCAGCGCTCCGTCTCTCCTCAGGTGTTGGCTGACAGCATTACCTGGATATTGCATGTAAGATGCAGCTGGACTCCAGTGTGTCAGAGACTCAGTCCCATCCGGGCTTTGCAGCGGGTAAGCAAAGTAGGTTCCCTTGTAGCTGAAATGGTTTTCAGAGCCATGACTAGGCAAGGGGCTCGATTTACACAAGCCCATGGGGAGGACACAATTTGGCTCTGTATCCAGCCGAGGTAACTTCTTGTAGGTCACAGGGTCCAGGTCCTCTAAGTGTCGTTTCCCAGCCATTATAGGTCAGTGTCCACCTCGTGTCCTGGATGCACAATAGGGGATTCACTCCGACTTGCCTGAAAAAGAAGAAAAAGGAAGACGGTGATTTAAGCAAAAGGGGCCAAAACCAAGTCACACAGAAACTTGCCAAGCAAAATTGTCTTGCCATGTTATTTTTCATTGGTAACAACTGGGGAGAACCAGGGGTGTAAAATGAAGACAGCAGGCTAGTTTCATAAGAAATTCACAATGCATCTGCCAACACCATGGCACAAAACCAAGGAAAGATGCATCCAAGGGTCTTCCCAAATGGAGACATTCGAGCATGAAATTGGGGATGGGGAGACTTGTGCTGCTTCTTGCATTATTTTGGTGATAACTAAACTGAAATCCTTTGTGTTTATAACTATCGGTACTTCGAGAGCAATGCAGCATAATCCCAGTATTTCAACTTCAATGGACATTGCTTTTGATTGGTCAGTTTTTGCTCATTGGCTGGAGGAACTGCTATACCTCTTTCTAATTTATTTTTGGTCGGCAGTAGCTTTGTTATTAAATTCACACACAATGTTCAAAATTTGTATGGCAGTCCAATGCAGATGATGCACAATAAATTAAAAGTCTTCACAAGCAGTAACATTATAGAATATTTATCTGGAAAGATGATTTTGCTCTCAGTATGGAAGCCACAGATCCTGTAATACAGGCCTTTGTTAAATGCCAATCAAATTTTTTCATGCCTACACCCTATTGCCAATCCCAATCATTTAAAAATCATGGTCCAGACAGGCCCCACAAAATACTGAGATTTGTAGACAGAATACATTTTAGGTTTATTTGCCTTCTACTTCGTAAACCTTTAAGGGTCACTTTTTTCATGCTTTTCTCTGCAACCATGAGGACTATAAACTGTTTAAATGAAAGCTGAGATTTTCATGTAATCCCATGATTCCAAAAACTGGGGTTTTATGAGCAAACACCAAATATCATAAAATCTTTGATAAACTTGTGAGGCTTGGCAGTGTTAGGGGTTTTAATATCCACTATAGTTCTTTTATATGTTAACCACAATCCTTTGTTGTGCATTTGTATAATTTAGTCTCTATACCTATTCAACTGAAAAGTTCTCTGTAGTTAACTTGAACCTCATTGACAAATTGAAGGAAAGGCATGTACTCATAAGGAAATGTGAATGGATCTTTTAACTCCCTTGATCTAATCTAGATGTCCAAGAAGGGACCCCTGGCAATAACAAAGGATGCCTCATACTACAGAAGTGTTCTAGAATGAACCTAATTTTAAGCATCCATCATCAATTACTCTGTTAAGGCCCTACTTGAATTGTGGGATGATTGTCAAATAATTGCGGCTGAGTTGCAGGCCAGACATGGAAAATTGCAGAAAAGTAATAATGGACCTCTATTAATTGCAGTGATTTGGAATAGAGTAGACCTATTTGATTAAGAAAAATTTGCTGGAACAATATAAACACTCAAGTATTATGTTATGCCTGGATGGTGATGGTGGTGGGAAGGGGGCTTGTTTTTGGATAACCAGACATTTTGCTGCAACTGACAGCCTGAGCCCCACCGCTATTAGCTTGGATAAATGGGTTCTACTGTACTGGGGGGGAGAGGGGGATTGCAAACCTCAAAGTGTATGCAAAATTGTGGACTATGCAAAGTAAACTAATTAAAACCAAAATTGCAGAGGAAGCCTAATATTGCAGGAGCTACAATATCACAAATTAAGTAGGGCCTTACTTATAATACAATTAAGTTCTGTGATTGATAAGATGTATTTGTTATTGCAGATGCTTTCTGTGATTTATGAAAACATGACCCATTGAAAGATGTTTTTAACTCATTAGAAATTGCCTGTTACCACAGCTGTTAATAATAAAAACTGGATTAGAAATTCCTTTCGCTTATCAATCATATAAACTGTGATACCATAAAAGAAATTCCATCAAGTACTGAGGTAAATTGAAATACTGAAGAGAGAAGAAACACTAGGATACATTACGGGAAAGTAGCTTTTTCCTCCTCAAAGGATTTTCTGTCTCCTAACCTAAACCAATATATAAGGAATGAATTTGGGGATGTTAGTTGGAAGCAAAGTGAGCTACAAACTTCTCTGCTCTCACATTGGTAATGTATGTTTTTCAATCTGTAGTCTGCACAGTGCTGTATTCAGTACCGATCAATTGTCTTAAATAAAACTTCAGCTGAGTTAGCTATTTGCCATCACCCCTTGTTAAATCCAAACACGCAATAACAGCATGCGATGGTTCTGCCATGATTCAATCGAATGTTTGGAGGTGTGGGAAACGTGTAGATAGCTGAGCCATTTCTTTTAATGATTTAAAATGTTTTCTCAAAAATATTTCTAGGCCAATCTTTCTTAATCCTCCAAACATTCTAGGGAGTTTATATTATGCAACTGTATTGTGTTTGTACATTTGCATATATTACTCCTAGAATTCAGTTAAGTATAACCATAGATAATTGGGTTAATTAACCTTAAAGTTTACTATACTCATTTTAAACCAAATGTTAGAAACAACCAGATATTCTTTAATATGACCAGTCTCAATTTCTTATTTTGAGCTAGTGTCTTAGGTGTTGACAGTGTTATTGTGCTATCACGGTTTACTGGCTGAGAACAAACCAAGACTCTACACTCAACTAAGGCCTTGTCTATACTAGACAATTTTGTCAGCAAAAGGCAGCTTTTGTCGACAAAACAGTGGAGGTGTGCAGACTACAATGCTCCTCCTGCGAACAAAAATGCTCCTGTTTTGCCAACAAAATAAAACCATCTCGACAAGAGGCATAGAGCTTTTTGCAGCAAAATTAGATCAACAAAGTGTCAGTGTAGACGCTGTGTTCATTATGTCACCTTAACTGACTTCCAGGAGGTATCCTACAATGCCTACTGTGACTGCTCTGCTCACCGTTTTGAACTGCACTGCCTTGAATCCAGCTACACAGGCATGTGCTCCTCCCCTTTCAAAGCCCCACGAAGTTTTGAAACTGCTCCACATGGAGAGCTTACATAGCTGCTGCCCAGCTGAGGATGCCAGCAGCAAACACGCTCCTACCTGGACTACAGGGGAGGAGATAGACCTCCTGGGTCTGTGGGGAGAGGAGGCTGTGGGAGAACTCTGAGGGAATCAAATTAATGCGGAATCCTGCTCCCTCTGGCCCTAGGCAGGCAGGCAGGGCAGGCTGCTGCTGGGAGGGGTGGGAAGAGACTCCTGCTGCGCAGAACCAGGGAGTGAGGCGGAGGCTGACGTTGGAGTGTCCCCCTCCACCCACTCATGTACCGTGTGTCTCTGCTGAGATGGGGCGAGGAAGACATCAGCTGTCCATGCATCGGCTTCTGCCTCAGATTGGTTGCTTCCGGTGGCTCTCAACTTAAAGAGGCAGCATGCTGACACACACACTCTTCCCCCAACACACACTGTCTCTCTCTCATTCTCTCCCCCCACAGCTGTGGACTTCTTGTGTTAGTGTTCAGCAATGTCAGTTAGTGCCTTTCATATGGCTCAATGTATATTCAATTGTTACAATGGGTTATCATTCCAGCAGAGGGAGCTATAGGACCATCACAGTAATAACTGCTGGACATCCGAAAATGCTACTTAATATCAAGATCAGAGGTGAGTAAACTACAGCCTGCAGGCTGAATCTGGCCTGTCAGGGCTTTGGATCCGGCCTGCGGGATTGCCCCTCGTGGTGCCGCTGGCCCTGCGCCGCTCTCAGAAGTGACCGGCACCATGTCCCTGCGGCTGTGGGATGGCGCGGGGAGGGGGGCAGAGGGCTCCGTGCGTTGCTGTTGCCTCCAGGCACCGCCCCCCGCAGCTCCCATGGGCCAGGAACAGAGAACCAGAGCCAATGGGAGCTTCGGGGGAGATACCTGGAGGCGTGGCAAGGGCAGCGCGTGGAGCTCTGTGCCACCCCCCTGCCCCCAGGGGCCGCGCAGGGACATGGTGCCAGCCGCTTCCAGGAGCAGTGCCACATGGGGCCAGGGCAGGCAGGCAGGCAGGGAGCCTGCCCTGGCCCTGGTATGTGCTGCTGCCACCCCGGAGCCACTTTAGATAAGCGGCACCAGGCCGGAGCCTGAACCCCTGCCTGCACCCCACACCCCTGCTACACCCCGCACTCCAACTCCCTGCCCTAAGCCCCCTGCCTGCACTTCACACCCCTGCTGCAGCCCAACTCCCTGCCCTGAGCCGCCTGCCTGCACCCCTGTGCATCCCAACTCCCTGACCTGAGCCCCCGCCGCACCCCACATCCCTCCTGCACCCCAACCCCCTTCCCTGAGCCCCCTCATATACCCTGCACCCCTTCTCTGCCCCAATCCCTTGCTCTGAGCCCATTCCTGGACACCGCATCCCCTCCCACA
The DNA here is from genome assembly GCF_009764565.3 of Dermochelys coriacea. Lineage (NCBI taxonomy): Eukaryota > Metazoa > Chordata > Testudines > Dermochelyidae > Dermochelys > Dermochelys coriacea. The sequence continues at coordinate 47,925,653 of NC_050077.1, read as the reverse complement.
CCCTGCACTCTCTTCCACACCCCAACCCCCTGTCCCAGCCCTGCATACAATTTCCCCACCCAGTTGTGGCCCTCGGCCCAGAAAGTTTGCCCACCCCTGGTCAAGACCATACTGATGAATTTCTTTCCATTTATTATCTGGGACTGAGTTTTTTTCTTGGCATTATCTAGTGCTCACAGAATGTGACTGGGAGGGAAACACGGAGGAAATAGAAAGTGGGGATGAAATAAAGGTCTTGTCTACACAGGAGAAATTGACCAGCATAGCTATTCTGGCATAACTCCCCCCTCTGGACATGATATTCCAAACAGTCTGCTTTATGAGTGGAATACTTATTCCAAATAAAGTCACTTTTACTTCAGACTAGAGCATCCACGCAGGGAGCTATTGAAGAATAGTTATTCTGGTCAATTTTCCTATGGAGGCACGCCCATGAAGCATTTAAAAGGATGACCTGCAAGGATTAAACAAAACCCACATGAAAGGTCAAGTTTTTAATGACTTAATAAAGAGGCCCAAGCAATTTTTTTTTTGAAACCCCACTTTTCAAGCTCTATTTATACAGGATTAAAAAAAGCAAACACTTTAAGGGGCCATTATGATCTGAACTCTTGCATAACCCAGGCCACAGAAATTTCACCCTGTGATTCCTGCATCTAGCCCAACAGTTCATAGTCAAACTAGAGCTAATCTTTTCATAAGACATCCAACCTTCATTTAAAAGCTTTGAGCCTGATTTCCCCTCTCCACTGCATTTCCCTCTTCTCCCAGAGTAATATTCAGTTTTCAATACCACACAGGATTCTTCCATCAAAGAGAGAAAAGGCTGTTTCTTTGCAATATCCCCACCAGAATCACATTGACTGTGGAAATTAGAAGTGGAAAGGTGGTTTCCCTACACAGAACTTGCAAAGATAAATTCTGAACCCGAATTGGTTAGCCGAAACTGGAATGACAGCTCCTCCCTTACTCAGCTGGTCAACTGATTTACTTGCCTTTTAAGTAATCTGCTGCTCTAAGATATATCAGTTCTCACCCCAAAACTCTGTAGTTTGTTTTCCTGAGCAAATGGATTATAAGTAAGACATATTGAGAATAAGAGTTTGGTAGTTAATTATGGATATAAAATCCTTTCCAATTTGTTTCTCCCCCTGCTATTTAATTTCAGCAACTTTTCTTTTTCGGGAGGGAAATTATTTCCCCAAGTCACCATCTGTACTTGAGATTGGGGAGCCTGCAATCATTTAACTTTTCCCCTCACGTTTGAGAATCCAGATTCCCCCCTTTACATCCACTGGAATGTATCAAGGGAAACCTCCACCTCTTGATGTCTTCAGATGAAGACTAGATGCCTTTCCAGGAAGATGCGCTTTTGCCAAACAATATATTGGGCCCAATTACAGGGCAACGGGCCGAAATCCTCAGGCCTGTGTTATACAAGAGGTCAGACAACATGATCTAATGGTCTCTTCTGGTCTTAAAGTCTATGAAACGCCTTCCTGTACAACAACTGGTTTATTTAGAGCCATGTAGAACTGAAATACCACCACCCTGTCAGACATATGGGTCTTTAAACTGAGGAGATTCTCCCTCTCCCCTTGAAGCAAACCATGTGGTGGGATCTCAGGGGGGCAGATTCATCCATGGGGTAACTCCACTGAAGTCAGGAATTCATTTGGCCCATTGCCTCACTCTGAAGCAGTTGGTCGTGCACGCCACTGTTGCACATGATCACTATTCCCCCCCCCACACACACAAACACATACCCTGGAGCAGGACACAAGTCCACAGGATTTAAAAGCTAAAAAAGAGTTGGGGGGGGGGAAGGTGGAGAAAAGAGGAAGAAAGAGGGTGATAAAACCTCTCTCATAGCAAAGGCAGCAGGAACTGCCACAGCATGAGCATGGGCTTTATGGTTTGGTTTCTTCCTTTCTCTAGGAAGCTGTGTGCAGCACCCACTTCCTCAGGAGAATAATAGGTGATTGTTAGTCCGAGGCCAGTCCCTGGTGCGAGAGCGTGGGCCACGTCTGTATCAGATTATGAACTCCTTTTGTGTTTTCTGTGCTAAATACATGCCTAAAACTTGCCCCAGGCAGCCAGCTGTACTGAGTTCCAGACAGCAGCACTGCCCAGGAAAGGTGCTTGACACTTCATGAAGGGCCATCACTGAAAAGCCATCACAGAGTGATTTGGAGCCACTGACTTTAATTGGCTGTATGGCTGGCCCACCCCCAAGGGAACAATGGATTTTCTGTACAGGAGTCCATAGGTGGTGAGAAAGTGGAGAGAGAGGCAGCTAGAGTTTTCCAGCTGAGCCTGTGGCAAGGGGACAGAGACTGTATTTGGGAGCACATGGAAGCGCATGGAAGAGGACAGGCAGGAGAGACTCTCTAGGGTTGCCAGGTGGCATTTACATGGCACTGCAGCAAGAAGACTCATGCACCTGCCCTTATGTAGTTCACGAGTTCAGTAACATGGAGTGACTCTGACAGCACAGTCACCTGGGTGTCTTCTTGCCCTTCTTGTTTCTAACAGGTTTGTTTACCTCACCTTTCCCTCTGTTACAGAGGTGCTCTCACTGGAAGCCAGTACTTGGGGATTGGGTGAGATAATGTGATCAGGAGGTTCCTTGGCAATTTACCTTTAACCTCCTTTAATTAAAAAACACCTTAACAATGTTGGCTGTTTACAGTGCTAAAGTCCTCAACGAAAGAATACCTGACTGCCAGATGACCTGTGATACCTTCCACACTCCCATTCCCTGGAAGTCTTCTACTGCCCCTGAGGGAGGAGACGCTAATAAAGTCAGATGTCAGTTAGATAAACATGTTGCAGCTCTTATCAGAGGGTCTGCAAGGTCTTTACAAACATCAGTTCAGCTTCACAACACCCCTGTTATCAGACCTTGTGTGCGGATGGAGAAACTGAGTCATTGAGAAATAGGAAGTCAGTGGCCTAAAGTCACAATGGAGTTATTAGGCAGAGCTGGGATTAGACCCAAGTGATGCCCCCTAACCACTACTTAATGGATTAGCAAAATGAACCATAAGCAGGTCTGACAGGAGACAGCAGCTTTTCTGACTTTGCGAGTATTGGATGCCATCTTGTTGCCCAAGTGGTGGTTAAGAGACTCAAATTTCAAAATGCAGACCCCGATCTGAATGTACTCAGTTGGAGTGTCCAAGTTCTGGACAGAGACGGTGTTTCGGCATGTGATTTCGAGAGGAGTTTATGTTGAAATCCATCTATAGTGACCACTCAGGAGCGAATTCTGTAGTTGAGGTTGTAGAGAGATTCCATTTATCTTTCCTTCCCGATTTTCACATGATCATGATGCACCTTTTTGAAAATTGAGGTGAAGAGAGTGTGTGGATCCTAAGATTTTAGGGCCTTCCTATGGGTTTTTCCTATAACTTCAAACTTTTTTAATTAAAAAGAAAATTATGCAACCAAGCAGCAAACACAATTCAACTTTGTAGCGAGCGCAAGAACATCACCCCGTCTCCAAACCACACAGAAGCCCAGAAGCACAATAAGATCCTGACAACACGGATGTAATTTTATTAGGCAGGGCCCAACTCACATAGGTAATCTTCACAATGAAGACAGGCTGGCTGCTGTGATTAACCCAGCCTTGCAGAAAACTAACAGAAGGGAAAACATACCCTTTTCTGCTCCCCCTCCCCCCTCCTCCTTGATGGATGTATGAATGTCAAAACCTAAGTTATTCTAATGCTAAATACTATTTTTAAAGTGATCAAACTAAGCACAACAAATTTCTTTAACTGAAAAAAACCAAACCCCAACCCCACAATAAATTAAGTGCAAAATACTAAATTACTACAACAGTAAGTTTATTAATTTACATGCACAACGGACTTTTTCCTCTCCCCAGTTGCTAATGAATTTGTGTTCCTGCGTACAGGGTTTTTTTGGTAGACTGAATTATCACAGTATTTCCATTTGATTACATTTACTTTAAGGCTGTTGCAAATTTAGCAGTTCTTAACAGTCACTGAACTACCAGTGTCATTATAAGGAAAAAGAAAATGAGTACTTGTGGCACCTTAAAGACTAACAAATTTATTTGAGCATAAGCTTTCGATGCATCCGATGAAGTGAGCTGTAGCTCACAAAAGCTTATGCTCAAATAAATTTGTTAGTCTCTAAGGTGCCACAAGTACTCCTTTTCTTGTTTGAACTTTGTAATCTATTGCTCAGGCTACTTGTCCATTTCCATTATTTATAAAGCACTCCAGGATGAAAAAACTGAATAAGCGCTAAGTGTTGTTAAAAGTGGTTTGTGTGCACAATAAGTAATATATGAACACACAGCTATTCGAGGTGGGGGGGATGGGGGAGAAACCCTTTTTCTTTTCCTTGTATATAGTTCAGCTGCCTCCACTGGGACTATACCTTTAGGCCCAGATCCTGCCTTACACATACAAGTAGTGCCAACAAAGCCAATGGAACTACTTAAATGAGAAAGATTTATAAGCTTGTGGTCTTAACTGTTACAAGACTGATAAGCAGCTGGCACAGATAAAGCTACAAAAACAAAGGCTATTGTCTCATGGTACCATCCGTGTAGGAAGCAGAGGCAAGGGAAATGCCTGAATGAATTTCAGCACGTGCAGAGTCCTTTGTGAGCGATTGTGAAACCTCACAAATAATGACTGGGGGGGAAAAAAGGTGGGCGGATTAAATAGATTTATTCCTGTTTTCAAATGGGTTTTTCCCAGAAGCTGGGGCGGGGGGGGGGTGAGAAGAAAAGAAATGCTCTCTTTTTTTTAAGTGGGGAAATGTGAAGAAAATCATTATAAGAACTGATTGGTCACAATCTGCTTTATCCGGCACTTTTCTGAAGTTTTTAAAAGGGCACCGGTGAGGTTCCCACCCCACTGCCTCCCCCCACAATGAAAGGAATTAAATGAAACCATCCAGCACATGTCCTCCACCCCCTGCCACAGAGCCTGCTCTGGAGGTTTCATACATTTGTTTTTGTTTTGACAACTCAAAACAAGTACAACTGTGTCTATCATTTAGCCCTCAGGGGCCAAGCCATCATGCGGCCGCCACACCACATAATACAACCCGCCCTGCCCTTCCTCCACATGATTAGATGCCCAACAACTCAGGAAAAATATAACAACAAGTGTAAGTCTCTCAGTTCAGCCTCTCTCCTCCTACCCCCATGTGGTATGAGGAGGTAATCACCAACTCCCAGCCAATCCAAAAGAGACAGGTAGCAACAAGCCAAGAGATCTCCAGCCACCTTTTTAAACTCTCATCTATGCGCCAGTTGTCCAGATCTAAGGGCAGGAGTCCTACAGTCCTACCACACTTATACTCTTCTAGCAGCCCCTCACGCTAAAGCGTACAGCTCCCATGAGGGTATCAGTAGTTGGCCAGGGAATTAGGTGAATCAGAATTATGTTCTCATTCCTTGTCTCTCTCCATCCATTCAAAGAGATTTATTCAGTCCCTCCCAACCAGGTCCTCCTCAGTTTCTAGACTCCTTATAAGCAGCTTTGCCAACTACTGCAGAGACTCCTTTGAAGCTCCATCTGTGCTGTTGGGTCCCATGAAGCATATGGGAAAGGACACAAAAGATTCTGGGGCAGGGACGAGGCATGGATGGCAAGATAGAAGAAGGGGTGCCAAAGGGTGGGAAATGGGGGAGAACTCCAGCCTCAAAAGGTCTGTACCCCTTTTGAGAGAGACAAGGTGGGCGAGGCCATATCTTTTACTGGACCAACTTTGTTGGTGAAAGAGGCAAGCCGTTGAGCTCCATAGAGCCCGTCTTCGGGCCAGCATTTTGCTCAGCTCAACACTGATAGTTCAAAAAAACAAAAAGCACCTTGTTGTTAGAAGCCCCTCTCACTGGTAAAAGCTGGTTTTAATGCATGCAAATGGTGCTGGACTGACAGCTCAGACAACTCTCTACAGCCCACATTGGTGACTAGATGGTAACAACTTTAGCCAGCACCACAGGCCAGATTTGAAGTGGCAGCCTAAAGAGGTGGGAGGCACTTGATCCTATTGCCAGTTCCTGGATCCATTTATAACCTGCAAATGCCCATTTTATAAGACAGTGGGCACCATTTTGGAGAACACTGGTGGCAGCTATCATGTAAAAACAAAACTGATACCATATGAAACAAGCAGCCTGTAAAGGCAGGGTCAAAGTCTTAAAGTGTAAATGTTTTAAAATGTTGCCCAAAAGCTACTGGAATTCTTTCTACAATTATGAGAGTTTCTGCCCAGTTGCAATGCTGGTTTCATGATCTCAGAGACCCTGTGCCCCTGCAAAGGAAATCGCCTTCCAGTAACCTCTCCAGCAGTCTTTGACTTAGGGTTCGAGCCTGCATTGAGGTCAGTGGCAGGATGAAGTATGGAAGATGTCAAGGTTCAAGCCCTTACATTGCACAGCTTATTCTCCTGAAGAAGCACTTCACTATTGGAGCTTTCAAATGGTGAGGCAAAGCCAAGTTTTCCCTTTAACCAAATTAACTTGTTTTAAGTTGATGTTTAAGAAGTTGTGTACTCAACTCACTCACTCCCCTACCTGCAGGGGTGCATCATTTTTATTGCAAATAGGAGAATTATTTCTAAGAGCACTTGAAGAGTACCATAAGTAAGGAAGAATGCTCTATGCTTGGATGTGGAGCTGGTCCAGTATGCACAGATCTGGTTCAAACATATCAGTTTAATTTAAAATATAACAAGCCGAGATATATGCATTTTAGAGCTGGTGGCCACTTACAGGCAGTCACAAAACAACAAAGCACTAAATATTTAAGTCTAACTATACTTGCTCTAATGATCTATTAAAGAATTAAGAAAAGCTGAAACTGAAACATAACCAAAAGCTCATGTATGTGTGCGTGTACTATTGTCAAATGTCCTTTATTCAATACACACATTCACACAAATGGTATTTCCTAAGTTCTGCCCACTGAGTCCCTTTGTTGATGCAAGTACTATAGTTACCAAAAATAAACCTTACTTACTGTTCATCAATGCCTGTTGATTTAAATGAGAGAGTTGAATATGTTGCTGAAAGCAGCATTTGGTCCAACATACACATTGTACATAAACCACAGGAACCTAAACTCTCCATAAATGGGTAAGAAGCTGTAACTGAAGCCTGAAGCCCATTATGCTCTTAACCATCCAACAAGAAACAGATGATCTGTGGGAATTAATAAAAACTCAGTGCAGTCGGAGGAGGGAGGGGGACTTGGGGGAAACTCACTATACTATATAAAATATATAACTGTTGTGTCAGAGGGGCGGATTATAACCAGCCCCTTTTACAAAGGATTATATTGCCAGTTGCTGAAAGTTATTCTCATGGCCACAGGCCAGGCTCCAGTCCAGTCATTTTATCACTGTTAAGGAGTGATAAAACTGAAGGGAAACGAGAAACAATAAATACCATTAGTGAACCAGGTTTAACAAACTATAGAAGAATCTATACACAGAAAAATTTAATTTGCGAACTCTTCCTCTCCAGAAGTTCGCAAAAAGAAAAGCAGTACTGGTGGCACCTTAGAGACTAACAAATTTATTAGAGCATAAGCTTTCGTGAGCTACAGCTCACTTCATCGGATGCATGAAGTGAGCTGTAGCTCACGAAAGCTTATGCTCTAATAAATTTGTTAGTCTCTAAGGTGCCACAAGTACTGCTTTTCTTTTTGCGAATACAGACTAACACGGCTGCTACTCTGAGATCTCCAGAAATTATGCTTGCACACATGCTGGGGCACCTCAGAACGATAGAAAAGGCATTTTTAAAAGAAAAGACTAGGGTTATTTTTTAAAATGGAGAGTTTTCTTAAAAACAAATGGTTCCAACCCGTAAGAAAAAGAAGGAACTTGCCAGGAGACATTATAGAATCATTCTGTGAAGCACATTTTTGGCATTAGCCCAAATCCACCAAGTAGACTAAACAACTAGCTAAAAGCCTTGGTCATACTCAAGAAAGGGGGGATGGTCAAGGAATTCTCCATCTCAGCTCCCCACCCAGGCCTCTGCACAGTCGATGCTGAGTCTCCTACACAGAGGGAGGAACCACATTTACCTCGCCGGTTTCTATTCCCCCAGCCTCCAGTAATCTGATGCAATAACAGATCTTTCAGTTCCTCTCCGCTCCCTGCCTCACACGACAAACTACGCGGTGCTCTTCAAGGGCGGTGCTGGGGAATGGAGAGACGAAGCAATTTTGCAGAGTGACTTGTTCTGGCCCCCAGCCCGGAGCCCCTCTCCTCTGAGCACGGGGACAGCCAGGGACGGCCAAACAAGAGACTGAACGGTCTCGCCTCGCCCCCAGCACGTTGTCCTGACGTAGCCGGCTGGCTGCTGCGAGTGGGGGGCCGCTGGGCTTACCTGTGGCTGCTGGTGCCGGGACCGGCTGCTCCCCGCAGGTAAACTGGCCCTCCCCAGGCGCATGGTCCAGAGCCAGCGGGGGGGCTCCGGCGGAGGAAGGGGCTCTCGGCGCTGGGCAGGGCGGTGAAGCCGGGCGCTCAGCAGCCACGTCTGGGTACCTCTCTTCCCAAAGCCCGCCGTGCGCTCCCGGCCACGCCGCATCCACCTCCGAGCGAGGGAGCGCTGGTCCCAGCCCCACTCCGTCCCCGTGAGAGCGATCGGGGCAGGCAGGCATCCAGGGCTGCAAATTCAGCCTGACAGGCTTTTCCTCCCGGGCTGCTCCGGCTCAAGAGGGGAAGAAAAACACCCCACCGCAGGAACGGGTTTGGAGCCGCTGCCGGCCAGAGCTGAGAACTCGCTGCATTGTGAATGCGAAGAGGAAGTTAGTCAGTGGGAGGAAGGGGAAGGGGGGGGTGGGAGGATAAGGGGGGCCCTAGGGAGAGGGTGGGGAAGAGGGAGGAGTTGAAAGGGAAAGAAGTGCTGGCAGGCGTGAGCCGGGACTCAGGTTCAGGGCAGGCTGCATGGGCTGAGATGTTTCAGAGTAGCAGCCGTGTTAGTCTGTATTCGCAAAAAGAAAAGGAGTACTTGTGGCACCTTAGAGACTAACACATTTATTAGAGCATAAGCTTTCGTGAGCTACAATGCATCCGATGAAGTGAGCTGTAGCTCACGAAAGCTTATGCTCTAATAAATTTGTTAGTCTCTAAGGTGCCACAAGTACTCCTTTTCTTTTTGGGCTGAGATGGTGACCCAGCCTGGGCGTGGGGCCCTGTTTCACAGCCCCAATCGGCCACATGGAGACTTTGCCTCCGCTCACCGTGAGGGCCACTACCCTGAAGGAGCTGGCCAGGCTCAAGCCAAAGCTACACAGCATGAGTGGATGAGCGAGGCAAAGCCATGAGCCTGGCCAACTCAGTGGAGCATCAGTGGCGTGGCACTGAAATGTCCTACCTCCCGCTCGTGCCTGGGGCCCGTGGTGGGTTTCTATCTGGCTGTTTTCAGAGTAGCAGCCGTGTTAGTCTGTATTCGCAAAAAGAAAAGGAGGACTTGTGGCACCTTAGAGACTAGCAAATTTATTTGAGCATAAGTTTTCGTGAGCTACAGCTCACTTCATCGGATGCATTCAGTGGAAAATACAGAGGGGAGATTGATATACACACACAGAGCACATGAAACAATGGGTTTATCATACACACTGTAAGGAGAGTGATCACTTAAGATAAGCCATCACCAGCAGCAGCGGGGGAAAGGAGGAAAACCTTTCATGGTGACAAGCAAGGTAGGCTAATTCCAGCAGTTAACAAGAATATCAGAGGAACAGTGGGGGATGGGGTGGGGGGAGAGAAATAACATGGAGAAATAGTTTTACTTTGTGTAATGACTCATCCATTCCCAGTCTCTATTCAAGCCTAAGTTAATTGTATCCAGTTTGCAAATTAATTCCAATTCAGCAGTCTCTCCCTGGAGTCTGTTTTTGAAGTTTTTTTTTGAAGGATAGCCACCCTCAGGTCTGTAATCGAGAGACCGGAGAGATTGAAGTGTTCTCCGACTGGTTTTTGAATGTTATAATTCTTGACATCTGATTTGTGTCCATTTATTCTTTTACGTAGAGACTGTCCAGTTTGACCAATGTACATGGCAGAGGGGCATTGCTGGCACATGATGGCATATATCACATTGGTAGATGTGCAAGTGAACGAGCCTCTGATAGTGTGGCTGATGTGATTAGGCCCTATGATGGTGTCCCCTGAATAGATATGTGGGCAGAGTTGGCAACGGGCTTTGTTGCAAGGATAGGTTCCTGGGTTAGTGGTTCTGTTGTGTGGTGTGTGGTTGCTGGTGAGTATTTGCTTCAGGTTGGGGGGCTGTCTGTAAGCAAGGACTGGCCTGTCTCCCAAGATCTGTGAGAGTGATGGGTCGTCCTTCAGGATAGGTTGTAGACCCTTGATGATGTGTTGGAGAGGTTTTAGTTGGGGGCTGAAGGTGATGGCTAGTGGCGTTCTGTTATTTTCTTTGTTGGGCCGGTCCTGTAGTAGGTGACTTCTGGGTACTCTGGCTCTGTCAATCTGTTTCTTCACTTTAGCAGGTGGGTATTGTAGTTGTAAGAATGCATGATAGAGATCTTGTAGGTGTTTGTCTCTGTCTGAGGGGTTGGAGCAAATGCGGTTATATCGTAGAGCTGTAGACAATGGATCGTGTGGTATGATCTGGATGAAAGCTAGAGGCATGTAGGTAAAAACAGCGGTCAGTAGGTTTCCGATATAGGGTGGTGTTTATGTGACCATCATGCATTAGCACCGTAGTGCCCAGGAAGTGGATCTTTTGTGTGGACTGGTCCAGGCTGAGGTTGATGGTGGGATGGAAATTGTTGAAATCATGGTAGAATTCCTCAAGGGCTTCTTTTCCATGGGTCCAGATGATGAAGATGTCATCAATGTAGCACAAGTAGAGTAGGGGCATTAGCGGACAAGAGCTGAGGAAGCGTTGTTCTAAGTCAGGCATAAAAATGTTGGCATACTGTGGGGCCATGCAGGTACCCATCGCAGTCCCACTGATTTGAAGGTATACATTGTCCCCAAACCAATTCCTCCCCGCTGGAAAATTGAATCAATCTAGAGGCCAGGGTGTCTGACTGGTTGCAGTGGTGGATGGGGCTGATTTGGTGTCTTTCCCTTCAGAGGAGGGTGCTGGTGCTCAACAAGTTGGTCCTGCCCGTGCTCCGGCAGTGGTTCAGCAGCCGAGCCCACCCCATGCTCCCTGGCCCGCCTCCAGAAGGAATTTTTCTGGATGGGGCTACACTGGGTCTCTGCAGATGTCCTGAGCCTTCCCTGTGGGGAAAGCAGACAGGGCCTAGTCTGCATCTACAGCCAGGTCTACACCTTCCACCTTCAGGCCCTGCAGAGACTCCTCTGCAGTGCAGGTAGAGTGTGCAGGCACATGCCTTCCTCAATCACCTCAGAGACCAGCAGCTCTTTTATCTCCACTTGAGACATCTCCCCTGAGATCTTGACCAGGACCTCCCCAGGAGCTGGAAGCTAGTGTCAGCACCCAGGTCCATAGCAACTGTCAAGGGGGAGGATCTCCATACCAAACCTCTGCTACGCAACCCCCATCTACATGTGCAAGTGATGGAGTCCCCCTTGGTGTGCCGGAGGTTGGTCCTGACTGGCACCCCCAGACTGAGACATTCTGAACTATGCTCAGAGGGACTGGGTGGATCCTGCAGCAGTTGGCCAGTGCATGAGGTTCTCCACCCCACGCATCCCATCATGTGATTCAGGAGGCGAAGGCAGACTTGACTCATGCTTCTCTTGCTTTTCTCCCACAGGTCCTGCAGGAGGGTGCTCCCTGCCGCCCCTCACCCTCCAGAACATGCCATCAGGCCTGTGCCCCATGAGGCCCCCAGCACACCATCTGAGCTGGCTGCACAATATTCAGCCCGTCTACCTCCAAACCAAACCCAGAGAATATCTGTGCATGCTCATGCTTCACATATTCCATTTCCTTGCCCTTATGTCCTGCCCTAACAGCAGGTTCTGCTACTTATGGCTAGTGAGGAACCTAGTGGACCAGCCTGTATTCCACTCTGGTTCCACAGCCTATTGGGGATATTCGTTGGTGGCTCCTCCACAGGGCTATGAGCACAGGCATGTAACCTGGCGCAGTCCACGAAGACCTCTGACTCCTGTCCTTTTTGTGATGAGAGGTAGATTCTGGCGCACATCTATGTAGAATGCTTTAGGTTACAGCCCCTCTTCCGGCTCCTCCAAAACCTTTTACTGAGGTCCTTGCTGCACTTCTCCCCACATCTCCTGATCTACACACACCCCATCCGCCACAAAGTCACAGGACCTCCTCCTCAACCTCCTCCTGGTGCTGGCCAAGATGCCATCCATCATACCAGGAGAAGGAAGCTGAATGGGGGAGTGCTTGGTGACTGTAGGGTTTATTTCCATTCCCTTGTTTGGTCATGTCTCCAAGCAGAGTTTCTGTAGGCAGTGTCCATGTATGCCTTAGACACTTTTGAGGAGCAGTAGGTGTTGTCAGGGGATCTCTGCTTAGTGTCCTCCTCTGGATTCCTGATTTTTTACCTTTGAGCTCACTCCCATGAGTGGAGTGTTTTTTTCCCCTCATTTGTTGTCCCTAGAAATCATTTGTGGTGTGGCTTAAGAGGGTAGGCCTAGACCCACTTGCCCAAGTTCTACAAATAGTACTAGAGCGTCAACCCACTAATGACTGGATATCTAGCTCAGGTTTAAAGCACCATTTAACTTCAGCTGGAGATTCGTGGTTGTGGACAGGAGTCAGATAAAGGACAACACTTGAGTTGTACCTGGAACAAAACACTGCAGTGAAGACAAGCTGTAGAACCACCCTGAAATGAGGAAACTTCCCTTCCGTGCTAGTGAGAGTTGGTGGAGTCTGGGGTTGGGCTAGGATTGTTTTTCTTTTGAAGAGTGATCTCACTGTAGAGCTAACTTTTCTCTTGGGGCACATACAGGAATGACCCTACAACATCAGCAGGAAGTGGGCTGAGCAGGGGGCATCAGTTTCTGAGAATTTAAACTTTCACTCAAAAAAACCCCCTTCAGAATGTGAACCATACAGTGTGTCTTCCTGAATCAGCAGATTGAATTATAATTAGAGTCGTATATTGCTTAGATCTATTTTCTGTTCATCTCAGTCATGTGTTGACTCTGGAGCCTACTTCTTGTGTAACTATTTCATGTCATATATTAGGAGAAACATCCAGCTACTCTGGGACTGCATAGAGAGTTTGTTGATTTTGGAAAGAGCTCAATTAGAACAAAACACACACTTTCACTCTGTCCAACTCCGCCAAATTGATTTCTGGGCACGAGCTTACATGACAGCAGGAACTAATGCGGTTTATTTCTGATAAGTACAGCAATGTAGTCACACACAGGAAAACAATCCTTCCTGCTCCACAAGTGGAGCTATAAATGGAAAGATAACCAAGTAGAGGCCAAAGATCATTCTCCCCTCTCCCCCAACCCCCAAAGAAATATTTGTATTTTTAAATACTCCCAGACATGAGACTACTTATTTTGTCTTTAGTCAGTGGGAGGAAAGAGTTGCATCACTATGATGCTACTTCCTGACATTGCATCAGTCCATGAAAAGGTCTTGTCTTTGCCTAGTGTTGCAACATCCTATTAGGAGCCAAGAGGTCATGTGCTGGCACTGTGGGAGAACGCTAAATAAACTGAGGGCTTGTAGCTGACCTAAGTGGGCAGACCCATGAAATCTAGGACTTTTCTTTTGAAGTCCTAAGTAGCCTGCAATATTTATTAAGAGGGAGCTCAGAATAAACTCCCCCCCAGAACATTTTTACAGTTGTGCAGATGATTATATATTAGGACAAGGGCCTGTTTTTCGGAAGTGCTGAGTGCCCACAGCTCATATTGAAGTTAATGGGGCTCTCAGTGCCCCTGCAAATCAGGCCTTTAAACTCTGCGGTTAAACCAGGGGAAGTCAGGGCAACATCACTTTTCAAACAGACATTAAAGGCCTGATTTTTTCACTGCCTTGCTTCATTCACCTCCATGCAGAGGACACACAAAACTCCCAATCTGATGTGGCAGCTATTTACATGCACTTTGCACAAGAAAAGTTGACTACACAAAGTGCAAGGCTGTGGAGCATCAAGCCCTATGTGCATTTCTTGCCATTGATATTTAGCCCTTACCTCTTCAAAGGGCTGTGCAAACATTAGCTAACCAACAATTAACCCTCACTATACTCCAGGAAGTATTGTCAGTGTTACAGGAGGAGACATTAAGAGGTTAAGTGACTTGCCCCACATGGTAAGCCAGTGGAAAGGCAGGATTAGAACTCACAGCTGCCACTCAGCCATGCTGTGTCTTTCTCATTATATAGAACACTAAAGAGCTGATGGTGAATTGTCATGGGACAACATTTCATTGCTAGATGGTAATACTGCCACACTCCCCTAGGGTCTTACTTCATTTCACCTACCTTCTGTTTAAGCTCCATCAGCTGCCACTAGGTTAAGTCTAGAACAGCATTGAAGGAGAGCTGCCTATCAGTCAGCTCCTTCTCTTTATGTGCTGCCTCCTGGCTCCTCCTCTCCTATATATTGCAGGAGTTGAGCTCTACTCCTGTAGAGTGACAAAGCACAAAGAAAAGAAGGCCATTAGCAGTTAAGCAGCAGCGGTAGATCTTCCTTAAATTGGAGGAGGGGGAAGGAGCCATGATTTGTTGCATGTCCAACCCCTACTCAACCGGGGATAAGCTGAGTACAACAACACAGGTGTATTGCAATTGATTGGTTACACAGACTAGTGTTAAACTGGTGTCACCCCCATGTGAGAATACTGTTAAATCAGTTTAGGTGTGGCTAAAATTGATGCAATTTACTTAATTTAAGGGCCTTAAATTAAGAGATTTAATTACATTGATTTAGTAACTGATTTAGTTGAATCTGCAATTTCTATGTGTAGACCAACCATAAAACAATCAGCAATGAAGAAATTAGCCATGTTGGCATTCACCCTTCCAGTACCAAGCTTCTGAGTGAACACTCCATTGTGATGAATGAGATCAGTTCACACTTCTTTCAGACCTATTGGTATATCTGTTCTAGGCAGAAAAACTCAGTAGTGTCTCATTTCTCTAGCTCCCCCATTCCTTTTCCACTTCCTGTGGGGTCCAAAAGAAGTGAGGGAAAGAAGAAAAATGGCTGACACTAGCTAAATTATCAACCTCTAAATGGGGATTATATGAAAAATACATTCTTTTCAAGGTTTATATTATTTTTTGGCTAATGATTCAATATAGCATTATTGTGGCTAGAAATTATTGCATTGTTTAAAAAAATAAAAAATTATGAAAACTGGCTTTTTGAAGGAATTCAAGAGCTTTTTGGGGGGAAGGGGGCAATTCCATTTATTTTGGAATTTTTGCAACCAAACAAAATGTTTTGATAAGTATAGAAAATTTTCATTGTGTTTATTTCTTTAAATTATTTTTCTTCACTTTTCAATGGGAGAAATTTTTCTAAAAAACCCAAAACTTCAATGAAACAAAAAATGTGACTGGAAATTAAATGATATATTTTGTTTTATGCAAAAATTCCATGAAAAACTTCAGATAAAATGAATTTTTATCTCATTCAAACTTTTTCACAGAATATACTTACCTTTTTTGATCAGTCGAATTGTGGCCCATCAACTTTTATTGAGGATATTGCTGTTGTTATAGATCAGTAATGAGGAAGGAGAGGAGAACAGCGTGTACACACAGGTGTCAAGTAAAGTGCTAGTTGTTACTTAATGCAAATGTAAGTTTAAATTTGCTCATGAAGACAGTTTAATGTGTTTGATCTATATTCCCACCGCTTTTGTGGTTTTGTATTTAATTCTGCGACTTAGGTGTACTGAAAATCCTCTTGTGTGTCAGGAGTCAGATGTGGGAGGGACTAAGAGGTGGAAATATTGTACCTAAATGCCACCCTCAAACCCAAACTCTTCTGACAATCCCAGAGTAGCTGAGTGTTTCTGCTAAAGTTATCATAAGTGGAATAGTTAACAAAATTTACATTTAAATTCTCCTAACTACATTTCATATTTAACACCATATTGAGGTGACTGAAGCAGTTCAACCCTCTTTTATACTCCTTTTCAGCAAATAACTTAAGAATGTGCTTAAAGTTAAATATGTGCTTAAGTACTTTCTTGAATTGGGGCCTAAAAACTGTTGAGTCCTTCTATCTGCAGCATCAGGGGCTTTGTCTAAACTTTTATTTTTTTCAACAAATTTAGTTAATATGTTTGACGGTAAGGTCTGATTCTGATAATGAAAGTGGAATAGTTTGGAATAGTCTGCATAGAATCTTAGCTTTTCCTAGATATGCCAGAGGTAATTTTTACCACCTGGTTGTGTCTTCTTGCAATTGGTCAACTACATAATTTTACACTGATGTCTTTGTTGACTTTTAATACACAGATATGCAATTTGGATTCACACCCATTAAAACTAACAAGTAGGAAGGTGATAAGGTTTCTTATTTGCATGTACTGATATCATCAGAGTTTACTGTAATTTAATTATCGCACAAAATTTCACTTTTATTTAGTATGACAGATGAGAATCTATCTATATTTGAGATGTATAATAATACATCATTTAAGCTTATTTGCAACTATGAACACACTATGAAAGCACTCCACTAGACAAGATGAAAGCATAAAATATTCTTCAACCAGTTAAAAAATGTACTCACAAACCAAATCTCTTTAAAACATTCATCATGAATTGTAGATCCACTCCACACACTCAAAAGCCTCTTCTGAGAGAGAGGTAAATAGTGGTGTCCCTCAGGGATCTGTACTGGCCCTAGTCCTATTCAACATATTCATAAATGATCTGGAAAAGGGGGTAAACAGTGAGGTGGCAAAATTTGCAAATGATACAAAATTACTCAAGATAGTTAAGTCCCAGACAGATTGCGAAAAGCTACAAAAGGATCTCTCAAAATGGGTGACTGGGCAAGAAAATGGCAGATGAAATTCAATGTTGATAAATGCAAAGTAATGCACATTGGAAAACATAATCCCAACTATACATATAAAAAGATGTGGTCTAAATTAGCTGTTACCACTCAAGCAAGAGATCTTTCTTTTGGGTTTGTTTAGTCTGGAAAAGAGAAGACTGATAGAGGACATGATAACAGTTTTCAAGTACATAAAAGGTTATTACAAGGAGGAGGGAGAAGAACTGTTTTTCTTAACCTTTGAGGATAGGACAAGAAGCAAAGGGCTTAAATTGCAGCTGGAGGTTTAGGTTGGAAATTAGGAAAAAATTCCTAACTGTCATGGTGGTTAAGCACTGGAATAAATTGCCCAGGGAGGTTGTGAAATCTCCATCATTAGAGGTTTTTAAGAGCAGGTTAGACAAACATCTGTCAGGAATGGTCTAGATAATACTTAGTTCTGCCACGAGTGCAGTGGACCTGGACTAGATGACCTCTTAAGGCCCCTTCCAGTTCTATGATTCTATGATCTTGGAGTCATTGTGGATAGTTCTCTGAAAACATCTACTCAATGTGCAATGGCAGTCAAAAAAGTGAACAGAATGTTGAGAATCATTAAGAAAGGGATAGATAATAAGACAGAAAATATCATATTGCCTCTATATAAATCCATGTACACCCACATTTTGAATAGTGTGTGCAGATGTGGTCACCCCATCTTAAAAAAGATATATTGTAATTGGAAAAAGTTCAGAAAAGGGCAACAAAAATGATTAGGGGTATGGAACGGCTGTCATATGAGGGGAGATTAATAAGACTGGGACTTTTCAGCTTGGAAAAGAGACGACTAAGGGGAGATATAATAGAGGTCTATAAAATCATGATTGGTGTGGAGAAAGTAAGTAAGAAAGTGTTATTTACACCTTCTCATAACACAAGAACTAAGGATCATCCAATGAAATTAATAGGCAGCAGATTTAAAACAAACAAATGGAAGTATTTTTTCACACAACACGGTCACCCTGTGGAACTCCTTGCCAGAGGATGTTGTGAAGGCCAAGGCTATAACAGAGTTCAAAAAAGAACTAAATAAGTTCATGGAGGATAGGTCCATCAATGGCTATTAGCCAGGATGGGCAGGGATGGTGTCCCTAGCCTCTGTTTGCCAGAAACTGGGAATGGGCGACAGGGGATGGATCGCCTGATGATTACCAGTTCTGTTCATTCCCTCTGGGGCACCTGGCATTGGCCACTGTTGGAAGACAGGATACTGGGCTAAACTGACCTTTGGTCTCACCCAGTGTGGCCATTCTTATGTTCTTATGCATCTGTTTCAGATTCCTGGGGAAACTGAGCTATGTGAGCAATTGGTAACTATTGCTGTTAGTATTATTTTCAACCTATCAGCCAGTTTTTAAGTTGAAATCTTAACATGCCTTTCTGCAGTGAGAAGTGACTGTGTGGAAACAGCATTATGGTGTAGTCCATGCTTTTGTCTCTTGGTGATTCCCTAGAAAATTTGTCCATGGAGCAGTGTATTTTTCTGAATATTTCCAGTTACAAATTTACATTTATTTCCAGCTATTTATGTAGTACACTGTTTCATAACAATATTAAGACTTTATTTAAATAGGTCATCTTTTTCCTCATTTTTAGTAGTTTTACTTTGGGTTGGTTTATTTTCCACCTCTTGAATTATATTTTTCCTTATAAAGTATTTTTGATTACTGCTGGGTCTGACAAAGGTCCTCCCTAAAGCCTCCCCAGATTTCCAGAGAAGTACTAAACAACAGATGCAGTTTTATTTTGACTTTTTCTAAAATAAATATTTGTTGTCATAAAATTTCCTCCCGAGACATAGAATCATTAAGACCTCTTATAATCGATTGTGAGTTCCTGTACCTCACCCACCACTCTAGTATCCGAAGCATCTTTTCTTTTCTGTCAGTGTTTATCCAAATAAGTGCCTGCTTCCTAGACCCTGATCCTGTAACTGTGATCCAGTGAGGTAGACTGATATAGCAACAGATCCAAACTTCTCCAGAGTTCAGAGGTATTTGGACCTGAGAGTTTGAATCAGGACCATGATTAGTTATCACTTCCCCTCTGATTAGCTCATCTGGATCAGCCACACCCATTCATTCTAATTATGACTATAGCAACAAGTTTGTATTCTTAAATGAGAGTAATGTGAGCTCAAAATTGTATCTAATTTTTTTGAACTGATTAAGAGCCAGCTTCTGTCCTGACTCCAGTGCAAGTCTGAGGATATTGAGCATCTCACAGGAGATGCTCAGCACCTTTATCCTTGAATGTTCCACATATGGACTTTCAGCTTCATTGTTTAGTGAACAGTTAATATTCAAGGCTGTTTGGATGATCTTATGTCAGTTTAAACCAGGGTTTCAGTTTAGTTTAAGTTGATGAGGCACAGGTTTAAACTTAAACCAAAAATAAGCCATTCTTAAATAGGAGTCAGAGTAGCAGCCGTGTTAGTCTGTATTCGCAAAAAGAAAAGGAGTACTTGTGGCACCTTAGAGACTAACAAATTTATTAGAGCATAAGCTTTCGTGAAATAGGAGTGTCCACAAAGGCATCTGGACTGCTTTCACTAAATCAGTGTTCAGACCCCTCTTTAATCACTTTGTTGTCCGTTCCTTCTCAAGATCTTCCATGGTCTATCTGATGGCTGGTCTACACTAATGCTGTAAGTCGATACGAGTTACGCTACTTTGGTTACATACATTACATAACTGAAGTCAACGTAATTTAAATTGACTTACAGCGGTGTCTACACCGTGCTATGTCGATGGGAGAGTGTCTCCCGTCAACATGGCTTCTGTCTTTCGGGGAGATGGAGTACAGAGGTTGACAGGAGAGCGCTTTCCCATCAACTTAACGTGTCTTCACCAGGCCCACTAAATCGACACCGCTGCATCAATCGCAGCAGTGCCAAGTTAGCTGGTAGTATAGACATGGCCTGAGAAACTGCCTCTCCTTCTCTAAAGCTATGTCATCACCACCAAAAAGGTGTGGGAGCAGGGGAAGGAAGTTACAGAGAGATCACTGACACTGCGTGGTTATCTCATTGTAAAGTCTCAGTGAAGACAAGGCACCTGTACTGTTTATAGTGCAGTAGCTAGACAAGGGTACTGGGTTCACCTCAACCTAGTTTACTTCCTTGTACAACTTCAAAGCTTTGTTTCCACCATGATTTTACAGCAGGATAGTTAATGTGTGATTGTTATCTAGCCCCTGGTGAAAACATATCTTGTATTAGCAGAGAAAACAAAGCCTAAGAGTTTGTCTGCATTAGTGATTTTTTCATGGGACTGTAGCTGTATTGATGCACACCTCCAACGTAGATGCTCTGCATAGGTGCATACCGGGGCTTCCCCCAATATGACACCAGGTTTGGTCAAACCGGTGTGAACCCCACTTTAAACCAATGCAATGCATCTACATTGGGATAGCACTGGGAGAGCTACATCCAAAAATCCCTAGCGTAGGCAGGCCAAGCTACTTACCGTGTCTGATGTGTGACTGGGCTAAAAGCAGCAGGAGAGGCGTGGGTCGTCAAATTCCGGAGCTATGGTTTCAATGTTTCTTTCTGAGGCTTCTCAGCCACTGCAGCAATCACTCCTATCTTCAGCTTGGGTGACTTTATCTGTGGTTTGCTGTCTTTAGGCTTTCTGTGAGCATTCAGGAACCATACTGGCTTCAGATTTCTGCCACTTGGCCTCCGTTCTTTCTGAACTGCTGCCCTGTCTTAGTTTCCATTGTACCTGTGACTCTGCTTTTTTTTTTCAGTCTTGACCAACCAATTGTCCTCTAGAGACAACTCCCTACTACTTGGAGTAAGATATTTATAAGCTGTGTGTGACACAGGAACCTCTTGGTGCCAAATGGCACAAGGCACGGGGTGGGAGGACATAGGGGTTTACAGGAATCCCCTAGGCCTGTATACATAATAGTGTGCCAAAGGGTGGTGTGTGAGGTCTCTACCAACAGCCAGTACTGCACAGCTCATCCTAGTCATTGTGAAATGTCTGTATCTATCTACACTGAAATTATGTTCTTAAAGTCTTGAAGTTAAAGGCAAGTCACCAGGAGGTGACCAGTGCTGGATGGATTCTGTTCAGGCAGGGGATAGGCGACACTTCTCTCTCTGTGTCTAGTCAGGTGTGTATTGTGCATCTCACAATTTAAGTCTATCTGCATGTGGAGCCAGATGCTAATTAAAAGAGAGGGAGGCCACAGGGAAGATCAATCAACAGGGCGTGTCCTCTTTATGAATAGAGATCAAAGGACTATTGTGATATATCTAGGATTGCAAAGAGGCACAGGGGATCTTTCTACTGAGAAGGCAGGAGGATAATGTGATGTCTCATAACAGTCAAACCTGGCTGTAATAAACTGGAAGGATTTTGGGTGAATGAATCATAGAATCATAGAATCATAGAATATCAGGGTTGGAAGGGACCCCAGAAGGTCATCTAGTCCAACCCCCTGCTCAAAGCAGGACCAAGTCCCAGTTAAATCATCCCAGCCAGGGCTTTGTCAAGCCTGACCTTAAAAACCTCTAAGGAAGGAGATTCTACCACCTCCCTAGGTAACGCATTCCAGTGTTTCACCACCCTCTTAGTGAAAAAGTTTTTCCTAATATCCAATCTAAACCTCCCCCATTGCAACTTGAGACCATTACTCCTCGTTCTGTCATCTGCTACCATTGAGAACAGTCTAGAGCCATCCTCTTTGAAACCCCCTTTCAGGTAGTTGAAAGCAGCTATCAAATCCCCCCTCATTCTTCTCTTCTGCAGACTAAACAATCCCAGCTCCCTCAGCCTCTCCTCATAAGTCATGTGCTCTAGACCCCTAATCATTTTTGTTGCCCTTCGTTGTACTCTTTCCAATTTATCCACATCCTTCCTGTAGTGTGGGGCCCAAAACTGGACACAGTACTCCAGATGAGGCCTCACCAGTGTCGAATAGAGGGGAACGATCACGTCCCTCGATCTGCTCGCTATGCCCCTACTTATACATCCCAAAATGCCATTGGCCTTCTTGGCAACAAGGGCACACTGCTGACTCATATCCAGCTTCTCGTCCACTGTCACCCCTAGGTCCTTCTCCGCAGAACTGCTGCCGAGCCATTCGGTCCCTAGTCTGTAGCGGTGCATTGGATTCTTCCATCCTAAGTGCAGGACCCTGCACTTATCCTTATTGAACCTCATTAGATTTCTTTTGGCCCAATCCTCCAATTTGTCTAGGTCCTTCTGTATCCTATCCCTCCCCTCCAGCGTATCTACCACTCCTCCCAGTTTAGTATCATCCGCAAATTTGCTGAGAGTGCAATCCACACCATCCTCCAGATCATTTATGAAGATATTGAACAAAACGGGCCCCAGGACCGACCCCTGGGGCACTCCACTTGACACCGGCTGCCAACTAGACATGGAGCCATTGATCACTACCCGTTGAGCCCGACAATCTAGCCAGCTTTCTACCCACCTTATAGTGCATTCATCCAGCCCATACTTCCTTAACTTGCTGACAAGAATGCTGTGGGAGACCGTGTCAAAAGCTTTGCTAAAGTCAAGAAACAATACATCCACTGCTTTCCCTTCATCCACAGAACCAGTAATCTCATCATAAAAGGCGATTAGATTAGTCAGGCATGACCTTCCCTTGGTGAATCCATGCTGACTGTTCCTGATCACTTTCCTCTCCTCTAAGTGCTTCAGGATTGATTCTTTGAGGACCTGCTCCATGATTTTTCCAGGGACTGAGGTGAGGCTGACCGGCCTGTAGTTCCCAGGATCCTCCTTCTTCCCTTTTTTAAAGATGGGATGTGACATATACAGGATACAATCTAGACTAGTGAGTAGCTGTGTCCCCTGCCCTCTCACCTGGGGTGCCTTTTACACTGCTTTGCTGTTGTTGCTTCTTCTCCTGGATTGCTCACAAACAGCCTCTAGCATATAAGTCACTCCCAGCTATGTCAGTGCACTTGCAAACTACCAGTCACACTCACGCTTTTACCAGCTTGAAATATACCGCAGGGTGACATCAGCACACTCCCGCATTTCCTGCAGAAATGTGTGTCATGCACTGCCCAGCCTTATCCTGGGCACTACAAGCTCATATCATGTTCATCATTTTATTAACAAGATTTGTGCATATCATTTCCGTTATTCCAAGTGGAGTTTCCCGGAACACTTCAATTCAAACACACTGGGTTAGGTAAAACAATAAAACAAGCTTATTAACTACAAAGAGATTTTAAGTGAACACAAGTAATGAGGTCTAAATGTCAGAATTGGTTATGTGTAAAATAAAAGTAAAACACAATTAGTGCCTAACTTAACACACTGGGGTAAATTGAAAGCAAAGTCTCCTTCACCCCATTTCAGCAATTCTACTGGCGGAAAGAAGTTCAGCCAGGATTCCACCCTTCCAGATGAATGCTGCTTCTTTTGTTCCTCAGGTGTTGTGACTGCCGGAGGCAGAGAGAAGGGAGGGATCATTTGGGGTGTCTGCTCCTCCTTTTTATAGTCCTCTCCCTTCTTTGAGAAGCCTCTCCAGCTGGGAGCATGGAGACAGACAGATTGTGTGGCTGGAAACTCCATGCTATTTCTGTGCTTAGAGGTACATTTTTTGTCCATGTCCCTTTTCCTGCCAATGAATAGCCACTTTGAAGGTGATGGGCCAATTGACCTTGTTCACACCTGGTTGAGGCATCAGTTTATCCTTTGTCTCTGAGGGACTGGTTTGACCACTCCCCGGATTTGGAATGTGTGGTTGTATCAAAGAAAAGTGACACTGATGCATCACACTGTTGCACAGTTGTGATAAATCTTGTACAAAGTATGCCTTGTAAATATCATTGGAAAAGTTATAATCTGCTAAAAAGGATTATCCTTTCTCTATGCATGTATCATCATTGTATGTTATGAAACGTTGGTAGATGTTTGTATCTCAAACCTGTTGTATTTCTGGATAACACCCCCAACACAGATTTACATCAAGGCTAGCCAGCCTGCTTGATGGCCCATTAAGGACAATCAGCTTTTCCAGGGACCCCTCCCGAGGTCTCTTCAGGTAGCACAGAGGCAATGAATGCCTCATGACTCAGCAAGGCACAGGTGACCCAGGACTCCATGTTTGTGCCAGCAACTTTCCATGCACCTGGACTAAGAGGTATAATACAGACTATGACATCATTCTTGGTCTTCAATCCTGTTCCATTTCTCTAGACTGTGATTTTCAAACAAGAAGGAAGATTTAAACAAAGGACTGATCTTTTTAGGTGATCCGGAGACATTTATTGCAAGTTAGCAGAATTACCATCACTGCTATTTTACTGACCTACAGACTGTGAAATCAATTGTAATGTATATGATTCCTTTAACCATTTAATAACGCTCTGTCTTTTTTAAAAAAAAAAATCTTTAGTTAGTTTACTAAAGATTGGCTGCAGCGTGGTATTTGGTAATATCCTGAAAGTACATATTGACCTGGGGGTGAGTGTATAATTCTTTGGGATTGGAACGTATGGTAGAGTTTGGTTTTAATAACCTTCCATCACTAAGTCCAGTTGTCAGGGTGGTAACCAGGAAATGGAGTGCCTAGGGGACTGTTGTGTGGCTCTCTGTGAACTAGAGTAGTTCTACAAGAGCTCACTTTTGTTACTGGATTGGTAAAATCTTAGAATAGAATATATCACCAGTTTTGGAGTGTGTCTGCCCTGTTTCCTATAGTCTGTCCTGAATTTGGCATTCTCAGCTGTGACCCAAATCAGGAAAAGTGTGACAGTAACACCATACAGTGGAATCTTATAATTTTACGTACAATATTGCCACACATTTTACCAGGACAATAATGATCAGCAAATTATGAGTATTCAAATGATACCTCACAAAGCATATTTTGTACAAAGATTATTACAGTAGTGTTCAAGGAGTGACTACAGGGGCACAGACTGTCACAGTGAATTTTTATGCTATATGATATGATAGTGCTTTGTTAGTTAAGTTTAGGCTCCAGGAAGCACATTATGATTTTATTTTATATGTAACCATTTGTTTTGATTATTTCTACTTGCTTGTTTGCAAACCTCTGTTCTTTGTTAAACTTCTTGTTTTTACTACAAACATATCTAAGATATATACAGATTTCTGAAATTCTTCCAGTTCCATGTACATAGTCAGGAAGAGAGGCAGAACTGCAGGGTCTTAATGTATGGATGAGATTATAATATTGGCCATCAGGAACCAGGGGACATTTTGGGAAAGGAAGAACCTCTCCAGGAAGGATGGGCTCCGGCTAAATCAGAATGGAACCAGATTGATGGCATGTCAAAGTAAAAAGGTGATTTTTGTAAATTAGGGGCTGGGGGAAAGCTGACTGGTACAGAGGAGCGCACGGTATGGGCAGACATATCCCCTAGGGGTGAATTTATTAAAGAGGATAGGAAAGTTGTCGTCAAAAGTACAGGTAGGAGCTAGTGAGGAACAGTAAAATATAAGAGTCTCATTTAATATAATACATGAAGGCAAGCAACTGAATACAGATAGCATGTACAAATGCTTATATACAAATGCTAGAAGTCTAGATACTAAGATGGGTGAACTAGAATGCCTGGCATTAAATGAGGATATGGATATAATAGGCATTGCAGAAACTTGACGGAACTTGATGGTAATCAATGGGACATGATAGTACCAGAGAACCAAACATACAGGAATGATAGAGTAGGTTTTGCTGCTGGGAGACTGGCATTATATGTGACAGAAAGCATAAATCTTAGAAGACTCAAAATGTACCATAGAATCTGTGAGGATAGACATTCCATATTTGTACAATAAGAGTGTAGCAGTAGGAACATGCTACCAACCGTCTGACCAGGATGGTGACAATAACTGTGAAATGCACAGGAAGATTAGAAAAGGAGTACTTGTGGCACCTTAGAGACTAAGTCTCTAAGGTGCCACAAGTACTCCTTTTCTTTTTGCAAATACAGACTAACACGGCTGCTACTCTGAAAGGAAGATTAGAGAGGCTTCAAAGGCAAAAAATGCAACAACAATGGGTGATTTCAACTATTCTCATACTGACTGGGTACATATCTACCTCAGGATGGGATGCAGAGATAAAATTTCTTGACATCATAAATGACTATTTCTTGAAGCATCATGTCATGGGACCCACAAGTAGAGAGGCAATTCTTGATTTAGTCCTAAGTGGAACACACAATCAAATCCAAGAGGTGAACGTAGCTGAACCACTCAATAATAGTGACCTTAACATAATTAAATTTAATATCCTTGTACGGTGGAACAATGCCAAAGAAACCCATCACTGTAGCATTTAACTTCAAAAAGGGGAATTATACAAAAATGAGGAAGCTAGTTAAACAGAAATTAAAAGGAACAGTCACAATGGTGAAATGCCTGCAAACTGCATGGAGACTATTTAAAAACTCCATCATAAAGGCTCAGACTAAATGTAAACAAACAAACAAACAAACAGTACAAAAAAGCCAGTAGAGGTTATTATTATTGAATTATTTATTCAACACTAATGTATTCAGCACAGAAAGCATGAGCAGTTCCAGCCCCCAGATGTTTATATTCCAAGCAAGACAGACACTCCGTAGACAGGATGCACTGAGGAGCCCAAAGAGTAAATATGTAGGATGTTTACACAAAGAAACACACACAGAGGGTGGCAGGACTCAGGAGATCTGGATTCAATTCTTGGTCTGCCACAGACTGCCTGTGTGACCTTGGGCAAGTCACTTCATCTCTCTATGCCTCAGTTCCCCAATATTTCCTCTCTCTCACTGTGTGTCTGTTTAGATTGTAAGCTCTTTGGGGCAAGTACTGACTCTTTCTGGGAGTGTCTACAGTGCCTTGCACAATGGGGCTGCAATTGTGGTTGGTACCTTTATGCAGTACTGTAATAATAATTAAATTATAATACAGATTCCTTTCTAATGATGCTCCTGGAATGGTGGAGGAGCAGTGGATGCAAGAACAGTGTGGGTTTGACAGCTCATGTCGGTCATCCATTGTCATAGTAACAAAATGACAATATGACTGGTAAAACAAATAAAAATTTGACCTGTGTCACCTTTGATTACTAAGTTGTGCTGTCCCTCCCTCTCCCCCCATCCCCCGCAAAAGGTGCCACAATCTAAAATCCCTTGATCCAAACACACTCAGAGAGTGGGAACTGGAGCCAAACAGCATGGCTCGGGCCTATCTAACTCTGTTTTTAAGATGTGCATTTCAGTTGCAGTCATGTCCCTAATGGACGTGTCCCCATCACAAAACTCACCACAAGTGGTACTGATGGTTCCCCTTTGCTGCAGTGGCTGGGCTGGCATTACATGAGCATCAGTAACTGATTTTAAAGCTGTGGTGTGATGAGGCACTTGGACAGAGCCAGCCTTAGGGAAAATGACACCCTGGGCAAACTTATATTTTGGCATTCCTGGCCCCAATGGGCGCAGCACCCTCCCCCCCATTGCTCCTGGCATCCTTGGGTGCCCCCCATTGCTACTAGCCCCCATAGGCTCCCCATTCCTCCTTTGCCCCAACCCCAGCACTCCCCCCCCTTCTCCCCTAGCCCCTACACTGCCCCCTTCATATCCCTCCTGCACCCACATGGTGAAACTACAGGCCAGTCAGCATCACTTCAGTCCTTGGAAAAATCGTGGAGCAGGTCAAGGAAACAATTCTGAAGCACTTAGAGGAGAGGAAAGTGATCAGGAACAGTCAGAATGGATTCACCAAGGGCAAGTCGTGCCTAACTAACCTAATTGCCTTCTATGATGAGATAACTGGCTCTGTGGATGAGGGGAAAGCAGTGGGTGTGTTATTTCTTGACTTTAGCAAAGCTTTTGAAATGGTCTTCCACAGTATGCTTGCCAGTAAGTTAAAGTAGTATAGGCTGGATGAATGGACTATAAAGTAGATAGAAAGCTAGCTAGATCATTGGGCTCAGTGGGTAATGATCAATGGCTCCATGTCTAGTTGGCAGCCGGTATCAAGCGGAGTGCCCCAAGGGTTGGTACTGGGACCGGTTTTGTTCAATGTCTTCATTAATGATCTGGAGGATGGTGTGGATTGCACCCTCAGCAAGTTTGCAGATGACACTAAACTTGGAGGAGTGGTAGATATGCTGGAGGGTAGGGATAGGATACAGAGGGACCTAGACAAATTAGAGGATTGGGCCAAAAGAAATCTGATGAGGTTCAACAAGGACAAGAGCAGAGACCTGCACTTAAGATGGAAGAATCCCATGCACCGCTACAGACTAGGGACCGAATGGCTAGGCAGCAGTTCTGCAGAAAAGAACCTAGGGATTACAGTGAACAAGAAGCTGGATACGAGTCAACAGTGTGCCTTGTTGCCAAGAAGGCTAACGGCATTTTGGGGTATATAAGTAGGGGCACTGCCAGCAGATCGAGGGATGTGATCATTCCCCTTTATTCAACATTGGTGAGGCCTCATCTGGAGTATTGTGTCCAGTTTTGGGCCCCACACTACAAGAAGGATGTGGTTGTAGTGTGTTGGAGCGTCTGGAGGGTAGGGATGCTGGTTCCCCAACACTGGTTCCCCAACAGGGCCATACTCAACTGCCTACAAGAATGTAAATTCATAACTCTGCTGGACACTAAAGAACATGGCCTTAGAGACACTGGTTTTATGGCTCATTACAACAATTTGTAACGTACCCTTCTGCCTGCTAATCCACTATTGCTCACTTCATTAAACAGTCTCCTACAGCACGTGTGAACCTTTTATCCTTAACCATCCGTCCCACCTTGGAATTAGCTCAGACACTGTCTGGTTGCCTTCCCCAGACCTGAGGAAGAGCTCTGTGAAGCTCGAAAGCTTGTCCCTTCCCCGAAGTCGGTCCAGTAAGAGATATTGCCTCGCTTGCCTTGCTGATTTGTTTACTCATTGCTGAAACAACAGGTATTTCTCCTCCCGAATTTTCTGAGGAGGAGAAAAGGGGGAAAACCCCCCCACAAATGTTTCTGACCTGCTCGAATTTAGCATTAACATCCCAGGGTGGGAACTGGGGACAGCCCATCTTGTGCAGGGCTATTGTTTCAGGCTGGCATTTTCAACAGGGCCTATCGGAGTTATCCCATGGACACTCAATGGCAGGGGTCTGAAACTCACGGCCCACAGGCCATCTGTGACCCGCAAATCTCCTCAGTGTGGCCTGAGGGGCTCCAGCAGTCTTGGGGCTGGGTCTCTTCCTTGGCCCTGCCACCCCCAGGCACTCCCCCTCCAGGTGATTTAAAATGGCCCGGGGCCCCGGCAGCACAGCGGAGCTGAGCGGTGCCTGCCTGCTCGCTCCACGTGTCTGCCGGCCCTTCCCTGCGGCCCCGGGGTGGGGCAGGGCAGGGCTAGGCTGTGCCTCCATGTGCTGCCCTCGCCCCAAGCGCCCCTGCGGCCAATGGGAAGCTGCAGGGGTGGTGCCTGGGGGCAGCAGCATGCGGAGGCCCCCCCAGCTCGTCCTGCCTTGGAGCCCTAGGTAAGCACTGCATCCTCTGACCCCCTCCCAGAGCCTGCACCCCAGCTCCTTCCCTCCCCCAAACTCCCTCCCAGAGTCTGCATCCCCATCCCACACCCTCCCACCCCCAAACTCCCTCCCAGAGCCTGCACTCCCTCCCCACATCCGCTCACCTCCAAACTCCCTCCCAGAGCTTGCACCCCCTCCCCACGCACCCCCTCCCCACACACCCCCAGCCCCCAAACTCTCTCACAGAGCCTGAACCCCCTCCCCCTTCCCCTTCCCCTTCCCACACACCCCCTCCCAGAGCCTGCAATCCCACCCCCTCCTCCTGCACCCTCACCCCCTGCCCCATCCCAGAGCCTGTACTCTTGACCCCATCCCCCACCCAAACTCTCTCCCAGAGCCCAACCTCTCACCCCTTCTGCACCCAAACTCCCTCCCAGAGCCTGCTCCCCAATCCCCTACCCCAGACCTCCTCCCCCACCCAAACTCCCTCTCAGAGCCTTAGGCAGGTGGGGGGTGGAGTTTTGGGCAGTGGGTTCTGGGCGGCATGTGACATTATTGGCCCGATGGGAGGATTTGAGGACTGGCACTGGCGCTAAGGTAAATTGAGTTTGAGACCCCTGCTCAATGGGCTTGGAGTAGCTAACACCCACAGGCCCCTTTTTGAAAGTCCCTGCTTCAGTCTTTGCAGATTCAGGAAGGGCCTGTTCCAAAGATCATTGAAAGCAATGAATTTTAATGGGTTCTGGATCAGCCTATAAATCATAGACTTTAAGGCCAGAAGGGGACCATCAGAATCATCTAGTCTGAGCTCCTGCACATTACAGGCCACAGAACTTCACCCACCCACTCCTGTAATAGACCCCTAACTTCTGGCTGAGTGACTGATGTCCTCAAATCTCGATTCATAGACTTCAGATTACAGAAAATCCACCATTTACTCTAGTTCAAACCAGACCCTGGCCTCACACCGCAAGTCAGCACAGCCCCATATTATACTGGAAAGTTTCTATGCAGAAGGGCTTCCCCCCTGCTTCATTTACATCTTAAACTCTTCAGAAAACTACAGATTTTTTGTAACCTGCCCCAACCTGCACAGAATGCCCAGAAATCTCACCCAGGCAGATTCCTGGTGCCCTTGGAGTCTGTTGGTTTAGAGAGTGGGCGAGGATACACCCAGTCTGCAGTGGTGCAGGAAGCCAAATACTGAGAGGTAGACTGTGATCCTCCCTGCAGACATCTCAAGGGATTGTACTTGTTCACTACCTTTAGTGAGACGCTGTTACCAGCAAGGAGAGAGCAAGAAGGGGAGTTCTCCTTAGAGCTACAACGGATTCACAGGTTTCAGAGTAGCAGCCGTGTTAGTCTGTATTCGCAAAAAGAAAAGGAGTACTTGTGGCACCTTACATCCGATGAAGTGAGCTGTAGCTCACGAAAGCTTATGCTCTAATAAATTTGTTAGTCTCTAAGGTGCCACAAGTACTCCTTTTCTTTTAACGGATTCACTGTGGTTGCACAAAAGGAACAAAGGCAGCAGCCAGCTGTCAAAAGGCTGGTGTACTGTACAGTACAGGTGAGACTTCCCCCCACCAGTGTGATCACACTGATGCACACATTGCTGCCAGATCCAGGTCAGCGTGGGTGACCATAACATACATCCTGTTTTGGCTGGGACAGTCCCTTTTTTAAGCCCTGTCCTGGCCGTCCCAACTTTTTTGCCCAAAGTGGGCATTTGTCCAGTTTGCCAGAAATGTGGGGTACGGTATGTAGGAATGTGCAAGGGGTGAGCGGCAATGGCAGCTCCATGCAGGAAGGAGGCAGGGCTGGGGGAGAAGGGTGGCAGGAAGGGTTCCAGCATGCGGAGGCAAGCAAGGCTAAAGTGACCAGCAACAGACTTGAGTGAGGGGCTGGCAGGCTTTGAGCCACCAGTGACAGCCTTGCAGGGGTGGGGGGCCCTTGAGCAACCAGCTACAGTCTTGGGGGGGGGGGGGACGGACACCTCGGCCGATCAGCTGGGGGGGCTCGAGCCAGCCCTGCATGGTGTCCTGTTTTCCCTTTGGGAAATATGGTCACCTAATGTCAGCACATGGCCAGATTACAGTGGGGAGGAGAGGTTACTGATGGTTATCATTGCACCTTGATCGCCCTGAACTCACAAGGGTTTAATGAAATGAAACATATCCAGCATTTATTTCAAGTTTCCCAAGGTCATTGGACACACTAATAAAACACAACAAGCTCATCCCTGCACCCTCCCCGCACACCAAGGCCTTATAGAAAGCCTTCTGATCACCCTGACAGTTCATCAGAAACCTGGAGGTATCTTGCATCATCCTCTGCATCTCCCTCTGGTTTCCTTCCCTTTTCATTCTCTGTCCCTGTTGCTATTTGTGAAAGGCTGGAAAGTGAGTTTTCGGAGCGGCTGGGGATGTAGAGCAAGCTGGAAGCATGGCTTCTGCTGGTTGGTGGACAGCTCATAGCAACGTAGCAGTGAAGAGTGATTCTCACCGCCGAGGGTCGTGACAGGACTTTCCTGTCACATCAGTAAATGGAGCAGGTTCTTGGCAGCCATCTTTTGCTTTCCTTGAGTATCCAAGCAACACTACCAGCAAGCGCTCAGAGCATGGAGGCCCGAGGAGGGAGGGCTCAGCGACCGGGGAGACTGTGAGGTCTGGTAACTGAACCTGCCAGTGGGAAACACAAGTCTCCTCTTACTGTTTAAGGCTTGGGTAAGAATTGCTGGTGGCAAGTCTTCCAAGGGGAGTAGCTCTCAGAACTGGGGGGCTGTGCATGGAACCAGGCTCCCCAGAAGGGCCTCGTCATATTACATTACAGCAGGTACTACACAGCTTGATGCTGAACACAATTCATCAGGGCAGGAGAGCAGCGTTTTATCACCTCCTTCTTTGCCAAATGCCCACAAGTCCCCACTCAGACACAGTGAACGCTTGAACAGGCTCAGACATTGAGCAAGGATCCTGCCGCCCTCCCAGACATCATGCTAGAAACAAGACAAATGGGACGTACATTCCAGGCACCTGGGCCAATTTCACCCCTTCTCCATTAACTTCAGTGGCATTACACCACAGATGACTTTGACCTATGGATACACAACAGGTATGAAGCCTGGACCTCCAGTGGCTGGGATGGCATTTCACGAGCATCGGTAACTGGTAATTAAAACCATGCTGTGATGAGGCACCTGGAGGGTGTGTGTTGGAGAGTCTGGAGGGCAAGGAGCATTACCTCACACTGATTCCCAAGGGGGGCAGACTAATTGGCCCCTGTACCTCTGATAATGATGTAAACGCCACAGGCATTAATAACAGAGGAAGGTGCGAGGAAGAGGGCAGAGGAGAAGGACAAGGGAGAAGGAAGTGAAAAGCATGAATGGGATGGGACTGGAAGTCTACAGAACAAAGAGATGATACCTCCAAAACAGAAGAGGGAGGACCCAGAGGAGGGTAGAGAAGAATTGCAAAGACCTGCCCACAGCAGGAAAGGCAGAGCACTTGGGCTTGGGTCCAGAACCTCAGCTGGTGTAAATCAATGTAGCATGGGGCTTTTGCATCAGGCGAGGATCTGCTCCTCAAGCTTTTTAGTGGGCCATTTTTCTTTAGCCCCTCCCATCAGAGGATTGCAAAACTCCTTACAGATATCCATGAATTATGCCTCACTACATCCCACTGAAACAGCTATTACTGAGAGCTTCTTGAATGCTGCAAAGCCGTGGTTGACAAATATTCAATTTGAATTCAGAACAGCTCTTTGAGGTAGGCTACCTTCATGCCCTTATTGTTAGCAATGTGTGATCATTGGGCTTTTGTTTGCCTGAATGTTTATTTGGAGGGAATGACTGTTCTTTAAACAGTCAAACTATTTGCATGGGAACAACAAAATTATGCTCCTCATGTTATTCTCCCGTTTAAAACTTCACCCAATGAGGAAGCAAGCACAATGCAACACGACTTAAGAGCGATCTGTCATGTAGCTAAAACACTAGCTATAAAGAAGAGTTCTGTGTGCCTGTGGCTCAAAAGCTTGTCTCTTTCGCCACCAGAAGTTGGTCCAGTAAAAGATATTACCTCCCCCACCTTGCCTCTCCAACATCCTAGGACCGATACAACTACAAACAAAACTGCATACAGGTAGTAGGTGTCAGAATGAAACAGTTCGCAGCCAGCCTTCCCCCCATCTCCCCTTTACAAATCATTCCTGATGTGATCTTGATTTTTTTTTTTTTTGCAGACTATGCGTTGTTCACAAAGCGTTTTTAGTAAATGAACCAAACA
Organism: Dermochelys coriacea; assembly: GCF_009764565.3. Lineage (NCBI taxonomy): Eukaryota > Metazoa > Chordata > Testudines > Dermochelyidae > Dermochelys > Dermochelys coriacea. The sequence goes on along the minus strand of NC_050077.1, from coordinate 47,891,875 downwards.
CTGATTCTTTGTAGGTGAGCCAAAGTCACTCTACCTCCGTGTTTATAATTCTTTGTACTTAAACTGAACCTAAACTGAACTTTAGCTGACCTTTTTGTCTGATCATAAACTAAGACCTTGTCTACACTGGCAAGTGTATGCGTAGTAAAGCAGCTTTCTGCACTATAACTCCCAAGGTGCACACGCTGCCAATCCACTTAGTGCCCAGAGACTGTGCAGAGACAGCGCTCTAAAAAACCACCCCAACAAGAGGCGTAGAGCTTTCTGCGCCGGGGCTACAGCACTGCGGTGCTAATGTAGATACTGTGGCGATTCCAGCGCTGCGATTGGCCTCCGGGAGGTGTCCCACAATGCCTGTTCTTGCCTCTCTGGTCATCGGTTTGAACTCTACTGCCCTGCCCTCAAGTGACCAACCGTCATCCACACCCCATACATTCCTTTGCAAATTTGAAAGCCCCCTTCCTGTTTGCTCCGTGATGCATGCAGTGATCTCAACGCATCTTTCCAGGTGGCCAGGCCTGCTCCACGCACCAGGCGATCCCCGGCTGGGAGCAATGTCGAGCTGCTGGACTTCATCGGCATTTGGGGAGAGGAGGCTGTGCAGTCCCAGCTGCACTGCAGCCGTAGGAATTATGATACCTATGGACATATTTCACGATGCATGACCAAAAGGGGCCATGACCGGGACACACTGCAGCGCAGTGTCAAAGTGAAGGAGCTGCAGAACGCCTACCACAAGGTGCAGGAGGCAAACCGCTGCTCCGGTGCTGAACCCACGAGCTGACAGTTCTACAAAGAGCTGGACGTGATACTTGGTGGCAACCCCACCTCCGCTGCGAAGGCCCCTGTGGATACTTCGTTGGCTTGTGTGCCAGTCGAGAGTGGACTGAGCGAGGAGGGGGAAATCTTGGATGAAGAGGGGGAACCAGAGGCAGAGGATGACTCGGAGGCCAGAGATACATGCAGCCAGGAGCTCTTTTCTACCCCAGAGGAGCCTAGCCAGTCACAGCTGTTGGATCTTGGTGAAGTACAAACAGGAGAGGAGGCCCCTGGTAAGTGGATCTGATTTTGGGAATTGCTGAAGTGAGTTGTTGGGGGCAGGAGGGCTGCAGAGAGCAGTTTGTCTCCCACCTCATGCCTAGTCTGAGCGGCGGAACAGGCTGTGATTGATTCCCTCACTTCACGGGAATCTCCCTCAGAGATCTCCTGGAAACTCTCGTGGAGATACTGGGCAATCTGCTGCTGCAGGTTTCTTGCCCCATTAACGGTAACTTTCCCATGCCACTGTGCCATTACGGGGAGGGAGGGGGAGAAGACCATTGCTGCACACAGGCAAATAGAGCTGCAAATGCTACAAGGGTGAACACGCTATTGCTCAGGCAGCTGTCAGTGTAAACAACAACAGCGGTTTTCCTTCTGCGCTCCGAGCGGTGCTGTAACTGCCGGGACTGTAACTTTGCCAGTGTAGACATGCCCTAAGTTTTTAGCTGGACCTCAGTGTGTTAATAGATTATGTGTCCTCTTCCTGTAACCCAGCTGACCTAGTTTAGATGCTCAGAAAGAGACTACTTGTAATTGATCAGTCATAATCCTTCAAGAGATGCTATTAATTTAAACACCCAAATAGATGTTTTGTCATAAATGTGTACTGTAATTGATACAGTGTACTGTAATTGATACCAGTAATTAATAAAAACGGACAGGGAACATTTGTTAATAACACGTGCTCCTAAGTTCTCTCGAAGCTGCATGGCCACATTGCCTGCACAGACTGGGAGAGGTGCCATGGGGGAATCCTCTCTCCCTGCTGCAGCCCTGGGGCAGCCTGCACCCCAAACCTCTCATCCCTGGCCCCACCGCAGAGCCCACACCCCCAGCCAGAGACCTCATGCCCCATACCCCAATCCTCTCCCCTCCCATGAGCCCGCCCCTGCACCCCTCATCCCTGGCCCCATCCCAGAGACCTCATCCCCTGCATACCAATCCTCTGCCCCAGCCCTGAGCTCCCTCCCACACTCCAAACCCCTCGGCCCCACTGCCGCCACATATCACCTCCATATTGGTGCACATAACAAAATTCATTCCTTACATGGATGGAAAAAAAAAATAGAGGGAACATTGATGTGCTCTATAATCAATATAACAGCAAACCATTAAGTAGTAATGTATTGATTAATTTCTAAGCATTAAGAGCTAAATGTGGTCCCAGGGGGTCTCCATAGTGATAAATTAGTTACAAATGTCATTGGCTTATAGATTCAAAATAGAATCAAAGAATGACAAAGAATTTTCTGTGTTCTAAACCAGTATATGAAGGGATGAATTTTGAGAAGTTAGTTGGAAGTGGACAAGCTGCCACCAGCACATCACTTACAGAGGGTTGTTATTAATGTATATTTTTCTTTCTCTATTCTGTATAGTGCTGTATTAAGTAATGAGTGATTGCCTTAAATAAAACTCATATTGAATCCATTTCCCCATGTTAAGTATACTTGCACCTTCTTGTCAACTGTCTAAATGGGCCATCTTGATTATCACTACAAAAGTTTTCTTCTACTGCTGATAATAGCTCATTATAATTAATTAGCCTCTTACTCCACCTTTTCATTCTCTCTCTCTCCCCCCCTTACTATATATTCCATTCTATTCATTCGATGAAGTGGGCTGTAGCCCACGAAAGCTTATGCTCAAATACATTTGTTAGTCTCTAAGGTTCCACAAGAACTCCTGTTCTTTTTGTGAATACAGACTAACACGGCTGCTACTCTGAAATCTGCTGAGCTGGTTATTTGACCAAAGTGTTAACCTAATCTAGCTATCTCCTGGTAAGTGCTACAGGATTAGCATTTTACAGTGAGATAACTGTGGCCATTAGAAAAGGAGTACTTGTGGCACCTTAGAGACTAACAAATTTATTTGAGCATAAGCTTTCATGAGCTACAGCTCACTTCATCGGATGTGATTGTTCTTGGTTTAGGGTTGGATAACATTTGTGGCAGAGAAGACAAAGTCTTAATCATTTCCTTGGGCTAGATGCCAATTTATTTGTGGATTTTAAAGTCAGAAGGGATCATTAGATCATCTAATCCTATCTTCTGTATAACACAGGCCAGAGAATTCCATCCAGTGACTCCTGTTTTCAGCGCAACAACTAGGGTTTGACTAAGCAGCTCTGCCATAGAAGCATCCAGTCTTGATTTGCAGACACAAAGAGATTGATTTGGGTTTACACCATCTGAAGATTCGGCCCCCTTTTCAGAGGTCCCGTGGCTGATATTGGGGTGGGGGTACTGTACAGCAGAAAGACTAAGGTAAAATTAGAGCTGTTTGAATCATGAAAAAGGGGGGGGGGGAAGAGGTACTTGACTATATTTGCAAATAGGTGCATAGCCTTCGCTCAGCAGGCCAGGGCTATATTACTGTAAGTATTCAGAGCAGCAGCAGATATTCAGAGTGTGCACATCCCAAAGATGGGCTAGGCTGTGGCAGTAGCCCTGTAGAAGGGGACGGGCATGGGCGGAGCTGGCCTAACCAGACTCCCACGAGGCATGGAGTACAGCTAGATGGAATTCTCAGACTGGATTTTTGCCAGGTTTTTTTTTTTCTTCCCTTTTCAGTTTCAAACAAACAAAACGTTAGTGAAAATTTCTCCTAATTTTTTAGCCAGCTCCGGTGTTGTAACCCAGAGCCACAATTTCTTGCTCCAAGATGGGACAGGAAGAAGTAGGTTACTGCAGCCCTGAAGCGTTTTACTGCAGTCCTATCGTCATCCAGCTGGATATTTCTGCTAAACCGATCAGCGGTGATATGGTTACATATACATTTAATTGGGCTTCAGCATTCACACCCCTCTGAGGTCAATGTGGGTCTGTTCACACCTCTGCCCGCTATTGTTTCAAGCTGTCTGCAGATTCAGGCATAGTTTGCACTGATTTCACATTTTGAAGGTTCTCTTCACAACTCTGAAGGCTAGAGAACCTCCACTGATATAAAGCCAGGGGAACTGGATTTTTTTTCCCCCTCCTTTTTTAAAATGGAGGTTTTGAGCCCTGAGCAGGGATCTGCAGCAATTTACAAATAATTCCAATGACACAGCAATTGGTACAGCCACATGATCATGTTACACTCCCAGCCCATGGCCAGAACATCAGTGCTTTTCAGCTTGCGAACTATATGCATTTTTGTTAAAATTATAGCCTACCTGAAACTGTTTCTTTTCACGTGATTGAACAATTGTGCCTTTAAAATACCACTGTAAATGTTATGGTCAAATTCCTCACAAGTGTAAACCCACTAACTTAAATGGAGTTACATTAAAGAATTTGGCCTAATAACTTTGAGCATATCACCGTGTCAGGGCATGATCACTCATGGAATAACACTTGCCCTACCCAGCCATTCCCAGCCCAATGGGGTGATGACCCAGTTCCTAGCCAGACTCATGCTAGCAGATCATTTTCCAGGCTAGTTAATGACTTCAAGGTGGATGCCTCTGAGAGCAGGGCCTTGGGGAGATGCTTTCAGGCAGACAATGTCCTTGATGAGGTGCTAATTATTGAGTTAATTGGAATAAGAGATATACAGATGGTCTTAATTTACAGTGTGCACACTCCCCAAGCTCAGCCTGTCCGGGCTTTCTTGCATCATTCTTGAGTGCTGATGAAAACACATCAGCAAGGGGAGGGAGAGCTAGGAAGGAGAATGTAGGCGGCAGGGTGTAGGGAACAGAATGGAGAAAGAAAGAGCAACGTAGAGACCCAGGGAAAGAAGAAAGGGAAGATCAAAGCTATAACATATGTGCCCCCATCAGCCCACATGCTGTGAAGGGGAGCAAGATGGGGCAATGTTCTCCTCAGTCTCCCCTTACTGGAGTCCCTGTGCTGGGTGAGGGGGCTTAACGAACTCCCAGTGGCACCACTATCCTGGTGTCAAGGAGAGCTCTCGGAGTTCAACGTTGGTACGATTACCTAGAGGGGAGATCTCAGGAGTTCAGTGTTAGGCACTACTAGCATGGGCCCTGACAGCCTGACACCAAAGCCCATCAGAATCAGTGGAAAGACTGATTGAATTTGATGGGCTTTGGATCAGGCCCTTTCTGAACACCTATTGGTCCTGGAGAGACTGCTTACTGACCTCTCATTGGTCATAACTGAGGACCTTTCCTTGGCATATAAATGACACTAAAGTGCAGCAGACACACACCTAGGCTGGTGGAGCATGTACCTCTGGGGAAGGATCACTACTCCAAGAATCTGTCATTCAAAGACCTGACAAGGAACAAACATGCCCCCCAACTGCATCCAGGCATGAAACCTCCTGAATCTTATCAGCAGCTGTGTTACAAACAACCACAATGCTACAGGCTCCTGTCTGCACTGCCAACCCCAGAGACCCGACACGGTTACCCAATCTCTCCTTGGGGAGGCCAAGTAACGTCACCCTCTTTCAATTTGCTCATGCCTCGTGTGCCTCTCAGAAGCCAAGCATGCTTTGTTTGGCTGGTTATTGTTTGTAGTTTCAGAGTAGCAGACCTGTTAGTCTGTATTCACAAAGAGAAAAAGGAGTAATTGTGGCACCTTAGAGACTAACAAATTTGAGCATAAGCTTTTGTGAGCTACAGCTCACTTCATCGGATGCATTCAGTGGAAAATACAGTGGAGAGATGTACACACACACCACACAGAGAACATGAAACAATGGGTTTTATCATACACATTGTAAGGAGAGTGATCACTTAAGAGGAGCTATTACCTGCAGGAAGGGGGGACGGGGGAGGAAAAAGGAAGAAAACCTTTTGTGGTGATAATCAAGGTGGGCCATTTCCAGCAGTTGACAAGAATGTCTGAGGAACAGTGTGGGGTGGGGGATAAACATGGGGACATAGTTTTACTTTGTGTAATGACCCATCCATTCCCAGTCTCTATTCAAGCCTAAGTTAATTGTATCCAGTTTGCAAATTAATTCCAATTCAGCAGTCTCTCCTTGGAGTCTGTTTCTGAAGTTTTTTTGTTGAAGAATAGCCACTCTCAGGTCTGTAATCGAGTGACCGGAAGATTGAAGTGTTCTCTGACTGGTTTTTGAATGTTATATTTCTTGACGTCTGATTTGTGTCTATTTAGTCTTATGTAGAGACTGTCCAGTTTGACCAATGTACATGGCAGAGGGGCATTGCTGGCACATGATGGCATATATCACATTGGTAGATGCGCAGGTGAATGAGCCTCCGATAGTGTGGCTGATGCGATTAGGCCCTATGATGATGTCCCCTGAATAGATACGTGGACAGAGTTGGCAACGGGCTTTGTTGCAAGGATAGGTTCCTGGGCTAGTGGTTCTGTTGTGTGGTGGCTGGTGAGTATTTGCTTCAGGTTGGGGGGCTGTCTGTAAGCAAGGACTGGCCTATCTCCCAAGATCTGTGAGTGATGGGTTGTCCTTCAGGATAGGTTGTAGATCCCTGATGATGCGTTGGAGAGGTTTTAGTTGGGGGGCTGAAGGTGATGGCTAGTGGCATTCTGTTATTCTCTGTTGGGTCTGTCCTGTAGTAGGTGACTTCTGGGTACCCTTCTGGCTCTGTCAATCTGTTTCTTCACTTCAGCAGGTGGGTATTGTAGTTGTAAGAATGCTTGATAGAAATCTTGTAGGTGTTTGCCTCTGTGAGGGGTTGGAGCAAATGCGGTTGTATCGTAGAGCTTGGCTGTAGACAATGGATCGTGTGGTGTGATCTGGATGAAAGCTGGGTGCATGTAGGTAGGAATAGCGGTCAGTAGGTTTACGGTATAGGGTGGATGACAGCATCCAGAGAGAGAAAGGTGATAACTGCATAAAAACTCTGCCTGATTTACTTCTTGCGAATACAGACCAACGCAGTTGCTACTCTGAAACCTGTCATTATGCAAGGCACTGAATTTAGCCGTATGGAGTGGAAATCTATCAACTTCATGAAAAAACTCATACAGATACAGACAGACATCTTCCTCTCCAAATGCAAACAGATGGACACCATACCAAAAGGACTGAAGGTAAAAATTCCATTTACAATCTACATACCACACAGACTATGCTGGCAGCTTGTGCCACACACTCTCAAAGAAGCTGCTGAACCACCTGATCAACATCCTCTACAGCAAACAGGGAAAGATTAAGAATGAGCTCTCAAAACTGGATACTCAAAAAAAAAAAAAAAAAAAGGCAACCTTCCACACAAACTTCCTTGTGGCTGGACTTTACAAAAAGTAGACAAGCCATTTACAATACACTTTGCTTCTCTACAAAAGAAAAAAGGACACTAAACTATCTAAACTACTACATGCCACAAGGGGCCACAACAGTGGTTCCCTTAACCCACTCAGCAATATTGTTAATCTATCCAACTATACTCTTAGCTCAGCAGAAGAATCTGTCTTATCTCGGGGCCTCTCCTTTTGCCCCTCCAGCCCCACAAACATGATACAGTTCTGTGGTGACCTAGAATCCTATTTTCGACGTCTCCAACTCAAGGAGCATTTCCAACACACCTCTGAACAACATACTAACCCACAGAGACCTTCCTACCAACACTACAAAAAGAAGGATTTTTCCTGAAGTTCGAAACAGACTGGACTTCTACATAGAGTGCTTCCGCCAACGTGCACGGGCTGAAATTGTGGAAAAGCAGCATCACTTGCCCCATAACCTCAGCCATGCAGAACACAATGCCATCCACAGCCTCAGAAACAACTCTGACATCATAATCAAAAAGGCTGACAAAGGAGGTGCTGTCGTCATCGTGAATAGGTCGGAGTATGAACAAGAGGCTACTAGGCAGTTCTCCAACACCACTTTCTACAACCCTTTGATCCCACTGAGGGTTACCAAAAGAAACTACACCATTTGCTCTAGAAACTCCCTGAAAAAGCACAAGAACAAATCCTCACAGACTCATCCCTAGAACCCCGACCTGGGGTATTCTACCTGGAAATCCTGGATGCCCCATCATCTCAGGCATTGGCACCCCGACAGCAGGATTGTCTGGCTATGTAGACTCCCTCCTCAGGCCCTAGGCTACCAGCACTCCCAGCTATCTTTGAGACACCACCGACTTCCTGAGGAAACTACAATCCATAGGTGATCTTCCTAAAAACACCATCCTGGCCACAATGGATGTAGAAGCCCTCAACACCAACATTCCACACAAAGATGGACTACAAGCTGTCAGGAACAGTATCCCCGATAATGTCACGGCTAACCTGGTGGCTGAACTTCATGACTTTGTCCTCACCCATAACTATTTCACATTTGGGGACAATGTATACCTTCAAATCAGTGGCACTGCGATGGGTACCCGCATGGCCCCACAGTATGCCAACATTTTTATGGCTGATTTAGAAAAATGCTTCCTCAGCTCTCGTCCCCTAATGCCCCTACTCTACTTGCGCTACATTGATGACATCTTCATCATCTGGACCCATGGAAAAGAAGCCCTTGAGGAATTCCACCATGATTTCAACAATTTCCATCCTACCATCAACCTCAGCCTGGACCAGTCCACACAAGAGATCCACTTCCTGGACACTACGGTGCTAACAAGCAATGGTCACATAACCACCACCTTATACCGGAAACCTACTGACCACTATTCCTACCTACATGCACCCAGCTTTCACCCAGATCACACCACACGATCCATTGTCTACAGCCAAGCTCTACAATACAACCGCATTTGATACAACCCCTCAGACAGAGGCAAACACCGACAAGATCTCTATCAAGCATTCTTACAACTACAATACCCACCTGCTGAAGTGAAGAAACAGATTGACAGAGCCAGAAGAGTACCCAGAAGTCACCTACTACAGGACAGACCCTACAGAGAACAACAGAATGCCACTAGCCATCACCTTCAGCCCCCAACTAAAACCTCTCCAACGCATCATCAGGGATCTACAACCTATCCTGAAGGATGACCCATCCTTCTCACAGATCTTGGGAGATCTTGGTTAGTGGTTCTGTTGTGTGGTGTGTGGTTGCTAGTGAGTATTTGCTTCAGGCTGGGGGGGACTGTCCTTGCTTACAGACAGCCCCCCAACCTGAAGCAAATACTCACCAGCAACCACACACCACACAACAGAACCACTAACCCAGGAACCTATCCTTACAACAAAGCCTGTTGCCAACTCTGCCCACATATCTATTCAGGGGACACCATCATAGGGCCTAATCACATCAGCCACACTACCAGAGGCTTGTTCACCCGCGCATCTACCAATGTGATATATGCCATCATGTGCCAGCTGTGGGAAATGCTGAGTATCAAATGTTTTAGAAATGTGTACCAAGTAATGGAAAAGAACAGAACAAGAGGCGGGGCTGCGGGTAACAAGTTGAAGGACAAGGCCAGAAAACTTTGGCTGAACTGAGGACTAAACTTTGGCTGAACTAAGGACTAATGATATAAGCAGCACCTGAGAGTCTTCACCACCACAAGATAATGGAACGCAAAGATAAGAACGATGAGAACATTGGGTGATAAACAACAGAAAAGGAATAAACAAGTGCTGTATATATATGGCTGTGGGAAGGGAAATAAAGTGCTTTTTACCAGCAACTGTTTCAGTTGTCCTGTAAGCCAGCCTGCTAGCAGCAACAAATGGTGACCCCGACGTGATAGAATTCTGTGAATTTGGTACCACGGACAGAGGAAGAAATAGCAGGGACCGCCGCTGCCGGTGTCCTCCGTTCGGGTGAGGAACCGGGACGCCCAACTGAGGCGGGGGAGCTCCCACTGAAAGGTGAGCGGCGGGTAATATCTCTCATAATGGGAGCGGCAGCATTGGCAGATGAGCAGGCCGTGTTTAAGGTCTTAAGCAATCTGCTTAATAACCAGGGAGAAAAATTTTCCCCAGAAGCTCTGCAAAAATTGCTTCGGTGGCGAAAGCGACGGGGTTTCCTGGTTAATGCAAAGAATGTGTTTGACTTTTCGGTATGGAAAGCATTGGGGGAAGACATGTGGGACTCTGTGGGGGTCAGAAATAAAGAAGCTACTGCCTTGAGCCCTCTCTGGCGGACTGTTCATCGAGCCGTTACCACCGCAGCGGCTCAGGCAGGGGCGCGTATTGCATTACGCGAGGCATTAGAATCATCAGCGAAAGGGGCCTTCACGGTAGGAGCGAAAGACTTTTTTGGTAAAACAACGCCTATGGTTCCTTTGGCGCCGTTGGACCCCAGTGAGGTACCGTTGCCCTTGGAGGATGACGACTCAGATCAGGGCGAACCGATGGCCGTGGATCAGCCGGTGTCGGGGGAATCATCATCGGGCAATCCAAAGAACCCGTTACAAGGGGAGTCAGGATTGCTGCCCACGGTTGTGCCATCAGCCCCTCCCCGACAAGTTCGGATTACTGACTTGCCTAAAACTGGAGAGTTTGATAACTTGACGCAGGACCAGATAATTCGGTGGTTATACAAGGAAGGTATTGCAGCTCAACAGATGATGGATGAGCTGGATAGAAAGGAAAACAGACCACAAGGATCGTCACGATCGCATTTGCTGCAACAGCTTCAAGAGCACGGCATACCTGACCCCTCACGTTGGCCCCATATTTGTAGGTTGTGTGGGTATTATGATTGTACGGAGCACCTCACTCCCGAGGGAGAGTTGCGACCGACAGCAGAGGAAGAATATCGCAAAATTTGTGCCCCCGCTACGCAACCGGTTCGACCAAAAGTGAAACCTCCGCCACCTACGTATTCTTCAATTGGATGAGGGCAAGAAGAACGGGGGACGGGGGTGATTTGGAGGGATGGGGGGGGAGGAGCGGGATCTCCTGACCCAATTAAGCGCTGGCATGGATTGATAAAGGATGCTATAATTGAAGGGGAATTTTTGGATGCCATGCCGTCTACTTTCCCAGTATCAGTATCAAGGGAGGGGGTTAAATCTTGGGTGCCGTTAGACTGGAAATTGATGAGGGAGGCTCAGAAAGCTATTGTGGCGTACGGCTTGAAAAATCCGTATGTACAAATGTTATTAGAACAAATATTCTCGGCACAAGCAATGTGCCCCTTTGACGCCCAGAAATTTGCAGATATGTTGTTAACACCCACACAGAGATTATTATGGAAGGATTCATGGAGAAAAAAGGCTGAGCACGCGACAGTGCTTAATTTAGATAGACCCCAGGACGACCCTCTCCATGCAGTAAATATAGACATGTTGTTGGGACAGGGGCGATTTGAAGAGCCTCAGCTACAGGCACGGTTGATACCCCAGATATTACAACAGTCTCAGCTTCTAGCATTGGAGGCATTCAAAGAGCTCCCTGATTTGGGCGCCCCGTCACCTCCCTATTTAAAAGTCACGCAGGGAGTGGGCGAATCTTTTGCCCTCTTTTTGGACCGCCTAAGGACGGCATTGGATAGAGCCCCTAATTTAACACCAGACGCCAGATCAGCATTGGGGGTAGATTTAGCCCTTCAAAATGCTAACCCCACGTGTAAGAAGATTTTGGTGACTTTACCAAAATCGGCCTCCCTAGTCGACATGATTGAAGCCTGCACTCGTGCTCCCTTGGTGGAGGAGGAGGAGAAGGCAAAGATTCATGCACGCACCTTGGCGGTAGCCTTGAATACCTCCAAGTCAAATTGACGTAGAGGAAGGGAGGGGGCGTGTTATCAGTGTGGAAAGATGGGTCATTTAAAACGGGATTGCCCCAAGAAAAGAGGTCAGCCACAAAACAATGCACTTCCCTCCCCATTTCCCGGGACATAGATTCATAGATACTAAGGTCAGAAGGGACCACTCTGATCATCTAGTCCGACCTCCTGCACAGCGCAGGCCACAGAATGTCACCCACCACTCCTATGAAAAACCTCACCCATGTCTGAGCTATTGAAGTCCTCAAATCATGGTTCAAAACTTCAAGGAGCAGAGAAGCCTCCCTCCAGTCAACCATGCCCCATGCTACAGAGGAAGGCAAAAAAAACCTCCAGGGCCTCTCCAATCTGCCCTGGAGGAAAACTCCCTCCCGACCCCAAACATGGCAATCAGCCAAACCCTGAGCACATGGGCAAGATTCACCAGCCAGATACCCAGGAAAGAATTTTCAATAGTAAATCAGATCCCATCCATCTAATATCCCATCTCAGGGGATTTGGCCTATTTACCCTGAATATTTAAAGATCAATTACTTACCAAAATCCCATTATCGCATCATACCATCTCCTCCATAAACTTATCGAGTAGAATCTTAAAACCAGATAGATCTTTTGCCCCAACTGCTTCCCTTGGAAGGTTATTCCAAAACTTCACTCCTCTGATGGTTAAAAACCTTCGTCTGATTTCAAGTCTAAACTTCCTGGTGGCCAGTTTATACCCATTTGTTCTTGTGTCCACATTGGTGCTGAGCTTAAATAATTCCTCTCCCTCTCCTATATTTATCCCTCTGATATATTTATAGAGAGCAATCATATCTCCCCTCAACCTTCTTTTAGTTAGGCTAAACAAGCCAAGCTCCTTAAGTCTCCTTTCATAAGACAAGTTTTCCATTCCTCGGATCATCCTAGTAGCCCTTCTCTGTACCTGCTCCAGTTTGAATTCATCCTTTTTAAACATGGGAGACCAGAACTGCACACAGTATTCTAGGTGAGGTCTCACCAGTGCCTTGTATAACGGTACTAAAACCTCCTTATCCCTACTGGAAATGCCTCTCCTGATGCATCCCAAAACCGCATTAGCTTTTTTCACAGCCATATCACATTGGCAGCTCATAGTCATCCTATGATCAACCAATACTCCAAGGTCCTTCTCCTCTTCCGTTACTTCTAATTGATGCGTCCCCAACTTATAACTAAAATTCTTGTTATTAATCCCTAAATGCATAACCTTACACTTCTCACTATTAAATTTCATCCTATTACTATTACTCCAGTTTACAAGGTCATCCAGATCCTCCTGTATAATATCCCGATCCTTCTCCGAATTGGCAATACCTCCCAGCTTTGTATCATCTGCAAACTTTATTAGCACACTCCCACTTTTTGTGCCAAGGTCAGTAACAAAAAGATTAAATAAGATTGGTCCCAAAACCGATCCCTGAGGAACTCCACTGGTAACCTCCCTCCAACCTGACAGTTCGCCTTTCAGTAGGACCCGTTGCAGTCTCCCCTTTAACCAATTCCTTATCCACCTTCTGATGTTCATATTGATCCCCATCTTCTCCAATTTAACTAATAATTCCCCATGTGGCACGGTATCAAATGCCTTACTGAAATCTAGGTAAATTAGATCCACTGCATTTCCTTTATCTAAAAAATCTGTTACTTTTTCAAAAAAGGAGATTAGGTTGGTTTGGCACGATCTACCTTTTGTAAAACCATGTTGTATTTTGTCCCATTTACCATTGACTTCAATGTCCTTAACTAATTTCTCCTTCAAAATTTTTTCCAGGACCTTGCATACTACAGATGTCAAACTAACTGGCCTGTAGTTACCTGGATCACTTTTTTTTTCCTTTCTTAAAAATAGGAACTATATTAGCAATTCTCCAATCATTCGGTACTATTTCTGAGTTTACAGATTCATTAAAAATTCTTGCTAATGGGCTTGCAATTTCAGGTGCCAATTCCTTTAATATTCTTGGATGAAGATTATCTGGGCCCCCCGATTTAGTCCCATTAAGCTGTTTCAGTTTCGCTTCTACCTCTGATATGGTAATATCTACCTCTATATCCTCCTTCCCATTTGTCATGCTACCATTATCCCCAAGATCCTCTTTAGCCTTATTAAAGACTGAGGCAAAGTATTTGTTTAGATATTGGGCCATGCCTAGATCATCTTTAACCTCCACTCTATCCTCAGTGTTAAGCGGCCCCACTTCTTCCTTCTTAGTTTTCTTCTTATTTATATGGCTATAGAACCTTTTACTATTGGTTTTAATTCCCTTTGCAAGGTCCAACTCTACTCGACTTTTAGCCTCTCTGACTTTATCCCTACATCTTCTGACCTCAATTAGGTAGCTTTCCTTGCTGATCCCTCCCATCTTCCACTCCCTGTATGCTTTCTGCTTCTTCATAATCACCTCTCTAAGATGCTGGCTCATCCAGCTTGGTCTACAACTCCTTCCTATGAATTTTTTCCCCTTTCTTGGGATACAGGCTTCCGATAGCTTCTGCAGTTTTGATTTAAAGTAATCCCAGGCCTCAACTGCCTTTAGATCCATAAGTTCTTCAGTCCAATCCACTTCCCAAACTAATTGCCTTAATTTTTGAAAGTCAGCCCTTTTGAAATCAAAAACCCTAGTTGCAGATTTATTTTTGTTAATCCTTCCATTTAGTTTGAACTGAATTAGCTCATGATCACTTGAGCCAAGATTGTCCCCTACAACCATTTCTTCTATGAGGTCCTCGCTACTCACCAAAATTAAATCTAAAATGGCATCCCCTCTAGTCGGTTCAGCAACTACTTGATGAAGGAATCCATCAGCTATCGCATCTAGGAAAATCTGAGCCCTATTATTATTACTAGCACTGGTCCTCCAGTCTATATCTGGGAAGTTAAAGTCTCCCATGATCACGCAGTTTCCATTAGTATTTACTTTATTAAAGACATTAAAAAGGGCTCTATCCATAACCAAATTAGATCCCGGAGGTCTATAGCACACCCCAAGCACTATCGCAGGAGAGGCTTTACTAGTTTTCTTCCCCAATGTAATTTTTGCCCAGACAGACTCTGTCTTATCCATTGCATCACTTCTTATTTCTTTACATTCTAACTCATCGTTGATATACAATGCTACTCCACCCCCTTTACCTTTGTTTCTGTCTTTCCTAAACAGCACATACCCTTCAATACCTGTAGTCCAGTCATGACTACTATTCCACCATGTTTCTGTTATCCCTATAATATCTGGTTTCACTTCCTGCACCAGTAGCTCTAGTTCCTCCATTTTGTTACCTAGACTCCTCGCATTGGTGTACAAACATCTTAATTTTTGCTGTTTGGCCTCGCTCACATTTTGTACCCTATTAGGCACAGTCATTCTACAGCCAGTATAACCTATTAGACTAGTATTCACACCGCCCTCGCTCCTTATATACATTCTCCTACCCATGGCTGTATCCTTTCTTACTTCATCTTCTTCCCTCTCAATGCTAAAATCTGGCGTGGAGATTTTCTGGACATCTCCCATCCATCTCCCCCCAATTCCTAGTTTAAAGCTCTCTTTATCAGTTGTGCCAGCCTCGATCCTAGAAGTCTATTTCCTTCCCTACTCAGATGAAGTCCATCCCGAGAGAACTGACCTCTGTCCGTGAATGCCTCCCAGTGGCCATACATCCCAAAGCCCTCCTTATAGCACCACTGCCTAAGCCATCTGTTGACAGTCATAATCTTGTCACACCTTTGTTGCCCTTCTCTAGGAACAGGAAGGATCCCGCTAAAGATCACCTGAGCCTCAATTTCCTTAAGCGTCTTCCCCAGCCTAGCATAGTCTCCCTTGATACTTTCCAGCGAGAATCTGGCTGTATCATTTGTTCCCACATGAAGGATAATTAGGGGATTCTTTCCCGCTCCCTTGAGGATCCTTTTCAACCTCAGGTCTACATCCCGTATCTTAGCACCCGGAAGACAGCACACCCTTCTATTCTCAGGATCAGCTCTAGTTACAGGCCTGTCTATTCTTCTCAATAAAGAGTCCCCGATCACATAGACCTGCCTTTTCCTGGTGACAGTGCTATTCTCCAGTCTCTCCCCTGTTCCCTCTGGCTGCAAGTTCTTTCCATTCCTATTTTCCCTTACAATTCTCTTCAACCCATCCTGTATCCTCCTGGGGCTCATATTTGGTGTAGTCTCCCTTGACTCTTCCCCTTTTCTATAGGGCTAGCCTCTCTTCTCTTCTTCCTTACCCTTCCACCTTCAGCGACTACCTGCTGAGCCCCTTCTTCATTTTCCAACTCTGCAAACCTGTTCCTAAGCTCTATTTCTCCTTCACTAGCCCGTCTTTTTCTCTGCCTGGTTCTTTGAGTCACATGTTTCCACTGACCACTTTCCTCATCCAGTCTCTCCTCAAAATTCCCCAGCCCTGCTTCCATCTGTGAGTCTGAGCTTTTCCCTTCAGATACCTCATATCTTTGCTCCATCATCTGCTCAAACCCCTTCCTAAACTCAACCAGACTTTCCACCTGCATCTCCAAACCTCGGATCTTTTCCTCCATCAGCTCTATCAGACGGCATTTCATGCAGACAAAACTCTTACCGGTTCCTCCTCCCTCCAGGATCATGTACATACCACAGCTTCCACATCCAGTCATCCTCAATGTGTCTTTCACTGCAGGAGTCACTCCCACAGCTGCCTCTGTATCTGTCATCTCCTTCCCACCTAAATCCTGTTAATCTGGGAAACACAAGCCACACCAAAAAGACCACCCCCCCAGCAAAAGCAAACCCCAAACAAGCACCACAATCCAAACTCCCACTCAAACTCCCCTGTTTAGAGCTCTGTTTGCTAGCTCCTGTGCCGCTGCAGCTGTCTGTGCCGCTGCCTGACTGGCTGGCTACCTTTTTTAGGGCCCCTAGTCAGAAGCCCCACCCCCTAGGCAGGGCTCAGCTGCTCTCTCAGCACAAAGCCCCACCCCCTAATCAGGCTCAGCTGCTCTCCCAGCACAAAACCCCTACACACACACAAATACAAATACAAATACTAAAAATACAAAAACAAGTACAACTACCTTCTCCTCCCACAGAACTCCCACTCAAACTCCCCTGTTTAGAGCTTTGTTTGCTAGCTCCTGTGCCGCTGCAGCTGTCTGTAATGACATGTAATCGATGTGAAAAATTCGGTCATAAAGCTACTGAGTATCACTCCCGGTTTAAAAAAGATGGGACCCCTTTGTCGGGGCCGGGAAACGCCCCGCAGAGCGCCAGCCAGCAGGGCGTGAGGACAAACAATACGCCGGCTGCTTGGACAGCCTCCGTGGGGCTACTTCCGGCAGTGCCGGAGTTGATTTGGCCACCGCCGCCGACGCCTCCCTAGAGAATGATAGGGTGACGCTCGTTCCATCGGTGGCATCTGGACCGCTGGGGTATGGGTTAAGCACATTGTTAATAGGTAGATCATCCGCCTCCTTACAGGGGCTTTTTGTGCTTCCAGGGCTAATTGATGCTGATTATAGAGGGAACATTGGGATTATGGTAGGAGCTATATGACCGCCTATTACAATAATGGCCGGAACCAAAATTGCACAATTAATACCCTTTCGTGCAAATGTTCCTGTGAAGTCATCCCAGATAAGAGGAACTGGGGGCTTCGGGTCGTCCAGTCAGGTAGACCCCACACCACTAACAACGGCATTTGTTCTGCCAGTGGGACAAGATCGTCCCACTAGATTAGTTCAATTTAAGGGCCCAGATGGTGATTCTTTCGAGCATCAGGTCCTTATCGATACTGGGGCAGATGTGACGGTGTTGCCCCTGCAGGGTTGGCCGGTGACATGGCCACTTCGACCGGTAACCACACCTCTTCAGGGCATTGGCGGACAGCGTGAGCCCATGCTAAGTGAATTTTTTATTGACATTATTGATGCTGCCGATAATGCATTGAAGGGGTCAGTCCGCTCTTTCCTTGTTGATACAACTATTTGGTTGTTGGGGAGGGATTGTTTGAGTCAATGGGGGGTGGTGATTAGCTCCCCCCCTTTCTACTAGCGGCCGCTGAGGAGCGGCCAATCCTGGCATTGGAATGGAAATCCGATGAGCCAATTTGGGTTGCTCAGTGGTCGCTGCCAACAGAAAAACTTGCCGCATTAACAAAACTAGTAGAGGAGCAAATACGTCTTGACCGTCTAGAACCCTCAGTTAGTCCATGGAATACACCTGTATTCACTATCCTAAAGAAATCAGGAAAATGGCGTTTGCTCCAAGATCTGCGTGCCATTAATGCTATTGTGGTCGACATGGGTACTTTACAGCCCGGTTTACCTGCCCCATCCATGCTCCCATCGGGGTGGCCATTACTAATCATTGACCTGAAGGATTGTTATTTTACTATTCCATTACACCCGAGAGACAGAGAGCGCTTTGCTTTCTCTATTCCGATGGTAAATCGTGAAGCACCTTCCGTACGGTATCAGTGGAAGGTTTTGCCCCAAGCAATGAAAAATTCCCCTACCATCTGCCAGCTCTTTGTTGCATGGGCAATACGCCCAATCCGAGTGAAATATCCCCAATGGAAAATATATCATTACATGGATGATCTTTTATTTGTGGCACCAGTAGCTTTTGAACCCATGGTTATAACACAGATCACCTCCACGTTAGCAGAAGCTGGTCTGTTTGTGGCCCCAGAAAAGGTTCGGACTAAAGCCCCTTTTTTGTATTTGGGACTTCGAGTCACTGACTGCACCGTACGCCCCCAGCAGTTGAAAATTTCTCCTCATGTTTGCACACTGTATGATGCCCAGAAACTGCTAGGTGAACTGCAATGGCTCCGCCCCCTTTGTGGCATCACAAATCAGAATATACTTTCTCTTCTTCCTTTATTAGAAGGGGGGAGAGCCCCGGGAGATAAACGACAACTGTCGGTATTACAGAAGCAAGCATTACAACGAATAGGGCAGAAGGTGGGGGATGGTTATTCCGGGAGATATCGGGAAAACTTACCCCTCGTGGTAGCGGTCTTTAGCCTAGATGCAGTATTGGAAGCGCTATTATTTCAGTGGGATACAAGGGATAAAGACCCCCTAGTTGGTTTAGAATGGATATTTCCACCGTGTAAAAATGTGCGTACGGTAAATTCCAGAATTGAGGCAATAGCCATGCTAATAGTGCAAGCTCGGAAAAGAGTAACTGTAATGACAGGAATTGATCCGCATCAGATCTTGTTGCCATTTTCAAAAACGATGATTACACATCTGTTGCTGTATAACACTGTGTTTGCTGTTGCCCTAGCAAATTATCAGGGACAATTGAGTTGTCATTACCCTCCCCACCGCCTGTTTTCTTCCCCGTTGCAGTTGGAAAAACACCTTATGAGACAGGAGAATCCAGTGACAGGAATAACAGTATTTACTGATGCGGCTGGGCGAACAGGGAAAGTAGGGATAGTCTGGTGGGATGGACATATTGGGCCCATAAGAAGGTTATTAGCGAGGGGTTGGTACAGATATTAGAACTCCTAGCTATACTTTTGGCATTTGATCACTGGAACCAAGAATCGCTCAACGTGATGAGCGATTCTAAATATGCCGTGGGGTTAGTAAACAGGTTGGAGAGAGCTATGCTGGGAAAGGTTCATAATCCAGCATTCCAACAGATACTCTTGCGCCTCTGGCATCGACTCAATGGAAGAAGGTATCCATATTTTGTAGGCCATATAAGGAGCCATACTGGCCTGCCTGGATACTTAAGCACGGGCAACGAGCAGGCGGATGCACTGGTGGGAACCGTGGTAGTACCTAATCAGTTTGAGCAAGCTCGCCTGTCTCATGGATTTTTCCATCAATCTGCGAAAGCCCTAACACAACAATTCTCTCTACCTATATCCCAGACCCGAAGTATTGTAGCCTGTTGCTCAGAATGTAATAGGTTGACACCCACCTTTCCCGCCGGGGTTAATCCCTGAGGTCTAGAGGCTTTAACATTATGGCAGTCAGATGTCACCCAATATAACCAATTCGGAAAGCAGAAATACATCCATGTGTCAGTAGACACCTTCTCTGGAGTTATCTGGGCTACACCCCACGTGTCCACGGGCATAAGGAAGTGATAAAACATTGGCAGGCATGTTTTGCTGCATTAGGGGTGCCCCCATCGATAAAAACAGACTATGGAACTGGATATGTGGCCAGGCGCACCGCAACCTTTTTGCAAATGTGGGGGATAACACACAAAACAGGAGTGCCAGGCAATTCGACAGGCCAGGCCATTATTGAACGATCTCATAGTACTTTGAAAAGAAAGTTGGATAAGCAGGCACGAACTGGACAGGATGCAGTAGTTCAGACACCAGCTGGGCGTTTAGCTAAGGCGGTATATGTCCTTAATTGGTTACATCCTAGTAGTGCGGATAATAATCATGTTCCAATGCAAAGACATCTAGGAAGTATTAGGATAGAACATGAGCAGAAGAAACCTAAGGTGAAATGGTTTGATTATGCCTCTCAACAATGGAAGGGGCCAGCACAATTGCTAACCTGGGGACGGGGTTATGCTTGTGTCTCCCTTGATGTAGGTCCTCGGTGGATACCTGCGAAGTGGGTGCTTCCCTGGATAGAGATCCTGGGAAAAGATGAAACTGCTGTTCCTGTTGATAGCCCTATGGCTGCTTTGGCCGGCCTCTTCTCTCCCTACTCGAATTGATCCACGCCAGAATGTGTGGGTAACATGGGCAAATCAGACGGGTAGTCATCATTTTGTTTGTCAATGGCAACACCAACAGACCCCTTTAGCACATGCCTTATTGGTTACCCTAGTATAAATCTGGAAAGGTTCCGAGGTTATGTAAATAATAATACTCTTTTACAATCAAGTAATTATAATCATACTAACATTAATGATACTTGTTATAAAATGTATAATGGAGCACCAGGAGCACTATGCCCGGGAGTAGCTTGGGAACTCCTACAGGGAACTATTATAAACTCATTAAACCGATCTTTGTATAATCCCCCACAAGAGTTAACCTTATTGGGGTCCCTACGATTAATAATACTAATAATTATTCGATGGGTTGCATTGAGTTTGGAGGGCAATTTCCTGTATTATATTACAAGTATGGATGGAAGATGGATATGTCAATGTATCATAATATGCAAAATCTCACTCCTGTAGCTTCGTTTGTGGCAGGCAATTATTGTCACGCTGGTGGGGCTAATATAGGTCTTCAACTACCCCCTAAAGGAATTTGGAATAATGGGTCTGCAAAGGCCTTACCGCCGGGTACCTTCCTTATTTGCGGGAATCGTGCCTGGTAAGGTGTTCCTAGTTACCCTATAGGCGGACCATGTTATTTGGGCAGGCTTACGCTTTATGCCCCTAGTCGTAGAATACGTAGTCAACAATCAAATCGTACAAAGAGGGCACGGGAAGATTTTACCCCAGATTGTAAGGATACGGTGACTTTTTGGGACACTCCTTCAAAGGTATTTGCAGCGTTTCTTGCCCCTGGTGTTGTTACTATGGAAAATGCTTTTAATTTAGAGAAATTAGTGTGTTGGAGTATTAAACAGTTTAATTTAACTTCAGAAATATTAACTGCGTTATTAACTGATGTAGATAGCATTCGCCATGCAGTTTTACAAAATCGTGCTGCAATTGATTTTTTGTTATTAGCAGATGGACACGGATGTGAAGATTTTGAGGGTATATGTTATAATTAGTCAGATCATTCTCACTCTGTTCATTACTTGCAAAATTAGAACAAAATATTCATAAGCTGACAAAGGAGACCAACCCTATTTGGGATTGGTTGTTGGGATTTGGATGGCCTGTTTGGATAACATCGTTGTTGCACACCCTTTTGTTAATTGGTATCTGTATTTGTATAGTTTGTTTGTGTGGTCCATGTATAATTCAATGTATGCATTGGGGAATGTCACGGATGATTCAAGCTGCTTTTAAACAAAAAGGGGGAGATGTGGGAAATGCCGAGTATCAGATGTTTTAGAAATGTGTACCAAGTAATGGAAAAGAACAGAACAAGAGGCGGGGCTGTGGGTAACAAGTTGAAGGACAAGGCCAGAAAACTTTGGCTGAACTGAGGACTAATGATATAAGCAGCACCTGAGAGTCTTCACCACCACAAGATAATGGAACCCAAAGATAAGAACGATGAGAACATTGGGTGATAAACAACAGAAAAGGAATAAACAAGTGCTGTATATATATGGCTGTGGGAAGGGAAATAAAGTGCTTTTTACCAGCAACTGTTTCAGTTGTCCTGTAAGCCAGCCTGCTAGCAGCAACAGCCAGCAGTGCCCCTCTGCCATGTACATTGGTCAAACTGGACAGTCTCTACGTAAAAGAATAAATGGACACAAATCAGACGTCAAGAATTATAACATTCAAAAACCAGTCGGAGAACACTTTAATCTCTCCGGTCACTCTATTACAGACCTGAGAGTGGCTATCCTTCAACAAAAAAAGCTTCAAAAACAGACTCCAAGGAGAGACTGCTGAATTGGAATTAATTTGCAAACTGGATACAATTAACTTAGGCTTGAATAGAGACTGGGAATGGATGGGTCATTACACAAAGTAAAACTATTTCCCCATGTTTATCCCCCACCCCCACTGTTCCTCAAACATTCTTGTCAACTGCTGGAAATGGCCCACCTTGATTATCACCACAAAAGGTTTTCTTCCTTCCCCTGCCCCCTTTCCTGCTGGTAATAGCTCCTCTTAAGTGATCACTCTCCTTACAGTGTGTATGATAAAACCCATTGTTTCATGTTCTCTGTGTATATAAATCTCCCCACTGTATTTTCCACTGAATGCATCCGATGAAGTGAGCTGTAGCTCACGATAGCTTATGCTAAAATAAATTTGTTGTGGCACCTTAGAGACTAAGTACTCCTTTTCTTTTTGTTTGTAGTTTGTACACCCAGGAAAGCTCAGTGCAGACAGTGATTGGGAGTGTCAGTGACTGACAGCTTCTAGTCCCCAGCTTTCTACCTGCATGGCTGAGGAGACCAAGTGTTACTACACCGTAAGTCACATGGTGAGGTAGTAGTTCAGCTAGGCATTTGAATAGAGGGTTTTCCTCATTACCAGCCCTTTGCTGTGACCAGCATCTTACATCCACCCTCTATTACTTCAATACACTTCTGGGAGCAGAGCCTAAGGTTATGTAAATTAGGACCCGCCAAGGATCTGAACCCTTGATCTCAGTTATTCATGTAAATCCAGAGTAAACCCATCAACTTCAATGGATTTCCACCACTGCAGCTACATGCAGCATTTGGCATTCTGCGTATGGTGTGCTATGGGTGCCCTTAGCATTCAGGTTCTGATCCAAAGTCCACTGAACTCTGTAGAGACACTCCTGTTGATTTCGTTGGGTTCTGGATCAGATCCCTGGACAAGAAGCTTGACCGTTAACCCATGTAGCTTTCCTTTCACTTGTCAGATCTTCTGCTATTCCCCATTAACATGTAACCCCAGCCCACGGCACCAGCAGGGTGCCAGCAAATAGTGCCTTAGCTCTGGGGGAGGAGGGACCTCGGGAGGAAGATTTCAGAGACTAGGCACCAGAATGCAGTAGTTTCTGATTGAAGCAGCAGTGATGAGGGGATAGGATATGGGGAGCTGTGGTTGGGCTGCAGAGAGTCAGGGAGCAGGATCCCTAGATGCTAGAGGTACTAGCAGTTTCAGAACACAGAGGTACCAAAACAGCATTTTCAAGGCCTTATTGCCGTGCTGGCAGGGCAGACTCAAATGAGAAGAAAGCCAGGTTCCTGTCACAGTGAGCCAACAAGCTCCAAGGGATGAGGCAATCCTGCTGAAATGCTAGCTCCCCTGAGGAAAAAAGCTATTCTAGCTTGTTAAATCACGTAAAGAGCAGCCATTCCTTCAACCCCATGCACAGAGTGGACGGCACAATGCAGACTGACTGCAGAGACAGAACTCTGCATTTCTCATTATAAGGCTTGACGATCAACTGTTCCAGCAGCCCAGGGTGTGGGGCATCTAGCTCCGAAACCATGAATAAAATCAGAGCCAAGTGTAGTTTTGCACTTCAAAAGCGACCTCGGTGGGGAAACAGAAAGTGCCTCCTTTTTTAGTGCTTTGTGATGTATTCAAAAAGCCTGATTTCCCCCCCCCCTTATAAAAAGGGGTTTGCTAGAAGCCTCCTTGGAGATTCAGGGAAGAAGACTGACTTCTCACCCCTTGAGAAGTCACCAAATGACATTAATAGGCAGCAGGTTTAAAAAACAAAAAAAACAAAAACCAAAAAAACCAAAAAAGTATTTCTTCAAACAATGCATAGTCAACCTGTGGAACTCTGCCAAAAGCTGTTATGAAGGCCAAGACTATACAGGGGTCAAAAAAAAAAAAAAAAAAAAAAAAAAAAAAAAAAAGACCTAGGTAAGTTCATGGAAGACAGGTCCATCAATGGCTATTAGCCAGGATGGTGTCCCTAGCCTCTGTTTGCAAGAAACTGGGAATGGGTGACAGGGGATGGATCACTTGATGATTACCTGTTCTGTTCATTCCATCTGGGGCACCTGGCACTGGCCACTGTTGGCAGACAGAATACTGGGCTAGATGGACCTTTGGTCTGACCCAGTATGGCCGTTCTTATGTTCTTGATGGAAGATGCAGGGATATTGAATCCCTAACAGAGAGCTTGTCTTGCAGCTGTTCTTAGGCATTTAAGTTTAATAAGCATTTTCAAAAACAACAAAAGAACAATGCTTGAAGTCTGAATTCAAAGCACTTCGCTCAATCAGGTTTTGTTTGGTTGGTATCTGTGATATTCTTACTAGTTTTGCTATTGTCTATCGAGTCTTTAGGAAAAAGAGGTCAGCAAGACCCCATTACTAATGTAAAAAGAGCAAAACACCCTTTGAGACTTGTTTAATCATCAAAATCAGCAAGAGAAAGCACAATTTTCCTGCACACAGGGTCACCTGTAAGCGATGACAAAAGACATTACCTCATCCAGCTTGTCTCTCAAAGTGTCAATAAACTTTGAGAACCTGTGTCATTGAGAAGTGTCTCGGAAGAAGTTTATAACAGGACGTGAAACTGCAAACATTGTCATTTTTATAGTCAAACATCTTCCTCAAATGTTTCAGATTCTGGGAATCCCCTGAAAGTTTGCCGACAGCTGTCCAATTTACAACCAGCATTATTCTTTTTACTGCACAGATAAGAGAATATATTATTTCTGTTCCCGATGATCTTATCTCTCCCAGCTGTCTAGGATTTTCAGGCAACTTGTCCTGAAAGACTGTTAGGGGAAACTGAGGCATAGTGTGATGCGACTTGCCCAACCTCATACCACAGACTAGTGGCAGCGCCAGTAAGAGATCACAGGAGTGATCTTTGCTGCTGCCTTCCAGAGGCAGCACAGAACTTGCAACCCAAGAGAAGGAGAGGCTAGAGTGGCTGCAAGCCACTTTTGTGCCTTCCTGATCATGGGTTATTCCGAAGCCTTTGGCATAGCTCCACTGGGGACCTGTCCGAGTTATGCATCCTCCCCAGGCTGTGCTAGTGGCCACAGCGCTGCCCAGAATCTCAGCATCCCTTCATTCTGTGGCCCCATGCCCCAGCCCAGTCCCTAACACAGGGGTGGGCAAACTACAGCCGAGGGGCTGCATCGGCCCTTCAGACATTTTAATCCAGCCCTTGAGCTTCTGCCAGGGAGCAGGGTCAAGGGCTTTCCCTGCTCTGTGTGTACTGTGACTCCGTGCAGCTCCTGGAAGCAGTGGCATGTCCCCCCTCCGGCTCTTACACATAGGGGCAGCCAAGGGGCTCCGCACACTGCCCCAACCCCAAGCACCGCCCCCACAGCTCCCATTGGCCAGGAACCATGGCTAATGAGAGCTGCGGGGGCGGTGCCTGCGGACAGGGCAGCATGCAGAGCTGCCTGGCTGTTGCTCCGCCTAGGAACTGGAGTGGCCCCAGCCTGGAGCCCCTTCCCGCACACTGAACTCCTCATTTCTGGACCCATCCCAGAGCCTGCATCCCAAGCCAGAGCCCTCACACCCCCTCCACCGCCCCCCAACTTCATGAGCATTCATGGCCTGCCATACAATTTCTGTACCCAGACATGGCCCTTGGGCCAAAAAGTTTGCCCACCCCTGCCCTAACACCCCCAACCCGCATGCCTGTACTTGCGAGGGCATTCTTATAGGTACAGCTGTCCTCCACAGTGCTTGCACTGGGGGGAATCCTCTCCTGACCAGATCCAGGGCTTTTAGAGCCCCTTTCCCACATCTGCTCTAGATCCTTTATACCAGTTAAAAGAGCAGTGGAAATCTCACCCCACAGGTCCTACTATTATTTAACTAGCAATAATAAATAATAATAACATGCAGGGAAGCTTGTGGGGAAGTTATGATACACTAGACATATTGAAGGCAATGCAATAAGGTACACAGGTCGAGGTGTTTGTTCCATCTGAGCGAACCAGTGCAGCCTTGTTGCTCCCCCAGCACCTGATGACAATAAAGGCAAGTTCACTCATTTCCCTCTCCAGTAGGATGGTTTCCACCTGTTCATGCAGCACCGCGTGCCTTGGCAGAAAGAGTGAGGGAATGATGCTTTTGAAGTACAGCTATGACTGGCCTCTTGTCAGATAGAGATGTGACACAGTTCTCTTCTCCATGCAAGGCTGGTCAGAAGACACATGGCCAGCTAGAGGGAAATCAGAACTCTCCCCACTGGGTTCAGAGCTGGAGTCTTTATCTCACCCCAGGAAGAGCAGGTATGGAGGAAGGAAGAAATCAGGTAAAGCAGACAAGGCAGGACCCCTAAAGGAAACACGAGGAACGGATGCTTGCCCCCAAATTGCACACCTTGTCATAACTGGTAGACCTGGGAGAAAAACATTTCAGGTGATTTTTTTTTGGCGGGGTGGGGGAGGTTTTCTACATTTTCATCATTCACCAAGAAAATTCCAGCTTTTCCAAACAACAAAAGTTAAACTGAAAACCAAACTTTCAGTTTTAGAAAAATTTTCAATTAAAAAACCATTTGTGGTTAAAAGAGCCAGATTTGGGTTTTTTTAGAAATTTGAATCAATTAATTTTCCCATGAAAACTCTAGATTTTGATGAATAGCTATTTTAATTTTGACCAGCTAGAGTAGGTACTGAACTACTGCTGTCCCTTTCAGGGCTCATAACATCATACAGCCCCATTCACAAAAGTGGGTCTTGAACATCCACGTAGGTATGACGAGACTGAGCTTCAGGAGTCTGATGGAAGATTAAGGGAAGGTTTGGGTTTGGTCAGTCTCTACATGTGCATGGGTGTCGGGTATCATAGGCAGGGGTAGGCTGTGCCTCCCCAAACAGCCTAAAGTGGCCCTACCCTTGCTTCACGCCCAGGCCAGGCCCCCTCTCTGTGGTGCCCAGCACCCTGGCTGGCCTGCCTCCTGGTGGGACTCAGGGTGGCTGGTGCCGCAGCCACACCGCGTGGAGCCCTGGGGCTTGTGGCACTGCCATTCAGAGCACCAGGGCTGGGGCCTTGTCCCCCAGCCACTGGGGTCCAGGCCACGGTGCCAGTGCTCTGGGCTCCTGCAAGGGAAGGAGGGGGAGAGAGGGGGGCAGGAGGGGAGGGGTGTGGCCTTGGGGGAGGCTGGCCCCTCCCCTTATGGCTGGGTCACCAGCTGCCCATGTATGTGAGCATTCAAGACTCACCATCCCAGAGAACCCCCTTACAGCAAGACTCAGCACTGCAGCATGCCCACCTCAAACTTCCCCACCTCATTCTTCAGCCCACTCCAGCTATAGATATGACTTGGCTCTGCAGCCAAGTCATTTCAGAGCACAACACCTCTTCCAAGTAACAGAGGCCCCAGTCCAAGATCATCAGAACAAAGTCTTCAGTCCTGAGGGTGTCAGCCTTCAGCCCCCTTCCTTACAGGCAAGCTTCCAGCACCAATAGATTATCTCACTGTCTACTCACCAGCTCTGGGCACCAATCAACTTAGCCAGCCAGGTCAGCTCTAGCCTGCTACTAATTTCTAGCTGAAGCCCAGCTTCTTGCCCAGCATCGCCAGGGCCCCCCCAATCCTCAACTGCTAGGCCTGGGCTTTCCTCTTTTTAAGCGCTGCATGGGTACAACAGGGTGGGGCTCATTGAACAGGGCTGACTGGCCCAACACCCCCTCCGTTACAATGGGGATCAGAAATGCGATAGAGGGCTCTTCAGTCTAGCACAGAAAGGTTTACCAAGACCCAACAGCTGGAAGTTGAAGCTAGACACATTCAGACTTGAAACAAGGCACAAACTTTGAAAAGTGAGAGTAATTAACCATTGGGAAAAACTTATCTGAGGTTAGTAGTGGATTCTCCATCACTGGAAATTTTAAAATCAAGATTGAATTTTTTTCTAGAAGCCTGCCCCAGTTCAAACAGGAGTTAATTCGGGGAATGTCCTTCCTTAGAGGTTTTCAAGGTTAGGCTTGACAAAGCTCTGGCTGGGATGATTTAGTTGGGGATTTGGTCCTGCTTTGAGCAGGGGGTTGGACTAGATGACCTCTTGAGGTCCCTTCCAACCCTGCTATTCTATGTTCTCTGACCTGTGTTATGTGGGAGGTCAGACTAGATGACCACAGTGGTCCCTTCTCACCAGTTTGAATCCAGTTGTGATCAAGAGCCTTTACCATCTAAAAGATTCACTGGCCTGTATGAAATGATTTTTCATCTTTATCCCCATCACAGAAACTACAAACCAAGGACTGAAGGAGCCTTAAGACTTAACTATTGTTTCCCCTTTGGAGATGGTTCATCCAATACAGACCTGAGGCACCTCATTGGGAGCTGTGCAGGAAGGCTGAGACACTGTTTTGCGGTTCTCCCTCAAGGGAGGATTTTGGTAGTCTTTCTTGTGCCTCTCACTTAGGCTAAATTCATAGCCTCCTCCACTCCCCCTACAGTTACTGGTAAACACATCAGTACTCTTATATAACTCATATTGAACTTGTGGAGCTCACTGCCACAATAAAGTGGCAAGGAAGAGACCATTGCAGAGTTCCAGAAAGGATCAGGTGTTTAGATAAGTGAGGAGAACACCCCCATGACATTAGACAGGATATAATATTCACAAGGGATATAAACCATCATGCTTCAGCTGACTGCTTCCTGCTTGAAGTCTGGAATAAGTGTCCTTATGGAAAAGTTATTCCATAATTGTGCATCATGGAGTTCCTTGTACTTTCCTCTGACATATCTGGTCCTGGACTGTCAGAGATGGGATACTGCTCTGATTTACTACAGCCATTCCTATCAATCTGTTTCTCTGCCAATTCCTACCACCCCACCTGCATACAAATATGGCCTACTGCTATAATATGACCTGGCTTGGCTGCACCTAGGATAGGCTCAGAGGGTTTGTCCTAAGAAATTCTTTCAAAAATTACCATTACAAACCCCCTGAAAACAAAGGGATTGTGCAATAAACTCTCCCTTATTTAAAAAAAAAAAAAAAGTGGTGAAGCAAAATTCAGTTGCAAACAGTCAGGAAGTCTGAAAGCTCTAGAACCTAGCAGCACTCACCAAGCTATTGCTGTCAGTCACACACCGTGTCCTTGCTGCCAACATGGGGTGTGGCGGGGCTTACAGTGAGATAACTAACGCATGACAGTTATTGCCCTGTAAAATCCTAGTGGAGACAAGGCAAAGTTAACACTGATCTTACCTAGTCTACTTCATGGGAAAACTCCAGCGTCTTCTGTCCACTAGGGTTTTACAACACGCTAAAGCATGTGAGTTACCAGATCGTAAAACCACCTTTTTTTTTTTTAAAAAAAAAAAAAAAGCAGCGAAGCCAAAGCCACAATCCGGCCGTTAGGAAGGATCATGAATCAGAACTTTGACAGCCCTTTGCATTTTAAGTGGAAGGAAAGCTGTGTTACTTCCTGGCACATTGCTAGCAGGGACCATAGCAAGGTGAAACTCACTAGTGCGGTGCCTCCTGCTGGTTGTCTGGGAATTAGCCCTTTCCAGCCTTCAGAGCACCCTCTGCAGGCCAGTGTCTCACCTGCCACTGGCCCCGTGTCCCTCCCAGACCCTGGTGCCTTTTCCCTAGGGGTTCTGCCCCTGCAGTACCCCACCATGCTCTGGGTCTCCCCTCCCAGGGGAACCCCCTACCCTCTAAACCTACCTTGCCTCAGTGGCTACTCCAGTCATCATCTAGCCCCCACTCACTGGGGCAAACTGCAGCATAACGACCACTCATCATTGGCAAGGAGGTTGGACCAGCTGCCTCTGCCTAACCCCAGGCTGTACCTCTGCAGTCCCAATACCTGAATAGCCCTTCACCAAGGCCTGCAGCCTGAGGGTTTACCAGGCTGGAGCTCCTCAGCTCTCTTTGCCTTTCCCCTCCACTGCTCCAGGTACATGCTCTCAGTAACTAGTCCTTCCCCTTCCAGGGCTAGAGTGGGACTCCTTCAGCTCCTGGCCCCCAGCCCTCTTATCAGGGCCAGCTGAGCACTAATTGAGCTGGCCACACTTGTGGTCAGTTATTCAGGTGCTTTCACTCCTTTTCCCAGCCACAGCCCTCTCCAGGGCTGCTTTTACTATTGGCTACCCTGGGCAGCCCTCTCCCACTGCTGTTTTAACCCCTTCAGGGCTGGAGCGGAGTTGGTCCGCTACAGGGACCAACACAGACAAGCTGAGGGGTGGTGGCCAAAAACGTGTGACATGTGGAAGATCCTGTATCTGGGATTTGTTTGCCAACCCCATGACTGAGTCTGCTGCAGAATCTAAGCTTTCTTTCTTTCTTTCTTTCTTTCTTTCTTTCTCCCTCACTCCTACGATAGGTAAGAAAAACTTCCAAGCATACTTCTAATGTAGAATAGTTTTAGGCCTTGTCTGTATTAGATAACTTGTAAATAATCAATCTGAAATTAATCTAGCTACACCAGTGCAAACACCGGATTGAATCAAGCTTATATTCTTTTAGTTTATTGTGTGTTTAAATGCAAATGAAACGGATTTTAGAACCACTCAATTCCACTGATGCAAGTTTGCTACCACAGACAAGGCCTTAGCATGAATAAGTGCAAACTACTGTACCCATTTAAATGGGTATTGACTCTGGAGCCTAACAATCACACTCAAGGACCATATTTTTAAATACCTCAGAGGCACAATTTTGTGACTGTATTAGTGCAGTTAATCACTCCAGTTGTGCACACAAATTGGGCAACTGAACGCACAAGTGGCCAAATAAGGGCAGACATAGCTCTTGTCCTAAAAGTGCCCAACTAGCTGCCAAGTAAGTAGCTCCTCAGATAATCCTGCGGAGGCAATGCCTGATCTGAGTGAGCTTTTTCCTAGTCACTCTCTCTCGCCCCGCTTCTCTAATAATTATGATAATAATAATTAATAGATCTTTGTTAATGCTGACACCCCAGGACCTTATAGTGGTTTTGCCCACCTGACAGCCAAGTCAGTTTCATTATCCCCATTTTAGAGAGAGGGAAAAAGAGGCACAGAGAACAGATGTGACTTTTTCACAGATTCACAGATTTGAAGTCCAGCAGGGACCCTTAGATCATCTTGCCTGACCCCCTGCATAACACAGGCCAGAGAATTTTACAGGGTTACCCATGCACAGAACCCAGTAACTTGTGTTTGTGTCTGTATAGCACCTAGCACGCCAGGGCCCTGATCTTGGTCGAGGCCTCCACATGCCACTGTAATGCAAACCATAATAAAGAAGTTGGCCTGATGAATGAGATGTGATTTGCAGAAGTGAAGGTGCACAAATGCATGCTCGTTTACCCATCTGATTTGCATGCATACTTACTGCCTTGCCCTGGCAGCAATTGCAAATCCTTTGTTCCCACACAAACCTGTTCTCACAAATCTGCAATTATGAACCATGATTATGAGGAGGCTTGTAGCTTCCGCCCACTGAAGAGCAGCTCATCCAAGTGTCATGGGACAGGAAGGGCAACCACCTACAGAGAAGGAGAGGGTAGGCTGGCAGAGCTGGAGATATGATTCCCACTGTTGCCTATTACCTGTCCGTGCATGGCCCCAGTGGGAGGTCAAAGCTGTGGAGAGTCAGTGGGGGGTGGGGAGGGCTGTCTAAAGCAGACAACCTCTCTGTACTTGAACCCATCCAGCAGAGATATGGTACAGAGTGGAGTGCCTGTATATGCAGCTCATCACCACACTCTTTACAGAATTAAATTATACATAGTAAGGAAGGTATCAAATGCTGCTTTATTTATCACTCGCTAGAGGTCCCATTACCATAAGGTCAAGAAACTAGCTGAGTGGAGGGAGAGGAAATAACTGCAGCAGAGCAACCACAGGCAGAGAGGAGTCAAGTAAGGGTGTTTGGGGACTTAATGCTGGAGCTGACCCAGTGGCCCTGCTATGGATGCAATCTCAGACTGAACCCCAGCACAGCAAGGCTGGCTCCCAACAACATAGAGTCTCCTTTACATTTGAGTGACATTGCATCACTGTGTCGTGACACTGAAACAACATATGTGTCATCAGGAGGTGCCACGTGGGACAGAGGGGCCTGGCGCTTCCCTGCAGCCCTCCTGGAAGATCCCTGCTGTCTGGCAGCCTGTCCCACCTGAAGCAGTTGGCATCTGACTTATTGGCCATCAGGCGTAGCATGGACCCAGGAGTCTGACCCCTATGTCATGCCTGCTCCTGCTTTTCCACTCTTCCTAAGGGGAGCTGCATGAAGCTAGAGTAGAGATGAGAGTAGACACAAATCCAGATCCCAGTGTTCCGAGCTCAGATCCAGGATTTCAGTTCAGGCCTGTCGCAAACCTGACTACAGCACCCCACTCCCCAGTCCCTGCTGAGCCCCACAGGCAGAGACAGATGTGCTGGGGCAGATGTTTCTGCTTCTGACAAGAATGCTGCCTCCCCCATGCCCTTTAGCTGAAATGACACATTACCCAAGGCATGAAGGGCAGCTGCTGCTAGCTTAACCCTCTTTGCTTCCAAAGTTTTTTTTCCACCAAATGCATCCGATGAAGTGAGCTGTAGCTCACGAAAGCTTATGCTCTAATAAATTTGTTAGTCTCTAAGGTGCCACAAGTACTCCTTTTCTTTTTGCGAATACAGACTAACACGGCTGCTACTCTGAAACCTCTTTGCTTCATTGCAGCCCCTTCCTTTATCTCAGGGCGCCTGTGAAACCCAACACCTCTCCCATCTGCTGGCAGGTGGGTAGGCTTGAAAACACGGCTGCTTACAGCTAGTCACAGCAAACTATATGAGACCGTAGCAGCGACACTGACAGAGCTGGTCCAGATAGGCAACTAGCCTCTGGCTGAGAAGAGCCCAGCGTGCTATGGAGGGGATGGGTAAGGTTTGGTGTGCACACTCCAGTGCAATGCAGTTAGCCGCTGCATCAGGATATCAGTTCCCTTATCTCTGTCCTGGCCAGGGCATGCTCAGAGGAAACTTCCCGTCATGTTCCTCCCAGCCATCCTTCCCGAAGACACACACACACACACACACACACACACACACACACGTGTCTGGGCAGGGTTTCCATTGCTCACACATCCTCCTTGCCTCCCCTTCCCCCCTCCCACCCTCTCCCGCCAGCTGGCATGACTCAGCAGTTTGGAGCAGATGTGCACATTGAAGCTTGGGCCTTGCAGCCCGGGAGAGGGGCCAACGGACTGGTTGTGCGGTGGTCCCAGGTGTGCCCGATCTGGCTCACCGCCTTGACAGAACAGAACAGAGTGGGTCCAAAGGAGGAATTATGCTCTTATCAGCCAGCTCCACATGCAGTCATGTCTGGCTTGATATAGCACCACAGCCTCGCATGACCTTTTCCCAGATGTTTAGACACAGAGGGACGGACGGGACAGAGCAGAGCGAGCTAGTGGCGCTCAGCTGCTCTCAAGAAAATTGCAGGAGAATCTCAGCTTTCATTTAATACTGAAAGTAGTGTGTTCCTAGCCCTGTAGGTTGCAGAGAAAAAGCTGACAAATGTGCCACAAGTTTACCCTAAAGGCTCCTCAAACTAGCAGGCAATATTTTCAGCCGGTGTAAATCATCATAGCTCCACCTGATAAGGATCTAGCCCACAGCCCCTAGTAACAGTCCAGAATATGCCTGACAGGAGAAAAACTCCAGACAGGCACAAGGAAACTAGGTTCCAACTCATGGACTTTCCTTCTCTTCCTGACCCCGCAGTATCTCCCCTCTGCAACCTTGAAGCCCTGACTCTGCAGACCTGGGGCAGCGGGGCTCCAGCAAAGAAGGGGTGTAACCTGCCAGAAACCTGCTGATCCCCCACCCCTTTATGCACTTCCTCTCCAAAGCCACCTCTTTTAGTTCCCCTCCTCCACAGGAACCTGAGGGGGGTATCATGGCCTACTATTTCCTAAAGCATATCATGTCAAGGTCTTGATTCTTGCCTTCAAGTGCTCAGTGATCTGGGCCCAAGATTCTTAAGGTTGCCTAATGCTCTGGGAAAAGGACCATTTGTCTACATCCCTTCTTCTTGAGCACAGGAGAATGGTCCACTCCAAGGATAAAGCTCAACTGTGGAGGAGACAACTCCCGCAGGAACCAGGAACCACCTGAAATCTCAGCATTTCTCACCCTGCATGCTTTCTTGGGCCTGACTCTTCTAATGAAACATAGAAATAATGAACAGAGACATAAATATAAATGAATTTAAAAAAAAAGTCCACACACAATTTTTCCCAAGAAAGAAAGAAAGAAAGAAAGAAAGAAAGAAAGAAAGAAAGAAAGAAAGAAAGAAAGAAAGAAAGAAAGAAAGAAAGAAAGAAAATCACGGATGATAGATGTTAGCACTGGAAGGTCTCTGTACCACTTTGATGGGTACAATACCTGAACCAGAAGAGAAAGAAAGTTCTTACATAGAAGAAGAGCTAACAGCTTTCTATGGGTATGATGGTAAATGGGAAGTGGCCAAGCACTGACCCAAGAATGGCCAGTCCAAGCACATGTGACCTGGCATGGATTCTTCAGAGGCTGCTTCTACTCGTTTCTCATTCCAGAATCCTGGTCAGGTTGAAGGAGGGGATCCTTGTAGGACATTATACTTGCTAGTTAATTTTCCACAATTCATTTTTCTCCTTCTGCTTCGGAGCCCCCTTCTTCTCCCCTAGGTTCTCTGAACCCTAGAAAAACCCATAGATAAACAGTTGGCCAAACCATGCTAGTAAAACATCATTCATTGTGGCTAGTGAGCGAAAAGAAACAATACTGGAACCCTGGAAACAACCAGGGTTCAACCTAGGGCCCAGATTTTCACCTGGTGTAACTCAGAGTAGCACCAATGGATTTCCTGATATACATCAGCGGAGGACCTGGCTGTAGGTATCTGCCAGGGTTGTAACATGGTTTTCTGCTGTGCCCACTCAGGCACCTCATGACACAGTTTGGACACAATCACGCTGAACTATGATTATTTTTGTAGCACAGATAGGGATGTGGCTCTGCTTTGGATGCCTGTTTTACATTAGTAATGCTCCTCAGAGTTACTCCTGATTGCACTGGTATACGTGGGAGGAGAATCAGACCCTGGGAGCTCCCCTCTAATCTTCCACTAATCAAAAGCAGGCAGTGGGGGGAGGGGAAACATAGCGTGTTGCTGCTAGCAGGCTGGCTTACAGGACAACTGACTCAGTTGCTGGTAAAAAGCACTTTATTTCCCTTCCCACAGCAATATATATACAGCACTTGTTTATTCCTTTTCTGTTGTTTATCACCCAATGTTCTCATCATTCTTATCTTTGGGTTCCATTATCTTGTGGTGGTAAAGACTCTCATGTGCTGCTTATCTCATTAGTCCTTAGTTCAGCCAAAGTTTAGTCCTCAGTCCAGCCAAAATCTTCTGGCCTTGTCCTTCAACTTGCCACCCGCAGCCCCGCCTCTTGTACTGTTATTTTCCATTACTTGGCACACATTTCTAAAACATCTGATACTCAGCATTTCCCACAATAGCGGGGTAGCAGAGACAGTAGGGCCCAGGGATTACAGATCAGTCCAGCTTTAATGAAAGTTTATCATGTTTATTCAGCAGAGAATACAGGATCTGGTGATTGTGGCTCCTCCTTCTTGATAAAGCCGTACACCCTTTCCCTGAGTACAGTGTGTACCCAATGCTGGGAAACATCCTTAACCACATACCATGATCTCAGGCAGCAGGCCCACACCGCTGTTCACTGTGGCACACCCTGCCTCTCCTAAGTGCACTGAGCACTGTCAAAATGCCTGCTGCTGCTGTACAAATACATAACAATGTCTATGTGCACCACTGCCCTCGACCTGACAGAATGACTAGCCTGCTCAAATAGGTTTCATAGGCCTAACTGCAGAAAGAGGAGATTCTCCCACAACTCAGGTGGTAAAGAGCTGAGCTGGTTAGTTCTGAGTTCAATCCCCACTCACAGCTGGGTAGTCATAGATCCATTGCAGCCTCTAACATCGGCTTTGTATGGCTCCCAATTCTCTGCCACAGGGCGACAGCTCTGGAGCACTCCTGATACTGGCCCATCTACCCCCCAGTCTCCACACTATAATTCTTCCCAGCTAGCTAGCATCTCTGCACCCTGAAACGGACCCAGACTTCATATGCGCTGCTCCCAGGTGCCTCACATTTAAAGAACAAGGCCTGTCTGTGTAAAGAAAACCTGAGCACTCTTTTCCCCACCTTCTTGATTTTCAAGAACAGTTCTTCTGCTTGTTTTTCACATGAGAAATATCACATCTGGCCTTCTGCTGGAGAACTCCTTGGAGGACCAGAGTCCTAGAGCGGGAGCTTTCTCAGCTCCATTTGGAGAGGTCAGGGATGGCGAACCTTTCACAGAGAGAGCTCTTCTCCCAGGCATTTGTCAGAAGTTCACATGAAATCAAAGATCAAGGTTTGCCAAGCTGGCTAGTGATTTGGGAGCCCAATGTGAGACACTTTAAACTGACCTGATTTTCAGATGGGAGGTGTTTCAAACAGAGCACCCCAAATTTCAGGCACTCAAAATCACTAGTGACATTTTAAAACAATCTGGTGAGAAATCCTGTCCCAAATGTTCCTATCATAGAAATGCCATAGACCCACTAGATCCCCAGTCCCAGATCTGAACTCCGCAGCTGCCCTCATCATCTGTGGGGCTAACCCAAAACCTCAGACCTGAACTCATCGAACCCTTGGGAACGGTCAAGCCCAGACCCAAAGCCTGCTGCTCAGGCCCATCTTCGTCTGAAATGCCAGATGGCGTCTGCAGTGTCAAGCACCATGTGCTCCAGGCTCTTCGTGCTTCACCTTGTAATGTTACAGCTTTTTGCTATTGTGTCATTTCTGTTGATTTGCCTTGATGGGGTGTGTTTGTGTATATATATACATAAACACACCCCATATATATATTACACGCATGTGTGCGTGCACACACACACATATCATTTGAGTATCAGTTTCCATACCCTGCTCTCTTGCTCTCTGTATCTATATTTGAGGGTATACAAACTCATTCTCTGGCAACCAAAGCAGAAGGGTTTAGACCAGATCTGCACTAGAAAAGTTATACCTGCAAACCCTCCTAGTATAAATGCAGCTTGTACTGGCAAAGTAGTGCCAGCAAGACTGTATCTTGTAAATACAGATGGAAACAGGACCCCAAAGCCTCTCCCAATTCCCAAATATTAAGGCTTATCCCCTGTTTCAGAAAGGTCTGGCTTTCTCAGTCAGAAAGAGAGAAAAGGGAAATGGGATGGTACAGGGAACTGGTAATAGTACATAGAAAATTTGCAGCTCCAGGTCTGGTCATTAGTGGTGAAAAGTTCTTCTTACTACTATCTTTGCTGACTGGCCTATGTGAAATTTGTATGGTGGATTGCAGGCCAGTTCCTAGTGGATATTGCTGCCAAAACCCACCCCTGTAATTGGCATGAATTGGCTCTCTTGTGGGCACTCAGTAGAACGGGCAACGACTGGCTGGGCTGTGGAGGTTGAACTTCCTTAGAGATGGTCTTTCAAGGTAGGATTGAGAGCCATGTATGAGGGAGTGGGGGAAGCTTGCACTGCAGCTATGGTTGAAGTACCTGCTATGTTACTAAATAAAGGATGGTCATTCTCCAGGGCTTGCAATCTGGCACCTTTTATCAGGACTACATTCAGTTTCAAAAAGACCATAGATACAATTCTTTGAACAGGTCTCCAGATGTTGTAATGACCATCGCATCCCCCCATGGAGTGTCCCTTTCCCAGCACACCATATAATAGAGAACCCCCCATGGTGGTCTGGTAGCATTTGTCTGCCCTGTGTATGCTGTGGGTAGGCTACTAGCATGGATGCGTCTCGTTTTCTCATGGTTCCCAAAGAGCAGGCGAGTCTTGTTTGCGCTAAACACCAGACTTGATACAAGCTTCCTACCGTTCAGAGAGAAAACGTGGTAGGATTATGCATATGCACAACATAGTGCGGGTGGGTGGCTCATTCCCCTCCTGCTGGCTTCTAACAATCTCACAGTAGGCAGCAGTTGTAAGCCCCTCGACTGGTGCTGTCATCACCCCTTGGGGAATAGAGACCGTGTCATTACACGTAATGGGCCAAGAGTTGTAGGTGTGCCAGCCATGGGCAGGCAGCCACAGGCCTGATGCACTAAGGTAACACGCTCACTCAGTGTTGATTGAAACACCTTCCAGGTGCAGCTGTTTGGCTGAGTCTCCAGAGAGGGTTTGGCATTAGGTCCTAAAGTGGGGGAGGGCTGAGTTATCACTGAGGATGCAATGCAGGATACAGCCAGCATGGAATCAAGAGTCTTCCTGTTATCCCAAGTAAGAGCTGTCAGCACCTCCCTCTCCCCAGATTGACTAGGGGAGCTGCAGGGAGGACATCCCATTTCCTGTTCCCCCAGGTGTCCTCTTCTTTTTGATGCTTTGCCCTTCAAACCTTCCTCTGTGTAGCTCACACCACTTCCAGCGGCCATCTCGTGCCCCTTCCCCTGTAACCTTTACCCTGCCTCCCTCCCTTATATCATCTCCAGACCCAGGAGCTACAGGAATGTGGCCTGATAAGAGAAATCCCATGATGATTTCTGGGTGACTAAAAGAACATGGGATTTAGGACTAGAAGGGACCTCCTGGGCATTCAAGTCCAATCTGTCAAGGATGGCCATGAGACAGCGGCCAACATGCAGAGATCAGAGTAATTGCTGTAGCTATGATAAATATGAAGAGTCATGCTGGGGTCAGAGACCGGAGATCAGAGACAGTTACCAGGCTGGAATCAGGAAGCCAGAGTCAGGCTGGAGCCGGAGACTGGAGATCAGAAAGCAAGGTGAGGTCTGAAATCACAGCAGGTCAGAATTCTGCACGGTTGCCCAGCCAACTTCCTGAGGTGCTCTCCAGGGTTAAATAGTGAGCATGGCCAATCAGAAGAATGCTGTCACTCTGGACCCTATGGGCGGCACTTCCTGCAGTGCCTAATCTCCACAGTGCTCCCTGGGTGTGGCTGTGCAGGGCCTCCCAGTGGTGATGGGTGAACGTGAGCTGGTCCAGGTTCTGCAGACCTGGATTCTTGTCTCATGGATGCTTACACAGCTCCCTGCTATCATAGGCAACCCCAACATAAACTTGTCAAGCTCCATCTTTAAACCTGTTTGTTTAGGATTCCAGTCTACAATTGCTTCCATATCTCTCCATGGTGTCAATGGGTTCAGTCTATCAAACTCGAGGGCAGATGTCTTCAGTTCTTCAGACTGCTGGGCAAGTAACAAGTGCGTGGAGGAATGCATTGTCTGCTGCATGTTGTTGACCTGAATTTTATGGGTTAGTTGCTATGGCTCGCCACTGATCGCATCTGACCAGAAGATTTATAGGTTCTTGTCCAATTCAGACTCCAAGGTCCGAGAACTCAGAGAGCTCTATAATGGGAGAAGACTTGGGGTACTTGGCAAAAACATGTACACTGAGGACAATACCAAATTGATAAAAGCTTTAGTGAGATTAACAAAAGAATAATACATGCTATGAAATTTATGACTGCAAAACAGTAAAAGAATTCCAAAACTCCTGGTGGTAACATTCCTATTATAAGTACCTTCACCTAACATACTCACAGCCTTCCTTGAGGACCCAGTAATAGGAGGTGAAGGACCGGCCTTACTCCTGGCATGCCCGATAACACAATGGTTCTGGCTTCCCCAATAGTTAGGAATGCTGAGTAGTTATACTATACTACACAAGCTGAGCTGATAGTGTGATGGAAGATAGAATGATAGGTAGATAAAAAAGATAATCTATAGAATATAGGAGAACAAAGAAAAGAAAAAAGCTCTCTAAGATATCCTTCCATGGTATTTTATAGGATCCTGAGACTATGCAATTCAGGCCCAACCTACTATACCCAAATCTTATTTCCATACCCTAAGAAATTTATGGGTACCCTTATTCTATAGGTTAGTGGATTATGACACTTACTCTCTACATATTAATAAGGATTGTCTCACTCCAAAAACCTAGGCTTTCTTGGCAACTTCCAAGGTTTGTGGTGTACCCTGCGGTTACCGACGGGTTGCAGATGCCGGATAAACCTGTTCAGTGTTGTATGTAGTTTCTCCTTGCGGTTCCCCAAAGTTCAGGGACCATTTCTATCTGTGCCAAAGGTTGCCAGCCTTTATGCTGACTTACTCTTAATTGATCATACTTTTAGCTATTTAGCTGATCTTAGTGGATACAGGCCAGAAGGCTTCTTGCATTTCATAAAAACTTATTCTATGTATAATTATTAGGAAACACATATCATATGCCTCAACACATCCTAATTTCATAGGAATTAATACTGATAAAATATAAGAATCATATATGAAATGGATTAATTCAGAAAGAGAAACATATTATTTGATACGGCTGGCTGGATTAATAGGATATAACAGGTTTCAGAGTAGCAGCCGTGTTAGTCTGTATTCGCAAAAAGAAAAGCAGTACTTGTGGCACCTTAGAGACTAACAAATTTATTAGAGCATAAGCTTTCGTGAGCTACAAGTGAGCTACAAGTGAGCTGTAGCTCACGAAAGCTTATGCTCTAATAAATTTGTTAGTCTCTAAGGTGCCACAAGTACTCCTTTTCTTTTTAGGATATAACAGTTAGCAAAATAATCCTATGGGCTACAATGTCAAAAAGCTCCCCCAAACCTAGCTCAATGGGCTGACAGAGTTCAGGCATATCAGTTTCACAGTCAACAGTACACAAGGAAGTGATGTGGCCAGCATCACATCTGACTGCCCTAACCGAAGGGATCAGTATCCATTTTGCAGCTGGTGAACTGGAGAGGGCTTTTCAGTGTGAGATCAAGTAAGACTCTAGCCCATCACCCCCAGGCGTGTAGCTGAGTGCTTTAACCACTCAGCCACTGCACCTCATTGGCCTGAGCCACGGCCCACTGAAAATCCACTACTAAAAAGGCACGTGGGGTGGCTTAGCACGCTATGCATCAATTCTGTAATATAAAGACATCTTCAAGTCTAACTAGATATTCAGATCCTGGCAGCATCCACTCAACCCACCATCTGTCAGAGGTAGATGCATTGGATGCTGCTCACTTGACTGTTTCAAGTATGGGGTTTTCTGATGTATCCTTGAAATCTGAGGGCCTGTCTGCTTCTGGCTCCTAGACAGGTATGCCTTTTTACATGCACATCCACATGAGTACAAAGAAAGTGCCTTCCCAGTGAAAACTAGGTCCATATTTGTGTATATTGTACCTCTCTAGGGTCTGAAAATTAGACCCTAAAGATCCCATGGTTCTTGTTGTAAGGGAAAGGGTAAACCCCACCATCCTTGGTCAGTTTCCCTTTCGCCCACTGGTGTGAAGGAGGTCATGTACCATATGCCTGTGTATTGCCACCTCCACCCCAGAAGTGCTGCATGTTAGTGTGGTGAGGATCTAGCTTGTGAAGCTCCTTGGGCATAAAAGTGCTATCGAATAATGAAACACATTCACATCCATTATCTCCCTCAGCTGACCTCTGAATGCAGAAATCCCCAACTCAGTGGATCAAGGCTCTATCCTGGCTCACCTGTAAACCAGCATAGCTGGAGACTCTCCCCTCACCCAGCCTGGACTGTTACACAAGACACAGCCAAAGATCAGAAGGGGAGAGGTTCTGTGCGATGCCTCCAGAGTGTGGGCCCCAGGGGAGGGGGCACAAAGGTGGCTTTTCTTCACCCCCTTCTCCCAGACCTAGTGGGGACAGCAGGAACCTCTTCTCCCTCTGCCAGAGCTGGTGTTGCTGGGATGCAGAGGAGCGGGAGAAGATGGGATAGAGCTGCTCAGAGCAGCTGGGCTCGGTCTGCTCTCCCTCGCTCCTGTGACAATGGTGCTGGCTGTTTCCCCTTCTCCCCCCACTCCCCAATAACTCCTGTGGGCTCCTGATCTGCGTGCTTCCTGCAGCAGCTCTGATTGGCTGCTTTTCCCCAAGAGGCGGGCTAGTGGGAAAGGCAGCCAACCAGAGGGAGTTTCTCCCTCAGGCAGGGCTGAATTTCATCCCAGGGCTGGAACATGTGGGGTCATGGCCACAGTAGCTCCAGCCCTGGCCAAAACTGTGTCACTGTGGGGGTGGGGGAGAGGGAATAGAAGGAGATGGCTGCACTGTAGTCTAGAATGTGTTCGGGTGGGGTCTGCTCCATGCTCTTATCAGCTGCAGGTCCTCAGCCGCTTGCAGGGTGGCCTGTGCTAGGGTGACCCTGCACCACCTCATACCAGGGTGATCCCGCACCACCTTGTGCCATGGTGACCCCACCCCACCTCGTGCCAGGGTGACACTGCTTCATGCCACGGTGACATTACACTGCCTCATGTCACAGGGACACCATATCTGTGTGTCCTGGTCTTGCCTGGGTTTGCCCAAGCACCTGGCAACTTGTGTCATCCATCTGGAAATAGACCACAGCTGGCCTCACCGATTCTAACTGAGCAGT
Source organism: Dermochelys coriacea (assembly GCF_009764565.3). Taxonomy (NCBI): domain Eukaryota; kingdom Metazoa; phylum Chordata; order Testudines; family Dermochelyidae; genus Dermochelys; species Dermochelys coriacea. The sequence continues at coordinate 47,849,293 of NC_050077.1, read as the reverse complement.
ATATTTTTAGAGGCACTGGCTCTGCAGCAGCACAGAAGGGCAAGAGAGTTAGGCTAAGTCTTCACTACATGCACTACAATGGTTTGGCTGCAGCACTGCAGCTATGCCATTATACCACCATAGTGTAGACGCTTCCTACATTGACAAAAGGGATTATTCCATCACTGTAGGTAACTCACCTCCCTGAGCAGCGGTAGTTGGGTCATGGGACAAGAGGTAAGGTTCTCTCATGGATCAGTAACTGGTTAAGAGACAGGTAACAAAGGGTAGGAATAAATGGTCAGTTTTCTGAATGGAGAGAGGTAAATGGTGGTGTCCCACAGGTAGGGCCGTCCCTAGAAGGATGTGCGGCCCCGGCAAAAGTCACAAATCTGTCACTTCCGGGACTGATCCATCACTTCCGGAACCGACCTCGCTGGCCAATTGCACCGATGGCCCACGGGGCCTCCCAAAGCGCGGGGCTGGAGCAGTCGCCCTGATTCGCCATACCCAAGAGATGGCTCTGCTCCCAGGGATCTGTACTGGGAGTGCTGTTCAACATATTGCTAAATGATCTGGGAAAAGGGGTAAACAGTGAGGTGGCAACATTTGCAGATGATACAAAATTACTCAAGATAGTTAAGTCCAAAGCTGACTGTGAAGAGTTACAAAGAGATTGCACAAAACTTGGTGACTGGGCAATAGAATGGCAGATGATATTCAATGCTGAAAAATGCAAAGTAATGCACACTGGAAAACATAATCCCAACAATACATATAAAATGATGGGGTCTAAATTATCTATTACCACTTAAGAATGAGATCTTGGGGTCACTGTGGATAGCTCTCTGAAAACATTTGCTCAACGTGCAGCAGCAGTCCATAAAGAATATTAGGAATCATTAGGAAAGGGATAGATAATAAGACAGAAAATATCATAATGACACTATATAAATCCATGGTATGCCCACACCTTGAATAATGCGTGCAGCTCTGGTCACCCTATCTGAAAAGATGGATTAGAATTGGAAAAGGTACAGAGCAGAGCAACAAAAGTGATTAAGGGTATGGAACAGGTTCCATATGAGGAAAGATTAAAAAGACTGGGACTTTTCAGCCTGGAAAAGAGACGACTAAGGGAAGATATGACAGAGATCTATAAAATCATGAATGATGTGGAGTAAGTGACTAAAGACGTAGTATTTACTCCTTCACATAACACAAGAACCAGGGATCACCCAATGAAATTAACAGGCAGCAGGTTTAAAATGAAGAAAAGGAAGTACTTCGTCACACAACGCACAGTCAACCTTTGGAACTCATTGTCAGGGGAATCTTGTGAAGGCCAAAACTATAAAAGGGTTCAAAAAAGAATTAGATAAGTTCATAGATGATAAGTGCATCAATGGCTATTAGCCAAGATGGTCAGGAATGCAAAACCATGCTCTGGGTGTCCCTAGCCGCTGACTGCCAGAATCTGGGATCTGGATGACAGGGGATGGATCACTTGATGCTTGCCGGCCTGTTCATTCCCTCTGGGGCACCTGGCATTGGCCACTGTTGGAAGACAGGATATTGGGCTAGATAGACCTTTGGTCTGACCCAGTATGGCCGTTCTTATGTTCTTATGGATGAATTCTTCTGTGGACCTAGCAGCATCTACACACCGGTGCGTGAGGATGGCTTACTACAGCCCTCAGCGGGGTGAATTTTTTCACACCCATTGCTAGTGTAGCCAGGTTGATCTAAATGTTAAGTGTAGACCAGGCTTTAGCTACACATGCACTGTGTGACCCTTTGGGATAGCCTGCGCTTTGCACATACCTATAGGACTTTAGGGGTTGGTGGATACTCAGACAGGTGTGGCGTCCTGAGGGTCTGCAAGTGCATGTGTGTCACCTCTAAAGCTTTGCTGGACATGAGAACTGATTTCTGCCAGTCAGGGGGATCTTGTGAAGAATGCAGTGGCGAGTTCTCTATGTAAGGGCCGGCCCCAGTATATGGAATTAATGCAGCTTGTGGCCTTGTTAGGGGAAAGCACAAGAGGCTGCAGAAAAATAATCTAAACAGCTTCCAAGCCATCCCCGGGGAGAGCCTTTTAGGGAGCACTATATCCTTCTCCTGACAAATACAGAACAAGCCTGAGACTGTGGGATTGTGCTGACGGCTGCTAATGAGGGCCATGATGTAATTCTGGGGCAGGCTTGCAGGAGATCAGCCTGAGTAAGTTGCAGCATCTGCACAGAAATTGTTTACTTCTTGTTTGCCTAGTGGTTGCACTGGACAATCCTCAACAACTCACACATCCACCTCCCCATCTCTTATCCCTGGACTGCACACATCGAATTTATTTAAAGGCAGACATAACTGACATCTTAATGCTCTGGCTCCTTCCACGCTCGCTCGCTGCAGCAGCTGAGGGTTGCATTTATTGCTAAACTAACCAGTTAGCAGCCCTGACTCTGAGGGGGCTAGTGATTTGGCTGCTGTTGTGCAACCTCCCTCCCAAAAAAGGCTGTAAATGAATGTGATAACAAAAGAGAGTGGGGAGGTGGACTCCAGCAAACAGTGCCGAATGGAAGCTGGTGGCTTCATTACTGTTGCATGGAGCTGATGTTAACCAGGAATGAACAAACTATCTCCCGTCTCTTAAAACCTGAACTAAACTAAGCTCCTCCCTTAAACCTGAACTGACCCAGAAGTGAATTTTTAGAGGCTTGAAAAGGTTTAGCTACTTTTTTAGGAGATGAGCTAGAACCAAACGCCCAGATCCAAACTCCCCCAAATCTAGAGGGTGCCTGAAGTTTGAACCTGGTTTAATTTGGGGAGAAGAGGGGAAGGGGGCCACAGAAGGGGCAGATGCATGTGGGCCTGTGCCCCCCCATTTCTGTGTTTGGAGCAGGGGTTTCAGGGTGGTGAGCAAAGTTTGGATTAGTCAGAAGCACTTTCTGCAGGCTGACTTTATAGCTGGTAATCAAACATCCTGGTCCTTTGCTTCCCAAATCCTGTCTCAGATCATATGCTGCCAGCCTCCTGATGTTAATGCAGTGGAGAGGTAGGGTGGTGAGAGGACTCCTGTAAGGGGTGTGGTGGAAAAGATAGTGGGTGTGGTTGTCAGAGCCCCAGGCAGCTGGTCCATGCTGTTGGGGGTGTGTGCAAAGCACACTTGCTAGTGCCTGGGCGCCTGTCTGTTGCTCAGGTGCAGAGCTGAGGGGTGGGGGTTGAGTGCCAATTGATGTGCTGTGTGCATGGTGCACCATCGTGCAGCCAGACTCAAGGAGAAGGCAGCAAGGGGAGCCGAGACTGTGGGGGGGAGGGGGTGACAGAGAAGCAGCCTGGCCTGGGGAAATGAAGGGCAAGGTCCCAGCTGATGATGTAGCAAGGGATTTGGCCATCCAAGGGGTGATTCCTGTTTCTCCATATTCTTTTCGTAGGCCTGGTAAATCCTGGCTGCTGATCAAGGTGGGTCAGGGAGGGATTAGTTGGAGAGGTCAAAGCAAACAACAAAGGTTCACGGTGAATGGAAGCAGCCTGTGGCAGTCGCTGTAGAGGATTCAGCGCTGCAGAGTGGCACCAGCTGCATTCAGTGCATTGGAAACGGTGACAATGGAGCAAAGCCTGCTGTTGAGAACTTGGCTGGAGAAAGGGGCATGTTAGTACACGTTTCCATGCCCAAGCCCTGAATGGCATGCAACCGCCCTGCTCTTTGCTTTCCACATAGACAACACACTCACTTTGCTTAGGGAGGGGACACGTGGAAAATACCAGTCATTCCAAAACAATAGCAGTGAAACTGCTGGATCTGATGCGGGAGCTGGCAGCCAGACAAGTCTGCACAGACCACTTGACTGAAGGGAAGTAAAAGTTCCTTTTTTCCATGACCTCTTAACCTACCCCCAACTAAAAAGGATCCCACAGGGCTTGTTTTTCAAAAATAATCCTTCTGCCTGACTCACGGTTGTCACATGCATCTGAGCACATCCATCTATGTAACAGACACAAAATGGATTGAGAGGACTGGAGAATTTGCTGCAGCAGATCCATGAGATAAACAAATTCGGCTGCCAAAAAGGCATATTGTGTATGCTATGAGGGTTGGATTAATGCATGTGCGCTATGGGCCAGTGTCTAGGGTCCTGGCTCCTGGAGTCATGTGATTCCATCAGTATCCCAGCTTTCATTTAAAATATACATTTTTCTAGCCTACATGTATGGAGAGAAAAGCTTGAAAACATGACCTGAGTGTAACTGACATTTGCCTGAGTCTGCAGGCAGCTTGAAGCAATAGTCCAACATTTTAGCTCTGAAATCTGCTGCTACCACAAGAAATGATGGGATGGGAGGTGTGGTCACAGCGCAGCAGTGGGACCATTGGGACCCTATGTGCTGGTGTGTTCCAGGCCCCAGGATTGCCTTAATTGTGTGTGTGTGCAAGATGTGGTACTTTTATTCAAATGGCTTCTCAGCTTTACACTGCACCCAGCATGGGAATTGGTAGTAGATTCTATAAATTCTGGGCTCAATTCTCAGTTGCACTAATTGGCAGATCCAGCCATTTAGGAATACCCCTTCTTAGCTGATATTTATTTAGCCGATGTTATGCTTTTTTAAAGTCCCTATATTTATGCTAATTGAATCTCACTCCCAGCATGCTCTGCACTGGATACATATTCAACTGTGCTGCTTTCATTGCTGGCACATGTAGAACCATTAAGGACAAAAGAGTGTTTTGTGGCGGTTTGTTAGATTAATGAGCAACTCTTACAATTGTTGCAGTTTGCTAGAAATCATGGGGCACAGATGTCCAGGAACCTTGAAAAGCAGGTACAAACTGGATGAAAAAGACAGATAGAATACATAATAAGACAATGGAATTCAGGGAGTTTCCTTTCCATTGTAAACTACTGAGGTATATATACATCAAGATGTGAGTTACTGGTTTTGGAGTGGATTGTGCTGCAGTGAGGGCCCCAGATTAAGTAAGGAATTATTAACCTTTGCCTGTCTGTATGTGTTGCTAGGCTTTTACTTACTCAATTTAACTGAGCTTGGTTGTTTGATGTTTTAGCTCATTAATGGTTTACAATCCAACCCTATCACCCTGCTCTAAGGGGAAGTCTCTGGATGCCTTATAGGCTCCGAGACACCCATCTCTGCAGCCCCTGGCATGGGGATATGGTTAAGAGAAAGTGGGTGTGGTTGGGGCACCTCTCTACTCCAACAATCCTGGCTGCTGGAATGGCCTCGGGGGCTGTGGCCCTTGGCCACCCTCAGAATTAAGGAGCCCCAGAAAGGTGGCATAAAGTCACCTTCGTCTTCTCCCCTCCCAAGTTCTAGGTTGGCCTGAGCCAGGGTTGGAGTGTCCATTTCTGTGGAGCACAGAGCGCTCATTTACACAGCGCTTTGCAGGATAGACTTCCACTAATTCACCCTAAATAGTAGGGACATTCAGATGCTCTGCTGCTTGATGTGGCCTAGGATCTGCATCCTAATAATAAATAAATTTGTTAGTCTCTAAGGTGCCACAAGTACTCCTTTTCTTTTATCCTAATAACAGTTTTTTCCTCCCTTTTCACTTGCCTCCAGCAATCTCCCTGCCTAAAAGAGACCAGAGACCCCTCTCTCTTGTCTTTCAAGTCTTCTGGGAGGCTGCCCAGTGGCCTGCACCCTCTCCCCCAATCTGGCCCTACTCTACATGAGGTCATTGCTCCTGGGATATTGAGGTAGCATTGGGTGGCTTCATAGAATATCAGGGTTGGAAGGGACCTCAGGAGGTCATCTAGTCTAAACCCCCTGCTCAAAGCAGGGCCAATCCCCAATTTTTGCCTAAGATCCATATATAGTCCCCTCAAGGATTGAGCTCACAACCCTGGGTTTAACAGGCCAATGCTCAAACCACTGAGCTATCCCTACTCCCTTAGTGAAGCCTCAGCTGGGGAGAAGGGGGAAAGACATCAGCCAGACCCACTGTCCTTCCCAAATCACTGGAGGATCTTCTAGAAGATGGCAGGGGAGCTCCCCCTCCCAGAGGCTGCAGAAGCTATTGGGCCATGTGCTCCTCGGTGCACTGAGTCATGAAGCTGGAGACAATCCCAGAAGCTCTTGCACTGATAGGTCCTTTGAAATCAACATTCCATTAACTTCAAAGATCAGGGCTAGGCAGTAGGAATCTTGCAGGGAGGGGAATGGGGCAGGTGGGATGACCCAATACTCTGAGCCACACGTTTTTCTGATAACCACCAGAACCATTCAACTCCCCCGCTCGTGAGGTCCCCTCACTAGTGAGATCACTCCTGCCTGCTGGCACAATAACCTGCATGGGCGATGGAACAGGAATGATGGAGCTGTTAAGGAGACTCCCCCATCCTCTTTGACATGTTTCACACTCATTCTCCATTAACGCCTAAACCATTTTCAGTGCCAGTATAGGGGAACCCACTGCCAAACACCACTTTCAGCAGGCTTTCAATTTCCTAGTATCGGCTTAAGGCTTATGTTGGTGGCAAAGTCAGGAATGGAACCCAGGAGAACTAACTCCCAGTCCCCTGCTCTGACCACTAGATCCCACTCCCACCCTTAAAAATGAACTGCAAGGCTTTATGCTCCTGTGTGATGCATGATATGAAAATACCAAGTATAGCGAGCGGGTCCTCCCTTTCCTCTCTAGGTTGGAGATCCCTGAGGAGGTCTGTCTCAGCAGGAGCTGAGAACAGATGTCACACAGGAGCTGCAGATCTCCCTCTAGTTTTCTTTCCTGCGCAGTTCACCTTTCAGTGCCCTCAGGAGCACAGGGCTATGCAGGTTACAAGACAGAATTACAGAGCAAGTGGAAAACCACCAAAATAGTAGCAAGACCATCATCCTTATCAACTAGGTTTGATCAGAGATTGTCTCTTGCACCCCACAGGAGTGCAGTGTGATATCTGGGGTGGGCAACAGGAAACTTCTCTCTTGCCCTTCATTCTTTCAAGATTCATAGATTCTAAAGCCGGAAGGGACCACTGTTATCTTCTAGTCTGACCTCCTGAATAGCACAGGCCAGAGACCTGCCTGGGACCTGGCAGAAGCACCTCATAGCAAGATCCTCACTGGAGGAAACACAAAGAATTTGGGGCTTGTCAAGGGGGTGTCTGTGTGCCCCAAGCTGACAGTAAACCGAGTGGCGAGTGTCCAGGGCCACTCTGCCTAGCGGCTACAGTTCACATCAGTGTCTCCCAATGGCGAGAGTCACGGGCCACTATGCCTAGCAGCTATTGTCCAAGCAGGGGTGGGTAGGAGAGCCCAACTCCACTGGGTTCAGACTGAAGGCCCTGCAAAGCAGTAGGCCATATACATGACCTAGAGTCTGGTACCCTTACTCATGCTCCCTGGGTCACTTCCTACCCCTGTTTCCTGTATCTCCATCAGTGTCACAGCTCAATCTTGGGATCTCTTCTGGTTTCCTCCCCCGTTTGTCTCTGGAGCCCTTTCCCCTGGTGACACTGAGTCATCATCCTCAGCTCCCATGGTTGATGGGCTTCCAGCGGCTTGGCTAGGAGGCTCGGTCCCAGAAACTTGGGAATCTCAGTGCACTTCTTGGTAGGAGGATGCTGCACCCAGCTGCTCTCCTCCTCGGTCAGCCCAGAGTGACCTGAGCTGCTCTCTTTTGAATTTTCCCACCACTGGGAGCATGCTCAACAGAGGAGAGGGGGCGTGGCCTCCTGTGTCCAGAGCAGCTCCTTAACCCTCCCCTTACTACTCTGGGGTTAATACATTCTGTCACAGGGCTGCATTTGGTAGGGTGCCAACTCCCATCTTTGCCCAGAGTGCCACTATCCAGAGAGCCAGTTTTCAGTTAGTGCATGAGCCTGGAAATCAGAACTCTGGAGTTCTATTTCAAGATAATCAGTTAACTCTCTCTGTGACCTTGGGCAAGTCACTACTCTCTGGTCTCTGTTTCCCCATCGGTAAAGAGGGGATAATACTAATATCTCTCTCCCACGACAGATTGTGTGAGGGTTGATTAATGTTGGTAAATTCAGGATCCTTACATACAGTTGAAGTGCACAACTGCATAGAAGTGCAAAGGAGGAGTAGGGTTACACCTGTGTGAAACTGGTGCACTATTTTCCCTGGCAAAATATATACAGAAAGGAAGGAGCCCAGAAGGGAAATGGGAGGCTAAAGCTCCCAGGTGTGGTGGGCTGCAGAAGACATCTCACCACTGAGGGGTTAGATTAGTGTTTGCTAACTGCTGCCTGCAGCTCCAGTACCAGACATGGTGATAACCTTTAACCAGGGCCAATCAGAGTGGGGGCCCAGGAGGGCCATTTGGCCTGGGCCTCAAGCTCAAAGGGAGCCTCAAATTTAGACACTTGTTAATTTTGTGGCATTTGGTAAATTTTGCAACTTGTTGTTATGCGCATCCCTATCGGACCAAAATGTGACACACCCTCTCAGATTAGAGCTGCAAATTTAAGCAAATAAGAGATGTGATTTGGTAAAAGACATAATTTTTTTGTTAACTGATATAGATTTTGTCACATTAAAGAGTTAAAAATGTTCATAAATATTAATAAAAATATATAGGTTCTAATGGCACAAGATTAGACCATGTGTCATCATTTTTTATTTTTATTATGGCTAGGGGCCTCAAATGCTGGAAGTGGCCCAGGCCTCTCTGGACCTCTGAGAGGGCCTGCCTTTAATACTAAGACTCTCCACCCTTTTTCAGCATTTGCTGGAGCTCCGACTGGGGCTTTCATTGCTTAGATCATGAAGCATTACACTTTTGGCCCTGTTCTTGGTGTCTTGTTGATATTTAAAGCCAAATACTGAGACATTCTGCAATCGCAGAGGCCCTGCCCAGCTTGCATACACGTTGATTGATGGGTGAGGGAGTTCCTTTCTCCTGCCCAGGGACCGTATCCTGAAATCTTACTCCTGAAATCTTACTGATCCTGAGAGATGCTGAGCTCCCATAACTCCCACTGATGTCCGTGAGACTGAGGGGTGCTCATCATGGAGTGGGCTGAGATCCACTGGTTTTCATAAAAACAACAAGGAGTCTGGTGGCATCCTAAAGACTAACAGAGTTATTTGGGCATAAGCTTTCGTGGGTATAAAACCCCTTCTTCAGATGCAAGAAAAGCACTTCTTCATGCATCTGAAGAAGTGTTTTTTTACCCATGAAAGCTTATGCCCAAATAAATCTGTTAGTCTTTAAGGTGCCACCGGACTTCTTGTTTTTGTGGATACAGACTAACACGACTACCCCTTGACACTGGTTTTCATGGGAGTTTTGCCCAAGGAAGGATGGAGGATTTCAGGACTTGGCCCCAGATGAGGAGCAGCGTGAGGAAGCAGAGGATTAAAAGAATCCCAGGCCTGAACTCTCACCATAGATCTGTGGTTAGCTCTAGATGAATAATCCATATGCATCTGGGTGCAATCTGGACTTCAGTGGGGTATTCACATGGTGCTTTGCAGTACACTGCCTTCGATTCATGCACCTAAGCACAGCTCTGTCCACTCTTCATCCGTTTCTGAGGGGTGCTAAGCAAGCTGAGTAATGTCCTCCCAGGGGAGCTGCACCCTCGTTGGAGATTTCCTGCACATTGACTTCCCCACAAAACCCAGTTACATGCTCAAATGTTGGTTTCTCCATGAGCGAATGGCCCGAAATGTTGTGAAAATCTCGCCCTCTGTCTCTGAGCCAGCAAGGACACAGCAGGCCTTCTAGAAAAGAAATGCCAAGTCCTCACTTTGTCAGGACATGTGGTACACCTGGTCTTACCTTGCTGTCCTCTGTTCTTTGTTTGAACAGCTTATCTTATCTCACCATCATATAATTTGCTACAGTAATTCTGTATGTCTGTGCAGTCAGGCTGACAGTGACCTCCTCTGAGGCTACAGGGAGTGGCAGGCCCACTGGATGTCGTTGGAATGATAATTTCCCCTGGCTTTGCAGTGAGGGCTTGGATCTGACCCATATCCTCTCTGATTTTACATATGGCACTATGCCTAGCCTACAGTGCCTCTAGACACTGCTATGGTTGGCAACTAGATAGACACAGCAAGGACATTATGAGATCTCCAGTAAGCCAGGGGTTAACTATGTTCCCGGTCCTCTCCCCTACAGCGGGGTGTACAGAAAGGGCTGTAAGAATGGTTAATGGGGAGCTAGAGAATGCTTTTGGGAAGGCAGCACTCCATACAGTTTCTGACGACAGGCTAGAACCTCAAGCTCAGGAATGCTTTTTGTTCCATTTGCTTGGGCTCATAGGAGCTTGTTTGGATGCATGGTGATCAAGATCCTCCCTCGATAACAGATCTTGGTGGGTGCTGCTGTGGTTTATTTCTACTGAGCCATCTCACTAGTTTAGAATAATCTCTGGGAAGCTCAATTCCTGCCCTGCTACCCCTTGCTTTGGGGTGCAGGGAGTAGTCATTTGCTGGTCTACACCAGCAGCAAGCTATGGAACCCCTACAACAGCTCAGCTGCACTGTCTAGCATGTCGGGGGGCCAGAGCCAATGGCTCTCCCCGCTTCCCTCCTACCTGCTCCAGGGGAACAGCGGGTGCTCGGCCTCCTAGCCTTATTAGAAGTTAAAAGTCAGGCCATATTTCATTCAAATGATTTACACAGAGGTCTCAAATGGGACCTACGATCCTGGCATCATGATCATTTACACTATACCCATTAATAATAAACCCATTTCTATGATGCAGCTGGAAGAGAGGCATTATTGGGTGGACTTATTAACCGATGCAGTGGGAGAACTCTTGGTATTATCATCTGATTCTATGAATAAGACCAGCCATACTGGGTCAGACCAATGGTCCATCTAGCCCAGTTCCCTGTCTCCAACAGTGGCCAGTATCAGAGCTTTAAGGGGAGAGTCCAGAAGAGGGCAGTTGGGCACCCCGTCTTCTCCTCCCGGCTTCTGACAGTCACAGGTTTAGGGTTGCGCCAAGCATAGGATTGGATCCCTGACCATCTTGGCTAATAAGACCATTGATGGGCCTATCCTCCATGAACTGATCTAGTTCTTTTTTGAAAAAAAATACTTCCTCTTGTTTGTATGAAACCTGCTGCCTATTAATTTCATTGGGCAACCCCTGGTTTTTGTATTGTGGGAGAAATCATTGACTATATGCTTAGCTTTTGAGCAATTTCCCTTGTTCTCAAGGGCTCTGTTCTCCCTAGGCAAGCAAATTGCTCTTTAGGGACAAGTTGTGCAGCTGAGTGTGGTCACCTCTGCTTTGCTTTAGGTCATCCCCCCTGCAGGCCAGCTGTTTGGAAAACAGCCACACCATGCTTCCATACTTGGTACTGTACCAATGTATTAGGGGACTCCCACCATAGTTTCTGGCTCAGCTTTCCAGAGCCAAGGGTCATGGGAAAATCTGTAAAGTATTGTGGGTCCCAAAGAGAATCCAAGGAGTGATGTGAACAAGAGACATGATTTCAGTGCTCCAGCACAGAGTTGTGTGCTGCTGACATGTGACCAAGAATCACAGCTGGTCTATGCCTGCTTTGTGAATACCCACAAATGGATCGTTAATCCTTTTACAACCTATTATAACTATACGCTGTAAAAATATGAAAGAGTTTTTTCTGCTTCTGCTCTTCTTGGCATCGTTTGCACAGAGTGCTGCAGGGAGCGTTTGAATGGTTTGCCAGGAAATGTCCAGGGGAAACATTTCTGCCCTTAATATTGCCCTAGGGATGCTCAACTTCCCACAATTCATCAAGTTGAATTGCCAATAACGTCATGGTAAAGGTTCAGTTGGTACAATATCTGTCCCATGCTGCTGTGCCATTCTGTTTGAGGTTTGGTTACAGCAGATTCATTTTTTCATGACACATATTTGTAGGTAAAGTAGGATCATCCTAAGACAGCTAGCCAATACAATTCTGTCAGATCCCAAATCAGATAACCACATCTGGTCTTCCTAAAATTCCCCTATTAATTCCAATTGGATAGGGTACTTTTCAGTGCTTCATTCTGCATCATGTCACTGGCTTTCATTGCTGTGTCATGTTGCTGTGCTATTAAACAGCTGCCACAGCCTAGAGGTGGCTGCATTTCAGTAGTGAGTGGATATACCACATCTAGCATGTAACATTTGTGGAATGCCATGTGGTTTTTGGGTGAAAAACACCCTGTTGCAGTAAATGCCAATTCCCCCCATCCTTATCTTGATCCAGTATGAATGTTCTATTCTGGCTGACTCAGCTGTTTCTCCTTTTTGGGGTTTATATACAGGAAACAAATCACTTCAGGTACTACTGGTTGCTCTGACATCTTTCTGTGCACACACACACACACACACACACACACACACAATTAAAACATTCCAACTGTTAATGTGGAAGCCCATCCCTTCTAACACAAACACCGCCTCGGCAGCTTGGCAACTGACTCTGTTTCCCACTGCGTGGGCTGAGGATTCCTTGAAACAAGTTCCTACGTGTCAGCCTTCTTGTGTATAAATGGGCAGAGCCAAGAAGCAGCAGCTGCATTTCTCAGTCTGACAGCGCTGCCAAAACGTAGAGAAGAGTGAGTTCCTGATCAAACAGGTTCTGCGCCTCTGTTCAATTCTTTGTGCACCAAAGCAATCTCCCCCTTTTATCCCTGCACACTGAACCGGCAGAGCACAGCTTTCTTGCAGTGAAGTCTGATCAAAGGAGTCAAACATGTGGGTCAGTAAAGGGCTCGAATGCCAGGGGCAATCAGGTAAGCTGAGGAGATGCCAAATGGTGCCTTTATGAGACTGTAATTGCATGAGTCAGAATTCATTAGCCAAAGGATTGAAATGAACATTTTATGAGGGCAACAATGCACTCAGATTTCTGCAACTGGCCTACTGGGAGACCTTGGGCAAGTCACGGCGAGGCTTTGTGCCTCAGTTTCCCCATCATTAAAATGGGGATAATGATACTGACTTCTGTTGTAAAGTGCTTGGGGCTCACCAGCTGAGAAGAGCTATAAGAGCTAAGGATGAGTGTTATTTGATTTTCTTGGGAAATTGCACTAGCTGGATATCCATGGTGGGAGATCAGGCCTGGAATTCTTTTAATCCTCTGCTTCCTCACTCTGCTTCTCATCTTGGACCACTTCCTGAAATCCTCCATTCTTCCTCTGGCAAAACTCCCGTGAAAACCAGTGGGTCTCAGCCGCTCCCAGAGTCCCACGGACATTAGTGGGAGTTATGGGAGCTCAGCATCTTCCAGGATCAGGCCTTAGTAAGATTTCAGGATATGGTCCCTGCACAGGAGAAGGGAACTCAGCCTGCACAGTGAGCTTCTTAAACTCACCCATCAATCAACCCGTATGCAAGCTCTGCAGGGCCTCTGCGATTGCAGAATGTCTCAGTATTTGGCAATAGTGCATAGTATCAAGCGCTTTAGAAGTTTTAATTGTCAACAGGACACCAAGAATGAAGCCAAAAGCTCTGTGATCTCAGCAATGAAACCCCCAGTCGGAGCTCCAGCAAATGCTGAAAAAGGGTGGAGAGTCTTTGGCCATGTCTACACTACCCGCGGATTCGGCAGGTAGTGATCGATCTATCAGGGATTGATTTATTGCGTCTAGTGTAGACGAGATAAATCGATCTCCGATCGCTCTGCCATCGACTCCGGAATTCCACCATGGTGAGAGGGAAGCAGAGTTGACGGGGGAGCGGCGGCTGTCGATCCCGCACCTCGAGGACACGAAATAAGTGATTCTAAGTCGATCTAAGATATGTTGACCTCAGCTACGCTATTCTCACAGCAGAAGTTGCGCATCTTAGATCGACCCCCCCCACTTCCCCCCCAGTGTAGACCAGGCCTTAGTGTTAAAGGTTATCACTGTGTCTGGTACTGGAGCTGTGGGCAGCAGTTAGGAAACACTAATCCAACCCCTCAGCGGTGAGATGTCTTCTGCAGCTCACCAAACCTGGGAGCTTTATCCTCCCATTTCCCTTCTGGGCTCCTTCCTTTCTGTGTATATTTTGTCGGGGCACCATTCCATGGGAAAATAGTATACCAGTTTCACGCAGGTGTAACCGTACTCCTCCTTTGCATTTTTAGGCAGTTGTGCACTTCAGCTGCATGCAAGGATCCAGAATTTACCAACATCAATCAACCCTCACACGATCTGCCCTGGGATGGAGATATTAGTATTATCCCCTCTACAAAGGTGGGGAAACTGAGACCAGAGAGTTGCGACGTGCCTAAGGTCACACAGGGAGTTAATTGATGAACCTGAACTAGTACCAGGAGTTCTGATTCCCAGGCTCTTTCACTACCTGAAAACTGGCTCCTGGGATATTGGCACTCTTGGAAAAGATGAGAGTTGGCACCCTGCCAGAATCTTTTGCCTTTTTTTCAGTGAGGATCTTGCTATCAGGGGCTCCTGCCAGATCCTACACACATACTGTGGTTTGTGTTATACAGGAGGTCAGATTGGAGGAGCACAATTGTCCCTTCTGGCCTCAGAACCTATGAATCAACCATTTGACTACCTGCCCTTCCTCCCGTTGCTTGTAGCAATCTCCTGTAGGCCCCAAAGGATGAGTGGCCCTGGCATTCATAGCAAGGTTCTAGTCCCCTTTAGATGTGCCATATACCTAACACTAACTCCAGGATAACCAACAGACTACCCAGTTCCCCTTAAGAATGGAATGTGTTTATGCTGATTTACTCTCTTCCCGCAAACTAACAGCAGAAATAAACCCTGCCCCTCCTGGTACCAAGTGGAGTCAGGAATCTGCAAAGAGCTTTAAATCTGCAAAGGTGTCAAGGGGATAGTTTGAACTTGAAGGAATGTGGAAGATAGAATAGTTGATAAGGAAGACATAAAGGTGCCACAAGAGATCTGGGAGACATCCACCAGCAGACAGAGCTGCATTAAATGTTAATGACCTGTGATGGATGATGGCAATGAATCAAAATATAATCTGGCTTTAAGGACATTTCCCCAGATAATCCCCTTTTGTCAGAGGCACTTTAGCAATGTAATACAATCTTTCAACAGAGGCAGCTGAGTCAGGCCAATGCCTAAGCGCAAATTTGGTTTCTCTCTGTCTCGCTTGAAAATATCCGAAGGCTCCAAACAGAGCTAAAAAGAATTTCCGTGGGCCAGGTCCTCGGCTGGTGCCTATTGGCTTTGTTCCTTTGACTTCAGTGGAGCTGCAGTGACTTATACCTGCATGGGAGCTGGTTCTGTGTTTTACAAAAACGAATCTAAAGAAACATAGATTTTCAAATGGAAGCTGTAGCTGCTGTTGCGTGAGAGACCAACCTATGGGGCGGTCTCCTAACATACCAGAAATTAACGGCAGTGCTACGTGGACACATGGGGCCTGGTTTGTTCTCTGGGTCTGCTGGTGGAAGCCGACGCAACCCAGGCTTAGCCCTCCTCATCCTGGTGATAGCAGAACCCTCCTGGTCTTCTGCTGGGTGGGATGATGCAAAAAATGGTGAAGGAAGAAGGCCCAAACAGCCAGGTGAATCTCATCTCCCGGAGAATCTTCTATGGAAACCTTGCTGGAATGTATTTGTGCTCTGCAAACAGCACCATGGCATTCCATCTTTATTGTCTCTCAGTGACTCCAGATCAAATGTGCTTAGTTTATAGGGGAAAAAAGATGTGGCTTTTTTTTAACTGCCAGCCCTGCAAACCCAGTCTGAGATCTGAGTGCCAACCTGGGTTCTTTCTGGCTCACTCATCACCAGCACTGGAGATTCTACAATCTGAACATGGTAAAGAATTATGTTGATTATGCAGGATCCAGAACACAATCCAGCTTCTTCCCTCCTAAACGTGTGAGTTCTGCAGGGCTAATGGGAGTTAAAAGTTATCCAAGTTAGCACAGTTGCAACAGGCAGCTATGAATCTGAATTCAGTAAAGCTGAATGAGAAGGTGCCACTTTTACAGTGTCCCTTTTCAGAGACAAACAGCACTTCATAAGTGCCCTGCCCTTATGGGGTGGTTTCCCCCTAGGAGCAGGGTGGTGCTACTGGAATGAACCAAGCTCATTGCATAAAATGTATCTCTTGTCACTACCGCTCACCTTGCTTAGCAGTCCTTAGAAGGCCCTTCCCAACCCACAAATCATAAAGAGCAATCCCGCTCTGTTGATTGAAGCTGGAAGGATTGGGCAAGAGCCTGGGCATCCAGCAGTGTTTTCTCTGTGAGCTGGAAAATTAACCCCTCTGGCTTCAGGCTTTAAGCTGAGCACTAACCACAAACATCCTCTGTCCTTTGTACTCTGCTGCCAGATTGTCAGCAACATCTCTGCCTCTTGTAAATAACCCAAGGGAACACCAGCTGGGAAGCTTAGAGCTGTTTCTCTCAATGCCAGCCATTGTTCACCTGGAGAAAATCATTCCACCTAGCAACTGTTAGAGGGTGGGACCTCCCAAGGGCTCCATTGATGAGAGGCTGCCGCCAGTGAAAGAACCACAGAGATTGGCTCGAGACTTGCCTCACCTTTCGCCTCCATTTTCTTTACCACGGTCCAGTTTTAACCTGTTTGAGACCCACACTGCAATTTGGGAGCATTTCCAGAGCGAAGCAGAACTACTGCCTGCTCCTCCATGGGGGTGCTCTGCTGCTCTATTATTTTGTATGTGTCTTCTCCCAAGGACACAGTCGTCACTAGCCCTGGCGAAGCTCAAACCTCTCCCATGTTCTTTCCACCTCCTCCCCCTCCTCCTTGACTCTCAAAGTTCTTCTGCATGAGGCCTGGACATCCCTCAGTGGAGCCCATCAGTGTTACTCCATAATTGCTACAAAGATTACCAGTAAGTGACCTTTGGCTCCCTCCCATCTCCCATCACACTCCTCGGAACGTGAGTGCTATCTCCAGAGGGTTCCCACTCCCTGAAGCAAGACTTTTGTGGTCCGTGGCAGCTGATTGTATAGCTCAGCTTGACAATTGTTTCAGATGGATCGATCCTGCAAGAATCTGACTGCTCAACCCTCACTCACAACAGAAGCTCGCAGGATTGGGCCCTTACTGCTCAAATCCATAGCCCTCCCCCTTTCAGTATGAAGACATTTAAAGGTGAGTACTTTTAAACCTCAGGAACCAGATTCTCCATTGCCCTACTCCTTGTGTAGATTATATACATAGTGTAAATGGAGTGCAAACTGCTGCTCATTCAGAATGGCAATGACTGATACCCGCTTTGGACTGATGTACACGACTGCACAAGGTGCAAGGCAGTGGAGAATTAGGCTCAAGACTAGAGAAGGGGTCAATCCAAATGTTGAGTTTGGAAGCTCCTCGACTTTAGGGAAGCCTGCATCCATATCCCGACCTTGCCGCTGAGCCCCACAGCTCACCACTCTCGGAATAATCACTTCTGTAGGTGATTAGGAAAAGAAGCATTCAGTCCCTCAGTGTGGCTAACCATCCTGGCCAATGGACTACAGTTTGCAGACTGCAGTCCTGGAGGCCTCTGTTTGGACAGCTGGGTGGAGAAGGATTCTCATAGGTTAAAATAGAAAAACCACTGGATAGAATTAAGGGGCAGGTAACTAGAGATAAAGATATGGCATAGACCTCAGTTGCCTGAACACCCAATCATGGGCTTCACAAACAACAAGGAGGGTTTTCTTTGTTTTGGGGTTTTTTGTTTTTTTGGTTTTTTTAAATACTTCAAACATGAGGAACAAACAGCTTGGCAGGTCTGAACCTGTGATCTTAACTCTTGCAATAAGTCCTAAAAATGAGCAAATAGCTGGTATTGCTACAGGGCAAACAGCAAGGAGCATTAGGTATATTGAAATATATCCCACCAAGAAGGCAGAAGATAGTTTTCTGCAAGTCAAAATAGCAGAATAAGCAAAGTAATCAACTTGATCTATATCTTGTGACTAGATTAAATAACCTGTGGGTCTGCTGTGCTGGGGTGAGTCAGAGTTACACGGGCTGGCTCCTCAGTGGGTATAAATCAGCACAGCAGAGGGCTTGGCATGATAGCTAGAGAGAGCAAGATTTATTTGTAAAAGAATAAAAAAACAAATCAAGTTTTTTTTATAGGAGTCAGCGAGTGAATTACTGGAGGAGCTCAGTGGGATAAAAAACCTATTCCTCCACTAACACGTAAGAGAGAAACTCAATGACTCCATTGTACAGAAACAATAAGACGGTTGATTTTATATACAAACAAATGAAACCTAAAGGCAGCACCAGGCTAGATAATACTTTCACAATAGTGAATAGAATGGGTCAGTGGTCCATTAAGGGGATGGATGGTCTTACAGTTAAGGCAATGGACCAGGACTCAAGAAATCTGCATTCTGTTCCTTGCTCTGCCACAGACTCTATGTTGTACCTTGGGCAAGTCACTTCCATCCAATAATTAAGTACTAGAACAGCCTGCCAAAGGAAGTGGTGGATTCTCCATCCCTTAAAGGTCTTCAGATCAAGACTGGATTTTTTTGTGGAAGAGATGATTTAGTCAAACGCAAGTTATTGGGCTCAATACAGGAGTAACTGGGTGAAATTTAATTATCCGTGATACACAGGTCAGACCAGAGGATCTAATGGTCACTTCTGGCCTTCAAATCAATGAATCTATGAAAATCTCTCTGTCTAAAATTTTCAAAAGCACCTAAGTATCTTGGGAGCCTAAGTCCCATTTTAAAAAGGGATTTACGATCTTTTAACTATTCACATGTGTAAGTGTTCACAGGATCGGGATCTACAGACCAATCCCTGAAATCTTTACTCAGCAAATCTCCTATTAAAGTCAGTGGGTGATTTGCCAACTGTAAAGACAGAATAAAAACTAAGTGGGTGCCTCATGAATTGGCCCAGTGATAATTGATCTGACCTGCTTCTGTGATGCTGACAGACCAGCTCAGGCCAGAGCCCTAGGCCAATTAACTTGTGTGTGAATATCAAAGGAGTGAAATGTATTAGCATATATTCAGGCCAAGCCACTTGTATGTTAATACAGGTCAAAGGAGATGTTAATTATAGTTTTTGCCTATCTATATCCTGTAATATCTATTACGTTTACATTATGCATGCCCGGTAATTAAATAACCCTAGATCAAAGTGTGTGTTAATGTGAGAGTGTATTCAGGTGTTAGAAATTCATGAAAACTAATGGAATGTTACTTGTATTGTTTTCACTTATCTATTCCTATTATAATGTAATGGCAGGCATTTACATTATGTGTAACCCTATAACTAAATAACTCATCAAATGCAAATGAAGAAGAATGCTAAATTCAAAGCAATTGGCCATTGTGTGAGCAAAAACACTTATGAGATTGTTGTCTGTGAAAAGAAGCTATAAGTACTGATTCAAAGGAAGATCCTTTATCTCTGGACTGTTTGGATTCTAACAGGGCAGAATAATTGAATAAGAAGATGGCGCTCCCCAGAATTATTCTGGGTAGTGCTGGAAAACTTTGGGAAACTGGCAATCTATTACATCACTGCCGCCATTTGGAGTTACAAACTGTGGTTTACCTGTTATTATATTTTACCTGCTTTAAGAACATATCTTCACTTGCACATCACCTCAAAATCATCACTGGTAAGAGCTGTATGCCTCTCGTAGAGGTGGTTTTCTTTTTGCAGTGAAAGTTCTGAGCAGGGCTGTCCCTAATTATTTTGGAGCCCTACACAGCCACCCCCCCGCCCCCGCAGGGGGGTTGTGTGGTGCCCCAGGCCTCCATGGGGGGAGTGGGGTGGGCTGGCCCCAGGCCTCCATGGGCGGGAGCGGGATGGGGGCTAGTCCCAGGCCTCCGTAGGGGACAGGGGCTGGCCACTTCCTGCGGGAAGTGGAGTGACCCGGCCCCAGCCTGCTCCACTCCCCTGGCTCCCAGCCGTGCTCCGGCAAGTGCTGGGGGGCGGTTCCGCCCTCCCCCCAAGCCTGGGAGCCCGGAAAGCGGAGCAGGCTGGGGCCGGGTCTCTCCACTTACCACACCCTGAGTGCAGGGTCACGCCTGACTGCAATCTTCAGGGGAGTGGGGGAGGGGCTGGGGCGGAGCAGGGGCGGGAAGAGGCGGGGCTGAAGTGGAGAAGGGGTGGGGCGGAGCAGGGGCGGGGGCCTGGGGAAGAGCCGGAGCAAGGACTGGAGCAGCATGCAGCAGTGCAGGGCACCAGGAAATTTGGTGCCCCAAATTTCCTGGTGCCCTACGCAGCTGTGTGCTTTGCGTATGGGTAAGGATGGCCTTGCTTCTGAGTTTCACTGCAAAAAGTCACTGGCAAGTGTAGACGCTCCCATGGTTTTTGCACAAAAAAGGGACTTTTTTTAGCTTTAAATGGCAAGTGTAGACATGCCCAAATCTTATTTACCCAGCTTTTAGCCTCCTCAGGTTATCCCACAGTGCCTAGGTGACCACTCTAGCCAGCAGCTCTGCTGCTCTGTTACCAGGTAAACAGACATCTACCCTTCCCCCTGTAAAGCCCCGGGAACTTTGAAACTTCTCTTCCTGTTTTCTTGGCAAGTGCTCATTTATCTGGCTAGATGACAATGCCTGCTCCACGGAACAAACGCTCCTCTGGAGCAATACTGAGCTACTGGAGCTTATCCATGTTTGGGGAGGGGAGGCTGTGCAGGGACCCAGGATGCCCCGCAATCAACACCCCCTTCCCACAAGACCCATTGTCAAACTGGAGAGAGCTGCACTGTGGGATAGCTGCCCTAGACTCGGACATTCCCCAACATGGTGATGAAGTGAAGCTCTTAGTAGTTAAGTAGTTTCAAATTCAGGATCTGTTTATTATTATTATAGTATCTGTGAGCCTCATTCCTTGGTTCTCAATTTTCCTTAATAACGTTGTGTCCTGGCTTTACTGAAACTCTTTTGGAAAAAATCTGAAAGCCACCTCATCATCCACCTTCAAAATCCTCTTCAAAACTCTCCTTTGCCATGGTGCCTACCAAAAATTTGGCAAGGATTAGGAGGCTGGCATGCAGAGACCAAAGTTTCCATTGTTTCCTTGTGCTCTCCCATCTGTCTCTATCCACCTGTTGTCTCTTGTCTTGTAGTTAGATTGTAAACTCCTTGGAACAGGGACCATCTTTTTGTTCTGTGTTTGTACAGCATCTAGCACAATGGGGGACTAGTCCATGACTAGGCTTCTTGGTGCTATGGTGATGATAATCAGTCCTCCTCTTCTTCCACTGGCACTGTCTTGTCTGCTGTCATGAAGAAACCTGATTGGCCAGAGGTCACATAACTCTGAATAAAAACAACAAATAGTCCGGTGGCACCTTAAAGACTAACAGATTTATTTGAACATAAGCTTTCGTGAGTAAAAACCCCATTTCTTCAGATGCATGGAGTGAATATTACAGATGCAGACATAAATATACCGACACATGAAGAGAAAGGAGTTACCTCACAAGTGGAGAACCAGTGTTGACAGGGCCAATTCGATCAGGGTGGATGTAGTCCACTCCCAACAATAGATGAGGAGGTGTCAATTCCAGGAGAGGCAAAGCTGCTTCTGTAATGAGCCAGCCACTCCCAGTCTCTATTCAAGCCCAAATTATTGGTGTTAAATTTGCAAATGAATTTTAGTTTTGCTGTTTGTCTTTGAAGTCTGAATAACTCTGAATAAACTTCTGAACTTTTAGAAGCTTTTTCAGACAATACACCTGAACATCTTCTCTTCATCCACCATTACTAACCTGAACCTGCTATCAAATCAGAGCTCCCCTGACATGAACCATGGCAAGAAAAAAGTGTCTTTCTCTCCGATGAAAGAAAATAGCAAAGCATTTAGAATTGCTCTTGTATAGCATAGAGATAAGGTGGGTGAGGTAATATCTTTTATTGGGCCAGCTTCTGTTGGTGAGAGAGATAAGCTTTGGAGCTCACACAAAGCTGGGTGTTGGATATTCATACATTGAGAATGTCTATTTTAGCAAGCACAGAAAACCTGTTAATGACCTGTAAATCCCCTCTTTCCCATGCATCAATTTTCAATGCCTGGAAGAAAAAATAAATGAGTGCACAGCCTGGCTCTCCTAGGCACAATATTTCCCAGTGTGGTGATGATAGGGGAAGAAGAGCTCTGTGTAAGGGCCAAAGCTTGTCTCTCTCATCAACAGATGTTGGCTGAATAAAAGATATTATCTCACCCACTTTGTCTCTCTAATATCCTGGGACCAATATGGCTCCAACACCACTGCTTACAACTTGTATAACAAGCTATTCCAATCTTTTTGGAGAATAGAACTCAAATACAAGAACATAAGAATTGCCATATCAGATCAGAACAAACTTCTGTCTAGTGCGGTACTTTTTCACTGACAATGGCCAGTAACTATCTGTCAAGGCAGAAATGTGACACAGCCAGGGACTGCTTAGGTCACTGTTTCCCTAGACAGTTGCTTTTGCTGTATGGAAGTTAAGCCTATCTTTCTGCTTTTCCAGGTCAGTACAGACATACAGAGCCCCTTTCTGTTCTGAATAATCATCATGTGGAAAAGGAAATCAGTAAGAAGCAGGAAAGCAATAACTATGCACTGGGCTATGAATGGCAGGCAACCACAAAGCAGTTATTTGCTAGCACATAACTGATCTGGTCTTATACCAATGCACTACCAGACATCAGCTAGTAATGGTACTCGCGCAGACTCCACTATTGTAGCATCTGTGCTCTGGGAGAGAGGGATGGAAGTGCTTATAAACTCACTTTTACAGATGAAGAACAGAGAGAAAAAATAATGTGCCCAAGGTCTCACAGGCCAGCCATACCAGAACAGGGAACTGAACCTCTCCCAAGTAGAGCTGAATGAATAATTGAGTTTTCTGTTTGGGGGCCAAACAAAAAAATCAGGGAAAAATAATTATTGCGGGTTGACCCAAAATGGAAAATTTTGTTTTTTCTCATCAAAACAACAACAAAAATAATTTGGGGTCGAATTAAATGCTATGTTTGATTCAAAACACCTTTTTTCCATTTTATTTTGTTTCAATAGAATGTATGACTTTACAAAAAAATCATGTCTTTTCTGGTCAAAACTATTCACCCAATTTGATCCGAATTCGTTAACAGTTTTGGTCAACCTGACATTGCATTTTTCAGCAAATAATTTATTAGTCTAAAATTTTTTGCCTAACTCTGCTCCCAAGTCCCAGGTTAGCCTTGCAACCATCCTAGCCTAGCTCTACTTCCTTCCTGAGCTGTCTGTCTGTTGACATGGATGTAGAGAACCTTACAAAGGACTATACTGCACACTGGGAAAGCAGCAAGGCTGGGGAATTCTCATTGCCACCATTCTGTCAGATCCATAATATGAACCCAAGTCTCTTATATGTTTCTAGTAGCCTTCTCTTAGGGCTTATCTAACACTCGAAATGTTACAGCAGCGCAGCTGATTCAGTGGAGACACTATGCCAACGGGATGAGTTCTCCCCTTGGCATAGGTACTCCACTTCACCAAGAGGTGGTAGGTAGATTGATGGGAGAATTCTTCTGTCAACCTAGTGCTATGTACACCGAGGATTAGGTTTACTTAACCACATTGTTCAGGGGTATGGATTTTTTACCTACTTTTTAGTCCCAACCTACCTTCTTAGTGTAGACCACCTGATACTTTAATTGCTCTGAGGTGCTACCCGTTTGCTGTCAAATGATGCTACTGTAGGCCTATTTGATGAGCTTTTCCTTCACTGTGGGAAGCATATCAATACCACCAGTTCCACAGTTCAAAACCAGGCTGTATTATTGGGCAGTAGCTGAACCAATCTTCCTATCTTTCTTTGCTACCCATGGTCATACAGTGAGGTGAAGTGAGGAGAACCGATATAGCACAAACCTAGCACGGGGTTCCTCTTCCTACTACATTCCCTTTGGCACTCTTCCTCTCCCTGACATTGTTCCATCACAAGGCCACAAGGCATGCTATTGCCCAGGGCTCATGCATGCTACAACTCAGTGCTGAAGCCTTCATGGTAGGGAGGGATTTGAAATGCTGCTGCTTCCACTGTCATTCTAAAATGCACCACTTCCTCCTTGTGAAATACATAGGCCAAGTCTTTTTGGCAGCACATTACTATCAGAGATTGCTACCTCGAGTGGGCTTGTCCTCCACTAATCCCTGTGTATTTCGCACCACTAATGGGGTAGAATGTTGTCCACCAGTCAGAACCAATATAGGTCATTCAGCAATGGGACTAGTCATGTTCTGAGAGACTAATAGCTCCACATGACTGCCAGAAAACCCAATGGTTGAATGGGGTTACTGGGTCAATGACCATCCACAACAACAATGGTTAGAACAACCCCAGCTAGTGGCACATTGTGAGCCTGAACCAACCTATGTAGCCTGGACGAGGTCTGGCACATTCATGGGAACCGACACTTCAGTCTAGGGGACTTTTCTGAGACTTCTGCAGGAGAAGGCCAATATTGTGTTGCTATTCTAAGCTGTGTTGTGCAAGCAGAAGCCTCACTAGAAATCAGTGGAATGAGGAAGCCAGGAGAAGTAGGAAACCAATTGTGGAATGAGGATATCAGTGGAATGAGGAAGCCAGGAGAAGTAGGAAACCAACTCTTTTAGTGAAGAGTTCTAGTAAAGATATTAGCCTTTTGTCTACCCAATAACTATCCCAGTTCCTACAAGGGGTAGTTATTGGGCGGACACAATGGTCATGGCCAATATCTGGGATGGAAGCAGCTATGGTAGGTAAGTTAGCCTGCCTTGGATGATTGGTGGGGGGCATTAGGATATGGATTTGAGGGGACCGTGCAGGCCTGGCCTATGAAAGGGAAGGAATGAGAGAGACTGGGGACCGGAAATACGAGAGGACAGAGGCACTGGGCTAACTTCATAGTGGATGAAAGCTGATGCAACCCTCATTGACTTCAGTGACCAGGCTAAACTGGGTGCAAACAATGAGGAAAAGGCCTCTTGTTAGAGATAGGAAGAGAATGAAAGAAGGAGATAAAGACAGAGAGAGGGAGGAGAAGCAGTGAGCAGACAGACTGGGGGAGAGACAGAGAAGTAAAGATAAAAGCAGATTAAAAAAGGGAGTGGACAGAAACCGAAAGAAAGAGTGCGGGAGTGAGGGAGGGGCAGGAACCCAGATAACCACTGGAAAAGAAAGATAAAGAGGGAGGGGGTGATGGTTTGACCAAGCTACAGGAGTGTGTTTCAAAGAGCCTTTGTCCGTGTTCAGGAAGTGCCCTGGGTGTTGGCAGCAAATGAGCTCAGCATACTCTGGGAATTTACCTGATCCTGCTGGCTTAGGGAACAGGCATGTCTTCAATCAAAGGGCCATTCTGCCAAACATTGCAACAAACTCTCAAAAAACCCCAAACCAAAATAAAGTCCCCCAGCTGTACCCTCTTCCCAGTACCACAGGAGGGCAAGAGATGCCCATGAGCCCTTCCTGAGTGTTCTGAGGGTATCAGTTTTTAATCACCTTGCAAACTTCTATCTTCAAAAGGAAGAGCACAAGAGGCTCCCCTTAAATGCTGCAAGCCAACAGTAGTGCTGCTCCATGCTCTTAGTTATTCAGTGGATCCCTTAGGTCTATGGCATCTCTGCTAGCCCATCACTATGCTCTGCACACAAGGAGTTACAGAACTGAGACAGCGTCACACAGCTCAGACTCATGTTCTTTGCTAAAGTGGCTTCACCTGTAGTGTGGACAGGGCCTCAGGCAGTGGTGAGCTGGAGGAATGTGGGGAATCTCTGCTTTTCTGCTCAGCTCTGTTCAGCCTCCCGTCCTTCCTCTTCTCATTTGACAGTTGTGTCCTGTCTGTCATGTTGTAGACCATGAGCTCGCTGGGGCAGGGACTGTCTTTTTGTTACGTGTTTGTACAGTGCCTAGCACCATGGGGCCCTAGTCAAGTAGGCTGACCAGACAGCAAGTGTGAAAAATCGGGACAGGGGTTGGGAGGTAATAGGAGCCTATATAAGAAAAAGCCCCAAATATCGGGACTGTCCCTATAAAATCGGGACATCTGGTCACATCAAGGTTTCTGGTTGCTACTGAATTATAAATAATAAACAATCACAACTTTATCAGTGAGGCCTAAGAGTGAAATTCACTCCCGGGCTGAGAGCTAACACCAGAGAGAGCCCTGCTCAAGACTGTTTTTAATCCTGCTCCTGTCCCACCCCACAGTACCCACTCCCACTCACTCCCGCATTGTTTCTTGCATTTCTATCCTGCTCGCACCTGCAAAAACCTTAGATCCCACAAATCCCACAAGACAGACAGATTCCCCCATGCTACTAAAAAAAAATCAATTCCCACACAAAACAGTTGGTTAAGATAGATAGATAGATTAGATTAGATAGAATTCAGACACAATTTTTACCACTAAAAGAATAAAACAAATCTTCCTTAAACCATATAAAAATACTCTTAACTCCTGTTGTAATAGACATCAAATCTCCTTCTATCCCTCACTTAAATTCAAGTATTAAAACCTTTATTTTTTTTTAAAAGAAAATCTTGCTTTACATTGCTGAAATTCTATTTATGAGAAACTGATGAGACATTTTGTGTTTTCGCACAAATTACCACTGTCAGGTTTTATTTTTTTGCCCACCCCAGCCACAACAAAGTACATTTTACCTGCTTCCACTGTTATGGCAGCAGGTCCTGCAGGACCCATGGGATCCCAGTCCCACTGCAGGGGTCTAATACCAGATATATGCAACATTCTCTTAATTCCCAAATTAGGGCTTTATTGTGATTTGTCTAGATGGAGAAATTATTCTGGAAAAAAGGTAGTGTGTGAATTTAAAGTACAACAGCTATTCTGGAGTAACTCTCTGTATGGAAACCCTTAATCTGGAATAAAAGTGCCTTTTTCTGGTTTATTTTATTCACTTCCAAACTGGAATAAGAGTGTCCAAACAGAGCACTATTCCAAAATAGCTACTGTGGAATAGCTTATTCTGCTATAGGTATTTTGCTCAGTTTCCCCATATAGCCAATCCCTAATGCGGTGCATGCACCTGGTGCTGGCCCTCCCTAGGTGGGTGAATGTTACCCTCCATGATTAAGGCATGGAACTGAGAGATCTGAACTCTCTTCCTGGCTTTTCCATTGATTTGTGTGGCATTGGGTAAATTGCTTCACCTCTACGTGCCCCACTTTCCCCATCTGTAAAAGTGGCTAACACCACTTACTGTCGCTCCTAGGGATGCAGGGATGACTAATTCAATCGCGTTTACAAAGCATTGCGAGATCTGCCATAAAAGATGATCTGGAGGTGGAACCTGCTGGAGGTGGAATAGCGAGTAGTCACTCTTATTGTCTCCATTTGGGTCACAGTGAACTCTTTGCAATTGTTGTTTAGGAGTAGAGGACTGGATGTGCTCTATAGCTGAGACACTGCCAGAGGCAGACATTTCCTCACATTTATCCAACCCAGAGACTTGAACATCTCCCAGTTTCCTTTCTTCCTCTAATTTCATGCATCTGGACTGGTCTGGTCTTCCCAGCCTTGCATCCAGAGAATACAGACAGCTATAGATTAGTCCGATGTTACCCAGACTGGGGCTTGTCTACACCATGCAGCTTTTAGCGACAAGGCTGTGAATGTCAGCATGTGTAAACACTCTCTGTCAGCACTTTGTCAGCACTTTTGCCGACAAAATACTTCCAGCCCTGCGAGGGACGTTCGCTTCGTCGGCAGGAGAGCGCTCCTGCCGACAAAGCTGTGTTCACATTGCCACTTGCTGCGGCAAAACTTGTATCTTTCATGGCGGTGGGGGGGGGGGAGCTTTTTAAAGTACCCATGAAAGACAAAAGTTTTGTCGACAACTTGGCAGTGTAGACAAGCCCAAGCTTGAGGTATGTTCATTACTTTTCCTCAAAGAAGGTTTTCCATTATTGTTGGGAATCCTGGCCCATCTGGCAAGCAGAAAAACAGTGCCAATGTCACAAAGCCATCAGCGAACTTCCAAAAGAGCTTCCAAAACCCTAGTCTCATTGTGCCCAGAGAGAGGTAATGATTCAGAGGCCAGAGAAGGACTATACATATATTAAGCATGAGATGAGTAAGTGGATGCAGCTGGAGTTTGGCAGCATTTAAAAGGATTACAGATAGAATTACTGAGGCTTGAAGAAACTGGTTAACCTTATTGTCAAGGTGACATGCATGGACTCAGGGCCTGAGAAGTTAATAAATGAGCTAATGTAAAGGTAGTTAATGGCTGGTGGGACTGCAGGGCATTCTCAGGGCAGGAATGAATTCTTCCCTTTGTCTCACTTCCTTGTTCCCTGTTCATGTCTCTCCTTGTTCTCTCCTCCATTGCCTCCCTGCCCCTTTCTTTCTTCAGTCTCCTGGATGTTCTGAAGACTTTCATCTCCTTCCACATTCTATTCTTGCTCAAGAGGCGTTTCAGAAGGTATGCTATGGAGAGGAGGCTGCATGTTAGGGATTAGTGAGAAGGATGCACTTTCCTAGATTCATAGGTTTTAAAGCTAGAAAGAGGGACCGTTATGATCACCCAGTCTAACCTGTTTGAACACACGCTGGCTGACCCACTCACACTATGACGATTCTGTCCCAGAGAGGTGGATCTGAATGGTACTATCACACCAGGTACATAATAATATTGTTACCAAGCAGCTAGTCAATGTTTGGGGCCCTGAGAATGTTCCAGTTGGGAGTAAAAATTGATGACAAAGTCTGGTATTTTCTTTGATACAATCTTGTTTCTTTACAAGGAATTTACATCCTGCTTCTCCACAGGCAGGAGGAATCAAAATCAAAACAGTTTCTTAGCTCACAGGCTCAAACTTCTTTCAGCCAGCACCCCCTACCCAGAATCTTTGTCTTTGCTTTTTCCAGGGTCACACTTAGCTTACAGGCTGCTGCTTGGCTTGCTTTCTCTTCTCTCTATGGGCATGTCTACATTGCTATAAAACACCCACGCCTGGCCCATGTCAGCTGACTCGGGCTCGCAGGGCTAGGGCTGCAGGGCTACAGAACTGCAGTATGGATGTTCAGGCTCGGGCTGGAGCCTAAGTTCTGGATGTGGGTCTCCGAGCCTGCAGCCTGAAGCCAAGCTAGCAGACATGGACTCTGAGACTCAGTGCCACGGGTTTTTTATCGCAGTGTAGACATCCCCTATGAGGCCTCCTGTCTACCAGGTTTTGATCTGCCAAGGCACCTGTGGTCATCTCTCAACCAATTTCAAACAGGACAGGGTAATTGTATGGCCAATCTCTTTAAATGGGGTTTATCTAATGACCTGCGATGCAGCTGCAGTCAACTTCAGACTATGTTGCATATCAGTGTTGAGTGCCCACTGACTTATTTCGACGGCTGGCTACTGGCTCTTCACCTGGCTGATGATGATGCCATTAAATGGCTGGGCATGTTGCGTGTGCTGATGATGATGATTAGGCCTTGTTTTAGGTGTGACTCCATAACTGTCCCTTACAGCAATCTTAAGGGAAGGGCACATTCGTACATCAGTTTCAGTGCAGTTTTAATTAAACTCAGAACAAGGTTTAACCCAGATCATAACAATATTCTACCTTAAATCTTTTGCACTCCAACAGTAGCCACTTCTAGAACATGGACTTCATTATTCCCTGCCTGACCTGCAGCAGAATGCGGCTGTGCAGTCATGAATAGACTCAGATCCCATACTGCCTCATCATCAGTAATGAAGGGACAAATGTTATTATCATTTTATGTAATGAAACTCATACCAAGCTTATTAGCAGAGATGAATTAATAACTCATAGTGACTAGTCCAGTGGTTCCCAAATTGTGATCTGTGCAGAACTGGCTGGTCACACGGTCCTGGCTCATCCTGATTTTTTCCAGCTACTGAATCCCATTAAAAGGCAGCTAAAGATACATGAAATAATGTCCTAATGTTACAGTTATACATAAGTTATTACTGTAGCTGCCAGAGTAATGTTATGAGACCACAAAGAGCGATGGGCTGCATGACAGCCAATCAGAGAGGACAGGGTCCAAGAGACAATCACTCTTTAAAGATGTAGTTCACAATGTAAAAAGTTTGAGAACCTCTGATTTATTCAATGAATTCGTCTCCTCGTTTTGTGTTCACAAATTGCCTGCAGTTTCAGCTTTCCTTTAATTTGTTACTCAAAACTGTTCACTGAATAACTTCTGTAAATAATTCTTGGTTCCTTGATAAGTCAGGAATGGTTAATTTTAACATAATTATTAGCATTTATAAGCTGTTGTCGAGGTGCACTCTGCTGTTTGGAGGAGTGACTTGTAGCTATGACACTGGACTGATACTCAGGAGATTGGGGTTCAGTTCCAAGTTCTGCCACAGAATTCCTTGTGTGACCTTATCTCATGCCATTTAACTTCCCTGTGCCTCCACTACCCATTTGTAAACTGGAGGCAATAATTCTGCCCTAGTTATTCGACTGCAAGTTTTGTTGAGCCAGACACTGTCTCTCACTGTGTGTCTGTACAGTGGCTAGCACAATGGGCCGTGATCACAGTTGGAGCCTCCTAGATAACATAATCTACATAATATAGACATAATACAGACATGCCCCTCAGATGAGTGTTACGTATATATGCAGAGACAATTACAAATATTATTATAAAATTTAATTGTGTCTAGCACTGGAATAGCTATTGTATGGGACAATCCCCCACAGGCAAAGGCTGGACTGCATGTTCTAATAGGCTGTATCTGCCGCTAACATCATCCATGATTTAGTAGAAAGTGGATCATAACTTTAATGTTAACCTAAGTAGGAGAATAAATCATTAATCCATTAGTGTGCGGCTTTTCTCTCTCATGCCCTGCCCAGTTCTCATCATGGCCAGGCCTTTTGGAGATCCCACTGCCTCATGCTTCATTTAATGAGCGGCAGGTTTGGAATGATTGGCTGGCTTGGCTGCAGTTACTCTTGGAGCATGGGCCAGGTCTAAGTGAGACATCAGGAGATTCTCATAATTAGCCATCTTACCATGAAGGCGTTTCAAAGAAAAACAACGAGAGAAAGAGCCCTTTGTGAGAGAGATCTTGGGCAAGGGACCAGCCAACTTGGCTGGGGTGGAGGCATCATTGATGTTTCTTCTTCACTGCTGAGACCAAGGGAGAAGTAACAGGAGTGGGAGAGAAATCCCCATTGAAGGACTTCTGAGAGGGATTCTCAAAAGCTCTCAGTCCGTGTCTGGCCTAGTTCTGCGCCCATTGAAGAGCATGGTAAGACTGCTGGTGACATCAAGAGGGGTCAAGTTAGGCCAATGCTCAGTGCTTCTGAAAACCGCACCAAGATTAACCCCAGTTTATCACTACAGGAGACTTTACAATATCAGAGTGACACCCCCAGAAAGGCCAGGGCCTGCTTCTACGAGGCTCTGAGTGTTCTGATCTTCCCCTGGCGTCAGTGCAAGATATGGGCTGTCTGGGATAGATCAGTGGGGGGGAGGGATAGATCAGTGGTTTGAGCATTGGCCTGCTGAACCCAGGGTTGTGAGTTCAATCCTTGAGGGGGCCATTTAGGGATCTGGGGCAAAAATTGGGGATTGGTCCTGCTTTGAGCAGGGGGTTGGACTAGATGATCTCCTGAGGTCCCTTCCAACCCTGATATTCTATGATTCTATGATCAGACCACTGGTATGTGCCAAGGATTACAGATGGGTTTCCTGACTGAATTGTGGTTGGACACCTTCCACACCTGTCACCTGAACATAGCAGCTGTTGCGGCAGAATCAGAACAGTTTAGCTGGGTGCCAAAGTCCCAGACTGCGAACAGCTCATGATGATCCTCCTCTGGAATAAGTGCCAAGTACCTGGGTTATAGCCAGTTTCTACAGGACCTGGGGTTGGAGGTCCAAGCAGAGGCCAGCTTCCAGCAGTAGCCCAGTCCCCCAGTGACCCCCTGCAGTGCCATCCCAGCAGTCCTGCTCCTTCTCCAGATGGATTAAAGCCTCCTCGTACCCCCCCTCACATATACTCACCTTGTTTCTCCCCCAAGGGACAAGCCCAAGGAGGCTGCATACTGCTGGAGGCTAGGCCTGAGGGTTGGCAACCCTATGGATTTGGGTGAAAATCAGAAAAGCTGAAAGCAGGAAATGGAGGCATCTGGTTAGCAGAGCTAGCAGCTTCAAATACCTGTGTCATTTTCTACAGACCAAAGGACCTGTTGATAGCAGCCATTAATATCTTCCAGCATAATAACCCTCATCTCAGCTCCGCCCTTCCTCCCAATACAGTTTTAAAATGTTGTCACACTGAAGGAGAAAGGGGTGGGGCAGGACAGAGGAATGAGGAGGTAAAGGAGTGTGCAAATAGAGCCCCTGGCATGAGGCAGAGAATGGGGGACCCTGACATGGGAAGAAGGGGGCACACAGATCTCCTGGTGGGGGAAGAATGGGGGATCCTGGTGGGTGGAGAAAGGGAGGAATGGGGGTAAAGAGAGTTCATACAGAGCCTCAGGTATGGGGGCAGAGAATGGGGGATGTTGGCATGGGGGAGAATGGTGGGGAGCACACAGAGCCCCTGAGGTTGGGGAGAATGGGTGACTGTGGCAGGGGAAAATGGGGGGTGTAGTCAAAAGAGAGAGCCTGAAGCATGAACCTGGTGCAAGACCTGAGGTCTGAACCAAAGTTATGCTATGAGCAAAAGTCAGGTCCTGTCAAAATGCAGACGCTTGCCTGCAAGTTCAGTGTCTGGTACATGAACTTACATATTCAGTGGCTAAAACTCACAGAATTATGTGTAAACATTCCAGCAGGCAAGTGCATGGACACCCCAACCTAGCACATTCTGGGTTGACAGAAGGGATGAACAGGGATGTATTGTCTGAAACATCAGGAGTAAAGTACAAAGTCAGGTGGTGAATAGGGATATTTTATCTGAAGCATCAGGAGACAGGTACAAGGGGAGGTAACAAACATGTAATGAAACACGTGAGATGGTAGGTAAATTGTTTATCCGATATTGTTTGTCTCAATCGATAAATATTGGAATGCCTCACCTTAACCTTTCATCGGGCATACAGGGAGGTGGAAGGTACCACTGGTTTCTGAGCTGGTCCACTGTAACAGGCATATGTGTGTTAGTGTACCAGTAGCACATCTAGGGCACTAGGACCATGCTTTGTTAATAATAAACCTGGCCAAATGCCTTCACCACCGAACTGTGTCTGTGGTGGTCTCTTTGGGCAGTTTGATCAAGGTGTGCTGGGTCGGATACCTGGCCAGAGGTGGCACAGCCCACAGAAAGAACTAACTGACCTCAGAGGAATGAGGGGAAGGGGGCACAGGTAGAATGAGGGGCATGGGGAGTGGCCGGGAGAAATGGGGGACACAGAGCCCCTGGCATGAGGGCAGGTGGGTGGGGGAGTTCCTGCAATAGAGGGGGATGGGAGGATGGCATACAGGGAGCTTGTGGGGGGGATGGAAGGAATGCAAGGAGCCCCTGGTGTGTGCTATGAGCTCAGTCGACAGAAGCAACTAAGCGTGTGACTCCCTCGTATTTTTTACACACATTAGAGGGAGGCAGGGAAGTTTTCTAAATATGGAAGCAGAAAAAACCATCCCCAAAACACAAAAATACTGAAAATCTGAAGAAACAAACAAGGCCAGGATGCAACATGGCAGAGCAGAACCGGACCCCAATATGAGCTAAAAAATGCAAAGCGAGACTCGGCTGTTGTGCAGCAAGTATAAGGAGGAGAAAAATCACATCCTTGTCTGGCTAGATGCCATGAAATGAGAACAATTCACTCACGTAGATCTTGGTTTCTGAGGCAATAGAATGCCAAATATTGCGCAATGCTACTAATTGAACGACAGCTAGAAGGCAAAGCTATATCGGGGTTTACTTATCTCAGTAGCTAATAAGATTGTCTGATGTGCATCTTTCATATTTTGTGTGTCCAAAATGCCAGCCAGTCTACTTGAGCTTTGCGCTCATAAGGGCGGTTATTTTTCTGCAGGAGGGTGCTTCCCTTCAGAAGCCTGGTGGCCATGGAAATGCACTGCAGGATTCTGGTAGATTTCAGTTTTTTAAAGCCTTTAAAGTTCTCTTCAGAGATGGAGTGTTAACCCTGGTGTCTTGGGTAAATTCCAAGTCAGGAAAATGGACTCTGGCTTCCTAAATTCTCCCGGCTGTCAGGGTTTTAGTATCACAAACTGCGCTGAGACAACTGCTTTTTGAGGAAAGGGCTGTTTTTGTGGTTAGAGCATGGGCCTGGGATTCAGGAGATCACATTCAATTCTGGGCTCTGCCACAGATTTTGTGTGTAACCTTGGGCAAGTCAAAGGTCTACTGGGTGCTGAGGACGTCTAAAAAAAATGGCCAGTTCATTTAGGTGCCTACGGGAGAGCTGAGTTCTTCTGCAAATCAGCCATTAATCTCTCTTTGTCCAAAATGGGGATGATTATTCTAACATTGCTCACAGCAGGGTTATGAGGAACTAAGCTGTCAATGTTTACAAAGTATTTTGAAATCCCTTGGTGAAAAGCTTGGTTTCTAAGCAGACCATCGTTTTCAGATGGGTTGAGCCAATCAAGTTCTCTGCCTGGGTACTTCACATTGGTTGATTTTCTTTCTCCAGATGAATTCACTGGATACAATCCTGGCTCACGGAAGGCAATGGCAAAGCTCCCTATCACAGGCTACTAGCGCATTAATCAATTTCTATAAAACACTCCATAATATATTAACACTGAGCTCTCCACCACAGGAAAGTGTAGGCCTCCTGAAATACCTTCCTGACCCCAGACAAGGGGCATGATTCTCCATTGCCCTAAGACTCCTTTATGACTCTGGCACAGCGGTATGCTGTGACGACCTGAGCACTATTGTGCTCTAGCTCTTCTGGCTGTTTATGAGCTTAGGGGGCCACGGACCATCTGAAAATATGTTAGAGCAAATGCGAGCTAGCTGGAGAGGCTTCCAGCCAGGCCAGAATACTGGGAGTGCAAAGGTGTATCCCCTCTCCCCATTCATACATCTCAGCTGGAATATAGAAGCTGGCCCAACATCTCCCAGGCCATCCTCCCACAGACAGAATTTGTCCCTCTAATTGATACTCCCAACCCATCGTCATCCTCCACAGAAAAGCGTAGGCAATCAAATGAGGCCTGCATATTGTTCTAACAGAGTGAATGCACATCCATGGGAACTGATTCTCCAAAGTAGCGTATCCTTATGCCCAGTTTGAAAAGCAGTAACTTAGAACAAGGGGAGAAATAGTTAAGTAGAGGGATCTACAGGAAATAAACAACAAAAATGGTGTTTCAATTATTTTTGTAGCGTTGCAGGGGGCGTGGTGGGAATCAGATCCAGTAAAGTGTTACTGAAGTCAGAGACGTTTAGTCAGCTGTTTGATTCAGCCAGTTAAGCAATAAGCACTCCTTGCCAGTTGTTGCCAGTTGTTTCCAGTGAGCAAAGATTGTGAAATTGATAGATTGCATAAAACAGATGTTAACATTTTTGTAACCTGAAAACACACTTGCATGAAAAACACATTCCCCATGTGACTCCCACAAACTCCTCCTGCACACACGTGGATGCTAATGAAAATCAGCAACATGAATGCAACAGGGAAGATAGCCAAAAACAGCCAGACAACAGGTGGTAGCTGGCTTTCTATTGGATCTCATAGAGAGCCAACACAAGGTCTATGAACCTCTTAAATCCCAACTTTGTGGGCTGAAGTGGGATTTAAGTGGTCCACAGACCTTGTACTGGCCCTCTGCACAGGAGTGGATTTCACCCTGAAAGCAAGCACAGGACTCTGATATTTCTGACCTATGTGCCTTGTAAATTGTCATCTTTATCCTCCTTCTGGGAGCCCCATGTCAATGTCAGAGTTATGTAATGTTCCGTTTACTCTTTTTGGTGTTATTCTCACATGTACTCTTGGCTTGTTCCTAATCCTGTATATGACTCAAACACTATCTTGAAAAAGCATCGCAATCACAATAAATCCATTCTTAGAAAGAGCTAGTAAACACCCCTTCCCTCCTGTCCAACTCCAGCAATTGGCCAGGTGGAAGTTAAAGGCCCATTGGCACTTGATCAAAGCAGGAGGGGATAATCCCAGTGTCCTTGACCAGCATTCCCTCTCTCAACAAAACAGGTTCCAACGTTCAAGGCCCCATGAATCGAATACCAGCACAGTCTCCCTGTTATGTATATACCATGCTCAGCATCATGTTATCAGTTACAGACCAGCCACCACATCCTTCTGAGCAAGTCACTGTGTTTCTAGTATATAGATCCCTGTTTTGTAAAATGTTTTGTGAAACCTTAAACATGGAATGATCTAATCTAATCTATCTATTGGGTTTGTAATGTGCCCATCACCATCATCCAGGGACCAATGCATGACTATAAATCAATTCTAATCTTGTTTTAAAAGTTTTAAAACATTCATCAGATGTAAAGATAGGTCATACCTACCTGAAATTCATGCCCAATACAAGGGATCTATAAAAGAGGTTAAAACAACAGTGAAAATCCCACATACACACAAACAAACAAAAAGTGTATTTAAATTTCCGTTTTCATGCAAATTTGCTGGTTTTGTTGTTGAGGCACTAAATCTGATTTGAAAGATAATTATGCATCTACGCAATATATTGCCACAGTCATTTAAAAAAGCATTTGGATAGATCCAAAGTTGGTGTAAATTGGCTTAGCTTTAAAGCAGGGATTCTCAAACTGGGGGTGGGGACCCCTCAGGGGGTCACGAGGTTATTACATGGGGGGGTCGCGAGCTGTCAACTTCCACCCCAAACCCCGCTTTGCCTCCAGCATTTATAATGGTGTTAAACATATAAAAAAGTGGTTTTAATTTATAAGGGGGGGTCACACTCAGAGGCTTCCTATGTGAAAGGGGTCACCTGTACAAAAGTTTGAGAACTACTGCTTTAAAGCAGTTAATGGATTTACACTGGCTGAGGATCTGGATCTTTAACACACTCCAGAAAAGGCATAATTTTTGCTATTGTCTTCTGGAGAATCCAGAGGAATGTTAAAATGGAAGAGACCAGGATGTAGTCTAACCCTCAGGGGAAGAACTCATAAATTACTACATCTGCATTGCTTCAGCAATAAGGATGGCTCCAATGGTCTGTTATCCCTCACATAATGACTGGCCTGGACCGTTAAAAGTTAGAGGGGAAGAGGAGGGTAGGATGTCTGGTCCTTATCTGCAAAAAGAACAGGAGTACTTGTGGCACCTTAGAGACTAACAAATTTATTAGAGCATAAGCTTTCGTGGGCTACAGCTCACTGCATCCAATGAAGTGGGCTGTAGCTCACAAAAACTTATGCGCTAATAAATCTGTTAGCCGCTAAGGTGCTACAAGTACTCCTGTTCTTTTTGCGGATACAGACTAACACGGCTGCTACTCTGAAACTGGTCCTTATCTGATAGATAAAGCTACAGCAGTTGTAATTGATATAAAAACCTGAGTTATATAAATAAGTGTAAAACCTCAGGGACTTGAGCAGCTTTTTTTGTGATATGCTCCATGGAGAATAACGGTACCATAGATGTTAGTGATGGAAGAATCCCATTTGACCACCCAGTCCGTTTCACTGTCAGTGCAGGATTATTCCTTATTGCAAATGTATTAGCACTTTTGCCAGTTTAAGGGCCTAATTTTCAGGAGACTGAAAGGATCATGCACATTGGTGAGTGAGCATTTGCCTGCTTCATCTGAACTTAAACTTGACCCAGTCACAGATGGGATTTTTCCATTTGGATTGTGCTATTTCCAGCCCCGGAGAGATGGGCATGTGAGGAGGGTGGTGTGTGGAGGAAGGTCTCCTGCATAGAGCCTCCTTTTCCATGCTGAATGGATGGGGTACCATCTCCTCAGCATCGCCTTCCAGATGAAAGCTCTTCTATTGGTGATCCAGGATGGAGCCTCCAGCACAAACTCAGGCTGAGTCAACCAGGCTTCCTCCTTCAGGCTCCCGGGTGGTTCACACACACTGAAGGAAGCAAGAGCTGCCATAAAGTCGCAGAGGATGTATCATGCTTCCTGCAGGCTCTGTGCAGCCAGAGCTTTGGCCAGTTCTGCTTGGGGCCAGTTCACCCTACAAACTATTACCATGTCTGAATAGGATAGCCAGTGATTGCAGATACTGACACAACGCTGGACACAGCTTGTCTTGGTTTACACTGATTGTTAAGCCATGTTCAGTATCATGTTAGCTAACAGGGTGGTTCAGACACAGTGACATCAATGTAGGGTGGCCACTCATGCACCCCCTGAATACCAAACATTCTTGTTCTACCAGGAATGGCGTAACCCCACCCCACAGGTGTGATCTCATGTGAACAGTTTGTGTGAGGTCATGTTGGTTGGGGGCAGAGCAGTGTGCTCTTCAGAAAGGCACCCCCTGTCTGTGATACTGGACAAAACCAGTTTTATCTCAGTACCGGACAGGGGACAAAGCATTTAAAATTAGGGCTGTCCAGGTTAAAACCAGATGAATGGCCTGCCTACTTTAATGTAGACAAACACTTTACTGATCACAGGACCATAACCGTGTCACCAGCTGATCACCAACGTAGCTGTGTTTGGGATCAGTTGCACAAGATCCTTTCACCCCGCCTCCTCTCAGACCTAGATAACACACCCCACAAGTGGGGAGCAGCTAGCAGTGTTGCAATCTCCCCCAGGGCAAAGGGCTCTATGATTTTGGTCCGTTTTAAAACTGAGCTGCAGGAGCTGAGAACAAAGGCTTCCCTAGAACACTGACTGGCTTGAAATTTGTACAGCCGGGATTTTGAAAGGCTCTTCAAGCCAGCAAAGCAAACATTACCAAAGAATTACTGAGTCATATAAACAAGCAACTAATTAAAACATTAAATAAATCTTACACGTACATAACCTTTCTATTTAAACACCGTCCAGGCTGGCTTGGCTCCCAGGCATCTGACCCAGTGGGCCTTATGATCCTCTTTCTATGTGATGCAATCAAGGGCTTGCTTGGGCCTGTGAATTTTTTTCCTTCCTCTTCTTCTTGTTATTTATTTATGTAGTTGAATTTTGTGCTGGTGAAAGGTGCCAGTTTGAATACCCTGAAGACACACAGTTATGGTGCAGGCAGCACCACTATGCCTCTTAGCTCTACCAAAGTATAAACTTCATAACTCTGGACTCAGGAGAGCTGGGTTCTATCCTTGGCTCTGTCACTGGCCAGTGGGGTGACACTAGGCAAGTCACTTTGGCTTCCCGTGCCTCAATTTCCCAATTGGTAAAATGGAAGTAATGATCCTGACCTCGTTTGTAAAATGCTTTGAGAGCTACTAATGCAAAACATGATGTAAGAGCTGGGTATTATTACTGTTATTCTCAACCAAATAATAACAATTATTAGAGATGGGTACGAGAAGCAAAGTTTGAAACTGGATCCTAACTTCCCTAAAGTTTGGAGGAGTTCAGATCTGGGATATTAAGAATAATGGTGTACCCCTCTATAGCACCTTTAACAGTATGGCTCCAAAAGTTCCAAAATCATGTGAGGCCTGAAAAAAATCATGAAACTATCTTTTAAATCATGAGATTTGTTGTAAGATCATATATTTTAGGTCCTTTTGCTTGCCTTCGGGTTTATTGTGCCTTTGGGTTCACTTTTTCAAGCTTCTGTCACCAACCAGGAGAGCTAGAACCATTCAAACAAACAAACAAACAAACAAACAAACAAACAAACAAACAAACAAACAAACAAACAAAGCTGACAGGTTTCAGCTTGGAGCTTTAAGAAAAGCACCAAATATTGTGAGATGTAGGATCAATTTGTGAGAGTTGGAAGTATAGCTATCTGAGGGCTTTAGAAATCTGAACCGGTCAAACCTCAGAATGTCCCTGGAAGCTGTGTTGCCAATTCTCAAGATTTTATCACAAATCTTGCAATATTCAATGGTTTTTCAAAGCTCCAGCATCTGGAATCATGATTAGCTGAGAATCACAGCTTTAATTTGGCGGGGGGGGGGGGGGACTAAGCTTATCGCCCTTGTGGTTACAGACAGAAGCTTGAAAACATGACCCAAGTCTAAAGACACAGAAACAAGAAGAAAAAACAAATTGAGCCCCCAAATGACCATTTTTTCAATCTCATGATTTTTGACTGCTTTACCTTCATACTAAGGTGCAACATGGAGCTATCAAGCCCCAGGGTCTATCAGAATGGTCACTGAGAGGGCTTTGGGTCATCTCAAATTGATATTCAGGTCTGCTTCAGGCTGGCATGACAGTTAATGCATTCATGACAACATGTATCCATAATAGTTAGCAGGAAATTCCTGGTGTGTTGCATGCAGCACAAACGCAGCCATGAGTGGCAGAACACCCCTGCCTGAGGGGACAGAGAGTGATAATTTCATAACCTCGGCAAACGTGGTTGATCAGGGGCGGGGTTGAGGGTGCTCAGGAGCTGAAAGCGGGTGAGGGGAACTGGAACTGGATGGTGATGGCAGAGCTGAGGCACAGGCCCGGCAGCCACTGGGCTCTAAGCCCCTGGACCACAAGAGAATTGTCAGTGAAAAGTGAGTAACAGACAATCGGCATTCGGGCCATGGCACAGGGTGAGTAATGGGAGATGTCTAAGAATGCATGGATGCAGGATGGACTGGCAGCATTCCCCATTGGCTTTTCTACCCCTTTTGCTATGGCTGCCTTCCTGAATGGCTACCTACCGTGCACATTGTGTAGACCTGGGTGGCTACCTCTGCCAAACCCATTCCCACCACAGCAACCCACCCCAGGCAATAAAGGAACCCATTCCCCAACCTACCATCCAGCACAATGTGAAAGCAGGCTACCCCGTAGCTAGCCAGCTACCCTACAGCCAGTCAGAAAACCCACTGCCATTATTACTGCTGCTGTGTGGAATAGGGGCCTGGAAGGGAAGCCACTCTGAGGAACCTCAAAGTGGTGCTGAGAAGGGGGAAGCATGGTGGATTGAGAGGCACTGGATCAGCAGGTGATTAAAGGATAGATATGTTTTCGGGGGCAGAGGCAAGAATATGGGATTGATGGATTTCTTTTGGCAGGGTGGGTGGGTTGGAAGTATTGCACCTAGGAGATGTCACAGGTATCACTGACTTAGGGAGTGTATTACGCACATCCCTGGCTCCTATGGTTTCTATTCACACAGAGTTTCATTTTGAGTCACAGGTTTGTCTGAACCCACGTGGCCAGAGTTGAAAATCAAAATGAAATTGGCACCTTTTGTTCACTTCTCTGGGTGACCCGAGGGTCAGTGGATTCTGGGGTGGGGCAAAAGACCCTGTCATGTGACCAGCTGCTATATTTCATTAGGAAACCAAGCAAAACCATGTAACTCAGTCTTGAAATGTTCACCTCAGCCCAGACACAACAGAAGTTTGCCTTCTGTTAAGTGACAGTCCCGTGCTGCCTTGGCACTGGGCACAGTAACTTTCAGGTCATTCGGTCTAGCCCTGCCCATAATGATTCATGCCAGCTTTCCTGTGGCACTGCTTGGGAAGGAATATCACAGCCTTCTAACATGTCCAAGACCCTGTGCCCAAACCATTACCCATTTCTGGATCTGCACCCTCGTTTTCTCTCCCTGAGGAGCCCATGTGGAACTGTTCCAGGAACACCTGTGATACCCAATTTAGATTGCCTCCAATTCAAGGATATTCTATTTATAATTTGACAGAAATAGAGAAAATAACAAAAGATACGTAGAAATAAACATGCTTAATCAAATGCTATGGAAAGCATGGCAGAGGCTGGCGCTGCGCTCAAGTTACAGGATATTGAAATATTGCTCATAACATGGCAGAACAATCTCCTTTTCTCTCACAGCCTGAAACTGTCCCACCCTATCAGCTCAGTCTGATCTCACATCCTGGAGTGTATCTGTTCCACTTCAAATGGAGATCCTATCTATCTATCTATATATGCCATGAGATTGGGCAGTTAAAATCTCAAATTTCCATTAGTTCTTGGCTTTATGTCACCCTCCATACCAAACCAACATCACTATTTCCCTTTGGGGAGGCTGCATATCAATAAGACAAAACACATTCCTTATTCAGATATCAGTTGCAGGTAGTGTATTTCTTCCTGTTCTCAAACGTTCAATATTCTCCATACGTACTTCCCAAAGGGTCCCCTGAAAAACATGCTTCTTAAATTGGGGGAGTGGAGGCTAACATACAGTTCTCAGTCAACCTCAAAGATTGTCCAAATCAGATTTTTTATGCCAGTCTTTGTGAACGTGTTAATTTAGTACTGCCCTACCCAGTTACCCACAGCGTACATAGAAGATATCATTTATTGTCCCTTATTAGCAATAAAAAGAAATATAGATTAAGGATATGGAGCAGAAATCATTTAAATAGTAAGCATGGCACCAAATTTTGTTCACATAATATAAATCTGGAGTAATTCCGTTCCATTGACTTTAAAGAATTTACTGCATATTTACACAGATGTAATCAAGAGCTGCAATTGGTCCAATACTCAACACCTTGCATGACTGAGCCCTTATTTCTTCAAGCTTCTCCTTTTTTGCTTTACCTAGACTCAAAGTTTCCCATGTTCAGACTCCACCAGTCTCCTGGCCTGAGACATGATGCTTGTGATGGATGCTTTTACCTCCCTTTTTTGCTCCTCTGTTCATTCTCAGTCGTAAAATTCAAGCAGTTGCATGATCTCTGCCCTGCTAGGGTACCAATCGTCTTTTCATAGCTGAGGGGGGGGGGTAATTTTTTTGAGCTATGCAATGATTTTAAGCTCATGATTTTTTTAAACTCTAAAGCACTTTTTTGTCCAAACTGAATCTTTGGACATTTGGGTTCATTCACTGCAACACGCCAAGTGCTTTTCTACTGATTTTGTATTTGTGCAGCACTCATTACAATGAAGCCCTGATCCTGATTGGGGCCTCAGGGTGCTACAAATAATAATACATCGCTTCCTCTTTTTAGCAGTTGCAGGCCGGAGGATAGCAGTGCACCACCTGTGATCCAGTGGAGTCACACCCGGCTTATTCATGACTATATATGGTGAAATCAAGGGGGCAGGGGGTATCATGAACAATCTTACTTTCCAGGGTCATGTTTTTGTGTGCCCAAAATTAATTTATCGCTGGATTGTCAACCTCCTTGCTCTCCATCCTCTCCATGGATTGCCAGCACAGTGGCATGGACTCCGACCTTGCCTTCAGAACCAAGGAAGCCAAATTAGGGCATGGCTACACTTGCAGATGTAGAGCGCTTTGAGTTAAACCAGCCTTCGTAGAGCGCAGTAGGAAAAGTGCTGCAATCTGTCCACACTGACAGCTACAAGCGCACTGGTGTGGCCACATTAGCAGCTCTTGCAACGGCCACAGAGAGCAGTGCACTGTGGTAGCTATCCCAGCATGCAAGTGGCTGCAACGTGCTTTTCAAATGGGGGGCGGAGGCAGGGTGGAGTGTGACAGGGAGTGTGATGTGTGTATGTGGGGGGAGAGAGAGTGGGTTTTTTGGGGGCTGAGAGCATGTCAGTATACTGTCTTGTAAGTTCAGACAACAGCAGACCCCTCCCCCACCCCGCCTCTCTCTCACACACAGCATTCCACAGTAATGGTTGCTTTGTCTCCGAGCAGATAAGCAGCCGCCTGTCAGAAATGGAGCTTTCAAAGGACATATCTGCATTCCTGCAGCAATTCCAAAACAATTAGAAGAGTGGCCACTTGACTTAAGGGGATTATGGGATGTTTCCGGAGGCTGATCAGAGTCCAGTAACGCAACACCTCGTTCACACTGACGCCCAGGCATTTCAGCTAAGGTGCAACAAGCGTTAATCTTCTCCCCAAGGTGGAGTACCAGGAGCACTCTAGCCATGGAGTCAGAGCGCTTTATGTGCCTTGCCAGTGTGGACAGGTAGTGAGCTAGGGCGCCCGGGGCTGCTTTAATGCATTCTAACTTGCAAGTGTAGCCAAGCCCTTACTCAGCATTCACCAGCCAAGTCACATCCAGACTGTACATAGTACTTACGTGCTACCATTATGCACCAATACAGTAAGCTGTCTATTCTGTGAAAAAGTTAAAGAATATTTAGATAAGTTAGATGTATCCCAGCTGGCAGGGCCTTATGACATTCATCCTATGGTACTTAAGGAACTAGCTGAAGCAATCTCAAACCATTAGTGATTATCTTAGGTGAGGCCCCAGAAGACTGGAGAAAGGCAAACACACCACCTCTCTTTAAAAAGGGGAAAAAAGAAGACCTAGGAAATTACAGTCAGCCTAACTTTGATACCTGGAAAGATACTGGAACAAGTTATTAATCAATTTGTAAGCACCTAGAGAATACT
Source organism: Dermochelys coriacea (assembly GCF_009764565.3). Lineage (NCBI taxonomy): Eukaryota > Metazoa > Chordata > Testudines > Dermochelyidae > Dermochelys > Dermochelys coriacea. The sequence goes on along the minus strand of NC_050077.1, from coordinate 47,805,072 downwards.
AGAATGACAAGTGATAGCCAATGTGGATTTGTCAAGAACAAATCACACCAGACTAACCTAATTTCCTTCTTTGACAGGGTTACTGGGCTAGCGGATGGGGGAAAGCAGTAGACTTGATATATCTCGATTTTAGTAAGACTTTTGACATTTGTCCTACAAGCAAATGAGGAAAATGCTGTCTAGATTAAATTACTATAAGGTAGGTGCACAACTGGTTGAAAAAAACTTACTCAAGGAGTAATTATCAATGGTTCGCTGTCATACTAGGAGGATGTATCTAGTGGGGTCCAGCAGGGGTCTATCCTGAGTCCAGTATTATTCAACATTTTCATGATGACTTGGATAACGGAGTGGAGAGTACGCTTAGAAAATTTGTGGATGACATCAAGCTGGGCGGGGTTGTAGCAATTTGGAGAACAGAATTAGAACTCTAAATGACCTTGACAACTGGAAACTTGGTCTGATATCAAAAAGAAGCACGTCAATAAAGACAAGTGCAAAGTACTACATGTAGGAAGAAAAAAATCAGATGCTTAGTATATGGGGAGAGGAGGCTGTGCAGTCCCAGCTGTGCTTGAGCCATAGGGATTTTGATACCTACAGACAGATTTCTTGAGGCTTGTGCAAATAGAACTATGATTGGGACACGCTGCAGTGCAGAGTGAAGATAAAGGAGCTGAGGCAGGTGTACCATAAGGTGAGGGAGGCAAACCGTCGCTCCAGTGGTGCTCCTAAGACCTGCTGTTTCTATAAGGAGCTGGACACTACCTTTCATGGCAACCCCACCTCTTCCTCCAAGAGCCCTATGGATACTTCAGTGGCCCTGAAGGTGGCGGGAAGAGGATTTAACTTGGAGGACGAAGTCATTGATGAAGAGGTGGAGTTAGATGATGATATAGAGCTCCCAGAGGGGTCGCCTGGTGGGGCAGGCAGCCAAGAACTGTTCACCACTCCAGAGGTATCAAGCCAGTCTCAGCAGTTACTCTCCAGCGAGCAAGAAGCAGGAGATGCCTGGTAAGTGGCTGTGGTTTGTGTAGTGTAGAGGTGAGTTCAGGGTATAGAAATGTACAAAGCTGGCTGTGCTTCTGTGAGCTGGATATTTCCCTGTGCAGATAATCAGTATGGTGGAACAGGGTGTTGATGCACGCCGAGATCTCATGGTAATCCTCCAGAGAGATCTCTAGGAAAGTTTCCTGGAAGTACTTGGCAATCATCTGCCAAAGGTTCCTTTTCAGACCTGCTACGTTCCTTCTCCCATCATAGGAAACTTTCCTTCGCCATTAGGCAATCACTTGTGCAGGGACCAAAGCAGCAGACAGGCGAGTAGCACAGGGACCATGGCAGAAGCCACAAGCATGTAGTAGATGTACCCTCACTTCCCTGCTTACCCTCAACAGTGAGATATCTGCTACAATGACCCCCGCCTGTGGAAAAGTGTGGGAGAATTTTAGAATTTTTTTCCTACTCAGCTGCACCACAACCCTTGCAGGGTGCTCTTTTCCCCATGTAGAGCACTCCCCACCACCACCTCCCAGCCAACACTCACCATGCTTTGGATGTTCGTTGAGATGTGTGCTTGCCAAGGGTGAGTGAGAAAGTGATGTTATGTTACCAGAGATGTATTTCACTGAAATACTTCAATGCTGTGTGTGAATTTAACAATCATGTTTCTGTGCAATGTTCCTTGTGCTTCGGTAGATGTGGCCTTGAAGAACACCACACAGACAGCGGCCGAGCATCTCCGCCAGATAAGAAAGTGCCAAGATGGAGCAAAGACAGCATGTTGCAGGAGGTACTGCACTTCGCCAATGCAGAGAAAAGGGAATGCAAGGAGTGGAGGGAAGCCAAATGGCAGGCAGAAAGGAAAATCATGAGTTTGTTAAGGACGCTACTGAGCGGATGATTAAAGTCATGGAGGAACAAACACAGATACTGAAGTCCTTAATAATGCTACAGACTGAGCAGCTGCATGTCTGCCTTCCCCCGTGCACCTCCCTGGGCTCTGGAGCACAGCGTCCCTGTCTCTCCCCTGCAGCCTCCCTGCATCAACTGCCGCTGGGTTCCTAGTGCCCCCATTCTCTAGTGGCAGGACAGGCTGCCCTTCCCCTGCCCTTTCCCCTCAGACCCTTTCATTTTCCAACAGGACCCTCCACCAGTACAGCCACCTCCCCTGCCTGCAGTCACCGCTCCTGTCCCACACTGGGCAAGGGGCAGCCCCACTCCCCACCCTCAATGAGGCTACAGTGAGGGGCAGCAGCAGGGGAGGAGGCACACATGTGATGGCAGCCTCCTTGGCACCCACCACAGGGGAGACGAGGGGGCTTCCTGGACCTGAGAGGGGCCCTAGGAGCACGTGCAGTGTCAGTGGTGGGGGTGAGTATGCTGCTGGGGGAGAGGGGGGCCCCTCCCCCAGAGCTTGCTGCTGCTGGCGGGGAGAGAGCTGAGGGGAGTCCTCCTCTCTGGCTCTAGTTCCGGGGCAGCCTGCCTGCACCCCAAACTCATCCCCAGCCCTGCCCCACCCCAGAGCCCACACTCCCAGCCAGAGCCCTCACCCCCCCACACCCCAACCCTCTGCCCTTGCCCTGAACCCCCCCACACCCCAAACACCTTATCCCCAGTCCCAGCCAGAGCCCTCATCCCCCCACACCCTAACTCTCTGCCCTAGCCCTGAGCCTCTCCAACATCCAACCCCCCATTCCCAGACAGAGCCCTCACCCCAACACTCCTACCCTCTGCCCTAGCCCTGAACCTCTCCCACACCCCAAACCTCTCATCCCCAGCCACACCCCAAACCCATCCCCATACCTCCTCCCTCCTCCAAACTCCCTCCCAAAGCCTGCCCCCCTCCCTTCACACTCCCTCCCATCCCCAAACTCCCTCCCAGAGCCTGCACCCTGCACCCCTCCTGCACCCCAATCCCCTGCCCCAGTCCAGGGCCTGCACCCCAGACCTTCTCCCCAACCCAAACTCCCTCCCAGAGCCTTGGGCAGGTAGGGGGAGAAGTTTGGGGGGGAGGTGGAGTTTGGGTGGGGAAGGGTTCTGGGCACCACCAAAATTTCTACAAACCTGCCACCCCTGTGTGTGTTGTTTCTTGTGCAATAAAAGCAAAGGTTTTTTTTAATGGTAACTCATCTTTATTTGTTTCCTACAAACTGAAATAGCAGGCACTACTAATACATACACAAGCAGTTTAATCATTTGCATACAGGAATGTAAGGCCCAAGATTTCATCATTGCTTCCTAGGAAAACTACATGTAATGTAACATTGCAGCACCAATCATAGAGATATAGGTTACTGGTTCTGATTTTCCAAGTGTTGCCTCACAGCATCCCTGATTCAAATTGTCCTCTGTTGGGCCTCTCTGATAGCCCTGGTATCTGGTTGCTCAAAATCAGCAGCCAAGCAGTCTGCCTCAACACTCCCCCACTGAGCAAACCTTTCACCCTTAGCTTCACAAAGATTATGCAACATACAGCACATGGCTATGACCATGGCAATAGTATCCTCACTGAGGTCTAACCTGCCATGAAGGCATCGCCAGCATGCCTTTAATCTGCAAAAGGCACATTCCACTGTCATCCAGCACCTACTCAGCTTGTTGTTGAACCACTCCTTACTGCTGTCCAGGTTTCCCATGTAAGGTTTCATGAGCCATGGCTGTAAGGGGTAAGCTGGGTCTCCCAGGATCACTATACGCATTTCAACATCCCCCACTGCAATCTTCTGGTCTGCAAAGAAAGTCCGCGTTTGCAGCTTTCTATACAGGCTGGTGTTCCTGAAGATGCGTGCGTCATGCACTTTCCCTGACTATCCCGCGTTGATGTCAGTGAAATGCCCACGGTGATCCACAAACACCTGCAACACCATGGAAAAGTACCCCTTCCTATCAATGAACACCATTGCAAGGTAGTCTGGTGCCAAAACTGGAATATATGTGCCATCTGTCGCCCTTCCAGTTAGGGAAACCCATTTCTGCAAAGCCATCCACTATTTCACGCACATTACCCAGAGTCACAGTCCTCCGTAGCAGGATGTGATTTATTGCCATGCATACTTACATTAACGCAGCCCCAATGATCGACTTCCCGACTCCAAATTGATTCGTGACTGACCGGTAGCAGTCTGGAGTCACCAGCTTCCACACAACGATTGCCATGTGCTTCTCTACTGATAGGACAGCTCTCCTTCTGGTGTCCTTGTGCCGTAGTGCTGGGGCAAGCTCCGCACACAGTTCCAGGAAGGTGGCTTTCCGCCTCTGAAAGTTCTGTAGCTACTGTTTGTCATCCCAGACCTGCATGATGATATGATCCCACCATTCAGTGCTTGTTTCCCAAGCCCAAAAGCGATGATCCACCATCTGCAGCTGTTCTGTGAATGCCGAAAGCAACCTAAAGTTGCTCCTATCCATATCACACAGCATGTCAGGCAATTGGGAATCTTCTTATGCTCAAATAAATTTGTTAGTCTCTAAGGTGCCACAAGTACTCCTTTTCTTTCTTCAATTAGGAACTTTGTGATTAACTGCACTACCATCCACAATGTCTTAATGACAGTTATCAGAGCATAGGAGAGCAATGTGGGATCCATCCCTTCTCACAAAGATGCCAGGCTGCACAGCAAACAAGGGCTGTTGAAAACTGCTGTGAAAGAAAGCTGAAAGCCCAAGGAGTGCTGGAACAGAAAACAACGCATCATGGGACATTAAGCCCAGTCCCAAGATGCACCGTGATCTGCTCCGCCTTCCCACAAGATCTACCAACAGAAGGTGTCGAGGTGGACTGTGGAATAGGTACCTATAGTGCATTGCTCACACTGTCGATGATAGTGCCCCAACTGTGGACGTGCTCTGCTGACAAAGAGAGCAAGTATGAACATTCAATACCAATTTTTATTATACCGCTTTTTGAATGTCGACATAATTTTTGTTGACAAAGCCCCTACAAAATGGGGAATAACTGGCTAGGCAGTAGTAGTGTAGAAAGCAGATGGTGCTGGCCACTGTTGGAAACAGGAAACTGAACTAGATGGACCATAGGTCTGATCCAGTCTGACAATTCCTATGTTCCTATGAAACAAGCTGTTGGTTTAAACTAGGGTGACCAGATAGCAAGTGTGAACTATCGGGACAGGGGGTGAGGGGTAATAGGTGCCTGTATAAGACAAAATCCAGAAATATCATGACTGTCCCTATAAAATTGGGACATCTGGTCACTCTAGTTTCAACTCAGTTCTACTTTGAAACTCAGTTCTAGTGGACATTACAGTTGGCACCACCAGGCTCTTGTAATGGCAGGCTCTGTAGAGAGGCCAAGGACTTAAAGGACATGGGGAATGAACTCCCTTCTCAACCCCCAGTGTTGGGTCCTTCTTCCTCAGGATTGAGGCATTTTGCCAGGAGGCATGAAAGCTTCCACTGATGCTGCATGTGCTGTACCTGGGACAGAGGGAGGGCTCCAGTCTCCAGGGTTGTCAATGTGGTGCCTTTCCCAAGCTGCTAAAACAATCTAAAAAATGATCATAGAGACTCCAGGGAGCAAACAGCTGTTTTAACTCATGAGCTGGAACAGAAGTCAGAAGTTATTCAGTTAGCTAACAAGAAGGCCCATTCCTTAGGGGAGCGGGGGCGGGGGGGTTGTCATTGGAATAGACAAATAGAGGAGTGTCTTATCCCATGTAGACGCTAATGATAAGGACTTTAACAGGACCCTTTTTGTCTTCCATGTGAAACTTTAGCTAATGGCCTTGTTGTATCAAGGATCATTCAGCTCTCTCTACTCCTTGTTCTCATAGCTCCCTTTACTCCTTACTGGAGCCTAGGGCCAAACTACCTTGAGCCAACAGAGATAAAAAACACATTGACCCTTATTTCGCTGATTTTAAACAAATGCTTCTATAGCTGCCATGGACCAGTGCCATGGCTGGCTGAGTTGGTTGCTGAGAGAAGGGTTAATAGATGATGAAATAGGAGGAATAAGTTGTTTTCCCTTCTGATGAAGCGACCTGAGGGGGGAATTCTTTTGGGAGAACAATGGCATGTTCACAAGGCTGGGTGGTTCGCCAACTCTCCAGGCTTAATTGTCACCATGTCCCTGCCAGACAGCGTGTGTATGTGTAATTACAGGGCTGACACATGACCAGGCTGCAAATAATTCCCTGAAACAGCTGGGAACAATCATTAGCTTCTGAGCCGATGTGAGCCATTCCAAGGCATCTAGTGGCTTCATGGCGCAAGGAGAGTGAGGCAAACATGAGAGTGGTATCCACGGTCCAAAACCCACATCTGGTTTCTGGCCCAAGCAGTGCTGTTATTTTCAAGCACGCAGGGGCAGATCATTAAACTGGCACTTAGAAAAAGATTAGGCCAAATAAGTCCCAACGCCATCACAAACACACTACCCTAGACTGTAAATTAAGACTGGGTGTCTGTCTAGCTCAATTAGAAGTCATAGGCTTGATGCAGAAATTACTGGGTGAGGTTCCCTGACCTGTGTTATGTAGGAGGTCAGACAAATGATCATAATGGTCCCTTCTAAAGTGGACAATAGTTGGCAGGTTCAATGGAGAAGCCAAAGAAAAACCAAATCCTCCCCTCACACCCAAGAGATGGTTCCTTCCAGATCAAGGCTGGAAACTGACGGGTTGTAGGGGGAAGCCTGTATTGCTTCCACCTGAGCTATATTCTCTCTCTGTGGCTGTCAGTCTAGCACCCCTCATTAGCATTAAGAGCTTAAGCTGATGCCCATTGATGTCAGTGGAAAGGCTCCCAGTGATTTCAACAGACATTGGATCTGACACTACATTCACTCAAAAGATGGTCAGTTACTCTATGTGCCAGAACGTAAACCAGGGGACAAACTCATCTCTGGTGTAACTACACTGACTTCAGTGCAGTTACACAAGGGATGAATCTGTCCCATGCACTGGGTTCTAGAAGAAGTTAAAGGTTATTCCCCCAGAGTAGTTCCTTGTCCCATTCGTTATAATTACTCATTTTCCTAGTTGGTCTGACAGAGCCTGACTTTGTCATCAGCTTCACAGGATGTTGCATGAGCTCTCTGCTGGCTCAGGACCCAGTTCAGCAAAGCATGCACTTAATCCCATCCATATTCAGAAAAGCACTTAAGCACATGCTTAAACAAAGCATATACTTAAATCCCATAGAAACGAATGGGTTTATGTCATGTTGTTAGTACCGGTTAGGAAGTATAAACCCTTTTGGTCATTTTCTTTCTGTATATTTGACTCATTTATGTATTAACTATATTCTTTAGAATCTTTATGAAATTAACAAAGAGAATGTTTAAATTCTAAGGCCCAGAATACTAACCTTTAACCGACAAGTAACCCTATTCAGGAATTCTATGTGTTAGACTGTATCTAATAATCCTTGGTGCCTCCATGTCTATAAAATTCCAGATGTTCATGGAAACCATCCCCTTTATATATATAATGTTTCCTATTGGGGAATCAACAGAGAAGAATGAGTATGGAGAAAAGAGGACACACTGAAAGATATTAAATGTAATCAGAGCATATGGTTCTGGGAGAGTACTTTTGACAAAGAGGGGTCTCTGTCTAAAAACCCTATATAATGACAGAAGTTTTGGAACTTAGTTGGGTAATGAAACTGTGCATCCCACCAGTTACTGTGAAGAAGAGAAACAGAGCCAGCTCTTTACCTTACATCCAGGGTGGTAATGTATCTATTCTTTCTGTATTCTGTACAGTGCTGTACTAATCTCTGATTGATAATCCTTGATTAAATAATTCCAGTTGAGCCTGTTATTCAATAATCTTGAATCATCATTCACTTCAGACACACAGCGAGGTGCTTAAATGCTTAGCTGAATAGGGACGGACCACTCAGGCCTTTGTTGCAAGGGGAAGGTGGACTGGCTGGGATGAGTTTCATTTCAAAGAGAAGATTAAAGGGTGACTTGATTACCGTCTATAAGTACCTACATGGGAATGAATATTTAATAATGGTTCTGCAATCTGGCAGAGAAAGGTAGAACACGATCCAATGGCTGGAAGTTAGAGCTAGATAAATTCAGCTTGGAAATAAGGCATACATTTTTAATAGTGAAAGTAATTAACCATTGGAACAACTTATTCAGCTTCATGGTGGATTTTCCATCACTGACAATTTTTAAATCAAGAGTGGATGTTTTTCAAAAAGCTCTGCTCTAGGAAATATTTTGGGCTAAATTATATGCTGTTGTAAATGGGTGAAACTCCATTGAAGTCAATGGAGTGGCACCCATTTACACTCATGGAGAATGTGCCTGCTTACCTCTTGTTATGTATCCTTTCCAAACTCACAGCACTTATTCTGTGAGCATAGAATGATTTTTCTGGAGAATTTACAAGTAAATCCATTAATTAGTTTGAGAGATCATTTTTAATTGGGCCCTTTAAGAAATTTTCTTTATGAATCTAAGGACTCATTAGAAACTTTCTCAGATGTGAACTGGGAGTTCTGAATTTTTAATGGACTGGCTGTAGTGTTTAATCTTTAACAAAGATAGCACTTATTTAGCTGAAACGCCTAGCTCAAAAGCTAACACAAAAACAAGCAAGAGTTTTCAACAAACTGGCTAAAAATCCTTTTCTCTTTTAGTTAGTCAGATTTTCCTGGCTTGGGATCTCTGGTGTCAGAATCTTACCAACTCTCCAGTTGCCCGTAGAGTTTTTCATGAAAAATGGGAGACAAGATCTGAATTTCTGGTTTAAAAAAAGAACAGGAGTTCTTGTGGCACTTAGAGACTTAGCCCTGGTCTACACTAGGAGTTGAGGTCGAATTTAGCAGCGTTAAATCGATTTAACCCTGCACCCATTCACACGATAAAGCCCTTTTTTTCGACTTAAAGGGCTCTTAAAATTGATTTCCTTACTCCACCCCCAACAAGGGGATTAGCACTGAAATCGGTCTTGCTCGGTCAAATTTGGGGTATTGTGGATGCAATTAGATGGTATTGGCCTCCGGGAACTATCCCAGAGTGCTCCATTGTGACCGCTCTGGACAGCACTCTCAACTCAGATGCACTGACCAGGTAGACAGGAAAAGGCCCGTGAACTTTTGAATTTCAATTTCCTGTTTGGCCAGTGTGGCAAGCTGCAGGTGAGTGCAGAGCTCACCAGCAGAGGTGACCATGATGGAGTCCCAGAATTGCAAAAGAGCTCCAGCATGGACCGAACAGGAGGTACGGGATCTGATTGCTGTATGGGGAGAGGAATCCGTGCTATCAGAACTACGTTCCAGTTTTCTAAATGCCAAAACATTTATCAAAATCTCCCAGGGCATGAAGGACAGAGGCCATAACAGGGACCCAAAGCAGTGCCGCGTGAAACTTAAGGAGCTGAGGCAAGCCTACCAGAAAGTCAGAGAGGCAAACGGCCGCTCCGGGTCAGAGCCCCAAACATGCCGCTTCTATTATGAGCTGCATGCCATTTTAGGGGGTTCAGCCACCACTACCCCAGCCATGTTGTTTGACTCCTTCAATGGAGATGGAGGCAACACGGAATCAGGTTTTGGGGACGAGGAAGATGGTGATGATGAAGTTGTAGATAGCTCACAGCAAGCAAGTGGAGAAACCGGTTTTCTCGACCGCCAGGAACTGTTTCTCACCCTGGACCTGGAGCCAGTATCCTCTGAACCCACCCAAGGCTGCCTCCTGGACCCGCCAGGCGGAGAAGGGACCTCTGGTGAATGTACCTTTTAAAATACTATACATGGTTTAAAAGCAAGCATGTTTAATGATTAATTTGCCCTGGCATTTGCGGCTCTCCTGGATGTACTCCCAAAGCCTTTGCAAAAGGTTTCTAGGGAGGGCAATCTTATTCCGTCCACCATGGTAGGACACTTTACCACTCCAGGCCAGTAGCACATACTCGGGAATCATTGTAGAACAAAGCATTGCAGTGTATGTTTGCTGGCATTCAAACAACATCCATTCTTTATCTCTCTGTGTTATCCTCAGGAGCGTGATATCATTCATGGTCACCTGGTTGAAATAGGGTGCTTTTCTTAAGGGGAAATTCAGAGGTGCCCGTTCCTGCTGGGCTGTTTGCCTGTGGCTAAACAGAAATGTTCCCCGCTGTTATCCACGGGGAGGAGGGAGGGGTGAGGGGCTAGCCACGTGATGGGGGGAGGCAAAATGCGACATTGGAATGAAAGCACATGTGCTATGTAAGTAATGTTAATAGCAAGGTTTACCGTGAAAGAGTGTACCCATTGTTCTATAAAATGTGTCTTTTTAAATACCACTGTCCCTTTTTTTTTCTCCACCATGTGTTTCAAGGATCACAGGATCTTCTCCTTCCCAGAGGCTAGTGAAGATTAGAAGGTGAAAAAAACACATTCGTGATGAAATGTTCTCTGAGCTCATGCTGTCCTCCCACACTGACAGAGCACAGACGAATGCATGGAGGCAGACAATGTCAGAGTGCAGCTAAGCACAAAATGACCGGGAGGAGAGGTGGCGGGCTGAGGAGAGTAAGTGGCGGGCTGAATCATAGAATCATAGAATCATAGAATATCAGGGTTGGAAGGGACCCCAGAAGGTCATCTAGTCCAACCCCCTGCTCAAAGCAGGACCAAGTCCCAGTTAAATCATCCTAGCCAGGGCTTTGTCAAGCCTGACCTTAAAAACCTCTAAGGAAGGAGATTCTACCACCTCCCTAGGTAACGCATTCCAGTGTTTCACCACCCTCTTAGTGAAAAAGTTTTTCCTAATATCCAATCTAAACCTCCCCCATTGCAACTTGAGACCATTACTCCTCGTTCTGTCATCTGCTACCATTGAGAACAGTCTAGAGCCATCCTCTTTGAAACCCCCTTTCAGGTAGTTGAAAGCAGCTATCAAATCCCCCCTCATTCTTCTCTTCTGGAGACTAAACAATCCCAGCTCCCTCAGCCTCTCCTCATAAGTCATGTGCTCTAGACCCCTAATCATTTTTGTTGCCCTTCGCTGTACTCTTTCCAATTTATCCACATCCTTCTTGTAGTGTGGGGCCCAAAACTGGACACAGTACTCCAGATGAGGCCTCACCAGTGTCGAATAGAGGGGAACGATCACGTCCCTCGATCTGCTCGCTATGCCCCTACTTATACATCCCAAAATGCCATTGGCCTTCTTGGCAACAAGGGCACACTGCTGACTCATATCCAGCTTCTCGTCCACTGTCACCCCTAGGTCCTTTTCCGCAGAACTGCTGCCGAGCCATTCGGTCCCTAGTCTGTAGCGGTGCATTGAATTCTTCCATCCTAAGTGCAGGACCCTGCACTTATCCTTATTGAACCTCATTAGATTTCTTTTGGCCCAATCTTCCAATTTGAAGAGAGGGCTGAAGCTGAAAGGTGGGGGCAGCATGATGAGAGGAGGCAGGATTCAATGCTGAGGCTACTGGAGGATCAAACTAATACACTCCAGCATATGGTTGAGCTGCAGGAAAGGCAGCAGGAGCACAGACTGCCACTACAGCCCCTGTGTAACCAACCACCTTCCTCCCCAAGTTCCATAGCCTCCTCACTCAGACGCCCAAGAACCGCGGTGTGGGGGCCTCTGGCCACCCAGCCACTCCACCCCAGAGGATTGCCCAAGCAACAGAAGGCTGGCATTCAATAAGTTTTAAAGTTTTAAACTTTTAAAGTGCTGTGTGGCCTTGTCCTTCCCTCCTCCACCACCCCTCCTGGGCTACCTTGGCAGTTATCCCCCTATTTGTATGATGAATTAATAAAGAATGCATGAATGTGAAGCAACAATGACTTTATTGCCTCTGCAAGCAGTGATCGAAGGGAGGAGGGGAGAGTGGTTAGCTTACAGGGAAGTAGAGTGAACCAAGGGGTGGGGGGTTTCATCAAGGAGAAAGAAACAGAACTTTCACACCATAGCCTGGCCAGTCATGAAACTGGTTTTCAAAGCTTCTCTGATGTGCACCGCGCCCTCCTGTGCTCTTCTAACCGCCCTGGAGTCTGGCTGCATGTAACTAGCGGCCAGGCGATTTGCCTCAACCTCCCACCATAAACGTCTCCCCCTTACTCCCACAGATATTGTGGAGCGCACAGCAAGCAGTAATAACAGTGGGAATATTGGTTTTGCTGAGGTCTAACCGACTCAGTAAACTGCGCCAGTGCGCTTTTAAACGTCCAAATGCACATTCTATCACCATTCTGCACTTGCTCAGCCTGTAGCTGAATAGTTCCTGACTACTGTCCAGGCTGCCTGTGTACGGTTTCATGAGCCAGGGCATTAAGGGATAGGCTGGGTCCCCAAGGATAACTATAGGCATTTCAACATCCCCAACGGTTATTTTCTGGTCTGGGAATAAAGTCCCTTCCTGCAGCTTTTGAAACAGACCAGAGTTCCTGAAGATGTGAGCGTCATGTACTTTTCCCGGCCATCTCACGTTGATATTGATGAAATGTCCCTAGTGATCCACCAGTGCTTGCAGCATTATTGAAAAGTATCCCTTGCAGTTTGTGTAGTCGCCGGCTTGGTGCTCCAGTGCCAAGATAGGGATATGGGTTCCGTCTATGTTAGGGAATCCCATTGCAGCAAAGCCATCCACTATGACCTGCACATTTCCCAGGGTCACTACCCTTGATATCAGCAGATCTTTGATTGCGTTGGCTACTTGCATCACAGCAGCCCTCACAGTAGATTTGCCCACTCCAAATTGATTCCTGACTGACCGGTAGCTGTCTGGCATTGCAAGCTTCCACAGGGCTATTGCCACTCACTTCTCAACTGTGAGGGCTGCTCTCATCTTGGTATTCATGCACTTCAGGGCAGGGGAAAGCAAGTCACAAAGTTCCATGAAAGTGCCCTCACGCATGCGAAAGTTTTGCAGCCACTGGGAATCATCCCAGACCTGCAACACTACGCGGTCCCACCAGTCTTTGCTTGTTTCCTGGGCCCAGAATCAGCGTTCCACCGCATGAACCTGCCCCATTAGCACCATGATGCCTGCATTGCCAGGGCCCGTGCTTTGAGAGAAGTCTGTGTCCATGTCCTCATCACTCTTGTCACCGCGCTGACGTCGCCTACTCGGCCGGTTTCGCTTTGCCAGGTTCTGGTGCTGCATATACTGCTAGATAATGCGTGTGGTGTTTAATGTGCTCCTAATTGCCAAAGTGAGCTGAGCGGGTTCAGTGCTCGCTGTGGTATGGTGTCTGCACAGAAAAAAGGCGCAGAATGATTGTCTGCCATTGCTCTGATGGAGGGAGGGGCAACTGACGACATGGCTTACAGGGAATTAAAATCAACAAAGGGGGTGGCTTTATATCAAGGAGAAACAAAAACAACTGTCACACTGAATGGCCCCCTCAAGGATTGAACTTAAACCCCTGGGTTTAGCAGGCCAATGCTCAACCCACTAAGCTATCCCTCCCTCTGGTAGTTCAGGCACGACTTCATGGAGGGAGGGAGGGAGGGGGGAGCAAATGAATAAAAACAAATCTGGTCTATTTCTTGTTTTGATCCACTCCATCTATCTTTTACATCTTTGGCTGGCAGAAGACGGTGCAATAGGACTGCAAGCCATCCTCATCTCCTGCCTGCTCGCCATAAGACGGTACAATAGGACTACCGGCAGGACTAAAGAGAATGACCTGGTCGAGTCACTCCTAATTTAGTCCCTGCACCCATATCTGCCCAGGCGCTCCTGACCGACCTTACCAAGGTGGCCAGGAGCATCTCGGACATGATGAGAATGGTTTTCAGGCCTAAGGTACCATCTGCTGCCACAAGGCAATGGGTTGCTGCTGCTGTGTAGCAATGCAGTACCGTGTCTGCCAGCACCCAGGAGACATACGGTGACAGTGAGCTGAGCAGGATCCATGCTTGCCATGGTATGGCGTCTGCACAGGTAACTCGGAAAAAAGGCGCAAAATGATTGTCTGCCTTTGCTTTCACAGAGGGAGGGAGGGAGGGCTTGATGACATGTACCGAGAACCACCCGCGACAATGTTTTTTGCCCCATCAGGCATTGGGATCTCAACCCAGAATTCCAATGGGTAGCGGAGACTGCGGGAACTGTGGGATAGCTACCCACAGTGCAACACTCCGGAAGTCGATGCTAGCCTCGGTACTGTGGAAGCACTCCGCCGAGTTAATGTACTTAGAGCATTTTGTGTAGGGACACACAATCGACTATATAAAAATGATTTCTAAAAAAACGACTTCTATAAATTCAACCTAATTTTGTAGTGTAGACATACCCTAACAGATTTATTTGAGCATAAGCTTTGGTGGGCTAAAACCCACTTCATCAGATGATAGAATGGACCATATAGTAAGATGATGTATATACATACAGAGAAGATGAAAAGGTGGAAGTTGCCATACCAACTCTAAGAGGCTAATTAATTAAGATGAGCTATTATCAGAAGAAGCTAAAAAGTGATAAAGAAACCCTTCTGGCCTTCTTTAGAGATTAAAAAAGCAATAATAAATAAAATAATAATAATAAATAAATAATAGGTCTGTCAAGCAATTAAAAAAATTAATTGCAATTAATTGCGTTGTTAAACAATAATAGAATACCATTTATTTAAATATTTTTGGATGTCTTCTACATTTTCAAATATATTGATTTCAATTACAACACAGAATACTAAGTGTACAGTGCTCACTTTATATTTATTTTTTATTACAAATATTTGCACTGTAAAAAAATAGTATTTTTCAATTCAACTAATACAAATACTATAGTGCAATCTCTTTATCATGAAAGTTGAACTTACAAATGTAGAATTATGTACAAAAATTACTGCATTCAAAACCAAAACAATGTAAAACTGTAGAGCCTACAAGTCCTCTCAGTCCTACTTCTTGTTCAGCCAATAGCTCAGACAAACAAGTTTTTTTACATTTGCAGGAGATAATGCTGCCCACTTCTTGTTTACAATGTCACCTGAAAGTGAGAACAGGTGTTTGCATGGCATTGTTGTAGCCGACGTCACAAGATATTTATGTGCCAGATGCACTAAAGATTATATGTCCCTTCATGCTTCAATCACCATTCCAGAGGACATGCTGATGACAGGTTCTGCTCAATAATGATCCAAAGCAGTGCAGACTGACGCATGTTCATTTTCATTGTCTGAGTCAGATGCCACCAGCAGAAGGTTGATTTTCTTTTTTGGTGGTTCGGGTTCTGTAGTTTCCTCATCAGAGTGTTGCTCTTTTAAGACTTCTGAAAGCATGCTCTACACCTCGTCCCTCTCAGATTTTGGAAGGCACTTCAGATTCTTAAACCTTGGGTTGAGTACTGTAGCTATCTTTATAAATCTGATATTGGAACCTTCTTTGTGTTTTGTGAAATCTATAGTGAAAGTGTTCTTAAATCAAACAACATATGCTGGGTCATCATGCGAGACTACCATAACACAAAATATATGGTAGAATGTGAGAAAAACCATGGAGCAGGAGACATACAATTCTCCTCCAAGGAGTTCAGTCACTAATTTAATTAATGCATTTTTTTAACAAGCATCATCAACATGGAAACATGTCCTCTGGAATAGTGGCTGAAGCATAAAGAGGCATATGAATGTTTAGCGTATCTGGTGCACAAATACTTTGCAATGCCGGATACAAAAGTGCCATGAGAATGCCTGTTCTCATTGTCAGGTGGTGTTGTAAATAAGAAGCGGGCAGCATTATCTCCCATAAATGTAAACAAACTTGCTTGTCTTAGCGATTGGCTGAACAAGAAGTAAAACTGAGTGGACTTGTTTTACATTGTTTTGTTATGGAGTACAGTTATGTAACAAAAAAAATCTACATTTGTAAGTTTCACTTTCACGATAAAGAGATTGCCCTACAGTACTTGTATGAGGTGAATTGAAAAATACTATTTATTTTGTCTGTCATTTTTACAGTGCAAATATTTATAATCAAAAGTAATATAAAGTGAGCACTGTACACTTTGTATTCTGTGTTGTAATTGAAATCAATATATTTGAAAATGTAGAAAAACATCCAAAAATATTTAATACATTTTAATTGGTATTCTATTGTTGAACAGTGTGATTAAAACTGCAATTAATTGTGATTAATTTTTCTTTAGTTAATCATGGAGATTAATCGATAGCCCTAATAAATAAGTAAAAAGGGACCATACTTAAAAATTCCTGTGCTTTACAGGTCACCATTAAGAAGCAATTGCATGGCATATGCACAGATGCCCTCACACAGGATGAGATCTGCAGAAATAGACATTGGCCCTCATTCTCAGTTACGTTTAGGCCACTTTGACAGTGTAAAGATGGCTTAAATGTGCATAAATAGCCCCCTGAAAATATCCCTAATGCAGGGGACCTCCCCGCTGGGTGTACAGCTGGCGTAAGGGCTCTACATGAGCTCTACTCCTAATCCAGTCCCAAGCATAGACTGCATCAGCAGCCTGGCCAACATACACTGCACTATGGGTATTCTCTGCTTCCCAAGGCATCAGGGGGTCCTGGGAAACAAAGTGTAAATTAGAGCTACTTCTGGGCTGCTCTAACTTACACCTGAGGCAAGGTAGGGCCTTACACAGCCCCAGAATAATACTACCTATACCTCAACCTGTCTCTGCCACAAGGGCAGGGACGGAGTAACTGAGAATTGAGCCCATCTGAGCACAGGGGAAGGCCAAGCTTTAATAAGGCAGCACCACCAAGCAGATCATTCCCCTTTTAAAGTGCAATTACAAGTCCACTGTAAAAGGAGCAGAAGAAAGGTAATTTATGCAAAGCAAATTAGCAGCCAAAAAAAAAATGCAGTGAGCGCAGAAACAAGCAAACAACCAACATCAACAGGTTGGCTTGGCACAAATTTTCTCACAGCGCCAAAAAACAAAAGACCTCAAACTTTCCTCTTCAGAGCGGCATTCTCTGTTCGTAAAATGTTTGGTGATTGCTGAGGTCTGACTCACAAGCAGAGCCTGGCACCTTCTCTTTTATACCGTGCCAAGTGAAGAAAACCCAACATGCCCACTCCACACTCAGGTAAAATGAAGATTTAACCCTGTCCTTAATTAGGAGCAAAACCTAGCCGCTCAGCAAGAAAGGATGTTGCCAGAGAGGCTGCGTGGGGAAGGGAAAGAGAGTTTTCCCACACATCATCAGAGACAGGTGAAGGGTCCAATTGGGAAAGTTTCTAGAATCTGTCAGCAAAAAGGACCAGTGGGAAAGTGAAATAACCAACAACAGGCGTGTGCTTTGGAATTTTTGATGGTTCCAATGAGGTATTGCTTATTATTTAATAGCCTTGCAAGAATATGCTTGGGTAGAACTATCTGGCCAAACAAGCCACAGCCGCATGGAATATCCCAACTCTCCTGCTGGGGCAGCTCAATTCAGCATCTTTAAAAAGCAAGTGCTATTTTCCGCCCCTCCAAGCACCCCCTTCCCCACACCAAATTTGCCTAGAGATTGTCATGCCTGGAACAGCACTGAGGGTCACCTCTGAGTACCTTAACAAAAAACCCGAAAGATAAACCACCAGCGCATGCCCAGATACATCCCAGAGTGGGAAGGAAATGTTCAGTGCCCAACATCACACTCCATACAACAGACTCAGACCACCACCTACAACTGCATTTGAAATAATGCTGGCCCTGGAAGATGCTATTGAACGTATACTGATGGGGAGGAGAATTCCAGAGCCCAGGGGCTTGGCAGAGAAGAGCCTTCCCTTCCTACCCCAGCCAGCCCTCTCAAGGTTTTAGACTGGCCAGGTTAGTGGTGCCAATCTGGTGGTGGAATTCGCTTCCTCATTTCCAGAAGTGGACCATACCCCTCCAAGCCTCTTGCAGGCTCCACATTTAGAGGGAGTAAGATACACCGACATCAACGGCCCAGCCCAGGGCAGGAAAGAATTTGTAGCTAAGGCTGCAGGAAAGGGTCAGAACCAAGAAAACCTGCCCAGACAGTGAAGTGAAAGAAACACAAATAGCCCTCCCACGGTTTCACATCACTGCTTTTAGTAATCACAGCTGTTTTCACTTCTCCCTAGAGACTACTATTGTTCCTCTGAGGGTCAGTTTTGGTTCCTCTTACCTTCCACTGTTCCCTATTTCAAGACTGGCCTAGTCTTCAAACCACCTCAGCTTTTACTTCCAGCTTCTAACCACAGAAATCCCACCAGTTCCCATGTACTGCACTGATCAATCTTTAAGCCCCTGCAAAATCTGCAGAGGGATAGGAAGTCCCAGTGAAAGCATCCCCAGCTGTCAGGTTTTGGCACTGGCCAAGGAATGAATCATCTTGCCCGCAACAACTGGAAATATAGACAAAGATGGGAAGAACCAAGATTCACCGATGCCCCAACTCTCTCGCCCTGAGATGTATGTAATACACCAACTTGAGTCTTATCGGTGAGCATGAGCCCGGCTCAGTACTCCACAGGAAGGTGAACCTCCCCCACAGCTTGCTGTCACTGTGATCTAGGAAAATGCCTTCCTGACCCTAAAGAAAACACAGAGAAATAAAGTGGAAGAGGAGGATGGGAAATCATAACCAAAAATGGTCAGGGGATATCCCCTTGCTACCTTGACATTCTAGGGCAGAAGCTTCCTGGCCTGGAGCAGGACAAAGTGAGGGCACAGGAAAGAAAAGGTTTCTTTAGGATTTCTAGGCCCACAATAACCAGTCCAGGCCAGATTCATTCCTGGTGTAAACTCCACTGATGAGCCCTGAGTTTAGTCCTACAAATAATTCTCTGAATTTCAGATACAGAACACATACTCAGTGAATGCAAGATTCAGCTGGCACTGCAAGTCTGGGAAGTCATTTGACAAATTCGCAAAAAAGAAAAGGAGTACTTGCGGCACCTTAGAGACTAACAAATTTATTTGAGCATAAGCTTTCGTGAGCTACAGCTCACTTCATTGGATGAGCTGTAGCTCACGAAAGCTTATGCTCAAATAAATTTGTTAGTCTCTAAGATGCCACAAGTACTCCTTTTCTTTTTGCGAATACAGACTAACACGGCTGCTACTCTGAAACCTGTTATTTGACAAATTGACATCCTTTATCACATTACTTATCTTTTACCAATATCAATATTGTCTCAAACCAGACATAAATGATGCCAGGCTGTGACTTGTCTGTGCAAGTCCACAAAAGCTCCATATAAGTGAAAGGCATCTTGCGACTTCACCTTCTTTCTTAGAATCACTTCTTCGGCTCCTGACCCAGTTTTTCCACATGTTGGATGAATCAGAGAGATTTTTAAAAGTCACTTAGCCCACTACCGAGATGATAATGCTTTGATGGGCTCCAAACCGATGAGCATGTGTTTCCCACATAGATTCATAGGCTTTTCACAAGGAGAGGAGGAAGCGACTGGAATAGATAAAAACACAGATACATGCGAAACCACTTCAAGGAATTTAACCCTCAAGGTCAGCATCCCTCCTGGTCTGACATGCAGTTTTCCCTTGGCTAGTGTCAGCTTTTCTGGCTAGTGTTGGAAAATCTGACCATGTGATTCAGCTCTGAACCAAGCTGTGCCCAACAAAATCAGTGGAACAAGGCAACTACTTTGTTCTGCTTTCGTTTATTTTAATACCAATAAATGCAAATGATTAAGAAGAATAAATATTAACTTCCACTGAAGTAAGCTTCAGGGTTCATTGACCACAGGGGAAAAGACTGGACCTTCTGCTGAGGGTCAGTGACTACCTAGAGCAGTGATCTCCAAACTGGGGTACGCACACCCTCGAGATGATCCCAGGGGGTGCGTGGCAGCAGGAGCACTGCCAGATGGCACTCTGCCATTTTTTTTCTTCAGCAGCAGCTCTGCATGTCCACGGCTGGTGTTCCCCTCCGGCAGCGCGTCTGTGGCAGGTCTTCCGGTCTTCACCCTGGGGGTGCGCAAGCCAAAAAGTTTGGAGACCACTGATCTAGAGAGACCATAAATCTTGATACTCATCAAAATATAAAGTCAATGGACCAGATCCTGGAGCTTGACCCTTCTGTACACAGTGCTTTCAGGAGAGAGTAGTTAACAGAGGATTTAAACCACCCCAATCCTTAAATTGCCAGTCTGGTCCAAAGGCACATCTTAGAGTACTCTTGGGGCTGCTCTACATTGTGTTGGCTGCCCAAAGTCAATAGGGACAGCTCCAGCAGCCAGGGTTCAGCTGGATGCAATGGCACCCAGCCATGCCACCTATGTCAGGGGGCAGAGAGGGGCGAGGAGTCAGAGCCACTATACCAGCAATAAGCCATCTAGGGACTTCCCCACACTGATGGAATATTCAGGCAGCCAGACCAGACGGCTTCCTGGTACCTTGAGCTTGTGGACTGGTGCAAAGTGGCTGCAGTGGAGGACAGGAACTGACGGAATACATTTTGCTACATACATCCCAGTAGCAATATTTTCAACAGAAACCTCTAAATCTGAGCCCACGATTTTGTGTACATGCAAAAAGCCCATGTTTGCACTAGCAAATTATGTTTTGCTATGCAAATCTGGCAGACTGACAACTACCTTCTAGTGTGTGTGCGAAAATACAAGGTGCTGGCTCGCACAGCTTTGACCCCTCCAATTCAGAAAGCCATTTGAGGCCTCCAGGAAAACATGGCTCTGAACTTCGTTTATCAGAAATCTCTGGATGATAAAGTTCTTGAGCATCAAAATAAAAAAAATTTCACTGTCATTTTAAAGAGTAGAGAAGGCTGAGGTTCAGAAAAAAGCTTTGATGAGGCCATTAGAGAGCAGGAATTTGCATATGACGTCCAATTGTCTTATCAGTGGTGAATAATCATTTTCATTCAGCTGTAAAACAATCGTGATTCATTCGCTGATGAGAAGCAGTGTGGTTGTGCACTGGACTGGGACTCAGGAGACCTGGGTTCTTTCTTACCTCTGCCACTGGCCATTAGGCATCTCCGTTCATCTTTCTGTGCCTCAGTTACCCCATCTGGAAATCAGGGGTAAAATGCTTTGAGATCTACAGATGAGACATGCTAGGTATTATTATTTAAATTTTGCAACCTTATAGGTTAACAAAGCTCCAGCTCTCAGCACCATCAACCCCTGTAGAAATAAATAATTGCAATGACCTGACTTGACACAAGACTGTCATCAGCCAGGCATAAGACACAATTTTCTTTTTAGTGTAACCATGATACAGCAATTACTTCATGTTTATTCAGCACCTTTCACACAAAAGAATTGGACTCCAACATGTTTCTACACTCATATACCAGAGGTTCTCTTTGCTCATTACTGAAATAGAAACCTCCTCTGGGGTGGGATGCAGCTTGTGAGTTACCAGCTCCAGGGACACTGCATAACATTTGTGATGATCCAGTTAAAACAACAGGGAAAATTTAGGACTATTTTGGAGGTAGCATTTTGTCAGAAAACCAAAGAAAAGGTGTCAGAAAACTTTTTATTGAAAGTGTCATGGGATTGTTAGTGCCATCAGAGGCAGTGTTGACTAGCAGTTACAACACCAGACTGGGAACGAGGAATTCCTGGATTCTATTCCTGATATGGCCACCTCTGGGTAGCTTTGAGCAAAATTTTCTGAGGTGCTGAGCATACACAATGCCAAACGAGTCATGGGAACATAGGAATTACCAGAATGGATCAGATTTATCACTCAAGAAAGTCCTGTATTGTGTATCACAATGCTGGCCAGCACTAGAAGCTTCAGAGGAAGGTACACAAATCCCACAACAGGCAAATGTGGGAGAATCTTCCCCGCAAAAGGGCCCATCCCACTCTCTAACTCCATTCCAATACTCTTATTTTATCCTTAATTATTACAACTCTGGATATTCTTGTTGTCCATACAAATGTCTAATCCATCTTTGAAGTTTACCAAGTTCTTGGCCTAAACAACATCCTGTGGCAATGAGTTCCACAGTCTAACAATGCGTTATGTGAAAAGGAATTGCCTTTGATCAGTTTTTAACTTGTCCCCTTTCAATTTAATTGAAGGCAGTGGCTGCTGCAGGTGCTTAGCAGTTGTGAATCAGGCCTTTCTGTCTCAGTTTCCCACCCGTACAATGGGAGCCTGTACAATATTCCCCTATTCCATGAAATAGGTGGGGTGCTATAGGAATTAATGAATTTGTGTTAGTAAAAAAACACTAATTACTCCTTTTAATTAAAGACTGTATGGACGTGAGAGGATATTATTTGCCATCAATGCCACCTAAAGCACGATGCACCTTCCTATTGCTTTCTCCGAGTAATTTTCCTCTTCTAGATGATGTTCACCTGGGGAACCAGAGTGAAGAGCTGCTCAATTCTGTACAGGTGTTTAGTGAGCCAGTAAAACTGAAGAGCAACCTCCGGGCAGGGGTAAAGTTCTCCACCAGTACAGTGAGCATGCTAATATTTTGGATCAAGTTTTCAGAGGAGCTTCAACCTGGTTTCCATTTGTGCTACTTTGCACATGCTACCATATGTATTTTTAAATACCATCACCTGTGCACAGTTGCTCAAAAATGTGTGTCGAAGTGTTCACACACACATACACACAAAATGGAGGCTACATTTGAATATTCATGGGTAAAAGCCACAGTGACTTGTCATATGTGGGTGGGCTGGGAATTTCCTTAGTTCAGCTTCCCTTAGTTAAGCGTCCACTGCAAACCCCACTGGGATATCTTAGACAAAAACCTCTCCTAAACAAACAATAAAACATTTGTCTAAAACCTATTCCACCACTGGACCTCAACCCTGTTCTGAAAGGGCCACCTCTAGGAGTGAAAGGGGAACCTCTAGGAGGATGGAGCTCAGAGTGTGTGGCTCAATTCATCTTTATTATTATTATCACTATTGATTTGTATTGTGGTAGAGCCGAGAAGCCACAGTCATGGATGGGGACCCCATTGTGCTAAGGGCTGTACAAACACCGAATAAAAAGATGATCCATGCCCCCTAAAGCTTACAATCTAAGTAGATATTTGGCTTCTCTGCTGAGCTTTCCAGTGAAGGGACCAATTTTTTTTTTTTAATGAAGCAGAGGAAACAGGCTGAGATCCACCAAGCTCATTTCACACAGACCACTCAACAAAATCCAGATGGTTGCAATTTACAGACACTACTGACCTGGACCAAATTCAAAGAGACTAAAGGCAAAAGGCTCCATATTGCCTGAGCCACCCAATTCCTGGTACGTAGAGTTTTTTAGCCTTTAGATATAATATATATATATCATATATAATATATATATATCATAGCCGTAGCAGGGAAAGGAAAATAAAATAGTGCAAAGCCCACAAACTGCTCCTCAGTACATCTGGGCAAACAGGCCAATGTGATGTTGAAGGCCTGTGCAATATGCAAAGCCCAAAAGCCCAGATGGTGACTCAGCAACATTATCTGCTTGGTCTACCCTTTGATCCCTGGAAAACACACGCTAAACCCACTCACATTTTATAAAGGCTTAGAATAAACAGTAACAAATTTGCAAGGCCAGTTTGCAAATGATTTGTATGTGGTATTGACATTTGCAAACACAGTCTTCACCTTCCTCTGAGCTTTGGACCATGTCTTTCCACAGAGCCTATAAAATCCCCCACCTTCATAGCTCCACAAAAGATCAATCTCTTAGCAGCAACAGGCTGGAGAGGCTAAAATGCCGTGAGAAAGGAAACGGCAAAATTCCCTCCCCTTTTCTTTGAGTGGGGGAGATGTCTTCGGGTTTCTCACCCTCTTTGTCAGTCATTTCTGCTCTGTGTTATTGAGCACCCAGCACCATAAATGTGCATGGTATTTTCTCTATCCAGCCAGGGAAGACCCCACCTTTGTCCAACCCAAGTCTTGCAAAATTCCTCTGCCCATGGGCAAGCATATGCATTCCCATCCAATGTCACCACCATGCTAATTATCAAACCTACACATTAGGCCCTGGTGAATAACCTATTCAAATAATATTCAAATTCTGGGAGTTGCAGAAGTCAGTTGTTATTCAGCCCTTCAAACAACCCAGAGGAATCTTGAAGCCCTTGGCCCCATCAAGCACTCCCCAGGTCTCTCCTTTGTCCCCACAAGAAGAGGAGAGAAGTGGGTACCAGCTCCCTTCAATTCAGGAAGTGAGAACTTGTTCCTCCATCAAGCAAAGAAAAAGGAGAAGCTCCTATCAGGCATCTGGTGTATGTATTCTATGTATCTAATGTCCTGCACAATCATAGAATCATAGAACTGGAAGGGACCTTGAGAGGTCATCTAGACCAATCGCCTGCACTTAAAACAGGACTAAGTATTATCTAGACCATCCCTGACAGGTGTTTGTCCAGCCTGCTCTTAAAAATCCCCAGTGATAGAGATTCCACCATTGCCTAGGCAATTTATTCCAGTGCTTAACCACTCTGACAGTTAGGGAGTTTTTCCTAATGTCCAACCTAAACCACACTTGCTGCAATTTAAGACCATTGCTTCTTGTCCTGTCCTCAGAGGTTAAGAAGAACAATTTTTCTCCCTTCTCCTTGTAACAACCTTTTATGTACTTGAAAACTATTATCATGTCCCCTCTCAGTCTTCTCTTCTCCAGACTAAACAAACCCATTTTTTTCAATCTTCCCTCATAGGTCATGTTTTCTAGACCTTTAATCATTTTTGTTGCTCTTCTCTGGACTTTCTCCAATTTGTCCACATCTTTTCTCAAATGTGGCACCCAGAACTGGACACAATACTCCAGTTGAGGCCTAATCAGCATGGAGTAGAGTGGAAGAATGACTTCTTGTGTTTTGCTTACAATACTTCTGCTAAAACATCCCAGAATGATGTTTGCTTTTTTTGCAGCAGCGTTACACTGTTGACTCATATTTAGCTTGTCATCCACTATGACCCGCAGATCCTTTTCCAAAGTACTCCTTACTAGGCACTCATTTCCCATTTTGTATGTGTGCAACTGATTGTTCCTTCCTAAGTGGAGTACTTTGCATTTGTCCTTATTGAATTTTACCCTATTTGCTTCAGACCATTTCTCCAGTTTGTCCAGATCATTTTGAATTTTAATCCTATCTTCCAAAGCACTTGCAACCCCTCCCAGCGTGGTATTGTTCGCAAACTTTATAAGTGTACTCTCTATGCCATTATCTAAATCATTGATGAAGATATTGAACAGAACTGGACCCAGAACAGATCCCTGCGGGACCCCATTCGTTATGCCCTTCCCACTGATAACTACTCTCTGGGAACGATTTTGCAACCAGTTATGCACCCACCTTATAGTAGGTCCATGTAGGTTGTATTTCCCTAATTTGTTTATGAGAAGGTAATGCGAGACAGTATCAAAAGCCTTACTAAAGTCAAGATATACCACATCTACCACTTCCCCCCATCCACAAGGCTTGTTACCCTGTCAAAGAAAGCTTATTATCTTCTAGGTGTTTGCAAATTGCTTGCTTAATTATTTGCTCCATTATCTTTCCGGGTACAAAAGTTAAGCTGACTGGACTGTAATTCCCCAGGTTGTCCTTATTTCCCTTTTTATAGATTGGCACTATATTTGCTCTTTTCCAGTCTTCTGGAATGTCTCCCATCTTCCATGACTTTTCAAAGATAATCCCTAATGGCTCAGATATCTCCTCAGTCAGCTCCTCAAGTATTCTAGGATGCATTTCATCAGGCCCTGGTGATTTGAAGACATCTAACTTGTCTAAATAATTTTTGACTTGTTCTTTCCCTATTTTAAACTCTGATCCTACCTCATTTTCACTGGCATTCACTATTTTAGATGTCCAGTCGCCACCAACCTTCTTGGTGAAAAATGAAACAAAGTGGCTCCAGTACAGATTAAGGCCTCTAGGCATTACTGTAATACAAATGTAATCATTAACATCTAAAGTAATGCTGCCAATTAGTGCTCCTAAGACAGGACCTTTTGAATTGCCAGAGACTTAGGGAAGGTGTATTCCCACATAATGACAAGGACTTCTCACAGCAACTGCAGGTATCATTTACAACCCACGGCTCATAATTGTCCCTTCTTCAGATACTGGTGTCCTGTTCAGAACAAGTGCCACCTCTCAGCTGACCAGCAGAAGAGGTCCAGGGCCTTGCTCATCAGCCTCCAAGTAAAGGAAAAAATCCCTAATGCAGAATACAGGCATATTCTAAGAGTAATTTGATTTATATCTTCCAGGGATCTCAGCCTGTTGTGTGTCTGAAGTTAATGACGATTCGAGATTGTTCAATAACAGGCTCAATTGGAATTATTTAATCCAAGATTATGAGAAATTAGTACAGTATTGTATAGAATACAGAAACAGACACCCTGGATGTAAAGTAAAGAGCTGGCTCTGTGTCTCTTCTTCACTGTGTAGCCCATGGGGCTAGCCTGCAAGCTTGCTATATTATATACTCGGTTTTCTTTATTGGTTTGATTGATTGTATTATTCTCTTGATTTATGTTTTGTACTGAATAATTCCAGTGCACATTACTTGGCTGTAATGCAAGGAATCTACAGGCCTGTATCCTGTATGATTAGCTAAAGCAAATTAGCATAAGTGTTTGTACCTTTTGGCATAGATAAATGGCCTACTGGTTACGCTTTTATTTTGGGGAACTGAATGGAGAACTGAACAGAGAACTGAATGTGGTTACCAAAATTGTGGAACATAAAGGTACACCGCAGAACATGGAAGTAATGATCTAGGCCAAAGGTAACAATTTCAAGGATGAGATCATCAATAGTAATATGTATGAATATGTCAGAATATGCTACTCTATATAGTAAGTGTACCCGAAGATTTATCTGAGTGAGGAAATAAGATTTGGGCATAGAAGGTTGGGCATTGATATGAATATTCAGGGCAGTGCCAAAACCCTATAAGATCCATCCTGAGCGGTCACTTTGTCTCTTTGTTATCTTCTGTTAAGCTATCAGCTCAGTTTTTGCAATATAGCTTAGCTACTCAACACTCAAACCTGATCTCTACCAGCTGGAGATTGAGGAGCCTGGACCATCAAATTCATTGGGCATGCCAGAGATGAGGCTGGTCCTCTGTCTCCCACTACCAGGTCTCCAAGGAAGGGTGTGAGTATGCTAGTTTAAGTAGCCTTTTAGGAAAGGGATGTTATCACCAAGGACTATAGAACTGTATTACTTCTTTGTGCCTCTGTGGTTTATAGCTTTGATTACTTTCTCATTTATTTTAATAAAGTTCTTGAAATTTTGGTTTTGTCCTAAGTGTGAGCATCCTTGCCACACATCCCAAGGGTCCCTACAAGACATTGAACTCCCTATGTTCTCCAATTCTGTAGCCTGAATTTGGGACAAGAACCTAAGTAACTTCTGGTCAGATCATTGGCGAGCCGTAATAAACTAACCATATAAATTCAGGTCAACAACTGTAACTGGTAGGATGCGCAGTTTCATTCCCTAACTGAGTTCCAAAAGCTCTGTCATATAAGGTTTTTAGACAAAGGCTATGTCTACCCTACAAAACTATGTTGACCTAAGTTATGTCAGCATACAGCCGCCACAGTTATTACATCACTTGTGCATGTGCACACGATGCTCCCTGTGTCAACAGTGCACGTCCTCACCAGAAGTGTTTGTATCAATGCAGAGTGCAGTGCACCATGGGTACCTATCCCACTGTGCAACTCACCACCATCCAGCGCAGGGTGTTTTGGGAAGTTTTTGCAATGCCTCATGGGGCCAAAATGAGTCGCAGGGGTCACTGGGAGCATGGGTTCAATTTCCCATAATGTAATGGTCTCCATCCCATAATTTCATCTGCATCCCATTATATTTTGCACCTCTTTTAAAAATCCCCACAAACCCGCACATCCCTCCTCACTGTCCACCATCTCTGACAAAAGCCTGTACCCTGCACAGCTCAGCACTATTTTCATGAGTTTTGCAAGCACAGACACCCAATCCTGTAATATTTGAAGAGCCACAAGAGGAGCCACAGGGAACATGACAATTCCTTGGAGGCTAAATTGCTTTGGGACATAGAAAGAAACAATTCAAAGTGGTTGGCGGCATTCACGGAGCAGCTGCAGGTGGTGGAGCACCGGTTCTGGGCCTGAGAAACAAGCACTAATGGGTGGGATCGCGTTGCCAAGCAGGTTTCAAATGATGAGCAGTGGCTGCTGAACTTTCGAACATGCAAGGCCATGTTCCTGGATCAGTGTGCCAAACTAGCTCCAGCCCTCCAGCACAGGGACACCAAAATGCCATGCTGACAGTTGAGAAGCGAATGGTGACTGCATGGTGGAAACTTGCAACACCAGAATGCTACGAGTCAGTCAGGAAGCAATTTTGAGTTAGGAAACCTACCACGGGGTGGTTGTCATGCAAGTGTGCAGGGCCATGAATCATCTCCTGCTATGCAGGACTGTGACTTTGACCAATGTGCAGGACACAGTGGATGGTTTGAACACAGGATTGTTCAGAAAGCCGCAAGCCGGGACTGTCTTTCCCAACCAGTGGATTACCACTGGGAATGTTGAAATGCCAATAGTGATCCTGGGAGACCCAGCCTCCCCTTCGCTCCCATGGCTCATAAAGCTCTACTCCAGCCACCTTGTCAGCACCAAGGAGCACTTCAACTACAGGCTCAGCAGGTGCAGAATGACAGTTTAAAGTGCCCTTGGTCATTTAAAGGGTCCCTGGCATTGTCTACTTAGGAGATTGAACCTCAGTGAAAAAAAAAATCCCAAAGGTTATCACTGCCTGCTGTGTCCTGCATAATATCTGTGAAGCAAATGGGGAAAAGTTTCCACTGAAGTGGAAGACAAAGGTGGAGCAGCTGTCTGCTGAATTTGAAGAGCCAGGTACAAGGACTATAAGAAGAGCTCAGCACAGAGCTACACATCTCATGGAGGCTTTGAAAGACCGTTTTAATAGTAAGCCAGTGTAGTGTGTGTTACTGTAGTGTGCTCTACCTGGCCTTGCTCTTTTTCAGCCCAGCATGAATCTTGTAGTGAGTACTGTGTGTATAAGAATATAACATTATCAGTGCACCTGTTAATATCTAAGAATGTTATGGGTGCTGTGACAAAATGAAGTAACAGAAAATTGATGGTTGTCAGACATGATCAGCACCAGCCAACATATGTTGTGAACTAATAAAGATGAATTATGTTCCAAAAAACAGAGTTTTATTCTGTAACATGAACCAGGCAAATAAAAAAAACATTTAGACTTAGCAAAACTTAATAAATTAAGGGAAAGAACAATCATTTCCACTTCAGGTACACATACACCAACCGTGGCTTTCACAGGTCAGTGTATGTACAGCTGTGATTGTTTTTAATGTCCTCTTGAGTGGAGTGGTAGGGGTAATGCAGCAGTCCCTGATGTCATGTAGAATGTTGGGGCTGGGGGGGAGGTAGGAAGATCCCAACATTGAGTTGGCTATGGGCTGCAAAGAGAGAAGAGCATGGAATTCTTGGACCTGCAAGTCCACCAGAGTCTGCCACATCTCTGTTTGCTGCTCGAGAAGCCCCATTATGTCCTGGTGCATCTCCCTCTCCTTTTCCTGCATAGATTCCCAGACCCCTTTCCTCTGCACTTTCTCCTTCTCCAGCTAGTGTGCAAGGGTGATCCTCCTGGCCCTGGTCTCATTTTCTGATGCAGCAGACTTGCAGCTTCTTCTGGAACATGTCATCCCGAGTCCTCTTCTTTCTCCTCCATATAGGGCTCAGGTGTTCTGCAACAATGGCCTTAAGGGTCCCCCCTCCACAATACCAGCAGCTGCAGATATAATACTCAGAGGTACCATGGTCAGTGTGTTCACGACAGAAATCAAAACTGAGGATACTGAGCTCACTCCACTTGATCTCCACAAGTTGTAAGCACTACAGTCTCACTTCTCCTGGGGTTGAATACAGAACGGCACCAGTCACAGCACAACCCTGGTGAGTATGGCTCTCGGGGATGAGGGAAGATAGCTCACAGGCATGAGTGTATGTGTACAGGGCAATAGCATAGGTGCTGACTCCATGGGTGCTCCAGGGCTGGGGAAAAATTGGTCGGTGCTCTGCACTCACTGGCAGCTCCCCGCCCGAGCTCCCCTTTGCCTCCACTCCGCTTCTGCCTCCTCCCCTGAGTGCACCACTTCTCCCCCTAGCTCCCAGCACTTCCTGCCGTGAAACAGCTGTTTCGTGACGGCAAGTGCTGGGAGGGAGGGGGGATGAGGGGGAATGTGGTGCACTCAGGGAAAAGGCAGGGCCGGGGCCAGGATTTGGGGAAGGAGTTCAATGGGGCAGGGAGGGGGCGGAGTTGGGATGGGGACTTTGGGGAAGGGGTTGGAATGGGGGCGGGGCAGTGGCAGGGCAGGGTGGAATCGGGGCTGTGGGGGAGCCGAGCACCCACTGGCACCAGGAAAAGTTGATGCCTAAGTGCAATAGGAAGGAAACTGGGACAGTTTTCCACAGGCAGGGGTGATTTTAGCGCACCTCACTCCTCAAGGTAACAAAGGCAGAGAGAGTGCAGTTGCTGCTTGCGTCCCGATGCCGCCCGAG
The DNA here is from genome assembly GCF_009764565.3 of Dermochelys coriacea. NCBI lineage: Eukaryota > Metazoa > Chordata > Testudines > Dermochelyidae > Dermochelys > Dermochelys coriacea. The sequence continues at coordinate 47,774,626 of NC_050077.1, read as the reverse complement.
CCCATATGCTGCTAACCTGTGTACTGCAATGGTGCCTACTCAAGTAATTGCTGAATAGTGTGGGAAAGAGTCCAATTGCAGCAGAAGAAATAAGGCAGCCCTCCCCAGAGTACCTCCATAAAAGTTTCACTGAGATCTCTATAGAGGATTCATTGAACATCCCAGTGCACATAAATTGCTCTCCGTGGCTCCCCCCTCCCACAACTCTAGAGGGGAGTTGTGATGGGGTATTCACCCCATACTTGCCAGGAAAGGATTAATGCCGAGTGAGAAGGGGGCTAATGAACCCAACAGCCACAACTAAGGGGAATCAGGTGGCCAAGCAATCCCCTGACGAGTGAGGAAGCCCAGCAGAGGAGGAACCAGCTGGGCTGGGACTATAAAAACAGGAAATTGGCAGCAGAAGGGGGCTCCTGTGAAAGTCTGCAATCACTCCCTGGGAAAAGAGAGGTGTGTTTAGGCTGGCAAACTCAGAGGGGGGGAAGCCAGAAAGGTAGGACAGAGCTCAGGGAAAAGCAGTAAGGTCTAGAAGGGAACAGACCTTGACTGCTGACTAAAGAGTCTCTGAACTGGAACCTGGAGTAGAGGGCGGGCCCAGGTTCCCCTGCCAGCCACTGAGTGTGCGGCACTACGAGGCAGCCAATGGGAAGATTGCCTAGGATTTGCTGGTGAGAAGACTTTGATATCCCAGAAGGGGAACACACGTAGAGTGATCTGACCAGAGGACTGAGACATGAAGAAGTGGCAGCAGCTCATGGAGTGAGAGATGGGCTGCAAACCCAGAGAGAGAGGTGGAGAGATGGTGTGCAACCATGGGAAGGGCGTCGACCTTGTGAGCTATTCCCCTGAGTGACCAGGAGGAGGCGCCATCCTAGTGGCGAGTGGAGCACACTGTCATAGGAATGGAAAGCAGATATCAACACTATCTCTCTTGGTTGTTTCAGTACTTCTTCTATCACAAGTAAAAGAGAGTAAATCAACAGATGTGTCCTACTACTTTGGGGATTCCATGCCTGTAATTTCACAGCAAACTGCATCCTTACCAGGGATTCCTTCCCCTGCATCAGGGTCACCCATGCTTCACTGTCAGGACTGGCTGGACTGCGCTGGAGTCAAAAACAGGTCCTGGTTCACTGTGCAGCTGGATCCCCTGGTTGCCTGTCCCCCATATTCCTCCTCTTCCTCATCCATCTCCTCCTCCTCACTGTTCACAGTCTGTGACTTGGGCTCCTCCGAAGTATCCACTGGGCTCTTTGTAAAAGAGTCAGGTCTGCAGCTCTGCACCACATTGATTGTTGGCTTCCCTAGCTTTCTGCTGCATCTGCTGCAGTCCCTTTGCTTTCATGTGGCACTGCTGCTGGTCCCTCTTGTAACCCTTTTCCTCAATGCCCCATGCAATCTGCTCATAGATGTCAACATTTCTATGGCTGGATCGGAGCAGTGCCCTGCACAGCCTCTTCTCTCCATAGACCCAGGAGATCCAACACCTCCTGTGTATTCCAAGCAGGAGCACATCCACAGTGTGTAGCCAGCATGGTCAGCTGGGTAGTTGCACACAACAATGGAGAGTTGCTAGGTGTGCTCGCCAAGCCAGGCAACCAGGAAAAGGAATTTCAAATATTCACAGGGCTTTAAAGGAGAGGGTCAGCTTCCTGTCCACCTGGCCAGGAGAGTTCACAATGGGGTGACCAGAGCAGTCACTGTGGGGCATTGTGGGACAGCTCCTGAAGGCCAGCAACAGTCGATGTAAGTAATGCTGTGTTTATACTAACATTGTATTGACCTAAGTACATCAACTCAACGCTGCTTGGGGAGGTAGTGTTATTAAGTTAGCATAGCGGGCAAGTTACATCGACAGGAGTAAAATTTAAGTGTAAACACATCCACAGCTAGGTCAACATAAGCTGCCTTATGTTGACCTAGCCATGCAGTGTAGACCAGGCCAAAGAGGCCCCTCTTTGCCGAGAATACTCTCCCAGAACCATATGTTCTGATGCCATTTCTTATGTTCTGATGGAATTTCCTTTAATATCGTACATTGTTAGTTTACCTGTTTGACGTGTGAAGGTATAATTATTTGCAGTTTAGAGGACCAACAGTTCTTTAAGATCATCTTTCAGTGGGTCCTTCTTCCACACATAATCATTCTTCCCTGTTGATTCCCTAATAGGAAACATCTGCCACAACAGCCCTCATCAATCTCCCAGTTTTATATATGCTTATGTAAGCATTATATATATGTTAAGAGGATGGTTTCCATTAATATCTGGAGTTCAATAGACATGTAGATGTCAAGGATTATTAGATACAGCCTAATGCATAGAATTCCCAAATAGGGTTACTTATAGGTTAAGGACCAATATTCTGGGCCTTAGAATTCAAATATACTCTTTGTTAATATCATAAAGATTCTAAAGAATAGTTAATATAAAAATGAATCAAATATACAAAAAAAAGGACTAAAAGGTTTAATACTAACAAGCATTAAGAAGTCCAACACCACAGTCTGGTTGCCATAGAGCAGTGGTTCTCAACCAGGGGTATGTGTATCCCTGTGGCTATGCAGAGGTCTTCCAGGGGGTACATCAAATCATCTAGGTATTAGCCTAGTTTTACAACAGGCTACATAAAAAGCACTAGCGAAGTCAGTAAAAACTAAAATTTCAGACAGACAATGACTTGTTTATAGTGCTCAATATACTATACACGGAAATGTAATATTTATATTCTAAATTGATTTATTTTATAATTATATGGTAAAATTGAGAAAGTAAACAATTTCAGTAATAGTGTGCTGTGACACTTTTATATTTGTATGTCTGATTTTGTAAGCAAGTAATTTTTAAGTGAGGTATAACTTGGGGGTATGCAAGACAAAGGTTATGTCTACACTATGAAATGAGGTCAATTTTATAGAAGTTGATTTTTAGAAATCGATTTTATACAGTTGATTGCGTATGTCCACACTAAGCACATTCTGTTGGCAGAGTGTGTCCTCACTACCGGGGCTACCGTCGACTTATGGAGCAGTGCACTGTGGGTAGCTATCTCACAGTTCCCGCAGTCTCTGCCGCCCATTGGAATTCTGGGTTAAGCTCCCAATGCCTGATGGGGCAAAAATATTTTTGCGGGTGGTTTTGGGTATATGTCATCAGTCGCCCCTCCCTCTGTGAAAGCAACAGCAGACAATCATTTTTCCATGCAGACGCCATACCATGGCAAGCATTGAGCCCGCTCAGCTCAGCTCACCATCACTGCAACTGTTGTGTCCTGAGTGCTGCTGTCAGCAGAGGTTGCAGTAGGTCTGCTAACTGCCATCATCCACTGCTTCCGCTGCAACTCTAAACTCCTGCTCTCCTGTAGATGCCATATCATGGCAAGGATGGAGCCCACTCAGTTCACCGTCACCGCTGCTGTTGTGAGCATTGTAAACACCTCACACATTATCCTGGAGTATATGCAGAACCTGGCTAAGAGACGCCAGCATGAGAAGGATTTTGATGAGGACATGGACACAGACATTCCTGAAAGCACGGACTGTGGCAATTGGGACATCATGGTGGCAGTGGGGCTGGTTGATACAGTGGAACACTGATTCTGGGCCAGGCAAAAAAAGCACAGACTGGTGGGACTGCATAGTCTTGTAGGTACGGGATGATTCACAGTGGCTGCGAAACTTCCGCATGCATAAGGCCACTAAGTGAGCTGTAGCTCACGAAAGCTTATGCTCTAGTAAATTTGTTAGTCTCTAAGGTGCCACAAGTACTCCTTTTCTTTTTCCTGGAACTGTGTGAGTTGCTTTCCCCCACCCTGAAGTGCAAGAATACCAAGATGAGAGCTGCCCTGACAGTTGAGAAGCGAGTGGCGATACCCTGTGGAAGCTTGCAACACCTAACTGTTACTGGTCAGTTGGGAATCAATTTGGAGTGGGCAAGTCTACTGTGGGGGCTGCGGTGATCCAAGTAGCCAATGCAATCACTGTTATCAAGGGTAGTAACTCTCGGAAATGTGCAGGTCATAGTAGATGGCTTTGTGCAATGCGGTTCCCTAACTGTGATAGGGCGATAAATGGAATGCATATCCCCATCTTGGCACCGGACCACCTTGCCAACCAGCACATAAACCGCAAGGGATACTTCTCAATGGTGCTGCAAGCACTGGTGGATCACAAGGGACGTTTCACCACCATCAATGTGGGATGGGCAGGAAAGGTGCATGACACTCGCATATTTAGGAACTCCAGGCTGTTCGAGCAGCTGCAAGAAGGAACTTACTTCCCAGACCACAAAAGGGGATATTGAAATGCCAATAGTTATCCTTGGGGACCCAGCCTACCCCTTGCTCTCATGGCTCATGAAGCCTTACACAGGCAGCCTGGACAGTAGTAAGGAGCAGTTCAACTATAGGCAGAGCAAGTGCAGAATGGTGGTAGAATGTGCCTTTGGATGTTTAAAAGCTCGCTGGCGCTGTTTGCTAAGTAGGTCAGACCTCAGCGCAACCAACATTCCCATTGTTATTGCTGCTTGCTGTGTGCTCCATAATATCTGTAAGAGTAAGGGGGAGACGTTTATGGTGGGGTGGGAGGTTGAGACAAATTGCCTGGGCATCCGATTTTGAGAAGCCAGACACCAGGGCAATTAGAAGAGCACAGGTAGGCATGCTGCGCGTCAGAGAGGCTTTGAAAACCATTTTCATGACTGGCCAGGCTACGGTGTGACCATTGTGTATGTTTCTCCTTGATGCAAACTCGCCCCCCTTATTGATTTTAATTCCCTGTAACCAAACCACCCTCCCTCCACCCTTTGAAATAAAGTAACTATTGTTTTGAAACCATGCATTCTTTCTTTATTAATTTAAAAAAAAGTCAGATAACTGACAAGATAACAAGCCCAGGTGGGGTGGGGGAGGAGGGAAGGACAAGGCCACATTGCTTTTTGTAGCCACACTACAAATCAAACTGTTTGAATGACAGCCTTCTGTTGCTTGGGCCATCCTCTGGAATGCAGTGGCTGGGTGCCTGGAGCCTCCCCGCCCCCCCGCATTCCTGGGCATCTAGGTGAGGAGGATATGGAACTTGGGGAGGAGGTCAGATGGTTATACAATGGATCGAGTAGGGGAAGCAAGCGTTACTTACTGGGAAAACTGCTTGACAGCCCTGGCTGACCAGGCCCTCTGAGGGAAAAGGGGGACCAGCTTTTCTTTTTGGATTCCTGAGGCTCAACCTGGGTGTTTGGATATACCCACATCCCTTCTCAGGAACTGTTTCTCCCTTACACTGCATGGGGCTGCAGGGTCACTGCCTTTTATGTGCTGTGGAAGTATTCTGCTTTTTACATTTGGAGTCCTTTTCACCTCTAGGGACAGGGGGAGAGTCCCTAAGAGCCACAGTAGGAGGGCTGTGCCCTGAACTCTGAAACTAATCTCCCAGAACACTGTTGTCCAGGGAAGGAGATCCTAGATAAGAAAGGTGTCCATCCTTGCCCCAAGGGTTGTATAACCTATCACAGGTGCCATTCCAAAATAGCTGTTGAATAATAGCTTATTCCTCAATAGCTATTCCAGTCCATTAACTCTTGCAGACAAGCCCTAAGCAAAAGGTTCTCTATCTTATCACTGCTTTATGATTTGTGTTTATACGGCACACCTGCAGTTTGTTCATGCCTGACTCATTGTCTTTGGCAAGAAGTGCCAAGGTTTTAAGTCCTCTGAAGTGTTGCTGTAGTTCCATCAGGTCTCTAACTGTCCAGATAATCATAATAATCTTAATTATTAATAATTATAGTTATTATAATTAAGATAGATCACAATTATCTTCTGTTTTAACTTCATCTTCCAGGTCAGCAAAGCTGCAAGCCTTTCCTAAAGTTCTTGGCTGTGTGGTGAATTTGTCTATGGATTCAGTCTGGTGGTGTGCTAGGTTCCAAAACAGGTATCTGGCACGTGACAGATTTCTCTCTGGAATGAAACATATTGTTAGTGCTTCCCAGCATATCTCAGTCACTTCTTCTAGCACGTTCTCATTCCTTTCATATGCTTTCCAGCAATAGCACACTTTTTACTTTTGTTGACTCTTCACTTGAGATGTCTATATATACCATGCTCAACCATAGAAAGCCACCACTGTCATAAGTCAGGTACAGATATTTATCGCTGCCCATGTAAACTGAGGAAATTAATGATAGTGATTCACTCAGTTTTGCTTAATGCAAAAATGAAAATGAAATCTCCTTCAATATTCTAGCCAAGAGCTCCACCATTTGGGCATTAGTGACCGGTTTTTACAGATCCAACTAGCTGGTGTACTTCTCCCGCCAAACATCAATGCTCACTCCACCACAGTTCAAGTAGTATCCTCCTCCATCTGGTTCAGAAATGCGCCAATTTCAGTTTCCCCAATTCTCATTTACACCGGGTACAGGGTAGGTCCCTATGGGGCCCCATAATACAAGGCCCTTCCCGTCTCACAGACAAGAACAGAGTAACTGAGAAGCAGACCCTCTGCTCCTTTCAAGAGTGTAGAAATAGGATGGACCTTAGCTGGGTGGCAGGTGAATTCCAATATACTTTCCTGAGTCTGGATATGAGCAACTGATGCTCATTTACACTAAGGTCCTGGCAATAAACTGGAGTAAATGTAATTTATGCCCATGTTAAAGCCCCTTTGAAGTGCCAGAGTGGAGTAAAGGGGCCTTAGTATAAATGAGAATGAGGCCTTATTCCCTGTCTGTGCTTGGGGCCAAGAACACCAGACATACATGGATGGGTATTGTGGGCAAGTGCTCTGTCAATTCTCACCTCCGCGAGCCTGCATGGAGATACCTTTCTGTAAAAGCCTTTTCTCCCACCCTTCTCCTTCGAACTATTTCTCATAGAGGAAATATTTTTATGAAAAAAGTGATTTTTGTTTGTAAAAAGCGATTTCAGTAGAAGCACTGTAAGCGGGAAGCCTAGAGGGAAGAGTATCAAAAATACACAACGGTCTCCAACTCAGATTTATGTTATCACAATCTAATGCTCCAGGGCACGAGATTTTTGTTTTGTTTGGACCATAACCACCCTTCTTAAGTGGTTCCCAGACACACCCCAGGAGTGTGATTCCAGCACAACAATACATGCCCTGTCATGCTTTGCTGCTCTAGTGAATCAGAGAAATTTGTTGGAAAAGAATCACTGTAGCCTCATTCAGCCAGGGCAGGATAACTGCTTCTCCTCCTCAATGCGTGCACGTTGTGATATACTCTTGAGGTGAAAGCCTGGCCCCATTTAAATCAATGTCCATACCAAAACTCCCTTCAATAAGGCCAGGGGTTCACCTTTGGTATTTCTTTGTTCATTAAAGGTATCCCAGAATGCATCACTGTGTGTTGTTACCGAGGATAGCATGGGCTGAAATAAGACCTCTGATATCTGGGATGTCACATTGTAATAATAAATAACACTAGTACCTAGCTCTTATATAGCACTTTTTCATCAGGACGTTTCAAAGAACTTTAACAAAGGAGGAAATATCATTACCCCCATTTTACAGATGGAGAAACTGAGGCACACTGTAGGATCTCTTCACTGAAGCAGGAAACACCCAGAGGATTTTGTAGGGAAAAAGAATTAAAAAAAAAAAAAGTCAAATCTGATTTGTGTACTTCATGCTTTCCACAGCATGATTAGTGGGGACAACACATAATTCAACTGCAGAAGTCATGGCTACAGGATGTCATTAAGGACTTAGCAAGACTCAGAAAAGGAACTTGATCTTTTAAATGGGTAAAAAGAATATCCAAAGGTATAATCATTAATGCTAACAAGTTTTGGAAGGAACATAAAACCTCATGCTTCAGGACTTAAGACAACTTTTAAGTGCTAAAGATCAGGGTGAGATCTTCATGGGGAGCAGATTATCCCCACATCTGCCTACTGTGGGGTTGTTAAACCTTCCTCTGAACAGCTGGTGCTGTCCCCTGTCAAAGCCAGGACACTGGACTAGATGGCCTCATAGGTCTGGCAGTTCTTATGCACTTATTCAATACTATTAAGGTTTCTCTTTCTGTATATTTCTACTTAACCATTTTCATGGCATCTGAATGTAGTGGTGCCTGGATGTACTTCAGTTGTCATTTTCATTCTGTGAGTCACCTTTAACTGATGGGGCATTCTTCCCATGTCTCTTCCCGTTTCCATTTCAAGTTATTTTTACCTCCCATCTCTGAGCCGTCCTTATTTACAACTTATTGGCTACTGATCCTTGCAGCCAACATTTGATGTGATTTGATTATGATGTCCTTTAAGATCTTCCAGCCTATTTCCATTCTCATCAATATTAATCATCTACACACACACCCCAACACATCTTGCTCACTAGACAGCTTCATCCTCCAGAATTTGCTTAGCTGAAGACTACCACATTGTAGTGCTGTGCTCAGTCATTCCATTCCTTAGTATTATGAGTGTGAGTAGTTTGTGGCCATTGCCCCAAGCTTCCTTACTGTAGTCTCACAATCAGTTCTTTCCTAATTCTAAGAAGAAAACCAGGATGACTTCTCCTTTGCCAAGATTCTCTACTTTTTGTGAACCATAAAAATGGCCTTTATGTAATGTATACACCTGGGCTGTGATGCTTCTTTGAATGGACTTCATACTCCAGAGCTTTGCAACCCAATCTGACCCAACAGGACCCGAATACAAGTGTCAAACTGAGGTAGGGTCATCTCTACTCACCTCCTCCTGTCGGTGGGGTCAGTGCTGCAGTGGCTGCATGCCCAGCTCCTGCCAGCCACTGCCACCTCACTGCTCCCTGTGCACGCTGCAGAGTGAGCGTGCTGACAAGTCTCATGCCTCTCATGCCACAGCGCACAGTGCAGCAGGGGGCAGTAGTTGGCAGGAGCTGGGCACACAGCTTCCATGCTGACCCTCCAGGCAGGAGTTGGCATGGGGATCAGCAGCAGCAGCTCCTCCCAGGCCAAGCCCCAAGGACGAAGCCGCAGAGCTGACACTGGTTCCAGGAGGAATGTCAGATTTGGATCAAGCAGGATCTAAAAACGACTTGACACTCTTGGGGGAAACAAGGTGGGTGAGGTAATGTCTTTTATTGGACCAACTTCTGTTGGTGAGAGAGACAATATGTGCTAACTAGGGCTGTTGATTAATGACAGTTAACTCACGCAATTAATTCAAAAATATTAATCGCAATTAATCACAGTTTTATTCGCACTGTTAAAACAATTTAAATTTATTAAATATGTTGGATTTTTTTTACATTTTCAAGTATATTGATTTCATTTACAACACAGAATAAAAAGTGTACACTGCTCACTTTATATTATTATTAGGGCTGTCAAGCAATTAAAAAAATTAATCGTGATATTAATCGCAGTTAAACAATAGAATACCATTTATTTAAATATTTTTGGATATTTTCTACACTTCCAAATATACTGATTTGAAATACAACACAGAATACAATGAGTACAGTGCTCACTTTATATTATTGATTACAAATATTTGCACTGTAAAAAACAAAAGAAAAGTATATTTCAATTCACCTAATACAAGTACTGTAGTGCAATCTCTTTATGATGAAAGTTGAACTTAAAAATGTAGATTTTTTTTGTTACATAACTGCACTCAAAAACAAAACAATGCAAAATTTTAGCACCTACAAGTCCACTCAGTCCTACTTTTCATTCAGCCAATCGTTAAGACAAACAAGTTTGTTTACATTTATGAGAGATAATGCTGCCCACTTCTTATTTACAATGTCACCAGAAAGTGAGAACAGGCATTCTCATGGGACTTTTGTAGCCAACTTTGCAAGGTATTTACATGCCAGATATGCTAAACATTCGTATTCCCCTTCGTGCTTCCGCCATCATTCCAGAGGACATGCTTCCATGCTGATGATGCTCGTTACAAAATAATGTGTTAATTAAATTTGTGACTGAACTCCGTGGGGGAGAATTGTATGTCTCCTGCTTTGTTTTACCTGCATTCTGCTGTATATTTCATGTTACAGTAGCTTCGGATGATGATTCAGCACATGTTGTTCATTTTAAGAATACTTTCACTGCAGATTTGGTAAAATGCAATGAAGGTACCAACAGAGCCGTCCCTTGGGTAGGGCGAATTGGGTCGACCACTCTGGGCCCAGTGCTTTCAGGGGCCCTGCAAGCCGGTGCGATTGGCTAGCATGGTTGGTCCCAGAAGACATAGGCGCGGGAACTAGGGCTGGCTTTCAGCACCCCTATTAAAAATGTTCCAGCACCACTGCTGGAAGACAAATCTATCACTTCCGCAGGGCCTACTATCTTGTTGACATTTAGGAGAGACAGCACCCAGCTCAGCCCCCCACATTTTGATGCAGCAAGTCCCTCACCCTGGCCGGAGCCCTGAGCCGCCATGGCGCTATATTGCCAACAATAGCCCGACAGTAGGCGCCGGCAACTGCCAGCAGCAGCAGGCAGCCCACCACCAGGCCAGATGCATCTTACTGGCCCTGCCGCCGATGCAGAGTGGGCCACCAACCTGGCGGGGGCTGATTTGTCCCAGGCCCCGCACCCCCCAAGGGACAGCCCTGGGTACCAGTGTTAGATTCTTGATAGATTCAAGATAGTTGCAGCACTTGACCCAAGGTTTAAGAATCTGAAGTGCCTTCCAAATGTGAGAGGGATGAAGCGTGGAGAGTGCTTTCAGAAGTCTTAAAAGAGCAACACTCTAATGCAGAAGCTACAAAACCCAAACCACAAAAAAAGAAAATCAACCTTCTGCTGGTGGCATTTGACTCAGATGATGAAAATGAACAAGCATTGGTCCGCATGCTTTTGATTATTATTGAGCAGAACCTGTCATCAGCATGTACGCATGTCCTCTGGAATGGTGGTTGAAGCATGAAGGGACATATGAATCTTTAGCGCATCTGGCGTGTAAATATCTTGCTACGCCGGCTACAACAGTGCCATGTGAATGCCTCTTCTCACTTTCAGGTTACATTATGAACAAGAAGCAGGCAGCATTATGTCCTGCAAATATATACATACTTGTTTCTCTGAGTGATTGGCTGAACAAGAAATAGGACTGAGTAGACTTGTAGGCCCTAAAGTTTTACACAGTTTTATTTTTTGAATGCAGTTATTTTTTGTACACAATTCTACATTTGTAAGTTCAGCTTTCATGATAAAGAGATTGCACTACAGTACTTGTATTAGGTGAATTGAAAAATACTATTTCTTTTGATTTTTACAGTGCAAATATTTGTAATAAAAATAAATATAAAGTGAGCACTGTTTACTTTGTATTCTGTGTTGTAACTGAAATCAATATATTTGAAAATGTGGAAAACATCCAAAAATATTTAAATAAATTGTATTCTATTATTGTTTAACAGTGTGATTAATCGCACAATTAATTGTGATTAATTTTTTTAATTGCTTGCAGCCCTAGTGCTAACTACTTATGCTAAACAATCTGATCCACATTGCATTTAGCTGGGAGGCTCAGGGAACCTTTCCCAGATGTGAAGAAGAGCTGTGTGTGGCTCAAAAGCTTCTCTCTCTCACCAACAGAAATTGGTCCAGTAAAAGATCTTACCTTACCCACCTTGCCTCTCTAATATCCTAGGACTGACATGGCTACAACTATACTGCTGTTGACACTCTTGGGTCAGGTTTTCTCCCAGGTATGGTCTAGGTCAGGCTTTAAAATCAGGCCTGAGCAGACCTCTAGTCTGGGTAGTTACAATGCCCCGTGAATAAAACATAGTTCTGAGTGTCTTAAGAGTTGGTCAAGAAATTTCTCATGAGCACTATTAATCTATTAGGTACTTACATTACCACAGTATCTGAGATCCTCACTCTCTTTAATGCATTTATCCCTAGAACACCTGTGTGAAGTAGGGAAGTCTATTATCTTGTTTCTATTGATGAGCAACTGAGCCACAGAGAGACTCAGGGCTTGTCTACATTTGAAACACTACAGCTGCTGTGCTGCCATGGCACCGCTGTAGCACTTTGGTGTAGACACTCATTACAGCAATGGGAGGGGGTCTCTCATTGGCGTACTTAATCCACTTCCCTGAGAGGAAGTAGCTAGGTTGACAAAAGAATTCTTCCACCGACCTAGCACTGTGTAGACTGGGGCTTAGGTCATCTTAACTACTTTGCTCAAGAGTGTGGATTTTGCACACTCAAGTGATGTAGCTGGGTCGACTTAACTTCTGAGCGTAGACCTGGCCTATGTGATTTACCCAAGGTCATCCAGGAAGACTACAGTGGATCAGGTAATTGAAAATAGGTCTCCTGAGGCCCAGGCTAGCGCTTTATCCACTGGACTATCCTCCTCCCAAAACCTACAGCAGACAGTATTGTAACCTGCCTATATGCTTCTCCAAAGAATGTCACCACAACATTTGGCTTAAAATAAGACCCTCAGTTCATTTTTGCAGGATCAGGGCCTCAGCCTGCATGTTTATTCAGACCTAGATTTTTCCATCAATGAGCACAACCCTGGCAGGGACAAGCTGCTCTGTTCACTGCCACCACCCATGATGGCTCCAGACTGGGAAATCAAACCCAGGCCTCAGTACAGAACATTAACATGGAGGAGCATGTCCCCAGGGAGTGCAGTTCCTAATTAAGCTTCATTATTTCTGGAAAGAATTTTTTGTGGGTGATCATTGCATCTGCACATTTTAATTGGGAGTTAGTTGGTTCAAAGCAGAGATATCGCTGTAATTGCTGCTGACTAGTCTGTACAAAGCTTTTTGGTCTCAAGACCCAAGGACTTCCCTTATCAAATAATTCTGTAGCTAAGATGGCTTTTTATCTATAACATAACCGGGGGAAGACCTGTAAAGGACCTGAGAGTGAAAGGATGCTGCAGCTGGAAAGTAATACCACAAAGATGACTGAAAGGAATCATAAATTGCAGATCAGAAGTTAAAATGCAGAATAGAGTACAGAATAGACTAGATTAAGAACCATTTGAGAGAATGAGCATATAAATCCATATAGAATGAGCTCTGAAACCACCACAACGGAACACAGCTGTTAACTTTGCTAGTTTAAACACCCTATGTTAAGGAAGTCAGAGCGTATATGAGACTTCGGCTAATCATCCAGATCTCTTACCATGAAATTGTCCTTCCAATCCTAAATACAGTGCAGCTCTGAGCCAAAGTTTTAGTGATGGTCCAATGTAAGGGGTCCAATGCCAATAGGAACTGGACTAGAAGCTAGTACAGACTCCCCTACTTTCTGATGAGCTGAGAAGGCAAATCATACACCAAATCCATCACAAACATGAACAAACCTGAAAAGCACAAGTTCTTTTAACAGATGCAGGGCTTTAACCTGGAAAGAACATAACACTGACCCTTGAGAAGGAAGGATGATTCAGAGGATCCACTCTGCTCCCAGATCCATGCATTCCTACAACTACAATACCCACCTGCTGAAGTGAAGAAACAGATTGACAGAGCCAGAAGAGTACCCAGAAGTCACCTACTACAGGACAGGCCCAACAAAGAAAATAACAGAACGCCACTAGCCATCACCTTCAGCCCCCAACTAAAACCTCTCCAACGCATCATCAAGGATCTACAACCTATCCTGAAGGATGACCCATCACTCTCACAGATCTTGGGAGACAGGCCAGTCCTTGCTTACAGACAGCCCCCCAATCTGAAACAAATACTCACCAGCAACCACACACCACACAACAGAACTACTAACCCAGGAACCTATCCTTGCAACAAAGCCCGTTGCCAACTCTGTCCACATATCTATTCAGGGGATACCATCATAGGGCCTAATCACATCAGCCACACTATCAGAGGCTCGTTCACCTGCGCATCTACCAATGTGATATATGCCATCATGTGCCAGCAATGCCCCTCTGCCATGTACATTGGCCAAACTGGACAGTCTCTACATAAAAGAATGAATGGACACAAATCAGACGTCAAGAATTATAACATTCAAAAACCAGCTGGAGAACACTTCAATCTCTCTGGTCACTCGATTACAGACCTAAGAGTGGCTATCCTTCAACAAAAAAGCTTCAAAAACAGACTCCAACGAGAGACTGCTGAATTGGAATTAATTTGCAAACTGGATACAATTAACTTAGGCTTGAATAGAGACTGGGAATGGATGAGTCATTACACAAAGTAAAACTATTTCCCCATGGTATTTCTCCCCCCCACCCCACCCCCCACTGTTCCTCTGATATTCTTGTTAACTGCTGGAATTAGCCTACCTTGCTTGTCACCATGAAAGGTTTTCCTCCTTTCCCCCCCCTGCTGCTGGTGATGGCTTATCTTAAGTGATCACTCTCCTTACAGTGTGTATGATAAACCCATTGTTTCATGTTCTCTGTGTGTGTGTATATAAATCTCTCCTCTGTTTTTTCCACCAAATGCATCCGATGAAGTGAGCTGTAGCTCACGAAAGCTTATGCTCTAATAAATTTGTTAGTCTCTAAGGTGCCACAAGTACTCCTTTTCTTTTTGTATCACTCTGCATCTCTTTTCTGTGGAACCTCCGACAAATGAGTCTCTGTAAGCAACATCTAATGGGGAAGAAGTATAACTAGCCTTTTATGCACGAGTCTGACAATCTCAACTAAGAGTTTGGCTAATAGTTAATGTGAATGGCTGAATTTAAGGACCAAGTGAAAATCTGCTGAATCCTGTGTTCCAGCATGAAACTGTAATTTGATAGTATAGCATGACATGATCCTCACCTGTGTCAGAGACTTCACAGCTGACCATCACTAGAGTCAATGGAAAACCACAGCAGGGAGAAGGAAATGGGACACAGCACGATGGACTACTTTGGCTTTCCCAGGCCAATAGACAGGGCACACTGCTCTGATCAGTTTCCATCAGCTTCTAAAACAAAGAAGGTAAGTGCTATGAAAGGGCACAAAAGGGTGGGATTCAGGAGACCTGAGTTATTGTCTCAGCTCTACCACTGGCCTAATGGGTGACCTTGGGCAAGTCACGTTCCTTTGCTGTGCCTCAGTTTCCCCCACCCTTTGTCTTCTCTACATTCTAAGCTCTCTGAGGCAGGGGTTGGCTCTTACTATGTGTGGGCACAGTACCTACCACAATGGGGCCCTGATCTTGGTTGCATCTTCTGGGCACTACAGGAATAAAAACAATAGCTACGGGTGGAGCTTGAGTCTAGTTTTGTACCCAAGTTATCCACCCACGAGGCCTGGGCACTGGAAAGATCTCTGCTGAGTCTTCAGGAATGAGGAGCAGGCTGTGCAGCTGCACAGAGCCCCCTTTGGCAGGAGGTGGACTGAAGCTTGTAGTCAAAGTGGTCCAGGCAGTCAGTCAAGCAGCATCGTTTCTGTTAGGCTGAGAAACTGGGGATGCGTGTCAGTGTATGCTTGGTATAATCTTGTTTACCTACAAAGAATGTACCCACAGGCCTGTCTCCCTGAACACAGCAGAAACAAGCAACCGTAGGCAGTTTCCCTGCTGGAAATCCCCAAGTTAGCCTCTCCAGCAAAGTCTGTGCCCAAGAAGCTATGTCCCTCTGCTTCCTCTCACGGTCACATTCTCACTCCTTTACCTGGCTTTCTTCAACACACACAGTTTACAGCTGATCTCTTAGACCATGTCTACTATGCAGATCTAGATCAGTATAACTCCATCACAAAGGGGTGTGAAAAATCCCTCCCTCCCACCATGGACAGCGCTGTAGCTACTGCCTCTCAGGAGGTCGATTAACTACCCTGAAGGGAGAAGCTCTCCCATCGGTGTCGTAGCATCTTCACTAAAGCGCCACAGCAGCAAAGCTGCACTATGCTGTAGGTGAGGACAAGCCTGTTGCCCCTGCATTTTCCCTGTTAATCTACTGGGTAGATTCAGGGCCAGCCATGCAGCCATTGCTTTGTTTACTACACAAAGCAGCTTGATTGCTCCTTCTGTGGAGCATATAAGGGCTTGTCTACACTGGCAATTAACAGCGCTGCAACTTTCTCTCAGGGGGCTGAAAAAACACCCCCCTGAGTGCAGCAAGTCTCAGGGCTATAAGGCACCAGTGTAAACAGTGCCCCAGCGCTGGGAGCTTTGCCCCTCGTGGAGATGGTTTTTTTCCCAGTGCTGCGCCTCAACCACACAAGGCACGTTAAGAGTGCTTGGTACACACAAAGGTTTTAACAAGGTCTGTGATTGTGTTTCAGACCTGATGGCAGCCATTAACGCTTTTCAGCACAACAATATTACCATTTATATTGTGGCAGCAGCCAAAGGCTCCATGCAGAACAGGGCCCCATTTGTGTGCTAGGTGTTGTACACAACACTGTAAAAAACAGTCTGAAGGGTCATGTGCTCATCTTCTAAGGATGAAGGGACAGAGAGAATCCTTCCAACCAAGGGTATGTCTATACTTGCAGAGTTTTTGCGCTGTAAGTTTCACTGGTGACAGGGAACCGGTGAAAGAAAAGTGCTGGTTTGTGTACTCACTTAATTCCTCAGGCGACAGAGAATGTTTACATTAGCAGCACTTCCTTCGCGGATGAGAGCAGCGCTCTAGGGCAGCTATCCCACAGTGCAGCTCTCTCCAGTTTGACGATGGGTCTTGTGGGAAGGGGGTTGATTGCGGGGCATTCTGGGTCCCTGCACAACCTCCTCTCCCCAAACATGGATAAGCTCCAGTAGCTTGGCATTGCTCCAGGGGAGCAGGGGACTGTTGGCTCTGTGGAGCAGGCATTGTCACCTGGCCAGATAAGTGAGCACTTGCCAAGAAAACGGGAGTTTCAAAATTCCCGGGGCTTTACAGGGGGAGGGGTGGATATCTGTTTACCTGGCATCAGAGCAGCAGAGCTGCTGGCTAGAGTGGTCACCTAGGC
This sequence comes from Dermochelys coriacea, assembly GCF_009764565.3. Classification (NCBI taxonomy): domain Eukaryota; kingdom Metazoa; phylum Chordata; order Testudines; family Dermochelyidae; genus Dermochelys; species Dermochelys coriacea. The sequence goes on along the minus strand of NC_050077.1, from coordinate 47,757,775 downwards.
TCTGTGGGAGATCCTGCTAGGACTAAAAGCTGTATAAACAGGAAGAATCAGTAGCGTAGCTAGTGAGGGAGCAGGGCAGCGGCTGCTCTCGCACAGAGCGAAAATGGCGCCTTTTCAATTTTTACTCACCTGGCAGCGCTCTGGGTCTTCGGCGGCACTTTGGCGGCAGGTCCTTCACTCGCTCCAGCCTTAGGCGGCATTTCGGCGGTAGGGGGTCCTTCAGTGCTGCTGAAGACCCGGAGCACCGCCAGACCCGCTGTCGAAGACCCGGAGCACCGCTGGGCGAGTACAAGCGGGTGGCACCTTTTTTTTTTTTTTTTTATGTCCGCTCCCCCGTCCTCTCCAACTGGCTATGCCACTGGGAAGAATGTGTCGTCACTTGCATATCACCGCAAAAGCATCACTGGTACGAACTATATGCCTCTCATGCAAGTGGTTTGCTTTTTGTGGTGAAACATCTGAGTTTCACTGCAAAATGTCATTGGAGAGTGTAGATGCTCCCATGGTTTCTGCACAAAAAAAGGGACTTTTTCAGCTTTAAATGGCAAATGTAGACATGCCCCAAGGCAGGGTGAGAGAATATCCCTGCTCTGCAAAACAAGAGAGAAAAAGGGATTTGAGAACTTTAAAATGTTTTCAGAGGCGCTTTTTACTTTAGGGCCTGGTCTACACTACAAAGTTAGTTCCATGTAAGTCACTTTGCATTGATCTATTTGTGCATGTGTCTATGCACAAATTTGTTTCAGGCTGATGTAACTGCCCCATTAGGGCAATGCAACCACCTCCCCAAATGGCGTAGAGCCATGGTTGACCTACTGAGGATGACAGTGCAAGCACAGACAATGCATGACCTGTGTCAACCCTCACAATCCTGCAGCAGCTGTCCCACAATGCCCCATTCTCTGATCACCATTGTAAATTCAACTGCCCAGGAGTCAGAGGCCAGAAGCAACCCTCTCCCCACATTTTGGCATGCCTTTTCCTGACTGCCCTCCTTGGCAGCACACCTAGCAGTTCTCTCTTGTGGTATGGCAACCATGCCAGCACCACTAGACACACTCCTGCCTGGAGTTAACAGGAACCATTAGAGCTCCTAGATCGGCTGGGAGAAGAAGCTGCGCAAGCACAACTACAGCCCAGCTGTGGAAAAATGGACACCTACCAGCAGATTGCATGGAAATACAGGCAAAGAGGTATGACTGGGATGAGCAGCAGTGTCATGTGAAAGTCCAGGAACTTCACCAGGGATACCACAAGGCAGGGAGCGCAACAGTAGATCTGGTGCTGAGCCATAGACCTGCTGCTTCTACAAGGAACTGTATGCCATATATGGCAGAGCCTCCACCAGCACCCCACATACCCCTGTGGATGCTTCAGAGAAGCCTGAGATAGAGACCCCTGTTGTGAACTGTGAGGGAAGGGGAGGGAAACACTGCAGGGGACTCTAGCCATGCTGCGTGTCAGGATCTGTTTGAGTCTCTGCCACAGTCTAGCCAGTCCCGCCAGGCAAGCACAGATCAGCCTGATGAAAGGGAAGAGAACTCGGGATTGCGCATACATTTTTCCTTAGAGCATTGAAATTTAAAGATGGTGCCTGGCCCATCCCCAAGTTAACAAGACAAAGGTATCAACTTTTCTTTGTTTTATTTGTACAAGAAGAGGTGGAGGTACAACCAAGAAAGGTAGAGTTGGCACCTGCTTTCCTTTCCCCTGCTGGGTTAGGCAGTGTGGTGTCCATCTGGACCACTTTTTATATGCATAAAAATGTACCTTTTATCCTCCTGAAAGATCACCATGAAAGGAGATACTGTGCAATCTGCTCCCAAAAGTTTCTAGGAATGGCTGACTTATTTCTTCCTCCACTTTCCCACACCACTTTGTGATGAGTTTGGTTGGTGACATTGCAGTAAACAGGCTAGTGGCATATGGGCCCGGGCAGCTTCAGGATGCCAGCAGCTGTGTTCTCTGTACCTTTGTTATCCCTCGTAGTGAGATATCAGCTAAAATCACTACCTTCTGTTGAAACTAGTGCCAATCATCAGTGTCATTGGTTTATGCTTAGATCCATGGAATAGAGATGAAAATTTTATAGCTTTGTGCAACAGAAAATCACTCACTATATGACTGGGGTCGAGAGTCGTGCTGTGCTGAGGTGCTCCAAGGCTGGTGTCAATAAGCAAGCCGTATTAACATTGTTGATGGGAATAAGGAGAAGGAGTTTTGAAAGTTTTCTTTCCCTTTCCATTGTGACTGTAAATCACAGTATCTGTCTGTTTTTATGAGGAGCTTCTGGTGTCATGACCTTCAGGGTGCCCCCTCCACACCCGCAGAAAGCCTAACCTGTTGAGAAAGGAGAAGACGACTAAGGACGTGTTTGCAAGGTCCTGCAAGCCAAGCCAGACTGTGACCAATGGATTTGGAGGGCCCATATGACCAACAGCATGTAGAAAGACACAGAAGATAGGAAAAAAGCCCAGGCGTTCCATCAGGAAAAGGAGAGGGAAATGCACCAGGACATAATGGGTCTTCTCAAGTAGCAAACCCAAATGCTTCAGATCCTGGTTGATTTACCGGTCCAAAAATCCAGAACTCTACACTCTTTGCAGTTCTTGAAGAATGCCTAAACCCTCTGAACATACTATGTGGCATAATGGGGTGCACCAGTACCCATACCACTCCACACTGGAAGACAGCAAGGAAAACCACAGCTTCATATAACACTGGCCTGTGACAACGGACTACATTTGTGCATTCAAATGGATATAAATGTTTCCTTCCTTTCTCATTTTAAATTTGCACCTCATTAAGTTATGTTAAAAATTCATAGAACATTGCCTGTGGATTTTTTTGCACATTATTTCCTGCAGTATTTTTTGCTTCCAATTTAAGTTCTATTTTTGGAGGATCAAATTACCTTTATTAGTTCCAACAAATATTGCAGAATGGTGTTCAAAGGAAACAGTACTTGTAAATGTACACCAAGCATCACAGAATTCACTGCTTTTGAAAACACCCAGCCATATTTATAAATGTACAGCAAGCACCACACAATTCATAGCTTAAGGGCATCACATTATTGATAGCTTAAGGAAGACAGAGTCATATTTATAAACGTACAGCAAGCACTACCCAATCCTAAGCAGAAACCAAAACTCGAGCAGAAAACACTACTGGGGCTGACTGTTAAAGTGCTCTTTCAGAGTCTCCCTCAAACACATAGATTCACGTTGGGGTCCTGTAATAGCCCTTGTGTCCGGGTGTTCAAAGTCAGCAGACAGCCACTCCATCTCTACCCATCATGTTGGAGGCAGCTTTTCCTCCTTTGCCTCACAGATATTATGCAGGACACAACAGGCAGCTATAGCCATTGGGACATTTTTCTCACTGACATCCAATGTAGTGAGTAAACAATGCCAGTGTCCCATCAGTCTACCAAAAGCACATTCAGCGGTCATTCTGCACCTGCTAAGCTGGTAGCTGAATCTTTCCTTGGTGCTGTAGAGGTGGTCAGTGTATGGAGTCAGGAGAGCAAGGGGTAGGCTGGGTCCCCCAGAATCACTATTGGCAGCCGCATTTCAATATTGCCAATGGGCACCCACCAGTTGGGAAAGAATGTCCCAGCTTGCAGCTTTCTGAACATCCTGTGTTCTTAAAGATGTGAGTATCATGCACCTTCCCTGACCAGCCCACATTGATATTGGTGAAGCATTCCAGTGATCCACCAATGCTTGCATAACCATAGAAAAGTAACCTTTTCCATTGAGTACTCTGGGGCAAGGAGGGTTGATGCCAAAATAGGGACTCCCCCCCTCCCCTGCAGTTTGGGAACCCCATTGCTGCAAACTCATCCACTATTTCTTGCACATTGCCAAGAGTCACAGTCCTGTGTAGCAGAAGACAGCTAATGGCCCTACACATTTGCATGACAACGGTCCCAACTGTGGATTTTCCAACTTCAAAATGATTTCCCACTGACCAGTAGCATTTTGACATTGTGAGCTTTCAGAGTGCAACCGCCACTCACTTCTTCACTGTCAATGCAGCTCTCGTTCTGGTGAACATGCACTGGAGGGAGCTCAGCCCACAAATCCAGGAACTTGGGCATTCGCATCCAAAAGTTTTGCAGCCACTGCTCATCATCCAAACCTTCATTATGATGTAATCCCACCAGTCAATGTTCATTTCTTGGGCACAGAAGCAGTGCTCCACCATTTGCAGCTGCTCTGTGACCACCAACAATCTTGAATTATTTTTCGCTATGTCCTTCAGCAAACCATCTTCAAAGAAATCGTATCCTCTGTTGTTGTGGTACTTCCTGTGGGTCTGCCAATACAGGAGAATCACTTCTCACATTTGGTCATCTTTACACAATTCCATCACTATAAACTTGCTATCACTCTGTGATCTTCCCCGTACTGTCCTACGGTTTCTTTAAATGACCCTTCATCTTTGTCACAGGCATGGTCGCCATTGCATCCCTTCTTGGTCAACTGTGGCAATGGAGGCACTCCTTGCCTCTGTTCCCTCTTCTGGAGTGGGTTTCCTTGGCTTTTCCTGCATGAGTTGGTCACTCCCATTCCCTCTGGCCAAAGTACTAAACAAATTTAAACCCTTCCAGTGTATTTAAGTAACTGGTCAGACCCTAAGCTGGCTTCTCTCAGCTGGCCTCTTCAAAGGCCCTCGCTTTGGGTTCATCTGGGCCGGCAGCAAAGTCTTTAAAAATCAAGCAGGAACTCAATGGAGTCACAGTCTTCTTTTCAGGGTAGCGGATCCTAGGACTTCTCCCATCCCGGGAGCCCCTCAAAAGAATTAAAACTACAAACAAAATCAAATATTATTAAAGCATCTTCTGTCCCCCTCTGAGCTTGAGCGTCTCGCCCTTCTCAGGCTCCTCTACAGCTCTCCATCGCTCTTCAGCAACAGCAGTCCACAGGACTGCCTGCCTGGAGCCTTACCCTTGGTTCAGGGCCCACCAAGGAGCTAGCTCCACTCCTATAGTTCTCCCCTCCAATTCATCTTAACTGCTGTCCTCTACAACCAGTCTCCAACTGCTTGTCTTTCCTCCTTTTAAATCCAACATGCAGTGCAGGTGTAATGGGGCAGGGCTAGCTGAACAGGGCAGCTGGCCAAGACCTCTTGGCCCTTATGGGGGCAGACTGCCTTGTTACAATCCCCTTTATAAAATATAATTTAAGATCTCAGTTCCAGCATTACCCCCCTTTGATTTCAATGATCCTATGTCATTTATAGGGCTATATTGGGACACTGTTCTTGAATCTTCTATCTAAACCATTCTATAGGATGAGCGTTTTGTTTTTTGCCACTCTACCACAATGATGGATCATTGTAAAATAAACAATGGCCAAGAAGAAGCAGTAAGCAAAAAGAATTTTACTTCTATGTGTGGCCGCATTGTAATATAACAGTTCTTTGGGATGTTACATCTGGCCATAAGGGTTGGATGTTGCCATTTCTCAAAATTCAGTGCAGTCCAGATACGTTCAAGTACATTGCTGGTTAATTACATTCAGCTTTGCCTTTGTCAGATATCAGAGTAGCAGCCGTGTTAGCCTGTATTCGCAAAAAGAAAAGGAGTACTTGTGGCACCTTAGAGACTAACAAATTTATTTGAGAATAAGCTTCCGTGAGCTACAGCTCACTTCATCGGATGCTCACAAAAGCTTATGCTCAAATAAATTTGTTAGTCTCTAAGGTGACACAAGTACTCCTTTTCTTTTTGTCAGATAGGTTACAGCTAAAGACTATATGTTTATGGATAGGTGTTATTCTTAATCATCACCAATAATCTATCACCATTAGTGCTTCTTCCTAAGGTCGCAGCCCACTCAAAGCTGCAGGGAAAGCCTTTGCGCATCCCCTGTGATGTTGAGATCTTTCTGTCTCTTGCTGAGGTTCCTGCTGCTGAACTCTGCAAAATCTGCTCTCTTCAAAAAGAAAAGCACCTCACTTCCTGTTGCAAAGAGCTTTCGAAGATGTAAGCCACACCACTTCCCTGGCTTGCAGAAAGGCATCTCCAGCCTACCAGCTGCAAAAGTGTGAACCCCACCACTCATCTCAAACAGGAGCCAATGCACACAAACTTCTGGAGTCAGGGCTTTTAAAAAAGATATTTCACAGCATTTACTACAATAACAAGCACCCTATAAATACCTATAAAAGATAGCAGAGGAAAAATATTTAGGATCATATTCATCCCTGGTAACTCTACCAGATACCATGGTGATGGATGGACAGGTAGATCAATCTTATGTATGTATATAAATGATCTGCAAAGGACAAAGAATTGGGTTTGTGATTTTTTTTTAATTGTTCATGTTGTAATAAAAGAAAGTGTGAATATGGGAGATTTATTTTTGACTTGCTTGTTTTTTCACTTTAGTACTAACAGAAATATCACATTGGGTATTCTCTGAGGTTTGCTGGAGGTCTCTTTGGAGGTTTTAGGCCTTGCTAGAGTAGGCTTTAGAAGGCATTTGCTAAAATGTGCTAACAGCCTCATATTGACAAAGTAGTGCACCTGTGGGCTTGTTCTCACTGGAAAGTTATTTCAAGTTATAACTTCAGTGTTGTCCCTAGCTTGTATCCGGTCCACACATGAAAACCCTTCATTCTCTCGTTGTTGGGCTGACCAGAGGAAGGGTAGAGCCTGAGATGGCACAATTTTTAGGCTCCTAACATCACCACTCGGTAGCGTGGACACAAGCTAGCTCCATTTGATTGCCTCCAAAGCATTCCCACAATTTCTTCCATGCGCCCAGAAAGAAAAGAAAAGTTCTCCCACAATGTACTAGGAAAGAACACACAAAGCAGCAGACGCAGCTTAGTGCAGCACAAAGAAGCACAGAATGTGCACCCAGAAATCTTAATACCCCATACAAGTGACTGCAGTACCAGTGTGGATACAGCAACTCCTGTGTGGTCAGGTCACTCTTAGGCCAGATCAGCACTAAAAAGTGAGGTCTACCAAGCTACGTCGCTCATGGGTGTGAAAATTCCACATCCTGAGCAACGTAGTTAAGCTGACCTAAGTCCCTATGTAGACCTAGCTAGCTACCGCTTCTTGGGGAGTGGACTACCTATGCCAACAGGAGAACCCTTCCCGTCAGTGGAGTAGTGTCCATACTGAAGCACTGCAGCTGTGCTGCTGTAGCATTTCAAGTGTAGACAAGCCCATAGCCTCACTCAAGCTAGGCTAACTCTAGAGAAGTAATTCAAGTATAGATAACTCAAGTTAACCCTGCAGTGAAGACACACCCTTTAACATGAATTAAACTGGATGAGTTTCTAGGCTTTAACTCAGCCAGTATAACTAACATGTGTCAAAGGCACAATGCCTTGTTTGAACTAGTCTGTTCAGATGTTAGCTAGCCTTCCAAATCCTACTCTAGATAAAGGCCTTAGATATGGATCCTGAGTTTTCTCAGCCCTTAAAAGCAGGGGGTATGGGCACTGAGTCTTTAACAAAAAGACTTTACTTCCAATTACTTTTTCAGGCATTTGAGTTAAACATGTGCTGCTCCCCCACCCCCTCCAAAAAAAGAAAAAAAAAGAATTCTAAACAAAATGGGAACAAACAATGTCAGGGTTCCACTTGCATGCCATCTGTGATGTAACAATCATACTAATTCTCCAGTCATCTCATGGAGATTTTCAAGAAAAATAGGGCAGATAAGGCCAGAATTTATAATGTCAAAAAACCAAAACAAACCACCTGCCCCCAAACATTTCAGGTCCGCTGTACATCTGAAAGCAGGAAAAAAAAAAAAAGGGCAAAAGTCCAGTTTTCCTTCTTCTCTGTTTCAAAGATCACCTTTGAGATATCCCTCATTTGATGCCTAATATACTGTTACCCCTTTTAGACCCAAGTGGTTAGCCAAAATTCAGGTCCTGCAGGCTATTTCAGTTGGTAGGGAAAAATTGATGATACAGCAGGAGTCTTTGGTGCAACTCTGTTTATTTACAAAGTATGTATGAAGTCCTGTTTGTCTGAGCACAGCAAGAATCAAACAGCAAGACAGAGTTTCTTTGATCACAGCTTCAAGCCCCTTTCTAGCCAGAACTCAGCCCAAAAGCGCACTCTTAGTTTTTTCCTCAGATCTACGCTGCTTCTGTTGTTGTGTCTGATGCTTCCTTGTTGCCTTCTCTGGTCTTTCAGCCTCTCTTCCGCAGACAAAAGTTCACAAAACAATACCCAGCAAAACCCGCTGCCCCCATGTGCACGGTAGTTACATGTTCCTGTGTTTTGGATGGAGGCTGCTATTGTTTCAGCTATGTGGTTCCATACAGGAGTTGAACTGTGTCTTACATTTATCTCAAATGAAGAGTAGCTGTTACACCCACTGGTTTCAACAAAGTTTTAACTAACCCATGCTGACACCATGACCCATATCCAATAAAAGGTACTCTGAGGAGTGTCCACTCAGGTTTCCAAGCAGTGATCATGCAAAGGATCACACAATGGCACACTAATGTCTGATATTGTACCAAAGGTAAAACAGAGTGGGGTCCTTTAAGAAAAAGCTCCATCCTTTATTTTTCAGGCAGTTCTCTCTTACTTCCTTAAGTGGTCATCTCAGTGTCTGCTCATATTTCCTCATGCTATGGATCATGTTCTACTTTAATGTATATCTATACAACTTCATTGATATAATCTCCACTGAATTCTCTCTCTTGGCTCTGAAATTATAAAATTCCTTCTATTCAAAGATCCGCAAGTGCTTTACAATTATGTGAGCCTCACAAGATAGTTTTGTGTTATTTCCAGTTTTGTTTTTTTTAAACAGATGAGGAAACTGCAGCACAAAGAAGGTTAGTAACTTTTCCAATCCCACAGAGCAAATCAGTGGCGCAACCAGGAATAGAACCCAAGAGTCCCAATTCCCATTCCGTTGTAACCACCAGCAGAACACATTCTCTCTTCAAAGGTTTTGTAGTCACTCAGTGAGGGCCTGATCCAAGTCCAGTGAAGTCAACAGAAGTCTTTTCTAGTGATGTCAATGGGCTTTGGATCAGACCCTGTGTCAGCACCACAAAGCTATTCTAATACACTAATAGTACGAGACTTTTCCCACAAACATGGGGAAACCTCACAAGTCAGTCACCCTCACAATATAGCACTGCTAGAGGTAGGTCACTGCTGGAGGCCAGAGAGAGGACTAGAAGCCACCGGGCCACCGCTATAAAATGAGGATTCTTACTGCTACTGTGGAACAGTATCACCCAGCCGAACATCCCTGCTACTCTTAAGGCTGTGACATTAGACTCCCTTCTGCCCTTATTCCCAGCAATTCTGGGCCCCCATGGGGCCCACTCTACATCAGTAAAGAAGCCGAAGTGGGAAAGTTCAGAAGCCTTTTTATTTGTGTAGCATCGATAAGGAAACTAAACACTCCATGATAACCTTTCGTGCTAAGGAGCTCAAAGGTTGCCTAATATGTAGGTTCTGTACAGAAGGCCTTATATTTGATTGTGACTAGTTAAAAATAAACTCTAGGATCTGTAAACAAACGCTGTGGTCTTCTGACTGCAGCACCCTCCCCAGTCCACTCCCGTCCCCTTCAGGTAGAAGGATTGCATTTCAAAGGAGGAGGAGGAACTGTGGGGCCCTCTCAGGTCTAGCCACTGGTGTCCATGGTCAGATTTCCTAACTTCCTCACATTACGCAGTTAATTTTCAATTTCAAAACGAGCATTAAAGTCTCTTGGGAACAGCTTCCCCAGGCTTTCCAGAGTGGCCAAACATGTTGATTCTAAGACGTGCAGCACCCTGCCAGGCAGAGCAAAAGTTCATTTTGGTTTACATTTGATGACTGCATCTCCACACATCAATGGATACAAAAGGGCAAAGGTCAATACAAGGCCTTATGTGCTCTCTTTCAATGTATTTTTTTCTCCTGTGATGTTAAAAAACAACTACATTCAAGTAATTTAGAAAGTGCACATCAGGCACCAAAAACATGCAAAGATTGAGTCAAACGGCATTCAAATGTAAAATTGTAGCCTTTTCCCATTATAGTTTCTTGGGGAAATATCAATAATATAGGGCTTCCTGCTGGAAAGGTGAAGACTAGAGCAGCTGCTATAGGAGCTTTCCAAAACCAGTGCTCTTACAACATTCACTACAGTGACACTTAGTGGGAGGCTGGGAGCATTCCCATAATAAATATTTTTACACTAGTGGTTGGCAACCTGAGGCCCGTCAGGGAAATCTGCTGGCGGACAGCGAGATAGTTTGTTTACATTGACTGTCCGCAGGCACAGCTGCCCGCAGCTCCCAGTGGCCGTGGTTCACCGTTCCCAGCCAATGGGAGCTGCAGAAGCGGTGGGCGGTACGGTTCACAGCCACCACTTCCCGCAGCTCCCATTGGCCGGGAACGGTGAACCGCAGCCACTGGGAGCTGCAGGCAGCCGTGCCTGCAGACGATTGATGTAAACAAACTGTCTCACAGCCCGCCAGCGGATTACCCTGACGGGTCATGTGTGGCCCACAGGCTGCAGCTTGCTCACCACTGTTTTACACCATTCTCTTCTCTGAATCCTCTTGATGCTGGACATAGAGCAACTAAGAAATTCTCTTTTCAATGTTTCAAAAACTATTCCATATAAAATATTCAGGATCAAGAGGCCTAGTATGATATAAGTCCCTCTCTATACAGATGTTTGTATGTGAACTGTGTATAAGGTATGGCAGAGGGCCCTCACACAATCATATATAAAAACTTGACTTCCGTTTTGGAAGGTCTCTAATGATAGTAAGAGGTTTTAATGTAAGAGCAGCTGATGGCACTGTAAACCAAACATCTTATTCTTTCAGTTGATGGCAATGTTCTTGGAGGCACATGCCATTTCAGCTCCCCATTGCTTTCATCCTCACACTGAAAAACTGTCACGGAGGGGTGCAAACGTAATTTACATCAAGGAATCATTTCTGGGTCGGCAAGTCCCGCTCTGAAAGGATCACCTTCACCTTCTCCACAATGGTCCATACTTCCGCCATGGCACCTCGACCTGGAAAGCAAGGTCACACACACAGTAAAACTCAGGTCCCAAGGAGGCTGCAGAACTGCTAAGCATTGACAAACCACAAGCCTGCTGAAATTTGGCCTTGTTCCTTCCCATACACACAATGTGTGCATTTGTGCATTTTGTGCCAGTGCATTTTCTAACCAGTGCATTGCAGCGAGTTACACAAGATATGCTGGCAAGACAGAACAAGGTTAGTGTGAAGATTAGCTCCCACCATAAATGCCGACTTCTGCTCACACCGGTGGGTGCTCGACACCCCCCCCGCCGCCTGCCTCCCCCATTCCAACCCCTTTCCCAAAGTCCCTGCCCCAACTGCACCCCCTCCCTGCCCCTATTCCCACTCCTTCCCCAAATCCCTGCCCCGGCCCAACCTCTTCCCTGCCTCCTTCCCTGAGCACATCATATTCCCGCTCCTCCTGGAGCTTGGCGGCAAGTGCTGGGAGGTAGGTGGAGTTGGGACACGGCGTGCTCAGGGGACGACACAGAGGAGGAGGTGAGGTGGAGCGGGGAGGGGAGCTTGGCTGCAGGTGGGTGCAGAGCACCCACTAATTTTTCCCTGTGGGTGCTCCAGCCCTGGAGCACCCACGGCATCGGGGCCTATGGCTCCCATTGCCAAACTCCAAGGGGCCAGACACTGCCACAAACTATGGGTCCTCATGAGTGGCCCACCTGATTCCCATAGTGACCTGAATATCAGAAAGCAACTGTGTTCCATATGGGCAGGTGAAAAATACCCATGAACTAGCTACAGAGCCTCATTGATTCTCCGGGGTCTATGTGGACTGTGTGTCCTGGTTAAATGCCAATTAGTCGATTAAAAAAGTTGAGTGTAAATGACCAAAACAAATTAATGTGAGAATTATTTTCATTTAACTTCTCATTTTGAAACCCAAAAACTTTATTTTTGTGTGAAATTTATGCAAAATGGCCATTTTTTTCTATGTCAAAACCATGAACACTTTGTATTTTTGTATGCTTTCAATACACAATGAAATTAAGACTATTTTCAAGTGAAAATTGTCCTAACTTTGCTTTGGCTTGCATCCTGAACTAATTCTTGGAAATGTAAGAACAAGAACAAAATGTAAAAACTCTTCCTTTGGGATTACTTGCCAGATGTACACTAAATCTTTCAGTGGAGATGCTGCTTTCACTCCTGAAATCTTTTTTCATAGATTCATAAATTTTCAGGTCTGAAGGGATCATTAGATAATCTAGTCTGACCTCCTGTCAAACATGGGTCATAGAATTTCATCCAGCTACTCCTGAATTTAGAGCAATAATTTGTGTTCGACTAAAGCATATCTTCCAGAAAGGCATCCAGTCTTCATGTGAAGACTTCAAATGTGGAGAATCCACCACTTTCCTTAGTAATTTGTTCCAAAGGTTAATCACTTTCACTGTTAAAAAAAAGTGCCTTATTTCTAATTTAAAATTTAATTACCTAATTTCTAGTTAGTTACCTAGTTCCTAATTAGAAATTAGTTACCTTAGACTCGTTTTAGGAAGGCCCCATAATTGTCAGCACCTGTTGGTGAATGATGTTTTTGAAAGAACAAAGGAACTATTTTCCTAAAAAGCTGAAAGAACCTTCATTCTACACTAGGATTTTTCAGACTCATAATTCCCAACAAGTGAACTCCTGCTGGTGGATTGCATTGTAGATAAGGAATAGGCAGGCTTGTGTGTTAATCTCCACGCTGTCTAACCCTGGACAGGTGGATCAGCACCCAACAGATATGGACAAGAGACATCCTCTTGGATTTCCTCCTTACCAGAGGCAACATGTGGGAGGACGACACATGGGGTCATGTGCCCCCCCCCCAGATTTCTGCCTTCCATTTCCAGCCAGACATCCACCAGCACTGGGGGGCTTGCAGGGCAGAGCCATCACAGTCCAGAGGGCTCAGCAGGAGCAGCTGAGTCCTGGGGCTCTCCATGGAGGGACCATCCAGCTGGGCAGCACACTGGAACTGGGAAAGGCCACTAGAGCAGATGGTGGCAGCAGGCAGAGCAGGGTCATTGCTGGTGCCTGGCAGCAGGAAGCTGGGCTGGGGGGCCCAACAGATCTATTCCCACCTTTCCAGAACCAGCTGCAGGTGCTGGGCACTGCAGGGGCTTCAGCGGCCACGAAGTCCAGCCAGAGGTGGCTCAGCAAGGGAGGATGTCCCTGCAGGAGGTGCAGCGCCACATGTGGCTGCTGCTTAGGGCACAAAACCTATTGGGACAGAGCAGCCCCATGCTCCCTGGGGCCAGGGCCCGGGCCTGACAGAGCTGAAAAGAGGGCTCTAAGCCCCTGCCCACGGGGCTGCCAGGGAGCCTGCAAGTCCAGGGCAGGAACAGGCTGGAAATCACTCCCCAGACCCCACTCCAGCGTTTATCTGAGGGGCAGAGGCGCTCCCCCATGCCAGCGCTGCACAGGGCTCTGGACAGCTTTGGTACATGCATGGCGCGTCTCCTCCTGGACCACGCCCTGTGTGCAAGGGTCTTGGGCTTTCCCAGAGTGCTGTCCTGGCCAGAGGCAGAGGGGAAGGAAGGAATCCTCCGGGAAGGCTGCAGGTGCTCTGAGTGCTCTCACCAGGGTCTGGTTCTCCACACAGCTGCTGGGAGCGGGATACACCCTGCTGGCAATTTATGGAGAAGCAGCGGGGTTGGGGGCGGGAACAGCAAGAGGGAGAGCTGCACGAGGAGGCAGAAGGAGGAGAGCATGCAAAGGGGACATGGGTGGGAAGCAGAGCCAACATATGGGGCAGTCAGGTCCCCCCTGAAACCTTTAAATTGTGCCTTCCACTATCAACAGTTACATGTCACCTCTGCTCCTTACCGTTCTGCATAAGAGCCATTAATCTTTATGATCCATAAATAACATTTCCAAGACCTGCCTGTGTTTTCCCAACTACTTCCATTTCACCTTTGGCAAGTCACATCCGGACTTTTTAGCTGTGCAAACCTTGGTAAGCAGTGTGTCCTGAACCCACAAATTATTCATACAGGATGAAATCCACCCCGACACAAAACCTACGCACCTCTGAGAGAGAATCACAAACAAAATAAGAAAACAAATAAGATAATCATGAAACAGAAGAGAAACATTCTTCAGTTTAACCACGATGAAAAGCTTAGCTAGGTAGGCTCTACTATTAGCTCATGACACAGAATACTGGTTAAGCAGGATGAAAAGCGTAAGGATTAGGAAGTACTTCGCCTGAGTCAGCTGCTGTAGGCCAGTCTGCCTTACTGTCCCAGAAAGATTAAGCAATACAATGATAAAAACACTTGAGCTCATCTGAGTATTGTTTATATTACAGCATCCATTGAGAGAGCTGAATCTGTTGGGAATTACAGATCAAAAAATCCGAGTGTAGACACTGTTAGAGACTTCTTGAGTCTAATAGGGGAGAGAAATTACAAGGGAAAGTAATTCAAGCAAAGACTGTGTGCCAACGCCCTTGCTAATACTGAGGTTTTGCCCCGATTCCAGCCACCAGTGGCCTGTCATCAGTGTAACTGCACCAACACAAACCTGTAGAGTACAAAGGCAAAACACTGACTGGTGCAAATTGCAGCTTTCTTTTTCTGCTCTATGGGTTTGAACCTTGCTGGCATTAACAGGTGGGATCAGAGCAAACTTCAGTGTGGACAAGACCCAAAAACCACAACTGTTTCTGGAGATGGAGGTGACAGATGGGCATAAGATATTAGTAGTGAGGGATACACAGGAAGGATGGTCCAGTGGCTAGGATGCTCGTTTGGGTGATCTGGCTTCAATTCCCTCCTCTGCCACAGACTTCCTATGTGACCTTGGGTAAGTCACAGATCCTTTCTGTGCCTCAGTTCCCCACCGGTACAGTACAGATAATGACACTGTCCTACCTCACAGGGATGTGTGAGGATAAATACATAAAAGATTGTGAGGTGCTCAGATACCACAGTAATGGGGGATCTTAGTTAAATAGATAAAGGAAAAGACAAAAAAGGAAAGGCATGTTGATCCAGATGGCTTTTTGCCAAATTCTATTGTGTGGTTTGACCTCATTTGAGTGTTTCCATTTACAGTAATCATGGACATGTGAGAAATTTGATGTGATGAGCTGTAAGAACCCTAGCAGAACAGTTATGGCCCGGTATCTTTTTACTGATTTAAATAACTTACAAATCTGTTTATCCAACCATAAATGTATATTGGTATTGAGTTCCAAAAGGCCTCTCTTTTAGAGATGCACATTATTTACCTGAGAGATCAGGAGGTGTGAAAGCCAACCCCTACTCAGCAACCATAAAGACTATTTTTAAACGTGTCTTATTTTCCAGGCAGATTTCTATGCACTGTGTCAATGCACACCATAGAGCTTGGTATCAAACTATAAAGCAAAATTATTAATATATTAACACAGATGTGCTTGTTCAAACATGATTCTATACATGGTGCTACAGCTCATTTATTGTTATAAATAACTTGATTACACATTCGTAAAACATGCCAAAGAAACAGCTTTTCTTCTCTATCCATATATGGCCCTCATTACTATAGTATCTGAGTGCCTCCATTTTTTAATGTATCTATCCCTCACAACTCCCCTGTGAGACAGGGAAGTGCTATTGTCCTCTGTTATCCCCTCTGGGGCACAGAGAGACTAGACCAATTCACACAGAAAACCTGTGGCAGAGCAGAGAATTGAATCTGGGTCTCTCAAGTCCCAGGATAGCATGCTAACCAATGGCCCATCCTTCCTCTCTCTCATGCTTTTACCATGAATTACCAGTTGGCAACATTTATTTTTCAAATCTTAGATTGATTTGAGTTATTGAAGCTAAGCTAAACTAAATCCCTAACCCCAAATTCCTACTTCTGATTCTGCTTTGGATTCCTAACATCTCACAGTGTCTGTATGAATTTTGAAAATTGGCAAGAAAAGAAGTATTTTCTTCACGGCTGAAAATTGGCAAGAAAAGAAATATTTTCTTCACGGCTGGTCTGAGACCCAATTTCAACACATTTCTGTATACTTTGGCAATGGAGGGTTACAGCACACACCGTACTTGTTCACCTCAGCCTAACACACTGAAGTTCACAGGATGAGAAGATTGTCTCACCATCAGCGTAACATTTCCATGATCACCATGAGAGAAAGCACATAGGAAAGTAGCCAGAGGCCATGCTAAAGACTGACCTTCATCCCCACACACCAGCCTCTTCACCACACAAGGGATCTCCATGTAGCCAAAGTCCTTTAGTTGCTCCACCTGCTGAGCTGTAATAGGATGCTCCCACATGGCTGTGTTCATAGCAGGGCAGAACAGCAGGGGTTTTGTCATATCCCACGCACGGATGACACAGGTCTGGGGGAAAAAAAAGACAACAAGAAATCCAACCCTAGCATGTTTGTTGCCTTTCCTATTTGCATCTCCTATCATGCTGCTGCAGAAGCCCTTTGCCAAGCCGAAGACCATTAGGGCTGTGGTACCCAAACTTTGCCCGGCCACGCTGGAAACTTGTCAGCAGCTTCCCGACTTGCAACAAATAGGCACTAAATGACACCAGATTGCAGCAGCCTCATTTCTAATAGGGAAAAGGGGGCAGGGCTACAAAGAGTGCAGGTCCCAGAACAACATGCTTCATCTTTTCTTGAGTCAAGTGAGCAGCTCACTCAGATCCAGCTGGAACACTACAGTTGGCACAAGCCAGCAATCTCTTTGGGCTGCACCTCCACAATACAGCTGAGGGTGGCCACAAACCATACTGTAGAACTCTCTAGACCATATTTGAGGGAAGCCAGGTGTACAGTCATTTTGCCTAAGTGCCGTGTCAACTGGATATGTCACTTTTGCAATCAAAAGAAGTATCCCATCTTCCATGGATGTAACTAGCATCAAGTAGAAGAAACATGGCTGGCCTATTTCAAAACATGCTCTCAACTTCCCAGCCATCAAACAGCTCCTACATATTACAAGGGATCACATCAGAATCTACAGTGACAGAGTTTGTAGGTCATTAATAGAGGGCACAGTCAGTTCTCTCTCTGGCTTCTTGAACCAGCAAGATATTATCATGGCAGATAGGGTTTGCTACAGCATCCAAAAGACAAAAGGACAAGAGGAAGTTGCTCACCTTGTGCAGTAACGATGGTTCTTCGACATGTCTCCCCCTAGGCGTTCTCCACTGTAGGTGTATCTGCACCCTTGCTCCTCTAATTGGAGATTTTAGATAGCACTGTCCATTCAGCCCACACATGTGCTCTCCCTCCCTTGTGGTCTGCCTAGAGGCTATCTAGTACTGCACAGGCAAACCCCCCTCAGGTCCTCCTCTATCACAAATCCCCTTATGGAGAACGCTAGAGGGAAGGAGGGCGGGTTGTGGAGCACCAATTTGGGGATACATCTCAAAGAACCATTGTTACCACACAAAGTGAGTAACTTCCTCTTCTTTTTCTCGTAGTGCCCCTAGGGGTGCTCCACTGCAAGTGACTTTACAGCAGTACCCCCATGGAGGGCCGAGGCTTCGGAGTGGAGTCTGTTACTACAGAGAGTACTGTGGAGTCGAAGATGGCATCGGAAGCCGAATCTCCAGTGATAGCACAATATTCTGCAGAAGTGTGGGCAGAGGCCCAAGTCACTGCTCTGCAGATTTCCGATATAGGGACATCATTAAGGAATGCGACCAAGGTAGAAATTCACCTTGCAGAGCGCGTACAGACTCCAGATGGAGGAAACAGGGTGTGCCCTTGATAACAGTAATTAATGCAACTAGAGACCCATTTGGGTAGTCTTTGAGTCAATACTAATGATGCAGATAAGGAAGAGACAACTGCTCACTCCGTTTGACGCCAAAGACGGTTGAGAAGGAACTGAGCGGGGTTCGCCCGCACAGTGTTAGACAGCCTCGAGGAAGACCATGAGGGAGGGAGAACGCATGTATGGGCTGAACAGACACCGCTACCTAAAATCGCTCATTAGAGGCGCAGGGGCACAGATACGCTTATAGTGGAGCACTCATCGGGACACTACTCAAAGAACAACTTGCATTTGTCCTTGGAATAGTATCTCGACTGTAGTCATCTTGTGTTCAGTAAACTTTTTATCTGTTGTTTTGTACTGTATGATGTGAACTTTCTCCAGTACAGGCAAAATCTAATTCTGTTAGGTCTGATCCCCCTCCAAGCTTCCAAAGGAAACCATAAATGGCCTGTTTTGTACATCTATGCTATTTTATTTCCCTCCCAAAAAAGGCTAGGAGTTGTAGAGTTGTAATCTTGTGTATCACTGACCAATGGGATCGGTCTCCTGGGCCTTGTCATGCTCCTTCTTCTAAGCGAGACATTCTACATGCTCACACAGATGAAGCCTGTCACTCCAGCTGTATTTTACTCATTTACAGGCACTGTGGTTTTCCTTAGCACTGGGGTTCAGCCACTCAGAGTTTCTTGACCTGAATGGCACCTGTCCATACAAATTTCCTTTTGAGATTTTGTGTGCCTATATCCCTAGTTCCATTCACCCTCCACTCATTTTTGAGGGGCACTGAACTGGTTACACCAGCACTGCATGTGCAGATTTGCATTCTCTTTAAAGATTCCTTAGGTGTCTAAAATTCTGTGACCTTCCCTATCTAATGAGCACCTCTCTCTGGTCCCAAAGCACTTGGGTGTACAGGGGATCTCTTGGGTAGTCTGTCTTACTCAAATCCAGGAGCTGACTCCCTTCTTCTACCCATCCCAAGTCATCCCAAGCTACTTGAGGTATCAGAAAACAGCACTGCCCAAAAAAAGACCCCGTGTCTGAAACTGGAAGTGGCTGAAATGTGAGAGTGTGGGTGGGTGGATGTCCACGTTATGTTTTTAGGTGAGGGAGTGAGGATTAGCAGGAAGTAAACAAACTTATCTGATCTCACAGGTGTCTTTCCAGACTGCATCTAAAACACAGAAAGGAAGGGGAACTGGAGACTGAGAAAGTGTGTGTGAGAGAGAGAGAGAGAGAGAGAGAGAGAGAGACGAAGAGGATATAAGGCGCAGGAGAGGAAGAAGAATCATGCATCAGGCAAAGGAGGAGGAGGAGGAAATATAGGGAAAGGGATGGCGGGTGAACACCATGAGAGAAGGGTCAGGGAGACGAAGAAGGATGTGGAGAGGAAGAGAGAGAGAGGTATAAAGAGGGAGGTATTGAAAAGAGCAGGCATTATTAATTATTATTATTAATAGTAGTATTTTAATGTCTAAAAGCCCTAGTGATGGATCCAGGCCCCATTTCTCTAGGCACTGTACAAACACAGAATAATATGGTCCCTGCCCCAAAGAGCTTGCATGAAAAGGAAAACAGAATAGAGGCACAGTGGAAGAAATAGAGGGATGAGGAAATAGAGCATGAGAGATGTCCTCAGCCAGTATTCAGGGCAGCTAATGGTCCAGATGTGGACATTAACTCACCAGTAAGTTGTCACAGATGCCATTCGCTATTTTTGCCAGTGTATTTGCATCAAGAGGAGCCACTAGCATCAGGTCGGCCCAGCGCCTCAGGTCGATGTGGAGGATTGGGTCCGTACGCCCTTTCCACAGCTGCAGAAAACAGAGGAGGCTGGATCACTGAACCCTTCTGAGACAGTCACTCATACACAGAGTGCTTGGCACTGTACCAACCCCACATGCATAAATGCCATGTCAAACCACGGGGAAAGAGTAACATCCACATGGAGCAAAGCCCAATCACAATGGGGCTCTGAGACAGCAGTGCTGCTGCTGCTTCTTCATATTTCTCCCTTCTCTTGCTTTACGCTTCCTATAGTTACTATTTATATTGTGGCAGCACCTAGAAACTCCAATCAAAGATCAGAGTCTCATTGTGCTAGGCACCGTACAGACAAACATCAAGGAAATTGAGTGCTCCCTGGAGCAGTCTATCTACATGTCAGACATCTACATCACCCTGCATGCCAGCACAGGCTTCCCCATCACATTCACCTCAGAGCATCTGTGACTCTCAGGAACAGCTAGAAAAGCTTCCTGAAAATTTTACCCTGGTGACTAGGCTGCATTGAACAACCCCGGCCAAAACCCCATAGAATAGACCAGCTGGGGCCAGCTAGGCCTTCCTTGCTCCAACCTTTGTAACTCTGATCATTCTAGTTTACCCAGAAGGTTTATGCTGCCCTGGAAATTGTGTGTGACAGACATGGCGATTTCCTGCAATATCCTGGGCAAACCTTGCTGAATTAAGTTAAACCCTACTGAATTAAGTTTAAGTATCTTTGGAGCCTGTCATATTAAAAATGCAATATGTATGTATTATTGTGGGATTGTATGCATCTTCACTAGGGTGGAGACTTGTAAACCTTGGGAAGTGTTGTGAACTTCAAAGGACTATTTTAAACAAAGTTAAGAAGGGGTTCCTAGGAAGTATCTGGGGGAAGGTGTATAGGTCACAGTTCAGTGCAACTGCCCCTGTATTCCCCCTCTATGATCCAGCAAAAGAAACCCACTCTCAGGCTTCCAGATCCCCAGCCACGACCTCTCTTGGTTGGAGACACATGTCTCTCTGCCTCCTGACTGGGGTTTTTCCAGACTGCACAACTCTCTGCCTACCCTGTGAGTTCCCCAGCAAGTCAGACTGCCTAAGCTAGCCTGCTTTGCCTTTGCCTCAGAAGCAATAAACAGTGTAATTGCCGATAGGTATAAATTACAAAACAGCTTGTCCTAAGCAAGTACATTTATACTTAAGGTGAAAGCACTATATTAAAAAAGTTAAAGAAACTACACATATGCTGCATACTAATCAGCTTACCGGAGATCACCTCAATTCCAACAAGGGCTCTGACATGTTGTTGGTCCTTCAAACTCCACCATGGTGGTTTTCTGTGGTCATAAGTTCATATCGGCTGTTAGCTCAGAACAAGCACAGCCTGAATCTGAGAGTCACCCCTTTACATAGTTTGGGTCTTTGATCTGTAGAGACCGTGAATACTAAGTAGCCAGACAGTGGTCTCTTCCTCAGGATGAAGCTTCAAAAGGCTGGGTCTTTGTAGAGCCAGAAGTGGTCATTTGCATTTACCAATCTGCAGGTATTTCCTAGAACCCCACTTATATTTGTTTGTCTGGCACATTGCTTAAAATATTCCTCTGAAGCTCATAACATTTCCCAAGGTTTACACTGGCCATGTCTCCCCCAAAAGAAGTTACATACAATCCCACAAAAAGAAAAGGAGTACTTGTGGCACCATAGAGACTAACAAATTTATTTGAGCATAAGCTTTCGTGAGCTACAGCTCACTTCATCGAAAGCTTATGCTCAAATAAATTTGTTAGTCTCTAAGGTGCCACAAGTACTCCTTTTCTTTTTGTGAATACAGACTAACACGGCTGCTATTCTGAAACCTATACAATCCCACAATAAAACAAACTTCACATTTAAAATACAATAGACTGCAAACATACTTAAACTTAATTCAAAAAGATTTACCTTAATCCAATCAGGTTTGTCCTGGATATTGCAGGAAATTGCTATATCTGTCACACTCTGACCTCTATTGAGCATTTGAGCTGGTAAAATGTCAAGAGAAGCAGCAAATGAGATGATGTGTCTTACCTCCAGAGGCCAGGCACAACCACAGGCCAGTGAGAGGTGTGCATCAGGGCCACAAACTGCTCACTCTATGAGTCACACACAACCACAACAAAGAGGCAGCATCCGGAATAACTAGTGCTCCCCACCCTTCCCAAAGTAGTGCTCTTCACTCTTTTTTAGTTTTTAAGTACATTAAAGAGTCTCGCTTTCTTTTTAAAAATAACTTTTTGTATTTAACTCTTTTGGAGCCACGCAGGGCCATTCCTAGCCATTCTGGGGCCCAACACAGCCTCCCCAAGGAGAATGTGGGGCCCCA
Source organism: Dermochelys coriacea (assembly GCF_009764565.3). Classification (NCBI taxonomy): domain Eukaryota; kingdom Metazoa; phylum Chordata; order Testudines; family Dermochelyidae; genus Dermochelys; species Dermochelys coriacea. The sequence continues at coordinate 47,735,863 of NC_050077.1, read as the reverse complement.
GGCCTCTGCGGGGGGGCTGGCTTGGGGGGCAGGAAGGAACCGCCCCCCAGCACTCACCGGCGGCGTGGCTGGGGCCAGGTTGCTGTACTTCCCGCTGCTGGTGAGTGCAGGCCCGACCCTGCTGCAGTCCTCAGGGGCTGGGGTGGAGCAGCGGTGGGGCGGAAGGCTTTGGGGAAGGGGTGGAGTGGGGGGCGGGGCTGGGACAGAGCAGGGTGAGAAAAGGCAGGGGCCATGGGGAAGAGGCGGCGCCCTACGTGCCTGGTGCCCTACGGAGCTGCATACTTTGCATATGGGCAGGAATGGCCCTGGAGCCACGTATAATGCAAGCAGGAGCTGTGCAGCTCTGTCAATGCACCTCAATCCTGACCTGCAACACCCCTTACTCAGCTCTGCCAATGCATCTTAATCCTGATCTGCAGCATTCCCTGGTATTTCAGTACTGCAAGCCCATACGGCACAGCCAATGCACCTCAATTCTGACCTGCAGCCCCCCTGCTATTCCAGACCTGAGCCCCAACAGAGCTCTGCCAATGAACCACAATGATCTCTGAAATGACTGGAAAGCTTTCTGTTCTTTCCCACTAACATGCCTTTTTATGAAGGAAAGCAACATATGCGTGTGGGTGCAAAAACGGAGGACTGCTTACATGGTGATGAGCAGGTCTTCTTGTATTCACTCAAGGTGGGAGAACTGCAAAGCTGAGAGAAGGAGATTCAGAGAATAGAATGTGGGTATTTATTCAACCACCCCTTTGCAGTTAGGGTACCTCAAAGCGCTTTAGAAAGCACTGGACAAACAGCAGCCATTCTGCACTTGGCAACAACTCACACACTGTCTGGAACAGGAGAAGCTGGTTGCCAGACTACGGGTAAGTTAGGAAGTTTGAATAGCCAGAGTATCCCTTACTCTGACTGAAAAGTGCTCTGGGAACTTTAGCTCGCAGAGATAAGCCAAAGAGATTTTGGGGTATGTCTACACTGGCAGTTATATCACCAGCAGTTACAGCGCCACTCAGAGAGTGCTGAAGGGAAACCGCTGTTGTGTGTTCACATTATCAGCTGCCTGTGCAATAGCGTGTTCACACTTGGGGCACTTGCAGCAGTATTCAGAGCGGTGCACTCTGGGCAGCTGTCCCACAGAGCATCTCTTCCTCTTCTGCCACTAAGAGTTGTGGTAAGATAGATGGAGTCGCAGAGCATCCTGGGTCCTGTTCCAATGCCCCAGGATGCATTGCTTTGCATCGCATCAATCCCTGTGCTTCTGTCTGCATTTGGCGCCATCTTTCAACCATTTGTGTACTGCATGCTCTGCCTCTTCTGTCTGCAGGAATGGATCACACATTGTTGAACAGTATACTGCTCGCTCTCACTAACACCTCATGAGTGGCAGTGGAGTTATTCCTTAAACTACAAAGGCAAGAGGAGTTTGACATTGATCTCGCCACGTGTAGTAGCTACGACACAAGATTGCTTGAGGCATTCATGGAGGTGCTGACCACAGTGGAATGCCGCTTCTGGGCTCAGGAAACAAGCACTGAATGGTGGGATCACATTGTCATGCACATCTGGGATGACGAGCAGTGGCTGCAGAACTTTTTGATGAGGAAAGCTACATTCATGGGACTCTGTGATGAGCTCCCCCCAGCCCTGTGGTACAAGGACACAAGAATGAGAGCTGCCCTGCTGCTGGAGAAGCGTGTGGCAATTGCACTGTAGAAGCTGGCTACTCCACTCTGCTACCGATTGGTCGCTAACTAGTTCGGAGTGGGAAAGTCGACCGTTGGACTCGTGTTGATGGAAATGTGCAGGGCCGTTAATCGCATCCTGCTCTGAAAGACGGTGACTCTGGGCAACGTGCGTGACATTGTGGATGGCTTTCCACAAATGGGTTTCCCTAACTGTGGAGGGGTGATAGATGGCATGCATATTCCAATTCTGGCACCAAATCACCTAGCCACTGAGTACATTAATCAGAAGGGGTATTTCTCAATGCTTCTCCAGGCACTTGTGGATCATGGTGGGCATTTCACAGAGATTAACGCAGGCTGGTCCGGAAAGGTGCATGACACATGCATCTTTCGGAACACTGGCCTGTTCAGAAAGCTACAAGCAGGGACTTTCTTCCCGAACCAGAAGATCACCATAGGGGAAGTCGAAATGCTCACTTGACCCTGGGAGACCCTGCCTACCCCTTAATGCCATGGCTTATGAAGCCATACACGGGGCACCTTGACAGCAACAAGGAGCGGTTCAACAACAGGCTGAGCAAAGGCAGAATGATTGTTGAGCGTGCTTTTGGCTGTCTAACGGCCCTCTGGCGCTGCCTACATGGCATGATGACAATATTCCTACTCTTATAGCCGCAGGCTGTATGCTCCATATTTGTGAAGGGAAGGATGAAAGCTTCACTCAGGGATGGACCGCTGAGGCGAAGCGCCTGGAGGCTGAATTTGAACAGCCAGAGACCAGGGCTATTAGAGGGCCACAACATGGGGCCATAAGGATCAGGGATGCCTTGAGGCAGCAATTTGAAGCTGATATCCACTAATATTTGTTGCTATGCTCAGGAGTGCAGTGCTCGTAATGACAGGAGATGATTGTGACTGGTGCAGACAGTGCACTATGAAGGTTTAAGAAAATTGCCTGTTGCTTTGCAGGGCTCTGTTTGCTTTCACAATTAATGGAATAAAGATTGCTTTCAAACCAAAACAAATCTTTCATTAAAAAAGAACAACTGGAGGACAGAGACAAACAAAAAACACATCAGCACTGTGGGGGATGGGGGAAGGGAGGGTTCCAGGAGGAGGTGGGGTCCCGGGATGGTTAAAGATTTGTGTATGTCCAGGTATCATATGCAACTTTGCCCTTTGGAGTACAGTGCAGTGGGTACTGTACTTCAGCAGGGCTAAACTGCAGAGGGATGGTGTTGAGTGCAGTGGGTACTGGGAAGCCGCAGGGCTGGACTCTGTCAGGGCAGGAGTGGAATGCAGCGAATACAGACTGGAGCCAGGAGGTTGATAAGAGTGTGTTGGTGGTGTCTGGGGGGCGCATGGGAAAGAGTTTTGTGACAGTGACTGCAGGGGAGGGAGGGCATGGAGTTGCTTGGTTTGTAGTGCTAGTAGCGCCTGGAGCACGTGCGCTTGGCACTCCATAACTTTAACAGCCACTCCGTGGCTTTATTCTGGCATGCCATGTTCTCCTTTTGGTCCCTCTTCTCACTGTCCCACCACTCCTTCAATTCTTGTTTTTCGGCTGCAGAGGGCATCGTGACATCACGCAGAAAGTCCTCTTTAATTCTTTGTGGCCGCCTTCTAATTCTGCGCAGCCGTTCAGCCAGCGATAACAAAGAGGGAGGCTGGGCTCCCAAGGTCCTATCTGTAAAGCCAAACTGCAACATTTTACAGAAGCAGTATTTTTTGCAACACACAAAACACTGATTCAGTGATTTAAAACACAGCCACTATTCACATACCTGTCACTAACTGGCTAACCCCAGGCAAACACACATGAGCCACAAGACCCCCCAAAATGGTGAGTAACCGCAGGGGCAGGGGAAATCAGTGTTCCAAGACCAAACTGTATACTGGGCAACTGGCTTTTGGGGAGAGCTACTGTAGGGGGTGGCCTTATAATCAATACTGTCCCCACATTTTCCACAGGCTGTGTTCATTATGGAAGATATCTCGCTGCTGAGGGTGAGCAGGGAATCAAGGGAGGGTCTTCTCCAAGACTGCAGCTTCTGCCCTGGCCCTTATGCAGCTCACCTGTGTGCAGCAATGGTCCCCCCCAGTGACGGCAGAGTGGCGCAGAAAAGTTACCCTTAATGGGGTGTGGCAAATTCCCAGTACGATTATGATCGGTCCCGCGCTTCCTCTTCTTGGGCGGGGGGGGGGGAGGTGTTCAGGGCGCAGTTTCCTGCCCCTGAACTAGGGTATCTACTGTCTCACTAGTAACCCTGAGAAGGGTAGTGGAGAGGGAGGGACCCGGGCCCAACCTCTACTCCGGGTCCCAGCCCAGGGGCCCTAGGGATAGTGGTAAACCACTTGAACTAGTGCTTCCTTCCCCTGGGCTACTTCCCTCTCCTGCTCTTCAGCTTGTGGGGCTTCCTGCCCTCTCTCTCTCTGCACAAGCCGGGTGTCTCTTTACCTAGGGTCTTGGTCTTCTAGCCAGCCATGGCACTTCTCCAAACTCTCCTCTACTTCAACTCGTCCAAACTGCACTCTGTTCCAACTCCTTCAAACTGCTCTCTGCTCCAACTCCAAACCACTCTGCTCCAATTCCTTCCCCTGGCCGATTGAAGCAGGGGGTTTTACCAGGTGACTAGCTTCAGGTGCTCTAATTGGCTTCAGGTGCTTTTAATTAATCTATAGAAACCTTTCTTCTCTCTACAGGGAATAAGGCTTCTCCTCATCCTGGGACTTGCATATAGCTCCTATATCACTCTCCTGCTGCCTTCTGGCCATGCTGTATCACAGGGGCAAGAAACAAAGCAGCTCTGCCAAAGAACCTGTAGCAGAGGATTGCCCAGTATCTCCATGAGAGTTTTGTGGAGCTCTCCGAGACAGATTCCCGTGAAGTGTAGGAGTCAATCAACACCCTGTTCTGACATTCAGACTAGGCATGTGGTGGTACGTGCATCATACAGACACAAGCCTGCTTTCTGCAACCCTCCTGCCTGCAACAACTCGCTTCAGCGATTCCCAAAAATCAAAGCCATTTACCAGGAGCCTCCTCTCCAGTTTGCACTTCACCAAGCTCCGACAGCTGTGACTGGCTAGCCTCCGCTGGGGTAGAGAAGTGCTCCTGGCTATATGCATCTCTGACCTCCGAGTTGTCCTCCGCCTCTGGGTCCCCCTGGCCCACCCCACATCCTCATCCAAGATTTCTTCCTCCTGGCTCGGTCCGCTCTCGACTAGCACACAAGCCACTGAAGTCTCCACAGTAGTCTTCACAGTGGAGGTGGGGTTGCCATCAAACATTGTGTCCAGTTCTTTATAGAAACGGCAGCTCATTGGTGCAGCACCGGAGCAGCGGTTTGTCTCCTGCACCTTGTGGTAGGTGTTCCGCAGCTCATTCACTTTGACCCTGCACTGCACTGTGTCCCGATCATGGCCCCTTCTGTCAAGCATTGTGAATCTGTCCATGGGTATCACAATTCCTACGGCTGGCGCGCAGCTGGGACTGGACAGCCTCTTCTCCCCAAATGCAGATGAGACCCAGGTACACCCCGAGGGGAAGTTAGGAAGTGGCCCAGGGACAGACAACCTAGTCTGGCTGCGTTGTTGCCGTAGACCCAGTCAGCGTGTTGTGGTCAGGATCGCTGCTGACCCAGTGGCAGACCCCTCTACTGCTGTTAGGGCCCTGGGCAGGACGCAGTGGAGTGGGTAGGCCTACATCCCCTCTGCCACCCCAACCCCTGGGGTGGCAGTCTCCCCTCTCTAGGCTAAAAGGCCAGTGCTTGTTCGGCATCCGCCAGAGCTAGGATGCCCGAACCCCTTGCTAAATTGACCCTGAATGCAGGTCCGAGCTATAGACTTTCATTGTCTTGCCCTAAGGGCCTGGCCTTCCTACCTGTGTTTCGTTACTGGGCCCTTACCACAAGCCTGAGTTATAGACTCGAGCGGTAGACTGTTGGTCACCCCGCTAATGCCCCATAGTAGGCAACGAACAGACACGTGGTAAGGTAGAGTGGCCTCCCATGGACCCAGATGGGGAGGAGCCCCTGCTGCTAATCCACTACAGGCACAGAAAGGTAAAGTGAGTCAACCAAGGTCACAAGAATGAGTCAGGGGCAGAGCCAGGAATAGAACTCAGGTCTCCATCTCACAGCCCTAATCATAAGATGATAAAGAATGGTACAGAGCAATTCATTCATGCAGCACTAACTGCTGCCTCTGGCTGCCAGAAATATAATCTGGAACTATTTTTCACCACACAAGCCATCTGTTTTGATTGGTTGGATTTTATGTTATGATCCAGGATTAAGAAGAAAGGCAGTTCAGAGCCATAGTCTTCAATCAGGAATCCTAACTAGTATTAAATTACAGGAGGAAAATGAATGGGAGGGAACCATCCAAAACAGCAAAACACTAAAGTTCTGAATGAGTTAGGACTCTGCAATGAAACTGGGCACAGATGAACTTTTTCTCCTGGTGCCCAGGCATCAGATCTGATGCTGGGAATCTAGAACTTCTATTACACTCCATATGATAAATAATAAGCCTGGGAAATTCAGTGGTGCCGGAGCTTATTGAGTCATATGCTGAAGGTAGATTTTAAACAGGGCTGGATAATTGTATTACTATTAATAATGTCTGTAGATTTGCAGGCTAAGATAATGCTAGGGATAATCAAGCTGCTGCCCTCTAAGTTGGGCGAGGCATAATGATTGCATAACATCTGCACCTACCAGGGGTGGCAGGTTTGTAGAAATTTTGGTGGTGCCCAGAACGCCCTCCCCCCCCAAGCTCCACCCTCCCCCACCTGCCTAAGGCTCTGGGAGGGAGTTTGGGTGGGGGGAGGAGGTCTGGGGTGCAGGCCCTGGGCTGCGGCAGGGGATTGGGGTGCAGGAGGGGTGCAGGATCTGGGAGGGATTTTGGGTGCAGAAGGGGTGAGAAGTTGGGCTCTGGGAGGGAGTTTGGGTGGGGGAGGGGGTCTGGGTTGCAGGCTCTGGGATGGAGTTTGGGTGCTGGATGCAGGGGATGAGAGAGCAGGAGGGAGTGAGGGGTGCAGGCTCTGGGAAGGAGTTTGGGGGCAGGCTCCAGGCTAGGGCAGGGGATGAGGGGTGCAGGAGGAGATGGGGGTGTAGGCTCTGGGGGTGACGTGCAGGGGGTGAGGGGTGCAGGCTCCTGGATGGGGTGGGGGAGTGCAGAGCTTACCTGGGGCTCCTAGGCAGGGTGGGCTGGAGGTCCCATGTGCTGCTATCCCCAGGAACTGCCCCCACACCTTCCTATTGGCCGCAGGATTCATTGGGGTGGGAGCAGCGCGCATAGACACAGACCACCCCCTGCCAACGGGCTGCAGGGAGGGGCCAGCAGCCATGTAGAGCGAGCAGGCAGGAAGCTGCTCAGTTCCGCTGCGCTGTCAGTGGTAGATGGGGGCCCCGGGCCATTTTATATCACCTGGGAGACGTGCGGGGGGGAGTGCCCTGGGACAGGCCAAGGGAGAGACTTGGCCTCAAACATTGCTGGAGCCAGGCCAGGAATATTCCTGGTGCCCAGGCACCACTGGCCCATAGAACTCACTGCCCATGGCACCCACAGCTCTTCAGTGGCTTCCTACTCGCTTCCGGCTGCTATTCAGGGAGATGGGAATAGCTCTTAAGTCCTGAGTGGTCAGAGACCACCTCTTACCCTATACTCCCTCCCTTGTCCATCTGTGTGTCATGTGATTCTCAAGGCATAGTGAGGGCAACCTTTGTTTTAATACTTGGTTTCTAGTGTTGTTGAGACCATGTGATTTGGGAATTGTGCTACAGTCCTAGGTCATCACAAACAAAAAATGTGACAACATATAGATGTTCCCTAACCATGCCAGAAAATTGCACTAGCACAACTGGATCTATAGTGTAGAGGGAATGTGTCCAAGAGACCCAGATACAGGAAGTGACCAGTGCTTACCTAGACCCAGCAGTCTTAGAAGCACATGGGATCCAGTGCTTGGGCCTTCTCACAACATACTGGTGTCTGTCCAGAGAGGGGGACTGGGCCAGATTGTGGCACTACCCATTAACAATCTTTCCTTTCTTCCACACTTAGCCTTTCCTGTTTATTTACACTGTAAGCTCTAGGACAGAGCCGGTCTATTATGTGTTTGTACAGTGCCTACCACAGTGAGGTCATGATATTGGTTGGGACCACTAAACACTACTGTAATAACAAAATAATAAAATGTTGAGGGCAACATCAATACCATCCAGAGAGGACAACATCATATTATTTGCATGTTTTTAATACTTTGTACTTGGATTCAAAAGCTCTGTAAAAGTGAATGAAATCAGTCCATCAGCCTCATGCTGAAAAACTGATCACTTGTAGGGGACCAGGAAGGAATTCTTTGACTACCTCAAATCCAGCATCTGCACAACTGACCAAGTGCATTATGGAGGGAGAGGGTTTTGCCTTGCTCTGAAGTATCAGCTATTGGCCATTTCTGGAAGATTAGGTCAACTGAATGAACAAACAAATCCTACATAAAAACTGAAGCTGGCATGGGACTTAAGTGTCCCCTGAAACCATGGAGAATGGATCAGATGGGGTAGGAGAGGGATACTGACCTGCCATTCATCAGTGTCACTGTAGAGGGTTACGGGAATCTCCTGGGGGTTGTAGAAATGTTTTGCCCTCTCGGTTGTTACCACACGCACTTTCAGCTAATGAGAGAAAAGGAGGAGGAGACTCAAACAATCAGTTTATAACATAAAAGCCCTGAGGCAGGCAAGGGAAGGAGGACTTGGGTGGCAAAGAGTTTTATATCAGGCCTTCACACCAAGATTTCACCCTACAATTCATATTTGCATAACCACTTCCAGTCACTGCTGAAAGGTCAGGCACCAACAGGTGCAATGCAAGCCAGATACTCATTTCTGTTCTTCACATGAGCAGGCTGGGCCTTAGTCATTTGGTTCCTCGCATATGCAAATAACCAACCAGCGGTTGGGCCAGTGAAGATGACCGAAACAGATAGAAGAGAGGCGTGGTTTAGAAAAGAGGGCTGCCAGGAAAAACAAAGCTCCCTACAAGATCCTTGTTTGATCATGAGATGTGTAAAAGGTCATGAAAGTGCCTGGCTATGGAAGGCCCTCTTAACCATGGTACCTCATGGCCATGGACAAGAAAACACCATAATAAAACTTTTTGTTTCCCAGGGCTATTTCTGCCTGGTAGGATTTTTGTTCATCTGTCTATGTCTAACTACACCTGCTGCATTTGCAATCAAACTGCATGTAAACAGTCTGTCTACCATGGGAGATTATGGGTGTAACTCAATGGTTTTAACTGCAAGGAGGCCTTTCTCAAATTCTCTGGCTGTTGTCCTAGCACCAATGAGGATGTACACTTACTACTTATTATGGAGTGTGTGATGCTGGCATACCAGGTGCCAGCTTATGCCAAGGTCCCCATGCCTCAACTGAATACTTACAAATACATGGCTGAAATCAGTCAGGCTCAACTGTGTGTCAGTATTGTTAAAATAGGTATTAGAATAAGAATGCATTTAGTGTTTAGATTTTATGGAATGCTTGTAAGTTGCTGCATGCATTAAACTCACATATCTGTATCCCATATCATAAGATAATATTTGGGAGAATATTTGAGTGTTTTCACTGTAAGCCTCTGTGTAAATCACCAGACACACTAACTCATGTAAAGTGAAAAGAAAAGGAGTACTTGTGGCACCTTAGAGACTAACAAATTTATTAGAGCTAAGCTTTCGTGAGCTGTAAATTTGTTAGTCTCTAAGGTGCCACAAGTACTCCTTTTCTTTTTGCGAATACAGACTAACACGGCTGCTACTCTGAAACCTGTCATGTAAAGTGCTTATCTCCAACAGAAAGTGGCTAACAAGGAAGGCTCACCAACAGCAGATGGAATAGAGTGGAACATTGAAGAGGACAAAAAACTTTGTTCTTCACTGACGATGGCCAGTACATGCTAGCACTTCCTGCCATTATTTCCACCAGTGGTGGGAGAATTTGAAAAAAACAAAAAACAAAAAAAAAAACCCTCTGTGTAGGCATATCCATAGTAATATACTTGATTATTGGCTTTCTAGGTGTACTCATAATGCTAGCTGCTATACACCTCTGTTGTGAGCAAAAGCTAGTGACAATCTCCAACAGCAGCAGTTGAGGCTTAGGAACTGGGTAACCTATCTCCCAAACAGTGACTGTTTTATAGCCTGTTTTATCTTTTATTGTTGGTTTTATCTTCCTAGGCTCATCTACCTCCACCCTTGTAGGATGACCTGGGGCAGTGGAAAATTCCAGCTCCAAAACTTCAGGGTCTTTGATCACTTTTGCTGTTTATTTCAGAATCTAAGGAGGGCTGGTCTACATAGAGAAATTTATCTGTATATACTACATAGGTATATTTATAGTGGTACAGGTGTAGCAGTACATCACAGTGGGTTGACATTCTTATTCTGGACTAAAACTGCTTTTTTCCAGTTTAGTTTACATTGCTTTGAAAGTGGCAATGTCAAAGCATAGTGGGGACACGTACCTATGAACTGCAATCTAACAACAAAGCAGCTAGTTGGAGTCAGCCAGCACTATCTGAGTGCATGTCTTTCAGCTCTCCCTCCTGCAGGCTGGGTTCTGTGGTTACTTCTGTAAAGGGAAATGATGTCTTACTAATCTATTAGAGTTCTTTGAAGTGGTCAACAAACATGTGGACAAGGGGGATCCAGTACTTAGATTTCCAAAAAGCCTTTGACAAGGTCCCTCATCAAAGGCTCTTATGTAAATTAAGTTGTCATGGGATAAGCGGGAAGATCCTTTCATGGATTGAGAACTGGTTAAAAGTCAGGGAACAAAGGGTAGAAATAAATGGTAAACTTTCAGAATGGAGAGGGGTAACTAGTGGTGTTTTTCCCAAGGGTCAGTCCTAGGACCAATCCTATTCAACTTATTCATAAATGATCTGGAGAAAGGGGTAAACAGTGAGGTGGCAAAGTTTGTGGACGATACTGAACTGCTCAAGATAGTTAAGACCAAAGCAGACTGTGAAAAACCTCAAAAAGATCTCACAAAACTAAGTGATTGGGCAACAAAATGGCAAATGAAATTTAATTGGATAAATGTAAAGTAATGCGCATTGGAAAAAATAACCCCAACTATATATACAATATGATGGGAGATAATTTAGCTACAACTAATCAGCAAAGATATCTTGGAATCATCATGGATAGTTCTCTGAAGACATCCATGCAGCGTGCAGCAGCAGTCAAAAAAGTGAACAGGACTTTAGGAATCATTAAAAAAGGGATAGAGAATAAGATGGAGAATATCTTATTGCCCTTATATAAATCCATGGTACACCCACATCTTGAATACTGTGTACAGATGTGGTCTTCTCATCTCAAAAAAGATATACTGGCATTAGAAAAGGTTCAGAGAAGGGCAACTAAAACAATTAGCAAAAAAGAAAAGGAATACTTGTGGCACCTTAGAGACTAACAAATTTATTTGAGCATAAGCTTTCGTGAGCTACAGCTCACTTCATCAGATGCATCCGATGAAGTGAGCTGTAGCTCACGAAAGCTTATGCTCAACTAAATTTGTTAGTCTCTAAGGTGCCACAAGTACTCCTTTTCTTTTTTGCGAATACAGACTAACACGGCTGCTACTCTGAAACCTAAAACAATTAGGAGTTTGGAACAGGTCTCAGATGAGGAGAGATTAAAGAGACTAGGACTTTTCATCTTGGAAAAGAGGAGACTAAGGGGGGATATGAGAGAGGTATCTAAAATCATGAGTGGTGTGGAGAAAGTGAATAAGGAAAAGTTATTTACTTGTTTCCATAATATAAGAACTAGGGGCCACCAAAAGAAATTAATGGGCAGCAGGTTTAAAACAAATAAAAGGAAGTTCTTCACTCAGCACACAGTCAATCTGTGGAACTCCTTGCCTAAGGAAGTTGTGAAGGCTAGGACTATAACAGGGTTTAAAAGAGAACTAGATAAATTCATGGAGGTTAAGTCCATTAATAGCTATTAGCCAGGATGGGTAAGGAATGGTGTCCCTAGCCTCTGTTTGTCAGAGGCATAGGCATGGACTCCGCGGGTGCTCCAGGGCTGGAGCAACCACGGAAAAAAAATTGTGGGTGCTCTGCACCCACCGGGATAATCAGTTGTGGCAGCTGCAAATCAGCTGTCGCGCATGCAGCGCTCCATGAACCTTTGGCTGGTGGCTGGATTAGCTGTTTCTAACCAATCAACTGTAGCGCGCAGCCGCCTATCAGCCATTTTGTCAGGGAGCCAGCAGATGAGCAGCGTGTGGCTACAATTTCTAACCCGGCTCCCATGGCAGGTAAAAGTGGTCCATTTCCAGGACAGAGCAGGCTTTTACTCCTCCCTGAGCAAGAAGCTGATACGGCTACCCGGAGGAGCTGGATCAGCATCTCCTCTCCACCTTGGTTCTGGGCTGTGGGAAATGTAAATTCCCCATTGTGTGGGCTACTGCTGCCCCGAGGCTGGAAGCAGCAGAGCTGTCTGGATTGCTCTGTGCGCCGCACCCCTTCGCACACAGAGGGAGTCTTTAATGATTTTCTCAAATGCCCCCTCAGGCTGAGTGGCTGAGAGCCTGTGCAAGTTAGAAATCCTCCCCACAGCTAGCAGCAGTGCAAGTAGCCCCTGGGCCAGAGGTGCACTCAAAGCACTTCATGTGGGTAAATAGCTCGCACCCAGCTGATAGGATGAGACCCTGGAGAGAGCAGTTTCTGGCTAGCCTTGGCCAAGAAATGGACCTGGTGAGTGCTGATCTTAAGTCTCTCCCACAAAGTTGATTGGTTTTATTTTCAGTGTCACAGTCAGTGCTTCCCTGAGACGTTTCAGTTGCTCTTGATGGAGATCAGGGGAAGTGTTATTGTAATTACTCTGCTTCTCAATCTTTTTTCTTGAAACAGTCAATGGATCCTGGGGACTTTTGTTAATTTAAAAAAAAAAAAAAAAAAACCAACCCACCCTCCCGGAGTGCTCTTAATTCTACCTGGTTGTTACAGCCTTAGAACAGGTCTCTTGAGTAACTTCCTTAATATTTGAGTATGCCCTTGAAAATGACATTGTTTAGAAGAAAAAGGAAAAGAGGACTTGTGGCACCCTAGAGACTAAAAATTTATTTGTTAGTCTCTAAGGTGCCACAAGTCCTCCTTTTCTTTTTGCAGATACAGACTAACACAGCTGCTACTCTGAAACCTATTGTTTAAAGGGCAAATTTTCTTAACATTTAAGACGTATAGTGTCATATTATATTTTCACTAAGACACAGTTAAGAATCATCCAGTTCAGTCACTGTAGATACATACTCAGGGTTTCTTATTACATTGTAAAACTGAACTGTTTCCAGAGCTAAAACAGGCTTTTAGATCAGTCATTTGTTAATGCAAGTTCAATTTTTAAATTTGTTTTTATGTTTTGAATCTTTATACCTTTAATATCTTGAACTGGAGTGTGTCTTCATTTGTGCTGGAGAAAGATCAACTGCATTGTATAAATAAATTACAATGTTTTTAAGACTTTATTTCTAATTGCCGAGTAACTTAATAAGAAAAGAAAGAACACTGCCATTGGAAAAAGACGATAACATTTGTATCTATTGGAAATACACCCTCAGGCATCTTAGAAAGGAAGTATTTCTTCCCACAATACATAGTCAACCCGTGGAACTCATTGTCAGGGGATACTGTGAATGTCAAAACCTTGATACCTCCATTGCCCCCATCATCACACAGGCATAAATGGATTTAGCCTAAGAGGCAGGGCATTAGTCCCATTTGAACGGGGGGATCTAGGGCACCAAGAGATGAAGTGACTTTCCTGAGACTAAGCAGGGAGTCTGTAGCAGAGGAGAGTAGCAAACTCAGAAAACCTGAGCTCCAGGCCTGTGCTTTAACCAGTAGGCAACCTTTCCTACCCTGAGGAGGGGAACCTCCTGTGTCACTTTGAGTGAACGGGTGGAGACAGGTGCTAGACTGAACCACCTGGAGGGGGGAAGCAGAGAGAGGCAGCATGGGGATGGGGCCTTGGGCACAGAGGGGTGAAGCCTCAGGGAAGGGGCAGGGCCAGGTGGGGCACCCACTGGAAAAACGAAAAGTCAGCACTTATGGTCAGAGGGTGGAGATGGATGGCAGGAGACAGATCACTTGATCATTACCTGTTAGGTTCATTCCCTCTGGGGCACCTGGCATTGGCCACTGTCAGCAGAGAGGATACTGGGCTAGATGGACCTTTGGTCTGACCCAGTATGGCTGTTCTTATGTTCTTGTTCTTCACATCAGGGCACTTTCCAGTTATTCTGCATCATACCCTGAGACATTATGCTCTTTCTGCAATGTTTGCTCATTTTCCATAGCTTTCATTTGAAATCACACACATTTCTGGCCCTTTCCAGTGTCAAAATCATTTTCAGAGCAACAACCAGAGTTTCTCCATTAACCTCACTTTGCACAAAACTGTTTCCAGCCAAGCAGCAGCAGCAAAGGTGCTAACTGCACTGCTATCCTATTTGCCTCAATGAGGTGTTTACCTCAGAGCCTACACAGACTATTTAAATGCTGATTTTATATAGCAACTGCATTCTTTAGGCTTGTCTACAAGGTGTGTCAATGTGCACGGAGGGGTGTAAATTGTAGAACATTCTAAAATGTTGTGCTGAAACTGCCCCATGTAGACCCTGCTGACACACTCTGAAAGGTACTTAGCGTCTGTTGATATAGTCCCATTCTATGTTAAAATGCACTAGGAATCTTTTGAAGCATGCTAGCGTAACTGTGGCCAGATCTATACTATAGACTTTAGCCAGAATACTAATATTGGATGTGACTTTTAATGACATTTCTATATTAATAAAAGCCTTAGCTTAACCACAAAACATTGGGTTCAATGCAGGAATCACTGGGTGCAATTCTTCTTGTTCAGTAACTGGTATAGACTATACCAGCAAAAGCACTGTTTTGCTGCTATAAGCTGCAACTACACTAAGGCTATGTCTACATTGCACTTTCGGCGGTAAAACTTTTGTCAGTAAAGGGTGTGAAAAAACCACACCCCTGACCAACAAAAGTTTTACTGACAATGCCCCTTCGCTTGGGCCAAAACTTTGAAAAGTCTCAATTCTGCCTTCTTCCTGTTCTACTCCTCTCATGGTACTGCTCTGCTACCGACCCAAATAAAGGAGAACGAACAACTTAAAATGCCTTGTTCAAAAATTTTAATAACACTTAACTTTCACAAAAAGAAAAGGAGTACTTGTGGCACCTTAGAGACTAACAAATTTATTTGAGCATAAGCTTTTGTGAGCTACAGCTCACTTCACTGGATGCATGCAGTGGAAAATACAGTGGGGATATTTTATATACATAGAGAACATGAAACAATGGTTGTTACCATAAACACTGTAACAAGAGTGATCACATAAGGTGAGCTATTACCAGCAGGAGAGGAAAAAAAAAACCCACAAACTTTTGTGGTGATAATCAAGGGGGGCCATTTCCAGTAGTTGACAAGAACATGTGAGGAACAGTGTGTGTGTGTGGGGGGGGGGAATAAACATGGAGAAATAGTTTTACTTTGTGTAATGACACATCCACTCCCAGTCTTTATTCAAGCCTAAGTTAATGGTGTCCAGTTTGCAAATTAATTCCAATTCAGCAGTCTCTCGTTGGAGTCTGTTTCTGAAGTTTTTTTGTTGAAAAATTGCCATGTCTGTAATCGAGAGATTGAAGTGTTCTCCGACTGGTTTTTGAATGTTACAATTCTTGACGTCTGATTTATGTCCATTTATTCTTTTACGTAGAGACTGTCCGGTCTGGCCAATGTACATGGCAGAGGGGCATTGCTGGCACATGATGGCATATATCACATTGGCAGATGTGCAGGTGAATGAGCCTCTGATAGTGTGGCTAATGTGATTAGGCCCTATGATGGTGTCCCAAGTGAGCTGTAGCTCACGAAAGCTTATGCTCTAATAAATTTGTTAGTCTCTAAGGTGCCACAAGTACTCCTTTTCTTTTTGCGAATATAGACTAACACGGCTGCTACTCTGAAACCTGAATAGATATGTGGACACAGTTGGCAACAGACTTTGTTGCAAGGATAGGTTCCTGGGTTAGTGTTTTTGTTGTGTGGTTGCTGGTGAGTATTTGCTTCAGGTTGGGGTGCTGTCTGTAAGCAAGGACTGGCCTGTCTCCCAAGATCTGTGAGAGTGATGGGTCGTCCTTCAGGACTTTAACTTTCAAATGCCTGGACAGCAAATGTAACTTTTCTTGTCTGCATAGTAAACACTGGTATTTTTATCTGTTTGAATAATCAAAGTGGTTCTTTCCGTGCCTTCTTGGTTGCAAAGATTTGAACTTCTTCCTGAAAGTCCACAGTCTGGGCCAGCTCATGCTCTATTGAGATGAAGGGGGCCGCCAAAAAAAAAGTCTTTACACCTCACAGGAAGGTGAATGGCACCTCCTACATGTGGAGAGATTAATGGATATTGATGTCAACACAAGTGCTACATTTGGGGGGAGGGATAGCTCAGTGGTTTGAGCATTGGCCTGCTAAACCCAGGGTTGAGAGTTCAATCCTTGAGGGGGCCATCTGGGGCAAAAATTGGGGATTGGTCCTGCTTTGAGCAGGGGGTTGGACTAGATGACCTCCTGAGGTCCCTTCCAACCCTGATATTCTATAAGATGACTGCAAGGCCAACCAACCTCTTCTGTGTCATTGTGGAGCGTAGATGTGTTTTTATTAACTTCAGCTTGGAGAAGCTGCATTCTCCACTGGCAACTGTTACAGGAAGTGTTAGAAGTATGCGCAGAGCAACAAAAGCATTTGGAAAGAGTGTGGTCATCTTATTTGGGCACATATATTCCAGAACAGCCTTTGGAGTTAATCCTGCTGAAATGTATCTTGAAAGGGCTTTCAGTTCATCACCTAAATCACTTGCATCAATATCACACGTCATCATGTGTTAACACTGTCTCTAGTGCCCTTCACTGCTGGTGTAGGTCTTCTTCAGATACAGGGAGGAGTTTTAGAATATCATACAACATCCCAAATATACTGCTGTGTTCCTTGAGCTGCATGAAACGTTCTTCAACTGACTGTATTGCACAATCTAGCACCTGGTAAAAGAATTCAACTTTGAATTGTTGTTTGGGGTCGTTTATGGGATTATCCCGTGCCTCGTAATCAAAATGTCTTCTTCTTTGGTGACTCTTGTATTCTTGAATGGGTGGGAAAATAGCTTCAGCGTGAAGTTCCTCTGCCAACTTCTCTGAACTCTTCAGAACGTTATGAAATCCCTCATCTGACCAGTAAGACTGTAAGTATGACTTTGCTTTGTCCAGTTGTTCCATTGCTCTAAATATATCAAGGTCAACACCTTGGAGTCTCTTGCTTACAACATTTATTTCAAACAGTATGTCATGCCACAACACTAAGCCACACAGAAATTTGAAGTTATGTACGTTTCTGGTGATTCCATTTCCCTCTGCCACTGTTCTTCCACAAACAGTTCCTGTCATAGCATTTTCCTCCATAATGGCAACTATGGCATCATCTTTCTTCCCAATTCGGTGTTTGATAGGTTTTATCACCTCCATTTGACTTTCCCATTGTGTGGCACTCAGTGGTTTCAGTGTCAGAGAGGATGTTCCCAGATGTTGCTTCAAAATCTGCCATTGATGAGTTGATGCAGAGAAAAATACACAGATACTTTGAATTACATTAAAAAATTCAGCAGCCTCACTAGAAGCTGATGCTGCATCACTGACCACCAAGTTCAATGAATGAGAACTGCATGGGACAAAAAAAAGCTCGAGAGTTTAACTCTCAGATCTGTGTCTGCACTCCTCTGTTCTCTTCTCTCATGTTGGCACCATTATCGTAGCCCGGACTTCTCATGTCAGCTATCGCAATTCCCGTATCTTCCAGCTTTTTAAGAAGCACAATTGTCATACCAGCTCCTGTAGTATCATCAATGTCAATAAATTCTAGAAAATGCTCTCCGACAGTCACCATTGCAGGGACATTTTCACTAGGTTCTGTTGTTGTTACAAAATGCACTATTAAAGTCATTTGTTCCGTACGGCTGATGTCAGGGGTGCAGTCCAGAATAACAGAGTAATATCTTGCTGACTTCAAATCTGCCACAATCTTCTGTTTGACTTTTGTTGCCAGTAACTGTATGATCTCATTTTGAATTGTTTTTCCAAGGTAGTGGTGTGTGTACATTTCTTGGGTGGTGACTCTTCTTAGATGCTCCTGGAATACAGCATCAAACTCAGCCATCAGCTCCACAATTTTAAGGATGTTTCCATTGTTTGGCACATACAGCTGATCTAAAGTGCCACTCAGTGCTGGGTTTTGGGTAGCAAGCATTCTCACAATGGCAATGAGCCTTTTCAGAACCTTTTGCCAGTAAAGAGACTCTGATGCAATCTTCTCTTGATGCTGATCATCTATTATGGCCTTTAACTTTAGTCTCATCTCAAGCTCTTTCCACCTATGGAATGCTCTCTGGTGATTTGCTGACTTCTAATGGCATGCCAGATTTCTAGCCAGATTCTTCCAGTCCTTTGTTCCTGTAGAGCCCAATGTGGCTGGAACATTAGACTGGAAGAGTTTGCAACAAAAACAGTATGCTGCATTCTGAGTTTTTGAGTACATAAGCCATGGCCTCTCCACTTTGTCACCATTGGGGATTTCATCCCAGTAATGTGTTGGATAGAAACTTCTATTTTCATTGTCTTTGGGGAACATGAAGTTTTTCACTTGCTGTGGCCCATCCAGTACAAGGAAGTCCCTCAGGCTACTGCTCAAGTGGGTCCACAGTCCTAGATCATCTAGACTTAAGGAACTAAACAGCAGCTGTTTCTTGTGCCTCCACCACACTCTTCTCTGATCTACACTTTTCTTCAGGAATGTGAATGGTTACATCCATTTGAGATGGAGATATGGATGCTGCAGTAGCTGCCAGGTCACCTGCAGTCTGACTAACTGGAAGATCAGGCATCTCCTCACTACTCACATCCTCACTGAGGCCGGAAGGCTCACCATGAACATTTGTGTCTATGTATCTCAGGAGAGCTCCTTCCTGCTTAGACAGAAAAGCTTCCTTTGCTTGCTTTCTTTTTCTGAATGCTGCCCCAGAGGAGTGTTTTCTTCTTTCACTCATGACTGCTGTTCTGTGCCAGCTATAGTGGCTCTCAACTCTCAGTTGAAGGGGACAAATAAACAGGCTGGTAGCAGGACCTGAGTGAAGGAAGATATCTGCATCTTAAGGGCCTAACTGGCTCCTACTACTTCAGTTGACTGCCTGTTCTCCACAAGTGAGTTCAGGGAAGCAGCAGGAAACAGAAAGCTCCCTGAGAAGCTGGTGTTAATCAGTCCAGGCTCCTGGGGTGCTAGAGAGGTACATCAGAGGCTCCACCTCCTCCTCTCTCTCCCTGCAGCTTCTGCTGCTTTCGGTTATTCCCTCTCACCTTTTCTCCTGCCTGCCTGTTATGTCTCTTGTACCCTCCTTTCTCCAGCACAGCACTCCACCGTCTCTGTGCATCTAGAGCAGAGAGAATACATATGCACCGGCAGCAGACACAATTTTCTACACTCTGGCTCCTAGTGGCGTCCCCCCACAGTCTGGCACCTGAGGCAGCCACCTGAGTTCATCTCATGGTTAGGCCATCCCTGCACTCTCTCAACGACAAAGCTACCGCCCCTCGTTGGAGGTGGTTTTATTTTATCGGCAGGAGAGGTTTTTTTTCTGGCTAACAAAGAGTGGCTACACTGCACATCTTCCAGCAGCACTGCTGTAGCGGTACACCTGTGTCACTCTAAGGTGCACAATGTAGACATAGCCTTAGAGGGCGGTATAGCTATAACTAAACTTTCTAGTGTACACAAAGCCTACACTGGTTAGGGGTGTGATATATTTATTATTATTATTGCCAATGTAGTTATACCAGTAAAAGCTCTAGTGTATATATGCAGTTATACCGATATAAAGGTGCCTTACAGCAATATAGCTTATTTCAGTTCCTGAATGAAAATAAGCTATATTGATATAAGAATTTTCATACTGATATAATTGTGTACACAACAGGAGTTTTTTGCTGCTTTAACTATACCGGTACAGGTAAGGCAGCAAACCTTTCTAGTGCAGACAAGCCCTTCAAAACAAACACATAGCTGCAGCCAAGGCACTTTTAAAAACCACTCTCTTTCTGCCATTTCTTTCACAGATTTTAAGGCCAAAAGGGACCATTCTGATCATCTAATTTGACCTCCTGTATAGCACAGGCCAGAGAAGTGAACCCAGTGATTCCTGCATTGAACCCAATATTTTGTGGTTAAGCTAGAGTACATCTTTTCAAAAGACATTCACTCATGATTTTAAAACTCCAAGTGATGGAGAATGTAACACATTCCTGGGTAAGCTGTTCCAGTGATTAACTATTCCCACTGTTAAATTCTTTTCTGCAGGGATGGCTTCGTTGCTTACTTATTCTAAGTGGGACTTTCATGTCCCTCTACCTAAGTTGGAAAGAGATCAGTATTCTTTCCTTTCTATGTATCTGTAACAGCCTCTGTTTCCCTTTATAACAGTTGTGTTGCTTGATTTTAGGGGATTAATATTATTATTTATACAAGTTAAAAGGCTTGCCAATTGATCTGACCAGAAGATATGGTTCTTGTCCCGAAATCAGGCTACACAGTCTTGCAAGGACCCTCGGGATGTATGACAAAGACACGTGTGCTGAGAATACAATACAGCCGTAGATACTTTTACTGACATAAGTGGAAAAGTAATCAAATGGAAAGTAATCAACCAGAATTAAAAAGGAAATAGTACTGTTCTAGAGATACATGTGGTATCCTTTACTATAAAACTTCCTAAATTAACATACTCTCATCCTTCCTCTTACCTGGTGGTAAGAGACAAAGGACCAGCCTCATCTCTGGCATGCCAAAAGAGTAGGTCCAGATTCCTCAATGTTTGAGTGGAAGGTGAAAAATTTAGGAGGAGCTAGAAAGCTATAAAACCAGAAAACTAAGCCAAAAAAGACCCAAGAAAAAACTAACCTAACCCTAATCATGGTGGTTTGCCCTCTTGTGTACCCAACCTTCCATCTCCAATTTCCTCACCCACATCAAATTGGGGTGTTCATTCTCACATCTGTTATTCCTGGCCTGAATCAGTTTGGTGGTTATTTCCATGTTCTTTGTGGTATACCTGTTAAGTTTATAGAGCACAGTCGCTTAGCAACTTCTCTTTGCCAAAGGTCACAAACATATGTACGAAGAAAGAAAAGGAGTACTTGTGGCACCTTAGAGACTAACAACAAAGTGAGCTGTAGCTCACGAAAGCTTATGCTCAAATAGATTTGTTCATCTCTAAGGTGCCACAAGTACTCCCTTTCTTTTTGTGAATACAGACTAACACAGCTGCTACTCTGAAACCAAACGTATGTACACTAACTTGCTTTAGCTCATCATATAGGATGTGGCCTGTAAGTTTCTTGCATTACTGCCAAAAAATACTCTAATACAAAGCTATAAATCTATTATCAACAAACCCATAAGAAAGGATATAAGCAAGCAAGCAAGCAGGCTAGCCCTATGCACTACAAAAGACATTCAATCATGATTTAAAAACTCCAAATGATAGAGAATTTAACACATTTCTGGGTAAGCTGTTCCACTAATTAATTATTCTCATTGTTAAATTCTTTTCTGCAGGGATGGGCTTCTTGCTTACTCATCCTAAGCAGGACTTTCATGTCCCTCCACCTAAATTGGAAAGAGATCAGTATTTTTTCTTTTCTATACACCAGTAACAGCCTCGGTTTGCCTCTATAACAGCTAAAATAGAAAATGAGTATGTGACTCCTCTGTTTAACTGCTGATACAAGCTGATATACACATCACCTGGTAAAAGAAGTGTGCTGGAGTCACAAGGTGTGTGTTTTACATGAGGAGACTCGGCAAATATCCAGAGGCTAGTGGATCATCATCCAGGGCTAAGCTTGGATCTCCTGCTTTGCTGTCTCTACACAGAAACCACTAGCCAATGCTCTGCCAGCCTGATTTTTGCCCACGTTTACATGTTTGTGCCATTTTAAAGAGTCAAGAAAGCGGTGATTTGACTTATATTAGTAACCCTGAGCAAATACATAAGTGATCATCAGAATTTTCCACTGGCCTAGATAAAACAGCACTTTTTTCTACTTCAACAGCCATTATGGTTATGAAGAAAACTTTTAAAATGTTAACTGATGCACTGTTAATTTCCTGAGTCTGCAGGAGCCTAATCTGATGGCAATGAGATGTATTAACTACCTCATTCATCTCAACGAGTGGTTGAATCTGAAACCTAATGATTACGGCATTGATATTTAAATTGTCATCTATTTCACTGATGATCATTTAAGCAGAAACTTCAATCTAACATGCTTATTCTACAACCCTAAACCTCTCAGCACATTTCCTAATGATCCAAAAACTTCAGCTGTTTTCTACCCAAGTTCATCTGACAACTTTCATAAGATGGTTCTCTGTTGTCAGCGCAAAAATCTGCAGCAAGTTAAAACTGAGGGCCTGATTTAAAGTAATTGGAAAGACTCCCATTGACTTCATTTGGCTTTGGCTCAATTGTACAGACAGTAGAAAATAAATAACCAGGGTTCCTACACTGAATGGATTCTTTATATTTCATTCAATGAAAACCTCTATTTTTAAATTTAAATGAAGCTGCCACAAAATCTGCCGACTCCTGCACAGGAGGATCACAGAATCCAGAAGCCTTGCTATCAAATTTGGATCCAGCTTGCTGCAAAGTTTATGATCAAAATATTCACAAAGAAGGGATGTGCTTTGATCTAGACTCCTTCAGAATGGGTAGTTTTCTCTCTTCCTGTCACCTATAGAGTGGAGGGAGGTCCTTTGGATACCAGTACAGGATGGGGGGGGAGAGAGAGAGATAGTATGCTGCGGGCTCTATCATTCAGGCATCTCCTGTTGCTAAGATGGAAATCCAGAAAGCTGGGGATGAGTGCTGGGGGAATGGACGATCCCTGCATAACCTACATTCCATACACGCAGCAACACATGACCTGAGATTCTGACATGACCTCTTCCTATCTCTGCATCACTTTCTTCTGTCCATTCCCACCGCAACCCCTCCCAATCTGGTCTGGAACCTTAAGTCTCTTTTAGTTACTGGAACTGAAAAGCTTAACTAAGGCCCCCAACATGCCAGCTGAACTTTCTTTCTAACAGCTGACAAGATACAGCACTGTTACCCTGAAGCTCTGTGTACCTTCAACAGCCTTTCCAGATTTGCTATTACCACCACCAATCAATTTCACAATTACATTTCCAATATATCATCTCCTGTGTCCAAATCTCATGGGGTACCTTGAGCTCTGGAGTGAAGGAATCCCAAATATACGAATTTTCCAAAGGGTATTAAACCAGGCCATCTAGCAATCCAAGCAATATAAATGGATTATGTATTTGGCCTATGTTTAAGAAAGAAGGTGCCACAAATTCTCTCTCTCTTTTTTAAATGAACCATGATAATTGGGTTGGTTCCAAAATGTGAGAGCATTCTGAATTTTCCTTTTACTTTAGCAAAAGCTATTACATTTCCCTTTTTTTGGAACGTAAGTCTATTCACTTGTGGCTAATACTGCCATCTGCTGGAAAAATTGGTTACTGTAGGCAATAATTTTTTTTTTTTTAATGTGCATACAGATGTTTCTATATTTTTTAAGCTTGTCCTCTTCCATCTTATACTAGCATCCAACTTTTAAGTTCTATGTCTCAGTTACTGAGACTATTTATAGTGCATGATCTGAACTACAAATTTGGAGTTTTAGAGAGCATATGGCACTTTTTACTATATGTATCTCTTAAATTCAGGTCTGACGACTTTACTGACTTCTAAGTTTTGACATCACTGAGCCCTGCAAAGCCCACATAATGATGAGACACAAAGCTGGTTTCCATCATGTATTGCGTGATATCAACAAAATGGTCAGGTAAGCTCTTACTGTGAGAATTTGAGAGTTTTTTTTTTATTACTGATCACGGGAAAAGAGACAGAAAAATGCCGAGCCTGATTTTCAGACCCCAGGACTGGTGTCCAGAATCAGCTTTAAAATTCTAACTGACCCAATCTGATCTCCACTAAGAGAGAATAAAAAGGAAACAGGAAGATACCATTTTTACAGTTTCTCTTCTAACTCACTGGAGCATAAGTTACTTACCCCAGGAATCTCCAGCAATTCTGAGATAAGAATAGGCAACTTCAGGGCAGCCACACTTCCAGTAACACCCACCAGGACATTGTACTTCTTTTGTGGTGTGGGCAAGCTGTTTTGTGGGGAAGGCTGTGGCTCTGTAAGGGTTAAGGGCTCCATTATGCACCTTGGCGACAATCAAATCTATAAACAAGGAGAAACAGACTTTACCAGCCCTCCTTCAAACTCAGAGCTGGATTTACCCAATGATAGATGTGCAGAGAAATTGCTGATTTGCTTCCCTACACAGAATATCAGTAAGTGGCCTCAAAACACTCTTCAGTTCAGAACAATATAAACTGATTCATGAAGTGTCACACTTCTTTCAGTAATCAGGTGGGAAGGTCGCCGTAACATTCTGCTTCTCAGCAGTTACCTATTATTTTAAAGGTCACATCAGGGTTAACTGTGAAATTAACTTAACAATTTAAAAAATATTAGGTATTATGGCTCAAAGCACTCAATGTGCATTCACCAGAAGGGACTGCTTGTGATCAAGGGTTATGTGAATGATGGCTGCCATTTTGGAGGCCACCAGAAATAGATCCAGAGCTAAATGGATATGTTGCTACAGCATGAGCTAAAGAGTCAGGTTCTGTAGTGTGGGGATGTAACAGACTCGCATGCTCTGTGGATTGGGCATGGAGGGACACATGTAACACACACTCACCAGTGGGGTACATTTGCAACATGCAAATCCTCAGAGTCGGCAACTCTGATCTACGTCTCATTGAGCTAAATGGGATCCATCGGGAATAGCCCAATTGGTGAAAGTGAGCTAGCAAAAGTATTTACAGGATACCAGGATGTAAAACTGGTGGTCTTGAGGTAACGTTTCAAAATCTTCAGAGGAATCCCATATTATTGTCTATTAACAGAGAGGCACAATGGAAGGGATCCCTTCCAGTGTTATTAAGGGAAGCAAAATTATCAACATTATTGAAAAGTGGAAGGATCCTAGTAGATCCTAAATCAGGTCACCCAGTTTTAGGCTCGATCCTGCGAAGTGATAAGCAATCTGACCCTGATCCAGAAAAACCCTTAACCACTTGCTTAACTTTAAGTACATGAGTAGTCTGTGGCCCCCATGGCTTGGGATCAGTATACTCAGTACCTTGCAGAATCTTCACCATTAAATAACAAGTTTTTAGCTAAAAGACTTGAAAATAGACAGCTTATATTCATGCTTCAGGACCTGTCAGGCTTTGTTCTGAAAGGTCAACAGAAATGAATGTAAAGAGGCTACTTCACTTGTACAAATTGGTATAGGATTTAGAATCTGCTGTTAATATGGAAAAGGCACGTGACTCAGTTGAGTTGGATACCTTCGTTCTCTACTAGGAGTAAAGAAAAACGGTTACTTACCTCTCGTAACTGTTTTTCTTTGAATGATTGTTCATGAGCATTTCAATAGGTGTGTGCGCGCGCCGCATGCAACATCACCAGAAGCTTTTCCCTAGCAGTACCCGTCGGGTTGGCTGTGGAGACCCCTAGAAAGGCGCCTTCATGGAGGTGTATATATGTCCCTGCCTACCCGCCGCCTGCTCAGCTCCTTCTTGCCGGAATACTCCGACAGTGGGGAGGCAGGCAGGATTTGGAATGTACGAGCAACACATCTCAAAGAACAACAGTTATGAGAGGTAAGTAACCATTTTTTCTTCTTTGAGCAATTGCTCATGTGCATTCCAATAGGTGACTTCCAAGCAGTTACCCTGGGGGAGGGGTCAGAGTTCACCTAACTGCCGAGTGCAGGATTGCCCTGCCAAACCCGCCATCATCCCTCGCCTGCTGCGTAATGGCGTAGTGGGAAGTGAAGGTGTGGACTGAAGACCAGGTTGCCACTTTGCAAATGTCCTGGATAGGCAGCTGCACCAGGAAAGCTGCGAACGCCGCCTGTGCTCTGGTAGAGTGCGCCGTAATCAGTGGGGCTGGAACTTTAGCTAGGTCATAGCAAGTCCTGATGCAGGACATGATCCATGACGAGATGTGCTGTGATGAGATCAGGAGCCCCCTCATTCTTTCTGCAATAGCAATAAAGAGCTCTGCTGACTTACGAAATGGCTTTGTGTGTTCAATGTAAAATGCTAAGGCCTATC
Source organism: Dermochelys coriacea (assembly GCF_009764565.3). Taxonomy (NCBI): domain Eukaryota; kingdom Metazoa; phylum Chordata; order Testudines; family Dermochelyidae; genus Dermochelys; species Dermochelys coriacea. The sequence continues at coordinate 47,709,756 of NC_050077.1, read as the reverse complement.
TAATGTCCAAGGAATGGAACATGCGCTCCCTGTGAGTGGCTTGGGGTTTAGGGAAGAACATAATTTTACCTATGTCCTGATTCACATGAAACTGGGAGACAACCTTAGGCAGGAATGCAGGTTGGGGACATAGCTGCACCTTGTCTTTATAAAATACCGTGTACGAAGATTCAGAGGTCAGTGCCCCGAGTCTGGATACCCTCCTAGTGGAGGTTATAGCCACCAGGAAAACCACCTTCCAGGAAAGGTAGGAGAGAGGGCAGGTAGCCGTAGGCTCAAAGGGGGGGGTCCCCCATCAGTGAGGACAGGACCAGGTTGAAGTCCCGCGGAGGGCAGGCCGACGTACTGGACGATAAAGTCTATCAAGGCTCTTAAGAAACCTGCTCACCATGGGATTACCAAACACTGAACCCCCCGCCGTTCCCAGGTGGAAGGCCGAAATGGCCACGAGGTGTACCCTTAGGAATGATATTGCTAACCCTTGGTGCTTGAGATCTAAGAGATAGTCCAAAATAAGGGAAATTGGGGCCGATTGCGGCTCAGTTCCCCTTTGTCGAGACCAAATGGAGAAACGCTTCCACTTAGCCAGGTACGTGGCTCGAGTACAGGGTTTCCTACTCCCCAGCAGGACCTCCCTAACCGAGCGTGAGCACTGAAGCTCAAGAGGGTTCAGCCATGGAGCTTCCACGCCATGAGATGGAGTGACTCCAGGTTGGGGTACTGTAGACAGCCGTGGTCCTGTGAGATTAGGGTTGGACAGAGAGGGAGCACTACTGGTCTGATCACTGAGAGGTTCAGTAACATGGTGAACCAGTGGTGGCGGGGTCACGCTGGCACTATGAGAATTAAGAAAGCCCTCTCCTGATGAGTCTTGAGGCGCACCCTGTGTATGGGGGGAATGGCGGGAATGCGTACAGCAGGTGACCCCGTCCATGACGGTGAAAGGCATCTGCGGTGGAGTCTGGGCTGTGGTTGAGGAAGGAGCAGAATCTCTGGCACTTCCTGTTGCTCCACGTTGCTAACAGGTCCATGTGGGGAGAGCCCCATCTCTTGAAAATTGAGTGAGCGATGTCCGGTCTGAGGGACCACTCGTGTCCATGGAATGAGCGACTGAGGCGGTCTGCCAACTCGTTCTACACCCCCAGAAGGTGCGACGCCTGCAGGTGTATGGAGTGGGTGATACAAAAGTCCCATAGCGTGAGGGCTTCTCGACAGAGGGGAGAAGAACGAGCACCACCCTGTTTGTTTATATAGAACATCGCTGCAGTATTGTGCGTATCGGTGCTCACGGACATGCCCTGCAGACAGGTCTGAAACGTTTGGCATGTCAGGCAAACTGCCCTCAGCTCCCTCACGTTGATGTGCAGCAAGAGCTCTGCATGGGACCAGAGGCCCTGGGTTCTGATATTGCCCAGATGCGCTCCCCAACCAAGCACCGAGGTGTCTGTGATGAGGAAAAGCATGGGTTGGGGTTTTGCAAAGGGTACTCCCGCACAAACCAGCTGTGGTTGCAGCCACCATTGGAGAGAGTGGAGAATTTGAGGCGGGAGGGTCACGATTGAGTCCAGTGGGTCCCTGCCCAGTCTATGCACCTGCGCTAACCATGTCTGGAGGGGCCGGAGGCACAGCCTGGCATGCTGTATCATGTACGTGCAGGCCACCATATGCCCCAGTAGTCTCAGACAATTCCTGGCTGTAGTTGTGAGGAAGTGGAGGAGGGTCTGGATAATGTCCGTGAGTGCTTTGAAACGCAGTTCCGGAAGGAACGCCTTCGCGCACGTGGAATCCAAGAGAGTGCCGATGAACTCTACTGTTTGTGTGGGGGATCAATGTGGACTTGGGCTCATTCAATACAAGTCCCAACCTGTGAAACATAGCCCGGGCCAGGGATACGTGTTCCATCACATGTGTTTGGGACTCGGCCTTGATGAGCCAGTCGTCCAAATACGGGAACACCTGCACCTGCGGAGGAAGGCTGCTACTACCACCATACACTTGGTGAACACCCGGGGAGCCACTGAAACGCCAAATGGGAGCACCCTGAACTGGTAGTGCTGGCCACTGACCATGAATCTGAGAAAACGTCTGTGGGCTGGAATAATAGCAATGTAAAAATACGCGTCCTTCAAGTCAAGGGCGGCATATCAGTCTCCCAGATCCAGGGAGGGAATGATGGAGGCCAGAGAGACCATGCAAAACTTCACCTTTTTTATGTATGTGTTGAGGTCTCATAGGTCCAGGATAGGCCGAAGACCACCCTTGGCCTTGGGGGATGAGGAAATAGCAGGAGTAGAACCCCTTGCCCCTGAATTCCTGAGGAACCTCCTCTATTGCCTCTAGAGCTAGGAGCAATTGTACCTCTTGTAAAAGGAGTTGCTCATGAGAGGGGTCCCTGAAGAGGGATGGGGAAGGGGGGTGGGAGGGCAGGAGGGAACAGAATTGGATAGAATATCCCGCCCCACCATGCTGAGGACCCAGCGGTCTGACGTGATCCAAGACCAAGCACGGTAGAAGCGGGAAAGTCAATTCCCAAAGCGGGGGGAAGGATCCAAGACGACGACTGGTGCGCCACCCTCGTGCGCATCTTTAAAAGTTGCATTTGGGGTCGGGCAGCTGTTTGGTTGAACCCTGGCCTTGGTCAGAGGAGGATTGCGGTGGGCGCCTCCTGTTATTTCTGCCCCTCCTCCTAGGTGGATCCCACCTAGGGGTCCCCGGGTAAAAACGGGACAGGGGCTGAGGTCTAAAGGGCTTTCTCTGAGGCGCTGGGGTGTCTAGCCCCAGAGACTTCAGAGTTGCCCGTGAGTGCTTCAGGCTATGAAGATGCATGTCCGTATTTTGAGCAAACAGGCCCGCACAGTCAAAGGGGAGGTCCTGAATTGTATTTTGGACCTCAGGTGGGATCCCTGAAACCTGAAGCCACACACTGCGCCTCATAGCCATGGCAGTGGCCATGGTTCTAGCTGCAGAGTCCGCTGCATCCAGGGCTGCCTGGAGGGCCATCCTAGAGACCACTCTACCCTCTCAAGGAATGCACAGAACTCCCTACAAGAATCAGCAGGAATTAACTCTTGGAATTTAGCCAATGAGCTCCAGGAATTGAAAACGTATCGGCTAAGCACCGCCTGCTGATTCGCTACCTGAAGCTGGAACCCCCAGTCTAATAGACTTTACGGCAAAAGAGATCCAGCTTCTTGGCGTCACGTGACTTAGGTGCGGGGCCTGGTAGACTCTGCTGTTCTTTGTAGTTTGCCACATCAACCACCAGAGTCCCCGGTTGGGGGTGGGTAAACAAGAGCTCATAGCCCTTTTGTGGCACAAAGTAGCATCCCTCGACCTCTTTAGCCGTTGATGGTATAGAGGCCAGGGTTTGCCAGAGCACCTTTGTGGTGTTCTGAATTGTCCTTATGAGGGGCAAAGCTACTCTGAAAGGACCCTCGGGGGTGAGGATGTCCACCATCGGATCTGAGTCCTCCATAACCTCAACCTCCAGGCAGAGGAGGTTAACTGCTACCCTCCTAAGCAGGTCCTGGGGGCCTTTGGTATTCATTGGTATCCTTTGGGCCTTTGGTATCCTCATCCAGCGAAGAGAAGGAAGCGGTTCCCGGGACAGGTTCTTTCTGCCCCTCGGGTTCTCTGGAGGCCGGGTCAGATGCCTCAGAGCACCCTGCGACCGGAGGTTCAGGTGCCACCGATGTCGGTGGAGAAGGGGGCGTGCTTGACTGTGGCCACTCAACAGCCCTGTCTCGTAAGGGATCCTCGGGGCCCTAGGGGTGTGGCGTTCCACCGACATCGCTGATGGAGAGGCATGGGGGAGGCCGATACCACCGATACCGGCCTAGATCCCCGACCTTGAGCCTGGTTGATGACCCAGGGGGTCCAAAAAGGCCATTGCACTGGGCCCTATCACTGGGGTGGCCAAGTGGCGACTGGTGTTGGTTGTTCCGCCGACCTATGGTGCCGGGATCAGTGCTGCGTCGGGACACAGACAATTCCATGTCTGACTCTGACGAGTATTCTGTACCCAACCACAGGGAAGCAGAGCCCAACGGTGCCGGGGAGCAGTATCGGGGAGACGGAGATTGGCGCCGCAACATCATGAGCCTCCCCCGATGATGAATCCACGGTGTCTGCACCGCCGACAGTACCATCGGTGTCGTGACTGGTGTCATAATTGCCCGATGTGCCAGGCAAAAGGCCACAGTTGGTGCCGTTGCCCATGCTACTGGCGGTGCCTGAGTTTGCAGGGCAGGTACTGCACCGTCATATCAATGAGGTCTTGAGGCGCCCCTTATGTGTCCGGAGTAGAGGGGAGGTCAAGCTCTTCCTCCAAATCGTTGCGGGTAGGAGAATCCATTCTTGCCGCAGTCAATAGCGCCGGTTCTTGGGGACCAGATTGAGGGTGTCCCACCAGAGGACACACCCCACTGGAATCCCCCCTTGGCTTCCTGACAGGGGAACGTCCCCATCTAGTTTCTTTTTCTTATGCAGCACTCCCTTGAGACTGTGAACAGTACCACCGTGAGGCACTGGCCTTGCGGGCTGGGGAGCGGTGCAGGTGCTCCCTGGCGGAGTCCTTCCTTGGTGCTGGGACATCCCACACCGAGCCAGTGCGCTGTGCACAGAGGGTGCCAGTGTCGGCTCAGGCTGTGGCTGAAGGGCCGACTCCATCAAGAGGAGCTTCAGGCTATAGTCCTGCTCCCTCTTAGTCCTGGGTCTGAAGCTCCTGCAAATAGGGCACTTATCCGTCTGATGGCCCTCCCCGAGGCACTTGAGACAGGCAGCATGCGGATCACTTGTTGACATAGGTTTTGCATACCTCTCGCACACTTTAAACCCCTGCAACCAAGGCATGCCCCGGCACCGGAGAGAGTAGAACGGGGGGGGGGAACCCCCGAAGTAAGATAATCTAATCTACAACTATTAACAACTAACGAACAACTATTTACACTAGAAACAAGGGAACCACTAAGTAAGGCACTTGCAAAGCAAGAGACTAAGCTGTTCCAACAACCGTCATGGGCGGTAAGAAGAAACTGAGCAGGCAGTGGGTCGGCAGGGACATATATACACTGCCATGAAGGTGCCACTCTAAGGGACTCCATAGCCAACACGACGGGTACCGCTAGGGAAAAGCTTCTGGTGATCGTGCACACGACGCACGCATACACCTATTGAAATGCACATGAGCAATCACTCAAAGAAGAATGCATGTGGCTGTTTTTTAATAAATCAGTCACACGTATGCAACTTGGATCTCATACAAGAGTTATCAGCATCATCACTTGCTTCATAGGAGCACCAAGAACCCAGTCAGGGATTAGACCCCCTGATGTCATAGGTGGGCAAAACAGACCAACAAAGTGGAGGATGAGACAGCCATGAAGCAAACACAGTTTAGCAGAAAAGCAGAAGTCACATCTTGCCACTTGCCTAACCAATGCCAGCCAAGAGTGTTAATATCTTGTGCAACACAGCAGAAGCAGATTAGAGTTACCACAAGCAATTACACTTCCTGAAATAACTGATGTATGAACTTACGTTTAAGGCACAAGACTAGGATTCAAGTTTGAGTCACTGCCCAATTCTGTAACAGAGAACATGTATGACATTCAGCAAGACACTTAGTCTCCCTGTACTTCTGATCTATAAAATGGGGAGAATAATATTTGCTTTCTCCCACCCTTTGTCTGGTTTGGTCTACACTTAAAATTTTAGGTTGACATAGACACATTACTGAGAGGTGTGAAACTATGCCAACCTAAACCCCACCCAGGTTCAGCTAAGCCAACAGAAAAATGCTTCCATCAACCTAGCTACCATCTCTTGGAGAGGTGGTGTTCCTTGTTCGATGAAAAAAACCCTTCCATTAGCATAAATTGCGTTTACATTACAGGGTTATGATATCATAGCTACAGCGCCATAGCAATGCCACTATGCTGTAGACATAGCCTCTCTCTCAATAAGTGTTTGTACAGCGCTTAACACAATAGGTCTGTGATCTCTGCTGGAGCTTCTAGGCAATATTGTAATATAAATAGTAATAATAATGACTTTTTCAGGATTCTGAATCACTTGGGAGATACCCATTAAATAATAAAGATTACTTAAAACACCTCTCTTTAAAATGAACTTCAGATAAATTTGGGCATATGGGTGATGGGTCTCTAACAATAAGCAAGATATGGTAGCAAGTAATTTGAATAAATTACCCACAAAAACAAAGGGAACATTTATGTTTATAGAAAGATCTAATATCCTAAAAATGAACACGCTCCTGAAATTTTTATATGTTTTCCATTGTTTGCCTATGAACTTATGACATTTTTCCAAAATACTTGATTATTTATAATTTAATGAAAAACAAAATCACCCAGAGCAAATTTAACCCCTGATCCTGCAGTTCACTGCACAGAAACTAAGGCCATCACACATGAATCACTCATCATAACAAATTTTTAACTTTGGCATGAGGTTTTAACACATTGGAAAATTAAAACTCATTTTCATTATGGCCAGTATACATATATATACACTGAAGTCAATGGAAATCTGCTCAGATCGCAGTGATCCATCCACACATCATAAGTTGAAGGATCAGAGCCTTACTTTGTTAATGCTGTCCTAAAATACAAAGGATATATAGGTAACCCACCCTCCCAAATATTGCTCAAAGGTTCAGTTTTTTTTGTCTTTGGGACAGGGACATTCAACTTACGTACTGGTTAAGGTAACTCAGGATACTGTAACATCTTATAATATTTTATCTATATTCAATTTAAATGAAATTAAGGCCATCACAAATGATTCAGTCAGAACGGGGGGGGGTTTTTTGGCATAACTCCCATAAATAATAACTCTAAATCACCAACCTATCCCTGTTCTAAACTTTGCAAAAGAAAATGACACAATTAGGTTAATGAATATCATTTTGAAAGATTAATGAAAAAAATTAAAAGTGGGATATTCCAGCTAGTTATTTCTTCTGATTCTTTATTTAACTGGAGCTTTGGGAAATTAACTGGAAGAGCCTTAAATGAATATTTTGTAAAGTAAAATGATTAAAATACAAGCAAGAACTAAATGACTGATAATCACAGGGATACTTTTGAAAGATTGCTAGAGAGGTGAAATACAGAATTAACTACAATTAATTAACTAAACTCATTTGGGGAAGACTGAGGTATAAACAAATGTGCAGGAATGAGCATTACATATAGGATGTTATTTAATTTTCAAGACATATATAACACTCAAACAAATGAATATCTGTAATCTAGGCATTTATACCACCCTAAACATTTTTAAATAAATATATAAAGCTAGTGGTGGAAGCTGGGGGACGTGATATACAACTTCCCAGACTAAATGTAAAATAAATGTTAGGGATTTCTGGTTCTGATCCAAAGTCAACTGAAGTCAATGGGAATCTTTCCATCGAATTTAGATAAGACCCTTTATGCATGTGGTTTGGAAATGTAGAAGATTGCAAAGCTTTGGTTACAATTATATACAAGATTTGCTGGATGTGTTTGGTTTATTTAGTCCAAATGTTTGAATTATATATTATTTTCAAAATGCTCAAAGTGCTAAGCCCCTATTATACGTGGAGTTGGTAGTGACATCATAGTTAAGGTTACCAAACCTCTTCCACTTTAATGTACTGTTTTCAAGTCTTTATAACCTTGCCAGTCTTCAATCATTTGGGCTGAAATGCTTGGTCTTTGCCTCAGGCTGATTTTTGTTTAATAAAAAAACAAAACTGTTCTTCAGAATAAGGTCAGAGTTTTACATATACTCAGAACATCTTAGAGAGGCTTGCTGCTAAAATCTCTGAAGATTTAGTCTGCATTTAGCATGCTCCCTAGCCGCACAGACCCTGAGCTCCTGAGAGAACACTGCAACAGCAAAAGCTGCTGTCCCTTTGGCCTATGGGAAGGCATGCTGAACTGAGAGCCAGAAGGGCCCATGAGTTCTTGTCTCAGCTCTTCCATCAATTGGTGTTGATAATTCCACATTCTTCACAGCCATTATTATTGAGCAAGGCCTGATTCCCCTAATTTAGAAGGCAGATAAGTACAACTCCCCCCATTTTACAGATGGGGAAAATGAGAGGTTGCATAAGGCCACTTCAGGAAGAGCTGGGAATAAAACCCTTGTCCAGATCCTCAAAGATATTTAGGCGCCTAACTCCATTTGGAGGTGCATTTTAGAGACACAATACAGTCCCATGTGTCTCTAACATCTGACCAACATCTCAGTTAGCCATGTTACTTTCAGAATAAATGTGCCACTCTATGTGGTTGGCTGTGCTTTCTGTAACCATTAGACCTCTCTCATCTCCACAGACAAGAATGAAATCCAACAATATCGATGTCGTCAGATGCCACCGATGTGGTGCTCTGCTCTACGCAATGTTGATAAGAGTCAGCTGCGTGCATGTGTTCCCTCTGTGTGCTGCCCTGACTCTGCAGATCACTGACACAGCAGGCCTCGAGAGAACCCCCAATGACCACAGACTCTGATAAGGTACGAAGGCACCCGGCCAGGTTTATTGCCAAATGAAGCACAGTAATAGTTTCCCATAGACTCTACAGGACATGCTCGAATATGTGCCCCCTGACAATCGACTGGCTCAGTCAGTGGTGGGACTTTCCACTGCCCCCTAGGCCAGACAAAGACATCCACTCAGGGATGTATTATTATACACAGGTACAAACAAGTTACTCATCACTCCTGATGCACTGAGGTACAACCCCTCTATGCATTAGGGTGCTGCCTCTCTCCTGGTACATGTTGGTTCAAACAAACAACTCTATCCATCATATTATCCTTTTGACCCTGTCTTTAGGATGGGTCAGCCTGTTACTCATCATCTCTGTGGAATGTGTTCATACCAGAATGTTCAGGTGCCATCCTGGCATGTTCATCCTATTAGTACTTGATACCTTTTAGAAATGTGTATACGTGCAATTAGCAGCCTTCTTCTTGCCAACTTCTGTGAGCAGGGCCTGCCTCTGGCTCACAGCTTAACTTTGCTTTATGTTAGAAAAGTCTTGACCATTACTTTAGTTAAGGCCTCAGGCATTACACTGGGTCTCTGATACAAGGGTTTATGTTTCAGAGTCTCATCTTACTACATTCCCCCACTGTTTGTCTTTTTCATGGGGTGGATATTTACCCATCGTCCCAGAAAAGCATAATGCATGGACTAAAGATAACCCAGTGGGCTAAACACTTATGTGGTTACCTTATTTTACCATCCATACACTCATGCCCCACCTGTCTTTAGTCTGCACATTCCCTCATACGACTGATCAACAGATTTTATTTTCCAATTGATGATAGTCCCTTACAGTGGGCCTGGGAATGTCAGGCCCAAGACCATGACTGAGGAATGTAGTATTAAGGGGGCACATATTCATAGTATGTCCTGTAGAGTCTGCGGGACACTATTATTGTGCTTCATTCGGCAATAAACCTGGCTGGATGCCATCGTACCTTATCAGAGTCTGTGGTCATTGTGGGTTCTCCCGGGGTCTGCTGTGTCAGTGATCTGCAGAGCTGGGGCAGTACACAGAGGGAACACATGCACGCAGTCGACTGTTGTCATAATTGAACAGAGCAGAACACCACACCGGTGGCATCTGATAACATTGGTGACCCCAACCACTGATCTGGTGAGTAAGCGAGCTGTCCACTGTAGGAATTGCTATCTAACATGACAGAAAACCACAAGCTAGGGAACCCCCTTAACCCCTCCCTGCAAATCCCCATAGAGTTTAAAAAATATAAAGGGGAAGAAACATGTAATGTAATTTGTACGGCTAGGGCAGAGACTGTAGCCTTAAAATGTAAAATATTGCAAACTATAACGATGGCTGTTAATGGTTAAAACTGCATGCCACAAAATTGGCAGGGCAAATAACAGTAACAAAGAAAGAGTTAAAAGAATCAAAAGAAGCTACACAGCCCTGGAATGCTCCCACCCCTCCTTGCAGGGTGGCAAGCAGTCCAGAGACAACCAGCATTGGAACAGAATAAAACACTGAAAACAGTTGCAATGACCCTACAAAAAATACACGTGCCTTCCCTGTTATAAATATTGGTGGTAAACAGCAGACTTCAGATAGCTACCCTGTGCCTGAAGAATGGGGACAGAAGTGGAAAAAGGTGTCCCTAGTAAAATTAAAAGATGAAACGGGGTCCACGGCTGTGCAACCACTACCTTATGGTAAAAGCCAGGTTCTGGTAAAATCTAAACCGGGACCTAGACTGGTGCCTGTAAGAACGGGACAAGTAAATGAACAGATGGAAAAAGCAGCACACAGTACTTTCACTGAACTGGTAAATCAAATGAAGGAAAAAATGGAACAGTTCACAGAGCACATTAGAAGACAGGAGCTGCGAATCAAACGCAGGGGAGTGAATAAAAAGGAATTTCAAAGTCAAAAACTACAATTGAACAGGTTAACACCTAAAATTGATGCATTAACAAATGGAGTTACCCAAAAACAGTTTCAGAGTAGCAGCCGTGATAGTCTGTATCCGCAAAAAGAAAAGGAGTACTTGTGGCACCTTAGAGACTAACAAATTTATTCAAGCATAAGCTTTCATGAGCTACAGCTCACTTCATCGGATGCATGCAGTTTGCATCCGATGAAGTGAGCTGTAGCTCAAGAAAGCTTATGCTCAAATAAATTTGTTAGTCTCTAAGGTGCCACAAGTACCCCTTTTCTTTTTCCAAAAACAGTTAACTGCAGGGGAAAAAGGGCACTTCTGCAATCTGTTTGGCATGCAGACAAAAACAGACACTGGGGGAACAAATTCAGGTTTTACAAGAGCAGATAATTACCTCCACTCTCATCTCAGAGCCAGGATAAAAACCCAGGGTCTGGTTTCCCAACTGCTTTTACCCACAGAACCACACTCTGCACTCAGCTAAAAATATAACCCCCTTTCTCAAATATTTTTACATACCAGTATGTTTTCTTTTATATCCTTTATCAATTTGCTAAGCTTGCTGCTGCTGCCTGTACCTTAAGAGTTAATGTCTCTTGGCTCAAGTCTCACTACCTTCACCCCGCCCGCCCCCGCTCTTTTCCTGCCTCTTCTCACTTTTAACTTTTAAAACAGAGAAAAAGTCGAAGTTAGTTTTTACAAAAACCTCAAAAAGATAAAGCAATTGAAAACAGAACAAAAACAAGAAACAAAAAGAAAACAAGGTAAAAAATTTACTTTAAATAAATCCAGTAAATTAATTATTTTAACCCTTCAGGAATGCAACAGCTAGAATTATTCCTAACTTTCTTGAAGATATGGTTGCCAAGCAACAGAAATGCACACTCTGCTTCTAAACCTAATCACTCACTAATATTTGAAACATGGGCTTTTCATATTTCCATATAGCAGAGTTTTAAAATAATGTTAAATACAAAGTAATTCAAAATTTCTTGTTACCAAATTAATATAATAAATTTGGCAAATAATATATTTGTAATCAATTGTTGTTAAAAGTTCTAAATAAGGTAATAACTTGTTTATGCAAATGTTTAACCCTTTTTATTTTTGTTTACCTTATTTTATATAGTTATTAATAGAATTCTGTCACCATTTCTTTTTAATTGTAAGTTTGTCCTGTATGTCATCTGTGTTGTTTGTTGTGTGTGTCATGTGACTGCTTTTTATTATTTTTATTTTGTTGTAACAAAAGTCAATGTTATACCCTTTTAAAAATATATGTATATGTGGTGCTGCACTATTTTAAGATCATGGTTGGGGTATAATCATAGTATTATTAATACCAATTTTTTTGTGCAAAGTTCAAAAACATTTCAGTTATAAATATATGTACTTATATTTCTGCCTCAACAAATAATGCAATTGCAAACAAAAAAGAATTCTTTTATTAATCACAGTTTTGTTTTGTTTTTTAATTTTTTTTTATTATTCAAAGAAAAAATGTAAGGGGAAACCTCAACATTAGGTAAAGATAATATTAACAAAAATGTCAATTTCTTGTTTGGGTTTTTATAAACTTGTTTGCACTTTTAAATATAGTTATTAGAATATGATAGCAAAAACATTTATAAATAACAATTTATGCATAAAGCTAGCCAAACAATTTCAATAGGTTTCCACTTTTGGCTCCCAAACACAACAAAGCATTATGAAAGTTTAATACCGTCAAAGTATTTGCATGGACCTGTATTTAAAATTTATTTTGGTTTAATTTTATAGTTGGTTTGATTTTATACACTTTTGTTATGTTATGTTAATGGGAAGCAGTAGTTGTTAAAGTTTGTGCTTCTAAACAGTTAACAAGAGTGAAATTGGTATATCAAGCAAATTAACTCCAAAAAGCATGGTAAAAATTATGTTATTGACTCTTTTGCTAACAGAATGTTCAGCAGGGAAAAAAAAGCAATGCACCTCTCACAGAGGATTGTCACCGTTTATTTTAGCAGTTAAGCATTTAGTATAAAATATTAGTAATGCACCTCAAATTAAAATGAATGTCTATACAATTGCAAAAGTATAGCTTGTGTTATAAAAGACTCCGTCCCTATTACCTTGTAAATAAACTAAGTTAAACTTTGTATTAAGTTTGGGTTACTGAAAATAAAATACAAAAAAAGAAAAAACAAACAAAAAATTTTACTATGTTAACTAACAAAAGTTGTTAGAGCTTACCAGAGAGTGATGACCAGCAGTAAGGGTAACCCATAACATGAATGCCCAGTACTGGGTAGTAACTAATTACAAGACATTTATATATAAAGACCTCATTTGTAGTGTCACTACTCCAAATTTCTGTTTTACTTCTCATATACATAATACTGTGGAACACACTATAACAATGCCTATCTCGGTATTTCAAAACACTCAGCCTACTACTAATGATGATACAGGTGATAACTGCAATTGCCCTAATAGGAGTTTGTTTCTATCTGTGGCACCAAAGTAAAAGGGCCAGAGTAGAACACCAGATTGGAAAAACATGGTTATGCTTGCATATAAGGTGGTGTCATATGTACACATACATACTATACATATATACCCATATACGCTACAAATATATATGCCGTATCCATATTATTCATATATATTAATTATTTGGGAGTGCCTCTAAGGCTCAGTTATAATACCACATTCCTCAGTCATGGTCCCGGACCTAACATTTCCAGGCCCACCGTAAGAGACTATCATCAACTGGAAAATAAAATCTGTTGATGAGTCATATGAGGGAATGTACAGACTAAAGACAGATGGGGCATTAGTGTATGGATGGTAAAACAAGGTAACCACATAACAGTGTTTAGCCCACTGGGTTATCTTTAGTCCATGCATTATGCTTTTCTGGGACAATGGGTAAACATCCTCCCCATTAAAAGACAAACAGTGGGGGAATATAGTAAGATGAGGCCCTGAAACATAAACCCTTGGTATCATGAGTATGAGGCCTGAACTAAAGTAATGGTCAAGACTTTTCTAACATAAAGCAAAGTTAAGCTATGAGCCAGAGGCAGGCCCCACTCACAGAAGTTGGCAAGAAGGAAGCTGCTTATTGCATGTATACATGTGCCAGGATGGCACCAGAATATCCTGGTAAGACCACATTCCACGGAGATAATGAGGAACAGACTGACCTATCCTGAAGACAGGGTCAAAAGATAATATGATGGACAGAGTTGTTTGTTCAAACCAACACGTACTAGGAGAGAAACAGCACCGTAACATGTAGAGGGCTTGTACCTCAATGCATCTGGAGTGATGCGTAACTTGTTTGAACCTGTGTATAATAATGCATCCCTGAGTGGAGATCTTTGTCTGGCCTAGGGGACAGTGGTAAGTCCCACCACTGACTGAGCCGTCCATTGTCAGGGGGCACATATTCGAGTATGTCCTGTAGAGTCTATGGGAAACTATTACTGTGCTTCATTTGGCAATAAACCTGGCCGGGTGCCTTCGTACCTTATCAGAGTCTGCGGTCATTGGGGGTTCTCTCGGGGCCTGCTGTGTCAGCAATCTGCAGAGTCGGGGCAGCACACAGAGGGAACACACGCACGCAGCTGATTGTTATCAACATTGAACAGAGCAGAGCAACACACCAGTGGCATCTGACAACAATCAACTCCCAACATTCCACTGCTATTTAGCAAATAACTGTGAGAGACACTGGAAAAAAATGTCATATTCCCCTCTAGTGGTAGGTTCACATAGGGGATAGCAGCCTACTAATGCTATCTGGTAACCCTTTAGTTCAAGCAGTAGAGTCTGTGCTGCGGATCTAAAAATCTTGGGTTTAACCCATGCTGATGCCCTATGCAGATGAGGGACTCAATATGGTTCCATACAATGGAATTTTAGGGGAAGGACAGTGTTATACCTAGGAAATTATAGATTTAAAAAAAAAACTACCTTAAAGAATATTAAAATCACAAATTCAATCAGTCAAAGGTTAGAAAATGCTAAGAAACAAGAACAGGAACAGACAAATTGCTAAACAAATACCTATGTGAAAAATGCATTAAAGAAATAACAATATTGTACAAGAAGGCCCTAATCCTGCAATGAGCTCCATGGAAGACTGAACCCATGCAGTGACCCAGTGACTTTAGTAGCACTCCACATGGGTGTAGAGGTTGGCCTATGCAGAGCTCATTGCAGGATCAGCACATAAGTTTCCACAACAATACAGCATGTAATAGGATTTTCTGCAATGTTTGGGACCATCATGTTATTATACTACAGCATTTTTATTTTTTAAGGATGGGAAGATCTTCAAAGAAAAGTAGAGAAATAAAATATGAAAGTGAAGCAGAACTGGGTCCAAACATAGTGCCCTTTGAAGTTATTTTTATTAGATGTCAGTAGCTGTTTAAGAAATTACAAGCACAAATTATTTTCCTTTGTATCCCCTCCATGTTATTAAACTACCAGTTACAGAACAACAGTGTTCATGTTACTGATGAATCCTCTTCTATCTGGTTTCATCTACCCTTTCTTCTCAATAGGGCTGAATTCATCAGTAAAATTTGCCACAGCAGAACTTAAAACAATCTCTCTTTATATCCATATTTAGAAATGTAAAAACATTGGTCCAAATTCTGCTTTCACTTTCATCAATACCACCCCATACACATGAACAGAATTACATTGGTGTAACAGAAGACTTTTTTCAATAAATCTTTGCAAGTCCTCTTAAAATGTGTCCATTCATTGGTTTATCCATGTGGTATGTTCACTGCAAACACATTACAGTCACATGTGCAACAGAAAGAAAATGGAGAAAACAGTAGAGTGCCTACTTAGACAAGAAAAATCATAGCAGATCTTTATATTGTGTGGAAAAGGGCAGCATGTGTTTATTATAGTTAGATATTACTTGTATTCTAATAAGGTCAGACTAGATGATCATAATGGTCCCTTCTGACCTTAAAGTCTATGATTCTAAGCGTCCACAACGTTCTCCTCAAACAACACAGGAAAGTATAGACCAGGGATAGGCACTCAAACTGCCTGGGTCCTGGCCACTGGTCCGGAGGGCTCTGCATTTTAATTTAATTTTAAATGAAGCTTCTTAAACATTTTAAAAAACCTTATTTTCTATACATACAACAATAATTTAGTTATATATATATATACACACACGTATAGAAAGAGATCTTTAAAAACGTTGACATGTATTACTGGCACGCAAAACCTTAAATTAGAGTGAATAAATGAAGACCCGGCACACCACTTCTGAAAGGTTGCCGACCCCTGGAATACACGGTACCCTGAAGAACTTGCAGTCTAATAGTATGCTGCTTCAGCTGTTCTTTGTACGTTTCATGGACACCTGTAGCGCTCACACTACGTCCCTTTAACACAGCTTCTTACCAGGAGATCACGCCTGACCATTCAGGGTCCCGCACATCACTGATGACTGCTGCTGGTAGGACACCAATGGGCAGCAGCCAGCAAAACACAGGGCTCCGCTTTTAGCCCCGCACCCCTCCAAAGAGTGTGCTGGGGTGCGCATGTGGCGAGGAAGGGGTTCACCCCCTTCCCCCCGCGTGCCCACAAAGGGGGAGACGTATGGAAACGCGCAGGCGCTAAGGAGGGATGTTTTGATATCACCTACTAGATCATGGCAGAAGTGGGGGAAGGCAGCAGTGAACGCGGGGGAGGGGCCATCATCCCGCAGGGTGCTGCGCGAGCGTGGAGGGCGGACACGTCGCTGCCCCCCCCCCCCGCTTTACACGGCAGAGGCGGCGAATGTCCCTGAGCCCCCCTTCCCCACACCCTCCTGTAACCATGGCACCAGCCAGCACCTCCAACCCCCCGAGTTACTGGGGCACTGCCGGTCCGGCCTGCCCTGCTCAGCCAGACAGGCCCACCGACAGCTAAGGCCGCGGGCAGCCTCCCCCGGCACCTCGCTCCGCTCACCCTTGCGGCGGCGCTCGACCCCGCCCTGCCGGAAGTGCTGCCTGCACTGGCAGCGGCCGCGCGAGCAGAGCATGGTGGGAGATGTAGTTCTCTCCTCAGCCTGAGGCGTCCCCGTTCCCGCCCTGAGCCCCTGACCGCGCCATACCCCAGGTCGCTGAGTCCTTCCGCGGAGGGCCGGGGCTGTATGACACGCGGGAGGCCTTTGCGCCCCCAGGGCAGTGACGTCACGGGGTCCCGCGTGACATCACCAGGGTGACACGACGAGAAAGCAAAGTGGCTCTTGCCCCCCTACCTCCACGCTCCACCCTCGGCTCCGCCCCTCCCCCTGGCCACACACAGGAGCGCCCGGCGCTGGGCTCCCGCTGTGTGCACGCGCGCTGGCTGTGACGTGACGGCATCCCTGTCCCCCGCCCCCATCCCTGCTCGTCTGCCGGTGGCAGCCCGCTGGGTCCTGGGCCGCTCCCTGCTGCGCCTCCAGGGCCCGGGGCGGGGGCCAGAGACAGCTGCATCGCCCCAGGTGCACACCATGGGCCCCAGCTCCGGGGCCCGCGAAATGCTGCCTAGGAGGGCTCAGCCCTGCCCCAACCCCTGCGGCAGAGAACTAAGGGGGCCAACGCAGCTCCAGGAGTGGCCGGGAGGCTCCAGGAATTAAAGATTCATGTGATGAACGCTCAGCCGTATGGGCAACTGAAACTGACACGCCTGCAGAGAACTGCCCTGGGCCTCGGAATTGGGGGTGCCTCTGGCAGGTGCGGGCCCGCAGCCTCAGCCCGAGGGCAGATTGCAGCAGCCTGGTGCATGGAAGCACCAGAGGGCTCCCCTTAGGCCTGCAGGGTCTCATCCCCCCTGAAAATGGTAGGGAGTGAGCCCCTCTTTTTCCTAAAGGGGGAATTACTCAATGGAGCAGTGTTGGGTGCTCTGCTGCTAGGGCAGCTTCAGTTTCTGTCACAGATCTGAGCTTGGCCTCCAAGAGTCCTTCCCCACAGAGCCCGGCTGCTAAGGGCTCCCTCTGCTCCAGCAGGCTTGGAGGCAATGGGGACAGGCGGCTGAGGGGTGATAAGTACAGAGTAGTTAGCAGTGCCCAGGAAGACTGGGCAGGGAGGCAGTAGGCAAGGTGACTCACCCCAGGCCACTGGGAAATCAGTGCTTCCTCCAGACCCAATCTGTTGATGAGCAGGGCAGTCTGGCCCCTCCCTGCCAGGAATATTTTTTGAAAGTGGCTCCCGCATAAGAAGTGGGGTCTTCAGCACTGAAGGACTCCCCGAAGACCCAGAGTGCCACCCCGTGAGTAAAAAGGCACCAAGTAATTAAAAAGGCACCACTTCTGCTCCGTGGGGGAGGCCCGCTGCCCTGCTCCCCCCAGCTACGCTACTGGGTGTAGGGTAGAAGTGGTCCCCAATCAAAGTCCTGGACCTCAGCACCCTTAAACTTTGGATCCAGATCCAAACATCTCCACTTCCCCTGGCAAGTGAATGGGGGGAAAATCACCCTGGCCGCAACCAAAGTAATTGAACAAAGTAATTGTTCCTACGCAGTCCCCAGTGCACAGGGCAAGAATGAGGCCCACCTGTGCATTTCACAGCACATTACAAAGCAGCCCACAGTTATTCCAGTGTTACTGACATCTTTTCAGGATCAGAAACAAGCACCATTAGCTTCCCCAGGTGTAACAGGCACAGCCAGATTCCTGCCACCTCTTCTTCACAAGGACTGTAATCATATGCATTTGAACAGTGCCCAATGCAATCCTGGGCCTGATCCTGACAGACCTGTGGGTACTAACACAATTCTAATAATGGAAATATGCCCACTTTGTCTATATACAGGAACTGTTACCATGATATTGAAAGATTCAGTTCACATTCCCAAGCCCACCGTGAACTACCACATATGAGAGGCCCGTCTGTGAGCAGCAATCCCACACCAAGGTACACTGCGTTATTGCTGGACATTCATCTTTCACACCAACAGACAGATGGTCCTCAGTGTCTGCTCCTCCAGGAAGCTGTTCCTTTGTCCTGGAGCAGACAGACAGCAGAAACAGTGACCCACCAGCTCTGAAGTTGGAAAAATTCAGACAGAACATTAACAACAACACAGTAGCTCCTCATTCTCTGCTTCCCAATCAGCCCAAATGCATCCAGCTCACCCTAAAAGTAGTATAATAAATAATTTATAATAAAGATATAAAAATAGGGTTCAGAATACCCTGAAAGGAATAATGTAATTAAAAATAACTAATAAGCATTAAGGCTAAGAATAAAGAGCAAATGCTAATTACGATCCATGGTAAATGTTAATAATAATGAATATTGAATGATAATAGTAAATAGTCAATTCTAATATTAATGTTCATAACAAAAATAAATAGTGAATGCTAATAATAATAAAACACAGACTTGAATCCTATGGACTGTTAATAGAAATCAGGGCAGCCTTGCAGGTAGTTTCTGTCCTGGAGGTGTCAAGGCTCTGTGTTCCTGTGTGGGGATGGGGACATGGGCCGCAGGCAGCTCTTAGCAGGACTGAAGAAGATAGAAAGCTAAATCAAGACCATCTCCCACTTGGGGCTTGCACATTGGCTTCAAAGGGACAGGAAAATCTCTCACCCCAGTAACAGGCTTCTTTGCATACTGGATCCTCGAGAAGAGATGGCCCCATATTCTTAATGGGATCAGTTGATCATGACTCGGGTCTAAAGTGATCCACCCCACTTCTCATGGGTGCATCATAAGCTCCACCTCACCTAGGCATATGTGGCTCTGCTAGGGGCCAGATCCCAGTCTGAGGGGCCAGTGATCCAGCCTGCGACAACCATTTCAGGGAAGGAGGCCTGAAAGTCTTTAATCCACCTCTCCCAGGACTGTAAGTGTGAGACATCTGTCACCGCCCCTCCACCATCCTGGGAGAAGCAGCTAGCTCCTCTCCATGCTCCTCAGGAATTTGTGCTGGGCCCACCCACCAATCCTGCTTCTACAATGGAGTTCAGGCAAGTAATAGGCCACTTCTCCCCCAATCCCTCAGCACCTTTTGGGGGTGGTCATCCCATTCTACAGCAGTGGATCCACCTGGCACAGCCCCTGCAGCCCCCCACTGCCTCTTGCCCTGGCCTTGGCACTAGGATAGCCCCAGAGGCTTTGTGCAGAGCCAGTTTTAGGGATGGTCAGTCAGGGTGGTTGCCTGGGCATCAACTTCCGGAGGGTGAAACATTAGTCGTCCATTTTTTTGGTTTGGGTTTTTTTTTGCTTGGTCACTCGGGCACCTCCCTGGGTGGCAAAACACCTAAGGCTGGCCCTCCTGGCCCCATAGTGAAGGCTTAGATGATGGGTGTCCTGAAGGGACCAGTCATTCCAGTGATCAGCAGGAGAAGGCACTGCAGACAATCCCCCCAGCCAGGGAACCCCACAGGAGAGAGAGGCAAGAAACAACAAGTGAAAATTGTGAAAATGTTAGGCTCAAACTGGTCCAAGGCAAGTGAGTCAGCTCTTATCACTGCAAGACCTAATCCCGTTGCTTAGGCCAGTATTAACTGGGAGAGATACAAGGCAGCATGTCTAACTAGTGGTGGAGGAAGAGGGAGTGCTTCAGGTGGCTGTCAAGAGAACTCTAGGATGGATGGGTATTGAAGAGTAGTAGAAGGAGTCCCATCCAGTCCCTCTCAACCAGAAAGATGGAAGCTACAAAATGAGTTCTCCATGGCGATCGTTATTGGAAGGTAAAGTGGGAGATCCTGAGGGATGCAGAAATCCTGGTACAGGCCTATGCATTCCTGAAGTCAACTCTAAAGTGCTAGCAATTGCCAGGCACTGTTGACTGTTCCAGACTCAGCATGGCTTTTCACAGACATTTGTTATAGGTGGATGCTTTAATTCAGCTGATGACCACAGTTCTTATGCAGGTGGTGGTGAGAAAACAGATGCCTACATATTGACACTGGGGCCTCACGGGATGGAGGGAGATCCTGTCTCTTTCCCAGTGTTTTGTGTGTGTTTGTTCATTTATTTACTGTGGGATCGATGCATGAGAGAGTCGGAAGTAGGATTCATTACGGGACACTGAGAATGGGAGCTGCAGTATCTGACATCCCTAAAAAAATCATTAAACTCAAGACTCAACTCCTACCCGAGTATTGCAGGAACCCACTTTGGCACATCAAGGCTAAACCTCATGCTTCTGCAGTCGTTAATAGTTTCCTAGTTGCCAAAAGGTGGTGGGTGTAAGCTTTAAAGCTCTCTCACCTCGGATATGCCAGGCTAACTGGATGTCCATGGGCATGATAGTGACTCTCTTGGCATGAGAATATCACACAGGTTGGTGTCCTCAAAAAGCCCCACCAAGTAGGCTTCGATGGCCTTCTACATGGCCATAACGGCCGAGCTCTGGAAGTGCAAGTCAGTCTTGAAGTCCTGGACGATTTCATGGACTAGGCACTGGAAGGGCAACTTGCAGATGAGCAGTTCAGTGGATTTCTGGTAGCAGTGGATCTCTTACAGGGCGACAGTACTGGGTGGGTAATGATGCGGCTTCTTCACTCCTCCAGTGGCAGGAGCGCTCTTCCAGGCAGCTTTAGTGGCCAATTGCTTACAGGGGGCTTTGCCACCGGTGGATTTACGGGTGGTCTGCTTGGTCCTGGCCATTCTCAGCAACCCTCAATCACAACTCTGCGGTCATAGCAGGCACTGGCTGTGCACTCAGTTGGAAAGGAGATAGAACTAGGCCCAGCAGACAGTGATGTGGGATTGCTGTGAGGAAGTGAATGATATTGGGTGGGCAGCAGCCACTAAGATAAAACCGATGGAGGACATTTTTTATCCTAGCTGTCAGTGATGTTGTGAGGGACTAGTAGCACTTGCACTAGTAGCAAGACAAAAAAAAGACTTATGCTAGTGTCTCAGGAGGCAATAAGTACAAGTAGAAAACAGCAAAATTCAGAGTGAGTTGATGTATTATATATTCTCTACTACACAATCAATATATAAAACTCTCAGCTAGCTGGTTACAGCTGGCCTTCAAAACCCAGAGACAATATTACACAGGAAAAAGCAGGAGCAAGAAGAGTGGGTTGCTCAAATTGTGAGCTATTAGAAAATAGGAACATAGGAATTGCCATATTGGATCAGACCAGTGGTCCATCTAGTCTAATATCCTATCTCCAACACTGGCCAGAGCCAGATGATGGCATAAGAATCATAGACTTTAAGGCCATAAGGGTCCATGATGATCATCTAGTCTGACTTCCTGCACATTGCAGGCCTCAGAACCTCACCCACCCACTCCTGTAATAGACCCCTAACCTCTGGCTGAGTTACTGAAGTTCTCTAATCATGATCTGAAGACTTTCAAGTTACAGAGAATCCACCATTTACACTAGTTTAAACCTGCAAGTGACCCATGCCCCATGCTGCAGAGGAAGGTGAAAACCCCCCAGGGTCTCTGCCAGTCTGACCTGGGGGAAAAGGTCTTTCCAACCCCAAATATGGCAACTGGTTATACCCTGAGCATGCAGGCAAGACCCAGCAGAGAGACCCATGGGAAAGAATTCTCTGTAGTAACTCAGAGCCACTCTGTAGTAATTCTAGTGTCCCATCCCCAGCCATTGGACATATTTGCTGGTAACCATAGCAAATCAACTACATACCATTGTAGGCAGTCTCATCATACCATCTGCTCCATAAACTATCAAGCTCAGTCTTGAAGCCAGTTAGGTTTTTTTGTCCGCACTGCTCCCCTTGTGAGGCTGTTCCAGAACTTCACTCATCTCTGATGGTTAGAAACCTTCATCTAGTTTCAAGCCTAAATTTGTTGATAGACAATTTATATCCATGTGGGGTAGATGAGCTCCAACAGTTAGAGACTGCCTTAAGCATGAGATTTAATCTCTCCTTAGCTCTTGACACTCCACAATTTTATGCATCTCCATTGCAAATTTAAAAGCAAAATGTTTATGAGGCAATGGTGATGTGATACAGACCCTTTGAGGGCTAGGTCACTGGTCTCAACTGGAATGACACTGGCAGTAACCAAATGTCATCACCTGCAGATGGATGATTTTTGTCATTGCAAAAGTTCTTTGTGGTTTCCTTCCAGTTCCTAATGTGTAGGTACCCCCTTTACATGTCAACCCCATATCTGGCAGGCCATTGGACTGCTATTAACAGACAGTGAACATCATTGAGATGGCCTCTCTAAACTAAGCGTAGGAAAGCTTGCACTGCTGTTTCCTGTGCTGTAACTGTCCTCTGGATAAAGACGAGACTTCAGTCTTAAGGAATGTCAAGCCACACTTTTTACCCACACAAAACTGACTTATAAAGAGCAACAAACGACATTTTCACACCTTGCTTTAGAGAATTTTTGTTTATTGTTATTCTCCAGAATGACACTGGATTTATCAGGACAGACACGGAATGACTCAGGGAAACAGCAGCTTTCTGAATAGTCACAAATGGTCCAAATATTTAACCACCCATCCAATTTGTTTTACATTTTAAAAAAAAATCCTGACTGTTGATACATTGAAAGGATAATATGGCACCATCACTACACTGAACTATGCTGAAACACACACTGGTCATAGAGGTTTTTCCGTTCTCTACTATCCAGTTGAACTCCAACTAGAACCTGTCATGCCAGAGCATTCTGTTTGTTACAGAAGCAAAACCCACCATGATTCAGTGCAAATTTCCCACAGAACCTTCTCAGAAAGCACATTATTAGATCCCAGACCACTTCGCCTTAAGACTATTTATGTCACAGACTAGGCCGTGCTCACAACCACCACTTGCCTCCATCAACAAATTAAAAGTTACGTATGGTGTGCAATGTTCCAACTAGAGACAGGACTGAGCTAGAATCATACATACATCCAGGAGTTTTGGGAGATGCTAGGTTGGATCTGAATACACAGATGTACACCCACCCCTCTAATTCTGGATCAGGGTTGAATCCAAAGAGCAATGGGACTTTTTATTCTCCAGGATCTTGTTTGGCTTGGTGTACTCCAAAGATGATGGAATTCTCCTGAGAGAAGATTGCTGGATTTCAGCCTTCAACCTTCACCTGACACAGATCCAAGCACCGACCCTCCTCAGCCCATCTCTAGTTCAAACACTCAGCCTGATTCTTATCCAGCGCCCAAAGGGCTTTCTCTTAAGATTTGTTCTCATGCTGTTAAGGAGAACTATGTCCCTTTTCTCATTCTATGCCTGGCACTTTACTCCCAGGCTGTGACGTTTATTATTTTATCTTTGTGTTACAAAGGTGGGCCTGAGTCAGTTCCGTAAATGGAGATGGCATATGGTTTTTTAGTATAGTTAATCGTAGAATACCTGCTTCAATACAGCAGCATGTCCTTAATTCTGACCAGCTGAAACTCCAAACTAGTTTAGCAAATTCTTTCCAGCCAGAATTAGGAATAAAGCTCCATTTTAACAGAGTGAGGAAATAGCTATAATAAATTAGCTTGTGAGTGTCTCAATTCAGTGAAATACTTTTTATAGTGCCACAGCGCTGATCTGTGCACTTAAGAGTGTTGGCTTCTGAAAGTTGTTTCCAGGGCACGAGGATGAAGAGGACCAGAAATATTAATGAACATACCTCATCATTTAAAGAATTTGTGCAGTTTGCTGAAGTAGATTTTCAAGTCCTCAGAAAATTATTCTATTTACTCCAACAAGGATTCCATTTATTGTTGTGTTTTAATATGACTTTGAGGCTAGCAAGAAATTTGCTGCTGGGAGGGGGAAATATAAGAGAAAGGGAAAGGAATAGAGCTGTGAGAAGATAAGAGCAGAGCACCAGGCATCAGTGAGCTTTCAAAGCACCAATCTACACTGCAGTCTAATCCATACAGGATTAGCCAGTTTTTATTAGATCTACACAAGAGGCGAGTGGATTACTCCAGGTAGCCAATGAGCAGATGGTGGAGATCAGCTGTGGGATGAGTGTTGGAGAGCAAAGAAATATTTTCTATATAATACAGTCTTTAGAGCAATGATAGGTCTCTGGAAAGACCTATGTTAAGTAGTAGGGGCTTTATACTAGAGTTAAAATCTTAGCATACATAATTTAGTGCATAATAAGGTTGGACACAACACACTCATGAGGCATAGACAAATGGACAGTGCTCACAGATTCTAATGTTTTGTTTTTCATTTAGTAGATACAGTTGGAAAGAAGATCGTGTGATTTCCTTAACAATATTCATATTTTTAATAGGCATGAAACACTCCCAGTTGTGTGGTCAAGGAATCTAAATGCCACTGTTTGCAAGATAACAAAATGCTTGTGCCTCTCAGAATGGAAGCTGGGCCTACGATGCATCACTATGGCTTAAGATTTTGTCATAGTAAAATTATGAGTAATTCACAGCACAATCACAGTAAAAAACTGATCATTTCACACTATGGTCATAGCAACTTTGTGGACCCTGCTGCTGTTTGCTTTGATATAGTCCTCTTTGGAACAGGTCTAGATCAAAGCTAACGAACTGTTAATCCGTGGCAACAAGGTCCACATAAATGGTAAAATTCACAGTTCTGTGCCATTGATGATCACTGAGACAATCATCTTTATAGCCCCGCCTTTCGGAATTGGCTGGACACATGTAGAACATAAAACTCAAGACAGAGTGAGGAATCTCCAGACAAAAAGATAGAGAATGGGGGTTGCAGATTGGTGTGGAATTTAACTGTGTGAATACTTTATAGCCAATGAACTGTTGCTATTTTGAAGTAACACCCCCCTCACCCTACCTGCCAGCCAAAAAGCTACATTGGCATCCAATTTGCCATTGGAAATGCTGACTCCACCAATGGGCCAGAGCAGATTAGATTCTCACCAATATGAGATTACACTGTAAATCCTTTGATTTCATTGGAGTTTCTCCAGAGTTAGAGCAGTATCTAAACTCTTGGCAGCACTTGACTAGCAGTCACAGGTTAAGTACAAACAATAATTAAATCAAGGTACCGTATTCTGCACAGCTTCTGTCATCGGTGGCAGCCATGCTGATGCATTCAGTGTCATTTTACTGAGGATCAGTCACATTCATAGATTTTGGGCATGTAATAGAGAGGAGGGTTGGCTAAAGCTGTATGTATTACTGCGTGTTTTAATAGGATGTCTTTCTTACTACGAATATAGAAGGCAAAATAATTACCATTAATTTCTACATTCTCAACCAGGGGACTAACAGACCACAAGGTTTGGTAGAATACATTTTAGACTAGCTATAATTAATTGCACAATATTTAAAATCTGATTAAGTATATAATAGGCTCAGTGAAGGCTTCCTTTCCTCCATAAGATATATACATTTATCATACCTTTATTTCACAGCCTTCTCAAAAGACAACTGGCTGCTGCAGAATTATTTAAGTTGCATCCTTAAAAAGGACACTTCTTTATTCTTGGTTGGCTTTGCTGGAAAAAAATCATTCATATCGGCATAATTCTTGAATATATATTTCATATACAGACATTATTAGACAGCTAAGAAATGGGATTTTGATGGCCTGAGAAGCAGGGCAACTAGAAAACAAATCAACTGTGGAATGTTGAGTTACTAAATTACAGGACCACCGCTTGCCTGCTGCTACAGGTTTAAGACTTTGGGGAGCATTGATCAGGGAAGAAAGGAGATACTTGATCAAAGGGGCCTGATTAGATTAAATGTGAACTAATTTCCGATTATGGTTTGGTGAAAATCTGGCCTCCCTAATTAAAGTGCTTTCAAAGTCTAAAATGTCTCTCTAAAAATAAGCATATTTCACCCCTATTCCTTCCCAGTAACATCCATTGCCTCGGAGTCAAAATATTTTTCTTTTAACCACCGGGGCTGTAAATTCCACTCAGGATCTGAAATTGAAGTTGTTGTTTTCTTCTGCATTTTATATCAGCAAATGTGGCAGTGCAAATTTAGTTGACCACTGCACCGACAACGTGCAAGACGTCTGAATCCAACTTGCTCTCCCCTAGCTGCATGGGGTTTTCAGGGCTAACAGGAGCAAACGCTTCTTAGACATTAAAGTTGGGATTAGCAAGCAAGCCTGATCGCAATGAATTTCACGGGAAGTTGGGCACTTCACTTCCTCAGGCTCTGGTTTTCAAAGGAGCCTAAAACCAGCAGATGACTTGATAATTTGTAGGGCCAAATCCTGGTCACACTACTTACATAAGCAATACCATTGAAGCAATGTTTCTAGTAACAAGATTTGGCCCTTACTATGTCAAAGAGTAGATCTGTTGAAAAACACTGCGCCAATTTTACAATCACTTTTCCCACCTGAACACCTTAAAAATATAGGGCTTGGAGTGTGGAACTCAGACCAGAGCTTTTGGAATGTACCAAAGTTTCACACTAAAGGGAAGGTCCACTATAATTCAAACAGGGCAAATTCCCAACACTGCCTTGGGGCCCTTGCTGTACAGTTACACACCAATACTGTCTTCCTCACAATACATCGAAGAATAAATGATTACACCACCATGTGTTAGGAGAACCTGTTGTCTCTGAACCTAGGAGGGACGATATGGACCGGGGGCCCCTCCTGGCTTCAGAGAATTTAAGTGCTAAATCAGCTAGTAACTTGCTACAATAAAAAGAATTCCTGGGAGTGGCTGAACTGGTACCAGTCCTCCCTAGAGATAGCCACTACTAGCCACACATTAGCAACTGGAAGTATTAGCCACTGGAACTCCCAAGTTATTAGGGATCTTCAGTTTTGCTCTTGACATTTTGGTGAGCTTGTTGGGTTTTTTTTTTTTTTTTTTGCTGATGTTATTACATACATCTATCACCACAGTAATTTAAAAATCACCACCGTACACTACTTCACAGGGGAACACAAGCACACAGTTACTACCGCACAGCACAAGTGTCCTGCAGGTCAACTCACAGCTTCTTCAAAATGAGAAAAGAGAATCAGAAAAAAGAAAACAAAAAAAATAACCCTGTTCTAGAGTAAAGGGAAAAAATCAAGTATCTTACACTTCCCTTATTGAAATGCTTACACAGAACTGGCTCAGCAGTATTCTCCCTCTCCTCTCCCCCCCTCGCCTCCCCACCTCAGAACAGAGTCTTCTGCTCACATCTCATTGGAATAGGTGTAGTTAGGAGTGGCAGAATATTGTGTTTCGTGCTGCATCGTGGCCCCTTGTGCAGCTCCAACTGCCGCGTTGTGCGCTGCCTGTTGTACATGCGGGTTTTTCCAAGCTCCCGTGGTCCACTCTTCCTGTGCTTTGCTGAAACTCCCTCCGCTGCCCCGGTAAAATTTATGCACCTGTGTAGGGCAGGGGTAGAGAGAAAAGAGATCACTGATTCACAGAGGCGAGCCCCCACTATTTTTTTTAATTGTCTGGCTCACCTGACAGAACCTAACGCAAAGCATCCAATCCCGAGAGGTGCTGAGCACTTGCAGCTCCCATTGACTTCATGGGCAGTTGCAGGTGCTCAACCCTTCAGGATCAGGACCGAAACTGACAGATGTTGGAACGACAGCCCTGGAGACGGGGATGCTCCACGCAACAGCCCTGGCAGTGCAACTCTTCTCACCAAAGAGGCTCAACCCTGACCTAATGGGACCCACTCTGATGGGTGAAAGCAGTTCGTCCTCCATCTCCATTTAGTTTTTGCGCTCTACATAGACAGCCAACAAGAGAAGCAAATTGACCCATTGGGATGGTAGTTCATGATGTGGGTGACTGTTCACTGGAAACCATAATGAGACGATCAACTCAACGCACATATGCAACCAATCAATCACCTGAAGGTAACTACGTTTGGTCACTATAGATTGGAACAGACAACCTACCCTATTACAAGTCTTCCCCAGAGTCATTCAGTCCCCTCTATATCTATATCCCTGAGGCAGGAAACAGGATAGAAGGAAAGTTGCATTTCATCAGACAATTTTCACAAACACCTACCTCATTTTCTAACCTCAAGAGCCCCTGCCCATCTTTCTAGCCTCAGAAAACTCATGTTTGTGCTTTGGGGGATTAGAGAAGTCGTAATTAAGACTGAGCAACCCACACATCAAAGACAGGAAAAAAAAATAACGTGAAGGCTTTAAAGATCTCGTTCCTAGCTCTAAAACAAAGATCACCATCAAGGAACCAATCACAGGGCAGTGGACCTCTGTAAGTGAGAACGAAGTTCAGGAACAGGAGAAACGGAAAATTTGGGGCTTTAATGAAGACTTGAGTTTGGGTTATTTTAGATTCTTGCTAAACTTTTTAAAAATGCTAAAAATTTCTTACCAAACCTAAGAATTTCCCAAGGGAGCCCAAGCTATGCAAGCAATCAACATTCCTATTTAAGTTATTCTTGCCCAGCTTCTAGGACAAGCTGAGCAATAAGAGTTCTTGTCTGTTTTTTTTTTTTTTTTTAAATTCAGCAGCCCACAACCTGCATTTTGCCAGAGCCTAAGGGAACTCAAACATCAGGGATCAAGTCCTGTCCTAGATCTGACAGCACTAGATTTGGAGAGGCTCTAAGTTTGGCAAAAACAGTTGTTTCAGCCCTAAATGCTACAGTGGCACTAGAAATTGTGAAAAAAGGGTTGCTCCTAACAGACCAAAGGATGGAAAGTACCCAGTGGAGCTCTCTCTAGAAACACCATGAAGCAATGAACATCCCAGCTTGACCTCCTCCCCAGAAGGCCACCCAGAAAATGTCACAATTTCGGGTCTCTAATCCAGCACTCATACCATACTGAGGGCAATGAAGGAGAAGACTGCCACGACTGTAAACATGATGGTGGGGATAAGCATCACCACAGCTGCACCCACACTGGTCCCAAAGAAGGATATTGCTGCGATCCAGCCACTGCAGGGAGATGAAAAAGGGCTCTGGTTAAACATTGGCATTGTTGCAGCCATGCATATCCAGTAGCTATGTTTTTTCCCCCATTGGCTTTGTATGCTGCAAGTGGCAAACCTCACTCTAAAATGATTCTTCTCCCAAACTCTTCAGTATCTTGGATGACCCTTTCCCTGGCTGACAAAAGATAATGCTAAGCCATTCCTGAAACCAGCAAGCACTTAAAGGGCCACCCCAAAGCCTCCTAAAAGAACTAGGTAAGTTCATGGAGGGTAGGTCCATCACTGGCAATTAACCGGGATGGGCAGGGATAGTGTCCCTAGTCTCCGTTTGTCAGAAGCCGGGAATGGGCAACAGGGGATGGATCACTTGATGTAACCTGTTCTGTTTATTGCCTCTGGGGCACCTGGCATTGGCCACTGTCAGAAGACAGGATACTGGGCTAGGTGGACATTTGGTCTGACCCAGTATGGTCATTCTTATGTTCTTTTTATGTTCTACCTCCTTTTTCAGCCACATCACATCCTTCATCTCCCTTCTCCTCCCACTCCACTAATGCACTTCTTCCCTACTCCCACTTCTACCCACTCGATGTCCTGAACTAGCTGAGCCAGGGGACTCTGGAATGTTTTTGTTCCTCCATCCTAACAGGAGTCAGGTGTGCCTAGCACCTGAAGAGAAGAAAGGTTGAATGTGACAGATTCCTGTCTTCCTTACCAGACTCCCCAGCCAGGGATCCCCACCGCCTGGATAATGCTGATCACCAGCTGGGCCACGAAGGTGAAGAAGAAAGCCATGAAGCTGAAAGAACTGTCTGTCCTATAAGAGAAACACCTTATCGCCATCCTCCTCCTCACTGCTACCCGTGTCTCAATCGCTATTCCAGCTCCACTCCAAATGGCAGCAAGGAAGCACTCGTCACCCTGAACACCCAGTATCTCTGCCACCAGCTCAGCTAAACAATACCTTTTAGTCCAGCAGAGATTTTTTTTGCCATGATGTGGTGGATGAGAATGGGGACGGATGGTCCAGTGTGAACAAGAGCTGCCCTCAAAGAATAGTCAGGATAGTGACACCACAGCATAAGGAAGGAGAAAGGAAAATGTGAGGGGCTCAAGCTGGGCAAACGGGCTTCTCTGGCCTTTAAGTTATGGCAGCAGGTAAATGGTAGGTCAGGTAGAGGGAATCTGAAAGGTGGTAAGAGTTTCACATTCAGCCAAGTGAAGCAGTCTGTGCTAACTCAGAGGTCAGCGCTTCCCCAAGGCTCTATGGGTACATCTACACAGGGATAAAAAACCCGTGACTGGCCTGACTCGGGCTTGCAGGGCTCCTGGGCTGAAAAATCTGCTGTGTAGGCATTCGGGCTCAGGCTGGAGCCAAAGCTCTGGGACCCTGTGAGGGGTGAATAGTCCAGCTGGGGCCCTAACATCCACACAGCAATTTTAAACCCCTGAGCTCCATGAGCCTGAATCAGTTGACTGGCCCTGCTGCAGCCACGCTCAGGTCTTTTATCCCTGTGTAGACTTACCTATTTAGCTACTTACATAGCCCTAATTACCATATTATTAGAGCACCTCATAATTAGCAGATTTTATCCTCAACACCCCTGTGAAGCAGTGAAGTATTATCCCCATTTTGCAGCTAGGAAATGGACAAAGTCACACCAGTCTGTGTCTGACTGGGGAATTGAACCCAGCTCTCCTGAGTCCATGTGCAGTGCCCTATCCACTGGACCATCCTTCCTCCTCGCAACCAGGGTGGACAAAAAAAATCAATGATTTAAAAAAATAAATAAAATAAGTTTTTTTATTTTGTTATTTAAATTAAAAATAAACCTGTTTAAAATGAAATTGGCTAAGGACTAAATTATAAGCTCTTAAAACATTTAAATAAAAAATAACTAAGCTAAATCCATAAGCCTGTATCAAAAACTGAGTTAAAAGCTGTTTTTCTGTATTAAGAAAGAATCAGGGGGATATCATCTAGCTTTTGAGGTCAAGCTTTATAAATATGGCACAATAGGTCATGTATTGTATTAAGGGCTTGTTTTGTTTAATAAAGTAATTTAATATGCAGTTCTGAGTGTTAAATTCAATTCCAGTTACCATCACAATGCAGTTTGACACAAATCAAGAGCAAAAAGTAAATTATCTGGCAAATATGCAATATACCATTCACCATTTTCTAAGATACTAAAATGTACAATCAATAAGAATCTGAAAATATTAAGCTATATAACTGCTTAAATACACGTATATAGTTATAGCATACCCTCCTAGGTAGCAAAAAAGATGTACCAAAATTAATGTAAAGGTTCTATTTAGTCACAAGTGAACATGCTTTAATGGTTATACCAACCAATGAGAATGCACCTCTCTTTAGAAAATGACTGAAGTACAAATGGAAAAGTTGATTAAAATGATTAACTCAGTGCTTTCCACTTGGTGATTTAAAATTGCATTGATTTAAATCAGTCCACCCTGCTCTCAAGTAGGGAACTAATGAAGCATTCAGCAAGCTGCAGAGGACTGGTAGAATGGTGTACTTTACATTTGGTGATGCATGGATTGCTCTAATCTGCACACATAACCAATACAAATACATGCTATCCACCCCCAAAAGGTTTGTAAAAGGAGCCTCTAGTAGGAAGAAAATATTCATCACCAAAAAAGTCAGATCTCCCCTGCAAGCTGGGGCTGCAGAGAACTGAGTTTCTGGAGCTAGTGTGTTGTCTAGGACAAAGAAAGGTCCACAGAGCCACATTTCTTGAGCTAAAGGGACAGTCAGATACCCAACAACTAGTGTAAACTGCCATAGCTCCATTGACTTCAATGGACCTTTGCAGCTTTAAACCAGCTGAGGATCTGTCTTCAGGTTTCCCGAGAATGAATCGAGCATCAGGAAAAAGGAATTTGTAAGAACCTCAACTTCCAATATCTCTTCCCTCAGGCTTTTGCACCGTGGCCCAATGAGACCTGAAAGTCAAAGCATGAACCTTAGAATTAAAGGCCCTGATTCAGCAAAATACACAAGCATGTTCCTACTTTGTTAACTTCACCGGAACAAATCACATGCCTAAAATTAAGCGGGAGCTTAAGTACATTGCTAAATCAGAGTCAGAGGAGGAGCTGTTTAGCTGCTCCCTCCTCTTTCACTCGGGACTGAAGAACCCTTTGGTTATTGACTCAATGCAGAGGATCCTAGAGTCAGAGAAGCGTGCTGTAAACGCTAGGATTGCTGGTACCCTGTAGTTCTTAGCTGGAACCAGGGGGCTGTGATGTTAGGAAGAAGCACTTGCAACTCATCTAAATATTGACCTATCTTCCCATCTCCAGCTCTAGTATCGGAGAAGGGCTGTCAGAGTTTCTCTGATCCCCAAGACATTTCTCTTTAGGAGCCTCCACATTCTGCAGCAAAAGCACAAAGTCTGTTAACTTGGACAGAAACAGAGCTGGAATGTATCCATTCATTATGCACTTTACCTGTGGACTCTGGTTCAAGTTACCATGTGGTAGAACATGGCATTCAAAGTTTTCTGTTCACATATACATCCCAATCTCCCATGACTCACTGTCAAGAACTCCACTCAGAGGGAAAATATATATTTGATATATTAGTCTTTATGGAGAGCTGAGATCTTAATCCTGAAATCCAAGTTTTCAAGGTAGGAAAGTAAAGTTAAAGATAGGAAGAGAAGGATTCCCAAATAGAGGTGACGCAGTCTAAGCATTGGTTATTCATGAGAAGAAAGGAGAAAGACAGTGAGAAGCTGTGCCCAGCTGTGACCACTTACTTGAAGGCTTTGTAAATAGGTCTAAACCAGCAGACATAGGAGCAGGGTGTAAAGAGCAGGAGCCAGAGAATTGCCAGTCCAAAATTAACAGCTGCACCGCCTCCAATCAGCCATGCGAGGCAGCCAATCAGATTCACTGCCAAGGTGATGCTGTTCACTGCAAACATATACACACAGACACACAGAGGGAGCAAAGTAGCACACTGCAAGAAAGTAAGATGTGACTGAAGGGGCCATTCAGATGGCTACATCCATGGGGTTCAGAAATGTTCAGGCAGGTTTAATCAAAGGGTGGGGTTTTGTCTTCAGTTTTATTATTCTTCTCCCATCTATAATTTTCACAGTTAGTCTTTCTACACCCACCAGGCTCCCTGGAGCAATGGTTCCAAGCTAGCTGGAGCAAGCTGGCACCTATGAACCATGGCCAATTGTGGGTCCCCTGCATACGTCACCCATTACAGGAGGTAAAAATTTGGGGGTGGCGGAAAAGTACAATCATCTACGAGTTGGAGTAACTGAAACACAATTAATTTCTCTCTTGCCACCAAAGGATGATAATGAGAGAAGTAAAGGAAGCTCCTCACTTGCCACCAGCAACAGCTTCACTAAAGAGTGCGCTGCCAGGCGAGTTGGACCAAGTAGCCAAGCTGCCTTTCCCAGGACAAATCTGCTTGAGCCATTGGACACCGACTGACTGATTCTGAGAACTGAAGTTACAAGTTCCTGGCTGGTCTATGGCATGTCCAGATCAGTTCAACAGGAAAAATATTTCTCCAATAAGATACTAGGACGCTAAGTGATACAAGCCGACTACAATGAAAGGAAGCCTACCAGAGACTAGACAATGCAGAGGAGAATCTGTCATCTGCATTCCTGTGCCTCAGAACTTCAGGATGAATCTTTGTTCCAACCAAAATTAATGCCCTCCCACCAACCAATGTAATGGAGCAGCTAGCTGGGATGCTTCGCTGTACAAGATGAAAATGTTCAGCCAACCCAGTGATCTGACTGGCAGGACATCCACATGTGCATTACATCATGCAGCACTCAAGGACATCCCCTCACTGTCTGAGCCCCTCCCCAGCGTTTTTTTTTTTTCTTCCAGGGGATGGTTTGGACTCCTTTCTGACACGTCTTCTCCCCAGGGGACAGGCTCACCTAAAGGGTCTCCTTGGACAGCACGTTAATAGAAAATCTCAACAAGTTCAACAGAGATGTGGTGTTTGTGCTTTTGCTTTTCAAGGCTTGAGAACAAAAAGGGGCCTAATAAATACAAGTGTAATGAGTGCAGCCCAATCAGGGATGGGGCATCAAAGTGACTGCACATCTCCCTCCCGGCATCCAGCAAAATACATTTAACAGAATAATTTGTCAGTGTCACTACAACAGCCTCCCTGAATGAGGAAGGGGAAAGCCAACACAGCTCCAGACACCTAGCAGGACACAGAACCAAAGCTGAAAACTGAGCTAGGCAGCAGGGTGGGAAGTCCATTGGAGGAGATAGATGTACGAGTTAAAAGCACAAACACCCAGTCCCTTTGGTGCTGATTCAGCTCCTTCTAACCTGCACTTGGAGCACACACCACTCCCCAGGGAAGGTTGCTTCAGTGCAACACTCCATTTTGCTTTCAATGTTCAGAGAGAACACCTGATAAGGAACAGAGGTCATCTTAAATGCAGAGGGTGCCCGGCGCCCACTCCCACAGACCCTGTATGTGTCATCCAATCACCCAGTAGTATCCCCCCCACAAAGAGGAGGATGGAAATGTTCATTAACAGCTCCTCCTCTCCCTGCTTCCATCCCACCCCATCTCAGAACTTCCACCTAAAAAAAATCATCTGCACTGTTCTGGTTTACATAGCAGCAAACTCAACTGTAAAGCTTCAGAAACAGCATGGGTGTGGGAAGGGAAGGACACAGATGGAACAATCTTTGATCTCATTTAAAAAAGAGTAGTGACTTCAGTCACTAGGACTATCACTGCTACCCAGAAGTCCTCAATTTAGGCACAGGTCAGGTGGAGTAGCCATGCAAGCTTCTCCACCAGGAGTGCTGTAACCTCAACCTGGAGGGATTTCCTCTGGGAACAAGTTTAGTTTCCAAGGGCCATTCAATCCTTGGCTTCTCCACTGGGCTAGCCAATAAAGGGGCCAAATCATGCCAAATGCAGAGGTGGTTTCTCAGAAGTGGATTTCTGATTAAACATTTCTTGCGTACCCCAATTTGCTTGGACAGTTGTGACACTGACTCTCAGCACTGGCCAGGTTTCCTAAGCTCCACATCAGGCTTCAGAAGGGGGAAAAAAAACACCTGAAGGAAGAGCAGCCCAAAGGGGGTGTAAAACCTATTCTCTTCCCCTCATAGGGAAGCCTGCCACTCTGTCTGCTTTACTTGTCCACAGGTCAAACTAGTAGATGGTCCCTATCCAAGGGAAATCGATTCCAGCTGCCAGCTAGTTGCATCAGTGGCATTAGGAACTACCCAAGGGACCACAGCTTGGTGGAGAGCACATCACACAGCAGCTGCAGAAGGGGCAGGTGAGGTTTGGCTCCGAGGAAGGCCTCAAGCACCTGCACCTTGAGGAGCAGGGTACTGCAGAGGTTACACTTTTTGGCTGGATGAAAGAGACCGCACTCTGCAGCAGTGGCCCCACACGCACTAATTTAAAGTGGCATTTCAGCTTCAGAGGTAGCCATGCTGCTTTGGGCTGGATGTGGAATTTGCAAACTGGGAAATGGGGGAGTAGTGACCTAAAACACCAGGCTGGAGGACAGCTCCATGGCTTCCACCTCAATTTGGCTCAAATTCCTGACTCAGGAGGGCCCTGGCAGGAGTCTAGGTAGTGAAAAAAAAAAAAAAAAAAAAAAAGAGGCTCTCCATTTGCAGAAACCTTGCATGGGTTTTTTGGCAGAGAAGGGAGCATCCAAGCACAGATATCACTGCAATATAAAACTCAGAAGTGTACTGGCATTTCCCAAGTGATGAGCTCTCTGGCTGAGGGAGCCTGACAAGGAGAAAATCAGAGCAGTAAATCCTTCAGCAAAGAGAAACTCATTGGCTGATCTGTTCCACCTCAGGGCAGGCTCTGTGAGGGAGCAGAGTTCTTGAGCGGTCTCTGGTTTGTGACATGCACGTGATCACCTAGAGCAGGGGCAGGCAAACCTTTTGGCCTGAGGGCCACATCAGGTTTCCGAAATTGCATGGAGGGCCGGTTAGGGGAGGCTGTGCCCGCTCCCATCCAACCCCACCCTGCTTCTCGCCCCCTGATGGCTCCACCGGGACTCCGGCCCCTCCAACCCCCTTTGTCCCCTGATGGCCCCCCGGGATTCCTGCCCCATCCACACACACCCCCCTCTCTCTGTCCCCTGACCAACCCCGTAACCCCTGCCCCTGACTGCCCCCGGCCACCCCATCCAACCCCTCCTCTCCTTCCTGACTGCCCCCCTGGGACACCTGCCCCATCCAAACACCCCTGTTCGCAACCCCTTCCCTCTGACTGCCCTGACCCCTATCCACACCCCCACCACCCCCCCAAACTCCCCTGCCCTCTATCCAATCCCCTCCCTGACCGCGCTGCCCAGAGCGCCAGGACAGGCAGCCACACTGCCTGGCTGGAGCCAGCCAAGCCACCGCGCAGCACAGAGCTGCTGCTAGAGCACTGCGCCGGCAGTGCAGTGAACTGAGGCTGCGGGGCAGGGGGAACAGCAGGGGAGGAGTTGGGGGCTAGCCTCCCAGGCCAGGCGCTCAGGGGCCGAGCAGGAGGGTCCCGCAGGCCGGATGTGGCCCGTGAGCGTACTTTACCCACCTCTGACCTAGAAGGTTGGGGAGGACACCCTGAGACGAGTTCTATGACTCCAGCAGAGTCTATGGTGCCAGTAGAGTTAAAGCTAGAGATGAGCTCAAGCCTTTCAGAAAATCAGATCCCAATTGGAACCCAACCTCTTTATAATGTCCCAGCCCAGAACCCCACTCCCCAGATATGGAGAAGCTGAGATTTGGAGCTGAATGTCAGGACCCAGATCCCATCACTAGTTTAAACCTCTTTGAAAATATGCAAGAGGCAAAAAGTCCCTAGGCTCTAGGGCAGGATGATGTTTCCCTTAGCGCCACTCTGTTCTCTAGAAGTGTTAGTGTAAAGAAGAGCATTCAGAGAAGCAGGCATGAGCATTTCTCTCTCTCAACGCATCTGATCCCTTCCCCTCCTGCAGACACAGGGTGCTTGCCCCAGGGATGACTCACACATCCAGAGGTAGTAAAGGCGCTTGGCCATGGTGCGATGCTGTGGTGGAATGTCATCATCAAAATCCTGGTAGAAACATGGCTTCAAGGGGATGAATCTTGGGAGCGGAGGAAAATTGTTCACCTTTTCTATGACAAGAGATAAAATATGCATCACTGAACAGAACCCAAAGCAAGTCTCCGTTCCTCCAAACTGATCTGATATTGCTGATTGGTTAAAGTGCTGATCCAACCTGAGCAGCGACTTTGAAAATGGCCTGGGGGATTATGTGTTTGTGTCTCACCAATTTCCAGATTAGATTTGCTCAGTTTGTAAGTAAAAAAAAGTAAAGAAAAGTAAAAAAAGATGATTTCCCCTCATTGCCAGCCTTGCAACTCAGCCTGGGCTCTGACAGTCCAGCTGGGCTCTTTCTTTCCACACACAATCACCAGGAATAAAGATCGTGCAGACCAAATTATACCCTTTGTGACACATAAGCCCACTGAAGGTAAACTTGGTTGCAAAGGCCAATATGTTACCTTCATTAAAGCACTAAGCCCTTTAATAGAAAAAACAGTTCTACAAGAGCCAGCAGAGATTTTCCTTACCTGCCATGGTGTCTGTCCGTCTCTACTCCGCAGCTAAGTTAGAGAACAGCTCGCACCTCTGCCAAAACTGGAAGAAATCAAAAGACAGTAACAACATTAACAGACACAGAAAACAACAGGAAATAATGTTTCCTCTACATTCAGCCACCTCCCAGGATTTACTCTGTTACCGGAAGTTCAAATGTCCTAACACCATAATCCTTCCCCACACCCCACTGATTCAAGCCTGGGGAAATTCATGTTGTCTCTTGGCATTTCTCCAATATATATCCTTCCCAAACTAAGGGAGTAAATTGAATCCTCTCCTCCTCCTCCTCTCCCCCTCCAAAAACCGCAACAATAACAAAACAGGTGGCTTCGCTGCAACATTCCCTGGGATGATCCTTAGACAGAAAGATCCCTTCAATCAACATGAAAATCACCCCTGGTACAGCAAATCACCCCTTTACAGAAATAACTGGCTTCCAAGGACAGTGCTATAATAAGGCATGGTTGAATTTCCCATTGTTTATGATAATGATATATATATTTTATTTAATTTTTCCTGGGAATTTATCTGTTTCTTATTACAACAGCAAAAACAGGTGCAAAAAACTCTTAATTTTTCTAGGCAAATATCGGGGTTTATTTTGGTCAGTGGAAGGACGGGGGGAAGTATTCAGTAGATTAATGCTTTGATTAACAGAATTCAATGTGGTTTGCTGCAGAACTAAAACAGAACTCAAAACAGAATACCACCTCTGAGTTTAAGAAAACAATACATCTCTAATCTCCAACAAACAGTTTACTGTTGCAGACTTAGAACTATTAGCCTATAAATATTTATATTAATAATTGGGCTACACCATTTGAGGCACATGCACTCAACTTCATCCTTTTCTCCAGTTTTTTTTTTTTTAAACTTTCAAATATTTCCTTGTGTTCTGAAATGTATTCTGATACAGATTTTTGTTTTCTTCCCATTTTAGCGTGTCAGATCTTTACACCGTTATCTGCTAACAGCTTAAAAATGTGTATGTGGTGGGCGTAAGATTCATCAGTATGTTCAGGTGAGCATGCACTTCAGAGCTTGTGTGCATGCCTGTTTGTTTATTGTGTTTATCTTCAAGACTAACACATAGCCTTGCTTCAACAGGCAGCTTTGCATATACACACAGACTAATACATTATCATAATACATACATCTCGTTCATATATCATAATACATACATCTCATTCAATATATTGTGTGTTTTACTAAAAAAAAAAGTTATTTTTTATATATTTGAATGATCCAAAAGTAGGGGTGAAAATCGAAAATACTTTCTGTAAAACTTGGGATTTTTTAGGGTAAAAAATGAGTTAAACTGAAAATGAAGGGGCTTATATATTAGACACACATCTCTACAGTATTTATGCATATACCCAGATCTATTCTATCGTTCACCCTTGGGAAAGCCATTAGAGTAGCCCACTGTCTACAAAGGCCTAAAACACGTGTTCCAACTAAAGTACTGGCTGCAGCCAGAAGAGTAAAAGAAGATTCAGCAATGTGGGGCAGGGAGAGGCTTAGGCTGGTCTACACTAGCCCGGTAAATCGATCTAACTTATGCAACTTCAGTTATGTGAATAACGTAACTGAAGTCAACGTACTTAGATCCATTTATCGCAGTGGCTTTACTGCACTGTGTCAACGGGAAAGCATCTCCTATTGACTTCCCTTATGCTTCTCAGGGAGGTAGAATACACAAATTGATGGGAGAGTGCTTTCCCATCAATTTAGCGTGTCTTCACCAGACTTCATCAATTGCAGCAGTGTCCATCTACTGATAAGTGTAGACGCTCTTAGCGTCATGCTCCTACTCAAGTGGCCTACATCCTCCTGTAGTCTATTCCAAGGAGAGACAATCAGGCTGGAGAGCAGGACAGAGATACATTCAAAACACTGAGGCTATCACTCTCTAATCCATGGAAGGGAGTAGTTCAGTGAAGCACCAGGGAGCACATTGTTCAGTGTTTGCTAGAAGCTGGGAATAGGTGACAGGGGATGGATCACTTGATGTGCTGTTCATTCCCTCAGGGGCACCTGGCATTGGCCACTGTCAGAACACAGGATACTGGGCTAGACGGATCTTTGGTCTGACCTAGTGTGGCCATTATTATAGCTCTCTGGGAACAACCAGCTCAGCTCTTGTAGCTTGTCCTGGAGTCACCAGGCAATGCTCTGGAACTACTCCATATGAAGCCAATCAGGACTCTGGGGGAGCATAGTGTCTCCAGGACAAGAAGCTTACACAGCTTCGATCTTCCTGAGTCTGACCTCGGAGCATTCAGCATCCCCTTCCACACCTTGCGCTTCCCACAGCAAGTCTGCACAGGCGGGGCTCCTGGGGAAGCCAGTGGGTCCTGCACCCCAATTCCGCAGTCAGACGTGATTCTCAGCCAGCCAGTAAAACAGAAGGTTTATTAGACGACAGGAACACAGTCCAAAACAGAGCTTGTAGGTACAGGAAACAGGAACCTTAAGTCAGTTCCATCTTGGGGCCAAGGAGGCCAGAGCCCCATCTGGGCCCCCCTCCATTTCCCCAGTCAGCTCCAAACTGAAACTCTCCAGCCCCTCCTCTGGCCTTTGTCTCTTTCCCGGGCCAGGAGGCCACCTGATCTCTTTGTTCTCCAACACCTTCAGTTGGCACCTTGCAGGGGAGGGGCCCAGGCCATCAGTTGCCAGGAGACAGGGTGTTGGCCATTCTCTGTGCAGACAGCATCACACTGTCCCTCTAAGGCTCTGCAACAATCACACAGCTTATCCCACCACCAAGATACTTAAGAACTGCATAGGGGAAACCGAGGCACCCACACAATATTCAGAGAAAACATTTTGAACATTCCCACTTCATCACATCACTACACAACAATCACAAGTTTGGGTTTGTATTTTCCTAGAGACGGGTAAGAATCAAAGCCCAGACTGTGAGTAGTTTGAAATCCTGATCCAGGAACATGCTGTGGCATAGGATATCA
The DNA here is from genome assembly GCF_009764565.3 of Dermochelys coriacea. Lineage (NCBI taxonomy): Eukaryota > Metazoa > Chordata > Testudines > Dermochelyidae > Dermochelys > Dermochelys coriacea. Next base: position 47,668,881 of record NC_050077.1, on the reverse strand, counting down.
CCAGAATAAGACAATGAGCAGTGGAAAGCAACACAAAGTTGTATCATCCTCAACTTACTTGCATTCAGAAATTAAAGTGCTTGGGAACGTTTTTACTTTAGAAAGTGCACCAAGTACAGATCTGGGCACATGCAGAGTTTAAAAAAAAATACACTGTAAAATAAATGAATAAATCTCAAATGCTTTACACTAGGCCCTGAAGGTCAGCATACTTGGGCTTGGTTAGAGCAACTGGGGAAGTAGGTGGGGAAGGAGGAAAAGGAATGAGAATTCTAGAGTCAAGGGCCATCCACTTAGAACACCATGTCCCCAGGTACTTAAAGGTATGGGCTGATTGCTCAAGGACCCATAGTGACCTCAGCTACTACTGCTGTGCATAGGGAAGGAGAGAGTCTCTCAGGAAATTAGATTGATAGAGCTACAGGCACACATAGGGCATTAGAAATTAGTATCAGCACCATGAACTGCACCCAGAAGGCAGAGCATTTGTCAGAACTCTGGTTTAACATACACACCAAGGTTGCCAAATAGGTCAGTCGCCACATGGAGCATGTGTCTGCTGAAGTTGTAGAGCTCTGAACTAATTGCATCACAGCTCAAATGGTCTAGCTCTCACAACGTCCTCATATGTACACTGAGAAAGAAATGAGTGCATACAGACCCTTGACCGCACTTAAGCCTGCACATGAGCCCACAAGACAGGTAAGCCATTGCTTCAAAACACCTTCTGGGATCCTTCCAGAGAGGAAAGCTGGAAGCACTCAAGAGCGGTACTATCCACCCAATCATGGCTTTCAGGCAGCTAAACAAAACCTCACAGATGATGGTACCAAAGGCTGCAGGCAGATCTAAAAGAAGTAGGATAAACACCTGTCCTTTGTCCATCATTAGGCAGAGTTTGCTCACCAACTAGGCTGCAGTAGTGTCAATTGCATGTCACACTACCCAACCCAAAAGCCAGATTGAAAGGGATCAAGGAAATTTAAGGGACTCCAGGTGATACCAAAGCTGCACTAGCAAGATTCTTAATTGTAGCAGAGGCCTAACCACCATTCACTCGAGTTAAACTGACACGTTGCCCTCTCACAGGGAGGCATTATTCTCAATAACAGACCTGGTACCTGTTTAATTTCACTAACAATGAGGGACATATGTTCATCTTGTAGGTCTCTGTCTGAAGCTCTCCCAGTGTATCTCCCTGGTGAGCTTCAAAGTGATAGTGCTTAGATACTATAAAAAAAACCAACATAAATAGATATGTATAAATAGCACCTTATTATTAAGTCCTTGTACCAATGGCAAGCTGGAACTAAATTTTGCAGCAAAACAGCTTCAATAACATTTGTAAAAAGTGAGGTTTCATTGAATTAAGTATGGAAATAAGTCAGTTCCACAGCTCCCGTGTTATTTGGATAAGAAGCTCAATTGGATACCATCTCCACGTTTTCAATTTTTACCATGCTGTAGATTTTGGGAGAAGAGTAGACAGAAGAAGAGATGGATTGACAACATAAAAGAGTGGACAGGAATGGACTCCGCGGAGACTCAAGCACTGACACACAATCGTCGGAGGTGGAGACAATTGGTTGATTGCTCATCAGTGATGGTGTACCAACGACCAATGCGGTTATGGCAGTGATGATGAGATTTTTGCATAGAAAACAGAAGAGCATCACAGAATGTGCCAGGGGAAAGTGAGGTCCTGATAGTTGGTGCTTTTGGCACCCAGGAGGATGCAGAAGAAGGTTTGGCATTGGGGATAACACACACTGCTTTGGCATTTCTGCCAAGATGAGTAGCTGAGGCCTCTGACTGCATGTGCCCAAAACACAAGACACACTGGGCCTGATTTTTAAAATAGATGAGCACACACAGCTCCACTTGCGACAATGGGAGTTGGCGCTACTCAGCAATTCCAAAAGATCAGCCCCAAGAGTGCCCAAGTTAAGTGCCCCATCACTGATGCACAGAAAATTAGCAAACATTTACAAAAACCCTAGCACACAAATCTGTAAAGCCCCTTTAGTGATCAAACCCAAGTATGGGGCTTAAACTGATGCAAAACACTTTCACATAAACAAAGTCACCCAACACAACCATCCAAACCCAGCCTATTGTCCCCTTCACCTGCACATCTAGTACAGCTATTAAGTTCATGCTCAGACAGTCAGCTTGCTGAATATTCCAGTCCCTCTGTTATTACTTGTGGTAAAAGTGCAAGTGCAGATGAAACAGGGTCATTTTTACCAACGGGGCCTATCTAGCCCTCCATTCGCACAGACAAGGCCCATTAGGTTAACTAAGAGTGATGAAAAGTTAAACAAATACACAACACATATTTGGGACAATATCCTAGGCCTCCTGGAGCCAATAGATGTTTTGCAATTGACTTTAATTGGACCACCATTTGGCCTTCATAAAAAAAGTAGTGGACATTTTCTCTTTATGAAGTGAAATTCCCACTACTGCCTGCAGATCAGTTGCATGTGGGCTCCACATTCTCAACATCCGGGCCCGGTTTTTCTGTATAGCCAATACTATACACAAAAAAGCAATCTCTGAATCTATCCTAAACATTTATCTGACATGATTAACACCTCCAGTTCCCTAAAACGTGATATACTGCGTGGTAATAGGGTTTATACTAATTCACACTTTCCCCTTGATAGAGAAACACATACAAGTGAGAAAAAGGACCATAAAAATAAGCAGGTACAATATCTTCTCCCACAACCCTGCCATTCATCTTCAGGGGGGACTGTGCGGGAGATTTCCCTGGAATATTCAACTCCTCTCTCTCCTGCAATAGGGAGGCTGTGGTGAAAGTCACTGGGATATTAACCCACCTCCCACATGCAGTAGGCATAGAGTCCCAGTGTATTTCAACCAGGGAGTGTTAATTCACCCGCCTACCACTTTAGGAAGGAATTTTCTCTTGCATTGTAATTGGAGCTGGGATCAAGAAACAAGACTCACATCTGGTTAGCCAGTGCCCCAGCATACTAAGGCATTCAGATCTAGAGTTTTGGTTCAGCGCATTATAAAGCTAGGGACCCTGGACAAAATTCAAATCCAAGTTCTAATTTCAAAACACCACACAACATCAGGGAAGTAGGTTTCCTCTGTTGGGCCCATCTTTCATTGCAATACACATGACAGTTACTTACTGCATGTTAATAAACAAGCCAGTTGTGCATTCCACTGATTATGTCACTGTGCAGAAGGCAATCAGGCCTTCCAAAAAAAAAATCCATGCACACTCAGTGAGAGAGCTATTAAGTGGTGGAAGGCCCCTTGGCATGTGCACACCCACCCACAGAGGGAGACAGAAGGCCCCTTTGCATACACACACCTGCAAGGGTATTTTTGTTCATTTGCATGTATGTGCACTTGCACACACGCACAAGAGGAGTGGTGGGTGGCCCCTTTGCATGCAGGCACACACAAGGAAGCGAGACCCCGCTGAACGCACGCACGCACACACACAGGGGAGACGGACAGTGCACACATACACAGGGGGGTGGGCGGCATATTGGCAGTCACGCTCCCGCACGGACTGGGGGCTGCACGGCCTCTTCTGGGTGCCTGCATGCAGATGGGCTGGGGGGGCCACGAGACCCCCACTGGGCACGGCCGCGCACCCATGGGTGTTCGGGGGGGGCGCAAGGCCCTTTGGCACTGGCGCGGACCGACCGTTAGGGGGGTGCAGGGCGCCTTGGCACGCGCCTACTGGCAGCGGGACAGGGGCAGCCCCAGCCCGGCCGAGCCCCGCAATGCTCGGCCAGCGGGGCTGGAGCCGCCGGGGCCCGGCTGACGTCACGGCGAGGCTGACAGGGCCCGCAGGACTCACCTCCTTGCAGCGCCCGTGCAGTGCAGAGCGTCAGGCCCCGCAGCGCTTCCCCGTCCCGGGCAGGAAGCTCCGGTTCCGCGCCCCTCAGCCGCCGCCGCCGCCGCTGCCGCCTCCTGCCGCAGCGACCGCGGCTCGCGCCTGGCTCCGCCCACACACGCCGCCACGGGCGGGGCCCGAAACTCTCGCGAGAGCCAGAGCAGCCTGGCGGCCGCTGTCCAACGTGCTGGAGCCGGGGGCGGTGCGAAGTGCGACCCCACAGCCCGGGCTGGCTCCAGCGGCGCCCAGCGCGAGGGGCAGGGGACACAGGGGGGACCAGGCTCTAATCTCTGAGGCGGAGGGTCCCCCAGGCGCTAGGGCACAGGGGTACCGGGCTCTGAGGGGGGCAGGAGGGACCAAGCTCTGAGGGGGGTGGGGTGCCCCAGGCTCTATGGGGGCAGGAGGGACCAGGCTCTGAGGGGAGGCCCAGGCTCTGAGGGTGCAGAGGGTACTCGACTCTGAGGGGGGGCAGAGGTGACCAGGCTCTGAGGAGGGTGGGGTGCCCCAGGCTCCAGGGGGGAGAGGGTACTGGGCTCTGAGGGGGGCAGGAGGGACCAGGGTCTTAGCAGCATGGGGTGCCCCAGGCCATTGGAGTGCCCCAGGCCGTGAGAGGGGCAGGAGGGCCAAGCTGTGAGTGGAGCAGGGGGGCCCTGGCCCTAAGTGGGGCAGGGAGCACAGAAGGGCCCACTGGTCTAGGGGTTTCAGGCTTTAAGATAGGCAGGGCAGGCTGGAGGCCCCAAAATTATACCTCTACAGGATTCTCCAGTATCTTTCAATCTGTTTAGTTTATCAAAAGGAAGACCGAGAGATTACTTGATTATAAGGTATAAATACATTCATGGGGACTGTGAAGCTTAATTCTATCACATTTATAAATGGTTTTTAACATTTTCAGATGGAAGGTGCCATAGAAAATCAATGTATTATTATTAATAATAATACAAGAAAGATCAAAATTATTGAAATATGTATTTAGAGTCCTCAAACATCACAGCAACATCAATGTAACATGTAGTGCTTGCACCATTCATGTTGATTGCTGTTGCATTATTTTTTTTTGTAATTGTGATTTGGTGTTTAATCAAACAGAGATAAACAGCTCAGAAAATAGGAACTATAACAACTCACACATATTCAGTGACTTTATGGAATGCTTCCATTGGAAGTATGCAGCAGCATAATAGTTAACTCACTTCTTCTGACAGCAGTGCAATTCCTAGGCAGAGATAAAAATAGTAGGCATGACACACAAAGTAGTCATTTTTCAGAGTGGTAGCCATGTTAGTCTGTATCAGCAGAAAGAACAAGGACCACTTGTGACACCTTAGAGACTAACAAATTTATTTGAGCATAAGCTTTCGTGGGCTAAAGCCCACTTCATCAGATGCATGTAGTGGAAAATACAATAGATAGATAGATAGATAGATTAGATAGATACACACAGAGAACATGAAAAAATGGGGGTTGCCATACCAGCTCTAACTAGACCAATCGATTAAGGTGGGCTATTATCAGCAGGAGAAAAAAAACTTTTGTAGTGATAATCAGGATGGCCCATTTCCAACAGTTGACAAGAAGGTGTGAGTAACAGTAGGGGGAAAATTAGCATGGGGAAATAGTTTTTACTTTGTGTAATGACGCATCCACTCCCAATCTTTATTCAAGCCTAATTTAATGATGTCCAGTTTGCAGATTAATTCCAGTTCTGCTGTTTCTCGTTGGAGTCTGTTTTGAAGTTTTTTTGTTGAATAATTGTGACTTTTAGGTCTGTAGTTGAGTGTCCAGGGAGGTTGAAGTATTCTCTGACTGGTTTTTGAATGTTATAATTCTTGACGTCTGATTTGTGTCCATTTATTCTTTTGCATAGAGACTGTCTGGTTTGGCCAATGTACATGGCAGAGGGGCATTGCTGGCACATGATGGCATATATCACATTGATAGATGTGCAGGTGAACGAGTCTCTGATGGTGTGGCTGATGTGATTAGGTCCTATGATGGTGTCCCTTGAATAGATATGTGGACAGAGTTGGCAACGGGCTTTGTTGCAAGGATAGGTTCCTGGGTTACTGTTTTTGTTGTGTGGTGTGTGATTGCTCATGCATATTTGCTTCAGATTGGGGGGCTGTCTGTAAGCGAGGACTGGCCTGTCTCCCAAGATCTGTGAGAGTAAGGGATCGTCCTTCAGGATAGGTTGTAGATCCTTGATGATGCACTGGAGAGGTTTTAGTTGGGGGCTGACAGTGATGGCTAGTGGAGTTCTGTTACTTTCTTTGTTGGGCCTGTCCTGTAGTAGGTGTCTTCTGGGTATTCTTCTGGCTCTGTCAATTTGTTTCTTCACTTCAGCAGGTGAGTATTGTAGTTGTAAGAATGCTTGATAGAGATCTTGTAGGTGTTTGTCTCTGTCTGAGGGGTTGGAGCAAATGCGGTTGTATCGTAGTGCTTGGCTGTAGACAATGGATCATGTGGTGTGGTCTGGATGAAAGCTGGAGGCATGTAGGTAAGTATAGCAGTCAGTAGATTTCCGGTATAGGGTGGTGTTTATGTGACCATCACTTATTAGCACTGTAGTGTCCAGAAAGTGGATCGCTTGTGTGGACTGGTCCAGGCTGAGGTTGATGGTAGGATGGAAATTGTTGAAATCATGGTGGAATTCCTCAAGGGATTCTTTTCCATGGGTCCAGATGATGAAGATGTCATCAATGTAACTCATGTAGAGTAGGGGCATTAGGGGACGAGAGCTGAAGAAGCGTTGTTCTAAGTCAGCCATAAAAATGTTGGCATACTGTGGGATCATGCAGGTACCCATCACAGTGCCGCTGACTTGAAGGTATACATTGTCCCCAAATGTGAAATAGTTGTGGGTGAGGACAAAGTAACAAAGTTCAGTCACGAGGTAGTCATTGTGATAATCTGCACAGATCATTCCTCCCTTCTTATTGCTTGTTTTTTTAGCAGAACACAGTGAAGATAACCTATTGAAGAAATAAACATAGTCAACAAGGACTTTACAGTTGGATAATAGCACACCATGGGAGACACATCTCCACCAGTACAGGCAACGGTGCATACTGCCTACCATCTTACTCAAGATAGGTCAGGTGAGATCAGTTTAGTGAGAAACTGTGAAAGAAAAACCAGGATGCCACAAGAAGTTGTGCTGGTGATTCAGGATATGGTGCTCTTCCTTCTGAATCAGTACCAAAATAATACCCTAGCCTCATGTTATGAGCCACAGTGCTGTTGATTTTTCTTCCTTTCAGATGATATATAGAAAAGAATACCTGACCATTTGTGGTCATTAAAGATCCCATTGCACTTTTTGCAAATCCAGTGTTAATCTCTATCCTGGCCAGATTCCAGCCTGGGTCTGTTATTTGTTGTTGTTGTTGTTATTATTTCTAGATGTTTCAATCAGGATTGGTGTCCCATTGTTCAAAGTGCTATACACATATATAATGAAAACATGTTCCCTGTCCTAAAGAATTACAATCTAATTATATGACAAAAGGCAACAGGTGGATACAACAAAGAGAGGGGTGGAGTGGGGTTGGAGCACAAGGTAACAGTGACCTCTTCAGCTGAATACAGGATTCCCCTTCATTTTACAATTCACTGTTGATCTCAGTTACACTAATGTTAATATGGAGTAATTTCAGTGCAGTTACCATGGCTTTACACTACTGGAACAGAGAAAGCTCTTGCTTCACCTAATCGAAAAAGATAAGCCATTTGCAGCTCTGCTTCTGAGAGTTCTGGAGGCTCTGTGTTTGTGTTCTGATCATTGTAGGATAGGGGGTATAGCAGTCATCACTGGATGAAATCCTGCCTATTGAAATCAATGTGATTTTGACCACTGACTTTGGTGGAGTTAGACTTTCACTTGTGTCTTGTTGGAACTATTTGGTCTATTACAGGGTTGGTCTGATGATGAAATTGAGAGGAGGATTTGGCTCATATTTGTCCTTTTAACAGGCCAAGTTCTCAAAAGCAAAATAAATTAAATTCGTGGTAGAAATATTTTCAAATGACAAAAAATAAGGCAACAAGAAATCATAAAAATGCTAATCCCAGTGACAGCTTTACTTCTGGCCAGCATCCTCCACAGAATAACTAGGTCTGAGTCTAGGAAGAAATCATCTTGTTCATCTCAAGAAAAATCCCAATCAGTTTAGCTCGGTGTCTTTCCCATGATCTTTCCTTCTGTTGAATTTCCAGTTGCTTCGCTCTCATAGCTTGTTTAACTAGATTTAGAAGGAATCTTTTCAGTTATTGATTCCTCTCTGTTCAAATCTGGGATTCAAGATACTTGGGCAGCCAAGTAAAAGTTTGAATTCCATCCAATCCATTTAAAAGTATGTTGTAATAGACATGAATGATACTGCAAACTAAGGTCAGAATTAACTGCAGTAGTCTACCCACTTTTGGTGCCTTTAATCTTGTGCTCTATATTTTTATTAAATGCTTAGGGTCAAATTATGACCGTTCCAGAGGTATGAACTAGGGTATAGAGAGGATGCAAAGAGCATAAAGGTGAATTCAGAAATATATGGAATATAGCATGGCATTAGAATAGAGATGTATCTATCTAATGTATCTAGTGTTTATTATACACCAATGTCTGTGGTATGAGTGCTACCAGATCATCAAATCTTACAAACAGGCCACAGACTCATGAGTCAAGATAGGAGTCCAGTTTGCAGTCTTGAAGGTGAGGAGGAGGAGCTTGAATGTGATGCAGAAAAAAAAGAGTGAAAATAAAAGGAGAACTTGTGGCACCTTAGAGACTAACAAATTTATTTGAGCATAAGCTTTCGTGAGCTACAGCTCACTTCATCAGATGCATTCAGTGGAAAATACAGTGAATGCATCCAATGAAGTGAGCTGTAGCTCACGAAAGCTTATGCTCAAATAAATTTGTTAGTCTCTAAGGTGCCACAAGTACTCCTGTTCTTTTTGCAAATACAGACTAACACGACTGCTACTCTGAAACCAGAAAAAAGAGTGGAAAGCCAATGAAAGGATTTGAGGGGGAGGGAAGAGGAGTTTGGCTTGATTGACACTGCAGGAAAAATGATAACTTTAGCGTCAGTGTTTTGGATTGATTGGAGTTGGGAAAGGTGAAATGCAGAGAGGCTAGGAAGAAGATTGCAGCAGTTGATGCAAAAGAAGCCCAAGGTTTTATTAGCAGAGATGGAAAAGAAAAGACAGACAGCTTATGCACTACTGACTTTGTCTCCCAGAAGTGCTGGGATTCTTGGGCAACAGCTGCAAGATGGCCTCAAAAGGGCACACCATGCCCACGCAGCAGGTCATAAGTGAAAGCTCTTCAGTAATACAGACTCTGAGTTTGGCTGTCTCATCATAGTTCCAGTGGACAAGCGGGCACATCACAAAACCACCAGCACAACTGGTACAGATTGGGGTCCACGTTTTCAGTCTCAGCAGTGCAGCCAAGGATTCTCTGAGGCATGGTGGCTGAGCTCTCCTCTCAGCCCTAGAGATGAACCCTTCAGGGGTATGTGCATACATGAATGGAGGGAGTAATCTTGCACTGACACTAACAATGGTATAGCCATTCTGTACATATTATTATTTATTATTATTTATATTGCAGTAGCACATAGAAGCCCCAGTTACAGAATAGGATCCTATTGTGCCAGATGTTGTATGAACACGGGACAAAAAAGATGCTTCCTGCCTCAAAAAGCTGACAATCTAAACAGAGACCTTCAGCCTCCAGCCCTGTTCAATAAAGCCCTGTTCATCTGATGAAGTGAGCTGTGGCTTACGAAAGCTTATGCTCAAATAAATTTGTTAGTCTCTAAGGTGCCACAAGTACTCCTTTTCTTTTTGCGGATACAGACTAACACGGCTGCTACTCTAAAGATACACAGTTTTTCAGTAGATAAAAAGAAACTGCTCAAGAGAGCCAGAAATGTATGTCTTCCAAGACCAGAATATAATCAAGAGAGAGACAGATGGATCCACCTCTCAAAATATTGCAGACTGAGACAAGGAAGGGTGTAATGTAGCAAAATGTCTGTTTTAATGCTCCCCATAAATGTCAGGTTTCAGAGTAGCAGCCGTGTTAGTCTGTATTCACAAAAAGAAAAGGAGTACTTGTGGCACCTTAGAGACTAACAAATTTATTAGAGCATAAACTTTTGTGAGCTACAGCTCACTTCATCGGATGCATTTGGTGGAAAAAACAGAGTAAAAACACAAAGTAAAACTATTTCCCCATGGTATTTCTCACCCCCACCCCACCCCCCACCGTTCCTCTGATATTCTTGTTAATTGCTGGAATTAGCCTACCTTGCTTGTCACCATGAAAGGTTTTCCTCCTTTCCCCCCCCTGCTGCTGGTGATGGCTTATCTTAAGTGATCACTCTCCTTACAGTGTGTATGATAAACCCATTGTTTCATGTTCTCTGTGTGTGTGTATATAAATCTCTCCTCTGTTTTTTCCACCAAATGCATCCGATGAAGTGAGCTGTAGCTCACGAAAGCTTATGCTCTAATAAATTTGTTAGTCTCTAAGGTGCCACAAGTACTCCTTTTCTTTTTCCATAAATGTCAGTCAGTGATAATATGCAAACAGCACTAAATAATAATAGCCATTAATATTGTTGTTTGATGTTAATTAACTTCCATACTTCTCATCCTTTGCGATACCACAACCCCCCTTTTCCTATTGGGAACACCCTGAGAGCCCCTCCCATTTAGCAATATGGGAAAATCAGTTGGGTTGCAATTCACAGTTTGAGAAAACAATTAATTAATATGTTGTATTTGCATAGTTCCTTTCATCCAAGGATCCCGCCTGGGACAAAAATCATTATTTTGTAGTGAAGATGGGTAAAGGATCATTATTTTCATTTTGCAGATGGGGAAACCAAGGAACAGAGAGAATAACTAAACTGCCCAAAGTCACATAGTGACTCAATGGCAAAGCAGAGGACCAGTCATCTAACCACTAGATACACTGCCTTTAACTTTAACAACTCAAGTTCTAAAGGCCTGGTCCAATGCGCATTAAAGTCAATGGAAGTCTAATAATTTTGAATCTGGTCCCACATACAGAAAAATGAAAGAGAGAGACAGAAACATTTTTTTAAAAACCCAAGAACATATTATTTTAAATCATCTATTGAAAACCATGATACCTTGCATGAGGACTCTAGCTTAGTGAGTAGTTAATGCAATATGAAGTGTTGTTGCTATGTTGGTCCCAGGATATTAAAGAGAGAAGGTGAGTGAAGTAATATCTTTTATTGGACCAACTTCTGGTGGTGAGAGAAACTACAGAAGTTTGTCCAATAAAAGATATTATATTACTCACTTTGTCTCTCTAGTTAATGTAATGTCTTACTTAGACCTCAAGGCGGTGCTCTGACACTTTCTGCACACCATACTTTGTGTTCTCTCCTGTGAATACAAGTTAGAATATCTATATATACTCTGTTTAAAATGAAAGGCATTTGCAAACATGAAAGATCCTCACATTCTTTGAAATCCTAGTAAAATGAAACAGTGATACAGGACTCACACACTAGAGTAAGGCCTTGTGGCATACACAAATGACTGGATGTTTCCATCTTCTGGAAGGGAGTTAACCATCATAAGTGTATACAAAACTCATCTGTTGATTTTACCTGATCACAGAGTATCATCTTAAAGATCCATTTGTTAGTTCACACACCTAGGAAACAGCTCCTGCTCCCTCTCTTCTTCATTTCCTGTCTCTCTATCTGTGATTTCCTCTCTGTCTTTCTCTGCTACTTATTCTTTTTCTACCTGTCTCTCTGCCTCCATCCCTCTCTCCACACTTCCATCCATCTGTCCATCTGTTTCTGCCCGATACACTGATCGTTTCTCAGGTCCTCCATTTAGAGTTTTAATATAGCCATTTCTGCAAAGCTATTTCCCGCAAATTTCCATCTGTTGACAGGTTTTATAGAAAAAGATGTTCTGAAAGCTGATGGATATTAGTTCACAACAGCTGGGCCAAGGAATGATGTTCCCTTCCATTTTAGGTAAATTCCTTTCCTTATCTACCTCGAGTGAATTTAGTTCTGGCACTGAACTGGCACCCTTGAAAACTTCAGCTCTGGTACATTGTGGGCAGCAGCAGTGCATGCTTTCTTCACATTGCCTTGTTAATATGCACCCAAACTGGTCTCTGTTGGCAGAGGCCAGTGACTGAATGGGCCCATGGAGATTGAATTACCTTCTCACCCCTAGAAGTTGAGACACATTGATATAGCCACATGGGAAGCTTGTCTTGATGCTGCTAGTGGTGCACAGAGCTTGTCCTGGGATTTCAATCCAGCACTTCACAGCAGATTGATATTAAAAATCATCTTTATGTTGATGACTTGAAAATCTTGCATTCCACCACTAAACTGTCTCCTTCCATCCATTCCGATGTGCCTCTTGGATGCTTTGTCATCATCTTAAATTGAACATGGCTAAAATGGAACTCTTTTTCTTCTCTTCCAAACCTTCTCCTCTTTTCCTCTTCTCTTCATCTGTTGACACCATCATTCACTCCATCATTCAAACCCTCAATCTTGGAGTTTCAGAGTAGCAGCCGTGTTAGTCTGTATTCGCAAAAAGAAAAGGAGTACTTGTGGCACCTTAGAGACTAACAAATTTATTTGAGCATAAGCTTTTGTGAGCTACAGCTCACTTCATGCATCCGATGAAGTGAGCTGTAGCTCACGAAAGCTTATGCTCAAATAAATTTGTTAGTCTCTAAGGTGCCACAAGTACTCCTTTTCTTTTTGCGAATCTTGGAGTTGTTTTTGACTCCCACCATTTATTTTGCCCCACACAGCCAAATCATATTCCAATCCTGCCACATCTTCCTTTCTCAGCATCTTCAAGATCCATCCTTTCCTTTTCCTGCCATCACTATTGCCAAATCTTTAAGGCCATGTCTACACTATCACTTTTGTCACTATAACTTATGTCGCTCAGGGATGTGAAAAAACATAAGTTACACCAACAGAAGAACCGATGAGTTTCTCCTGCAGACATAGCCTCCACTGCTTGTGGAGGTGGTTTTATTATGCCAACAAGAGAGTTCTCTCCTATCGACATAGACCAGCTACACAAGCGATCTTACAGCGGAGCAGCTGCATCGGTACAGTTGTGCTGCTATAAGCTCTCTAATGTAGACATGGCCTAAGGGCTTGTCTACACATACAGCACTGCAGCTGCACCACTTTATTGAAGACACTACTATGCCGACAAGAGAGCTTCTCCCAATGGCGTAGTTAATCCACCTCTCTGAGAGGCGGTAGCTATGTCAGTGGGAGAAGCTCTCCCATTGACATTGCGCTGTCTTCAGTATTAAGGCAATATAACTATGTTGCTCAGAGGTGTGGACTATTCACACCCCTGGGCAACGTAGTTATATCGATAAAGGTCTGTAGTGTAGACCTGGCCTTAGAGTTGGCCCTCACCACTTCTGCTGTGCACATGCCTCAGCCTTGCCTGCCTATTTATCAGCTTCTCATACAGTTACCTCTGCATCTTCTTCCATATGTCCTCCGAGCATGGTTCAACTTCCACAAGTTCACCCTCAAGGCAATACTCTGTTTGCACATAATCACCTTTTAAAGACTCTCTTCTGCTATGCTGCCTATAGTGAACCAAGTTGACATATATATAAATTGTATATAATTTGCATTTTATTCCCATTCCCTTCCCCCTAATTTCTGTCTGTTTGTCCCTAAGTTGTGAGAGTGCCTCCAGGACTTTTCTTCCTGAGTGTTTAGAAAGCTCCCAGCAGATAAGAGATAGTACTGTAAATTATTATTGGTATATAATTAGGCTCCGCAGAATTAAATTTTTTTTTGTAATTTTGATGGATAATATCAATGTTGATTTTTAAGCATTTTTTAAAATGTTTATCTATTTACATTTTCAGTTTCACAGTGGGGCTCCAGGAGGCTCCCTGCACATCCGAGGGGCCCCAAGATACCAGATCCCTATGGGTGCTAAGTGAAGGGAAGGCTGCACTAGCTGGGCAAAGCAGAGACCACTCCCATCCCCACAGTGTCCTTGCCCTGTTTGATTACAATTGATGGATGTTTTATTTAGTTTATTTCTGTGTGTATGGAGAATTTGACTTTTAAGTACAATGTAATATAGAATCCTACCAAGGCTATATATAATAAGTAGGGCTTCTGACTGTAGGTTTTAACCAACAAACTCCAATTAACCCCCCACCAGATAGAGAAAAATGAAATCAGTGTTTATTCAATAAACACCAGAAATCTTTAGTCAATTCATGTTAATATCACCTCTTTCCAGTGCAGTTTGTTTACACAGGCAATGTCCCTGCTCTGTACCTAAGGGCTTGTTTACATGGATCAGTAATGAGCACTACAGGGGGTGTGATTTCTAAACTGCATTAATGTGTTGCACATTAATTGGTCTGTGTAGACCCTCCTTGTGCACACTAAAGGTTCCCTAGTTTGCTTTAATATAGTGCTGTTTCAAACAGTACTATATGTATATACAAAGAGAAAGCCCCCCAACCCCCAATTTTTGGACATATATATAGAACTTAAAACATGTTCAAAATAAATCCTGAATAATTAAATTAATAAACCCTCCAAAATAGAAGCCCTGTGTGATAGGGTGTGAACCCCACACAGGGCCTGAAAGGGTAAATGTGGGCCTGTGAGACCAATTAGGGTACTTGGCTGCACCTGGAGGGAGAACCAGATTTAACTGAATAAGAGGTCTGATGGGCTGGAATAGGCTGGATTGTAAAGCCAGGAAGTTTGCATAGAAAAAGGCTGCAGGGAGAGAGTCTTCAGTCACTGTCTAGGAGCCAAGAGGAGGGGGAGGTGAAAACCCTGGTGGGAGAATAAACCTGGGGTTTTAGCCCTAGAAGAAGGATCAACCTCAGAGAAATTGTGGGGAAAGGAATCCTGAGAAGACTAGATAGGAAGAAGCCCAGGGAAACAGTAGCAAGGGATAGGTCTGTGCAGACCTTGGCTGCATGCATAGGCGACCCAGAGTAGAGGGTGGACCTGGGTTCCCATATCAGCCACTGGGAAGTGGCCCAGGAGCACTGGAGATGCCAACCAGACAGCTGATCTTGTTACTTTGGAAGAGGAGGACTATAATGATCTAGCCAGAGGGCTGAGTCATGAAGAAGGAGCACCCTGAGCCCTGGAGAGAGAGGGGTTACACGGTGCAAGGAAGGGGGTGTCAGATCTGAGTGGAGCTAATCCCCAAAGGTGGCCACAAGAAGGCACCTCTCAGGGTGAGTGAACCCTGTCACGCCCTAGTAATAAGCAAGGAGGATCAGGTTAGGAGAACAAAATCAGATGGACGTGATTAACTTCAGCTGCAGCCTTTTCAGATTTTTATTTCTGACATCTTGATGCAGTGGCTTTTGCAGACAACCCCTAGGGGCCTGTCAAACCATAGGTACATGAGAAAATAAAGAACTACCTGCAAGCATTCACACATAAAGGAAAAATTGCCCACCACAGTTTTGGAAAAGTTGTTAAAATGCTATCCCCTCTCAGAGAAGCAAAGGCATATGTCTGATCAAAGGCTGACAATATGGAATCCACACTGGCAGATCAATACATGGGTGGGATCCTTAGTTTAGAAGAAATATATTGTAGACTGATATCTGGCATTTAGGCAAAGTGATGGATAGTAAGAAGGAAGTGCTTGAGCTCTTTCTCTCTTCTATCAGTGTACGGTCTTAAGCTATAGCCTGTGTTCTTCCCAGTGCTGCTCTGTATGTAACCACAGCATGGCATATGGGGGTGCCCACTCTCTAGTTGGGCCCCCAACTTGATACACAGGGCTTACCCATTGTAACTCTGGCAGCTTCCCTAATTCTAGAAATGCTCTTTGTCCTGTTGAGTACTTTCCCATCAGTTTGTAATATTTGCAGTGATTAATAAAGGGGTCAATTCCACTCCCTTCCTTATGCCCAATGGAAACAAAACAGTGGGGTGAGAGACAGGATTTGGAGATCCTGCACAGGGTGTGCAGCATCCCCTGTGCTCTGTGAAGCCCAGATCCCTGGGTTCTCTCTGTGCTGTCATATAATAGGATACAGGGTAGGGAGACATAGAAGGTGGATCAGAAAAGAAGTGGTGTATCCACCCTTACGCAGATCCACAAATCATTGTTTCCCATGATGTGGGAGCTGTAGCATCAGCAGTGGGGGCAGGAGCCAGTGATGGGAGGATCCCTTCCTTTGTGGAAGCCTATCACATCCAGCCCAGCCTCTCAGGGTATGTCTAAACAGCACACTAACCCTGGGATCTGACTCAGGTTTAAGCCCAAACCTCCCTTCTTTCCAGACAGAAATTAGTTTGACTTTGGCCAGCAGCCACTCTACTCAGGACCACAGACCCTGCTAGGGGTAGGTCAGAGCCCAAGTCCCTTTGTAACATGAGTCAAAGCCCAGGCATTTTGCAGTGTGGACACAGCTCAAGCCCAGGTCCCCAAAATCAGGTGTGGAGAGTCTGCCAGCAGTATCCCAAAAGCCTCTGGGGCTGAGCTTCCCACTACTTGAATTCCAAAACTTGCCACTCACTTCTGAGGAACCAGAAGCAACCTCCTGGTTCAAATGTAGCTGCTCAGCATTTAACCCTTCATTTCCATGTGGGCTGCTCAACTGGAAACATAATCAACGCTGACATGTATTAGCTATGGATAGCAGTACGATGAAGTTCTAACTGGCCAGAGGAACACAGCCAAATTCTGGTTAATCTCTGGTGCAAGGCAAGCAAAACGTATGATGTTAGCAACAGTTTGAGACATGATCATGTCTACAAAACTATATCGAAGAAGCTGGCAGCACTGCGGATTGGCTGGATAACAAAACAACACAGGTAATACATCAAGCAGCTGAAGACAGAGTACCACAAAGTCAAGGATGCCAACAGCACCACTGAGAACTCTCCATATTCATGTCTCTTTTATGAGAAATACAATTGGTTACTTGGAACTGTAGCGAGCACTGAACCCACAGTGGTGCATAAGAGTCTCCTGAGCAGGGATGGCAACCTTATTAACACTCCCCTCCCCCCATCACAGGCACCACTGGAGGAGAGACAGCCACTAGATGAAGGGCAAGAAGTGACTGTGGAACTGAGGCCAGCAACCAAAGAGGTTATGCCACTAGAGCAGCTACCGCATATCCTGAGTCTGTACTTGGAGGACCTATTTGGGGATGGCCATGGGGTGCAACCTGCTGAGGAACCAGCATCAGAACAAGCACCAGAGCAGGAGCCAGATCCTGGTAAGTTTCTGCTGCCATATTTATTGTTATTAATATATGGATGGGAGGAATTTCTGGCTAATGAGCCTGTTAACTTATTTATACAAGACAGGATTTTTGTATGCTGCCATTCAGGGTTGAACTCCAGCCATTTGCCTAGTACTCCCCACCCCCTTCCAACAATGCCAGTGGGATTCAAAATGCAAGCTGCAAAAAGAAGAAGAAGAATTTAACAAGCATTTTTCCTAAAATCGTTACTAGTTAATCACTGATTTTTATCCTTATGGTTTGGGGCTCCACAATTCATAGCCTCATGTACCTATCCCATCTAATACAGAGTACCTTATAAACTGGCTGTGCACACACTGTTCCTGACTATTGTGTGGGATTTGTCCCCAATAGCAGTGGAAACAGCAGAATTCCAAAGCAAAATACTTGTCTTTATACCTACAAAAATGCTTGCTCAATGGGGAAAAAATGTGTATTTGGCGCTAAACTGAAAATAAACAGAATTTAAACACCTGGACAAATTGGGTGGAAAATGCTACCTCATCAGAATGGTAACTTTTCATGTCCACTTTGCACTGGGATAAATAACTATATAAGGTGCAGGGAAATGAAGAATCAGAACACTGGCTTTTTCTCATGTAGTTCCCTTGTGGTTGTATTCTTCACTGAGTGAGATTCCCTTTGGTGACTCATTGATCCAGATCAAGCCAAAGTTCTACATTTATTATTTCACTAGGTACTAACTATTCTGAATTAGCTAGCTTTGCTTCTTCCAACCCTGATTGATTTTTTGTTTGTTTCTTTTAACTAAGCCTTGATGCTTGGGGAAAAATGTTCTAATAAATTCACCATCATGCAACAACTGGTGTCTTTTAATAGTGAACTAACAGAGAAACATTCCAGTTTCCCAGTTCACGTCCCATTTTACCAACGTAACACATATCAACTCATTTCTTATACCAGTGATATAGACCACATAGGCAGAGTTCAAAAAAAGACACTGGTGGACCCAACTCTCATGTACACCACTCTGGCAGTGCATAGGGTATAAATATAAGTTAGATTTACAGTAAAGTAGAGCTGGTTGAAAAATGGATTTTTCAGTCCTGCAAAAATAATTGAGAATTCAAAAAACATTCCTCCTAATTCAGGATGGAAAAGGCAAAATTTTGAATTATTTTGTGAAAAAAAATCTGAAAAAAAATAGTTTGGGGACAATCAAAATGTTTCTCTTCAGTGAATTTGAAATGTTTCGTTGCAGTTTCAACCCTTTTTATTTATTTTATTATAAAATACCTTTTTGAAATGAAAAGTTGTTTTGAAATGAAAAATTGAAACTTCATTCCTAAAATGTCAAAAAGTCCATTTCAGCATTTTCAAAACTTTTTTTTCAATTTTTAAAAAAATATTTTTGCCAAAATTGATACAATTTTGTAAAAAATGTCAATTTTTACTACATGGCATTTTCTGGTGGAAAACTGTTTTGATGAAAATTTTCTGACCAGCTCTACTGTCAAGCCCCTTTACACTGTTGGAGTAGTGTAAAGGGGATAGCGTAAAGAAGAATTGCCCTCTCTCTCTCTTTCATTCTCTCTGTCACACACACACACTCTGTAAATAAGGATTATCTTGAGCACTGCTATTTTCTGCTCATGCTGGAGATGACCTGGCATAGATCAACTGGCTAATTGAAACATAAGCCTGTACAACTGAAGTAACCTGCTTCCATTGCGAAATGAGCAGTCATGCTCAATGGTATTATTTGCAATTACTGGATTACTCGGAATTAAGGACCTGTTTAAATGGCTATACAAATACAAATGTAGTGACCCTTGCATGTCAGAATTATTGGTAGAGATTCTAGGGTGCTTTAGGCAGAAACATTGTACAGGACTGATTACTGGCTTTGCCATGGACTTGGTCAAGCTACTTCCTCTTTCTGTGTGCCTCAGTTTCCCAACCTGCAATGTAAAAATTGGGTCTACCTTCATTTATTACTCTCTGTATAGTGCTTTGAGATCTTCAGATGAAAGATATTAAAGAAACTCAAAAAGGAGGAGAATCAAAAGGCAGTTAGGAGTCTAAATGCCACTGAAAGTCAATGGTAGCTGGGTGCCTAACTCCCATTGGTGCCTTTGAAAATACCTCCAGAACTATTAGTGCTGTATTCATCATTGGGCAGAGAGAGGGGTAATCTAGTAGTTTAAGAATAGGGCTGAGAATTAGGAAGTCTTGAGTTGTTTTATGTGGCTTATAATTAACAATTATTAATTTATATTTCAAAATGTAGTATAAATCAGTATGGGCTACTGTACTTTCCATGGCCCTCATTCAGCAAAGCACTTAAGCACATACTTGACTTTAAACACATGCTTAACTTCCATTGACTACAGCAGGAGAAGGGGAGAGGAAAGATTACTTTAAAAGTGAGGGGGAGAGGCAGGGAGGATCAGCTGGGAAGGTCGCAGTCATTACAGTATGATGGGTGGAACTGAATAAGGAGGGTGAGGTCTCAGGAAGGTACTAGTTTGGTATGACACCTGGGGCTGAGGAATGCAAACCAGAGCAAGGCTGCTACCTCAAACTGTGTCTCAACATGCTTGTTAATTATTAATTATTTATTAAGTATTATTTTTTGGTTTGTAATGCAGTAGGGCCTAGGAGCCACAGTCATGGCCCAGGACCACATTCTGCTAGGTTGTGTACAAACACAGAACAAAAAAATGGCCCCTGCCCCAAAGAGCTTACAATCTAAGAGACAATAGGTGGAGACAGACAGACAGGTAGGGAGCGCAAGATCTCTTTCCTACAGCTCTTCCTGCCTGCTGCATCACTTATTGCTAATGAAACCTGGCAACGACAATTTGTCTGTAAGAAGTTCTGGAGCACAGTAACTTGCACAATAGGCACCGACTCCATGGATGCTCCAGGGCTCAAGCACCCATCAAAAAAAATAGGGGATGCTCAGCACCCGCAGGACTGGATTAATCTTTTGTGGGCCCTGGGGGTGGAGAAGAGCACCCACCAGCAAAACCAAAATTCAGCACCTGTGACTTGCACGGTGAACCATGTCACACAGACAGGAGTTTAGCCCAGCTGTGGACCTGGTAGAAGCAAATGAGTTATTACAACTGCTCAGCCAGAGATCTACTGGCCCTGGAGTAGGGCTCTCCAATGTGGATCCAGCCTTGGGAAAGACACAGGAAAGAAAAAGCTAAAGGAGTCATGAATAGTGCATTGGCTCCTAGGTCACGTGACGGGACCACCCAGGGAGACGAGTGCTCTGATGAACCCACAGGACACATCTACAAACCAACAGATTCAATGGAGAGTCAGAAAGTACCCAGCATGAGTCTGTTGAGATATCAAGCTTGCTGGAGAGCCCAAGGACTGAGAATCATCCTGAGACTAACTCTGCAGGTTGAAAGAGACTCTGAGACTCGGCATGCAGATTAATAAAGAACTCTTTCCTATACCTAGGCCTACTTGCAGCAAAACTTATAGCTGATGGAGCAGTCATTACAGCAAAATTGCCATTAATGTTGCTGATTACAGAATGGAGCCCTAGATGCCTGTGTGTTAGTAGCTTTGAACTGCTGGCATCTCTTTTTGAATTTTCTTTTTATTAGCAAGGTGAAGAGGACTCTTCCAAAATCTCTTGAACCCTTCTGAATGGATTTGTTGCCTGGGGACACCATGGCCACGCTGTGTCCCCTCCTGCATTGACTGTACCCATTATGCTGTTTGAAATGGAAGGGGGTGAAGAAGACTGATTGTAAAGCACCAGGAAGGGCATTCCTTAGGTATTTCCATTTGGAAGGATGATTGCATGGGAGCCCCTGTATTCTCATCCCTTCTGCCTCCCCCTAGCTTTTCCAGAGGGGATCGGAAGAGCAAGGTCAGGGAAGCAGCTGTTTTAATTGAACCTGAAACAAATTGATTCTTTTCCTGGGTTTATAGCAGCCAATTGGAAGTGAAGTGCTCCTGAGCCCCTACAGCAGTAAGGTCCCAGAGGCAACTCCCTTGTCTCAGATGGTTTCCTAACTGCTCTTTCGCTGCTCATATCCTCTGCATGCATTAAGCAGTTTAATTTCATGCAAGATTAACGAGTGTATTATTATCACATGGAGTTTCTTTCCTCAGAGAGAAGAACACATTCGTTTATTTACTCGCCTTGAAGTGCTTCCCAGCAGATGAGGACTCCAACTAGTCTGGACAAGCCCTGATACCACTAAACACTGGATCACTGCCACACATGGGACTATCAAATATTCAGCCACTTGAGCATGACCTCTCTGCTGCCAGCAGGACAGATGCATTTAGGAGCACAGGGCTGATCCTGCAAAGTGCTGAGTGCCACTTGAAAAAATCAGCATGTTGTCAATTCCTGCTGGAGTCAATAGGAGCCAAGGACACTTATTTAGCACCTCACAAGGCACTGGGCACCTTTCAGGATCAGGCCCACAAAGTTTACCAGACTGGATCAACCAATGTTCATCCATTGCAGCATCCTGTTTCCATCGCTGTCCAAAGCCTGATGATTCTGAGTAAGGCAAAATGTCCCTAGTAATGTGTCTAGCAAGTTGTATGGCACTATAAATGGGTGGAAGGGATTCATTCCTGACCTCTGATTGGTTGATGCTCTGGAGAATGAGATTTGATTACAAACATCATAGGACCAAAGAAAGTCTCTTCAGAGTGCGTGTAAGTAACACGGTTCTATATACTTTGAAATTATACCTGAAGTGCATGGCATGAAAAATACTAGGAGCTCCTTGAATCAAAATACTGAGGCTTTATTGTGAGCTACACAACCACCAGCTTTATTGATCATGCCCACCCTGCCTGGGGGCCTACCCAGCACTGACCAAACTCTCAAAGTGCTGTTCCCCGCCGCAATGAGCACTCAGTATAAGACCTGGCTTGGATTGGGGGGGGGCTGGTTTTATAGATAGTTGGCCCAAAATCCTGGTTAGGATTGTGAATAGACTTCCCCAGAACATTACAGATACAACCTAACAGGATCGTATGTGGCATATGTTCTCACACAAGGAGCATGTGGCTCATGCAGCAGGAATCAAGCCTCATACGGTTCAGCTTGATAACCCATGCCCAGGCTGCAATGTGATGACTGGTTGAGACCCGAGAAGGGATGATGTGACACAGAGATTGAGAGGCAGAGAGAGTGACCTTGTTGTATCATATGCTTTGACTTTCCGAATTATTCCAGAACAGGGTCACCTCAGATGAAAGAAAATAGACTGCATGTGGCAGGCAAAATCTCAGGTTACTCTGCGCTCCTTACTTTCTCCCCACCCCAGCTCTCCGTTATTAATATGGTTCCTCTTCCCTGTCCCCACTCTCTTCCTGGTCCTCCTTATTTTAACCAGAGTGTTTGCCTGTAGCCATGCCACCTTGTGTGGGACTGTCAGTGCTCAGAGACTAAGCAGAATTGGGCCAGATCAGTATTTGGATGACACTGCATAAGGAGCGTTCAGGGGCTGCAGGGAATGGTGTTGGTGAATCAGCAGGTGGCACTCTCTCCTCTGAGCCAATGAACCTATGTGGTGTCAAGGGACACTTTGTCAGGCAGGCTTAGGTCGGACATACTCCCCAAGGTTCCGACCTCTTGTCATCATGAGGCAGGGCATGGCACTGTTTGTAAGAGTATAGGCTTATGTATAGTTATTATATATATTATATATGTTTGTGTGCTATAGAGGTGTTAGCCTCAGTGCCCTGAGCAAATGCTTTCTAAGGAGTTTGCATTCCACAGCTTCATCTGGATACACTTCCTCTCCTGAAGCTCTTACCTCATGGTGCTGAGTGCTATCAAGCAACCGCTGCCTTCCTAGCTATGGGTGGGAGAGTCACCCTGAGATGCCCTCTCACCGAGGTATCATGAGATCTACTTAATGGGTTTTATCGACTGCCACCTCTATTCCTTGTCCAGCTTCAACTGCATCCTCAGCTCCTTTACCCTTTAGTTCATCCAAGTCCCACATCCTCTTCCTCAGTGACTTCATCCCACTCCTCTGCTGCCCTTCCCTGACCTCCTCATTTGTCCTCAGCTCTAGATTGATGGCACCACTCACTTCTCTGGTCTTTCTCGCTCTCCCATGCTTTCACAGAGCTCTCTCTCTCACAGAGCTCCCTTCCTGTGATCACCACCTCACTTCGTTTACCAAATTCACTCCCACCTGCTTGGTGCGAGCCCACAATGCTTCTCGTCCCTCCTACCAATTTATATTCCTAACAGAGCTCCCTCTGTAACATCCTTCCACTTCTTTGCTTCCACTTTCAACACCAGACTCTTTTTCTGGCCTTGCCTCCTCTCCCTGGTTGCTCCATTCTGGCCATCCCACCAATCTCTAGCCCTGTCTTATCACTCTGCTTCCTCTGCTCCTGTTCCTGAAATGCTGAGACTCTCTGGAGAAAATCCAGGCACCATTTCAACTTCCACCACCCCCAGCTCATTCTCTTCATCTATCTTCTGTGCTATGCAGCTCATCTTCTCCCCCAAATTGATTCCTGTGCCTACAGTTCTAGACATCTCTTCCCCACCTTTGACTCTCTCAGCAAATCCTTCTCTCCCCAAAAAGAAAAGGAGTACTTGTGGCACCTTAGAGACTAACAAATTTATTTGAGCATAAGCTTTCATGAGCTACAGCCAGTCTGAAACTGCCTCCATAATCTTTCTCATTTTGCCTCTGATCCCCTGCCATTGGCTTCCTTTCCCCACTGACACTGCCCTTCCCAAGGTCGCTCACCAACCACCAGCTCTGGATATAGCCTCTTTTCCAGTCTCATTCTCCTTGTTTTTTCCCTCATCTTTGACACAGCTGATTTCCCCTTGGTCAGCTCTTGACATCAGTACTACAGCCTGCCTGAATTCCAGTACCCTCTCCTCCAGTCCCACCGCAATGATGGTGTGTGGAAACCATCTCCCTCACCCATTATATCTCTCTCTTTGATCCCCTTTGCTAGCTCCCTCTCACAGCCTACAGCAAGTTCAAGCTCCTGATCCTCGCCACCTTCAGGGTTCTATACCACTGTGCTGTGACCTACATCTCAATTCCCTACCCCTGCTAATCTCCTGCCTGCTCTACCCTCATCTCTCACCTAACCATCCCCTTTGCATTCCTGTCCCTCTCCCTTCTCTGTGCCTTCTTCCACACTGCCTTTTTCAGCTGGAATTCCTTCCCACTCATGGGCTCTGATCTCCCACAGACAGTCACTTATCTCCTGTGGCAGGAGAACATGGCTCCTGGTGTTGCAGCATCCTTCCTTTCCCTCCTTCAAGTCTCCCCTCTGAACATATTTCTTCCATGAAGCCTGTTAATGTCAATCCACTACCCAGGGAGTTATGTTATGTATCTGTATTAAAAAATCCGACTGCCTTGCTATGCAATGAGTCTGCCTTCTGCTCAGCCAGACCTTTCTGTATCTGCATGGTTATCTGTTGCTTTTCTATTCAGTGGTAAGATCTTCCATCTTACTCAGGAGCTGAGTACCTCCACTCAACAGAAATGATAAGCAATTGGAGTTCAGAAAACGCTTTGAGATCTTCAGGAGGAGAAAAGGTGCTTAGATACTACAGTGATGGGCACTATGGAAAAACCTATGACAGACGGATCAAAGTATTATTGTTTTTGATTACTCTGTCTCATTGTTTCCTCCTACCTTCTCTTATTCACTCACTCTCTCCATTATTTATTACTCTTTCTTCATTCTCACCTCTCCTCTTTTTCCAATGTATTTCTAATTAATCTGTCTCCGATTTTCTTCCCTCCGATGTCAGTCTGTCTTTCCCGTCTCCTCCCCACCACCCACAGCCCCCATCCTCTTCTCCAACTCATCTGCATCCCATCTTCCACTCTCTGTTCTTTATGTATGAGCTAATTTCCGCTATTCCTTCACATGGGCTAAACGATCCACTCTGTTGTCCTCCAACAAATAAGCTGACAGGGTAATGAATGGCTTTGGATGGTAATTAGTGATGGAGTTGCTAATAATGAAATTCATTTACATTTTAAGCACTGCACACAGAGAGAGAGGAAGTAGGACCCTGTCATTAACACTCCCTGACATCCCTTGCCTTGGGGAAAGCTCCCTACCAATCAATTTTAGTGATGCGTAAACTGTTTAACATGATTGCACCTCATCTTCCCCATTTAGGAGGCTGTAATAAGCAGAGTTTGTTAAGCGGCAATTAGACAATAAATGCTGCCTTGGATTTAAATACCCAATCAGTGCAGCACTGTGGAGGCAGGCTCCATAGAAACACGTAGAGATTTCAGGATGCATCCAACCACTGGAGAAGAGGTGCAGAATTCTGCACTGGACCATTAAGCCCTTGACTGGCTGCTTTGCTTAGCATCATGTCAGGCATTAGCAGGCATAAATATTAATATGGAGACAAATGCTGAGCACCCACAGCTGCCATTGATTTCAAAAGTGGGGAGTCAGCATACAGCATCTCTTGGGATCTGGTCCATATGGCATGGACTGAATTGGGATATATAGCTATAGCCCTATGCCACTGTGAGACATTGTGCATGATGCCATTCAGAACTCAGGGAGAACATGCATGCTACGCCACCTTTGGAGAAGGGGTTACATCCACTCCCCTCTGCACTCAGCCAGCTCCACTGGCCGATTCAGAAGGGTTGGGATTATTATTTGTATTGGTCCAGCCCTCACCCCAAGCACCATGAATTGCCATTGTTCCAAACTCAAGTGCAGAAACAGTGGGATGGGTAGAGAGAGATAATCTGGTCCCGATACATATGTGGGGCCAGATTCTCAGCTGGGGTAAATGAGTGGAGCCCCCTTGACTTCAGCACATATAAACCCATGAGAAAATCTCTACAGCAGGCAGTCTCTCTCTGCTCCTGATCCTGTATCAACCAGGGCACAGCTTGATTCTCAAGACTTTTGAGAGATGCATGGCATTGTGCTGAAGCTATATGCATTTCTGGAGCTGTTTATTGTCTTATCAAGATTTGTCATCTTCTGTGCCCGCCATAAAGTTTACGTATTGAGTTGATGAGAGCTGCCTCTGCCTTCCTGGCCCTTTATTCTGTGTCAATACATTCCATGAACAGTTGCCAAATTCCTTCCCATTTGTTTTCCTAGGCTTTTAGCCTGAAGATGCATCTTTTTAAAAGAAGCAATTTGTGTGAGAAGCTTAATTCATCCCAGCCTGACTGAGAAAGGAGCAGAGCTGCTTTATGCTTTACTTGAGAATTTCACAAACATTCATCAGCGATAAGGGAGAAAAACAACATTGTTTTTCATCATACGAATGAGGAATTCATGTTTTAAAAGTAGCTACTGTGCAGGATCACTACAGCGTGGCACTCGACAGGGACATAGGAGATCTGGTTCCATTCCCAGCTCTGCTCCATACTGCCTGCATGACCTTGGCTAAGTCAGTTAGTCTCTCTGTGCTTCAGTTCCCCACCTGTACAATGGGGACAATTTGTCCTCTGTCTGTATTGCTTACTTAGACTGAGATGCAGATTCTGTCCCTTACTGGGTGTATATGCAACCCATAGTACAATGGGGCTCTGATCTCTGCTGGAGTGCCTAGGTGCTACCTTTATACAAATCACATCATTAAGGGCAAATCTTTAAGACAGTGGGACTAGCCCAATTCTACTCAGCAGGATGGAGCAGAATTTGGATCCACTCCCCTTGCAAGGTGAGGAACCCAACAGGAGGACTCACTGGGCAGGAGAGAACAGGATAGAATGTGGGGCATCTACAACTGTACAGATCCACCAGCCTTCCTTTAGCTAGCACATGTCATCTGTAGATCTCAAAGCCATTTACTAGGTATTATTAACTCCATTTTACAGATGGGGAATTAGAGAGACAGAGAACTAGCCACAGTCCTACAACAGATCAGTCAGAAAGGGAACTACAGCTCTCTGATTCCCACACTAGTGCACTGACTCCAGATCACACAGCCTCACTGGGAAGGTACCCCTCACTTCTCCCACCTCTGTGGAGAGCAGCCAACAAGCAATTCTGTTCCCACTCCACACTCTTGTGGGGAAAGATTCCCTCCCCCTGCAGCACTGTGAGAAGCCTATGTCCTCAGGCACAGGTTCCAGGTTTTGGCCATAATATTTTAACAGGTCAAAGACTCAACTGCAAGAATCTTATTTGAAGGACGCTGTCAGTCCAGGTTTCCCAGACACTCACTGAATGTGGACTGGTCTTTGGGGTGGATTGGATCTGAACACCACTTGTAACTGCACAACTGGGTTTCATCCAGGCTCCTGCTGACATGAGATCAGGTAGATTTTTAGTTCAGATGAAAATAATCCATGGGTCTCGAGAGGCAGAGCAGACTCAAGTGAAAGTCAATACTCAGGAAGTCTTTTCATCTCACATTCTGCATCTCAGCTCTCCTATGCAATGGAGAGAACCGCACATGCATTAGGGACTAGTCCATAGGGGGAAGTGAATTTAGTGTGAGGAAAGGTGCCGGTTTTGGAGGCTGAAGTCTCTCTTTAGCCATAGCAATGGTACAGCACAGGCAGCATCAGTGAAAGCTTCTGCATAGACCTGGAGAGACTGAAAGAGGATCTGAGGGGAATCCAGTCCCCATTGCCGATTCAGATCTTGGAGTTCCTAACACAAGGTCTCATTCATTTCCATAGATGTGCCCACAGTATTTGCATGCACCTCCATGTGCCCATGCAGCAAAGCAATTAGTCACCCAGTGTGCATGCAAAATCTACATCTGGGATTTTCAAAAAAACCTAAGGGAGTTAGGCTCGTAATTCCCACTGAAATTCCATAGAAGTTTGGAACTGAACTCGCATGGCTTCTTTGCAAATCCATGGCTAAGTGTTTGCAAAGATTGCTGGGCTAGGTAAGGAAACCAGCTGAATATTTGTCCCTTAGCATTAGATCTGTGCTGGGGGCACCTGTCCGTGAGATTTTGCACACAGACCGCTAAGAGCTGACATCAACTGGTGTAAGCGATAAGGGAATCTCCTCCTACCTTCTATGCAGTCAGTGCCACTTGGTGGTTTAGGATGGTCCTTTACTGAGCCCTGGCATTGGGCTGGATTTCCTAATAGCAAATGAACTGGTGCTGCACATGTATTTGACTAGGAAATGACCCAATGGCTTTGCCATGGGACACACTCATGCCATGCGGCCTCCATCACTGGGGCGGTTAATCACAGCATAGAGGTGAGCCTGCCTGCCCTTGACAGAGCACAGTGAGACAGCTGGGGAAGTCCTGAGGCATAGCTGGTTAGCTAAGCACCTGGCTGCACAGACAGGGTAATTATTTGCTTAATTGGGTGCCCAGGCCCACTTGTGCTGCTTGCAAAGGGAGATCATTGTGATTTATTTGAGAGCTCATTTACATC
The DNA here is from genome assembly GCF_009764565.3 of Dermochelys coriacea. Lineage (NCBI taxonomy): Eukaryota > Metazoa > Chordata > Testudines > Dermochelyidae > Dermochelys > Dermochelys coriacea. The sequence goes on along the minus strand of NC_050077.1, from coordinate 47,640,317 downwards.
TTGTTTCTTGTTTGGCTCCAATGAGAGCTCAGCCCCCCCACTGGATCAGGCCCTCACTCTGCATGTAGGGTGCCATGGCAAGGGTGGCATTGGTATTCGTGGGCCCTGTTGCTTGCGGAGACAATCGGAACCCTTAATGCACATGATCCCAAATAACTGCCTGCCTCATTCCTGGCAGACCTTCCAGGAGCCTTCTCACATCCCCTGGGAGTCAGCAGGGGATCACCAGCTGGATCTTGACTCCTCTCTGTTGTGAAGTGTTGGGAAAGGAGCCAATGGGCCAGGGAGCTTGCTGCTCTCCTCCCCCATGTCTGGGCAGAGTAGCTAGCAGTCCATGGGGGCTCTTTCCTCCTCTCTCCTGAGGACCCGTGTGTCTGAGCCCTCCCAGCCAGAGGCTTTCCCTCTCTCCTCTAAAGGACAGGGAAGATTCACCCTGGGGATCTTCCCTCCCCTTCCACACCACATGGTCAGGAGGAGGGGAGTAGCCTGATGACTCCCAGGCAGATCTGGGCTCCTCTGTCACCATCAGCAAAGGCTGGAGCTCCGTTTTCTCTTGCATTTAGTACAAGGGTAGAGGGAAGTAGGCAAAAGCCACCTTTGTGCTCTCCATAGTGCCAGGGCAGGCTGGGTAGTCCCCCCATCCCTCAGATGTAAGTCAGAGCAACCTTAGAATTGCTCTAATTTATGCCTGCCTAGTGCTGGGGCTGGGAATACTCTGGCCATTCCGCCTGCCCAGCGCTCGGGCTGGGGGCGCTCTGGCTACGCCACCAGCCCAGTGCTGAGGCTGGGGCTGGCAGCTTTGTTGGGGGTTCCGGCCGGCCAGGGGTCAGGCCAGGCGACGCGGACTGGGGTGGCTGAGGCATGTTGGCTGGGGGGTTGGGCCAGGCGGCGGAGCCCAGGGAGGCTGGGGCCACGCTGTCTGGTGCTCCGGGGCCAGGAGGGACTGGGGATGCTAGCCTGGGGCAGGGGCCAGTGGCCACAGTGGGGGCTGGGCTCCCTTGGGCACGGAAGGGGTGGGGACTCGCCAAACCAGGGGTTCACCCACCACCCATGCATGTGGGTGCCAGTGGGCGCAGCAATGTTAATTCTGCTTGCAGAGCACTGGGAGCCTCAGACCACCTCGCACTGGATATTTATCCTTGCCTTCCCAGCGAGGTTGCTTTTCCTCCTTCCTGATGTCTCTCTTATTGTGTTCGTTCACTCCGTCTTTTAGGCAGCGGAATGAGGACATCACCAAATGGCAGGCTCTCCATCCCTCATCACTACTCGCTGGGAAAGCATTACTGTCAATGCACAGAGGGGCCGTTCCCTCCTCGGAAGAGATCGAGGGTAATATGGTCCTCGTGCTCATTTATTGCAGGGCTCGTACACACTGCCCCACTGCTGGACTCAGACACTGACCTAGGCAGCCCACTCACCTGATCTCACTTCCTATTAAGAGACCCTAGGCAGGGATGGGCCAACACATCTCCTGGAGTGAGCAGAGAATTCAGTCCCTGTGTTTGTGCACCATGCTGCTCTGATTCGCCAGTGGGACATTTATCCTAACCCATCTCCTCCTAGAGGGGCATGGCTGGAACTCCATGTTCAGTCAATCCGGAGTTCATTTGGCTGCAGCATTGAACCAGCAGGACTCCAGGGCACTATGGGCATTCACCTACTGCTCTAACTCTGTACCGTCGGTACCCCATCCCTCTAGCCCCTTTCAGACTCCCCTCAATGGCAGGAGAACTGTTTCCATGTTTGCTCGTTTTCTCTCCACATTGCTTCAGTCAGGGCCCAGCTCAGCCCTAGCATTCGTCCTCAGGTTTCTAAGAAAGGAGCAATTGAGACTAGGAGGTCTGGGCTGAGTTGTCCCCAAATACTCTGCTCCGGCAGCTGAAGAGGGAGATTGAATCATGCTAAAAGCCTTATATCCTACATGGGGATGAAATGTCCTATGCTGATCTGGGGGCAGGGTCTCCCTGAACATCTCACAGCAGATTCCCCATTGACCTGGGGTCAGGGATTGAGGGACAGGGCTCCTTGCACCCCTCACATGAGACTCCCTGTGACAAACTGGAAATTTCCTGTAATATTTTTTTGAATCCTAGTTGTACCTCAGTTTCCCCATATGCTGCATTGTTACCCTCTGGGTGCAAAAGAACTGTTTGCTCTCAGGGCACAGTAAAAGGCATAGGTATGAATGCCACCTGGTTGTCTGAGTCAGGATGGGTCATTCAAAAGGACTGGCTGAGAGCGAGCTCATTTCAATGGAGAATCTGAGAAGACAATGGAAAACTCAGTCATCAGGACATTTTAAGGAAGGGCCACTGAGATCTGTGCCCCTTGTGGGGATGCACAGTGTGAGAGCTGATCCAGCCAGGCAGGGAGAGGCATGAGCAGCAGCAGCTGCCTGTACTTTGCTGACATTTGCAGTTAGCAGTTAATGTCCTTGAGCTGGAGAAATCGCCCATGAGAAGGGGCCAGTTTCTCTTTAAGGGGGCAGGACTCCAGAAGCATCATGAAGAGAGAGAATACCTTTCCCTCTCATTCCCCACAGCTGCTCCTGGACTGGGGAAAAGTCAGACTCTCTTTTTGCTACAGACTGAGGGAAGTGCAGCTGGGGGATGAAGCAGAGGGCTCCGGGCTGGGCTGGGAGGCTGATCAGGAGTGTGGGGAGAGGGAGGAGGAGAGCGGGGGTGCGGAGGAGGAGGAGGATCTGCTAATTACACAAAACAGCTCTGGGGGCTGCTGAAGTCCAGAATGAAGCAAAGAGCAGCAGAAGCGAGTGCTGCAGTGGGAGCAGAGGAGGCACCGGCAGGAATTCCCACCCGGGGAGAATTCTGCAGCTCTATCCCTTCTGGGGACTGATTCTCCGGCACAACCAGGAGGGGACTATCCGGGCTGGACAGAAAGTCCTTCACCTGGGGAGGGAGAGCGCTGAGTAGCCAGTCGGAAGAGGCAGAATCATGGAAGAGCAGCACTAAATTGGTCCCCTTTCTCTGCTGACCTGGACCAAAGGGAGTTTGTAGCCAAGGATAGTCTCTGGGATGGATGCTGGTGTTTAGACATCTGATCTGACTCATTTTCCCTCCAGGAAGGGCAAGCGATGACTGCCAAAGGGGTGGAATCCACACCTATGGCCCCCGTAGCCCAGTCCAGGATGGAGAACTTCAGGAAGGTCAAGACGTCAGAGCAGGATAGCCCACTGCCCTTCCCTGACCTGCCCCCTGGCGTGGTGGAGATGAAAGTGAAGGAGGGCAGCAAGATCAGGAATTTGATGGGCTTTGCCATGGCCAGGATGGAGCTGAAGGGCACCCGGCAGATAGTCTTCAGTGGCTGTGGTCGGGCAGTCACCAAGACCATCACCTGTGTGGAGATCATGAAGAGGAAGCTGGGGGGTCTCCACCAGGTCACCAAGGTGCGTTACAAGACCCTGCTGGAGGTCTGGGAGAACAAAGACCCCCAGCCTGATGGCCAAGTGGAGAACCTCACTGTCCACAAGAATGTGCCCTCCATCTGTATCCTATTGTCCAAGGACCCCCTGGACCCCAATGAGATGGGCTACCAATCTCCGGAGCCCAGGGATGGGCTGTGGGCTGAAGAGGGGGGAATAGAGGAAGATAGACTCAGTTCACCCCCACAAGGGGTGAAGAGACCTCTGGCTTTTCCGCACGGGGAGCTGGCTGACAAGAAAATGCAGGTACAGGTACCAGAGAGTCAAAAGGGCTTGGGGACAATGGACTACATGCTGGACTATCATCACTGACTCACTCCCACCCCCCAGAGAAATAACCTAAGCCATATGTAGTGTACATAGAAAGGAGATTATATATTGAAGACACTCTAAATTTTTAGATGCTTTGTAATCAATAAAGGGACGATGAAGCCAGTGCCTCGCTTGGTCTTGAGTCCTGGTGATCTCGCGTGTTGCGTAGCTTTCCCCACAAAGACTCTGATTCGTAGACGCTGCTGCTCCCTTTCACTTCCCCAGCCCCCCACCCTCTGTTGCTCTTAAGGCTGGGGGCAGTGATCAGCTCTGTTCTCAAGCTGCAGGGAGCTGGCTAATTAGAAGGAACGTGACGAGAGACATCAATCCAGTGGTGGAAGCAGTAATGCACCAGGAGCAGCTCATTTGCATGTGGAAGCATGGGGGTGGTTGTCATATAATTGGGTGGGTACAAGGCTTTGCATACAGTCATGGGTGCCATGGGTAAAGAACAGGTTTCCTGCCCAGAGAAACTTGCAAACTGAAAGCACAAGAGGGCAGGTTCTGACAGAATATGCTCTAGGGTGTGGCACTGTGTGACCACTGAGGCTGGAAAGGGTTAAAGCCCAATGATCATATTAGCTGATGCTGATGTGTGAGGAGGATCCTGCTGGGGCTGCTGACCTCAGGCTGTGTGTGTGTATTCATCTGCATATCCATTTCCTTATCCCTCTCCAGGGCAATGGAAATATAATAATTTTAATCTAATATCCCTACAGGCCATAAAGGTGCAATTTGATCTGGGGGAGTTCTGAGGCTCTAACTGACTGTCACTAGCACAGCGCGCAATCTCCCGCAAAGGCTTCTCCATTTCAATAATTGCTAATTCAAATTGGGTATGTAATGCTCAAGATCCAGGAAAATCCACACTGCCAAAACTTTTTTTCTCTCACCTAGGCTGGGAGCTCCTGATGCTGAACCTGTGCTTTTGTGGGTGCAAAAATTTTGAGAGGTTTTTAAACTGTTCCTCAACCTCTTTCCCTCCACCTCCCCAGCCCAGCCCCTCCACACTAACTAATACCCTCTTGCTGGAAAGGATGCAGTCTCCCCAGCCCGGAGAGTTCCTGCCTCTGCTAAAGTGTTCTGCTTCTTTCTCCTACCGTGTGTGTAAGTGAGCAACTCTCTCTTCCCTTGACACTGAGATGGTGTTTATCAGCCACTGTTCATAACATAAGGCCCACTCTGTTCCTTCAGTGAATGTTTGTATTTTTGTCAGGAGTACAGAGGATGGAGGTAGGGAAGAATTAATTGATTCTGAGTGTGATTGCTTATATCTATAAGTGTTCGGCTGCTGTGGAACGCAGCTGTTTCTTCTTTAGCTACAGGGAGTGTCTCAATCCATAGACAAGAACTCCAGGCTTGGGGAGCTCATGTGTCTCAGATGATTGAGAATGTGTGTCTAACAGACCCATTGCTCTTGTCAGCGGGACAAAGAAAACCCTTAGGAAAGGAAAATGGTGTAACTGGTCTGTTTCTAACCACAAGTGGAATGACTTGTTTGAGTCTCAGTGCCCTAACTAATTGGTGACAAAGCTCACAACTGAGATGTGCAGGTTGTCCCAGGTGGTGGCCCAGACAGGAAACTGAAATTGCGGGGATTTAACATGAAGACCAGACTCTTCCCCCACTCGAGCTGAGCCGGGAGTTCCTCCATCATAGGCATTTCTGAAGCATTGTGGCTAAAGACCTGCAATGAATAAACATGTAACTCGGATCTTCCCTGACCCTGGGAAGTAAACAGTAGTTGAGGGCATTTGGTACCTTGCAAGATTGGTCCCTAACATCTGGAGATGTGGGCCTTCTATATCCAGGGTGGAGTCCATTGGCAGAGCATTGTGACTCCTAACATTGGGCAGATCTAGAGACTGAACAGCTCCCAACCTGGGGAAGGTGAGGAGCAGTGTGAGGAAACCCCAGGAAAACATGGATGTGGACTCAGTTCCTGTCCTGGGAGGGAATGTTCTTCAGAGTCCAGCGTGGGGGGCTTTGTAGGTGGGACTATGTGGAGGTTCTGCACCTAATGCTACAGGAAAGAATCAAACAATCTGGAGTGGGTGTTGTAGGGAATACAAAAGCTGTTAGTCACGACTCCTCTATGCACAATGTCTGGGGGTTGTCAGATCCACCATGAAACGCCTGAGACATCAGGAAAGATGGTTTGCTTGAAGCTTGTTGAAGTAACACCTTCATTATTGGAGCTGCTTCAATTACAGACGGAGAGGAGCTGTCAGGGTTATTAATGGAGGGCTCAGCAACTCATGGCTCTGTGATTCATTTTGAATAAAACACACAAACAAGCAGATGGGTTGTTTTCTCCTCTCACCATTTATTGAGTACCAAGCTCTCCATTTTCCATAAGCTGTAAGCCACAGGGCATTGATGCATCTGAAACCACTGTGTCTTCTTCCTCTCTAGTGTGTATTTTTCAGTAATTGTTTTATTTTGTGCTCTATGGTTTTGGACTCTGCTCTGAAGTAGCTGAAGCCAGGCTATCCTCTGCATTCCATTCTTGGGAACCTCAAACAAAAGCTAGTATACAAGAGCTACGTATTATCATGGTTTTTACCTTGGTGAAGATCTTTCAGCTTTTCAAGAAAAGTACTGATTCTACCTTGAGCAAAAAGGAAAGGAAGATGGCTTAAGTAATACAGGGCTGATCTGAAGGTCTATGGTTCAAAGCCTCCCACTGATCCAATGTGGGTGAATGCTATGGTTGTATGTGATGGAATTGTGGTCAAGCCAAGCAGTGTGATGTAATGGCTGGGGCCCTAGCCTAAGGCTCTGGAGACTGGGTGCTGTTCCTGGCTCTGCCACTGACCTGTGTGACCTTGGCAAGTCACTTCCCCTGTCTGTGCCACATTTTCCCCTCCTACCCTTTGTCTATCTCTTGCTATGCGTTTGTATGGCACCTACTGCAATGGAGCTTTGGGCAGGGCCTCTAGTACAGCAATACCAATGTTTATAAAGGGTCTGATTCTGCTCTCAGTGTTTTTTACACTTTTCCAGAGGAGCTATTTACACCAGTGTGAGAGGAAAACCGAGCCGATGAGAGTCTCTCATCAAAATCCTGGTCCAAGTTCTCTGCTGTTGTTAATGGTTGCAGCTCCCCTGACTTCAATGGAGTTTTACCCATTTATACCAGCAGAGAACTTTGCCCTTTGTTCTTATTCATACTAACTACCCTGGAGCTGATTCTGCTCTTGCACTGACTTTACACCTGTGTAATTCTATTGCCTGCCATGGCCTCACTCCTGATTTACACTGTTATAAATGAAAGCAGCACTGGGCCCATTATTGTCATAAACACAAATAATTCCTGACAGCAGTATGGCTCAGCCTCCAAACTGGGGGGAAATGATCCTACAGCCTGGAAAACTGAGGAGAGCTCTCTGGTTCTGTCTTAGATAGGTGAGCAAGCACATCTAACCCATCTATCTGTCCAGCCATCATCACTGCGACATCTTAGCTTGTTAGAGAGTTAGTAAATCCACTGGGTGATTCAGTCCTGTCCCTTTCATGTCTTAAATTTAACATGTAAAAGAAACAAAGATTGGGCTTCTGTCTTTTTGATTAGAAGTTCTGAAAGATTTTTCAAAAACATAATAATATGTTTTTACTTTAGAAAATCAGGTCTTATCTACCTTGGAAGTTTCTGAAGAATTAGTGAAACTATGCCATCACAGGAGACTGAACAATTGGGATGGGGAGGGATTTTTCATCAGACTGTTCTGTTTTATTAATCTAATTTCAATGCTCAATGAACACTTTGGAGAAAGTATATCTTTGTTAAAACTCTTCAACTAAGCGAGTGGCTCTCAGCCTTTCCAGATTACTGTTCCCCTTTCAGGAGTCTGATCTGTCTTGCGTACTCCCAAGTTTCATCTCACTTAAAAACTACTTGCTTACAAAATCAGACATAAAAATACAAAGGTATCATAGCACATTATCACTGAAAAAGTGCTTACTTTCTCATTTTTACCATATAATTATAAAATAAATCAACTGGAATATAAATGTACTTACATTTCAGTGTATAATATGTAGAGCAGTATAAACAAGTCATCGTCTGCATGAAATTTTAGTTTGTACTGACTTCACTAGTGCTTTTTATGTAGCCTATTGTAAAACTAGGCAAATATCTAGATGAGTTGATGGACCCCCGGAAGACCCTGCTTACCCCAAGAGGTACATGTACCCCTGGTTGAGAACCACTAAGCTAAGAGGCTGAGTGCCTGTAAGTACATGTGACTCTCCCAAGAAGTCCTCCCACAAAACCAGGGAAGAGGGGGCTTGACATTCCTGATATTTCTGAGGTGGAAAAAAAAGGAAATTTAAAAAAAAAACTAATTTTTTTGTGGTCATCTTTATCCATCATACTACTGTGACAGTCTCAAAGTAGGAATGGGGGAGCTTGAAAATAGAGGAGAGTCTTTCCTGTTGAGGGGGCTTGATCTCCCAGTTTGGGTTGAAGAGGTTTTTCATGGAGGGAGAGTGACCTCAGGTGTTTCTGTCTAGGAAGCTCAGCCCTTAAAGGCACAATCCCCAATACCAAAGATTTCTCTCCCCTCACTGGTCCTGCTGTCTCTGGGGTATGGGGTGAGATGGCCACTACCAGCCACACCACACAGTCTCTGCTCCAGCAGTGCCAGACAGTCCAAGGTGCTTCCCACATGTCTTGGTCCAAGTCTGCACTAGAGACAATTTGCCCATATAGCTATTTGGCAGAATCATCTAGTGTAGATGCAATGTATACTGGCAAAAAATGCTTTTGCCGGCATAGCTTATTCTGGTTTGGCAAGCGAAACAAGCAATAGTGGCAAAAGCACTTTTTAGCAGGTATAACTGCATCTATACTAGGGCTTTTGCAAGTATTGAAATGTCATTTAAAAAAACCCCACCCCTAACCAATGCGATTATACCAGCAAAAGGTTCCAGTGTAGACCTGGCCTTGCTTGGCTCTGTGTTCTGTATGCACTTGTGGGTATGCGCTGTAGTACATTTCCATGTGTTGTCTGGCTGTGTTGTGAATTCCATTGGCGCAAGTTACACCAAAAGTTACAAGTGGCTAGTTCACTTTTGGTATGGAAAAGTGTGTGTGGCTTTCCCAACAGGAGGTGTGGCCAGGGCTACATCCTGAACTCGACATGTTCCCTGTATTTGCATAGGACAGATATACATTTCTCCTTCTGCCCCTCTTTGTATTTAATTCTGCTGCTAATGAGAGGTTATTGCGCTTCGGGGGACAATGTATTTGCTGAATGGGCTGATGCCAAATTGAAATAGCTCATTCTAGTGATATGCATGTCATATTGATAATATATATTGACTTATTTCTAATCCGGATCAAGACCCCGTTGTGCTAGACACTGTTCAACACATAAGAAGAAACAGCCTCTGCCCCATGGAGCTTACAATCTGTTGGCAGTACAGTCCTGCTAGAACCTCTCCGCATGAGGTCGTAAGCTCTTTGGTGTTCAGGTTAACATTATTGAATGGAGGAGCTCTGGTTTCCAGCTGATTGACTTTGAATGGCCTAGGTGCTTGTGATGGAGACAAATCTTGTTAGCTTAACTCTGCAGAAGACGTTACTGGTTGTACGAAACAATCCGCTGTTTTCCAACTTCAGCATTTGTGAGACCGCTGTTCTGGAGCTAATAGGTATGCGTGGCAACAGCCGGATTGAGATGGGAAGCACTAATAGATAAAGCATGCAGCGCTCTTTCTCTCCACGTAGGGCTTGATTTTCAGAGGGGCCAAATATCCTCAGCACCCAGGGACTTCAATTTGAGATGTGGCTGCTCAGCACTTCCAAGTATCAGGCCCCGACTGTACAGAGTGTACAGCACTCGCTCTTCTTATCCCCTTCAGACTGACCTTTCTCACAAGTTATCCTCTCTGCCGGGATTCAGCACCACAGTCCCACCCTCATATTGCCTGTGTGAATGTTCCTGTTGAAACACCTGCTGGCTCCCATGCCTGCTCCCTTGACATAGCAAGAGGGATCTCCTGTTTGACATGATTGCTGTGTTATAGGCAAACAGCTGCATGCTGAGTCTCCAGGAGTCATAAATGAGGCTGCTTTTACTACATTTGAATAAACGTCGCCTTTTCCTTCTATGAAACATCTGCCTTGCCCTATTGGAAATTCTTAGTGGGATGACAGGATGCAATTTACTCTTTTCTAGCTTTGTTCCTCTTTTGCCTTGCTCACATTTTTATTGTAAAGGGAAAATCTGGTCTCGAGTATTTTAAATGTTGAGCGTTTCCCTTTGGGGTTCACAATTTTTCATTCCTGTGTCTGTGTGTTTGTTTTGTGACTTTGTAATGTGGGGTTTGTATGTGGAGTGTTTGTGTTTGCTTAATGTTTTTTAAACGGCATCTGTGTGTATCATGAGGTATCTCTTACCAGCAGGCAGCCAAAACTTAGGGCATTTCTAAGCAACCCATGGTGCCCTCTGCTCCAGTACCTGACTCTTGTCTCTGCCAGGCAATAATGAATGTAAATAATCCCTAACAGGCAATACCTCTCTGCAAGACACATAGCACATGGGCATCAGGACATTTGCTCATACCTATTCAGGGGCAGCTATTTCCTTTGGAACTTTCAGGACCAGATCCTCAGGTGGTGTAAATCAGCATAGCCCCAATGACTTCAGCAGAGCAGCGCTGATTTACATCAGCTGAGGATCTAGCCCTGAGTGTGTTGATCAGTATGAGGTAAATACCATCTCAGCATCCCCTTGAATAAGGCAGGACGGTCTTGTGATTAAGGCCCTGGACGCAGGAGATGTGGTTCAGTTCCTGACTCAGCCACAAATTTTCCTGGGTGACTTCACGCAAGTCACTGATCCTCCCTCCCTCACAGGTCGTTGGCTAACTCTAAAGAAGATAGCGCTACTGCAACTTTAAATTAGATTGTCATCAGAGAGCAACATACCTCTTTCCATTCTTCCCTTCTCCAAGCCTGGGTTCCAATCACACTATACTTTGAGGGGGATCCAGACTCTACCAAGGAGGAGCACATGGATAATTATTCCATTTAACAAATGGGAAACTGAGGCACAAAGATATGCAGTGATGTGGCCAAGGCAATACATTGAATTAGTGCATAGGCAGGATTAGAACTCAGGAGTTCCTAATGCCCAGGCTTGTATGCATGCTGCCTCTTTGGAGAGCTGCTGGACGTGTTGTTATGCAGCCCAAGAAGCTCCTCACTAACATCAGAACAAATCAAACTGTCACTTGTTCTGTATTACTGAGCTGCTCGGCCTCTTGTTCTTCACTGGGGTTCAGAGCAAAGGAGATGGTATCAAATTCAGATGTCTCCTGCGAGCTGCTCTTACATCTTGCCAAATGCCCAGGTGGAACCTAACTCTGCAGCATCAGGCCAGAAATACTGAGGTACAGCAGTGCCAGGCTGGTGCCAAAGTGCAATAGGGCATGGACATTTATTTGGCAGACAAGGTTACAGTGAGGATGCAGTAGGACTCAATTCATTGTTGGGCAGTCCAGGGTCAGAGATGGTGCAGAGCAGGCAGATGTATGAGTTCAGTCGGACACAATTCCTCTCTGGGTATGGCAGGATCACTCAGAAGGAGAGGTGCAGGCAATACAGAAATGGATCAACTTCCTGTTCCAATTCCAGGCTGCTCTTGCTCCCCAGTAAGGCAAATATGACAGTGCCCCAACTTTTCCAATTGCTCCCCCCACGCTGAAACAAGGCCGGGAAGGGCCTCAAAACCCACAGTTTTTAACAGTAAAAAGCCAAGGTGCCAATTGAAAAAGGAGAAACAAGGGGGCTTGAGATAGTCATCAGAACCAAAACTTCCAGGGAAACCAGGACTAGTATGGAACAGAAGATGGATGATTGAAAAAATGGAAACTTCATCCGCAAATGAACTTGAAGCAGCAAAACCACCTCAGGGAACATGTGCTGCTTGGCCAATTTCTCTTCAGAGTTAAAAAAAGCAATCTCTCAGATGCCAGTCTGCCTCCCGCTTTCCCCCTCTGTTCAGCTTGTCGGCTGGAACTGCCGCTCCAGCAGCTTTTGCTTTATGTTTCATTGGTGGACCTCGAATCTCTCCCTCAGGACAGGGAAAGCGGTGGCAGCTGGGACATCAGCTGTCAAAGCCTGGTGGAGAAAGAGGGCCAAAGCCACGGCATCTCTCAGGCTGGGTGAAGCTCATGAGGGTCAGTGCTTTTGTATGTGCTTAACTGGTTGAATGTTCAGCCCAAGCCTCTCAAAACCTCTCCTTCCTGAGGATCTCATGGGAAGAGACTTTCTCACGTGGCCTCCACCCAGCTAGAAACTAGAGTGGAGCAGGGGGAGACCCACTAATCAAAACTCAGTTCAGACTCCCAGAGTGATGGTTCTGAGGGGTTCTTGTCTGATCAGACCCAGTTGCAGAGCTACTCAGGAACATTTGCCTCTGAAAGACAGCGTGCAAACAACCTCTGAGCCCCATCTGGTGCTCCCGCCTACACTTGATTCCTCCCCTTTTTGCCCTGTGCCAGTCGCATCTCTGTTTGTTCTCGTGTTTAATTGTATTTTAAAATCTCTTTATTGTCTTGTCTGTTTATGGCCAGATTAAATTAAAACAGAAGGCAATAGGAAGAATCTATTTATTTGAATGGGCATTTAATTACATTGTATGCTCTTTGGGTCACTGACTCTCTCGTGCATTTGTACAGTGCCTAGCACAATGGGACCATATCTCACTTGAGCCCTGTGGATGCTACTGAAATACAAATTAAAGTAATAATTAATATACACCAGCCAACCTCTTTGGCAGGAGGCTTGATAAATAACATTATTATCATTGGGCAAATTTTCAAATGCACATTAGGGATTTAGGAGCCCATGTACCATTGAAAAAATCAATGAGCTTTAGGCTCCCAAGTCACTTATGTGCTTTTCAGAATTTTTCCCATTATCCTGATACTCAAATTAATAAAATTCTAGCCACTCTCCAACACAATAAAAAAATGGTGGTCATCTCATCTCTGACTGTACAGAGATCATTAATTCCTTGTGCCCTGTAATTCTCTTTATCATAGAATCATAGAAGATTAGGGTTGGAAGAGACCTCAGGAGGTCATCTAGTTCAACCCCCTGCTCAAAGCAGGACCAACACCATCTAAATCATCCCAGCCAGGGCTTTGTCAAGCCAGGCCTTATTTCTATCTAAAAGAATTGCCTATCTAGTGTTCTCTGTGCATCAAGGTCAAGTCTGAGAAATTATTGTAGACCTAGAGAAAATCCCCATTCTGATGATTTATGGCTTAACATCCAGGTTCTAATAGACAAGGAGGAGATCATATCCACCCAGGCATTCAACCTCCACAACCCCACATTCTAAAAGTTACAGGGACTCTCTGATGGTAAACTAAAAATGTCTACGTAGCCATCTGCCTCTATTTTCAATAATCCAGACTGCCCTGTGTGTCCTAGATCATCTGCAGTCATGTGAGGGACAAGAAGGTATGTGTGTGAGAGAGAGAGAGAGAGAGAGAGGTAAATAACTCTTAACCATTCAGTCTGCACCCTCTCTATATCATGTCCCGGTTTAGAGCAGCAGGGAGACATGTCACTTTTCCAGCTTGCCACTAGGGGATAGCAGTGCCCTAGAAAGATGGAAATGTCCAATCTTTCTGAATCCCAGGCTGACCCATGTTCAGTGCTAGCACATCTTGAAATTGTCCAACTGCTGGCAGTGGGTGAACTCAAAGAGATAGAACCACTGCATTCTCTCCAGGGAAATGGAAAAATCATCTGGAATGATTATAACAGCCATAAAGAGTAAGGGCCTGGTCTTGCTCTCACTGAAGGCAACAGAAAACCATGCATGGGCTTTGATGCAATCTCAAAGGAAAAAAAGCTTAAAACGAGCTAGCTGTGATTTTGAGCCTGGGCCTTTCAGATCAGGCTCTCTTGTGAAGACTCAGGGATCTGTTCTCTGAAGAGTCGGGGATGTGTTCTAGCCCTGTCGAGCAAGCGTTACTGTTCATGTCCCCAATGCCACCGTGTGCGGAAGATCCTTTAAAAGAGACAAGAAGTCAAAAATCCATGCAAAACATATAGGAATCACTATTTTTTTTTTCTGTCTGAAGTCGATTTAGTGCTGGCAAATGATACTGGATCAACAGCCCTAGAGACTGAGTCACAGCGTGGATCCCAGGAGTGCTAGCTTCCCCCATATTGCCCCACCCATGTACTTCCACCCTATTCTGGAGAGGGAGTTCATTCTCCCGAGCCCATTCACTGGAGAGACCAGCACTGTGTACCTGCCCATGAGCAACTGGACTGGGACCATCAATCTCATTTCACATCAAAAAGGCATCAGATGGTAACAACTTTTGGTCACTCCCCTCTTGGTCTGGCTTTGAGCCAGCAGCTCCATGTCCCCAGTAAACAATCCTCTAACCAGTCAGCTTCCGCTCAAGGTCCTATACTTACACAGCATCCCAAAGAGCATAACAAACTGATGCACGCACCTCAGGAGGTGAAACACAGCAACAACACTCAGTAACGCGACACAGCTGCAGCAGCACTACACAAAAGCTTAGGACAGGAAGGGAAGAAGGCAAAGTGAGCTGTCAAACCAGCAGCCACAGCAGGAGCTCAGATCACAGAGACACTTCCTGGCCATGATGTAGAGGGGCCCTGATCCTATTTTAGGCACTCACAGGGGCCCCATGACCCTAATATCTGAGCACCTCCCAATCTTTAATGTATTCATCCTCACAATGTCCCTGAGAAGCAGGAAAGAGCTATTCCCCATTTTACAACTGAGGAATTGAGGCACAGATCCACAAAGGTATTTAGGTTCCTAACTTCCATTGAAACCAATGGGGGGCAAGGTGGGGGAGGTAATATCTTTTATTGGACCAAATTCTGGTGGTGAGAGAGACAAGCTTCCGAGCTACACAGAGCTCTTTTTTAGATCAGAAGGACTGACTACAACTACACTGCCTACACTGAAACGAATGGAAGTTGAGGAGCTTTGAGGCCTAAGAGACTTAGGAATCAGTGGAAGTTTGGAGCCTAAATAGCTTTGTGGTTCTGGAACTAAGTAACTTGCCCAAGTCACATGCAGTGCGTGGTGGGGCACGGGATCCCCTTAGTCGTACGTAGACCATGTTGAAATATTAGTGTGATACTAGTCACTGCTCATGGCTTACTGGTACATGGTGTGACGCCCAAGTTGCCCTAGAGCTCTGCTTGGAGAAACTGGGGTGTCTGGACAGAAGGCCTCAATTTGCTGTGCTCCTAGCTGCCCTTACTTGCACCAGTTGTGGACACATTCCCTACTGGCCTTCCCGTCCCCCACCTGACACTGAATTTCCCTCTAGCTGGCAAGCCAGAGGAGCAATAATGGGGAGGTGTGTGGAGTGGGGAAGGTCATCCATGGAATCATGGGTGTGGCAACAATGGGGGCTCAACTGAACAGCTTTGCAGAGGATCCGAGACTGACTGAAACCAGCCCTCAGAATAGTGGCCAAGGATTTAGTGACTGTGGATACCTCAGAATTGGGGGGGCCCAGCTTGAGGTGACTTACAAGGGTCTGATATTCAGAGGGTGGGTGCTCAGCACCTTCTGAAACTAGGCACCTTTCAAGGGTCTCTGGTTGGAAGCCCCACAACCCAAGGCACCCCAAAGCACTAGCCACTTCTGAAAATCTTGGCCACTGCATCCAACTGACCCAGCAGAGGAACGTGAGACAGGCATAGTACAATGAACTGAGTTGGAATTCAGCCAGGACCCTGCGGTGGCGAGCCCTACCCTTGCAATATGTGCCCTGGGATCTCTCAGAGCTGCTTAGGAGCAGGACTTAGGCTTTGTAATCTCACCCAAAAGGCAGCTGGAAGGAAATATTTAAATAAGCCTTCAACTGGTCTCTCGTCCAGAACAAGGACTATTGGAGCTGATGTGGCAGACCAGCCCTAATAACCGGTGATGGATGGATAGATGACGAAGGAGCACGGTACGGTGGCGAGAAAATGCATTTGCTGCTCTTGGATTCAGTCATATGCTCTCTGCCAAACATATTAGAACAAGAAGAGGCCCTGAGAGGCGCCAACGGATATTGGGTTTGTTTTCCGCCCTGGCTCATTGTGATGCACGGGCAATGTCGGCCACGACTGAGACTTAGCTGTTCAGACAGCTCTCGGTTGCTGTTTTTCAGCCTGATGTACAGAGATTGGGGCGGATGAACCTCCGCTCGCTCCGATATCAGCACTCGCGCGCTTGCTGCAGTTACAGTAGCCGCCGATCTCTGTCTTGCAGGATTATAGGGCAGCTCACAAGGGCTGAATACAAAAGAGAGTCAAAGATGCCACAAGCTCTCAGTCTTTTCACCCCCATCCTCTCCCCTCTGCTGCCAGCCCTGAATGTCTTTTTCCTATCAGTGTCTGCAGGCAGCCAAATGTATTAACTCTCTCTGTAAGCCCTGAGCCTGCAGCAAGAGAGAAATCCCTTCAGCTCTGCCTCGCTGTCTCTGTATCGCTCCGTTATCTCTCTGCTTCTCCCCTGGCTTCCAGTCCAGCTATGTTCTGCAGCACAGCTGCTGCTAGGAGAAGATGTCAGAGATCTGGAAGGAGGTACGCAGAGGCAACAGTCACATTGCACAAAAGGAAGGAAACTTTTTCTTTTCAGCTCTCCTTTTGTTTCGCTCTGGTTCTGCAGGGCTCACTTTGAATCTCGGCTGCAGTAATGGGGGAGATGAAATGACTATGGAAGGAGAAGGAAGAGAAACAGGGAGCGAGGGAGACAAGGGGCTGTACCAGAGGGAGGACGCAGGAAATGGTTTTGTTTTAGGATGACCTCCTTATCTCTTAGGAGACAGCTGCTTCTCAAGGCCAGAGGTAGTCGCTGATCTGCCTGTGGCACAGATTGATTCATTTCACTTATCTGGTGCCCGTGTAATTGAATATTAATTTCTGATTGTTATTTTTTGCTCTTCTCTTGGCCCTTTTGTCATATTCCAAGCTGTGGGGAGGAAGAGGAGTTGGGATGGAGGGTGGGGAAATAGACCAGGACACAGGGATGAACATGCCCAGCCTAGATGAGACAGAATGCTTTGCAACTGTGGATGTAATGAGTTTGTTGGGTCTCAGGCCAATAATGCAGACTGGAGATGATTCTTTGCAGGGGGAGCTGAACTAATCCCTCATTTGGTTTCATAGCTTTATAGAGTTTAAAGCCTGAAGGGACCATTAGATCAAACTAGTCTGACCTCCTGTATATCACTTCATCTAGCTACTCCTGTACTGAACCTAGTAATTTGTGTTTGGCTAAAGTAGATCTTCCAACAAGGCATCCACTCTGGTTGGAGACATCAAGAGCTGGAGAACCCACCATTCCCCTTGGCAGTCTGTTCCAGTGGTTAATCACCTCCCTGTTAAAATGTCGTGCCTTATTTCCAGAGTCTAATATCACTTCAGTCACTGGATTGCTGCTCTCCTGTCTCTTTATACATCAATGGCTTTAGATGCGGGATTTTCAGCCCTGGTGACTGAAATCCTCAGTGCACAGCCCAGGTACAGAAGGGGCAGTAGCAGGCCAACCTTCTGCACTGTGCATCCTGACGTGGAGGGAGCATCCACAGGGACTGAGAGCTCAGTCCAGTGTCCACAACACATTCAATCTTTAGCATCTCTGCTGAGAGCAAACAGCAGCTGTAGCTATATGAGCTGGGACAACAGTTAAACCTCCTGCTTCAGGGCATCAGCAGATGGGCTCGGAAAGCAATTTCCCCCACGGTGGAATGATTGTAGAGGTTTATAGTGATGTGTACTGCAGGGGTTTACATCTTCCTCTGAAGCATCTGGCATTATCCAGCACTAACTGGTCCATTGGTCTGATCCAGTATAGTAGTTCCGATGGTCTTACGTTTGCTAATGTGTGCATGTACTCTGCAATGGAGATAGTGGCTTTTGTGATATGGACACTCATCCATTAGGAACAGAAGTGACACCACCACCTCCTTTCATGTAGACAGTGGCCAGCTAGGAAAGATTTTTGGTGACTTCCACCCTCAGTTTGGTAACCTAGAGTTCAAAGGCTCTTCAGTCCATTTCCAATCCCACAAGCCAGGCTCTGCCCCTGCTTTCCTTTGACTGTGTATCATCTTGGCTGGGGCATATTATGCAGCAATCATAAAATCAGGAGTGGCTTGGCTTTGATCCTCTGACAACTATCACTCTGCGTTCACTGCAGGAGACAGAGTGGACCTTGAACCCAGCGACACCCATCCAGGGCTACACTGTAAAGTTTCTATTCCTTCCTCAATTGAGTTTGGTCCAAATTCTCATAGCTCTGCAGAGAGATTCTAACCTCATCAGTTCCTCTCTTGGCATTCCTTGTAGGAGAGCACTCAGTGTCCCCCGTCCCTGAAAGACAGGCATTTGGGGTTGTTCTTTTGTCAATTATGGTACGTACCTCAGCTATAGGAAAGAGATTTATCTCTGTATTTGCACCTGGTTCCAGCAGGCTCAAGAAGCTCTCCCCTGGTTCCATTCTAGTGAAGCACCACCACTTCTCCCCCTCTATTATAACTCTCTTCGGCCATTACTGATCTGGTCTCCCATTCCAGGCTGGAGGGTGACATTTCTAAGGACGACACCAGGGCTATTCCATGGATCAGCTAGCAGGAAACACCTGGGGCCTAACTCTCCTCTCACACCAATTTCACACTGCTGAAGCTCTACTGACTTCAGGGTAGTTACTTTCTAATTCCCCTCTGTTACACCAAGCCCCTGGCTTTGCAGATGCTTGCTACTCAAACCTTGCCATAGTGAGAGTTCCAACTCCATGAGCAAGAGTCCGGACGTTTATCTGCTCTGCGACATGCAGCAGCATGAACTGAGTTGCTAAATCATCCCACCAGCTTGTCCTCCTTGACCTCCTAGAAGAACAATTTTCAGTTACTGCTTGGCAAACAGTTCAGACAAAAAATCAGCATCTGCTTGAGTCAGTCCTGTTGGAGTTCAGCAGATTAAATCCAAAGATGATGATACCAGTGATACTTGGCACTTCCATAGCACCATGCATGCAAGTGGAATAAATTGTGGCCACTTACATGAAAAGACACGGTTGCCAGGGAGGATCGAATCCTGGAACTTCTGCAATAAAAGCACAAGCTGTTCTGCGAAATAAGTTCCCTGGTAGCAAGTAGCAGGTTGTGGAGTCTCTGGGTTCAGCCACTAGAGGGAGACATAATCACAAGCA
Source organism: Dermochelys coriacea (assembly GCF_009764565.3). Classification (NCBI taxonomy): domain Eukaryota; kingdom Metazoa; phylum Chordata; order Testudines; family Dermochelyidae; genus Dermochelys; species Dermochelys coriacea. The sequence goes on along the minus strand of NC_050077.1, from coordinate 47,621,336 downwards.
CTAAACTAGTGCTTTACGAGAGGCTCTGAAAATGACAAAGGAGAGTAGGTATCAACCTCTCTGTGCAACCATTTATCCATCTGTAAAATGAGGTCAAGTGATTTACTGAAGATGAACCGCAAGTCTGTGGGAGAGCTGGAGACAGAACCCTGCTGTTCTTGACTCTCAATCCTCGATCTTAACCATTAGGCATATAAGGGCCTGATTCTCATTGATACCACACTGGCAATGTCATGGAACTTAAAGTACTGGCACGCGCATGTGTGTATGTGTGTGCAGGCGCATCACTGACCTTTATTGGAGGAAACCAAAACAGCTTGACTGTGTGTCATAGACCCTGTGTTGCTAACACCCAAGGGAGATTCTCCTTTTGCTTAAGTGAAAGGGGTCTGCAATTTCAGAGCAGGAGGGTGTTGGTTCTTGATAATAATTTATATCCAGTCTAAGGCCACTTTCCATTGCCAGAGTAGTGTAAAGGGGCATAAATATAAATGAGTCAGCCCTATATGTGTTTAAAGAAAGATTACAATTCTTAATGAGCTATTAATGTCAGCTCCAGTGCTAACCTGAGTGTTTTGAATTTGGGTGAAAGATTTCTGCCTCAGCTAGGTCCAACCTAGCTTCTTCTATATCACTCACAAAGCAACATGCTTGAGAGAGTTCAGTTATATCAGTATATTGGAACATATTCATGGCCACACAGGAACCTCATGGCTATCGCTATGCTGAACATCACGGCCATTCAGAGGTATACAGAAGCAGTGGAAATTAGTGCTAAGACCTTCCTGCTCTGAAATTACAGACCCTTCTACTTGAGCAAAAGGAGAAACCCACTTAGGTGTTAGCAGTACAGGGCCTATGATACACAGATGACTGAGCAGTTCTGGTTCCATTGATAAGGGTAAGTTCATTACCATATAATAATCCACCTGCCCACTCTGCCTACCATTTCCCACCACAAATGATGATACAAAATCCTCATTCTTCTTTCCCAGAAAGTGACAGAAACTCAAGGATCCCCAAACCCCTCCCTGCTATTCATTATGCTCTGTTGAACTACTGGGAAGATGGAGCTGAACTGATTGATGGGTTTAATTTGTGCTGGATGGTGCTGTTCTGACACCAACAAGAGAAATGATGGATGCTTTTCCAGTGGACAAATGGAGTCTGTCGGCAAAGTTGGGAAACTTGGGAAGACAAGCTGAGTGAAGTTCAGTCTAGATACTCAAGGAGAAGTGAAGGGGGAGAGAGGGAAAGAATGGAAATGCGGTGCAAAAAAGGAGTGGATTGGTATAACAATGAAAAGCATCCAAGAAGAAAAAAACCCACGTGAGGTGTAGGCCTGTGAAATCGCAAGTCAGAAGCTAGAGGAGAGATCGTCGCCAGATCAACAACCCCACCCCTACCTGCTGCTGCTCAGGCTTTCAAAATGCAGTGATTAGCACTGGTAAGAGCAAGGACCAATCAGTGGTTTTGGACTGAAGATTTTTGCTTCTTTCTGATCAGTTTCACGTGCTCTTGGCCTTATGGCTCTCGGTTTTCTTGGGCAGCAGCATGGCCTGGATGTTGGGCAGGACACCCCCTTGAGCAATAGTCACTTTCCCAAGCATTTTGTTGAGCTTCTTGTCGTTACGGATAGCGAGCTGCAGATGGCAGGGAATGATTCTGGTTTTCTTGTTGTCCCGAGCAGCGTTGCCAGCTAACTCAAGAATCTCAGCGGTCAGATACTCCAGCACCGTGGCCATATACACCGGGGTTCTAGCCCCCACCCGCTCAGCATAATTACCTTTGCGGAGCACTCGACTCACCAGGAACTGCAACCCAGCCAGCGAGAAGCGAGACTTCGCCTTAGCCCTGGCTTTACCTTCTTGTTTTCCTCGGCCTGACATGGTAAATCACGAGCCAAAAACTCCTATGATTTGTTGCTGAGCACACTTCTCACCCCAGCTCTGCCAGTGCATCTCAGGCTCCCTTTGACATTTTAGAGCTGGTCTTATATATTTGTAGAAGCTGTGTGAGAATTACAGCAGGACAGGGAAACCAGTCCCTCTGCCTGCAAGCTCCTCCAGTTCAATCACCTCCTTCCCCCCCTCCCCTGTACCCCCTGGATCAGATCAATTACCTTTCCTAGCCGCTCTCACAGTGTCTTGTGCTTTCTCCCAGTACTGAAGAATGCTTCCTTTTCTCACCCTCATGTGCTGCTCCCATGGTCTCAAAGCCACTTGCACTTCTCTTCTAGTGCACACCTCAGCCTAACAACCTTGGAGTCCTCTTGCCTGCACAGCTCGCTGATGATGCAAGGTAGCAGCCTCTGTCCAGCACCAGCCCTGGCATGGCAATGCTTGCAAGTGATGAGCATGTTCTGGAAGAAGGTGAAGTTGCACCTATCTGGGGAAGTGCTAAGGTGTCCTCCCATAACTGCTACACCCCTCTGCCCATTGCAGTGCCCTCGTATCGGCAAAGGGCCAATAGGGGCTGAGGTGGGGGAAATCTCTGGCCCTTCTATGGGCTATGCTCATCACCTGTGAGTATAAGCAACTTGTTGTGGGGCTCTCCCACTAGGAACGCCCGCAGCAGACATCAGTTCCACCTCTCTGAACCTGCTCCCAGTAGCTATTCTTTCTGGGAGAGGGAGGCCCAAATCCTTCCATGTTGAGCACTTAGACATTCTCTGGCACTCCACAAGCTATTTGTCTTATGCTTATTCCTTGCCATCTTAGACATGACACTTAATTTTGTAATGTGGCTTGGAGAGGCAGTGCCACTAATGCATAGTTGTGCCTTCATAAGTCTAGCCCTGCCTAAGTCTTTCCCCAACAGGGATTCTCAGCCATGCCAAATTATTTGGAGGTGTTTGGAGGAGAAGGCAGCATAGGCTATAATTAAACAGGGCCCACATCAACCAGAATCTCAGGAAATTTTTAAAAAAATCAGGCCCTTCCTATACATCTTGTCTACTTTCTCCAAATCTCATAGAGACTCTTCTGCCCATTTCCCCACTGATTTTGGATAGGCTCTTGGGGCCTAATTCTGCCAAATAATGGGCACAAAAACTGAAATCAGTGGGACTTGTGTCCAAATAACTGATAGCAGAATTGGGCCTTTGTTTTCTAACTCTCCCTGCTGTGTCGAGACCTCTCAGATTGCCAAGCCCAGATTTCAAAGATCTGTCTAGCCATCTGTCCCGTGTTCACTGCCACAGAAGCTGAATGCCTACATTAAGGATATTGTCTTATATCAGGAAAACAAGAAAGAAAACATCCTCTAAGTTATTTCTCCACAATACTTGCTTAATGTTTTAAATGATTTTTAATTAATTTTATATGCAGGTTTATATGTATGTTTCCAAGAATAGAGCCTGGGGATTTCAAATTCTTCACTATATTGGCTGCGTACCAAGGATTCTCTGCATTAGAAAATAGTTTGTTTGTTTTTAAATACTATAACTCAAAATAAAAAAAAACATTTAAAAATAGCCTGCAGGCATCTGGCTGCACAATAGGATGACCAGATGTCCTGATTTTACAGGGACAGTGCCAATATTTGGGGCTTTGTCTTATGCACCTGTTATCCGCCCCCCTGTCCTGATTTTTCACACTTGCTATCTGGTCACCCTACTGCACAGGGTCTTAAGGGTCTCAGCGTATTATGTTCATCTTAACACTTGAAGCTACTGCTAATAACAACAGCTAGCACCTTGATCCTGCGAACTGCTCTATGCAGGGCAGACCCCCTGTGCTTATGCAGAGCAGTGTACAGGGACGGTTCCTTATGTAGCATTTTCTTGGCTAGATCCTGCCCATATAGTCCCTCTGCACCAGCCTTACAGCTGCCCAAAGGAGCTAGCTCTATATCAGCCCCTTTACACTGTCCCCAGCATAGGAAGCTTGTTAAATGCAGGAAGGGAAGGGGGGGTCAGAGCATGTTGTGCTCTGACAGTTCCAAACCAATAGCTCCTAGCGGCTTCATTACAGGCTGGTATAACTTAGAGTAGCCTTGGGATCGCAGCAACTTTCATCCAGAGCCAGACTGGCTCTCAGTCAGTCCCAGGAGCCATGGGGGGAAAGAAAGGTGGCATGAAGTTCTCTCTTCCCTTGCCCCACGCTCAAGTGTACCGAGTGGTGCTCTGTGTATTGAGCCCTCTATTTCCAAAGCACATAAACACCAGTCACCGGAGGTACGCATTATCATCAATTTATCATAGACGGGGAAACTGACACCCAGAGACTGACCCAAAGTTACAGTGATTCAATAGCATGGTTAGGATGAAAACTCAAGAATTTAAACGACTTTGTCTCCTAAGGTTACACTGCCTCTCCTCGGGCCATATTCAAAACCCACTGAAGTCAGTGTGAGCCTTTGCAGCCACTCCACTTTGGATCTGGCCCATAGTCACTACCACACCAATGTCACAAGCCCATTCACTCAGAAAAGTTATTTTTAAAAAAGTTCATCTCAAAGTGTATATTGACAAGTTATTTATTTAGATGGGGTCTGAGAGGCTCAGGAGCTTTGTAACGAGATACAGGGCCTGATTCAGCTCCCGAAACTTAGGGCCCAGATCGTCAGGTGGCATAAATCAGCACACAGGAGAAGCTCAGAGTTCCGAACACCTGGGGAATGGAGGTTGTTCATAACTCTGAAATGTTGGTAACTCTTGAACAAAACGTTTTGGTTGTTCTTTCAAAAATTTACAACTGAATATTGACTTAATGCAGCTTTGAAATTTACTACACAGAAGAAAAATGCTGCTTTTAACCATCTTAATTTAAATGAAACAAGCACAGAAGCAGTTTCTTTACCATGTCAAATCTTTTTTTTTTAAACTTTCCCTTTTTTTTGAAGTAGTTTACATTTAACATAGTGCTGTGCTGTATTAGCTTCTTTTTGTCTCTGCTGCTGTCTGACTGTGTACTTCCGGTTCCAAATGAGGTGTGTAGTTGACTGGTCAGTTTGTAACTCTCCTGGTTTGTAAATCTGAGGTTGTACTGTAGTTCTGTTGAGTTTAATGGGAACTACATTGAGCCTTATACTCACACCATAAAGATCTGTTTTTTAAAAAGCCTAACTCTATCCCTGCAAAGATAAGAATAACTATTCTGAATCACATCAGTGATCCTACCTACTCCAATATCCTGTCTCCCATAGTGGACAATATCTGTTGGGTGGTTTCTTTCTTTTTCCATGAAGGGACTTAAGCGCCTACATACATTTTGAGAATCTGGGCTGAAACCGATAGCTTTGGAAATTGAAATCCTCTATCTAAAGAACAGTGGCAGTGCAACCTTTCCCCACCAACATGCTTTAACACTGATCTAGAAGGGCCATACTGGGGGTGAGGATAGCTCATTTTCAATCACTGCTGAACCTCTGAGCTCTGCAGAGACTGCTGACAGAGGCCAATTATTGTTCACGTAATTTTGTTCTTGTGGCTTGGACACCTGCTAGAAAGTGAACTAAAGCTGTCAAGTGGTTTCCCTGAAAGATATAAACCAAGTGGTAACCGTTTTCTGTCACAACATCCAAGGTGCCTTCAAAATGGTGACCTATAGGTGAAAAGCACCATCTCTGTTTAGCAATTCCTTCGGTCATCCTGTCTCCTCGTGTATGTTAGCACTTTTGCTATATTTGAGGTTACAATTCTACTTCCATTTTAACCCTATTTTCACCCAATCTATTTTCTGAAGAAACAGTTTCAAAATTAATACTATTCATACAAACGCAGGAACCAAATCCTCTTTATTACTCCAGCAAGTATGTAGTACAGCATCTCTGCAAGGGAATCAGACACCAGGATGATGGGTGAAGTATGCAAACCTGAATAGTTTGATATTATTACCAAAAAAAAAAAAACATACAAAAATCATGAAATTAGGAAGATGTGCACTTAACCTCCCTACTCAATCTCATTGTTTCTGTTCCCATTTTGCTTTCTGAAGGATGTCTGTTTAGGCCCTGCCTACAAAGACTTACACATATACAAAGCACATGAGCAGTCCCACCAAGATCTCACAACCTTAAAGTTAAGCACATGCATAAATCTTTACAGAATCAGAGTCTTCAGTTATCAGTGGTTTGAGGTAGGAGTACTTGTGGCACCTTAGAGACTAACAAATTTATTAGAGCATAAGCTTTCGTGAGCTACAGCTCACACGAAAGCTTATGCTCTAATAAATTTGTTAGTCTCTAAGGTGCCACAAGTACTCCTTTTCTTTTTGCGAATACAGACTAACACGGCTGCTACTCTGAAACCAGTGGTTTGAGGTGGAGGCCTTTGCATAATTAAGATATATTTTATGCAAGATGGCTCATGTAAGATATCACTGGAAAGGTTATAATTTACTGAATGTTATTATCCAATCTGTATGCATGTATCATTTCTGTATCTAAAGTTAGGAATATTGATTATGTAACAATTACAACTATATATGTATTTGGGAGACACCCACCAGACAACAGGTCATCAGCTTTGATGGACCATTAGGAAGAAACAATAAGATTTCCAGGATACTAATCTCTCTCCTTTCTGAGAGGTGTCCTGGGATTTAGCTGTGATACTACTAGGTCAGAGTAGCAGCTGTCAGAGTAGCAGCCGTGTTAGTCTGTATTCGCAAAAAGAAAATGAGTACTTGTGGCACCTTAGAGACTAACAAACTTATTAGAGCGACATCCGATGAAGTGAGCTGTAGCTCACGAAAGCTTATGCTCTAATAAGTTTGTTAGTCTCTAAGGTGCCACAAGTACTCATTTTCTTTTTTAGTAGCAGCTGTGTTAGTCTGTATCCACAAAAAGAAAAGGAGGACTTGTGGCACCTTAGAGACTAACAAATTTATTTGAGCATAAGCTTTTGTGAGCTAAAGCTCACTTCATCAGATGCATTCAGTGGAAAATACAGTGGGGAGATTTATATACACAGAGAACATGAAACAATGGGTGTTATCATACACATTTCAGAGTAGCAGCCGTGTTAGTCTGTATTCGCAAAAAGAAAAGGAGTACTTGTGGCACCTTAGAGACTAACAAACTTATTAGAGCATAAGCTTTCGTGAGCTACAGCTCACTTCATCGGATGCATTTGTTACAAGAAAATAACAGAACGCCACTAGCCATCACTGTCAGCCCCCAACTAAAACCTCTCCAACGCATCATCAAGGATCTACAACCTATCCTGAAGGACGACCCATCACTCTCACAGATCTTGGGAGACAGGCCAGTCCTTGCTTACAGACAGCTCCCCAACCTGAAGCAAATACTCACCAGCAACCATACACCACACAACAGAACCACTAACCCAGGAACCTATCCTTGCAACAAAGCCCATTGCCAACTCTGTCCACATATCTATTCAGGGGACACCATCATAGGGCCTAATCACATCAGCCACACTATCAGAGGCTCGTTCACCTGCGCATCTACCAATGTGATATATGCCATCATGTGCCAGCAATGCCCCTCTGCCATGTACATTGGCCAAACTGGACAGTCTCTACATAAAAGAATGAATGGACACAAATCAGACGTCAAGAATTATAACATTCAAAAACCAGTTGGAGAACACTTCAATCTCTCTGGTCACTCGATTACAGACCTAAGAGTGGCTATCCTTCAACAAAAAAGCTTCAAAAACAGACTCCAACGAGAGACTGCTGAATTGGAATTAATTTGCAAACTGGATACAATTAACTTAGGCTTGAATAGAGACTGGGAATGGATGAGTCATTACACAAAGTAAAACTATTTCCCCATGGTATTTCTCCCGCCCACACCACCCCCCACTGTTCCTCAGATATTCTTGTTAACTGCTGGAATTAGCCAACCTTGCTTGTCACCATGAAAGGTTTTCCTCCTTTCCCCCCCTGCTGCTGGTGATGGCTTATCTTAAGTGATCACTCTCCTTACAGTGTGTATGATAAACCCATTGTTTCATGTTCTCTGTGTGTGTATATAAATCTCCCCTCTGTTTTTTCCACCAAATGCATCCGATGAAGTGAGCTGTAGCTCACAAAAGCTTATGCTCTAATAAATTTGTTAGTCTCTAAGGTGCCACAAGTACTCCTTTTGATCATACACATTGTAACCAGTTTTTGAAAAACCAGTCAGAGAACTCTTCAATCACTTTGGTAACTCGATTACAGACCAAAGTTAAGCATATGCCACTAAAAGTGACAATTCTTCAAAAAAAAAAAAAACTTCAAAAAATGACTCCAAGGAGAGACTGCTGAATTGGAATTAATCTGCAAACTGGATACAATTAACTTAGGCTTGAATAAAGACTGAGAGTGGATGGGTCATTACACAAAGGAAAACTATTTCCCCATGTTTATTCCACCCCCGCCCCCGCTGTTCCTCAGACGTTCTTGTCAACTGATGGAAATGGTCCACCTTGATTATCACTACAGAACGTCCCTCCCCCCCTTCCCCCGCTGGTAATAGCTCACCTTACCTGATCACTCTCCTTACTGTGTGTATGGTAACACCCATTGTTTCATGTTCTCTGTGTATAAATCTCCCCACTGTATTTTCCACTGAATGCATCCAATGAAGTGAGCTGTAGCTCACGAAAGCTTATGCTCAAATAAATTTGTTAGTCTCTAAGGTGCCACAAGTCCTCCTTTTCTTTTTATTTCTAGGTCAGATGGTCCTGTCACCTGGTACTAAACATTATCTTGGACTTCTAGTAATTTTCCACTAAAAAGAAGGGGAGGTCAAGACTGGGGAACAAAAGATCCCCATCTTATGTAAATTTTATTTAAGGTTGGGGAGGAAGGCAAACAGCACTTTCCTCCATTGTCTGCCTGCCCAAGAAGAAAGACTGCTGACAGTACCTGAAGGGACAAAGGAACTGAACTGTGGGAGAGACAAGGGCTGAGTCCAGATTGTTGTGGGTGGCTTTGGCTACACTTGCATGTTATACCGCAATAAAGCCTCCCAGAGCGCTCTACCTTACTCCCTGTCCACACTGGAAAGGCACGTAGAGCGCTCCAACTTCTTGGCTGGAGTGTTCCTGGTACTCCACCTCCCTGAGAGGATTAACAGCTGTTGCGCATTGGCTGAGAGGCTCCAGCTCCAGCGTAAAGGGGGAGTAACATTATTACGCACTGATTGACCTCCGGAAACTCCCTATAATCCTTTTAACTGAAGCATCCTCTCCTGTTTTGTTGTGAACTCCGGATGGGGAAGTACGTTTCAAAGCTCCCTTGGGGGGGGGGCTGCTTATCAAAAAAACAAACACAGCTACTGTTTGCTTTGAATGAATGAGAGGCAGGCAAGGGGGCTCCATTTGGAGTGCTGACAGCTAATGTTTGCTGGGGGGGGGAATAGGGCAAGCAGCCCTATTTTGCCGTTTTGGCAAGCAGCTGCTTATCTCATCTATGAGAAAAAAAAACAGCTGCAGTTTGCTTTCAGTGAGTGAGAGGCAGAGGAGGAAGGAAGGGGGGTCTGTACTTACAAGATAGCATGCTGACACACTCTCAGCACCCCCAAAAACCCACTCTCTCCCCCCCATTTGAAAAGCATGTTGCAGCCACTTGAATGCTGGGATAGCTGCCCATAATGCACTGCTCCCAACGCAGCTGCAAATGCAGCCATGACAGTGCGCTGGCAGCTGGCAGTGTGGACAGACTGCAGCGCTTTCCCTACTCAGCTGTACGAAGGCGGGTTTAACTCACAGCGCTGTACATCTGTAAGCGTAGCCAAGGCTTCACTAACAATGTCTTCACTAGCAATGTTAAAGCGCTGTGGCTGTGTAGTCATGGCACCAGCGCGCTGTAATAAAACACCTCCATGAGGGGAGTAGCTCCCAGCGCTGGGAACACGGTTCCCACCGCTGGTGCACTGTCTACACTGCCACTTTACAGCATTGAAACTTGCTGCACTCAGGGCAGGTGTTTTTCACAGAGAGAAAGTTGCAGCATTGTAAAGTGGCAGTGTAGACAAGGCCTAAGACAGGAGTCTAGTCTGTAAAGAGAAATACCAAGAACTCTAAGCTACAGAAACTTTACAACTTGCCTAAAACAAGATTTAGGGTGAGAAATTACTTCTTGAAACCACTCTCTTTAAGATCTTAAGCTTAATATGTGCGTTTTCTTTTATTTGCTTGGTAATATGCTTTGTTCTGTTTGCTATTCCTTAAAATCACTTAAAATCTACCTTTTATAGTCAATAGACTTGTTTTTGTTTGCTATTAAACACCGTTTGTGCCATTTATAACTGGGGGGGGGGAGCAAGAAGTTGTGCATCTCTCTATACACATTGAAGGCAAGGGCAAATTTTTATGAGCTTGTGCTGTGCAGAGCTTTCTATACAGCACAAGATAATATTATCTGTGCGAGGCGACGTCCTAGCCGAGTCCCCTCACAGAGAGCTGGTTGCAGACTCTGTGTATTTGTACAGGGGTTGGTGTGTGTGCGCCCCCTGCCAAAGGCTGGAGAGCCTAATTCAGCAAAACAGGGAGAGGGAACCTAGGCTAGTAGAGCAGGCAGGTTCAGTTACATCCCAGTACATCATGGGGCATCCCGGGGGAGGGGGGGGTCCAACCCATCACACCCACCTCCCACTGAACTCAATGGGAGTTAGGAGCCTAACTACCTCTGTGGCGTTAGTTACCACCTGCTAGCCCCCACGTGGCAGGAACAGGCTTTCTCCTAGGGAGGAGTTCCCCCCTTTTCTTGGCTTGGGGAGCAACTTCAAGTCCCCCCCCAGCTGAGGCAGGATTGGGGGGCAAAGGGAGGGCGGCAGCCTGTCCTACTCACCCCCCCGGCCCTCTGCCATCCGCAGCCACCGCTCCCCGCCGGCCTCCCTCCAAGATGGCCGCCCGCGCCCCTCCTCCCCTCCGCGCTGCAGGGCTCCGCCCCCTCGCGGCTCCCCGCCGTCACGTGGCGGGGGCGGTTTGTCCGCCCGGCGACGCCGTAGTCGCTGCCCCTCCTCTTGCCCTCGGTCCCGGCGCGTGGTGGCCTCTGAGCGCGGCCGGCGAGAGGAAGCCTCACGCCCCGGTTGTCCCGTCCCGCTCCCCAGCCCGTTCCGCTATGTTGGGAGCCGCCCTGCTCCTTCGCCGCTGCACCGTTGCCGGCCTCCGTGGCCTGGCCCGGGGGGCCCGACAGCCGCCCGCCGCCGCCGGTGAGTGAATGAGCGAGCGAGCGAGCGAGCGAGCGGCGCCTTGTTCCCTCTTCTCCTCTCGGCGCTGGCCCCGGGCCGCTGGAGCCCGGCTGCGCTGCTGCCCCCTGCCCGGTTCTGCCCCGGTCCCCCTCAGCTCCGCGGTCCCGGGCCGGGGGGAGCGCGGGAGCGCCCAGTTCCGGGAGCGCCCAGCGGCGGGGCGCGGGGGGGGGGGCTGCGGCGGCCCGGCAGCGCCGTGTCCTTGTGGTGACCTGCGGTGTCACTCGAGGACTGGCTGCACCTGCGGCCTAGTGCGCGCCGCTCGGGCACTGCCCCGCGGCTGTGGCAGCCCCGGCCCCCACCCCCGCGGCTCGGCTGAAGCCCTCGCGCCGCCCCGTGGCATGAGTGGGGTGGGGGGCCCGGGCTAGGACACCGCCCTGCCCTGTCAAGGTTAGCCCTTTAAGGTCGAGCCTCCGGTGCCTGCGCCGGGGTCCCCCGAAGCGGGAGCCGCGCCCGCCAAGGAGCGCCGGGGATGGCTGCATCCGTGGCCGCCACGGGAAGGTGACATTGAGCTAGCTGAAGGGGAGAGGGAGGTGAAGCCTGCACGGGCACCTGTGCTGGCCTCCCTGTAAGGGAGAGGAGGTAGTGTTGGCCTGATTCTGCCCCCCTCCCCATCCTCCCGATGGGAAGCGGGTCTCTTTTTCGGGAAGGGCAGCAAAGGGGGCCAGGTTAGCTGGGTCCAGCCCAGCTGGCCTATTTCGCAATGCTGCTACCTCTGTCTCTATTGCCAGTTTCGCTTCCTCTTTCATGCTTCAGAGTAGCAGCTGTGTTAGTCTGTATCCGCAAAAAGAAAAGGAGTACTTGTGGCACTTTAGAGACTAACAAATTTATTTGAGCATAAACTCAATCTGTTAGTCTCTAAGGTGGCACAAGTACGCCTTTACTTCTTTCATGCTTGTGTCTCTTTCCACTCACCATCTAGCATTTCTGCAGTGACTTTGATTTGAAGATAGTTGGCACCACTTGCAGCCACCATATGGGCCTTTCTATAACAAAGCTAACCTGTCTGTGGCGTGCAAATCTTGATTCGTGTAAATCAGCCTAGTATGCTCTCCTTGTTCTCCCAGTTTTATGAAAAATATATATTCTGGTTAATCTCGCATGCCTTGCAACCAAAGGGAAAACGAATCTTGAGCGCAAGAACAAGTGTTAAGGTTTACTAATCCTCAGATTAGTAGCACAGTGACATGTCTGAACAACAGTGGTTCTCAACCAGGGGTACACAGAGGTCTTTCAGGGGGTTCATCAACTCGTCTAGATATCTGCCTACTTTTGCAACAGGTTATGTAAAATGCACTAGCAAAGTAGTTCCAAACTAAAATTTCATACAGTGATTTGTTTATATGGCTCTATATACTATACACTGAAATGTAAGTATAATATTTATATTTCAATTGATTTATAATATGGGAAGAATGAGAAAGTAAGCAATTTTTCAGTAATAGTATGCTGTGGCATTTTATTTTTATTTCTGATTTTGTAAGTAAATTGTTTGTCAGGTGAAATTTGGCGGTACACAGGACAAATCAGACTCCTGAAAGGGGTACAGTAATCTGGAAAGGTTCAGAGCCGCTGCTGTACAGGATACTGTGAGATCTGCTAAAGAGCATATCATGCTCTTGTCTGAAATGATTAGGGCTATTGGTTGCAAAAATGTACCACTTGTAAACTCAAATCTGTGTCTACAGTAAATTTATAATCTATCCCAGGAATGACTCCTGATTTATCTTTGCTTTTCAAAAAGAAAATGAAGGTGGACTGAGGAAGTTGATATTGCTGCAACCCTGTTTCTAGGAAACCACTTGAACACTTCAGAATATAAACAGCCAGACTACCATTAAATCATAAGCTTGAAAAGAATACCTATGTAAAATTTGTTGCTGTATCTTCCTTGTTTTCTTCCTGGTCTTCAATTCTGTATCTTGATGTGCACTCTGTTGAACTGCTCATCAAGATTAAGCTTTCTCTGATTCCTTTCAAGCACCTATGTTTAAATCTCTGACCTAGGCCTGGTCTACACTTAAAAAAAACTAGGTTGGCATAACTATGTAGGTCAGGGGTGTGAAAAATCCACCCCCTTCAAGTGGTATAGTTAAAACAACCTAAGTCCCTGTGTAGAAAGCACTAGGTCAATGACAGGTTCCAGAGTAGCAGCTGTGTTAGTCTGTATCCTCAAAAAGAATGACATAATTCTTCCATCTGTCTAGTTGCTGCCTCTTAAGGAGGTGGATTACCTATGCATACAGGAGAATCCCTCCCATTGGGATAGGTAGTGTCTATGCAAGCATTGCTGAGATGCAGCTGTGCCACTGTAGCATCTTGAGTACAAACAAGCCCCTCGTCTCCCTTCTCGTACACCTCTTCTGGTTCCTCATCTTTTGTATTCCATCATTACTAACCTTCTTACACAAAAATCTGTGTGCTGCCCTCTCTGCTACCCTATATGCTTGGAGTGTCCTTTCATGTTTCCAAGTCTCCATCCTTACCTCATTCAAATCTCTCATAAGACCCACTTTTGCAGAATCATCTCCACAAAAATGTTTCATGCTTTTAAAAAAAATTATGCCCCCAAGATACATTTGTCTAAACTGAGTAACTGTATAAGAATATCTGTAAATTTGTATTTCCTTCCTCCCACTTTCTGGTGCGTGCTTCATTCCTGTATAACTTTGTCAAGTGCATCACTAGATTGTAAGTTCTCTGGCACAGAGACCTGTCTCTTGTTTTTTGTGAAATGCCTAGCTAGCACACTTGAGTATGGTATACAATGTCCTGTCTTGGATATTTGGGCTGTCTCTGTAATCGTACAGTTTTGGGCCTCCTGAAGGTGGGAGATGTCCTGATTTTCTTCTTGTGACTGTGGTTTCCTTTCAAGGATACTGTCTTTTTAGCCTTCAGAGCCTTGGATTTTGCTTCTGTCTTAGCAGGGACAGCCTCCTCCTTCGCCTGTCTTCTATCTGTGGGCATGTCTTCACTCAAACTTAACTTTTAAAATCTCTTTAAATGGTCTTTTTTTTTCTTTTTTTTTTAAATACCTCCACTTCCTCTCCCCTTCCCCCAGCACTCTTCTGACCTTGTCTTTTTTTCTACCAATCTATTTTACTTTTGCTTTTGTTGTGTCCCTGTCATCCTCTGGAGACAGCTGAGTGCAAGTCTGGTTTGACCACCAAATAGAGATGGAATATGTTGGATAATGAGGGGTAACAGTGAATTTGAGGCTGTCCCCTTCTAAATGTGGGTATGTTGACACATCTTCATCACAGTATTATTTTAGTATGCATATCACATTCCAGCTTGATCTAAATATTTTATAAATGTCTATCAACATTTTGGAATATCTCCTATAAAAGGCAGGTGGTAAGTATTATCCACTTTTACCTATGAGTAGACAAGATGTTTGGAAGTTGTAACTTGCCCACGGTCATGAAGCAAGTAAGCAGTAGAGTTAGGAATATATTCTGGAAGCTTTGAGTTCTAGCTCCTGGCTCTTAATATTCAAGTGTGAAGGTATCTATTTCTAAAAGGAAGTTATTAACTTAGTTGGCCCGTAACATATATTTTGTAAACATGCAGTTTTAAAAACTAAAACCAATGGACATATTTTTATGTCACTTCTTAAAAAACTTTGTTTAATCTTCAGTAATTACAACTCAAAACACAGGCAGTAAGAATTAGAAAGTGAAAATGACTTAATTGACTTCTATATAGGTTGTAATACTATGCTCATCACCGTAATACTTGAGCAACTTCCAGTAATGCATTAAGCAATATGGCTATTTATTGTATTTGTTCTGTCATCTTTTCTCTTGGAGAAGTGTGTGCAGTAGACTGTCGTATGTTGGAATTTTTTGTAATGCGTATGTTGCTATATATGTCAGAAAAAGCAAAGTCAAAGAAATGCTCCTTTTGCTTATAGTGGAAGATGGTGAAGATTATGATGGTGTCCCTAGGCTCTGTTTGCCAGAAGCTGGGAATGGGAGACAGGGCATGGATCACTTGATGATTTCATTTTCTGTTCATTCCCTCTGGGGCACCTGGCATTGGCCACTGTCAGAAGACAGGATACCAGGCTAGATGGACCTTTGGTCTAACCCAGTATTGCCGCTCTTATGATGGTCCTTAGTTCCTCTGAGAGCTCATTCCACAGTCTTGGGTTGATGCCTGAGAAAACTCTCCAATACTTCCATTTTCCAACTTGAGATTTTGGGGGAGGGAAGGGGGGAGAGGAAAAGCAAATCGGTTTTTTAAAATTCACACTTTTAATCTTAAATTTAGTACCCCCACATATAAGGAACATTATTTGAAATATGATTAAGTTGACAGCATCCTTTTAACGTAAGTAGCCATCATTATAGAGTTGTACTACATTTAAAGCATAAAAAATCAAGAATATGCCAAATGAGGGTCTGATTATTGCAAAGTGGTTCAGAATAGCCTTCGTTTCTCTTTTCTCCAGATCCCTGGAATACTTGGATTCCTGGAAGGTGAAGGGTTGTCAGTCATTCCAGTCAAATTTAATGAATTTCATTTGACTTCCAATTAGCTACAATGCAGCGGTATACCTGAGGGAGTTCATTGTCCATCCTAGTAGGAAGGCATTGTAATAATGTGGAGAGTTGTATCTTTTTAAGAGAACTCTATTTGATTTCTAAATCAATAATTCGTAATCTCCATTTTGAATGACGCAATAATCTGTTACATTTTGGGGAGCATTGAATACCTTGTGAAAGCTTTGTTCAAAGGATGTACTGAATCAATATCTGGCAAGAATCTGTTGCACTCAGGTCATTTGTAAACATAACTTTAGTCTGACTCAGCGTATATATGTACTGGAGAGAATGGATGTTCAGGAGAACATTCTTTTGTATCTTGCAATTTTTTTGTAATTATGATCCATTGTCTTAAGTCACATTGTGTTTTTAGGAAAATTGTTTGCTTCATGCTTAATGGTAAATTAAATTTCCTAGTGTCACTTCAAGCTAGGGAAAAAAAAAGGCTAGTCAGCATGAATAAACCAAAGTATAGCCTAGTAGTCCTTAACACACATTAAACATTTATATAGTTCTGTAAATGCAGATAGCACTTTACAAAACATAGAATAAGACATGCCCGCTCCCCAGAGATCTTAATAAAACTTTGGTCAACATGAACAAAATTAATGTGTTGCATCTAAGTTAGAAAGGAACAAGTCTTAACTTCTTTCCCCTTTCTACTAGACTCTTGTCTTTAGGGTTGGCTAGGTTGGCAATTAGTGCTATGCTCCTGAGTGCAATTGCTCTTTCAACAGTAGCAATCATAGAGTGAAATTGATGGGTCTTAGTCATTATCTTCCGTGGGTGGAGCAACTGGGGAAGCACTTACTCTTGAGAGTATTCAGAGTAGCAGCTGTGTTAGTCTGTATTCACAAAAAGAAAAGGAGTACTTGTGGCACCTTAGACTAACAAATTTATTTGAGCATAAGCTTTCGTGAGCTACAGCTCACTTTGTCGGATGCATTCAGATGAAGTGAGCTGTAGCTTACGAAAGCTTATGCTCAAAAAAATTTGTTAGTCTCTAAGATGCCAAAGTACTCCTTTTCTTCTTGAGAGTATGGATCTAACTGATGTTTTGCACAGCAGCTAGTCCCATAGCTATTAGTTGCTGTTGGCAAAGGCTACTTGTTCTCCCTTGTTTAGTGTTCAGAAAGCCCCTTGTGATAAAGAACAGTATTAGGAGAGGAAACTAGATTACAACCATGTTAATTGAATTCACCTTAGAATCCAGCCCACTTTTATTTTATTACATTTAAATAAATGTTTTTAAGAAACTGTCAGATACTCAAGTTTCAATGTAAACTTAGTGCTGGATGACAACCCCTGAAGACTGAAGTTCTGTGCTGACTCATTGCATAGCTGTAGTAGTGATGATGCAAGTTTCCCCTGCAAGGCTTCACTATTCTATTCTTGGGGTAAGAGTAGTTCTGCTTCCAGGATGCCCTTGGAGACAGCAAAGGTGTTTTTTGGGGGGACTGGGTATTTGTACACAAAGGCACTTTACACAGGCCACTGAACAGCCATTAACTGAAAGTTAGCTTTCATCCAGTATTGAACCTGGGTACCCAAACTTGTGTGTATCGTGCTACTCCTTCCTCTGAGTCATCCAATTGTCTTATGCTCTCAGTGTTTCTTACAGTTAGAAATAGGATTTAGAAACTAGAAAACATTTCCCCCCCTTAGATTACAAAACCAACTACTTAGCAATTGTAGGGCTTACATGGGGAAATCATTTCAGAATAAAGTAGGGTGTAAACATGAAGCACAAAAGCTATTCTGCAATAACTCCCTGGGTGGATGCTCTTATTCTGAAGTAAATGCCTACATAGGGAGCTATTGTGGAATAGCTATTCTGGTCAATTTCCCCATGTGGACAAGCCCTTAGGAGGCAGGAACAGTTGAATTCACTTTCTCCTCTCCCACCATTTCATTTGGAGCAAAAATTGACATAATGTTAGCTTGCAAATATCCTTGTGAAGTCATAAATGATGACCGTGTTGCCAACTAGATACTGTAAATAGAGCTTCCTTAACTCTGACTTTCATTTTTGACTGGTTTGCTCTGCAGCAAAGGAGCAAAAGTACTGCAGTGGTCTTTCTTTTTCTATTTGGGGACCTGGAAGCCTTTTTTAAAATGAGTTGTTCAACAGATTCTAACAATTTCAAGGTGATCACTTTTATTAAGCATAAACTAGTGCTTTTTTGAGAGCTGGTAACTACATTTTTGAATTCAGTTCGTAAACATTTTGTAGATTTGCTCTTTCAAAGGAAGAGCAAACAGTTGCTTGAAAGGCCTTTACTTGGACCAACTTACCACAGAGCACATCACTGGGACTTTAAATGTACTGAATTAGTGACTCAGATCTATTATGTACTTGCTGCATCCTGACTAAGGTTATGTCTACACAGCAAAGAAAAACCCACGGCTGGCCCATGCCAGTTGACTCAAGCTGCAGGGCTGTTCCATTGCTGTGTAGACTGGAGCTCGAGCACTGGGATCCTCCCACCCCTCATAGTCTTAGAGCCCAAGCCCGGAAGTCTACACAGCCTTGCGAGCTCAAGTCAGCTTGCATGGGCCAGCTGTGGTTGTCTAGTTGCTGTGTAGACATCGTGACTTCATAGCTGCAGTCTCTTGGCCTAAGTTTTTGAATTAAATTTCAACCCTTTCCTATTCCTTCGTCACACAGCTGTGTTGCCTGCTCGTTGCTACTCTCATGGGACACAAGAGTCAGATGAAGAATTTGATGCTCGCTGGGTGACATACTTCAACAAACCAGATATTGATGCCTGGGAGCTCAGGAAAGGTACGTTAAAAGGACAGGAAGGAATGTCTGATACTGAAATACTCATGGCTATGGTAATATGGGGAAACCTAAACTGCTTTGAAATATTATGATCACTGAACGTTACTACTATGTCGGAAAGTAAAAGCTTATGCTATAGCAGGGCAGATGTGCTGTGCTGTAGGAGGGAGCTCAGAAATTCTCCTAAAATTCACTTCCATAATACTGAACTGTACAGTGTGTGTTTTCTAAACTACCTTGAATGACACAAACTACTACACTTACTATAATATTAGACATTTGTGAAGGAGTTAAAAGAACCCAGGAAACTCCAGCGTAGTCGTCTTAACTTACTCAGTGCTAACCAAGGGCATAGGTGATGGGGTCTTGCCTTTTCTAGGCGGTAGAGACCTGAGATTAGAAAGTGGGGTTACTTGTGTAGTCCAAGTGCAATCAGTGTGACTTGCTGCTTCATTGTGATTGCTTTGTATCAGCACTCTTCAGATGATCAGTGATGTAGTACAGTGGTTTTCAAACTTTTTTTTGGTTAACCAGTTGAAGAAAATTGTTGATGCCTGCGACCTGGTGTGGGTGGGGCTCAGGACTGGAATGCAGGGGTGAGAGCTGTGGGTGGTGCCGGGAATGAAGGGTTCAGGGTGTGGGAGGGGGCTCTGGGCTGGGGCAGGGGGTTGGGGTGCAGGAGGGGGTCAGTGCTCTGGGCTGGGGATTTGTAGTGCAGGAAGGGGTTGGGGCATGGACTTACTGCTGGTCAGGGCTCTAGGCTGGGGGTGCAGGCTCTGGGCTGGGGCCAGGGATGAGGGGTTTGGGGTGCAGGAAGGGGTTGGGGCACAGACTTGCCTCTGGTGGCTCCCGGTCAGGTGGCTTCCCACCTGTCCTGGCATCATGGACCATGCCCAGACGCAGCCAGCAGCAGGTCCGGCTCCTAGGCAGAGGTGCGCAAGTGATTCCGTGCGGCTCTTGCCCGCAGGCATCTCCCCCCAGCTCCTGGCCAATAGGAGTGCAGAGTTGGTGCTCAAGACGGGGGCAGCGCACAAAGCCCCGTGGCCCCCCTGCCTAGAAGCCGGACTCTCTGCTGGCTTCTTCTGGGGCACAGTATGGTGTCAGAAAAGGTAGCCACTTTCCTGCCTTAGCTGGGCAGCCCCACTGATGGGACTTTTAACATCCCGCTCAGCGGTGCTCACCAGAGCTGCTAGGGTACTTGGTTGCTGAGCAAGGCAACCCAGTGCCTTACATGTGGTGACCTAGTACTGGGTACCCATACTTTGAAAAACACTGATGTAGTAGACCTGGAGTTCACTTCTTATAGCTAAGGCTACGTTTTAGTCACGGATATTTTTAGTAAAAGTCATGGGCCGTAAACAAAATGTCACGGGCGTGTGACCTGTCAGTGACATTTACTAAAAATGCCTGCCCTGACTAAAACTTGGGTGGGGGGCCCGTGGGCGCTCTGAGGGGGCGGGGGGCTGGCAGAGCCTTCCTTCCAGCTCTGCGTCCCTGCAGCTCCCAGTTGGCAGAAGCAGGGGTCAGGGCAGGGGCTCTGCTGCTCCCATCACAAGCACCGGCTGCTGCAGCTCCCATTGGCCGGGAACCACAGCCAATGGGAGTTGCGGGGGCAGGGCCTGTGGGCCGCGTGGGGCCATGCTGGTGGGAGCCAGGGTGTCCCCCTGCCCCTAGCCCTCTCCCACACACCCAAACTGCTGCTGCTGGCCCAGGGGCTGAGCCAGCACCAGCCACAGCAGAAGTCTCGGAGGTCACGGATTCCATGACCTCTGTGACAGATTCGCAGCCTTACTTATAGCATGTACAAAGTGAGTCTAATAAACATGATGCTAGTGCAGAAAGGCTTTACTTTCTTGCATCTTCATGGCAAACTCTTGAGATGAGGGAGGAGGATTACTGTGTAGCTAAGTGAAATATTTGCTTAGATTTCAACACATTAACTACAGTTTTACACTGGAATTTTAAAGAATCTAATTAAATTTGAGATTTTTTTTCAGTAGCTGATGATTGTCACTTGAGTAAAAATTGATCCCAATAGGAAAAGTAACTGAGTTCAGCTGTTGCTTAACGAATGTGAATAACTACACAAATGGAATAATCTTTGGAGGTTGACTATATAGCTTAAGAGTGGCCATTGCTTACTGGAAACCTGTATAATAGCTCTTCTAGTTGACCTCAGCCTTTGGTCTGAGCCCTGAAGTTTTTTTTTATAATGTCAACTGTTGTGGAACCTAAAACCAAGGCTTATAAACTTGTGCTCCTACACCTGCAGAGAGTTGACTTGCAAGAGTGAAAGATAAGGAATCACACTCTTCCTTTAGAAGTTAAAAGGAAAGAGGTGGAACAGAGACATGGACAATTTTTTTCCTTCAGTGCATTTGTATGAGTGTAATTGAGTGTGCTTGGTTAAATGTGATGGTTCTGTAACTGACAGCAGAATGGCATGTCAAGGTATGTAGTCTGACTTTTTAGGAGCATGGATGAAACTGGTGCTCAGTGGCTTAATGAAACCTATCTTTTCTGTTAAAGCTTTTGTAGATAATGAGATCACATGACTAGCATCAAACTGCAATGGCAAGGAGACCCCCCCCCCCCCCCCGGCTGAACTTTGAAAAACTCCCTCGCAACAGGTTCTAACCCTCCTTTTACCTCTTGGATAATGAGGGTTTCTCAGGCTGTCTTTCTTATCTTCTCATTCTGATAGGCATGAACACTCTGGTGGGCTACGATCTGGTGCCAGAACCAAAAATCATCGATGCTGCTTTGAGAGCATGCAGACGGTTAAATGACTTTGCTACTGCGGTCCGCATCCTAGAAGTTGTAAAGGTCAGTATAGTGGTATGTTGGAAATGCTGCTGCTTGTGCCTTCATGCTGCTGAAAGGGTTTTAAAATGGAGATGAGTCTCCTAGCTTCTCATGTTACATTTTCACCCACTTAAGCAGGGGAAACCCCCAGTTTCCTGATGGTACTGAAACTAGTAATTTGACTAAGATCGCATGGTCAAAATCAGTTTTAAATGGTTACTGTTTAAGTACCAACAGAAAATCCCTCCTGTACAGGATCACAGGTGTAAATGCACTGGATACTGCTGTACTTCTTCCTTCCCGTCTCTTGACCCTCCTCCTTAGAGAACAGAATAAAGAGGGGTGAGCCTTTGCAACTCACATTGGAGAGTATGAGAAAAGGAACATGTCCCCTCTTCTTCACCAGGCAAACTTGTAGGAGAATTGTATGCTAATGGGGCCTGACTTTCAGAAGTGTTTATACTGGACATATCTTGTAAGGGAGACCAAACTGAGACCTTGCCTATCACCAAATCATCCGAGACATACACATGAATATAAAGAGCATGGCTGTGAAAGTCAAACAGCTCTATACAACTGTAGCATTTTTTCAGGGAATTTAACAAAGATGAGCACATGCTAAACTTATAGTCTCTTTTCTCTGTGCCATGTCTTTTTTGCTCTCCTCCTCTTCCCTCTCTGCCAGAATGACTGGCCACTGAGATGATTCTTGAAAATATTTCCTTTGGGAAAATGTAAGGGATCAAATTGGTTTATAACCTGCCTCCAAAACTACTCCTCTAAAACCCTTTTTGAAAGACTTTTATGGAGGTGACTTCTCCTTAACCCCTGAACAGACATGAAACTAAAGTTTTATGTTTTATAAACTGACCCTTTTCTTTGGATTTGTTTAGATATTAGTGCATTTCTTACTCTTTTTTGCCAAAACAATCAACAGGCAGCCCTCAAACTGGTCTGTAGAACATGTAGAGGTGTGTGGAGAGCCTGCTGTTCACCTAGTGCTGTTTTTCCTTGTTTTCAGTTTGTATACAACTATATATAATCATTACAGATAGACTGGGAGCGGGTTTGCTGAAGCACTCAGCTTTGGCCCAACTCTGCTTCCATTGAAGTTAGTGGAAGTTCTGTGCTGCTCAAAATCCCAGCCCACCCATTTATTTTCCATGTAAGCAACTGCTGTGGTTTGTCAAGCAATGAGGTAGCCTGCATGATAATGAATGGGGGAGGGTAGTCCACATAACTGTGGTTTCAGAGTAGCAGCCGTGTTAGTCTGTATTCGCAAAAAGAAAAGGGGTACTTGTGGCACCTTAGAGACTAACAAATTTATTAGAGCATAAGCTTTCGTGAGCTACAGCTCACTTCATCGGATAAATGTGGTTGGGTTGGAAGAAGTCCACATTATGAACACTTGAAAAACCCTGCAGTAAATGAATGAATTTAGCTACTACCTCTTCGTACTAGATTCCAGCCAGATAAGTACAGCGTGTGGTTAGCAGACTTCAGTGTAGATATTCTGTGGAAGGCTCAGCTGATTTACTGTTCTTAAGCTGTGGTACAATGTTACCTTTCCAACTAATTGGGGACAAACTATTTTATCACTAGCAATAAGTGGATCAAACTGTAGATCCTGTTGTGAGTACATGATTCTCAGACACACAGACAGACATAGTCTGGCATACAGTGCAACGTTGATATATATTTATTTATTTTTTGGCCATCTCTTTGCTATTGAATTAATTTTTCTCCTCTTCTGATTAGGACAAGGCAGGCCCTCACAAGGAAATCTATCCTTATGTTATCCAGGAACTTAGACCAACTTTGAATGAATTGGGAATCTCCACTCCAGAGGAACTGGGCCTAGACAAAGCATAAACATAATTGGTAAGGGGGACCGTATCTTTCTAGAACCCTGAGATGGGACTACGCACCCTAAAACTCCTTTTAAGGGTATATAGTAGTCTTCCTTGGATATAAGGAAGTCCTAAAGAGAAGGAATGCATGTTTCATGGGTAAGACTTTTGGGACTTGCACTACCTGGCAATGTGAAACAATTCAGTAGTGCCTACAGTAAGGCTATGCTCAGTGAAGAGTTCCAAGTTCTCTTTTTAGTTATATATACAGAATGAGGGTGTCTCGAGTCCAATTCCTAATTGTAATGTGTTCTGTGAAAAGAAACCAAAGGGGCTGTGGGTGAGAGACTGGTGTTGCAGACTAATCTGAGCATGGTTTAGTAAATGGAGAGAGGCTTTTGGAACAGAAATCATTGTAACGTTCAGTTACTGAAATATTAGCCCCAGAGTCTCTAATGCATCCTAAAAATGAAAGGAGGTTAAAATTGAGACAGATGTCTCTTTAAAGCCAAGAAGCCTAAACTCCATTCCTAAATGGAAAACTTTAGATGGTGCCTCTAATAAAAGTAAGAGGGCCTATCAAATACATTTGTCCAAATACAGCAAGAAGAAAGAAGATATGTGGAGAGAAACATTTTCATGTGTTGACAGTTTTGATCACCTAGCTGTAGTACTACTAAAAACTAACAATGTGTTTCTGCTGCTTGAGGGGGGTCAGGGGAAGAGGCACTATTCAGTGTTCTAGATGTTTGCTTGATTGACACAATTACTAGTCTTTAAAGAATCCTCATTTATTTTCAGTGTTGCAGCTTTGAGTCTGTTGCCTGAACCATAAACTCATCGAACATTAAATCCCACCAAATGAGGGTAGATCCATCCTCATCATCGTATTCGCTCATTATACTCCACAATGAACATAGCCATTATATGGACAACATACCCCCATATCTCAATGTCTGCACTTTGACCCGTTAAACTTTTACCCCCAATCGGGAAGATTGCAGATTATGTATTCCTTACGCCACCCGCTCCTAAACTGAATTTCACAGCCCTTGATAATCTGTACCTTATTCCCTGATAACCAGAAACTTCTATGCCTAAAGTCTGTACTGTTTCCTTTTTACTTCAACATTATCTAAATAAAATTATTAAGCTGTTACCATACTTGCTCAGAAGTATGTATGACTTTTGCTTCCCAGCAGTCTTTGCAAGAAGCTCTTTCCTTCCATGTGGAAGGATCATCCCATATGAAACTATGCTAATCTTAACTTTTAACGTCTCAGTTTATCCAACCTTTTTAAACAGAAGATAGGGAATCACTAGTGTCCTGTTCTATGCTGGGAAGTGGTCACGTTGCTGGCAACAATACACAGTATTGAAGCTGCTAATGTAGAAGGAATAAATCCTCTGCACCTTTCACAAAGTGTGATCTGGCTCCACCCAGTGCTGAAGGGAACAGTGCTATTTTCAGCTGTTTAAAAAGCACAGCACTGGCATGGGGGATCCCTTGCTTACAACATAGTCGACAGGTCAATTTCTTAGTTTAGCTAGGGCTTAGGTGCTCTGTGGGCAAAACTCCTGTTGGCTTCAGTAGTTTCAAGTGCAGTGCTTGCAGGATCAGGTCCTACTTATTAAGGCTTGAAATCCTTGGTGGGAGATAGGGCAGGGGAAGGTATTTTCAGTGCTTTAAAGGTGATGGATCTGTTTTTTAGAGTTAAACTTCAAAACTGGTATCTTCCTCAAATTCAAATATGACATGAAAGGGAATCTAAATCCTGTTTTAAAGTAGTAAATTGACCACTGTCTAACATTAGCTAATGCTTATGTTGCTGCATCACTGGCTGACAGCTTGGTACCAAAAGGCCCTCAGCTGGCCAGTGAGTATCTATCACAATAGCAAGTAAGCTGCAGGCACTGAATATAAATGTTGATTATTATGTAGACCAGAGTGAAGCATAACAGGACTTTCAGTGATGATGCAACTGATGCATGTCAATTTGTTTATTAGAAATGTCTTCACTCTTGGAAAATAGTGAGTTATACAGAAGATGGCTGAGTTCTTAAGATTAGATATATGTAACCTTAAAGCATCTCAGACTTTGCATTTTCACCCATTTTAACAACTTCAACAAATTGGTTTGTTTTAAAGGGGTAAAAACTGAGTTTCTAACTTTTTTTTTTTTTTTTTTTAATGCCCTGGGTGGAGTGGTAATGCTAGGTCACTGGTGGTGGTACTGCTCTTCTGAAGAACTTGACTGTTAAACCTGGCAATGTGTTGATTGAGTGATGGGAAGAACACCATATGGTCTGAAACTACCTGAGACCACCTAAAATGGTGTGGTAGTATGGGCCTGCTTAAAGTAATTTTTTTAAACTAATCCCTTATCTGTTCTCTTCCAGATGGGCTGCACATGCATTTTATTAATGCTCCCTGATTGTACACAGTTGCCTGGAGACACATGTTAAATATTACCTTATTTGAAATAACTTCCTTCTTTATTGAGTCCCAGTGTATGTAATGTGAAGTTGGACCTAATAAAGGAGAAATGGGTTTGAACTGAGCTTGGTCCTTGTTACCTCTGTGGTGATATTGGAGAGGAAAAACCAAAAAATGAAATTTCCCAAGAGCAAAGTAAGTAGCAAAAATACACTTTGGATAGAGCCAACTTGCCATTAACTGTAAACCCACTCTGAATTCATCCAGCAACAATGCTGGTTTCCAAGGCCAGCTGCAGAGTTCCTAGATGGGACGTTATATTCACAACATGTGAAGTTTACTGGAATTCTAAGGATAAAAGTACTGTGTCAGTTGGCCTCTTTGAACTACCTAGCAATGTAGATTAATGCAATGAGGCATGGGAGGCTTTTGCTTGGTTTCACTGTACCCCAGAATGGGATGTAATTTAAGCAATCAGTTGTGTGCTTGCTTGACCACTAGCTGACCCAAATCTGTTGTGTGTGACTTATGCTTACACACTAATGCTTGAACTTCAGTAAATCAGGGCCTCTTTTCTCCCATAGAGGACACACATGGCATTAAGTGTTTTTAAGGACATCCGTTTTAACCTGCTGAGTTTTATTTCTAACATAAAATGCTAATTGTAAGCTCTTCAGGGCAGGAATCCCATCTTTGCGTTTGCTAGGTGCTCTACAAAGTAGAGGTCCCGATCCTGACCAGGACTTTGCGGTGATATGGCAAAACAGATAGTGCCACTTACGTGTTTTTCCTCTCTTTAGGAATTTTTATTTCCCTCTCCCTCCCCACCTCCCAAAAAACAATCAATATAAAACTATTCCCTGATGACCTCACCTGCTGCTCTGCCAGGATGGAATCTTTCAGAGGGCCTGAGGCAATGACATGTGCATCTTGAATCTGACTTGGAGTACAGTCCAAACACAAGGAGTGTGCAAACATTCTAGAACTGTTCACTGGGGAGATTGCGCCATCTGCCTCTGTATAATATGATCAATATCTCAATATATATCATACTCTTTGCCACTGCACAGGGGTGTTAGCCCCGTTCACATGAAGGAGTGAGTAACTGTAGCCAACAGCTGCTCACAGGCAATCCTAGCCAGATTAGAGTTGGGCAGCAAAAACAGACTGATAAGGGAAGCTAAACAGCAAGAATATTTAATACCACACCTTATATTTATTGCTGGGTTCTTGGAATGAACCACGCCAGTTCAAACAGTTTGTTTTTTTGTTTTTTTTTTCTTTTCAAACAGTGCTGAGATAACACTGACTTCAGGAGTGTAGGAGAGAAGAGCAATTTTTACAGCTGAGTAGGTACTTCCTCTGTAAATCTATAGCAAAACTGAAAAAGTAACCTGAAGATATTAACAGAAGGAATTTATCCTTTCATAAATCATCTTTTGACCCCAGGCTTTTACAGTTAGAAAAGGCAATGAACAAGACTAGCCTAACCAAAGTGTAGGCTTGTTCAAAGCATTTCACATACACTTGGTAACTACTTGACCAAATCAGTGTAGTCTTTGCCAGAAGACGTGTCCAGAAGGAAATCTTCATGAGGGAATGAACCAAACTTACTAAAATACTATGGATTTGATCAGATGAGTTTATTTTGGACTCTTTCTGCTGACCCTCTCACTATAGAAAAATGGTGTAGTAGTCACTGTCTCTTGGTCACTATTTAAAAATAAGACTCAAGAGGTCGCTGTCCACTTTTCACCTGGAAGTCCATCCTCTGCTGAATTGCTGTCTGTCAAGAGAGCAGCAGAAGCTTCCTGACGAGAGCAAACAGCAATAGTAGCGGTCTAAAGATGTATAGCAGTAGGTAAGGTGCACCCAGGTGTTTTACCACCTGCCCCCATGCTCAGTACTCTTGGATGTGTAGATGAAGAAATAGCCCCTTCTTCCAAACTCGAACATAAAGGGAGACCGCTGCACCACTCTAGCGCTTTAGTGAAGACAAGCCCTTAGACCTTTGCAAAGAAGTTGTTTTATCAAACCAAGCCCTTACTGGCCAATAGTGAAGTGCTAATTAATCAATGCTAGTTCCCCAATCTGCTCAGATTTTTCTGACAAATCACCTAGTTTTCTCAGATCAGGTGCCTTGCTTTTCATTCTATCCAATTCTTTGTACACGGTTTGGAGTGTAAGGCCTTTAGGTAAGGGACCTTAGGGGTGATTTTCACAGACAACTGACAATTAAGTGCTTAACTGTCATTTGTGCCTTTGAAAGTCTGCTCCCTTGTTTCCAAAGGCTCTATATGAATAAGCCTTGCCCAATGAATTCAGTGCTCAGTGTATTTGGGAGAGTAGGGATGGCTGTTTTCTGTGAATGGCAAACCTAACCCCCCATTAAGGCTGTTAACTGTAAAAGGAACAGGACTGATAAAGGAAGACTATGAAAATTAATCCTCCCTTTGACATTCCCGGGGTCTCAAGTTTCTTACTAGTAGCTATTTGTATTCTCATTACTGACTTCCACCTTTTGGGAATTATTAGTATGGGGGGGAAATAAGCTTAATACACAAGTTTCCACTGCTAGAAGCAGCTCAGATGTTATCATGATGAAATATCATTTTTGATAATTTCAGGGGGTTCTCTAATGAGTTTGTTCACAATAAAACTTACCACTATTGGCTGTAGCCTCATCTAGGAAGAGTCTAAAACTATCATGCTGTCCGAAACACCATACTCATCCTGTCTGTTGCTAGATGATATTGCGTCTCATTTCTTGTGAACATTAAATTCAGATGTCTTTTTCTTAAAGCACCAAACCACACATCTCTGGTTATTCATTCTTTAGGACTCTCAGAACAGAAATGTGAACAGCTTTACTGCTAACAGGTTTACTGGTTATAAGCTAGCTTTACTAAGATTGAGTTCCTGGGTTGGCAGAGTTCATGTGGCTGGCCACTTGAGGTCCTATTGAAGGGCCAGTTCTGAGTCAATTGCATCAAAAACATTTCAAGACAAACAATCCTTCAGAGTGGGAATATTACCTTATTAATGATAAGACAATCTCATTGGGTTAAGAAAAAGCTTAGCTTTCTCAAGTTGCACTGTCCAAGCAAATGACCTCCACTGTCTTCTATGCCAGTAACCAATCATGATTACTTATCTATACTTTTTACTATATCTATGAAGTCCTCAAGAGAAAAGTCACATTACATATGCTCTTGCAACTGGCTGGGAGGAAAGCTGGAGTTTTTTCTTCTCTCTGTGTGTGTGTAAAAAAAAAAAAAAAACCACTATGAACTGTAGAAGGCTTGTAATGGGACTGGCTTGAAGTAACATACCTGAAATGCAAGTCACTGATTTCAATCATATTCTGGTTTTTGAGAGAATAATGAAAAGCTCTGTATTGTTGGGAAATGTGAACATACCAGTAACCAATCAGCCAGAGTACCCATCATGATACTCATGGAAATATTCCATCAGACTTCACCTGTGATCCTTTCAGCTCTGGCTCAGGGTAGTCTATTTTCCAGTGAGACATCAAATAGGAAGGTGTCAGTGCGCCATTAAGTAACTGGAGAACTTGTGTGGTTGGATCCTACAAATGCATGGAAAGGGGTACCCTTTTTAGTCCCCTCCCCAAAAGAGACACCTCAGGGACAAGTTGGGGAGCTCATTTGGACCACCTGCAAATTCAAGGAAATTGTTCCCTGGATGACATGGGGTTACACTTAAACATCCTGGAGCTCAGGGCCATCAAACTATCCTCTATGGTGTTCCTACTTGTCCTCCAGAATTGAGTAGTGAAAATCTTCACAGACAACATGAAAGCTATGCTCTCCCTGAACAAGCTGGGGGGGGGGGGTGTGCCCACTTCTTGCCCTTCTGCCTGGAGATCAGTACATTCTGGACTTGGCCCCATCAGAATGGGGCAACCCTGATGGCCTTTCATCTCCTGAGAGTCAGCAACAGCTTAGCAGAATTCCTGAGCAGGCGATCTGTGACCAATCACAAATGATCCTTGCATAGCTTCATCATGGGACTGATACTCCATTGTTGCTGATTCCCTGTAATAGACTTCTTCGCACAAAAACAATGCCAATTGTCACAACTTTTGCTCCAGCGGAGGTCTGGGTCCGGGGTTGTTACTAGATGCCTTCCTCCTGCGGTGGAGCAGAAGCCTGTTTATGCCTTTCCGTTGATTCCCAGGGTAATCTCCAAGATCAAGAGGGAAAGCCACAATCATTCTTATAGGTCCATACTGGTTGAGACAGTTTTGTCTGACAGATGTGCAGTATGTGTCCATTCAGCCTCTAATGCAGCTCCCAGACCACCGAGACCTGATCTGACGGCACCATGGCCAAATGCTGTATCCAGACCAAAGTTACAGCACCTCATGGCATGGCTGCAGGGTGGTTAAGTACTATGGACGGGAACTGCTCCCTACAGATCCAGGAAATCCTGACACAGAGCAGGAAAACATCTACCAGGAGAATGTATTCATCTAAATAGAAGAGATTCTCGATATTGGCAGCCCAGTGTGGTTTGGACCCAGCCCAGGTCTTGATACTAAAGATCCTCAACTACTTACTACACTTAAAACAGGCTGGCCTTTCATTCAGTGCTATTAATGACCACCCTGCAGCAGTCTTAGCTTGCCATCTGCCTGTACAGTTGTTTGGTCATCTCTTTCTTCTTGGTATTGAAGTTTTTCAAAGGGCTGTTACACACCCACCTGGGACCTCCTGAGGCTCATGGAGCTTCTGTTCAAACCTCTCTCAGAATGTCCGTTACCACACCTCACTCTACAGTCTGTTTCTGGTAGCTGTCACCAACCAGAAGGGTGAGTAAAGTGCATGCTCTTATGGCTAAACCCTCATGTGACATTCCATAGGGACAAGATGGTGCAAAGATATTACCCAAAGTTCATTCCTAAGTTGGTCTCAGATTTTCATACACACCAGTCAACCTACTGTTTTCTTCCCAAAGCCATGCTCTGTTCTGGGTGAAAAGAAATTACACGCACTATATGTAGTCAGGATTTTGCTTTATTATATTATCAGGACCAAGCCATTTAGGCTGTGGCCCTGTCTATAACCAGAGCTGGGTGTCCTAAAGGTCAAGCGCTCTCTTCACAAGGAAGGTCACAATGGATAACGTTGTTATGGGTTGGACCTCTTGGGAAGTCACTTGATGTACTGAGATACCACTGAGTCAGTGGTATCTGCATGCATGAGCCCCCTTTTACCTGTCTTGCTGAGCCAGGCTCTTAAAACCTCCTCTAACACATACACAGGCAGGGCCACACTCCCAGCTTCAGATCAGCTCTGGGAAGACTCAGCTTAAGGGACTTTCTCCAGCACTCAGATGTCCACCTCCCTTGGAGTACAGACCCAAAGATATATTCACCTCTTCCCTCATTGTGGAAGAGGGTATGCACAATTTCTAGCCTCCCAGTTAGATATCACATAAACTGGGTTATATTATAAATCGGAAATAAATTTATTAACTATAACAGGTGTATTTTAAGTAGTTAAGGAGGCAGCAGACAGAACAAGGCAGATTACTAAGAAAATAAAACAGAGCCTGCAAACTCAGCTTAATACACTAAAGAAACTCGTTACATGTGCGTTCTCACCCTAAATGTGGTTCTGATAATCATCTTCAGAGGCCAGATGCCCTTCCAGCCTGGGTCCAGTTCTTTCTCACATTCAATCTTAGTTGTTTCCAGCAGTCATCTTGGGTGCAGTAGTAGGTGAGACCTCGAGACCAGAATTACCTCACTCCCCTCCCTTAAATAGGATTTGCATAAGGTGGGAGTCCTTTGTTTCCTAGTTTGACCCTCCCCCCCATTCCCTTACAGTGGAAAGTTACAAGAAGTCCTGGGTAATGTTTTAGTATCAGGTGACAAGATCACCTGATCCTGTAGGGCCCTTGTAGCCATTTTTCACAAGCTGACCCACATGTTCACAGGAAGACTAAGCTCTTTTACAGTCCATTGTCCTTGTTGATGGACCATCTGCCCTGATTGGCTTTTCCATTGTTGTACCTGAAGTGTTTGGCAGGGGGCGTTACCCAAAGTAGCATAGTTGAAAAGCAGATAAATTCCTAAGTCAATATTTCTAACTTCAGATACAGATACAGAAATGTTACAGGCATACAAATTGGTTATCACATTCAGTAAATCATAATGATTCCAATGATATCTCACATGAGCCATCTTGCATAAAGTATATCTTATGTAATTCATATAAGCACATTTTCATAAAGAAAATGGAATGACATGTCACAAATGTATCTCACTGTGCTACCAGCCCGCTGTTGCACCTTTCCTACAGAACATCAAGGCTTACTCCGCCAGGTCACAAGCAACATCCTCCACCTGCTCCAGAAAAGCACCAGTATGGGAGATCTGATCAGTGATGATGTAACCTGCTGACCTAAGCCAAGTGCTGTACCTTGAACTTAGTGGCTATGTCAGATGCCAAGTTTGGTAGACCAATACTACAATCACAGTTAAACTGATGCAGCTGGAACTCCTCATTCCCACCACCCTGAGGGGATACTGCTTGCCAGTAACCTACACTAAAATCCACACTAACACGAGCGCTAAGAGGGAACTATCACATGGTAACTAGTTCAAGATGGTCAGTGTGGATCCCATGACCTGACCTCTTCCTTGGAGTCCCTGCTTGCCCTGGTCTTTGAATGGTGAGGAAACATGGGAAGGGTTGTGGGCACTTTACTCTTCAGCCACAAGGGGACGCAATGGACATGCACAGCCCTGACAAGCAAGGTTTATTAAAAAATCTGATCTTGTGTGCATCCCATCCTAAACTAGGACCTACACTGACTCAAAGAACCACAGTTTCTGTAGGTTTCAGAGTGGTAGCCATGTTCATCTGTATCAGCAAAAAGAACGAGGAGTACTTGTGGCACCTTAGAGACTAAAAAATTTATTTGGGCAAAAGCTTTTGTGGGCTAAAACCTACTTCATCAGATGCATGGAGTGGAAAATCAATTAAGGTGGGCTATTATCAGCAGGAGGAAAAAAACTTTTGTAGTGATAATCAGGATGGCCCATTTCCAACAGTTGACAAGAAGGTGTGAGTAACAGTAACGTTCTGCTTGCTGCTATGAAGCCTAACCATCCAAAGCCCCCTGGATAATCTGAACATCCAGTGGCACTTTTTGTAAAACAGAACCATGGGCTAGTTAAATAAAGATCCACCCTTTTAGCGGCCGGTCACAAATGCATTTCAGTCAGTTGATTTAGTTGGGGTTGATCCTGCTTTGAGCAGGGGGTTGGACTAGATGACTTCCTGAGGTCCCTTCCAACCCTGATATTCTATGATGGCAGTTTTCATAGGAAAGAAAATATGAAAATGCTTATATTGCTGTTTCCTTCCATTACTGCAGAAATCTAATGAACTACCATCATGACGTGAAGGATGGGGGGAGACCACCTCTGGTCACAATCAGCATTGTCAGTTAACAAGTTCTCATAATCCTGTTTAACCAGAAGGTTTCCTGGAGAAGACAAATGAGGTCACACAGTCCTTTTACATCTTTATCCAGCTGTTTAGCCTATTGTGTCTCTTTCATAGAATCATAGAATATCAGGGTTGGAAGGGACCTCAGCGAGTCATCTAGTCCAACCCCCTGCTCAAAGCAGGACCAATCCCCAATTTTTGCCCCAGATCCCTAATTGGCCCCCTGAAGGATTGAACTCATAACCCTGGGTTTAGCAGGCCAATGCTCAAACCACTGGGATATCCCTCCCCCCCAAATTCTTCAAATACATCTCAAACTTTGTATGATACATTCATGGGTTGAAGCATCTGTTGCTTCCTTAGGTAGCTGCACCGTAATTGCCCTCTGTGTAAATATTTATGTAATATTGCTAACTGATGGGGCAGTAACAATCCTTTTGGGCATGATGGTTTGTTTTCTATGCTACCCTGGGCTTTCAGTAGGCTTTCTGCAGCTCTGCTCTTCTCTCCATTCTCTCTCCTTCCCCCACTTTTCTGGAAACTTGGGCAGCCAGCAGGAATCATAATATATTTCTATATTTGTTAAAGAAGCCCATTTCTGCAGGATAGCAGGCTATCTAGTTCAGAATGTGTGCTATGCTTTAAAGACTATTGCAGAAAGGATACATTCCTTCTACTCCATGTAAGTGTTACGGGCGTTTCTGAGAGAAGGCTAGAAGTGAGCAAAAAAAGGAAGCTGAAGTGCATCTATACCCCAGAAGAGGGTGGTCCCCTTAGAGATGGATGGAGCAGAGTAATGGGGATCTGAAACCATGAAAGGACCTCTCCCCCTCCCCCCTTTTTGGTGCTACTTTATAATGTATAGAGAAGAACCTTTTCCGCATGTTGTTTACATTAGAAATTCAAGTCCCGGCCTGCCCTCACTCGCAGCTGGATAAGGGGGAGTGAAGAGCAGCCCAGGACAGGAAAAGCTGAGAGGCGAGGAGCCTGGCAGTTCGCCGGCTGCTGGTCCCTCTCTGCCGTGCCTACACCCCTTGAACCCTGACGCCCTGCCTCGTGCAGAATGCCCCCGCCCCACTGGCGCCCCGCCCCCAACTGTCCCTGGCGGCGTTAGGTACCCGCCAAGCCGCAGCCAGGAGCCAGCCTGGAGCGCCCCCGCGTGCGACCTGCCGGGCCCCTGCTCACTTCCCCCACGGGCAGCCCCGAGGGAGGGGTGAGGAGGAGGAGCCAGCCTCAGCCAGGGCCTGCAGCGCCACCTGCTGCCTCGTAGGAGGGACGCACGTGTCCCAGCTCGGGAAGGGCATGGGAGACGCACCATAGAGACCGCAGCGCCGGGAAGATAGTCTGGGATCCTTCCCCGCCCCCGCCTCTCGAGAAGGGGAGAGGAGAACGTTGCCTCCATTTCCGAGGGAAAGCGATTGGTCATCTGGGATCGGCTTGTTTGTCCCACAGCAGCCAATAGCCATTGGTTTGAGGGGGCGGGACTTTGCTGGGCAAGCGAATGAGCCGCCTCGCTTTCGGTTCCGTACGTCAAGGATGATCTGGCGAGACGGGCGGCTGGTTAATTATTCATGACTCGTGAGTATGCAAATGAGGCGGTGGGGCTCCGCCCCCGACCAGCATGGCGACGGGGGCTCCCGGGATGCAGCCTGGAGCCAGCGCCGGGACGGTGAGATGCCGCGGCCCTGGGGAGCCTGAGGGGAGAGTCCGAGCCCACGGGGCGGCCCCTCCCCGAGCGGCCGGGGCTCGGTGACCGCCGCGCGGGGGCTCCGCCTCCCGCCCCGCGCACAGGCCGCCGCGCGGGTCACTCGCGGGCGTCACGGGCTCGCGTCTCCCGGGGGCCCGGGCTCCTCCCCATCGGACGTGGCTGGGGCGCCAGTGGAGCTACCGGCCGTTTGTGCTGCGACTGGTGTCGTGAGCTCAGCGGGGCTCGGTCTCTGCGGAGGCCTGGAGAGATTAGACTTGCCCGTAACCGTCACATTCGCTTCCAAATACGAATCGAAACTTACCCATAGGCAAAGTAGGGAAAACGCTGCTCAAGACCAAGAGCTGGGTTTAAGACTAGTTCGTTGTATATTTAAGTTACGGAGCTTTAGTTTTTTTAATCTCATTCGCTACTGTCATTAAATAATTGCCTGACCTCCCCCCAGTAATTGCCAACAATGCTGAAAATTTAAGTGGATGAAAATTGGGGGCAGGGAATGCTTTAAAATATCTATCAATATTATCCATCAACATTTATTTTTTTTTTTTTTAAAAAAAACAGCTTCTCCCAAGCCTGTTCACATGCCTAAAGATATTCATGTGTGTGTTTGCAGAGCTA
Organism: Dermochelys coriacea; assembly: GCF_009764565.3. NCBI lineage: Eukaryota > Metazoa > Chordata > Testudines > Dermochelyidae > Dermochelys > Dermochelys coriacea. The sequence continues at coordinate 47,585,951 of NC_050077.1, read as the reverse complement.
GCATCAAAAACCACAGTTACATCAAGAATTAATGTTATCTCCCTACCAAAACTCATAGTTACTGTACGTTTTTATGAATTAGTCCAGTGGTTCTCAACTGGGGGTCTGCAGGCTCCTGGGGATCCGTGAGCCCTTTCAAGGGGCTCTTGGGCCCCATGGCTGAAGCCAGAATCCCTAGTGGCTTCTGGGAAGCTGGGAGGTGTGTGGCTGAAACCCTGATCTCTGGCAGCCCCTGGGGGGCTGAAGCCCCAATTCCCAGCATCCCCTGTGGGGTGAAGCCAGAAGGTGCGGGGCTGAATCCTGGATTCCCGAGCCCTGGTGCTCCCTGTGGGGCAGAAGCCCTGAGCCCGTGGGAAGAGTTGGGGACATGGAGGACATTTTCCCCAAAAAAGAACTGCAGCACAAGAGCATGGCAGTCCTGGGAGAAGCTCCACACCTCTCGCCATCTCCTCTCTTTGCCCCCTGGTCAGGTCAGAGGTGGGAAGCCGGAACCAGGCAGTGCAGGGCAGCTGCTGCTCTGGCTAGTGCCATGGAGCAGGCAGCGGCAGCGTTCCCTCCTCTCCTGCTGGTGCCCCAGGTTGAAGCTGCTCTTCTGCTCCCAGCCCCCTTTGCTCCCACAGAGGCAGCCAGTCCAGTAAGAGTTCCCTGGGTGGGGAGACTCTGCTCCGTAGCTGGCAGACCCCTCTGGGAACAGGGACCAGCGGGGAGTCCTCCCAGTATATAGCCTCTAATACCCCTCTCCGTGCACCCTGAACTATCCCCTGCCAACACGCAGCCCCTAGCCACCCCCCCTTCCTGCACCCACAGCCCCCCTCTGTGTGCACACAGCCCCTAGTATTCCTACCTTGCACCCTAAGCTGTTTTCAAACTTTTTGAGCTAAGCCCTCCACTTTTGAGTTGTAATTTTTGGGTTGTGTGCGCACCCCCCCACTTCCACAGGCTGGGTGGCCTGCTGAGGTGAGTCGGGGGGGGGAGGTGGTGCTACCTCTCTGGACCCCGTGATGCAGAGGTGGCTTGAGCCCTGCTAGCCCCTCCTCACCCAAAATAGAAGTCACACTACGCCTACTTCCAAGGCCCCTGCCCCAAGGCCCCTCTGCCCACACTCGGCCCTGGAATTTTTATAGCACGTTGAGGGGGGCCTCAAAGAGAAAAAGGTTGAGAACCCCTGCATTAGTCAGTTCATAAGAACATAAGAATGGCCCTGCTGGGTCCTTTAATATAATAGGATATGTATATAATCTGGATTGGCTGATTTATAAGTATCACATTTTCCAAGTGTTTCTCTACTTGCTTTTTATTAAGTTATTTTTGCAAAGTTTTCTTTTTGTTGTGAACTCTAACGATTTTTGTCACAAATCTCACAATATTTGGTGTTTTTCCTTAAGGCCCTGGTACTGAAGTCATATGATTACATGAGAATCTCATTTTTGTTTTTTAAATGATCTACAAGCTTAGCTTTCTTATCAGGGTGGGGATAAGCTTGAAAAGGCTAAAAAACCCAAAACCTCAAATTGGCTTTAAAAGTCATTTATATTTAAAAAAATCTCATCATTTTTGAATGGTTGGGTTGGCAACAGTGCAATTGTGAAATCCCTTTTTCTATATTTTTGCGTGAAGACACATTTACAAGGAAGCTTATTATCACAGTCATGAGTTGTCTTTAATTTAACATCTCCAATCCCCTCCCAAAAATCTCATTTCCCACACTTCTCCCATCTTTCCAGTTTCACAGCACACACAGGGCCTGGAAGAGAGTAAGGTTTCCCCCTTTCAGTTTTCTTGAATTGCTGTGGCAAGAGGTTGCTGTGGTCATTGAGTATGCTGTTAAAGCGATGGGTGCTCTAGAAATTCTGAAAGTAACTGCAGACACCTTGAACAGCATCTGTATCTTAGTGATGCTGGCTGACCTGCTCTGCTCTTGCTTGTTTTCTCTCCTGCAGGCTCAGATGGAGAACAAGAGGACAAACAGGGAGAGTGATGTAGTGGAAAAAAGGGGCCCATACATCATGACCAAAGCTTCCTCCATTCATGCCAAACTGCGTAAGTAATGACCTGGGCTGTCACAGAGTCCCCATCTCCCTAGCAAGTTCCCATCTGAGGGTCAGGGGAGGATAATGGTTCAACTCAGCCCAGGTTAGTAGTGACTATAAATTGTACCATCTGTGTGAAATGAGTTGAATTGAAAATTAATCTAGGTTTAGTAAACATTTTGTGGTTTTTATCATTGCAGTTGCTATGGTTAATGACAGTTTTAGCAGAGAGGCCAGGGACTGAATGGGTCATGGAGCCTGCCTCCGTTGGAGGTGTTTGTGCTTGGGACAGGTGACAATCCATTGGTGGACAGCATGGCAGAAGCTAGCACTGCCTGTCCCATACCTGTTTTGTGACTGAAGCCTTCTGTCTCCAGGCCTCTCAGTCTGGCTCTTTCCCAATTCCAATGCCAGCTCAAAATATGTCTTAAAAGAAAAGCACATGAGTAGCCCACTGCAGAGACTTGATGGGTCCCTCACGTTGTAAACCTTGCACTGAGGGAGTTCAAATTATGCATTGCACTGCTTGGTAATAGATTGGAAAAAAATTAAGGAATGTTCTCCTTAAATCAGAAGTTAAAGCCTAGATCTTTCCCTTTAATTAGAAAAACTGGTCAGCTGGATCTTCTGTTTAGTGCCAGAAGTTTTGATCAAATTAAACCATTTGTATTAAAACAAAGAGAACTTCTATCTTTTATCATGATCAACTTGAATTGCTCTAGGCAAGTAGTATTGCATAATTCTGTCGTAACTGGCTATAGAATATTGCCGTTGGATTACTAAAGAAGGGATTATAATTTGAATGGGACGAAATAGCTCAAGACTTCCACATAAGATAAAATCAAAGCTGACTGCCCTTAATATAGGCGAAACATTTTGAAATTCTTGTGATAGTTTCACCCACCATTTGTCCATAAGGCTTTCAAATCTGGGGGCTTTGAACCCAATTGCTGTCTAAAAATTCAGAAACGTCTGTGGCCAGAAGTGCCTTTCACATCCATCTGGCTAAGTGATTGCCACCATTTCTCTGATGTGGATCTTTCTAGAGTTGTCCTTTGTAACTTCCAGGCTAGGTAACTGCCATGTGCACCTAGGAGTTACAGATGGTGGAGAATGTAAATGCCTGATTGCTGGGCAGCTTGAGTTGCAGGGAGCTCATTGCGCTAATTCTCCAGACTGCTCCTTGCTTGCTTTTTGGCTGCAATTCAAGGTATTTTCTTTGATTGCCAAAACCTTGCACAGGTTGGATCCTGGCTAGCTGAGCCCTATCTACTGCCCATGAAGTCAGCTGAGGTGCTTTTGCTGACATCCCTAGATTTGACCATGTGGGCACTGGAGATGGGGAATGCTTGGTGGAGGCTCTTGACTCTAGAACTTGCTTCACCACCACTCACCCACCCTGGTCTGATGTTTTCTCAGGCTTTATATTAAACCCTGAAGGCAAATCTGTTTGCAAAAGCCTGGGGAGAGGTGGAGGATATTTCTGAGGACGACATGTAGATTAATGGCAGTTGATACTTCTAATGTTGGCATTAGTCAACAAGTCATGTGTTTTAATATGGTTCGGCACCAAAGCATTAGTGACTGGCAGGGGAGAGGGGGCTTTTAAATTAAATGGAAAACACCGCAGTGTGTGTCTGACCACATGGATAACAAAATCAACTGTCTCTTTCAATCAAAATGATAAGACTAGACATGTTGGAATTGAGTTTCTGTACCATATATTGCATGCGAAAGGCATTGTAAAGCAGCTGGACTCTTGTTAGCGATGACTTATGACAACTTGCCTCAGGAGTATGGGTCAGTTGGATTCAGAGTTGTAAGTATCCTTGTTTGGGTTTCAGAGAGGCATCGAGAAATGGCAAGGGCAGTGCTGCGGAGGAAAGGCATTTTGGGGGCAACTGTTCTACAGCAACCAAAGCCAGCAGCAAAGAGGTTTGAGCCCATTTCTTTTCACTGTTGACAAGCTGTATTTTCAAATACGTCTTTGAGAGGCTGGATGGCTCAGAGGATTAGGAGCAGGATATGGGGTCTTTTGACCTCTAGGTCACTCGTTCTAATTCAGCTCAGGTGTATAGTGACTGATAGGTCAGCAGAATATGTGAAACGAGTTAGTGTCTCCTGTCAGTTCCCAGTGTGTGTGTTCACATCACAAACCACTGATCACTGTTCACACTAATTGTGTACTGCCCCATCCCTTCCTCTCCCCACCCCCTTGTTGACAGCCCCAGCTAAGAGGCAAATGACTGCCTGAACTGCCTTCTTGCTCCTAGAGGTGGTCCCTCCTGGTCAGGCATGAGGCTCATTGGCAAGGGGCAGCATAAGGAAGCTTGTGATGCTGCTGCCTATGGTGTAACTGTTCTGTGGCTAAACAGAGGACATCACTCTCTAGAACAACTCAACTGGTGGGTTGCAATCCCCATGGGGTCACAAAAATCAATCAGAGGGGTCACAAAGTATTGAAAACTTGATTACAATCTTAAGCAAAGAAAATGTCACTTCCCCCTCTCCCTGCACACCCTTATCCTTCCTGTTAGCCTCTTAAAACACAACACACACATTATATCAGCTTATAATTTGTTAGCATTGATCCATGTATTGTAAACGGAAGAGTAAAAAAGCAGGCCATGAAAATTGTTGACTTTGAATGAGGAGTTGCCAACAGTTGGGAAATGCTGCCCTAGAGCTGTCAATCCAGTACATTCACAAACACTAAATCCTTTTAACAAGATATGTATTTCTCTTCTCAGTCCAGGGGATAGTGTGGCTTTGAGGAATTAATCAGCTAAATTTATTGCAGCACCTGGAGTTGGAGGTAGAGTTAATTTCCAGCTGCTCTAGCCCATAGTGGTTGTGAGAGTCTTCCTTCTTCAGATTAGCAATACTTAGGCCAGGGTTAGTCAATTATTTTTTGTTGCGGTCCAGATTTCTTGGTCAAGGTCCAGAATCCAGAGAAGAAAATAAAAAATAATGATAATAAGTAAATAAAAAGATTTCAGGGTCCATTCATAAATATCTGGTGGTCCAGATTTGGCCCGTGGTCCAACTATTGACTACCCCTGACCTAGGCTAGGTAAAGTGAGAAAGGACATCTCTAGTGTCCACTGCTGTACCTCCTGTCCTGTGTTCTTAGCCTGGCAGACAGTCAGATCTGTTATCACACTTCCCCATCTAGATGATTGTTGCAGGCTCATTTGTGCACCTCTCTTCAGGTCAGTGAAGTTTAACAAGGGCTATGCTGCTCTCAGCCAGACAGCGGATGAGAACCTGGTGTCCCTTGATTCAGACAGGTGAGAGCTGTGTGTGTGTCAATGGCTTGGTGCTTTGAGGTAGGTGTACTCGGGGGTACTGAGTGATGCCTGCTTGGTGGATCTGAGCCCCTGCATAGCAACACTTTGTTCAAGACACAAGTTATTAACTGACTTAGCTGTGCCAGCCTCTGTTTATATGGAGATTCCTTTCTGAAGGGAGAGAAGTGCACTTACATTAAGGGAGCTGACCTGGGGCTGTAAAGTAAAGGGAAGTGGCTGATTAGTCACCTTTGTGACTGATCTGCTTGCTCCCAGCAGTACAACCCCAAGGGAGTTGGACATGTTAACAACCTGAGCTGCAAATTCTATTCCAATCTTTGTGAGGCTGATGCCTTGTTGACCTGTAATCTAGGCTCACGTGGGCACTTGTTGGAGAGGGTGATGCAGGACCCTCTTCACATTTGCACTGCTAATGAGTGTTTCAGCAGGTCTATGCTGACACTGAGGTCCCTGCTGAAACACTCATTAGCTGTGCAAATGTAAAGAACCATTCCCCACTCAATCCCCAGGAGCTGACATCCTCTCCTTCACTTTAGATACTCTTACCTGCTTGCAGGGCGGGGGAGGTCGTATACTCTACCAGACTCCATGCACACCCCACTGATGCAGCAGTTGATGCGCTTCACACGTTCTCTTGCTTACCTGCCTGTTGCATTTTTCTCTTAGTGATGGGGAGCTGGAGTCAAGATGTTCCTCCGGATACTCCTCTGCAGAGGCAAGTCCAGAGTGTTTTGTTTTGTTTTGTTGTATCTCTCGCGCTGTATGATTCACATGGATCCATTCTCAGTCTACCCCACCCCTAACTATCCCCTTTGTCCAGTTGCCATGTATTTGATGGCACAGAGTTCAGTATGTGCAGTATAATTTACTTTACTCCTCTAAAGCTATTTGTGGACTTCACTGAGCTTGGACAGTTAACTAGACTGGTCAGTTTCAAATTTCTGATTCTCCTGCCATAGCATAATGCCGTTCTGGTGTCCAAAGCTGCAAGGGGATGCTTAATTCTCCTCCCCCAACCCCAAAACAAATCAACTACAGTTTTATTTGATACTGCTAAAAATTCCTATTCATCTCCTATTAGGATATGTAAACCCTGTCTCTTTCCAGATCCTGAAGCAGTTTGTCCCAACCTTAGCTTTGTAAAGGCCTTTGAGTGGTAACCCTAACACTGATCTGTGGGGTGTTCATCAGTGTCTGCAATCCAAGAGTTAAAGCTCTCTCCTCAAATGTGCACCTTCTCTGCTCAGCTGGTGTTGCTTCCTCTGTGGGAGGCTGCTGGGTGGGAGTTGGGGATCAGGAGCAATGCAGGGAATTTGGGGCTCTTTGAATTTAAATCAGTATTTTTTTTTTTTTGCTAAGACTTGATCTTAGTTTTAAAAGTCTCTTTCAGTTTAAATCAACCCTCTCCTCCTTTCACCCCTCTAAGCAGGCCCATCTTGATTGCTTGGCTCCTGAAGGGGGTGCGTGTGTGTGTAATAAGAATGCAAGTGAAATTAACTTACAAACTACAACCCCAACCATGAGAGGGTATGATAGACATCAGATAGTACAGGGAACATCTTTTCGTTGGGTCTGGAGCAGTGGAGGGCTTCAGTGTTCCCAACTGACTGACTTGCTTCAGGAGTTCTTATCTCTTCTGTCACCCACTCAGCAGGTGAACCAGGATTTGAGCCGTCAGCTTCTGCAGGACGGGTACCACCTAGATGAGATCCCGGACGATGAGGACCTAGATCTCATTCCCCCAAAGCCCGTTGCCTCGTCACCTTGTTCCTGTTGCTTTGGGGAGTCTCTCTCCTGCACAATCCAGTAGGCACTGCTCAACTGGGCCAGCACTTTCTACCTTGTTTCTTAGGACATTAGCATGCCTGATAGAGGCAACTACATTCAGTACTGAACATTGGCAGAAACTGAAATGGGCTCAGTGACTGGAGAACTGGACGCTGCCACTGCTGCAGTGAGCAGCAACAGTTGATTATTCCAAAGCTACTTTTTGTTACATATAGTGATATAATATATAGATATTATGTGTAGCTGTTCAGGTTGCTTGGATGCAACTCACCTCACGCACTGTTGGAGCGTGGAAAGATGCTTCATGCTGGCTGGGGGAGGAGGGAGAAGAGAACATATGGGTACTTCCACTCTTAAAGGAGAACTCCAAAGAACAGCAAAGGTCTCAAGTCAGTAATCTAACAAGCTGGAGAAATGCAAATGAAGGCACTTGAGTGTCCGCAAACAATCATTCCCTTTCCTCATCTGCCAACGCCGGGGTTTGGGATCTGGTGCTGCCTTGGGTGGTTGCCATGTCCTTATAGACTCTGAACTCAGGATCTAGCAGGTAAGCAGAGAAGGAACTTGTATTTCCATGTTGAAACAAGCTACTTGAAAGGCTCTTGAATGGTTTGATCCAGTTTTCCCACATGTTCTGTTAATCCTGTGGGATCTAAAATGGTTTGCTTTCATTCTTTGGGGTTCATCTCTTTAACTGGTGGTTTTTATTATATAACTAAAGCATTGACTGTCCTTTATTTAAAAACCAAAACCAAAAAACCTTTGTCTAGGGGCTTGGTTAGAGCTGCTGTGAGATCCAGGATGGTAGCATTACTGCCAAGGCACTACGCTTTCTGAGTGTATCTCATAAGCAACCTCAGGCCCTGGCCTTTATCCTCACTTCTGTAGAGGTGACCTAACAAATTCTCTGCATTTATTTATTTATTTATTTTTCTTTGGCGTATTCACTAGTCCTGGCTTGAAGTCTGGGGGGGCCCCCCTCTGGGGCAGAGGTTGAGGTAGGCCAGCTGAGATGGAATTCCTCTGGGGAAACAGCAGAGGTTAACAGAGGAGGGCTGCCTAATAAGTGTCTAGTTAGATTAATGGATGTAATGCATCTATAATTGCTCTGGGTTTGCTTTGAACTAAATCTATACGTAGTGATCAAAACCAAAGCTTGCTACTCCTTTTGAGTACTGTGGCAGGCACTGTGAAGTACCTGGGTGAGATGAGGGTTAAGGCAGGTGTGGGCAGGGTCTTGAGCTGCTTTATTTGAGAGGCTGTCTGCTAAAGATTGCCATGTTGCCTGTTGAGAGCACTCTACATTCCATGCATTTGATGTGATTAATCAGGTGACTGGTTTCTAGTTGTCTGACTGGACCTGTGGCACATGGTATTATATAGAAATACCGCTAACATCTCTTGCAGGACATGTCAATTTCTGTTATTAGTGGGGTTTAGGGGCTTCTGACTAGGTCATAGTGGTGTTACTCTGGGTTTACTCTGCCATGGAAGGTCTGAACTTAGGAGTGAGAAGTTTTAGTGTGAATTGGCTGATAACCTTTTAGTTACAAAAATACAAAATCAGGATGGAGTCTTGTGCTGCTCTTACTCATGCTGCTGACTATGAATCTGTGCATCATGGATACAATCAGGATTGCTTCCCTCCATGCATGTGTTTTTTTTTTGGTGAGCCAATCCCAAATTTGGTGGGCTGTTGAAACAGTCCTGAAATATCAGTTGTGCTGATGTGATCTCCTAGAGCATTATGATACAAGGAACTGACTTCCTCCAAGAGGACAAAATTCATAAAGATGGATTTGGTCTTTGTCCTAAAAGTGAAGGAAGTTTAATTCTTTTTAAAAAAAAAAAAAAACCTGCATCAATGTAGCTTGAAGATTGAGGCTCCTCCCACAATACTTAGCATTAGTTGGTTTCAATTCCATTGAATTCTTTGCCCTCCAGGACAGGAATAGCAACCAAAACTGTGACTTCCCTGCCATGGGCTTACTATGCACACTAACAGTAATTCCTTGTAGTGGATTGTTTTATGCAGAGATTATGATGCTATGGAAGCACTTGAAGGGCTGTTTGGTTAATATTTAAATGTTATTTATTTTTTTTTCTGCTAGTCAGATGGCAGTGAGGCTTCGAGCTCTGGAGTGTAGTCTCTGTATCACCACTGTCCTAGCCCTGTCCCTTACACTGTCTTCATTAGTATTCAGCTGTGTGAAGTGACTGAGTATTCTTGTCCAGAATGTGGTGTCACGGCCAGAGGAAGGAGCAATTTCCACGTTACTGTTGCCTTTTGGTCATCATGTAGATCTTGGGGAACTGAGCATAGTCTGACACTAATGCTGCAGCCTAGAGGGCATGCTGGTTTGGGTGACAGATCTTCACACCCTACAGTGTTGGAATGACTCCTGGATGTAATAGGGGCCTCAAGGACAGGATGTCTTGATGCCAAAATCTCGTATGGGACATATCGCCATCTGTTGTTGAGGCTCCTGTCTCTGCTGGCTGAAGCTGATTAAATTTATTTATATATGAAGTGTCTTGTTCTCTCCCCTTGTGACCTTTTTTTTCAGCTGGATGGTCCCAGACCAGTGCACTTGAGCCCATTCTGTTTACATCTCCTCCTCGAGGAGAGGGTTGTTCTGGAAGTACCCGTATGGTACCTGGGCATAGAAGTTGGCTGACTCTGGCTGCTTTCAGTGCCACTTTCCTGATCCCAGCAGTTGAACAAAGGAGCTTGGATTTCACATCGCCTCTAAAAATGTGGGCCACACCAAGTGTGCTGCCTTACTTAGGGCTGTATGTTGCAACTAAGGTCCATGTCTGGCTGACAGCAGTGAAGAGGTTAGGGAGGGTTTACTTCTCCATCAGCATACAGGTACACTCGCATTAGTAGTGGCCTGAAAGGTTTGGCTGCTTGGTTCTGTGCTTAACTTCCTGCTTGCCTTTCACTTGTTAAAACAGGGAGTTGGAATATGATGCTGTGCCCTTTCCTGCTAAATCTCAGGGCCTGAATTACGTATCCTTTTGCTGTGCAAAATAGTCTCCCAGTCAATTGCAGGGAGCTGTTTTAGCTAAAAGTTAATCTGTCCTAGTCTAACTTGCTTTAATGGTGCTTGTTCAACCACCAAGACAATTCAAGAGAGTTGTGGCTATGAAGCAGTCTTTAGTTCAGAATCTCTAGGTTAAGTTGTGAGAGATCATATGTGTGGGTTTGGGGCAAGGACAGAAGACAAGGGGGAATCTATCTGACATGAAGTTAAAAAGCTGCCTTAAACAGTCCTGCTGTGAGATGCAGAGGACAACCAGCTTATAAAGAAATCTAACATCTTAAGTATTGCTATAGAGAACTATGACAAAGTTTTGTATATTCCTGGTCAAGGGAAGTGTTTTGTTTATAATAAACTTGATCTTGTGTTACACAAGCAGTGTGTCTTGCTATAGTTGGGAACAATCACACACAGTTCTTATTTCAGAGTAGCAGCCGTGTTAGTCTGTATTCGCAAAAAAGAAAAGGAGTACTTGTGGCACCTTAGAGACCAACAAATTTGTTTGAGCATAAGCTTATGCTCAAATAAATCTTAGTCTCTAAGGTGCCACAAGTACTCCTTTTCTTTTTACACAGTTTTTGGTGCAACTGCAAGAGTTCCTGGTTTGATTTTTAATAGAGAACTTGGCAGAATTCAGCCAGAGTTAGGTCTCCTGAAAGCTATTTATGACTGGCATGAAGTACTATAAGCAAGGAGTAGGTGGGGGACTGCTCTGAGCTTTGATCCTGGGTGAGAGAATACCCTACTCTTCCCAGGGGTCACAGGCACATTTTGGTTATCTTCCTAACACCCATTTTGAAATAAAGTGCAGACCATGCCCAGGGCTTGTCTTCTGCAGTGACTCTTTATTTATTCCTCTTTATGGTACAACATTCCAGTCCATGAATATATCCTAGCTGTTGACATACCATGCTGCATGGTTCTTTGTCACTGGTGCCCCACCCGTGCCACCCTGCTAAATGGATTTATAGCTCTTGGGTAGAGCAGCACATGGTGGACAAGTCAAACCAGCACAGCCAGCTGTGTTGGAAGAAAAGTCTCACTCACCCCTGGTTCATAAATACAGATTATATGCCTAAGGCTAGCTCCTCCTGGGGTTCAGTTCTTTCCTCAGCTTTCCTTCCCCACCCCTGCAGAGCCTATTTAACTCTCCACTCCATGCATCTGACGAAGTGGGTATTCACCCCTGAAAGCTCATGCTCCAATATGTCTGTTAGTCTATAAGGTGCCCCAGGACTCTTTGCTGCTTTTACAGATCCAGACTTACACAGCTACCCCTCTGAAGCTATTTAACTCTTGGGGCTCCAGAATGAATCAAGTTAAGAGCTCAGCTTCATTCTACAACAACACTGTGTTCCCCTCTCAACAGAGGAATTGCCTAAAATATTACATCAAAATAGGAGCTTTTCCTTAAAGCCAAACAAAGGGGGGATTATTCTGATAAGTGATAGATGAACCACACGCCCATGGAACTGAAGAGGGACAGAGTCCTGGCTGTGTCTCCAGGGTTAAAACTTTGAAATGAGCAACAGGCAGGTGAAGGAACAAGGATTAACTCCACAAATGGAAGTTTATCACCATGCCTGGCTGCTGCAGCCTGTGTGTTCACAGCAGATCATTCTGGGACTGGAAAACTAAAGTGAATTCTTTAATACTGATGTCACTGTTGTGCTGCCTGACCTAGACACCACAATGGGAGCAAAGGCAGCTTAAGGGCTACACATAGGGACTGCCATTAAGATGTGAACAAATCACACTTAAGCTACCCTTAATGTTAGCAATGTGGGTGCACATCTCTTCTCTTGTGGAATGATGCAACCAGGTCACTTCCCACCAAAAATGCCAGCAACTGCCACCTGCAAGCATAAGCCAACCACTCGCTGCAGGGATGACCTCTCCTGTTATAGTTGAACATCCAGTTAATATCTATAGCTGTAGGCACACTGAAATAGCACCAGGCTTTGGTAGTGTCACAATCTTGCCAGGACAGAGTAATGGGCTGTAGAAAGCCTGGCCCTATATAACTGATAGCACTAGCATATGAACATGGAAGTCATGGCTAACCAACAGAATGAAATCTAGCAAGAGCAGCCTGTTGGGTCCAACAAACTGAACTAACCACCCTTTGAGCTTCCCCCTTCAGCACTAGCTCCAGCAAGCTGAACACAGTTCCAGCTAAGACTGTTTCCCCATGCCCCAGTGAAGGGCAAGGATAACATTTTACTCATAGCACATTTCAGCCAAGGAGCTCCAAGCACTTCAAACATTCATCCATGCAGCCTCAACATCCCTGTGAGGTAGATCAGTTCTTCTCATTTTGCAGGTAAAGGAATGGAGGTACAAAAGTTAAGTGACTTGCTGACAATCCTACAGTGAGGCAGAAGCAGGAATAAAACTCAGGAGCTCTGATGCTGACCATTGCTCTAATTCCTCACCACCACAGCTTCTGCATCCACCTACTGTCTGAGATGCCTGTTTCAGAGCAGGATAGCCCCTTGCTAGTCTTAAAAGTGCATAGTTCACCCCCTCCCCCTCTGTCTTGCTTTAAGGAATGGGCTTTGCTCTGGCAGAATTTACAGGGAGAGGGAGGGGAATTCTCACAGCCCCCTCTCCTTTTGTTGTTATGAAAATAGGAAATTTAAGCCCAAGGCAATTTTGTTGTCAGTGGTAGAGGAAGGCCTGAATGAAGAGGCTGGCTGATCCACCCCACACACATCCACACACACACTCTCTTCCCCTTTAATTGCCAAAAACCGTATTTGGTCACTTTGGGCCCTCTATAAGCCTTACTCCATCCCTGACTCTCCTCTACACATAGGAGAAATGTCAAATTTGCACATGCACACAATGGAATAACTATCATCCCCAGAAACAACTGGATGGGGCAGGTGCTGCAGCCTTTGGAAGAGCAGCTGTGGAGTGTCTAATACCCATCTCCAAACTAAGGCTTTAGGCCAAAGATCAGGGGGCTCAGTAAAGTAGGCACATGGGAGAGAGGGTTTGCAGATGCACTTGCTGTTCATGAAAATGAGTCAATGCTAGCATGTGGCAGGCACAGAGGAGACTTTGACAAGCCACAGATTCAATCCCAATTGTCATCTTATCTGCTGCAGGAACTGCATAGGACAGATTGGGGTGAGCGCCACACGAGTTCTCCATTATATCCAGCACCTATTTCAAATACAAGACAGCAAGATGATCAAGGCCACTTGAGATGGAACCTTTCAACAGAGTTCATTTGAGCATCTCTCCCCTGCACAGCACAGAAATCTGCTTATGGCTGAGGAACAGTCTCCTCCCAGCTAAAAGGGTAAGGGCTCCACTGCTAACAGTGGATCATGGGGCTTGAAACTGCATCACTAGGCATGGAAACTGACGAGCTAGGAGAAAAAGCACGGAGAGTTTCCTGCAACAACCGAACAATCTTATTCTATAGCTTCCCCCCGGGCAGGTTGGCACAGCATCTCTTGAGCAGGAACTCACCAGCATTCCCTTGCAGTACTGTGCTTGTGGTAGGAGTCCCTTTCGGAGCTATCTTATCACCATACAAATCCCAACCACGCTCCCCCCACCCCCTTCCAGCTACAACTCCATGGCCCACTTGAGCCCAAAAGGAACAGATGTCACAGTGCAGGTAATGCTCTGCTGGCACTACCGGACGCACTATGTTAGGGAAACTCACCTACTGCTCTCCAGATCCACTTGAAGCAGACATGAGAGCAGCTGCCTCTACAGTGTTATATAATGGGAGGGGGGAAGGAAATGGACTCTTCCTCCCAGCACTTCATTTAATGCTGGGAGCTGAAGAGAGGCAAGTCGGGGGATGGGAGTTAGAGTTGCTGCTTCTACAGATTGGGACCCTGCTGCTTTGGATTTGGACACAGTGGTTTGTGGGCAAGTTTCAAGCTAACCCATCATGCGCAAGTCTAGTTTGCACAGACCAGTTTCTATCTATTCTAAGTGGAGTCACAGCAGGGTAGGTGCCAAGTGTCCCAGGCTAGAGGAGGCAGCAGGCTCGGAAGAGCAGCATTCCATCGAGGGAGGAGAGGTGCAGGGAGACGCTCTCGTTGGCAGAGATGAAGAGCACTGAGCCCCGGCGCAGGGTCATTTCAGAAATGGCAGCGGTGGAGGTGCCCACGGCCGTGCCTTGGATCACCAGCAGGATACTGGCAGAGTCGATGGCTGAGATGAGGTACAGCTTAATAGAGGAGGGAATCTGCAATGGAAAACACATTCGCCATGGAAACCAAATCTGGCTCAAATTCCGATCCAAATTTCTGCCTCCTCAAGGACGCAGGAGGCACTTGTACTCATATCTCAGATGACCCATGGCACAGGGACTTAACTCTGGAGCCTGCCTCTGCTCACAGCAGCCCAAGCCCCATTAGCCCTGGGAGATCCCAGCATAACCGAGAGCAGCCAAGCTCCAGATGTTGGAGTCAGTCTCTAGCTCCTTCACCACCACCCTGTTGAGAGGTGAGCAGCCAAAAATGGTGCAGCGATGCCTGTGCAGCTGAGACAGCACCAGGAGAGGGAGGGAGACAAGCGAATGGTAGAGCACAGCAGGAAGAGGGGAAAACCAACCGCAGTGCTGCCTGTCATCACCTCCCTCAACCGCGAGCACGAGGCCTAGCTAAACACCCCCAGGTCTCAGCTCTGCGCGGCATTCGAGCTCTGACACCATGCCAAGCACTGAGCAAAGAGAGCTGCTTGCTCTGTTTAGCACCTCCTAGTGCTGCTCAGACTGGGGCTTGGCTTCCCCCTCTGGCTGCAGCTTTCAGGCCTGGGCAGAAGAGCTGATAACATGTGACCCAGGAAAGGGGTGGGCGCATCTCCCCCAGCCCTGCATTCAAAGCAAAGTGAAATTTGCCAACACCAGCCGCAGCAGCAGGATCGGGGAGGGGGAAACGGAACAGGACCCGGAGGCATAGAAGGCAAAGCTCCCTGGAGGACATGGGACACTCTGGCTTCAGGGGGCAGGATGGGCAGACACACTCCATCATCTGTCCCAGAGCCAGCTAGCTGAGCCCAGTGATACTCAAGAGCTGCAAGTGTCTCTTTCATGTCTCCAGGGGCTCTTTACAGGGCCTGATATTAAAACACTGATTTAATTATTAGCCAGTCTGAGTTATTAACCAATCAGGATGCTTTTACTATGTTATTAACCAATTAAGTTATCAACTTGCACTAAGTTATGAACTTATTTGCTGTGAGAATAATATACATTAAAAAAACCTAAATATTTCCCATCATACTGTTTAAATATAGTATTATAGCCAGATACTACTGTGGGTCTTTTGGGTAATGTTGGTCACTAATGTGGGTCCTGAACCACTGAGGTCTGAGTACCGGTGATCTCCTTATCCCAGCGCCTTATGGTCTCAAAGTAGCACAGTGTGGCTTGTCCCAGTTCAGCTGACCCCGTGATCCTATCTCTAGTACAGGAGGTGGGAGGGAAGGGGGAACTCCAACAGGCTGGGGAGGGGATGCAGTGATCTCATCTCAGGTCAAAGCATTGGGGGGAAGGGAATAAGAGTCAGATGTTAATGGGCAGCCCAACTGATGTATTTGCTTTTTTCCACTCCTTGACTGGGAAGTCTCTTCCCTCCCACCCCACATCACAGTGACATGGCCTTTGGCAAGGGAGGCTTAGGTGTAGCTCTAGCTCTTTGCAAAGCCACTTACTGCTGCTCATTGAGAGGAATAGAGAAGTTGCTAGAGAGATCCAAAGGCAAGGATGCTGTCTCTGTTTGCTCCGGTTGCACGAGATGTGGCAGTCTGTCTGATGCTGCTACTAGACCCCCTTCCTCCCCCATTAATTTGCTGATCCAGGGTCCCCACTCACCTCTATTTTCATGACGGTGAAGTCTGGCACAGGCGGGTCGTAGAGGTAGACACAGGGATCCAAGCGGCTCTGCGTGGGGGCAAAGACCTTGGAGCTGCTGGGCGCGGGGTTGTAGTTCAGCATTTCACACAGGGTGAGCACGTCAATGAATTTGGGTGTCAGGCCAGCTCGCACGGTATTGTCGGAGCATGCCATGCACTCGATGCAGTCTGGGGAGCAAGGAGCTCAGTGTCAGTGCAAGAAGGTGGGACCCTCCCGATCGGAAGCCAGGTGTCTGAACTCAGCTCCAGCAGGCTCCAGGCAGGAGGAAAAGCCTTTGTCCCTTCACTGCAGGAGAGACTAGGGATGCCTGGCTCAGGGAAACGTGCTATCCCATCATCTCAGAGATACTGAGTAAAAGAACACTTCCTCCTCACACCCCACAAACAGCTGCTGTCAACGCCAGGCTGGGCACCTACTGGGTAGGGGAGCCGGTGGCAATGTTGAGCCTGAAAACACCTCCCTCCACAACGCATCAGAAAGCACAATCCGAGTGGCAGCCTCTCACTCCATCGCCGGGGAGACACTTAGTGGCGACCTCACTGGAAAAGGCCAACGAGCCACCTACTTTGGTATCCCGGGTCCCACAATGGCCAAGGCAGGGTGCTTGAGATAAGGTGTAACCTGGAGATCAGCATAAGTCATGGATCGTGATGATTGGCAGCGGCAGCCTTACCGTAGCCAGGGTTACAAAGTGCCCATCCCATTATAGGAACCACTAACAACCGATGAGTGGAATCACAAATGCTATTATTCATAACGGTCTCAATAGCACTGGCTTGGCACGGGAACACAGCATTCGCCCCACCCGCCCAGCCGGCACTCGAACTCACCTCCATGGAGGTAGGCATGAGGCTCGTTGGCTCCCAGGAACATGGACTCTCCTGGCTGCAGCATCACCAGGTTCAGGAAGTAAATGGCAAAGCAGCCGATGTCTCCCGGGAACTGCGAGTGTAGCTGCAGTAGCAGCTTCCCGCTGCTTCCCGACGTGTCCTTCCCCGCAGCAACTGTGGGGGACAAGAGCAAAGCCAGGTTAGCAGCAGCCCCACAACTTAGTCCCTTCTGCGAGAGCCACTGCTTTGCTTACAGCCCTCTAGCCAGGGCAGCACAGTGCTGCCAGCCCAGGGTCAGGTGTCAATGGCTTTGGGGTTCCCCCAAACCCTCCTCATCAGGAGGCCAGGGCAGGCCTAGACATTTCCGGCTGCACATCTGAGTCCCTCCAGATCCCCAGAGATGGGACGAGCGAGGACAGCTGGCCAACAAGGGATCCAACCTGCCTGGGTGTGGTTATGAGTCAGACCTGATTAGCCACATGAGCCTCACCAGATCCATCCACTTCCGGAGACACAGGGTCCAATGTCCCCAGGCTGCTCTAGGGGAGAGATGGGTGAGCTGGCTGGCTTTTCCCAAGCCACTGCCTGGGGACAGCAGGATCATACAGTCAGAGTATAAGGCCAGAAGGAACTGATTACCTAGCCTGACCTCCGGTAGATCACAGGCCACCCACCCCACTCTGTCTCACTAAACCCAACAATTGATCATGGTGGAGAGAGGCTGCTAGTGGCTGGTTCTCTCCCACAGGGCATCTCCTGGATAGCAGAAATGCTTACTCTCCACCCCCCCAGACACAAACCCTGCCAGCTATGATACATCACCACACACCTGGACCCACCCTTTTACTCCACTTCCAAAGCCCTCTACCCACCTGCCCATTCCACACACACGCCGCACTCTCCCCAGCATCCAGCAGCTCCATCCTTTCCTTCCCATGTCCCAGTCCTCCCAGGGAAGGAGAGGAAGAAGGTGGGCATCCAGGGACAGATACTCATCTCCATATTTCCTCCCTGACATTTCCCACTTCAGCCCCTCCCTCCTCTTCCAGTGGGGAGCAGCAGGTGAGGAGGGGCATTCTTCCCCACCCAAGAATGGCCTTTTGGAGCTGATCCTCCTCCTCCCTCCTCCCGCTGGAGCAGAGACTGGGACAACCTCACTTGGCCTGAAGCTTCTTCATTAGAAAGAAGTTGGCTTGGTTCACGCTTCCCCTCCATTGGCATAAAAGGGCTCCTTTGTATTTCCGCTCTGGGAGCCTCCCCGACAGAGCCCCAGCAACCCAGAGGAAAGAGACCGCCGAAGATCTGGCATAAGCTTGGGGGAGGGTGATGTGAGCCTGGCAGACCAGGTGCCAATTCATGCCAAGGTGCAGGCCTCACTGCACACTGACAAATGCAGAGCTGGAAACCAGTCTGGCTCCCTGTGGGTTACGATAGTGAAAACAGATACTAGAATTATAAGAATGAGGTTAGTGTTTAGATTGTGTGGAATGCTTGCAGGCTGATGCCTGCATTAATCCTACTTGTAGATCTGTACCCCAGGGTATAAGGTAATGAGTAAGTGTCTGCTAAAAGCGTAAAAAAACAGTAAGGAGAGAGACATCACCAAAGTGAAGTGCCAGTTTAGCACAAGAGGTGTCATCTCTCCCCAGCCTGGCCTCTAGACACCAGACACGCCATTGTGGAACATCAGTCGACAAAAGACTTTGGTGATTGCTCCCCCGACACCCGTGAAGAGGGGGATGGGCACGAGCCCTCATCCCATCACAGCTTCAAAGCTGGGGGAAGAGCATAAAAATCCCTGCCAAGGAGGAATTGTTATCACTATGCTGTCTGGAATTCAGAGAGGGCAATAATTCTAAGCATAAGCACAAGCCTGCTATGCTTAGCTTGGGTTAGCCCTAAAGGACATATAGAGCTTGTATATTACAGCACGCGCCTGTTACCTTTTGAAACCTAAAACTAACTTGTGTGTGTATGTTTACCTGCTTTAACCTTGTAAATAGCTAATTTCTTTTTCCTAGTTAATAAATCTTTAGTTAATCACAGGACTGGCTACAAGCATTGCCTCCGGTAAGAGATCTAAGGTACAACTGACCTGGGATAAGTGACTGGGAGTAACCTGAATATTGTTGGGATTTTGGGCATAAGGGAGCCTGTATCACAAAGACAGGTTTGCAAGATAAACCGGAGTGCCCAGGGGACTGTGAGAGACTCCACGTTAAGGCTGTTTTAGGGCTTTATGAGTTCACACTTGTTAGGTGGTTGGTGAAATCTATGTATAGAACTCACAGCTAATTTGGGATTTGTGCCCTGCTTCTTGACAGTCTGCCCTCATTCATGGTCGTGGGCCATGCCACACAGACGGACACTCCTCTCCTACTGCTTGTCGGGCCAACGCTCGCTGGGTTGGTTCAAGGAGCAGATCAGCCTTGATGGGAAAGACCACGCTGGGATAGAACAAGCTCCAGCCAAGAATGCTCAGAGCTTTGCCCTGCTGGTGCAGGGAGGGCAGGAGGCAAAATCCTCTCCATGCTTGTTACTCTTCGGTTATAAATACACATGCGCCCTCCAGGCCGAAATGCCTTCTCCACTCAGTTTATTTTTACTGGATAAACTATACACAGGGAGGGATCTGAAGCCCCTGGCTTTGTCCCCAAGCCATAACATTACTCGTGTTCAGTGCTGAACTCACAAATCAGAGGCCTTTCGTGGCGGTATCGCTCCAGGGCAACTTACATGGCACCGGTTCAAATACAGAGGGAGGGGCTGAACTGCAGCCACTTCGGGAGTGCAAACACCAGCAAAACTTCCCAGGGCAGACAATGAAGAGGTGTCACACTCAGGTAAAAATCAGAGGGTGGAGCATAGTTACCCAAGACCAATAGCAGTCAGGATGCTAGGGCTACACATGCGTCTCACAAGTGACTTATTTCAGAGTAGCAGCCGTGTTAGTCTGTATTCACAAAAAGAAAAGGAGTATTTGTGGCATCTTAGAGACTAACAAATTTATTTGAGCATTAGCTTTCGTGAGCTACAGCTGTAGCTCATGAAAGCTTATGCTCAAATAAATTTGTTAGTCTCTAAGGTGCCACAAATACTCCTTTTCTTTTTACAAGTGACTTAGGATCTTTAACACCCCCAAGCAGTCAGGGACCTCACACCCCACGGTGCACTCAGCTGATCCGTCCTCTCAGGGGTTGTATGATGGGGAATATGGTCAGGCTCGGGGACTCTGTCTCATAAAGCTCCTGTTCCAGGATGGCCTGTCCCTTTAAAGGCCAGGCGCTAGCCAGCCCTGTTCAATCAGCCCTGCCTAGGCCACAATTAGCTACCTCCCAGTGGGGGTCAGGTGGCAGCCTGATAAACACCGGGCCTCACAAAGGGGCAGGGAATTTATTTTGGTGAAAGAACTCTAGGGAGCAAGTCCTGACATATGGCTGGAAGGACACCGGGAAGTGGCTCAGAAGTCAGCACTTTGGGTCTCTCCACTCGGGGATAAAGGGAGCCCGGAAGGCAGGCTGAAGAGGAGCCCAAGTTAGGCAAAAGAACTTTGGACTTTGGTTACCCCAGAAGGGGAATGAACTCAGAGTGACCCAGCCAGAGGATTAATCCACGAATGTCCAGGACAGACAGGAAACCCTGGTGAATGGAAACTGAAGCAGGGAATGCCAGCAGGGCCACGTTTGGCTAGCAGGGGCTAGCAGGATAGGCGCATCCTGTAGCCACTCCCCATTTCACAGACTATCACTAGCCAATCAGCAGACAGCTAGGTCTCTCCTACATGAACAAAGCAGCGTAGAGCTCAGAGGTTGTATGCACTTCAGGGGACGTTTCCTGCCTCTGATGGCAAACCTGCTTTCCCCAAGGCGCTCTGCCTGGACTGGAACAGCAGGGGGAGGTGGTGCCAGATCACTGCGCTGTTCCTGCAGGGAGGAGGCTGACAATATAACAGCCTCAGCTAGCACCCACGAGACCAAACACCAGCAAGCAAAGGGCATAGTCCCTAGTTATTCTGGAGCAAGGTTGGGTTGCTGCACTGTGGGAGGGATGGTCTGAAGACTGGAGCTGGGGAGGAGCTAGCAGTGAAACGTGCACTCTGTCCTGTGTGTCACGCCCTCTCCACCTGCAGCATCCCCCTAGCGAACCCAGACATTACATCCAATATGATCACCCACCCACCCAGGGCATTGTTAAAAGCCCTGACAGCGAGAGCCAGTCAGTAACTACAAAGATGCTGCCCTCTCTTATCCACTCCAAGATGCCCACTTGCCACCAAAGATCCATGGCAGCTCCATCCTCTTCACTAATCCAGGGCATTGCCAGGGCCAGAGCGGGGCAAGGATCCATGCAGGTAGCCTCTGAGTCATCCCAGATCCAAGGGACATTCCTCCCCCTGGACCAACAGGAAGAAGAGACATCCACATCCCTGACACGCATATCTCCCCCCCGGGGACGCGGGGCTCTCCATGTCACGAGCAGGCACTGAACAAACCTTCCTGGGAAATCCTCTTCACCAGCATGTTCAGCTGGTCCACAAAGACCTTCTTTTCGCTCTTCATCATCCTGGTGAAGCAGATCCGCAGCGCAGCAGACACGCCCCGGGGGTCATTGCACACGCTGCGCTCCAGCTGCTCCGCTGCCACGTTGCCGATCAGCGCCCGGAACTCGGGGACCTCTGCAAAGAGCAGATGCCTGTCAGGGGCCCAGGGTGGGGTAGGATAGCAGGGGCAAACCCACCCACTCAGCTACCCCCCCAGGGATGGGCTACTAACACCATGCCCCCTTTTAAAAGCATCTGGCTTATGGTCACAGAGCTGGCCATAGAAGCCAGGAGCCCCTGCCCCATCCCTGCCTTCCCAGGGCCCAGCTTTGCACTCTGGTGCACACTTAGGCATTTAAATCTCTGTTTTAGGCACCCGTGTTTGAAAAGCCTGTAGAAGGGATAAAGTAACTGCCAACATGAAGGTGCCAGCCCCAGGTCCAGGCTGTCTTAGTGTCTCCGAGCTGCTCCGCTGAGCCTTATCCCAGGTGATGTTCTCCGTTACGAAGCTAGGACAGCAAATGTGCTGCTGCTGCCATCCAACAGAGGGCAGCTTCCCCTAGGGGGCGAGGGGCTCAGCAATGGAGCAGCCCCCATAATCACGGCTGGTCAGTCAGAGTGATCAGGGCCCTGCAGGTAGACCCAGTGAGAGGGAAGCAAGCCTGGGACCTTATACATTGGCATTTCTCCTCCCTGCAGGGCTCTGCTTGATGGACCACCACAGGGGCTGGAGGATGATATGCCCAGCCCAGCTTCAGAAATATATTGAAGGGGATCTTATTAACCCCTACAAGTGCTCAGCCCTCCACCCACCATAGCATCTGACCCTTCCTCTTAGTCGGTAGTCCCAAGCTTGGGATCTCTTTAGCCCCCCTCTCCTGCCCTGCCCAGCACATCCCCAGCCAGCAACACCACCTGGTGCTTACTCTGCAGAAAAGCCACAATTTCCTCCACGGGCCGGAAGCCACACATGCCCTGGAAGGGGGTCAGTGCAATGGCCATCTCTGGCTTGTGATTGGCATCTGGGTAGTGCTCAGGAAACTGGGCATGAAGCTTTCCCGCCAGCTCCTAGAGAGGGGAGACGAGGACAAAAAGAGTCAAAGCCCGGGCGATCCCCCCTTAACAACTAGGTCCCTCCTCGTCAGCTCACGCACTGGGAGGCTACATCCTGGGGAAAAGAGATCCCACAGAGCTACGGGTACGCCAGCAAATGGATTCAATGAGGAGAGTCAGTCCCGCCCCAGGGGTCAGAGTGACTCACCCCTGTCAGAATTCACACTCCCTTGGTTCCCTCACTGCACCATCTTCGTGGCTTCCCAGAGAGGGGCTACGGCTAGCTACATACCAGGCTTCAGCCCAAATGTCCAACTAGTGAAACATTCCCACTGAATCCCCCCCCCCATCTACCTCTCTTCTCTGCCCACTGCTGCAGCCCCCACCAGGACACTTCAGCATAGCGACTGCACATTTAAAAACACAGGACGCTGAGGAAATGCAGGTGCAGCCAGCAGACACGGCAAGACTGCAGCACCAAGGAGATCTGGGATACAAGCACATGCTAGCAAGGGCTGGGCTTATGTCCCCTGGGTTTAGTCCACTGTGCACTTCTCACCAGGCTGAATAGAGGAGTCTCGGCAGTAGGCAGCGGCACTTGCTGCTGAGCTGAAGGCTTCCTGTCAAATGACTCTTTCTGCATTTCTAATTTAAAGCTGCTTTTTGATATCAGATGGGAACCAGTTGCTGAGATCATAGCACTTAACATTCCCTCAGCGAGAGCTCCAGCCCCATGCTCTGCCCAAGAGGAGTGTAGTAGTTCTCCAGTGCTTCATTCAGTTATTTCCTCCCCAGGAAATGGGTGGAGAACAAACATCTCGGGGGGAGGGCCTTGCCTTATGACACAAAAAACAATGTTCTATTGCCCTAATGCCCTCTTTTTGTTACAGAGCAATACAACAGCTCCTCAAACAAGCAATCAGAGCTGGCCACGACACCCAGTGGCTGATCCAAGCCCAGCATTTAGGTTTTGTACAAAGAGCTTTTAACAAAAGTTTATGACCAACAGAACTGCTGCCTTATGTTTAAAGCCCCTTGTACACAACATGCACTGGCTGATCTGCATTAAGCTATTACAATTCACAGTCATACAAAGCAGCAGTGTACACAGGAGCACTGCTAGAGCCAGATCAGGCTCACTGCTCAACATGCCAGACTGGCATTAGATGCTCAGGGGGCCTGACTGGGCCGGTTGTAACAGGCGAAAGCTCAAAGAAGACTGGTGTGAAGTAGACACCTAGGCCTTACCCTTACATTACACCTGGATGGGTGCTATTTCAACTGCAGCCTATTGTGTAGACTCTAGATGGGGCAGAGGACACAACAGACACATGTTCCCGTTGTTCTTATTTCTGTGCATAGCGCTGGGGGTGTCCCTATACTGAGGGAGGCAACTTGGGAGAAGCAGTGAAAGCGTTTTACTGAATGACCTGTTCTAACATAGAGCTACTCTGCCATGTGCTCCATGCTTTGTCACAGCAATTGAGACCAATGGGGTCAAAATACAATATGATTTGATGGTGACATGGCAGGGCTCCTTCTCAAGACCTAGAGGCCATGCCATGTTCTTCCCCTCCAGCCACCACAGCACGTTTGGGGCACCCATGCGAGTGAGAAGCAAGATGCGTCTCATCCCGGGGTGCTGAATGAGTGCAAGTTGAAAGGGGGGTTGTTTTTGTATCTGCACTGGCTTTGGAGCAAGGTCTGTCTTTAGCTATGCTCTGTCAGGTACCAAGCAGCCTCTGGGCATGGAGTGCAACAGCCAGGTGTTGGCAGCATCTGCAACCGTTCCAGAACTCAGTGGGTAGGGGACCATAAACGTGGTGCACTCCTGAGCATCATGCCACGAAAGCAGGCCTGGCTCAGCAGCACAGCTTACATCAGGGACATCTGCAGAGAGGCTGCCTGCAAGGACCCAGCAGTGCACTCATGGGGGGTTCAGAACAGCTTCTTACCTTATTGGGATGGGCCTGTATGGACAGGGCTGTGTTAACCGACAGCACTTTGAATAGGAAAGGCAGCTGGCCCTGGAAGGTCTCCTTGACCTTGGTTCCCAGGCATCCAGGATTATCTCCTATCCACTGTCCTAAAGTCTTCTGGGGAATTCGATTATCCAGAATAACAGCATCGCCTCTGGGGTGGGTTCCCATCCAGAGCTGGAACAGGCATTTGTGGAATGGAAAAAGAGAGACCAGACAAAGCCATTAGCATCTCCAGCATGGTTCTCAACAGGCTTAGAAGACAGGCCAAACAGACAGGTTCAAGGAGAGGGGGAAAGGAGATAGGGTTGTCTGTATTTGAATTCTCAGCTTTTGCTTCCTGCTACAGTTCAGATTGAATATCAGCATCCCCCTTAGTTTCTAAGCGTATCTCTCACATCCACTCACCTACAATTATTTCCTCATCTCCCAGCTAGGTCAAAGCATACAGAGGTCTGATCTGCCAGGCTTGATCTTGATCTTCTCCTCAGTACCTTTTGAAGCACAAGAATTGCCACAGTGGTGCAGACCACCATTCCATCCAGTCCAGTACCCTGCCTCCCGCAGCAGTAGATATGCAATGTTTCAAACGAAGACCAGGTCCCACATCCCCCCCCACCCCTTCCCCTTTGCAGACTCTGTCAGCATTGCACTGCAACGAAGTGCAAGGAAAAGAGATTCCAGCCTGACCCCAGCTGGTGATCTGCTTATGCCCTGAAGCATGAGGATCAAGAGCATACTTGCCACTATAGATCCTATTCATGTGCGTAATAGCTGCAACGTTCCAAAGGAAGAAGCCAACTTTTGGCCTCAGGTCACAAGGGTGGAGATAGGGGAGGAAAAGTGGCTGTCTCTGGGATCTCAGCAAAACCTGCATCACAGAAGAAGGACAGAGGGAGGGAGCTGGGGGCTTACCTCAGCATATGGCTTGTCTGGATCGATCTGTGCCAGTGGATCACTGCTAGCCAGCAGCTTGGCCACTTCGCTGTCCAGGCCAATCTTCCCCCAGGCATATTTCTGCACAACGCAGGACAGGGGAAACACTAAGCAAACACACAAAAACAAAGGTTATCCAAGGACACGGCAGGCAAAAATCACCAGCTCAGAAAATGGCCTGACATCGCCAACTCCCGGCCACCTGGCTCCCCCGGCTGAAATTCCTGTCCGTACTTTGACCCTCCTCTTGCCTCCACTGCTGCCACCTTCTCCCCTCTGGGAAGCTGCCCCCTCCAAAATGCTGCTGCTCAGATTAACGCACCATCCCATCCGCATTCTTCTTTCAGCTCCTCCATCAAATTCAAGCTCCCCATCTCTAGGTCTCTGCACAACTTATCCTGACCCCTAACTGCCCTGTGTCCTTCTCCCACGCTCATCCTCATGCTTCCTCCCATGCTGTTCCTCATACTCAGAACAGTCTTCCTCTCCCATACACCCAACCATTTTCCCCTCCTGAAAACTCACTTCTTCCATTAAGACTTTTAAACAACATCCACCAGAGAAAACGATGGATCATCAGGATTAGTTGGATTACAGTAGCCACTAGAGGCCCAGGAGAGACCATTTTCATACGTCTGAACGGTCCTGCGTCTCTAATTTAGACCCACGATCCTTGGAGCTGTGATGATGCGTTTTGCACAGCATCGAGCACATGCTAATGACATGGTTCTACAGCTTCTCCACGTCAGCTCATAAAAGCATGAGAACGGCCGTACTGATCCATCTAGTCCAGTATCCTGTCTTCCAATAGTGGCCAGTGTTAGATGCTTCAGAGGGAATGAATGAACAGAACAGTTATAGAGCAATCCACCCACTGTCATCCAGTACCAGCTTCTGGCAGTCAGAGGTTTAGGGATGCCAGAACATGGGGTTGCATTCCTGCTCATCTTGGCTAATAGCTATTGGAAGACCAATCCTCCACGAACTTATCTAATTCTTTTTTGATCCCAGTTATACTTTTGGCCTTCATAACATCCCTTGGCAATGAGTTCTACAAAGTGACGGTGTGTTGTGTGAAGAAGTACTTCCTTCTGTTTGTTTTAAACTTGCTGCCTATTAATGTTACTGGATGACCTTTGGTTCGTGGTAAATGAAGGGGTAAAGAACATTTCCCTATTCATTTTCTCCACACCATTCATGATTTTAGAGCCTTAGTTTTCTCAATATCCTCCAGTCCAAACCCACATGCTCTGGTCTAGCACCACACAGTCCAGTTCTACACATGTACACTACCTCAAGTCCATTATGTTTCACTACAAGACAATTTCAGTTTAGAGCCACAAATGTCAGTGAAAGATCTGTGCCCCAGTGTAAGACATTCAACTATTCCAAGAGCCTCCAGCTCCAAAACTGGTCAAACCTTCTCCCCAACATGGTTTAAAGTGTGACTGGTAAATATGGCATCCTCACACCCCAGATCTGCCCCCTCGTCTTTGAGTCACGCCTGCTGAGCCAGACCAAAATGTGTTTACACTGCCATTTGCACAGCCCACACAGTTGTGGGAAGGTAAGCTGGCTTCCACTCCTCCTCATGCGTCAGTCACATTGCTGACGGCAGAATCTTTGATCTTCGGGGTCCTAAGCAGACTTTGCAGGCCTGGCTGAACCTGCGTTCTTGGACTCACCAAGTGCTCACGCAGGGCTTGGTATCCCTGGTAGGCCTCGAAAACTCTACTTGCCAGTGCTAAGCAGGAAACTTTCCCTAACAAGTGGAAAAGGACAAGGAAGAGGAGGGTGGAGTAAGCAAAGCTATTGATTTCCGCAGAATTTAAGCTTTCGTTTAAAAAAAAAAAAAACACACAAAACCAACCAAACCCTTATTTAATTCTCATATGCTACAATGATGGGGACCACAGGAGAGCCTGGACAGACAGAGAGGGTGGGAGCGACAAAGGAACTTAGACATTGCCACACTGATCGTCATGGCACCTAGAAAATCACAGGAACAACATTGTGATCCACACAGCTGTTGGGCCACTAGG
Organism: Dermochelys coriacea; assembly: GCF_009764565.3. NCBI lineage: Eukaryota > Metazoa > Chordata > Testudines > Dermochelyidae > Dermochelys > Dermochelys coriacea. Next base: position 47,558,511 of record NC_050077.1, on the reverse strand, counting down.
CTCCTATACAATGAGTGGAGATAAGCACCTTAGAATGTGATCCACAAAAGCCAGCATACTAGGCGAGGAGCCGCCTACAACTATCAATGGGAGATGCTGACAAGAAATGATATGAACAGGCATCTCCCACCTGTTGGGAGAGTGTGCTAAGCACTGAGCTATGGGATAGTCTGATATACCCCATGTATATATATCGAGGGCCTCCCTCAGTCTCTCCTGTTCAAGCTGTTCCACTGTGGATAAGTTTCAGAGTAGCAGCCGCGTTAGTGGATAAATAATTAAAGAGTGATTGGAGCAGAGGACCAGAACCCGGGACCTCCCACCTTCTTGCAGGGTGCCCGAACCAGCGAGCTACAGAGTTTGTTTCTCACTTGGCAGTTTTGGGGATGGCAGAGTTGTGGGCAAAGACCATTATACCCATTTTCCACACACAAATGGAAATAAAGAGGAGATGCTGCACCAGCACCACACGTGGAAATGAGCAGCACGCAGGAATAGAGCCCAAGAGTCCAGACCCCCAGCCCCTCCCCACAAACCAACAGACCCCAATCCCTTTCCAGAGACAGGAATAGAAGCCAGGAGTCCTGCCCCTCTACCTTCCCTTCCCACCCACCGATAGAAGCCAGGAGTCCCGCCTCTCAGCCCTTCCCCCATCAATACACCTTTCATGCGAGACCCAGGAATAGAACCCAGGCGTCCTGCCCCGCCCGCACAGAAGCCAGGGCGGTCCTGCCCCAGCCCCAGGGACGCCTGGCCTAGGAGCCTGCCGGCGTAGGAGGTGCCATGTGCCTCGCTCTGCGGGGAGCCGGCCGCCGCCGCGAGGAAGGCGCATCCCCGGGACGGGGGTGTCTGAGCGGCGGCGGCAGGTTCGAGCCCAACCCCTTCCCCAAGGCCATAGGACCCACCCGCCCAACATCCCCGCCAGGGCGGCTCGGCCCCGGCCGCCGCTCACCTCTCAGCTCCGCCATGGCTCCGCCTGGTGCCCGCTTCCCCAGCCTGCACCGCCGCTCCGGCCGAGCGAGGGGAGATCCGGGATGGAGCGGCGGCCCGGGCACGCTGGGAGAGGTAGTTCCCCGCCTGAAGCCCAGCAGCGCCGGGAGGAGGATGGGGCGGAGCCCGGTGTCCTCGGCCCACGCGGGCCCCCAGCCAGGGCGCGAGTTGGAGGCGTGGCGCCCGGACCCATTGTTCACCCAGCCCGGGCAGGGTCCGCATGAGTACGTGGGAACACCCTCCTGTGTGCATGCGGGCTCCTAGGGGGGCAACCCTCCCCCCAGATACGTCCTGCCCTAGTGTGGGGCAACCCCCTGGGTGCACAGCCCCTCTCATAGATGCATAGATTCCTAGATACTAAGGTCAGAAGGGACCATTCTGATCATCTAGTCCGACCTCCTGCACAGCGCAGGCCACACAATCTCACCCACCCGCTCCTATGAAAAACCTCACCCATGTCTGAGCTATTGAAGTCCTTAAATCATGGTTCAAAACTTCAAGGAGCAGAGAAGCCTCCCTCCAGTCAACCATGCCCCATGCTACAGAGGAAGGCGAAAAACCTCCAGGGCCTCTCCAATCTGCCCTGGAGGAAAATTCCTTCCCGACCCCAAATATGGCAATCGGCTAAACCCTGAGCATATGGGCAAGATTCACCAGCCAGATACCCAGGAAAGAATTTTCTATAGTAACTCAGATCCCATCCATCTAATATCCCATCTCAGGGGATTTGGCCTATTTACCCTGAATATTTAAAGATCAATTACTTACCAAAATCCCATTATCCCATCATACCATCTCCTCCATAAACTTATCGAGTAGAATCTTAAAACCAGATAGATCTTTTGCCCCCACTGCCTCCCTTGGAAGGCTATTCCAAAACTTCACTCCTCTGATGGTTAGAAACCTTCGTCTGATTTCAAGTCTAAACTTCCTGGTGGCCAGTTTATACCCATTTGTTCTTGTGTCCACATTGGTGCTGAGCTGAAATAATTCCTCTCCCTCTCCTGTATTTATCCCTCTGATATATTTATAGAGAGCAATCATATCTCCCCTCAACCTTCTTTTAGTTAGGCTAAACAAGCCAAGCTCCTTAAGTCTCCTTTCATAAGACAAGTTTTCCATTCCTCGGATCATCCGAGTAGCCCTTCTCTGTACCTGCTCCAGTTTGAATTCATCCTTTTTAAACATGGGAGACCAGAACTGCACACAGTATTCTAGGTGAGGTCTCACCAGTGCCTTGTATAACGGTACTAAAACCTCCTTATCCCTACTGGAAATGCCTCTCCTGATGCATCCCAAAACCGCATTAGCTTTTTTCACAGCCATATCACATTGGCAGCTCATAGTCATCCTATGGTCAACCAATACTCCAAGGTCCTTCTCCTCTTCCCTTACTTCTAATTGATGCGTCCCCAACTTATAACTAAAATTCTTGTTATTAATCCCTAAATGCATAACCTTACACTTCTCACTATTAAATTTCATCTTATTACTATTACTCCAGTTTACAAGGTCATCCAGATCCTCCTGTATAATATCCCGATCCTTCTCCGAATTGGCAATACCTCCCAGCTTTGTATCATCTGCAAACTTTATTAGCACACTCCCACTTCTTGTGCCAAGGTCAGTAATAAAAAGATTAAATAAGATTGGTCCCAAAACCGATCCCTGAGGAACTCCACTGGTAACCTCCCTCCAACCTGACAGTTCGCCTTTCAGTAGGACCCGTTGCAGTCTCCCCTTTAACCAATTCCTTATCCACCTTTTGATGTTCATATTGATCCCCATCTTCTCCAATTTAACTAATAATTCCCCATGTGGCACGGTATCAAACGCCTTACTGAAATCTAGGTAAATTAGATCCACTGCATTTCCTTTATCTAAAAAATCTGTTACTTTTTCAAAAAAGGAGATTAGGTTGGTTTGGCACGATCTACCTTTTGTAAAACCATGTTGTATTTTGTCCCATTTACCATTGACTTCAATGTCCTTAACTAATTTCTCCTTCAAAATTTTTTCCAGGACCTTGCATACTACAGATGTCAAACTAACTGGCCTGTAGTTACCCGGATCACTTTTTTTTCCTTTCTTAAAAATAGGAACTATATTAGCAATTCTCCAATCATTCGGTACTATTCCTGAGTTTACAGATGCATTAAAAATTCTTGCTAATGGGCTTGCAATTTCAGGTGCCAATTCCTTTAATATTCTTGGATGAAGATTATCTGGGCCCCCCGATTTAGTCCCATTAAGCTGTTTCAGTTTCGCTTCTACCTCTGATATGGTAATATCTACCTCTATATCCTCCTTCCCATTTGTCATGCTACCATTATCCCCAAGATCCTCTTTAGCCTTATTAAAGACTGAGGCAAAGTATTTGTTTAGATATTGGGCCATGCCTAGATTATCTTTAACCTCCGCTCCATCCTCAGTGTTAAGAGGCCCCACTTCTTCCTTCTTAGTTTTCTTCTTATTTATATGGCTATAGAACCTTTTACTATTGGTTTTAATTCCCTTTGCAAGGTCCAACTCTACTCGACTTTTAGCCTCTCTCACTTTATCCCTACATCTTCTGACCTCAATTAGGTAGCTTTCCTTGCTGATCTCTCCCATCTTCCACTCCCTGTATGCTTTCTGCTTCTTCATAATAACCTCTCTAAGATGCTTACTCATCCAGCTTGGTCTACAACTCCTTCCTATGAATTTTTTCCCCTTTCTTGGGATACAGGCTTCCGATAGCTTCTGCAGTTTTGATTTAAAGTAATTCCAGGCCTCCTCTACCTTTAGATCCATAAGTTCTTCAGTCCAATCCACTTCCCTAACTAATTTCCTTAATTTTTGAAAGTGAGCCCTTTTGAAATCAAAAACCCTAGTTGCAGATTTATTTTTGTTAATCCTTCCATTTAGTTTGAACTGAATTAGCTCATGATCACTTGAGCCAAGATTGTCCCCTACAACCATTTCTTCTATGAGGTCCTCGCTACTCACCAAAATTAAATCTAAAATGGCATCCCCTCTAGTCGGTTCAGCAACTACTTGATGAAGGAATCTATCAGCTATCGCATCTAGGAAAATCTGAGCCCTATTATTATTACTAGCACTGGTCCTCCAGTCTATATCTGGGAAGTTAAAGTCTCCCATGATCACGCAGTTTCCATTAGTATTTACTTTATTAAAGACATTAAAAAGGGCTCTATCCATATCCAAATTAGATCCCGGAGGTCTATAGCACACCCCAAGCACTATCGTAGGAGAGGCTTTACTAGTTTTCTTCCCCAATGTAATTTTTGCCCAGACGGACTCTGTCTTATCCATTGCATCGCTTCTTATTTCTTTACATTCTACCTCATCATTGATATACAATGCTACTCCACCCCCTTTATCTTTGTTTCTGTCTTTCTTAAACAGCACATACCCTTCAATACCTGTAGTCCAGTCATGACTACTATTCCACCATGTTTCTGTTATCCCTATAATATCTGGTTTCACTTCCTGCACCAGTAGCTCTAGTTCCTCCATTTTGTTACCTAGACTCCTCGCATTGGTGTACAAACATCTTAATTTTTGCTGTTTGGCCTCGCTCACATTTTGTACCCTATTAGGCACAGTCATTCTACAGCCAGTATAACCTATTAGACTAGTATCCACACCGCCCTCGCTCCTTATATACATTCTCCTACCCATGGCTGTATCCTTTCTTACTTCATCTTCTTCCCTCTCAATGCTAAAATCTGGCGTGGAGATTTTCTGGACATCTCCCATCCATCTCCCCCCAATTCCTAGTTTAAAGCTCTCTTTATCAGTTGTGCCAGCCTCGATCCTAGAAGTCTATTTCCTTCCCTACTCAGATGAAGTCCATCCCGAGAGAACTGACCTCTGTCCGTGAATGCCTCCCAGTGGCCATACATCCCAAAGCCCTCCTTATAGCACCACTGCCTAAGCCATCTGTTGACAGTCATAATCTTATCAGGCCTTTGTTGCCCTTCTCTAGGAACAGGAAGGATCCCGCTAAAGATCACCTGAGCCTCAATGTCCTTAAGTGTCTTCCCCAGCCTAGCATAGTCTCCCTTGATACTTTCCAGCGAGAATCTGGCTGTATCATTTGTTCCCACATGAAGGATAATTAGGGGATTCTTTCCCGCTCCCTTTAGGATCCTTTTCAACCTCAGGTCTACATCCCGTATCTTAGCACCCGGAAGACAGCACACCCTTCTATTCTCAGGATCAGCTCTAGTTACAGGCCTGTCTAGTCTTCTCAATAAAGAGTCCCCGATCACATAGACCTGCCTTTTCCTGGTGACAGTGCTATTCTCCAGTCTCTCCCCTGTTCCCTCTGGCTGCAAGTTCTTTCCATTCCTATTTTCCCTTACAATCCTCTTCAACCCATCCTGTATCCTCCTGGGGCTCATATTTGGTGTAGTCTCCCTTGACTCTTCCCCTTTTTCTATAGGACTAGCCTCTCTTCTCTTCTTCCTTACCCTTCCACCTTCAACAAGTACCTGCTGAGCCCCTTCTTCATTTTCCAACTCTGCAAACCTGTTCCTAAGCTCTATTTCTCCTTCACTAGCCCGTCTTTTTCTCTGCCTGGTTCTTTGAGTCACATGTTTCCACTGACCACTTTCCTCACCCAGTCTCTCCTCAAAATTCCCCAGCCCTGCTTCCATCTGTGAGTCTGAGCTTTTCCCTTCAGATACCTCATATCTTTGCTCCATCATCTGCTCAAACCCCTTCCTAAACTCAACCAGACTTTCCACCTGCATCTCCAAACCTCGGATCTTTTCCTCCATCAGCTCTATCAGATGACATTTCATGCAGAAAAAACTCTTACCGGTTCCCCCCTCCAGGATCATGTACATACCACAGCTTCCACATCCAGTCATCCTCAATGTGTCTTTCACTACAGGATTCAGAGTAGCAGCCGTGTTAGTCTGTATTCGCAAAAAGAAAAGGAGTACTTGTGGCACCTTAGAGACTAACAAATTTATTAGAGCATAAGCTTTCGTGAGCTACAGCTCACTTCATCGGATGCATGTGAGCTGTAGCTCACGAAAGCTTATGCTCTAATAAATTTGTTAGTCTCTAAGGTGCCACAAGTACTCCTTTTCTTTTCACTACAAGAGTCACTCCCACAGCTGCCTCTGTATCTGTCATCGCCTTCCCACCTAAATCCTGTTTATCTGGGAAACACAAGCCACACCAAAAAGACCCCCCCCCCCCCAGCAAAAGCAAACCCCAAACAAGCACCACAATACAAACTCCCCTTGCAAACTCCCACTCAAACTCCCCTGTTTAGAGCTCTGTTTGCTAGCTCCTGTGCCGCTGCAGCTGTCTGACACATATGCAATCCCCTTCCTCACTATACACCCCCCCTTGTACACAGCCTTCCTCCCCATTATATACACCTCTACGTGTGCAACCGGTGTGCACAGCGCCCTTCCTCACTATATACACAAGGATGTGTGCAACCCCGTGTGCACAGCCCACTCCACATATGCTACCCTGTCGTGTGCAGTCCCCTTCCCCACTATACACACCCCCATGTGTGCAACCCCGTGGGCACAGCCCGCTCCACACATAGGCTACCCTGTCGTGTGCAGTCCCCTTCCCCACTATACACCCCCCCATGTGTGCAACCCCGTGTGCAAAGCCCCCGTCTCCACTATATACAGCACGTAGCATGTGTGCAACCACCTCGTGTGCAGTCCCCTTCCCCACGATATACACCAGCATGTGTATAACCCCCCTAATACGTGCGCAGCCCTTTCCCCACTCTGTGGAGTCTGTGTGCAACCCCCTTTGTGCACAGTCCGCTCCACCAGAGGCTATGCAACCCCCCAGTGCGCGCAGCCCCCTTCCGCACCATATCAACCCGCCCCATGTGTGCAAACCCCGACCTGCCCAACCCTTTCCCTTTCCCCACTATTGGTAGCCTATTGTTTGTGCAGCCCACCCCCTTCCCCAGGTATACACAACTTCCCAGGGGCACCGTCCCCTTCCCATAGCAACCTCCCGTCCTATCACACCCGCCCCTCATGTAACGCCAGGCCCCGCCCCCATGTGTACATGTGCCCCCCACGCGCGCGACCCGCGCTCCCTCCAGCACTAGAGGGCGAGGGCGCGCGCACGCGCACACTCCCACGCGGCTCTCCGACTGACGTCACAACTGGCCCCGCCCGCGAGCGCGAACGTAACCGCGTCTGTTTCTCTTCGCGGCGCATGCGTCAGGATTCACCTAGCCTGTGAGGTCACAAACTCCGTTTGTCACGTAGAAGAGACGAGTCGATGCCCCGCCCAGACTGCGAGCGGGGCGCACGCGCAGTCTCGCTCCCGGAAGTGTCCAGTTCCTAGGGAGCAGGAAGCGAGCGAAGCAACGAACGAGCCGGGGGGCGGCGCAGGCAGCGAGTCGGACGCTGCCTCTGCCTCTGCCATGTCGGCCTACGACACCAATCCGTTCGCCGACCCGGTAGACGTGAATCCCTTCCAGGTAGGAGAGCGCCTCCGAGCCCCGCGGCCCCCCGTCCCCTGCCCCACCGCCGGGACGTGGCGCCGAGTGCGGGGCCGCCTGCCCATGGTGGGGCCCCTTTGACCCGCGCCGCCCAATCGGGCTAGAGGGCGGGACTGATGGGGGCGTCGGGGAGGCCCGATCCTGTGGCGCTGTGTCAGCCCCGGGGGAGTCCCAGGTCTGCGACGCGTATCGGGGGAAGCGGGACCCAGCAACAAGTCGGGGAGGCTTAACGCTGCCCTGCCCTGCCCTCCTCCCCTCCCCTCCCCACCCCAGTGCTCAATGTCTGCCCCATCAGCTCTCCATTCCTCCCACTCCCTCCTCGGCGTCCCTGGCCGTGCTCCACCCTCCCCTAGCGCCACAGCCTGCCTGGTGCGTGCTGCTTGTGCGCTCCGCTCTGTACAGTCTGGGGGGCCAGGTTCACCCACCTAGCAGTGCCATGCACCTCACCCACCATGCAACTTACAGCCCCCCTTCCTGCAGCCGTAACCCAGCAGGACACTGCTCCAAGTCGCAGCTCTGCTGGTTTAGGGCATGCCCAGTGCCTTGGGAGAAGTAGGCACCGGCTGGGACAGTGATGGGCTCCTGGTTTTGCCAGTGATTCACAGGTGCAGCTCCCATTGGCTTTTCTGGGTGTTGCAACCACGTATGGGAGGGCAGGATTAGGCCTTAGTCTCGTGCACGAGTATAGATGAGCAAAATGTTTGAGAACCAATGATCTAAATTAATCTGAGACCGCATTATTTGTATTACGGTCCCTGCTGAGAGGAGAGCCTCCATTGTGCTCGCTGATATTACATACACATAAGAGATGCTCTCTGTTCCAAAGAATTTACAATCTAAATAGACCAGACAGACAAAGTGTGGGAGAAAAGTAGTAGTATCACTCCTGTTTTATAGAGTGTTAAGCAACTTGCCCAGGGTTATGCAGGAGGTCTGTGGGAATTCTGGGAACTGAACTCCAGTCCAGTGTATTAACCACAAGATTGTCCTTCCTCTTTTACCTTCTTGAAGCTAATCTTGGGAAATAGTCTTTATTAAGAACAGACACTGTATTACAAGGGCATCCATGTCCTGTGGTCCCTTTTAGGAAAGATCACTGTTCCTTTGTATTTTAAGGACTAGTGGTTCCCAATCTTTTTGAGCAGCTATTTGCACTTATTAGGTTAATGTGTTGGCTGTACCAACGAGTGCAGGCTGTCTCCCATTCAGTTACGCTGGCAGTCACCCCCCATATTTTGAAAATAAGGTTTGTAACTGGCCAAGATCTGTCGTAGACTCCTTGTGCCACGTTCTCCACTTACTGTAACCAGTTCTACGTTGAAGCGTACACAGCAATGTGAGTGAGAGGAGAATCAGGTCCATTGAATGAGTGTGTGCAAGTGAATGGGAGTCAATCATGGGACAGTATTAGGCTGTAGTCATCGAGGCTCATAGTGTACCAGCATTGCCTGGTCTACATGCATATTCTTGTGGTAAATGTGCATACCATGCTCTTGGTTCAAAGAGCGCACACTTTCTTTCTGCAAAACTTATTCTGATTAGTGAATGAGACATTAAAATCTCTCTGGGTGTACGTGACATGGTGTCAGTTACTGTGATACAGTGGTACAGGAGGAAGCTTTAGCAACACTGGATTGCAAGTGTCAGGAGAGAGTTGTAAGTGTGTTAAATATTCCTGTCAGATAGTTGCATTGCTGCACGGTGGCATAGCAGCTGTTGGTTTGCTTCACATTCTATGTTGGCTTGTTCAATGTTATGTCCATTTGCTCTAGGGGTCCTCCTCCTCTGGCAGTACTGCTCAGCATTCAGAGTTAAGTGCATACTCTAACAGAGGTTTAGCCTTGGCAGCTTAAGAGAAAGGACTTTTTTCTGAGGTTCTGGGATCCTGCACACACTCTAGATGTTGCCTGGATTCTTTCTATGCTGAGTTGATGTCTGTGTGTGCTGCCTTGAAACCTGCATTTATTTACCTAGGGAGTTGGTGGAAGGCTCCAAAAACAGTCTGTTGACCCTGAGTAACATGGCTATAGATGTGAAGATGAATGTTAACACTTCACATTTCAGAAATTTGTTTCTATAAAAAGTTCTTTACCTTTATTACATGACAGAGAAGTGTCAGGGCATAACAGGAAGCTGCATCTTGGTGCATATCCTCTTATTTCATAGGCAACTTTTGTGATATTGCAATCTGGTGAGCCAGCAGTAATTACAATCTTAAGATTTTGAGTTCATTATAAACACAAGAGGAGTAGGAAGCAGAAATAATCTTGTGAATACTCAAATGAAAACAGAAGTATTTGCTGGGGTGTGTTTGAGAGCTAGAAGTGGCTCTTGATTTTTTTAATCAACTTTATTGGGCACATTTAGTGGCTTGGAAATATGGATATCGTCCATTTGCATACTGGGGGCGCGCAAATACTCTGTTGGTTTGTGCATCATCATGCTGCCACAGAATCATTGACCAATCCGGGCTGTGCTTGAGTTTAGTTCATTGTTCAAACAATAAAATCAGATATAACCTAGAGGCAGGTGACTCTAGGATGGCAGTCTTCTAATTTTTTTCAATAATCCACGTAAAGCAGGTGAGAGAGGAAGTCAGAGGTGTGTATTTGCGCTTGGTGTATGCCAAAGGAATGCTTTCTATTCCTGCTGAATAACTTCAGTTTCTTACATTCCTTCTCTCCCTGCAGTCAAAGATAGCTTCAATTCTCTGTTTTTCCAGTGGGGTTCTTATTCATCCACTGTGAGGCTCCTTTTTTGGGGTCGGTTCTGTCTTATGTGACTAGTATACTATGAACTTTTCTGGACATGCTGTGTCTAATGTAGTGAGCAAGTGGGGGAAAAGATTCTGATCACTTGTGCAAGGGCAACTGAGGCTTCAAATTTGGTTGTCTGGCAAGAAAATGTGCTCATTCTAATTTTAGGTCTGATATCATTAAGTAAATTAAAACAAAATATTGTAGCATGACTGTAGCAAAGAATTAAGTCACTTTCTTCTAACACTGAACAAAGAGCTTTATTGGAATCAGAAAAATAGCATTATCACTTAAGCTTGTCTATAGCTTCTAACTACAACTTTCCCTGGCCCTCATCCAATCTGATTTCCTGTTACAGATTAAAAGAAAGGGTACAGATATCTTCACAGTTGTTGCTGTAGTTGTCTAACAACATTTCTTTGCATTCTGCATGTTCTGTTTTGAACTGTGGGGTCAGGGTTTCTCATTCGTGTTCTCTGTTTTCTAAAGTGAGTGATTCTCACTTGGGTTTATGTTCAATTTAGTGTTGCTTTAATATAGATGAAAATACCACTGCCGCCAGCAGTCTGATGGACTCAGAAGAGAGCCTATGTAATCTGTTTCAGTTTCAAGTAAAAACTCGAATGGCTAAATAACTCTATAGACATTAGAGAGACAAGGTGGGTGAGGTAATATATTTTATTGCGTCAGTTTCTGTTGGTGGAAGAGACGAGCTTTGGAACTACCTAGAGTTCTTACACAGAGCGCAGACCTGACGAAGAGCTCTATGTAGCTTGAAAGCTTGTCTCTTTCATCAATAGAAGTTGGTCCAGTGGAAGTTATTACCTCATCCACCTTATCTGTCTAATATTCTGGGGCTAACACTGCTCCACAACACTGCGAATAGCTATAGACGTTGTCCATTTGATTTGAAATCTAGATCATGGTTATGCAGAATAGCACTAATCCATTTGGCATTTTGACAATTCACATATTGTATTAATGGGCCAATTCTTTAGCATACTTTTAATCCTTTAGCCAGTATGTGGATTCAGATAATTGAAACCAGGTATATGATGGTGGTGGTTGACTGATAGCAGCTTTGGACACGCAGTCCTGAATTTTCTGCAGCTTTGTCCCTGAAGCCACAGCAGTGTATTTACCCTTCGGGTTTGTCATGCCAAAGGGTACCTTTTGGGCCTCGGGAGTCAGGTTCAGCACTGTCTATTGCTCTGGTTCTCGCCCAACAACCCCAAACAACAAAGTATCTTTTCCTTGATAAGTAGGAGATTTAATTCTTAATACTGATAAGGTCAATCATGAAATGCACTGTACACTCATAGATGTGCTTGATTTGATCTCCTGAAATCTGACACTCATTCTGTGGTGCATTCCACAAAATGACAGCCAAATGACTTTTGCTAATTTCCCCGGCAACCCAGTATACATGGCAGATAGCTCCAGAGTAGCGCATGTTTGCCTCAAAGGTGCAGATAAGAGCTTGAATCTCCAGGATCCTTTGGGACATAAATAACATTTTAAATTATAGTCAAAATAAATTCAAATTTCTTAAGAGGGTGGGATAATCTTTTGAGATACAGAATAGCAAGTGCAAAATTTTGACTGATGCCATGGTCAATAACAGCATGGGGAGGATTTTGCCTTTACTTGAGCTTGCGCACTGTCTACATGGACACCTCTACATTCAAGCCAGCCAGTTGAGATGTGAGCTCTTCTGTCTTGATCTCCACAACTCCTAAAGCTGTCTTATTACCTTTGTGATTCTAACAGCTGACCCAGATTCCAGGTTTTAACAGAAGAGTACAAGTTTCCCATCCTGCACAAACCTGATGTACTCCAATTCTTGCTCAGCCACAGAAGTTTTTGGCTCTATCAGCTAGCACAGTAATAAAACTAGCTTTTTGTATGTATTTGTGATGCTTGCCTTTAAAAGAAACACACAGTCTTTGCAACTGAGTCTCTGAAAGCTTTTTAATTTGTGTTAGTAAAGTTTGGTCCAAGATCAAGGCCATTTTGGGCTTGAAAACTGCAGCGTGAAGTAAAGAGCTAAAATCCTTTTTACTGACTGTATATGGGAAGCTAAACAAGGTAGTAAATCTGTGAGTCTCCTCATGGCATCTCACAGAGCAATCTAGCAATATGCATCTTGTGAACAAAGTAACACTTTTTGCTTCCATGCGTTTCACCTGAGCAACATATGAGGAATGAAAAGATCTTACTCTCGCTTCAAAAGACATTATCAAATTCTTCTTGTACTTTCTGGGAACTACCAAGCATTTCATCTTTCGGATGTAAAACCTAGGGATAGCTTACAATGACTTCTAGAAAGTGTTTCCTAAATCAGCAGCTCCCAAACTTTATTGATTCACATACCACCTTAAAAAATTCAGGTGAATTGACGGAACATCAAACTCAGATACCACAGTTTGGGAACCTCTAGTATAAATATCTCGTACTTTTAACAGGTTTTAACAATGCTCCACTGTGCCATGTGCTTTAGGAGCCAGTGCCCTCAGTGGTATCCTCTGCCTAATAGCTTTTTCACCCCTAAAACCCAAACACATTACAGTTTATTTTAAATCAGCCAAATCTTCACATCTGTAATTGTTAAACAACTCTGATCTGCAAATTAAACTGCCTGGCCTGGAACCACAACTAAGAGCTTGTCTACACTACCGGCCGGATCCATGAGCAGCGATCGATCCAGCAGGGGTCGATTTATCGTTTCTAGTATAGACACGATAAGTAGACCGCCAATCGCTGTAGCATCAACTCTGGTACTCCACCTCAATGAGAAGCGCAAGGGAATCGATGGGAGAGCGTTTCCCGTCGACACACCACAGTGACGATACTGCAGTAAGTAGATCTAAGTACATCGACTTCAGCTACGTGAATAACGTAGCTGAAGTTGCATAACTTTGATCCCCACCCCTGTAGTGTAGACCAGCCCTAAGTATGCACTTTTTAAAGGCTATAAAATATTAGAGAGCCTCTCTCTCTCAAAATTGAATCAAACTGTTTTGCGGCAGCAAGTGATCAAACTTGTAGCTTTTTACATTAACTCTTAATCTATGCTGAGGCAGCTCAGTTCCCTTTGCAGCACTACAGCCCCTCCAGCCTTGGGTGGGTGACAGGAACCCCAACACTTTTTACTGCCCAGGTAGGGCTTCTGAGGTATAGGAAGTTTTTTCCAGTTGGATAGCTCAGGTTCTTTGAACAGTCTTACCTTCCAGTGCTCCTAAAAACTAAAAAAAAAACAAAAAAAACCTAAAACCTAAAAACAAAAAAGGTGCTCCTATTTGTTCCTGATGTGGTAGCCATCTGTTGGACCTTTTAGTTAGTTTGCGTTAGCTGTTGACACATGGCAGTGTGGAAGTAGGAAATGAGAGAGATTTAAGTGTAGCCACCTTTGTTCTGTTAGAAACGGAGCAAAAGTTAGGCTAACTATAACCCTAATAATGCGAGACTTGCAAAGGCAGGACTGGGAAAAGCGTATGGAAAATTGCTAAGCTGTCTGACCTTGTTTTTAGACAAAATAGAATGTAGTTGTAGCAGAAAATCAATAATAATAATAATAATAATAAGATATCGGGAAGGAAAATGTATGAACAAAGGGCAATTGCTATTCGTCAATGCCTGTAATGAAAACTACAAATATTTGTGATAAACTGCTTGTTGTTCGGAGACTTGTCTAAGGCCAGAGTAACTCCTGCCTTGCAGTCTCCCCCTGCAATTGCTTGAAATAAAAATTGTCTCTGACTTACTGCATCCAAACAGAGAGAGAGGATTTGTTTTCTTCCACAGTAGCTACCATGTTCTAACTAACATGTTTTAAAAGCCTAATGTAGACAAGGCATACTGCCTTCAAGGTGTGCAAAACTGGTCAAGTTAAAGTGTGGGGGGAGCTAACGCATCCTCATGTCACATCTAAATTCTAATCTAGACAAGAATCCATGTCTCTGATAGGAAAAGGACAATGCTCTTGCAGGGTTTAAGAGGGCTATTGAGTTTCGTGTGATGTGGAAAGGAGGAAGTGTCTGGAAAAGAAAGACAAGTCAGAAACCTTTCTTTTTCCTTCTCCGGGTAGAAGCTGACCAGATTCTTGTTAGCTTCACTTTGCTACTTGGGAAAGCCACGAACAGATGCAGAGAGGGTAGGACTACCTGTCCATGCACTCAGGAAGACAGCACTGTCAGAGTTCACATGTGGAAGGTTTTCTTAGGATTACAAAGGAATAGGATTTGGAACTTTGATTTTAAAAAAGGCTAAATTCTTAAGAAATTGATGGCTTAGGGTCCTTCCTTCCCCCAACCCCTCCATCTCCCAGGCCATTTGTGGTTAACTCCAATGAAGGTGGATTGTCGGCACACTTGGTTAAACTGGTGCTTTTCTTCCACATGTGTTTCAGCCTATGGATGAAGTGGTTGAGTAGAACATGCACCTTTTGTTCTGAGAATCCCCTGCCTGCAGAATTGCTGACATATAGATTCCCTGGAATGTTTCTGGAACCCTATTCTGCCTGGTGAATTCAATTCAACATCTAAGAACCTATACCAGTTTCTGAGATTTCATCCTGGAGTGATTCATAAACTTGTGTAACCAGTTAGGCAGCGAGTGTCTAATCTCTAGATGTGTCTAAAGTTGCTCATTAAATGGAGCTTTTTTTTATATACACTTGATCAGAAAGCTGTACTGGAAGGCAAGAGACCTGTCTATAGTATGTTTGAGACAAGTCAGTTGGCTTTCCCAGGGTTTACAGCTCTGATGTTATGGAGCTTAATCAACAGGAAACTTGGCCAACCTCTACATATCTGAATTCGCTCTTCCTCCTCCCCTGCCCAGCCTAGCAATTACTTTTTGCCCCATTAACAATAAAAATAAAATGGCTTGTGCTGATAGATACGTTTGTTGCTGGAGAGGAGAAAGCACCTTGCTTAAGCAGAACTCCAAAGGTAAAATTACATGGCTGTTCAGTTTGTGAGCCAGGCTTCTACAGAGAAGCAACTGTACCTAATTCTACCTTTAGGAGAAAGGATGCTTCAGGGTCAGCAGAAGTCAGTGTCTGGCTGTTAAAGGGAGAACCTTTAGCAAAGCACAGCTTTGTTTTGTATACCTGCTTTCATACAAACTGCATCACACGAGACTTAGGTTAAATAATGTGCAACAGAGGGAAGAAGAAAGTTGTCTTCAGAAGAGATACAGACAGGTTTTGCATAGCAGTATGATTATGGGAAGGGACCAAAAGGAGACTGGCACTGAGTGGAGGAAGGAGAAACTGACACTCCAGCTGAAATCTGGATTTAAATTTACAAGTATGATAGTGTAATCAGTTAACCTGAAATCATAGGCTCACTCTTCATAGCTTTTTTGCTTTGTCAGAATGGCTGCTTTGGGGGAGAGTTCGGTAGTCCAGAAGAGGGCTGCCTGAAAGCAGTTTGTGGTAGCAGATGTCTGTCACCTAGCACACCTTTCTACCCGAAAATCGGTTCAGTTGCTCTCTGCTGCCCTTGATTGAGACTCTGTCATCCTGAGGACACTGGAGCCCTACGCAAAGGCAGACTGCAGCATCATCTCAGCATGGACTACCAGTTTCTTCAGCTTTACAAAAGGCTTCAGGGTAGCTGTTATCTAGTGGGTAAAGTTCAGGGATGAGAGGAAATCTGGGTCCTAATTGCAACTGTGCTGCAGACTGATCTCTAGTAAATTTATCTCTCTGCCTCAATTTCACTATCTGTAAACTGGGTAAAAAGCACTAAATGTTTGCAACGTGGTACTGCTTTCGGAAGCTCTGATCAGTCACTGGTTTTGTTTAGCTTAACAAATGTAAGGAACATGTGGAACAGGTTGTCTAGAGGCTGTCTCTTTTTTTCCCTTTAACTCCTATCTTTGTCTTAAGCGCCTTTCCGCTTTCTCTTTCAGGATCCCTCAGTGACACAGCTGACACATGCTAACCAAGGCAGCTTGGATGAATTCAATCCCTTCTCTGAGAACTCCCGGCTGGTATGTGGCTCATGTGATTGCATCAAATATCTACATACCTGTTGTATCAGGCAGCTAGGTCCTCTGATAGAGGGGACTATAAGATGAATGAGGCATTCATAGATCTGTCCCTACTGGACAGTGTTACATACATGTACAATACACTTCTCAGGAGATCTCAAGAACAGAGCACTCGTGAGCTCCCTGCAGGAATTCTCACGGCCAATGCAATCCCAAAGTGTGAAGCAGAACAAGTCTCATGCCAAGGGACATAATTAGGACCCTACCAAATTCACAGTCCATTTTGGTCAATTTCATGGTGATAGGATTTTTAAAATCGTAAGTTTCAGTTTCAGATATTTAAGTCTGAAACTTCATGGTGGTGTACCTGTGGGGGTCCTGACCCAAAAGGGGGCCATAGAGGATGTTGCAAGACTATTGTAGGGGTTGCGGTATTGCCTCCCTTACTTCTGCACTGCTGCTGGTGGCAGCTCTGCCTTCAGAGATGGGCTCCTAGCCAGCAGCCGCAGAGCTACCTGCAGCTGGGGGAGGTTCTCGGAGATAGGTCTGACCTGGACCCGGGAGCGACCCCTATGGGGAAGAGGAAGTCCCATCCCTCCCCAGCTTTGCTGGGACTAGCATTTGGAGACCGGAGCATGGTAAGAGCCCCCAGCCCTGCCCCTTTCCTACACTAGCCAGATTTCACAGGGGAGATCAGATTTCACAATCCATGCTTCAGAAACATAAAATAAAGATGCTTATGCAGGATGGTGCCTGGTGTTCCTGGGACTCCAGACCTGCCTTCCAATTTGGCACACGCCTACTTGAAGGCACTTGGTGTTCAGCGGTTCCCAGAGCTAATTGAAGCAGTATGTCTAATGCTCATTTGCTGTGTCTCTCTTTGTCTAGACAAATGGAGCTCAGACAGTTCCAGTGACACAGCCCGCTGGCCCTTCGCAACCTGCTGTCCTACAGCCATCTGTGGAACCCACTCCACAGGTAGTATACCCAGCCACCACCTTTCTGCTGAATGTCTGTAGAGCTCATACCTTGGCTTCTGCTAAGCAAAACTATTGGAATACAAATGAGTCTTGATGCGTCTTACAGGCTATCAACAAGACTTTTCTATAGGGATTGGATTCATTTGGGTGGGGTATGGGAGGCTGCAGCTGACCAGCTCTGCCCTCATTTGTATTTATTACTTTGATTGGCATTGCAATGCGGAATATTTAACAGCCTTGCAAATAATTCAGAGAAGTAGACCGTATAAAGCCCCCATGTCTTTCCCTCTGCTACTGAAACTGACTGTTTTTTGTCCCATTCTGCTTGGCTTTTCGCACAGTACCACCCATAACTTGTTAACGGTGTTAGCTTAGTTTCAGGGAGTGAATAGCCACACTCAGCTCTGTGAGTGTGGACACAGTGCAGTTGTGTGTTGCAGCTGCTGCTTAGACAGGCCAGCAAGTACCAGCCGCCAAGGTTCATCTCAGCGAGCAAGAATTCAGAGAGACAGAGGCTGCTAGGAGAAGATTTCAGTTCTCAGAATAGCAACAAGGTAAAAGAGATCCAGGGGAAGGTAGGCAAAGTACAGAGAAGAGAGAGGGCTTCACGGCCTTTTTCTTGGACCTCCAAAATCTCCTAAACGACGTTGCCTCTCTTTAGAGTCTGAGTGCTATCGCCATACTCCATAAATCCCAGGAGCCCACTGTCTACCCTTCATTGTAAGGACCTCTTAGCTTTGCCTTTACACCTCACCGCCTGAGCAGACTCGGGCTCCTGGCTCTTGAAACAAATTGGTGCTAATTTGGAAAGGATCCAAAATGGGTAATGAGAGAGACTCTTGGGAAGAGGGAGTTCTTATCTTGTTTGTTTTGTTTAAATTATCTTAGTGCTGGTGAAAGGTCCCAGTTAGCAGCTCTGAAGCCCTCTAGTTATCCATGGGAGGGTGGGGGGCAGCAGCAGTGCAAGCTTTCCCCACCAATGTGCCCTTTTAAAGGGGAGACTGTCTTATGGTTCATTCAGCCTTTGACCTCTCTGCTGAGTCAACTGGGGAAGGGGGTCATGGTGTAGGTGCTTGTCTCCCTTTAGTCCCTCGTTGAGCAACACATTTCAGAGACCACAAAATGGATTTCATGGGAAAGTGATTTGGTCATAGCTGGCCTGGGCTGAGTTTAAACCCAAAACTTAGGGCTGAAAGCCTCTAGGAGACCCAGGAAGAAAGCATAACAGCTAAACTAGAGCAGCAAAAGGATATTGGTCCAGAATCACAAGCCTCTGGGCATGCTGAGATTTTCAGTAGTTAATGTGAGGACAGCAAAAAGTAATGGCCTTAAAGAAAGAGGAAAAGTGGATGAAGTAGCTCAAAAGACTCTCAAGAATGAAGTTTACTGGACAGTAGAATAACTTGCCAGAGAAGCTGTGGAGTCACAGATCCACAGGATCTGTTCTGTGCTGAGCCTTTAAACCGACTGTTGGAGAGCCCCTTTAGCATGGCAGAACCCGAAAGGATCCCACTCTTTCCTTGAGGCTTGGTCATGCAGCCTCACTATCTCTTAGACTGAGTGTCTGGGCTCCAGCCCACCTGTTTCACACCATGAGCTCTGCCCAGTGAGTCCAACTGAAGTAGATTGTGTAGAGACTTGTCCTGTCTTCAGGGACTAATGAACCCAAGCCAGTATTTGCAGTGACACCCAAGCAGCATTTTCAGAACAGAGTAGAATTTTTTAGTTGGCTGGAACACGGCACTAGAAGTCCCTACGTTAGCATAGAGAAATGAAGGTTTAAAGGATAAGCCATTCTGGCCAAACCAGCATGATTCACAGCTAAGCTGTAGTGAGCTCCATTGCAGGCTCTCTATCTCTCCCTGACCTCCATAGTCGGTCCCAGGAGAGCAGCCAGAACCAGAAGCTCACGCTGTATTCCTTGCTGGTCACCCCCCAGTCTTTGTTCTCCAGGCAGGGTCATGCATGAGTCATGGAGCTTGAATTATCTCTCTGGACCCCTTGTTAATCTGAATCGGTTTCAAACAGTTCCTTGCCTACTCCATTCATTCCTCCCAGACAGCGAGGTGCCACATGCACCTGTGTCTCCTATGCAGTTCCAGCAGCATTGTTAACCCTTTTGCCCCCATTGGGTAGCAATGCAAAGTATAAAGGGAAACTGAGGCGCGCACACAGGCTTCATAAAAATATTCCAGAAGATTCCCACTTTGTCAGAGTCACCCTCACGGAAGAGATGGGCAATGAGAAGGGAGCTGCTGGTGGATTTTGTAGAAATCTATTACTAACATCCTACCACGATGCAGGCAGAAAGTTGAAGAAGGTCTCAGACCAACCATGAATGTTCTGCTTCTGAGATGTCCTAAGCCTTCTGAATGTTGCTGGAACATTCATTAGTGTGTGTGCATCCCCCACTTCCCTTAGGAAGGGACCCTCTCCCCACTGAATTGCTCTTTGGTTCTGATTGCTTTTCGGTGATTCTCCATGCAGGCTGTAGTCTCAGCAGCCCAGGATGGACTCCTTCAGCAACAGGAGGAGCTGGAGAGGAAAGCAGCAGAGTTGGAGAGGAAGGAGCGAGAGTTGCAGAATAATGCAGCAAACTTTAATTGTGAGTAGTGTTTCTTTCCCTATCTAAGAACCCATACTGTGCATCACACCTGTCTAAGCCAGAGTGTACAAGAGTTCCCCTGTCCTGTGCGTTCTGAAGGGTGTCGGACCCCATTATATTGTGCTGGGGCTGAGTTTGCATGAGAAACGTCTAAGTGCCACAGCAATGGAAACTTACACACACCGTTTTAATGCAATTCTGAGGCATCCCACAAGGGGGAGAGTGATAAAAACTAAAGGCTGGGATTCAGGAGACTGGCTGTGTGTTACCTTGATCCAACTGGACTTTGTGCTTCATTTTTCCTATAATTATGTGTGTGTGTCGGGGGGGGAGGGGGTACTGCTACCTAGCTCAGTCCCATACTCAATCCTTTAGACCATGTGACACCTCTTACCCATTTGTCTCATACACATGCTGATTTTCTCAGGCACTCGCCTGTAAGTGGCTGTTTTATTATAGGTGGAGTTTGTGGTACCATCCACAGTTAAGATTGCCTGCATTATAAGATCCTGTTTTCAGTTGCTTATAACTTTGCCAAACTTTTACTGTTCAGGCTAAAATTGTCCATGCTGCATGTATGCCTAACGCTAACTTCTTTTTGGAAAGTTTTAGCTAAAATGATTCAGTGATTTCTGAGAATGAGGTTCAGGAAAAATTCCTTGTTTTACCCATGTTAAAATATTCTTTCAACTGTCTTGTTATGGAGCTCTGTTGCTCCATGCTTTGGCAGCATAGTTGCCCTGGTGTCAGTCATAAAATTCACTAAATTTGGCCAATTTTGAGCCTCTGAAAAGGCTGTTATCACATGTTCAGTAGGCCCTTGTTTGTTTGGCAGCAAAATTCTGAGTCTGTCTGTCTACTGAGCATACTGCAGCCCAGAGAGAAAGAGGGCGTAGGAGGAAGGCAGTCAGAGGGCACAGGGAAAGAAGAGTCTATAACCACTAGACTTCACATCCAGGAGCTCTGAGTTTCTGTTCCTCTGCTGTCTGCAAAGAACTGCAGAACTCACTGGCAAAGTGTCTGTCTCATTCCCTTCTAGTAGCTGGTCCACACAGAGGATAACAGCCTGCTACTACTTCCAGTTACACTGTTAGCTCAAGTGGTAGTGGTCCGTTCTGCAGATCTAAAGGTTTGAAGCCTGCTGATGACTCAAGCTGGTGGTCAGTATGGTTCCGCATAATGGGATTTTTTGCAGTGTTTTTAAAAATTAGGAGATTGTAGCCTTAATCTTTTAACAATTTTTTTTAAATGCTAAGTCAAGCATTCAGTTTAGGAAATGCCAGAATTAAGGTTGCCCGTGTCACTGTAATTCAGCCCCCTTGTGAATACGCACTGATAGTCTTTAATTACATGATCACGTACTATTTCTTCCACGGAACCTCTGCCCCTTTCACTGTATAGGATAGATGGTGCCCTGGGAATGCAGCAGGATTGTGTGTAATTAAGGAGACAGTTGTCTGGGACACTTGCCTTATTTGTTGTTGAAGTTGGAATGTGTGTAGTGAATGAGAGAGGCAAGGTTGGTGAGGTAATATCTTTTATTGGGCTAACTTCTGTTGGTGAGAGAGACAAGCTTTTGAGCTACAGAGCTGTCTCTTACCAACGGAAGTTGGTCAAGTAAAAGATATTACCTCACACACCTCCCCCCTCATATCCTGGGACCAACAGACTACAACTACACTGTATATGTGTAGTGAATGAGGCAGAGAATTGCAGAAGAAAAGAGAGAGTCTTATTGATAAGAAAATACAATCCATTTCTCCATAGTGGTATTCTATCCCTGCCTCTGCCATAGATTTCCTGTGTGATGCCTGTCAAATCACTTAAAACAAGCTTTTCACAGTTGCCCCCTAATTGTGTGTTCCTCAACTTTCTAGATGCACAACATAAGACACCTGGAGCCAGATTTACGTAAGTGCTGAGCACTCACAACTGCAACTGAAACCAGCTAGAATTGTGCTTTGGACACACTTGTAGAGCTGACTGAAATTTTTGTGGTGCAGTAAATTCCTTGAAAAATGCATTTTTGGGGGCACCAAAGCTATTTGCAAATTCAGTGAATAGTGTTAGCCAAAAAAAAAAAAAAAACCCTGAAGAAGAAATCTGGAACCATCAACGATGGTTCATTTTGAAATGTTGTTTTGAATTGACGTTTTTAAATCAAAACAGTTTTTTTTTTCCCGTGTCAAGAAAAAACAAAAAATTGAGTTTTGGTTAGAAACTAAATTATTTATTTTTTATTTTTTTTTAATTTGGTTCAGCCACGGAACCAAAATAACAATTATTTCCTTGGCTCTAATATAAAGTGCTATCTAATGCTAAGTAGGGCTGTCGATTAAATGTAGTTAACTCACGCGATTAACTTAAAAAAAAGCAACTGCGATTAAAAAAATGTATCGCAATTAATCACACTGTTAAACAATAGAATACCAACTGAAATTTATTAAATATTTTTGGATGTTTGTCTACATTTTCAAATATTGATTTTTCTTATAACACAGAATACAAGGTGTACAGTGGTCATTTTCTCTTTTTTATTACAAATATTTGCATTGTAAAAATGATAAAAGAAATATTATTTTTCAGTTCACCTCATACAAATACTGTAGTGCAATCTCTTTATTGTGAAAGTGTAACTTTCAGGTGTAGATTTTTTTTTTTGTTACATAACTGCACTCAAAAATAAAACGATGTAAAACTTTAGAGCCTACAAGTCCACTCAGCCCTACTTCTTCTTCAGCCAGTTGCTAAGACAAACAAGTTTGTTTACATTTACAGGAGATAATGCTGCCTACTTTTTATTTACAATGTCACCTGAAAGTGAGAACGGGCCTTTGCATGGCACTTTTTTAAGCTGGCATTGCAAGGTATTTACGTTCCAGATATGCTAAATATTTATATGCCCCTTCATGCTTCAGCCACCATTCCAGAGGACATGCTTCCATGCTGATGATGATCGTTAAAAAAATAATGCATTAATTAAATTTGTGACTGAACTCCTTGGGGGAGAATTGTTTGTCTCCTGTTCTGTTTTACCTGTATTCTGCCATATATTTCATGTTACATCAGTCTTGGATGATGCACAGCACTCGTTCGTTTTAAGAACACTGTCACTGCAGATTTGACAAAACACAAAGAAGATACCAATGTGAGATTTCTAAGGATAGCTACAGCACTCAACTCAAGGTTTAAGAATCTGAAGTGCTTTCCAAAATCTGAGCGTGGTGAGGTGTGGAGCGTGCCTTCAGATGTCTTAAAAGACCAACACTCCAATGTGGAAACTACAGAACCTGAACCACCAAAAAACAAAATGAACCTTCTGCTGGTGGCATCTGACTCAGATGATGAAAATGAACATGTGTCGGTCCACACTGCTTTGGATCGTTACCAAGCAGAACTCGTCATCAGCATGGACGCATATATTCTGGAAAGATGGTTGAAGCATGAAGGGACACCTGAATCTTTAGCGCATCTGGCCCATAAATATCTTGCGATGCCAGCTACAACATTGCCATGCGAACACCTCTTCTCACTTTCAGGTGACATTGTAAACAAGATGTGGGCAGCATTATCTCTTGCAGATTGTAAGCAAACTTCTTTGTCTGAGCAATTGGCTGAAGTAGGACTGAGTGGACTTGTAGGTTCTAAAGTTTTACACTGTTTTGTTTTTGAATGCAGTTATTTTTTGTACATAATTCTACATTTGTAAGATCGACTTTTATGATAAAGAGATTGCACTACAGTACTTGTATTAGGTGAATTGAAACATACTATTTCTTTTGTTTTTTACAATACAAATATTTGTAATTAAAAATATAAAGTGAGCACTGTATCCTTTGTATTCTGAGTTGTAATTGATATCAATGTATTTGAAAATGTAGAAAATATTCAAAAATATTTAAATAAATTATATTCTGTTATTGTTTAACAGCATGATTAATCTTCATAATCGCGTGACAGCCCTAATGCTAAGTACTCTGGGAAATCAGGCCTCAGGTGTCTCACATTAGGCGCCTTAAATTATTGGACACTTTTGACAACTTTAGCCTTAATCTCTCTGCCTCATTTTCCAAACTGTAAAATGGAAATAATGCCACCATCTTTTCTCACAGGGATGTTGTGCAGATAAATCAATGTGACAGCCACACATTGAATGAGGACGATACAAAGTAATATTCACTGAATGAGGCAGGGGAAAAAATAGTATGATCATGTAATTAAAGACTATTGTAACACATACACACAGGAAGGCCAAATTAAGGTTGCACAAGTAACCTTAATTCTGACGTTTCCTAACTCGGATGTTTGACTCTGCAGCCTTAATATTCTTTTATTGGAATTTTTTTTATGTAATTTGATATAGTCTCATCTGAGTACCTTTCAGTAGCACACTACGCAAAGTGGGTGACATCTGTCACGCGTGGCTAAGGATGAGAATTGTGTGCGTAGTGTATCATAGTGTTTAGATTCTGGTAGGGTTTTTTGTGTGTGTGCTCCCTGCTATGTGTGTTAAAGAAGGCAGTTCCAAGAAGTGCGCTCCGCACTTGGAGCGGAAGATGGTGAGGTTTGTGATTGTCCTTTGTCCCTGTGAGGGTTTGTTCCACAGTCTCTGCCCGACCCCCATGGTATCAGAGGCCTCTAAAACAACACCTGACCCATTTCACTGGGTATCAGGTTCCTAGCAGTGTTTATCCATCCATGAGTGAAGCCCCTGATGCGGTTCACTTCTAAGGCTCAGACTATTCAAATCAAATTTCTTGCCATGGTCTGGTTGCTACATCATCTTCCAAGAGTCCAGTCTTAATATATACTGACTACTAGTCTTCTTGCTTGTGAATTATCGTGCTTTAGGGAGTCTGTCGAACTAGGGAACTCTCTTGAAGGATCTCACCTTGTTTCCTTTTATAGCGAGACAGAACAATTGGCCACCCTTTCCCAAGAGGTGTCCAATCAAGCCGTGTTTTTATCAGGACTTCTCTGCAGACATCCCAGCTGATTACCAGCGAACATGCAAGATGCTGTATTACTTGTGGATGCGTGAGTAATCACCTATAACTGGCACAATTGGGGAAATAGTGTTGAGCTGGAAGGAAAATTCTGAATGGCTCTTTCTCAGGAGGCTTTCTATCAAATGCTTTTCCATAGTAGCTACTGATGCTGAAGTCATCTGTAGGTGACCTTTGTAGCTGTAAAATCCTGGTCCTCTGCTTTTTAAAGACAGATCTAAAAAAGACTCTAGTTCAACGCCTAATTATTGGGCTCAATGCGGGTATTTTTAGATGAAATTCTATGGCTTGTGTTATGTAGGACTACATAATCATAATGGTCCCTTCTGGACTATAAAATCTATGAATCTGAAAGGATGGTGGATGTGTTTAACTATAATGCATCAGAGAACCCAAGCTATGCTCCCCTCTTGGTGTTTAACAGCCTGTCTATTTTCCACCTTAAGTAGTAATCATGTGGGATATTGTAATCACAGCCCCAGCAGCCAGTTAAGAAGAATTAAGACTTTAGGCTGGAGAGATAAAGAGCAGTGTCAGATGGGACCCTTATAGTAAGATCCACCTTTCCATGCAGACAGCCCTTGATAGGGAAGGGAAATACTGAAACTATGGTTCACATGCTATCTAGTTTCTATAGACAATGTTGTGCATTTTGGTCCATGAGAGGGCAGTGATTCTTTGGTACTTTGTGGGTTTTCCGAGAGATTATTAATCTGTTTCCTTTCTTCTCCCATCCTGAACAGTTCATTCAGTTACCCTGCTTCTAAACCTGCTTGCTTGCCTGGCATGGTTCACCATCCACTCCCACAGAGGAGTAGACTTTGGTCTCTCAATCCTGTGGTTTATTTTGTTCACTCCTTGTGCTTTCCTCTGTTGGTATCGACCCATCTACAAGGCTTTCAGGCAAGTACAATTTTTCAGTTTAACAAGGATATGACCATTACTGGGAGGAAGTGCTGTTTAATATGATCATAATGTGTATGCCTGGGGGATTTTCCAAGTCTTCAGTACATTAGGTAGACCAAAACCTCCCTTACAGACTTAATGTTGAGGGTATGTGCTGGGGGTGTGGAAGAGAGATTGATCTTCTTGTGCTCACTGTGGTGAGCTTAGACTGGATAATCTTAATGGTCCCTTCTCACCTTAAAATCTATAACCTGTTGAGATGAATGTAGTGAAAGATCATCTGACTGCACCTAAATGTACCATATTAGACACAGTAGAAACCTAAACTAACTCGGAAATGCCTGCCAATGAGACATTAACATATATCCAGTGTCCAAACCCCAGCTAATTATTTGGTCCTAGTTACTATTCATGTTCAGAAAATTCTTGACAGTAGTAGCCCAGTAAAGCAGACTGGTTGTATGACAAGTATTGAGGAAGTGGGCTTTCCCGTCATACATCCCATATGGAATGAGTGAGTGCATACTGCTGCCGCTGTGTTTAATTCTCTTGCTGCATGCCTTCCTCTTGGTGCCGCAATCCCTACCCCTCATGCAATCGTCAGCTGGAGGAGGGTTCATTGCAATTGTTGCCCATTTATTTACGAAATGCTTTTGTGTGATTTGTATCGTGCATCTGTCCTGGGGTTCCTGGATTTCACTCACCCCATCTCTCACCTTGCAGGTCTGACAGCTCCTTCAGCTTCTTTGTGTTCTTCTTGGTCTTTTTCTGCCAAATTGCAATCTACATCATCCAGGCAGTCGGCATTCCTGGCTGGGGGGACAGGTAAGCATGACTTAGAGTGTGTGCAATGCAGCCCTGAACTGGCACCTTCTCAACAGGACTGCAATTGTCTGAAGAGTTTCTGTTCTTTTGCTTTTTGTTCTTAAAGCTGTCTGTTCTCTTCCATTTCTCTCTTGGTGCATGTCTTCTGCAGAGTTCAGCTGGGTGCCTTTCTCCGCCACGCTCCCTATTCTAGTCAAGTCAAAGGCATGTATCTCCTCTGCTGATATTGCCTGACAGTTCCCAATCACTCCTTACTGTGCTGTCTCCTGCTCTCTTTATTTCAAAATGTCTTTCTATGCCTATTTGGTGCCACGGCTTCAAGGGAGATCTTTCTGGCTACTCTAAAAATCCACGTAGCCTGCTTTGGTGGAGGTGATGTTCTATAGATCAGTATGTGCTAATAATCTAAAGACTGGGTACCAGAATCCATCTGTCAGCAGTTCTGATCCCCTGTAAAATGAGAGCAGAGCTTTCTTAGTGTGTTGGCTGCAAATTAAACTGAGACAGAAGTGGGGTGGTTTTTTTCCAGCTCTCTTCTTCCCCCTTCCCCCCCACAGTTCACATTATGCATGTGAAGAATAGTGAAAAGGTCAGAGCTGGGAGGTTAGTTGTGGGGGCACCTTCAGATAGCAACTGCAGTGAAATCACAGCCTATTTTTGCCCACAGCCTTGAGAATGGCTCCTGGGCAAAGTCATCCCTCCCTCTCCTGGTTCTTTGACCCTATCACTGCCTTTTGAGGCACAGTCGGAACTCCATTTTTAGTCTGACTTGGGCAAGCACTCTGGTTCCCAAGAACCCTCTGATCCGTAGAGAAAGCCTCTCCCAAGTAGACAGTATTTTCATCAGTGGCTAAATAGTGTGATTTGTGTTGAATGCTACTTGAACACAGTGGAAAATACACAGCTAATGAAACACGTCAAATATTTCCTTCTCGCCAATTGCTTCTCAGTCTCCTTTGGCAAAAGATGATCCAGTTTATTTAGCAGTTGAAATTAAATGCGCTTTTCTAACGGTGAGAGGAGGACCTTTGTCCAAATAGATAACTCTGGATTCTAGCGAGGTGTCTTGGTAGACCTAGCCCTTTGCACTTTATCAGGGATATGGCCATAAGGAACTCCAGGGATTAATCTCAGGAACTGGCATCTACTAAGGAGCTTTTTATCAGCTCTTGCACTGTGCTCCTTCATTCTATTTTCTTTGTTTCTTCCACTCCTCACAAATATTTCCCCAGCCTTGCAAGACTCATGAAAATACTGGCCAGGCTAGAAATCTACTTGCTTGTTCTTTCTCATGATATTCTAGCGAGTAGAATTTTACAAGAATACTTTCTCCATAAAGGTGTTTATGAAGGTCCCAAGTGCTTTGATTCATGCATTGCAGCAGAACCTGACTAGTGTGGGGGCTCTAACCATATGCAGAGGATATCTGAGGCAGGCAGGGTTAGCATAATACTCTGTGCAGGCGTCAGACAGGCTGCTTCTGAAAATGAGTGGGTCAGAATTGCTACAAACAAGTGCCCCAGCTACATTCTGGGCCTCAAATCCCACAATGGTAACTCTTTGGAGTTGGATTTTGTACCTTTCTGTGACCGTGAGCCCAGTGATTCTTCTCCTTTCCCAAGTCCATTGTGCTTTTGGCCATTCCTTTCCAGCTAGGAACCATTTGTGTGTGTGCATTCCACATTGGGTTTACTTTTAGGGTATGTCTACACAGCAATGTAAACCCAGGTCAAGCCGACACCCCCTCTCCCCCACGTCCGCCTCCACACACCAATTGTGCTAATTTAGGGCTTGGATCTAGGGTCCCAGGACCCTGCAGGGCTGGAGGTTCCGAGCCCATGTTAAGCTGGGACCTAGGGTCCAAGCCCTATTGCTTTTCTGTGCGCGCACAGCCCCATCTTGACCTGGCTCCCAGAAATCCTTCAGACGTATCCCAGAGTTCAGAGACGGCAGAGGAGCAGCAGTGCAGGCAGCCAGCGCAGCGGCCGGAAGCACCATTACTGCCTGGCTGATTGTGCTCCCTGATCCTGCTATGGCTCCTTGCTGGTGCATGGAGATTGCCAGGAGCAGGGAGCAAAGCTGACAAGTGGGTGGCAGCTCCCAGCTGCCAGGATGTCGGGGGTCATCCTCCCAGCCATGCTGAGTCAGGAGATCTGCCACTTCCCTCCGTGCCGGCAGCTGCTTGGTCCCACTGCACTCTCTGTTCGTGGCTCCCAGGACCTCCCTGGTTCTGTGTGCATAGGGGCGCTTGGGCTGCATGCACTTTGAGGGCAGTGAGTGGGAGCCAGCCCCCAAACTTCCCCCCAGAGAGCCCTTATCCCTGCCTCCTGGGGCACAGCAGAGACAGGGATAAGGGATCCCCAGGGCTGCTGGAGCACACTGCATCCCAAGCCCTAGGGATGCACTTCACTGCTCTGCAGCCAGCAGCAGCCAGGTGGGGGGGAGGGGCATGTTTTTCCTCTGACATAAAATGTAGGTTTCAAACTTCAAAACAAATAAAAAACCAACCAACCAACGACGCCTTCATTGAACAGCCCCTTTTAAAAGTTAAGAATTGCAAAGTTTCAGTTTAATAGTTTGACAGCCCTGGAGCCTAATGTCCTAATTCTCGTCAGAATGTGGACACCAGGGGATTTTCCCACTACTGTGACAGCCTAGAGCTGGAGAGCCCACTTCTCAGATTCGATGGTCGTTCAATATAAAGCCTTCTCACACGGCAGCCACTCTATTGAGAGGCGCTAATTATGTAGCGGATGAACTTGTGCTCCTTATGGGCAGCTGAGTCCCATCAATAGCAACACCACAATTAGGAAACAGGGTGGGCAGTAGAGTTTTCCCACAATGCACCATCTTCCTAGGGCTAGAATGTCGACACGGGGTGGGGGCGGGGGCGGGGGCTAGGCCCTGTGGGATAGGGTTACTTTGACTCTTGTCCATGCACTGCAGTGTGAATGCCAGAGTCTTAGGTTTGAGCACAGGTCTGAAAATGCTTAACCTAGGGTGAAAATGCAGTGTAGACACTGAAGCCCAGGGTTCCCTGACACGGGTCAGCTGACTCGAGTCCCACTAACCCTAGGCTTGCATTGCTGTGTAGACATACCCATACTGCACTGTGAGAAGGGAACTGTACAAGGGAACGGGAAAGCACCTCAGTGGTCCTTTTGAAAGTAGTCTAGCATCTAGAGTGGGTAACTTCCTGCAAGAGACTGCATTCAGTAAGGAATTTTTCCTGTGGTCTTATATTCCTGCAGCAGCTCCACTTGGCTGCATGTCCTCTGTGGTCCCTCAGTCCTCTTGTCATCAAATAACCCGAGTAACATAGTGCTCTCCCAGAGTCTTGTCCCTGTGTATACCTGGTACTCTTCATGTGATGAGCCCTCTTTCTTACAGTGGTTGGATTGCAGCTCTGGGCGAGACAGGAACAAACTTGGCTGTGTCCATAATCATGATGGTGGTGGCCGCATTCTTCTCGCTGTGTGCTGTCCTCTCACTCTTCCTCCTAAAGAAGGTAAGTTACTGAAAGACAAGAGCAGCTCCAACTTAGATCCTGCATCCTAGGGGCAGTTCACCACCAGTAGCAAAGGATTTCCTGGTATTGAATCATAGTCTCTTCTAGAGTTTTTTGTGGTTAGTAACCAGCTTAGTTTCGAAGGAAAGATGAAAGTAGCAAGTTTGTCAAGAGCTTTTGGAAGGCATGTTTTCCTGTTCCTCCTCCTGGATTTGTAAAAGTCCCTCACAAGAAGCTGTGATGGAAACGTAAATAATCATGTGGATGAGAAACTAGCTAAGAGACTGAAAACAAAGGAGGAGGAATATGTTGTCTGTTTTCTATATGGCAAAAGGTTACCACAAGGCCAGCATTTAATATCTAGAAAAGCAGGGGAGAGCAGTGAGGTGGCAAGATTGGCAGATGCCATTTAGGTTAATTGAGAGTAGAACATGGTCAGGAAGTTCAAAGGGACCCAGACCCAGTAGGAGACTGGCCAGCATGAGGGCAGATGAAATTCAGCATTGACAAATGCAGGGAAATGGAACTAGCAGGAATTGCATGAACTGGTCTTAGACATTACAATTAATCTAGAACCCAGCAACCACTTGGGAAAGTTTGGGCTTCATTGGCGTTGGGTCACTGAAGGCCTGTGCTCAGTGTGTAATGGCAGTCAAAAAAGCAAACGATACCCTGATGCATAAAGCGTAGGAAAAAAAAGAACATTGGCAGAATCCTGCCACTCTGTGAATGAGAGAGATGGTACAGCCTGGCCTGCAGCGCTGTGCTTGGCTCTGTACAGCAGGGGTGAGTGGTGGAAAAGATTACAGCTATGCACAAGAGACTTCCATACCAAGAGTCAGTGAAAAGATGGGGATTGGTTAGTCTAAAGAGGGGCTGTGGTAGAGGTAGACAAAATAACGAATAGGCTAGAGAACAAATCTCATCTCTCTCTGATCACACTTTTATCCAGTGCATAATTGACCTGTTCACTGTCCCAAGATCTCGGGCCAAGAGCTAAGTAGAATTTCAGAAAAGATCAAACACTTGCATGGATCATGAGAACAGCCACAGTTACACTAGATAGGATAAAATATATAAGGGCTGTGAGTCTTCCTGGTTCAGGGAATGCGCCACTTGTTAGCTTCTTCCTAGCCCATCAGTTATGGGCACATTATTCCATAATTATCCATCAAGAAGCTTCTTGGACCTTCCCCTGAAGCATCTGGTCCTGCCCAGTTTTGAAGATGGGACACTGGGTTATATGGGACACTGGGCTGACCTGGGAAAGTAATTCTTACATTCCTCTGCCAAATACTTCAAAACCATCACCACCACATGGTGCCCATTTAAACTACGCCATGGTCTGCCCCCTGCAGCCACAAACCAGTTCCCTCCCTCTACAGCCTGCTGTCTGGGAAACGCATCTACCTCCTGCTGTCCCAGTTTTGCTCCAAACACACCCCATCAGCCTTCCTCCTGCAGTATCTGGATGAATGTTTGCCAGATCTCAAAGGCAACTGATTTGATACCTGGGGAATCTTGGAGGTGGAGGGCAGGGGGGCGAGTGAATTCCATAGTCGCTGCCTCCTTGAGTTCTAAATGACTCCTGGGATGATGTCCGCCTCTGTGCCATCAAGTACCATTATACCCAGGTCTCTTGTGTGACACACAATGTTCAGGGGTCAGGCTTACACGCCCTCCTTTAGTTGCATGGAGGTCCCTGGTTATTCATCCTCCGCTGAGTTGAGTGCTCTAATTTGTAATGAGTGATGATCTCCTCCTTCTGAATCTTCCACAGCTCGTGCTGGATGTGATTTGACTGCCAGCCTCTTTTTGCTTGTGGCATCCCTTCATGCCCACAAGGCTAGCTAGCGATGGAACTAGGGGGAGAGGGATTTGCTAGCTTCCTGTGTGCTGTCCTGAAGTTTTGTCAGCGGCCTTAAGTCCCGTAGAGAGATGGTGCTGGGGCAAAAGGGAGAGTCCTTTGGCTGACAGATTCTCTGTCCTTTCTCAGGTGCACTCTCTGTATCGCCGGACCGGAGCCAGTTTCCAAAGGGCCCAGGAAGAGTTCTCCCAAGGCATCCTCACCAACAGGAACTTCCAAAACGCAGCTGCCGGGGCTGCTTCTTCAGCCGCGCAGGGTGCTTTCCGGGGAAACTAGCCCTTCCCACAGGCATCTCCACCGTGCACCCTTCCCCTTCCTTTTTCATCACAACCTGATCTTAAGATGCACTTTCCACGGGCACCATGCTAACTCCACGACACCAACTGCTAAGATGAGAAGAGGTCTCTGTAGCATCAGCTCATCTGCATTTCTGGCGACTAGTTCTTCTTTCCTTGCTTTGGGGTGGGGGGATAGGGAAATATTCTCTTAAATCAAATATAGCTCTCCTTATCCAGGACAGGTTTGACATTTCTTTTACTACCTCTCCTGCTTGCCCGTGCTCCAGTGATAGAGGAATCTCATCACTTTTTAGCAACTCTTTCATTGGGCTTTGCTCTGAAGGATTTATTTTGTAACTTACCTGAGGTGGATGTTAATAATAAGGGAGAAAGCTGCCCTTTATTTGAAACCTCTTACTGCCTGGCTCCCATGGGGTCCGAATAACATGTGGCATAAAGAGTATTGTTGGGGAACTGCTCTTTGCCACCCATCATGGTGCAAATCTCCCTCCCGCTTCTGTTTTTTCTCACCTTGGGGGAGGGTCCTACTCAAGGTTGTATTATGGAATCTTATTCCTGTAGCCCCCAGGAGATGCATGGAGGGTTAATTAATGGAGTGCAGCCTTCACCATAGCCTTAAGTCTTGTGGGGGTGGGGATAATCTCTGTACCTCACCAGCCACTGTAGCAGCATTTGAGAGGCCAGCGGCTTCAGGGGGACTCTGCGGGATTGGATATGTGTCCCATGGGGTTTAGGACGTGGTGCAGTGAATTGAGCCAGCAAACTAGTTTTGAGAGGAAGTGCTCTAGACTTTATACAGCTTGCTCAGCCCCTGGTGAGTGTGGTGCAGAGTTCAGAACACTACATATGCCTGCAGCTGGCCCTTCCTTTTCCCTGCCCATCTTGTTCTCCACATTTGAGAAATCTCCCATGGCGCTTTGTGATTCCAGGGGGAATTCGTACGTTTCTCAAGAGAGAGGAGTCTTGCTTGCAGCATTTTCCGTTTTGAAAGCAGTGTCTGCGCAAAACCCTCTCGGGGCTGTTGCTGGAAGCACTTGCCATCTTTTCTGGACTGCTTGCTTCTGTTTGACCTTGAGCAACTGGTTAGTTCCTGAGGTGCAGTCCTGAGAGCTCTTGAGGTGGGGGGTGTGTGTGTGGAATCTGCTCTTTCTTTAGATTTGTGACTTTTGCAGTGGAAAAAAATACCTGCCCTTCACCAGCTACTTTCTCTCTCCCCACCCCTTGATGGGTGTTGAATCTTTAGTATCCTGGTCTTACAAGCCCCTTTTCTAACAGGGAAAAGGGTGGGGGAGGTTTGCTTCTCCACCAGCAGGCTGAAAAGGGATTAGGAGAGGGGAAAGCAGGAGCGCTCCTATGAACTGAAGAAATCCAGGAACTCTGGGACAGAGTGGGTAAAAGCCCTGAAAATAATGGTGTGATCATTTGCAAATTGCTTATAATTGATGATGACATCATCGATGTGGCTATGCGGTGCGGAAACTCCTCCCCAGATTCAGCCTTGATGTCTCTCTCTTCAGTGGCTATGGAAACTCTTCAGGGCTTGCTGAGTGCATCTGGAAGCTCCTGGTCTGAAGTGTGTTCAAAGTAATTATTCAGCCGTGGAGCTATTTCTCCTTCTAGAAAGGAGAAAAAGGCCAGCCTCCAGGACCCTGAGCTGTTTGCTCCCTGCTGTCGCTGTTATTGGCATCCGTGCCACGCAGTCTGAGAATTTTGCCCTTTCTGCAGAGGGATTAAGTGAAGTTGGGGCGGGGGGAGTCTACTGTAGAATTGGGATCCTTGGGGGTTTGCTTACATCCATATTTGATCTGGTTAACCAATCAAAACATAGTTAATTAATCCTGATCAGATTAGGGCCCAGGCCATTTGGTTTGTGGGCTCTGAGGAAGATGAAGGGCAGGGGAAAAATTGGGAGGAGCAAAGTGCTTGATACTTTCATGTGAACAAAGGTGGGGTTAGTTTCCATGGTGTGGGTGTGTTATGGAAATAGTGACTGGTTCATCATTAACCACCCCCCTTCCAGGGTAATGGCAGACCAGGTCTTTTTGAGCTGATCCAGTGCATCTGGTGAAGTTTCCTCTAGCCTTCTCCTCATTTGAATGTACATGATGATGGAAAAATTAGACTTTAAAATCCCCCTCCCCTTCTGATATATTTCCCTCTCTAATCTTTTCATGTAAAAATGTATATGTCAAGTCACACTTTTGTGCTTAAATAAAAAACAAAATAAAACTAACCCCCCAACCTTTCTGAGCATCTATGCTGGTTTGGAATGGCTCCCGTATGAGCAGAGTGTACGTTTCAACTTGGAAAAGAGACAACTAAGGAGGAATATGATTGAGGTGTATTAAAAACATGACTGGTGTGGAGAAAGTAAATAAAGTGTTATTTACTCCTCATAATACAAGAACTAGGGGTCACCCAATGAAATTAATAGGCAGCAGGTTTAAAACAAACAAAAGGAAATATTTTTTCACACAACACACAGTCGGTCTGTGGAATTCCTTTCCAGAGGATGTTGTGAAGGCCAAGACTATTAACAGGGTTCAAAAAACAACTAGATATGTTCATGGAGGATAGGTCCATCAATGGCTATTGAGCAGGGAGGGTGTCCCTAACCGCTATTTGCCATAAGCTGGGAATGGGTGACAGGAATGGCTCACCTGATGATTACCCGTTCAGTCCCTCTGGGGCACCTGCCATTGGCCACTGTTGGAAGACAGGATACTGGGCTAGATGGTCCCATACTTTGGTCTGACCCAGTATGGACGTTCTTGTGTTTCAACTAGTAGCGATCGCACACGTCCATTCCATACCTTAGCCACAGAAGTCCTAGGCTAGCTCAGAGGAGAGCCATATGAAGATTCATCTGAAGCATTTTGCTGTCAGTGCTGTGCATTTTGGGGTGGGCACCTCTCTGGCACACTGGTCATGGGGTGAGAATTGAAGTGGAAATGTTATTTTTCCTGAGCCGGCTTGCAGAGAGCAAAGTGGTGTCAGAGATCCATTGCGAATGAAACCCTCCTCCTACTCTGTCCACATGTGCACTCTTGAGACAGCCTCTGCTTCAGGGTTTACCATGTTTATGGAAGCCAAGCTCACCGTCAGGACAATGAAACCAAGGGCTTCTCTACACTTTGAAAATTATCAAGATAACTACTCCAGAATGAATGTTCTGTATCTATACAGCAGCTAGCGCAATGGGTTTCTGGTCCATGAGTGGGGCTGCTAGGTGCTACGATAATACAAATGAGTATCTGGAGTAGTTATTTGTAGCATAAACCCTCTAATTTTGGTATTCATAGATTACAACCAGAAAGGGACCATTGTCATCTTGTCTGGCCTGTGTTACGTAGGTCCCAGGACTTCCCTGAGTTAATTCCCGTCTGAACAAGTCTCAGGAAAAACTCCAGACAGTGTTCACACAGAGGCTTATACCAAAATAATTCCAGAATATCTATTTCAGTAAACTTCCACGTGTAGGCAAGCCCCGATTGTGTCCCCTTCGCTTCAGCTTCACCATGTGGCATCTCCTGAGCGCCTCTGATCTGCCACCCCACGTTTCAAGCAATTCTGGCTTAATTGATGACAGCCAGAACATGGCTCCAGTGGTGACTTGGGTTTGCTGTGTAACATTTCTGCCACATGAACCACCTCAAATGCACAAGGCTGCCTTCTCAATGTAGGAGCAAAAGGTATAAGTGGGTAGGATGCTGTCTGGAGTGGTGATTTCCACCCCACAAAAAATGTTGAGGCTTGAAATTTTTCTCCTCCCAATATGGAATGAAAAGCCAACATTTCTGAAATGTGTCAGGAAGTGAAAGTGCAAAATATTCATTTTAGGTCAATCCAATTTTTTTGGTTTTGATTTTTGATCTTCAAGTCAAATTTTTTTTAATCAAAAATTTTTTGTTCTGAAACACCAACATGGGACATTTTAACAATTTTGAAACTTTTTGTTTTTGTTTTTTGTACAAAGTGTCAATCGATCAAGTTTGTGAACAATTTCAGTTGAATCAAAATGGCATGGACAAAAACTGTTCCGATGAAAACCGATTTAGCAGCTCTGCTGCTGTACTCAGTAGGTGTAGTGCTGTTTCTGCCATAGTGGCCCATGATCTCTAGAGCAGAGCTTCTCCAGCTGTGGTATGTGAGCTCCATGTTCCATCCATTCACTTTGCAAGGTCACTTTATGGTACGTCAAACAATAAAGTTTGGGAGTTGCTGCTCTACAGCCCTATGCTCCATGGCCTTGCTCCTGGGTGTTCCTTGAAACCTGCCCAAAGTAAGTGCAAAGTGCTGCCAAATCGATATGATGCATGTAACATCCATTTTGCATGGGTGGAAATGGCTGTACAAGAGGCATAGAGATGAAGAGTTGGGCTGGTCTGAGAAAGCGAGAGCTCCTCTTCCATGTAACCATGGCATTGTGAGTGATGATCTGGTGTTGCCCTATGGATAATGTGGCCTTGAGCTCCCAAACTTCTACCCACCATCTTCCTCCTAGCTGAGGAATCAGTAAAAGGGAAGAGACAGGAGATTAAATCTATGCTAGTTAGCCTGACCCTAAATTTAAAAGGAGAGGATGGAACTGGATCCTTCTCCTCCGGACCCCACATAGAGGATACAAGTATTTAAGCTAAAAGAGGTTGCCACACAGCATTTGATGGGAGCGTAATCTGCTCATCTTTAAATACATTATATCTGTGCTGTGAACACGATGTGTCTAAATGTGAACACCATGTGTTTAAATGCTAAGGTTCCCAGGAAGATTTGTAGCCAGCCCCTAACTTTGATCTGAATCTGGCTGCTTATTTCTAAAAACTGCTTTAACAATCACCTAGCAACATGGGAGGAGAATGAAGTGTTCTCGGTATTATTAGTCTGTGTCTAACGAGCCTATGAAAAGTTAACTTTGCTAGGAGATGCAAGGAAAACTTAAATTAGTCTCTCCCTCTTCAGTGCTGAGGGGGAGGGGGCCAACCCTCTCACACTACAGTCCTCATGCCTTCAAGAGGGGGTAAGTGTGGGGAGAGAGTAGGCAGCTTGGGGTATTGTTTCTTACAGGGGCATGGGTGCCTTGTCCTGGGATCCCTCTGTTTGCCAACAGGCCACTCCCAAAGAGTGGGTCTCAAGCTTATATCTGTCACTGCTCAGTTGTAAGCAGTGGATGTCCTTGGAGCACAAACGTGCTCCACGACCTTTAGGACCATCTCTGCAGTAGGTCTATGGTGTGCTACTGGGCGTGAGACTGGAAAGTACTTCCCACCCAACAGGACTGAGCAGAGAAGACGGCGCCTTTTTGAAGGAAAGGCAGATAGCATAGTTGCTCAGGTGGGGTGCTGGGAGAAAGGAGCAAATACCATGGCTCAATGCATCACGTGCTATCCTTGCCAAGGGTACCAATGTAACCAGCTCTCATTGATTTCATACCCCACCTGTTTCATTACAGCACTATGTCTGGCACTAATCCCCCTCTAAAAAGGTGACACTTCCTGGCTTTTAAATGAGTTGGTTATGATTAATCTTACCACTTTCTAGTCAGGTTGCTAGCACTAGTGCTTTGCACTTAGTGGTGGAGATGAGAGGTGGGCAAGCTCTAAAGCAACAGTGGGGAAAACAGTGGTTACTCAATATTGCAAAAATATTTCAGCAGAATCCCTCCTTGTCTCCTAACAACCCTTCTCTGCCTGCTCCCAATGCACTGTCGCAGGCACAATTTCCTCTCACTCTAATCCAAGAACACTTGTTCGTTTTAGGTCCAGAGTTTGGGGGGGGGGGCGGGTGTTGGCGTTTACAGGACACTATATACATAGAAAGGGGGCATGGTTTAAAAAAACTGGATTTTTCAAGGATTAACAATGTAGCTAGGTTGCCAGGCTGGCATCTAACATATTTAAATATGCAAAGCTTGGGTCTTTGAATATGTCAGTCCATTTAAAATCTTGAAGGGACACAACCAAGGCAAAATGAAGAATGTCCTATGCATCCGATGAAGTGAGCTGTAGCTCACGAAAGCTTATGCTCTAATAAATTTGTTAGTCTCTAAGGTGCCACAAGTCCTGCTTTTCTTTCTACTGGCTGCTGTTACAAATAACACCTACATCCACTGCAAGCGCAAGAGATGATATGGAGATTTCCCTCTTTCCCAGTTTACATTGGGCACGTGCCCGCCCTCTGTCTCGTCCGTTTCACTCACGCCCCCTTGTCAGTTAGTCCCTAACCTGCAAACATCGACGCCGGTTACATAATCTGTCCCGTTGACTTCAACGCCTGAGTAAAAGGGCCCAGGGGCAGAACTGGGCCCTTGGGTCCTGATCCTGCAAACTGTCCCGTCCCAGGCCGGATTCCGGGGTTGCGATTGCGGCGGGGGACGGGGCTAGTCCTCCCTGCCCGCCAGCTGTGAGGCTTCAGGCCCCCTCCAGGGGCTGCAGCAGGGCCCCTCGCAGTCCCTGCGGTGGCCGCTGGGGGCAGGGCAGAGGCTCCGGAAGCGAGCGGCCTGGCGCTGCGGGGAGCGGCGTGCAGAGGGCTCTGTGCTCCGGGGGCCGTGCACGGGGCAGGCGGGATGGCCGGGGCTGGCTGGGCGCCGCCTCGCCTGGCTGAGTTCATCCTGACCGAGAGGCTGGGCAGCGGCACCTATGCTACTGTTTACAAAGCCTACAGGAAGGTAATGGGGCTGCCGCGCACAGCCGGAGGGGGATCGGCAAAGGGGGGGGGGGTGGAGAGAGGAAGAGCACGAGTGGGAGGGAGCCTGCTTTAAATCGCCCCCGCGAAGAGGCCGTGTCTCCCCAGGGAGCCTCTCTGGCTCTGCCACGGGGGCCCGACCGAGGAGGCGGGCTCTGAGCAGACCTCCCCCCCCCCTTCCCGGCCCTGACAGCTGGTCTGCCAGTACAGACCCATTCCCTGGCACGGAGCTGAAGCGCTTTCCCCCTGGCAGGGAGAGCAGGGCTGCTCCTTCGGCCCCTGGCTCTCCTGGGTGACTGTGGGCAAGCCCTCGCCCCGTGCCTCAGCTTCCCCCTTTGTGAAAAGCGGAGGGCGATACGCTCCTGGGGGCGGCTGTGTGTAGTATCATTATTGCCTGCCATGCCCTGTGAGAGCTTCTGGGGAAGGGGCTACAGCGGGTCAGAGTGTTATGGGTAATGATTCCCCTTAAAGGAATGCCTGCCTGGCGTGATTCGCACTTGTATTACCCTATGGGGAGGTGTTTCCATTTTGCTGCCCCCCTACTTTTCCTTGGGGTCAGGGGCTCTCCTTCCCCATGAGGTTTCCTGGTCAAGAGCCCCATCATGCCCCATTCTTGGAGGCTGTATTTCTAAACCAGGCAGTGCCTTGAATCCTGCCTCTTCTCCATCTTTCCCCCCCCCCCCCCCAGCACTGCATCTTCCGTGGTTGCAGAGGGGCGGCTGAGCCGGGGCTCCTCTGGGTTATGCAGGTGCCATGTGGTATGATTGACTTAGGAGGTATGGACGACTGATGTGGGATTGAATCGCTTAGGTACTACCTGGCCCCATTACCACAGTACCTGCGCACCTTACGCTCGCTAATTTATTTAGTCTCACACACCCCTGTGGGGTTGGGCGGTGTTATTATCACTATTGCTCAGATGGGGACATTGAGGCACAGAGATGCTAAGGTTATGTCCACTGCATGCTAAGCCCAGGCTTTGCCTCAGGTCTGAGCCCAAGCCCTGCTTCCTTCCACACACAAATCAGTCTGACTTGAGTCAGATCGAGGTCCAGATCCTGCTGGGGGTGGTGGTGTCAGAGCCCAAGTCCCATTGTGACTTGGGTTCATGCCCTGTCATTTTGCAGTGTGGGCACAGCTCAAGCCGCAGACCTGAGTCAGAAGGGCTGCGTAGTGCAGTATGGCGGATGTGGTAGCACTGCTATGAGACCCGGGTCCAGAATTGTAAACGCAGGTTTACAGTGCAGTGTGGACCCTCAAGCGTGGGCTTGAAAACAATGCGTCCACAAGCCCGTGTCCCATAGGTGCTGACTCTGTAAGTGCTCTGGGGTTGGAGCACCCATGGGGAAAAATTAGTGAGTGCTCAGCACCCACCGGCAGCCAAGCTCCACTCCCTGTCCCCCCGCCTCACCTAACCTCCGCCTCCTCCCCTGAGCATGCTGTGTCCCCACTTCTCCCCCTAGCTCCCAGCGCTTGCTGCTGTGAAACAAACTTCGGGAGGGAAGGGGGAGGAGTGGGAACACAGCGCGCTCGGGGGGGGGGGGAGGAGGCGGGGCCGGGTGAGGATTTGAGGAAGGAGTCCAATAGGGGCAGAGTTGGGGTGGGGACTTTGGGGAATGGGGGTGGGGCAAGGGTGGGAAGGGGTGGGGCTGGGGGCAGAGGGGGGTCGAGCACCCACCAGTGCCAGCAGAAGTTGGCGCTTATGCTGTGTCCTACAGATGTGGGTTTACAATGTGGTGTAGACAGACCCTCAATGACCTGCCCAAGGTCATGCAGGAAGCCTGCATGGTTTCCATTCCCTTTCCAGAAGAACGCCCGGGAAGTGGTGGCCATCAAGTGCGTGAACAAGAAGAGCCTGAACCGGGTGTCGGTGGAGAACTTGCTGACAGAGATCGAGATCCTGAAGACCATCCGCCACCCGCACATCGTGGAGCTGAAGGACTTCCAGGTGAAGAGCAGCAATGCCAGGGCTGACTGGGGCTTTGTAGAAGATGCGGGGGTTGCTGCGGGCTGGCTAGTGGGTCTCTCCAGCTTCTTGAGGACTTGGAGGGCTAGCTTGGGGGCTCAGTGGGGGGATGTGTGACTGAAGCCGACTCTGCAGGTGCTCTGGGGCTGAGGAAAAAAACAGTGGGTGCTCAGCACCCACGGGCAGCCCTGCGGATCAGCTCTTTCCCCTCCCTTCCAGGGAGAGGAGTGAGGGCAGGGGGAGGGAACAGAATGGGATGGGGCAGGAAGGGGCGAGTGGGGGCAGGAAGAAGCTGGATGGGAGCTTGGGGGAAGGGGTGGAGTGGGGGTCTAGCACCCCCCAGGAACTGGGGAAGTTGGTGCCTTGGGACTGAAGTGTTGGAGCAAGGGGCCTCCTGAGCCAGCTGCCCTGCCATTTCCATGGACTGGTTGGCGGGAGGCACCTGGGCAATGCTTGTGGTTAGGCCACATACACAAGTTCACTGGCTTCCCTGGGGTGTAAGTGTGGATGAAGCCAGGCCCCCTGCCTGGAGCCCTGGAGAAGCAGGAGTCAGCCAGGCTAATGCCTGGTACTCCCACCTTGGAGTTAAAGGTTGGGTTTTCCCGCTCCCCATCCCTGTTGTGTCACTTTTGGATACAAGATAACCCAGCACCCATCAGCGTGATGGACTCTGTGTGTGTCTTGCAGTGGGACAGTGACAACATTTACCTCATCATGGAGTTCTGCGCTGGGGGGGATCTGTCCCATTTCATCCGGATGCGGAAGATACTCCCAGAGAAGGTGGCGCGGTTCTTTCTGCAGCAGATGGGTGAGGGGACCCCACCCCACCCCTCCCCTCCCCTCCCACCAGCCCTTGGCTGCAGATCATAGAATCTTAGAATATCAGGGTTGGAAGGGACCTCAGGAGATCTAGTCCAACCCCCTGCTCAAAGCAGGACCAATCCCCAAATTTTGCCCCAGATCCCAAACGGCCCCCTCAAGGATTGAACTCACAACCTGGGTTTAGCAGGCCAATGCTCAAACCACTGAGCTCTCCCTCGTCCTTGGGGGGTAATTGCATGATATTTTCACTGCTTCCCAGGTGCAGCAGCTCTGCTCTTGTGTCAAATGCCCTGGGGTCCCTAATGCAATGGGGAAGCAGGGGGCATTTGGATCAGGGTGGGGAGGGAAAGCAGGGTAAGAAGGAATGGGAGTGACTGGTCGGGTGGAGTCGCTGAAGGAAGTGGAATCTTGGAGGTGGGGAGGTGCAGAATGGGGTGAAGATGATGTTCTGCTGTCCCTCCTATCTCACGCTGGATCTACCAGCATGCGCCCTGAAGTTCCTTCACGACAGGAATATCTCCCACCTGGACCTGAAGCCTCAGAACATTCTCCTCAGCTCCGTGGAAAATCCTCATCTCAAGCTGGCAGGTCAGCGTGTGGGCAGGGTCTGGGTGGGACAGGAGTCTGCGGAGGGGTGGCTGGGTGTGTGTCACAGTCTCAGGCCTTGCTCCCTGGAATTGCAGGCAGGAGCAGGGGAAAAGGGAGATGCCTCGGGGCACTCCTCCAGCTGATGAGTGGCCTTGACAAGCTTTGTAGCCTGCCGCCCTTTTTGCTGATGGCTATAATGGGGAGCTTGGCGGGTGGGTGTGGGTGGATTTAAGGGGAAGGGAGGTCTCTGGATCCCCACGGGGAATGGGCCTGAGCCCTCAGCTTCCCACTCCAGTAAAGTGAAAACCCCTTTGCGGGTTCTGCGTCCACTCTCCACCGAGCACGGGTGGTAGCGTGCTGGCTTCCTCACGTGCCGTCCCTCGCCCCCGTGCTGAGGAGAGTTCAGTCTCTGGCTTCCATTCGGCCCTTGGATTCTTTGCCAGCAAGGTGCCCGGTGGTTACTGTCCTGCGTAGCTGGACTCAGACCTGCCAGCTCGTTCCACCCACGCCATTGGATGGTAATAACTTTGAGCCACTCTGGACCTGGGCCGGATTTGAACTGGGCGAAAGGCTCCATATCCCATTACCAGTCCCCTGAGCCGTCCATCCTGCCCCTAGTGAGCTTGTTCTAATGTGGCCTGTTGCATCTCCTTGGCCGTACCCCTCTCTATTCTTTCTGCTTTCCGCAGATTTTGGCTTTGCGCAGTACATGTCTCCATGGGACGAGAAGCATATGCTTAGGGGATCCCCGCTCTACATGGCCCCCGAGATGGTGTGCCACCGGCAGTATGACGCCCGCGTGGACCTGTGGTCCGTGGGGGTCATTCTTTATGGTGGGTCTCCCTGCCTCTGGGCTGGTGGGTGAAGGGGTCTGTTTCTGTTTGCATAAGTGAGATTCTTCAGTCTTTGCCTTCTAGCTGCCTGTATGTTACAGCAGGACCTGCTGGAGCCATGGATCTACTAATGTTGCCATTACGTACCTGGTACCAAGTGCTGGGCAAACCCCAGGAGATCTGAAGTTTCAGTCTGGATAATCTCCCCAAAGTCTGGGTTTCTTGGGTCAGAGTTGAAAATCTCACTGAAACAGACATCTAGTACTTGATCTGGGGTCTTCCCACTCTCTGTGTAGTTGTTTCTGTGCTATGCGTTTGTCGCACAAACACCGATGAATTTTGCCCCTAGAAGATAAGGAAGTGCTATTACTTTCGTACTACAGATAGGGAACAGAGATGCAGAGAGACAAAGGCCCAGATCCTCAAAGGTTTTCACTGATTTCAATGGGAGTTAGTAGAGCTCTGCAAATCTGCAGATCTCTGCTTTATATCCACGTACTGTGTTTGTGGAGAGCGGATTGGATGTGGATACAAATTTTGTATCCATGCAGGGCTCTAGAAGTTAAGAACCTAAATACCTTTGAGG
This sequence comes from Dermochelys coriacea, assembly GCF_009764565.3. Taxonomy (NCBI): domain Eukaryota; kingdom Metazoa; phylum Chordata; order Testudines; family Dermochelyidae; genus Dermochelys; species Dermochelys coriacea. The sequence goes on along the minus strand of NC_050077.1, from coordinate 47,514,788 downwards.
ATTTAGGCCTAAATAACTTGCCCATGTCACACAGGAGGGAGTCTGTGGTAGAACCAGGAACTAAACTGGGTCTCTTGAGACCCAGTCCAGTGCCTGAGCCATAAAACCGCCCTTAATCCCGAGGTCGTTGTGAGATCTCCTCCAATTTTTACCATCCGAAACAGCCTTTGGGACTTCAGAATTTACAGTGATTTCCTCCTCTCCTCACCTCCCTTCATCAGATGATCCCAAGTCTGAGCTGTGTTTGCACTGTCTCTCTGAATAAGGCAGCAGCTGCTCCCCTCATTCTGTACTGAAAGGACTAACCCCCAGTGTTTCTTTCCACCTTCCCAGAGGCACTGTTCGGGAGGCCGCCTTTTTTCTCCAAATCATTTGCCGAGCTGGAGGAGAAAATCCACAGCAACCGGGTGATCGAGGTAACATTGGGCCAGCCAGGGTGTCTCGGGGCGGGTGATGTCTGAGCTTGTATAGGTAGAACTGGCAAACAGGAAGCACTCTGATCCAGCACACTGCAGCAATGACTATTCTAATGTATATGACTCAATCAGGGCAGGCGAAGGCAACTCTGCTTTCACCAAGGAGCCTGCGCGGGCAGCAGGAGTGTGTGTCCACCCAAGGACGTAGACAATCTGTGCTGATCTGGATTTGCGCCGTAGCTTGCTGCTCCATGGAGCACTGTGTGGCTCTAGAGACCTGGGTCTGCATTCCAGTCCTGAGTCTGAGAGAGAGGACTTCAGGGTGGAAGGAGAGGGCAGGTGAAGGAGAAGAGCAAACAAGTCTGCTGAGCAGAAGGAAAAGTCGAAGGCAGCCCTAGTGCAAGTGAGAAGCGTCAAAATCCTCTGAATAATCTTGGGTGTAGCCCAAATAAGGCAATTGGAACAAACTGCAATTTTTTGGCTTGACAACGTCCAGTTTTCACCAGCCCCCAAGGTTCAAAAATCACCAGTCAAGACCCTGAGAAACTGTGAGATTGGCTTGAAGATTAAGAGATTTTTAACAATAATAAATGCTGTGTTCTTTTTGTTTCTCCCCTGGCTTTGGTGATTTGAAGGGATTGGGTTTTCAAGCTTTTTTTTTCCCTACTATCAAAGGGCTGGATTTTTTTATTTTTATTTTTTTTTTAAAACAAATGAAAGCTGAGATTCTTACATAATCGTCCAGATTCAGGTGCTGGGGCTTTACGAAAACACCAAATATTGTGAAAGTTGGCAAAGCTGAGTGTCCCTTTCAGAGAGACAAGGCCTGTTGTCTCAGTGAGACCGTGCTGTGTTCACCTCTGTCTTAGAGTTTGAGCAAGCTGCATGCCCCAGCCCTGCTTACCCTGTCATTGCTGCTCAAAGTGATCACCTGTTTAAAAACCAGACTAACTCCCAGCCTCAGCCTGTGACCCTGATGGGTAAAAAGACATGACTGGCTCTGCTGGAGGGCAACCCAAGGGCTTTATCAGAGACAACAGATCTGTTACAAGCAGAGCAGAGTCCCACGGGGGAGGTAAATGAATCCCACAAACATTGGATGTGGTTGTGGTCATGGTAACCAGGCACGTCTGCATGGAGACAATATCATCTCACCTTCCTACGGCCCCCGTCCTCCGAAGGGATCACGAAGCGCTTGGCTGGCCTTCTAGGCAGGAATCGCATCACTGCAGTGCAGACTCCAGCTGTGTTCCACTCCAGAGCTGTCTTAACGGCCCATGGCAGCGCTACCTGAGAGGCTCTCTTTAATGAGGGGATGATGATGATTTCATTGCTAGGCCGCCTGCCCCACCTTTTGTGCCTCTGCCATCCACTGGTAGGCCTGTAATCAGTGGAAGGCGAGAACATGCCTCAGACAGGAGGTGGTGGGTGAGTGAGGCCTGGCAGGGGGGCAGGCTGGCCCCACAGCAGGTGAATTCTGCATGGACTCCCCTGGAACCAGGCAAACTTGACGTTAAGCAGCATCACACCTGTGTAACTAAAAGCCCAGAGATGGGGTGTAGCCCAAAAGGGTATAGAGCTCCTGTTCTTGGCCTCAGGCTGGCAGGAGCTGACAGCCTGCTGAGCCCTGGGGTTGCAGGGAAGGAGCGCACTTTATCACTGCTTCAGTTGTTGATGGCTGCAGAGGCCCTGCCCAGAGCAAGGGGAGAGCCATCCATAGGCCTGGGCTTTGGGGATCCAGTGTCTGCATCGGGCACCACTGCAAGGTTGTCATGCCCTGTTCTGTGCCCTGCCTCTGATGATGGAGACACTGATAACCTTGGAGAGCCATGTCCAGATGTGAGAAGTGATCAGAGGAGGGGCAGGGGAGGAGTGGCTGCGAGATCTCCTAGGGGGCCTCCTGTCCCCATTGGGCCCCTGTACAAGGGCAGTTGTATCTGCAGGGGTGACCCTGGCTCCTTCAAGCTGGCCAGGCCTCAGCCATTCAAAGTCGCCATGTGCAGCTGCCTGTTGTATCTCTCTGTCCCCAGCTGCCCTGCCGGCCCCGGCTTTCCCAGGGGTGCCGGGATCTCTTGCAGTGCCTCCTGGAGAGGGACCCGCTGCAGCGCATCTCTTTCGAGGAGTTCTTCACCCATCCCTTCGTGGACATGGAGCACATGCCCAGCACAGAGAGCCTATGCAAAGCGGTGAGTCTGACTGATGCCAAGAGATCACTTGGGGGCATGGCTCTGAGGGGAGCTCCCATTGGATTTGCCAGGCACTGACCCGGGGCACTGCTGTGAGAGGAGGTCACAGTGCAGTAGACCTGGTGTATACCAGATCTGAGCCTGATTGCTCTGCTGGTGCAGTGCAAATCCTAGCCTTGTCCGCCTCTCTAACCCCCTCCCCTGCCCTCTTATCTGTGCCAGACCGCGCTGGTAGTTGAAGCTGTAAAGAAGGATCAGCAGGGAGACCCCTCAGCTGCCCTCTCTCTCTACTGCAAGGCCCTGGAGTTTTTTGTCCCTGCCCTGCACTGTGAGTGACTAACCCTGTTTCTCCCCCATCTGCCTCTTGGTCCTCGTGGCTGGTAGGAATGGTACCAGGCCCCGCGGGAATGCTGCCCACAACAGTCGCTGGCGACAAGGGCTCGCCTGTTGCATGTCACCAAGTAGCTTCGCTGTAAAATGATCCCTCCACCTGAATCCCTTCTCCTCTGGGGCCTTTATCATCGCCCCACTCTGCTCTGGCTGGGACCGGCCCACCAGTCTGGGAATGGTCTCTCAGGGGAAAAGTGGGGATTTGAGGATTGCTGAAACTCTTATTTGGGGGTTGGGAGGAAGCTGGAAGCAGATGGGGCTAATCAGTGTGTGGGTCTCACACACACACACACACACACACACACCCCATTCACCCCAGGCCAGGAAACCACCTTAAGAAAAGGAGCTCCGTGCGGCCCAGAAAAGGCCAAGGTGTTGGCTGGGCTCCCTGACCCCCAAGTGTTCTGCGTGGGGTGGGGGAGTTATGTTCTGAGGGTCATTAGAGCTAGAGGAGACTCTGACACCCTGGGCTGGGGGTTGGAGTTGTCAGTGTGAACTCATCCCCTATCTTATCTTCCGCAGATGAAACTGATGCTCGCAGGAAAGAAGCGATCAGGTCAAAGGTCAGTGACCGACCATGCTAGAGCAAGGTTGGTCCAGTGGTTAGGGTGCTAACCGGAGACTTGAGAGACCAGAGTTCAAGTCTCTGTTCAGCCAGACTGTGTGACCTTGGGCAAGTCACTTAGCTTCTCTTTGCCTCAGTTTCCCCCACTGCAGTGGGGATAACAGTGCTGCCCTACCTCCCAGGTGAGTGTGAGGATAAATACACCAAAGACTGTGAGATGCTCAGATGCTGCAGTGATGAAGGCTGTATTATTTCCTTAGCTACATAGATCTTTCCAGGTTGGATGGGTGAGGCTGGGAGGGGAGGTAGGTCAAATGGGAGCTCAGGCTGAAGAAGGTTGGGAACTGGCATGAACGTGAGAGGGAGCATCCAACGAGGGTGGGCTGGGTTGGGAGTTGTGTGAGGGTGAGACGGGAGGGTTGACCAACAGAACAGTGGGTCCTGCACTAGCTGCAGGTACATCTGGCGCCTCATGTGGGATCCTGTGTATGGGGGTCTCTTGCTGCCTCCATTCTCCTCCACACACCTCTCCTGTGAGAGCCAGCTATGGGTGCTGTGCCCTTGGAGCCAGCCTGGGGGGGATAACATGCTAGGGCACCTCTAAAGCTTGCCACTGCTTCTGCTTTCCTAAGGTGGGTCAGTACATCTCGCGAGCGGAGGAGCTAAAGACACTGGTAACATCCAACAACAAGACCCTCCTGCAGCAGGGCAACCCCGCCAGGGACATCCTCAAAGGTAACACACTGGATGGGCAAAACCTCCTTTCCACCCCCAGGGATGGGCCCAAGACAGCTTGTCTGTAGGGGGAATCCCATCGAGGCTGTACCATATGACCAGAGTGCAGCGGGTGAGACTTGAAAGGATTGAGAATGCTGACTCCACTTGGGAGGGTGGGGCTTGCAGGGATGCTGGTAGCACACAGAGAGGGCTGCTCAGTGCCCCATCGCCTTGCAGTAGCGAATCCTAGTTTCCCTCCCCTAGCGGGGCATTCCTTCTGTCCGTGCTGCTCTGAGTCCTCACCCTTTGTTGGACCATCTCGTTACAGAGATGTCCAGGGACAAACCCCGCCTGTATGCCGCGCTGGAGGTGGCGTCCGCAGCCATTGCTAAGGTGAGTCCCGGGGTTAAGGGACAGGGCATGTTGCTTTGGATCATTGCTGTCCCTCCTTAGCCACCAGATACACTGGCAGCGGAGGAGCCTAGAGACAGAGTTAAGACCTCTACACGGATAGGGGCAAAGCTAGGAACCAGCCAGGGCAAGGAAGGAATTGGTGGGCACTGGGATCCCAAATCAGCAAGGGCCATAGGTGTTGGAGTAACAATAATAATACTTTATTCAGCACTTTACAAAGCAACCCTATCGCTATCCTCATTTTACAGATGGAGAAACTAAGGTTGAGGGTGGCGAAAGATATCTCCCAAAGTAATCTAGTGAATAAGTGGCAGAGTCGGGAAAAGAACCCAGGAGTTCTAATGCCCAGTCCTCCAGCCAATAGGGAAAATTCCCTTCCTGTGACATCACCCACTACATCGCTTCCTCTTGTAGGATTTGCAACAATGTCCAACCAAAAGGCAACCTCCCTTCCATGTATTCCATGCCTTGGGGGAAAACTGATCAGCTTTGAGAGCCACAAACTGCTGTCTTGCCTGCAGACCCTCTTTAAGCCCATTGTCTTGCTGCAGCTGTTCTTTCATATCAAACATAGTGTAAGCTACACTTTAAAAGGCACCCACTTGTCCCTCCCCCAGAATTGCTGGTTGGTTATATGGCAGGTGGGGGAATCAGTTGCCACTCAACAGTCCTTACGCTCCACCCTTAACACAACAACACTTCTGCGTTGACCTAAGAGAGCTCTTTGCAAAATATGAACCCAGCTAAATTTGGGAGAGGGGCAGAAACAGAAGTGCAGAGGCCAGGTTTGTCCCTCTGCTTCCATGGCAGATGCACGCCAGGGATGGCCATCTGAGCCGGTCTGAACGTAACCTTGCAGCACAGACTGATTTGTGTCTTATTTTGCAGGACTGGAGAGAGAGAACGAGAGCTGAGACCACCCAGTTAATTATTCTACCCCAGAGCTCCATTGGATGGGAGATGTAGTAATACAGTAACTCCTTGCTTAACGTTGCAGTTATGTTCCTGAAAAATGCGACTTTAAGCGAAACAGTGTTAAGCAAATCCAATTTCCCCATAAGAATTAATGTAAATGGGGGGGGGTGTTAGGTTCCAGGGAAATTATTTTCACCAGACAAAAGACTATATTTTATTTTTTTTTATATATATATATATATATACATATATATATATATATAACACACACATATACACAGTATAAGTTTTAAACAATTTAATACTGTACACAGCAATGAAGATTGTGAAGCTTGGTTGAGGTGGTGGAGTCAGAGGGTTGGATATTTCCCAGGGAATGCCTTGCTGTTAAATGATGAACTAGCACTCAGCTGAGCCATCAAGGGGGAACACGTTGTTAATGTAGCCTCACGTTCTACAGAGCAGCACGAATGGAGGGAGGAGACACAGCATGGCAGAGAGAGACACATACCGTGTGTGTGTGTGTGAGAGAGAGAGAGAGAGAGAGACACACACACACTGCCCCTTTAATGACAGGTTTCAGAGTAGCAGCCGTGTTAGTCTGTATTCGCAAAAAGAAAAGGAGTACTTGTGGCACCTTAGAGACTAACAAATTTATTAGAGCATAAGCTTTCGTGCATCCGATGAAGTGAGCTGTAGCTCACGAAAGCTTATGCTCTAATAAATTTGTTAGTCTCTAAGGTGCCACAAGTACTCCTTTTCTTTTTGCCCCTTTAAGTACACTGACTCCACTCTAAGTACATTGCCTTTTTAAGTAGATCAGCAAGTTGAGACAGCAGCTGCTGCCAGCAAGTTCCCTCCATCCTGAGTCCTGTCGTGTCCCCCCCTGCTCTGTGGAAATAGGGTACGGGGTGGGGGGGCATCCTGACATTAGCACCTCTCCCACCCCTGCACAGCAAGCAGGAGGCTCCCGGGAGCAGCTCCAAGGCAGAGGGCAGGAGCAGCACATGGACAGCTGAACTGCCGGCAATTGGTAGCCTGCTGGACGGCTGCTGCACAGGGAACTTAGGGGAGCTGATGGGGGGGCTGCCGGTCCACCTTGGTTCCAAGCCCTCCCCCCCCCCCCCACCGGCTCCAACAGGTTGCTCTTCCTGCAAGCAGTGGACAAAGCAGGCGGCTGCCAAACGACGTTATAAGGGAGCATTGCACAACTTTAAACAAGCATATTCCCTAATTGATCAACAAAGTAACAATGAAACAATGTTAACTGGGACAACGTTAAGTGCGGAGTTACTGTACACTAGAACAGTGTGTGTGAAAGCGATGTCTCCCTCTAGTGGCTACCCAAGCATCTGCGACAGCCTCGTCCTTACTCACAGTTACAGAAGTTTTCCTTTAGCTTAAGTAACAGAGAGGTGGGCGTTTGATGCTGAAGATCCCTGGTCTGAACCCTGCTGAGACCTGTGGGCACCTGGCCGCCCTGTTACGTAGTGTCATGGTTCAGGGTTAGCGGCACCTTTGATCCCTCTCATTCCGGCTCTTGCCCACACCGGGGCTGGGGTGGAACCCCTGGAGTCTCCCACTCAGACTAGATCTCAGCTGCAGCCCCCTGTGTACTAGCTGGAATTGCTCAGCAAGTTCAACTGGGCTTGGCAACTTTTAGGACTTCCCGTCGGGAGCTGTGGTGAAAACAATGCTTCAGAGCAGCCTTTTCAAAACAAAGTATTGTTTAATCTCAACAGCAGGAACAAAGGGACAAGAGAAAGGACAACAAACAGTTTACAAGCATATCTGTTTTAGCTAAGGCTTGAGTAGGCCTAGCTTCTCTAGACACCCCCATTTCTCAGACTGGGGTTAATCTGCTTCCCCATAACTCTGTGTCTCCCCCCACCATGCCCCACGGGCTCAGTTTTTATCCACTCCAAAGTTCTTTGTTTCAGTTTCCCATCTGGATTTCCCCCTTCCCTTTACCAGTCCAGGGACTGTTGAATTCAGCATGGCCAGAGGCAAACTTCAAAGGGACTGATAACTGCATTGTCCCTTTAAGTGTCAGGGAATGGAGAGCTATTAGACATGTCTGTCTGCTTTCCTGCCTAGTGGGCAAACTAACGCCTGAGTTAACCTTTTGTAATCATAAAACAAACACACAGACAGACTTATAATAGCCATGGAATATTACAAGCAACATCCTTTACATCCGATGAAGTGAGCTGTAGCTCACGAAAGCTTATGCTCTAATAAATTTGTTAGTCTCTAAGGTGCCACAAGTACTCCTTTTCTTTTTGCGAATACAGACTAACACGGCTGCTACTCTGAAACCTATCCTTTACACATGCTCACAGAAGCGAATGGCCTGTGCTCATATCTCTGTCTATTTGAGGATTTCTCTCTCCACGGCTCAGGAGATGTGCTGGGTGACCTTGGGCAAGCTACGTCACTGCCCTGTGCCTCAGTTTCCCCATCTGTGAAATGGAAATAATGATCCAGCCCTCCCTTTGTAAAGTGCTTTTAGGTCTACTGCTGAGTAGTGCTAGATAAGAGCTTGGTACTGTCATTGTATGCGCTTTCTCTTCTGCCTCCCCTCACTGATGTTATGCAGTGTCCGGGAGCTTGTCTGTAACCTTCTGGGGTTTGTGTTCCAGGAGGAAGAGGGCAAGGATGACTCTGACACACTTGATCTCTACCAACAGAGTCTGGGGGAGCTGCTGCTTATGTTAGCTGGTGAGTTACAGCCTGCAGTGGGATTCCAGCTGGCGCTGCTGGAATCTTGCTTAGTAACAGAGATCGGGCATGCTGCTATTCTGTGCAGCGCTGGAGGCTAACGCTGCCTGCTCTCTCTCCAGCAGAACCTGTGGGCAGGAGACGGGAGCTGCTTCACTCTGAGGTATGAAATGGGGTTGTTCCCTTCACCTGCTCTCCCGGAAGAGCAGTCCAATGGGGATTTCGGTTATAGGCTCCCTTGGTTTTAGCGTTTGCCTCCATTCCTTCCTGCTAGGGCTGATGGGATGACCCACAGCCAGATACTGAGAGCCCTTTGCCAGTGGCGAGATCTCTGCCAAGGGGAGTGGCAGAAGTTTCATTACTCCAGGCCAAGTTCTGGGTCAGGGACAATCCTGCTCTGATCCCCCTGGGGACAGCTAGATCAGGCTTTCAGTGGGGTGTAAGCCAGGGGTGGGTTTGCGGGGGAGCTCAGTGGATCACATCCCAATAGGTGTGAAAGCAGCAGTATCCTTGGCTCAGGAAGATCTAGCAGGAACCTGGGCAGGAGATGGAAGGAAGAACTCACATGGGGCTGCTGCCTCTCCTACCTGCTACGCAGTTCTAGAACTGCCGCATAGGCCCCATCTTGCCTCCGCTTCTTGGAGTGGTGGAGAGGAGGAGGAACAGCCCCACAGCCCAGCAGCAGCCCTCCGTCACCTTCCCTGGTTTCCTCCTGGCACCCAAAGCCCACAAACCTTGGCAGCTGCAAAGGACTGTGGGATATGCTGGGTCACAGGACAATTTTTTGTTGTTGTTTTCAGATAAAAAGCACTGCTCTAGAGTGGATTATAACAGTACTTAGCACCTGTTATAGAGCACGTTCCATCCCATTTTATGAATGGGGAAACTGAGGCAGGAGGAAATCACTTAGGTAGTCTGCAGCTGAGCTGGGAACAGAACCCAGGCCCCCAGGAGCCAGGCTGGTGCCCTAACCACTAGACAGCACTGCCTCCCTTGCACTAAACAAGCTCAATTAATCCAAGTCAGCCTCCTTAACGCTGACCCTTCACCTCCCAGCTGCATTCCCATGGTGGTCCTCAAAGCTACTGGTAGAGTCTCCTGGATCCCAGCTGTCCTTCCTCCCCCACCTTCCAATTCCTCCCCAGGTGATCCTCCTGGCTGAGGAAGGTTGGACCCAGCTCTCTCCTGAGGCTAACCATGTTGCCTTCTCCCAGGGAACCAAACCAGGCTCCCTGCCACTAAGCTGCCAAGCCAGCCTTTCCCATCCTCCTGAGCCAGCATCATTTAGCTGCTGGCTCACGCTCAGCTGTGACTCCTAGTCGCAGAGCGGGACGAGTGATTGTTTGTGTCTCGCCCGCAGATTCAGACTCTGATGGGCCGGGCTGAGTACCTGAAAGAGCAGATCAAGGTACAGCAGGGCTGGGGGTTGTGGGGGAGGATTCATGCGTGGGGTGGGGGCTGGGGTGTAAATGGATACTTGGGAACGTAAAAGAATGGCCTGAGTGGTATGGGGGGATGTTGGGGCACTTGCCAGGTGTGGGAAGGTGGGGGCGGTAAGTTGGGGTGTCTGGAGACTAGACAAAGACTGGCTCTTGGATGCAAGGTGTGACGAGAACCCCCCTCTGTGTTCCAGATGAGGGACGCGCAATTCATGGGCAAGGAGATGCTGTCAGAGTCTGTCCGGAGCTGTGAGTGTGATTGTGCCTTACACAGCACTGGCCTGTTCCCCTCGCTGTTCCCTACTGCCAGTCCCCACCGCCAGCTCCCCTCTGCCTCCCATTAGCACTGTTTCCCCCCCAGCCCCCCACACCAGTCCCTACACAGCTCTCAGCTCCATACCAGCTGCCCTCCCTTCTCCACCTGGCTGTGTTTCCTTCAGCTCCGCCAGCTTCTCGCTGCTCTGTCTGCTCCGCTAACCCTGTCCGTGGGGTCTCCCCTCCCGTCCCTTCCCTCTGTTCCGCCTCCCACCCCATGGAGCCTCTGTGGAGAATGTGCAGGACCCATGTGACTGTCCTCCGCTGCCATCTCCCTGGCTAAGCCCCTCTGCCCCCCAAGGCTCCTGACCCCTCCGCTCAGCATTTGATTTTGGCTCCCCACAACCCACTGCCACCTTCTGGCTGTCTCGCCAGCTGCCACCTGGGGCCTTGGCTGCACTTGCTCCTACTACAGATCCACACCCACCCGCCATCTTCACCTCTCTCCCGTCTCCCTTCTACTTCTGAATGGCTCCTTAAAGTCCTCCCACAACCCCTCCTGCCTCTCCAGCAACTACCCGCTCTCCTCCTCCTCGTCCCCTCCTCGAACTTGCTGCCTGCTCCTGCCCCTCTCCCAGCTCTCTCCTGCATCCTCTGTAGTCTGGCTTCTGCCCCCACTGGCCCAGCTCTCACTGAGACAGCCAGTGACCTGCTCCTGGCCGGTTCTGTGGGTTTGTCCAGATGCTCCTTCACTGTCTCTCTCTGTGGCCCCATGTCCTGCTGTCCATCAGTTTCCTGTCAGGCTCCATCCTTGGTCCCCTCCTGCTCCTGCCATGCTCCGTCCCTGGGCGACCCCATCCGCTCTCACGCCACCAATTGCCAACTCCTTGCTACAACTTCCAGATATGCCTCTGCTCCCCCGTTCAGCCCTGCATCAGCCACTCCAATAGTCCCTGCTTTCGGTCCTATCCCCATGTGTGTTCATCCTGCCCGTTGCCTGTCTGATCGCACCGCACCCCTACTCCCATCTGCTGCCTGGCCAGCTCCTCAGCTTAGATCTCCTTCGCCCCCAGTGGCTCCACACATCCTCTCGCACCACCCCCTAGACCAGGAATAGCCTAGATTCGGCCTGGGTTCTCTGCAGCCTCCAGACACAGCTTCAGCGCTGCCCACCCCCCTCAGGCCCTCGCCCGACTCTCCCAGTTCCTACGTCATGGACAAAAATCCAAATGTCTTAATGCTGCTTAAGCCATTCCTCTCTATCTACCTCGCCTGGCACGCAAGATGCACACGTAGCGATCGGCACGTCCCCTGACAGGTCTTGTGCCCCTTCTGCTGTGTCCTCCCGGGCTGTTGCATCTAATCTAGACTGTACGCCCTGTGGGGAAGAGACGGGGTGTCTGTGCCTGGCTCTAAAATGCCACGCCTCCCTTGTGCTGCTTACAATCAGCCCAGGTGGTGAAGAATGGCAGGATTTAAGAGCAGGTGCCCGTCCAGCCCCACCCCTCCAGGCTCCTGACCCGCCGTGTCACTTTTCAAAATCCCATCCTGGGATCCTTACATTGGAATCAGGAGAAGCAGCATTACCCAGAGCCAGGAATGGAGAAGAGGTTGAAGCCTACACGTGTCTCCCCAGTTCCTGGCTGCCTGGGATCAGAGGTGGGGAAGGGGCTGAGCCTCTCCCCTCTGTTCAGTGGGGAAGGGCAGGCATCCCTATGCATGGGGATGGGGTGTAGGGAAGGTCTTGGTGCTTGTCCCCCTCTGAACTTGGAACGGTTTGATGAGGAAGGGGGAGCGATCGTCCCCGCCCCGTTTTAGTGGGGTAGAATCAGGCCTTTGTGCCTTCTCTCTGCAGCTTGGGGGAATCCACAGGTAGCTGCTAATCCCCATCCTCTTTGTGCTTGGCTGGTTAATTGGAATAAGCTGCCGGGTGGGATCATTTCTCTGTCCCTGAGGCTGGTAGCTTCCTGTGGGGGCAGGAGGCTGCTGTGGGGATCCTTTTATTTCTTCTTGAACAGATCTGGAGCCATAAGGAGAGGCAGGAGTCTGTCTGTCCTCCGTCCCTTTCCTACGCTTGACAGATCACAGGGGGATGCCCTCTCCCTTTGTCCTGTCAGCAGAGGGGATGGGCGGAGGGGGGTGGGCAGGTGTTTAGAGGGGCCCCCAGAGGCAGCCCTTAGAACTGAAATAGACATGAGGCGCTCGGCTCTGTGCATCCATGGGAAGGGCCAGTTGGAAAGGATAATGCTCCAGAGAATGTGCTATAAGGACGGGCCCCTGGCCACTGGACATGGACCAGATCCAACAGGGCTGGGGCAGAAGCTAAGGGGCATGGATGGCTCAGTGCCTCTCCCGGCCCAGGTGATGTGTTGGGACTGGGATGGGGGGAGCAGGGTGCTGTCCCTACAAGTACTTCTGCACTGGCTGATCTGACCCGTCGTCCAGATTTTTCAGCACTTGGGAGTCCAGCAAATCTGTGTAATCCGCTGAGCTGAAAAATAAGAGCTTTGTTCTCCCTGCCGGGATGCAGCATGGAGAGCCAGGAGGGGACGCCCTCTCTCTGCTACCATGGGACTTGCTCTCCCCCGGTTTACCTGTATCCCCTTCCCACAGATTCTCCTCCTTGCTCTGCACAGCCATGCAAACCTGCCGACCGCCTCCCCACCCCCGAGCTCTTTTCTCCCCTGCTGCATCCCAGGCTGCGGGGAAGAGGGGGGCTGTGAGCTTGTGACATGCATGACAGCCTGGCACTGCAGAGGGAGAGCTCTGCTGCAGCCCCAGGAGTAGTCCAGGAAGCCTGGCTGGGTGTCAAGAGGATTTAACCCTTTAATGTTTAGTTGGCTCTCACCTCATGCTCCCAGGGTTCCTTGGCCAAGGAAAGGCGCTATATAAATGACAGGACCCAGCTGTTGTCCTTGCAGTATGTGTAGTGAGGAAAGTGGCACCTTGCTCACCTGAACAGGGGCTTGACTCTCAGTAGAGGTCTCTTAGATGTCTGTTACGATCTGAAGACATGAGTGAAGGCCAGGATTTTCAGAGGAACAAGTGATATTTTGGTGGGTATCCCATGTGTTTGCACCCACAATCATTTGCACCTGCAAAATGGGAGGCTGGGCTTCCGAATGGGGTTGTAGCCTTTCTGTGCGCCCCCGCACCCTTGTCTCTCAATCCCCATGTGACCAGGCCATTGATCAGCACCTAGAACATGAGGGCATGTGAATTTAACACTGAATGGAGGGAAGTGCTTTCACCCCCTTCCTCTACTTCTCTCTCTTTCTTCTTCCGTCTCTCCTTACTGACATGCCAACAGAGGAAGGAGGTCAGGGGCTAATGGAGCTTGCGAGCAGAGTAGCTTTTCGGCTGCAGGCCCCTGTACCACCAGCTCTCCTCATACGGGAGCAGATGGGGAGTGGGGATTTGATTTAGACATTATAAGGTTGGGATGGGTAGGAAATGAAGGGCTCAGCTCATCACATTTGACATAAAAATCCTTCCTGAGGCCTGGAGGGTGCATTTTATTATGATGATGATTATTTTAATCCTACATCTTCCCCGCAGTAAGCTCTTGAGCGGAGTTGAATGGGGTAGCCATGGGATTCCGGCATTTGTGCTCTGCAGTGGGCATGGTGCCATAAACCAAGCTCCTCTTGCAACAGCTGTGGGGATAGTCCTGTGTGTCAGGCATACTGACTACAAGTGACCGTCCATCTTTCTGTCTGGGGTAATCCATGCACAAGAGCTCTCTGTCCCCTGGGTGCATCTGCTTAGCAAACTCAGGACGGTGCTGCTCGGCATCTGGTAAAATGATGCTGTATTATAGGAGTATCTTCTACTGCTTGGTCTCATCAGTATGGATGGATCTGCATATCTTACATGCAGTGTGGAGAGTTAAAAGCAGAGAACCAGGGAGCCCTAGGGTTGGTAAGAAGATATGAAGTCTTTCCCTGCCCCCTTGATCACGTAAGCTCAAGATCACTTGACCTTCAGCCCAGTGGTGAAGTGACCAAAAGCATTTTCCACCTGATGGGTAGCTGGTTACATATTCTGAAGTAAGTTGGTTCCAGTCCTATTCTTAACAGATAGGTCTCTGTATGACAGGAGCCTGCCTTCGCTGTTGGCTCTAGCTGCCTCATTGGCAGCCTTAATAAGAATCGAATGGTTTAAGAAACCTTGATCCAGTCACTCCTACAGGAATCCCTTTGAACAGGGTGTTGGAAGCTTGCACCGCATGTGATGTACTTGTTCTGTAGATAAACAGAGGACTTTAGGGCTGGTGTTCTGTTTCCTTTCACCACCCTTAAAAATTCACTTCCTACAGGAGCAATGTCAGCTTGAAATCTTGTCTGTTTTTTTTTAAAGTGACTTAGTGGTTTCAGGTCCTGCCCCTAGTTCCCATGGTCAGATTTTGTGATTGGTTAGTAATCGTACAGCCCAATTTAAGTTGTTGGTTTTTTCCCTTCCTTTGCTGTGTAAGACCCACATAAACAGAGGAATCTGTGTGATGAAACAGGGTAAAAATGAAATTGACTATTCACAATATGCAAAGCGAAGACAAAAACAGAATGCTATTTCTCTCTTATAAGAAGTAGTCTTGGAAGGGTTCAATTTTATTGGTAAATGTTGAAATGCATCAATTTTACCGTACACACACAAACCAAAAAATATTTCCATCCATAATAACCAAAATGTACAGATAGGCAAAGTAAATCAAAAATGCTGCTATGAGCAATTGTTAGTTTGACTCCGGGATATTTACTTTGTATATTTGAATGTGATGTTGACAATTTGTGTTTTCACAGTTCTAAATTGTTAACTTTTTGAATCTCAACAATTCTCATCCTTCAGTAATTACTGTCTCTCCCCACTCCCTGCTGTCATTTCCCAAAACTTGGACAATTTAAATTGATAAAAGTAAAAAAAAAAAAAAAAAAAAAGCTGAAAACCTGTAATTTTGTGCAAGTGAGAACATTTTAAAATAGATAAAAATCTTTAAAAATCCTTTAAAATAAACGTATGTCAAAATTATCAAAAAATAAAATCGAATTCCACCAAGCCTCGTTATAATGTAGATGTCACTCCAAAACGTTACTTACAATTGCAAGTAAACCAATTTCCAACAGAAGTGATGTTTTTTAAAGTTGATGTCCTTTTAAAAAAAGGAACAGCGCTGTTGACTTGATCTAAAGCCCAGTGAAATCAGTGGAAAAGCCCCATATGATTTGGATTTAACCCAGCTCTTGTGGGTCGACCTTCCAGAGTTTCCTGGGATTGTTCCCATTGTGGGGGCGTGGCAATGCAAACCCAACTCACTGCATTTACATCCCGCCTCATTTCAAGATCCTAAGGGCCTGATCCAGTGGCCATTGAAGCACATGAGTCTTTGCTCTGGCTTCAGCAGGTGTTGTTGGATCAGACACAGATTTCCTAGGGCAGAAGGGAGAGCAAATGGCAGAAGCCGGGCTGTCAAAGAGCAACAAGCCAGCTATCTCTGCAGAGATCTGCTTGCTGTGGGGCTGCAGCTTCCTTTGCTCCCAAATCCCCCTGGTGCCCAGAGAGGAATTAAGGTGGCTATTGGCCAGGCTGTGAGCATGTCATCGAGGGCAGCTGTGACCCTGGCCATGCTCTCCCTTCTGCCCTAGAAAATCTGGGGTCTGATCCAACACCTGCTGAAGCCAGAGCATGGACGCTCATTGGAACAGGCCCTTAGGATTCTGAAATGAGGTGAGCGGGGCCGCGATGGAAATTAGCTGCGTCTTTATGGAAAGCGGTGAATTGTGTTGCACAAGCAATAAGCTTTGAGCTCCTGATGGCCTTGCAGAACAGTTGCTCTTCCTGTTGGTTTAGCAGCCTGCACCGTTCAATGCTGGATTAAAAAACACCAAAGTTAGTTCGTTCCAAAGGCCCTTAATCACTGGGCCCTTTCAGGTCAGATTCAGCACCAGCGTGGCTTGCACTTGGATGCTGTTAAACCTTGTTGTGGGGATGGCTTTCCCTGGCCCTTATCTCCCACTGCCTTCCTGACCGTGAACCCCTATCCCTACAGAATGAAAAGGAGGAGAAGGATGCAACATGTCACTCTGTCCAGTT
Organism: Dermochelys coriacea; assembly: GCF_009764565.3. Taxonomy (NCBI): domain Eukaryota; kingdom Metazoa; phylum Chordata; order Testudines; family Dermochelyidae; genus Dermochelys; species Dermochelys coriacea. Next base: position 47,498,683 of record NC_050077.1, on the reverse strand, counting down.
TCCCCCATCCTGGTTCCTGCTCCCTTCCCCACATTAGCAGGGAGCACAGCTAGGCTTAAGAGTAGCTCTGAGAATCGTTCTTCCTGAAGGAGCTGGGCTGGAGGTTCAGTTTTAAAGGCAACAGCTTCTGATTGCAGACAGAACTTTCCATGATCAGCAAGGCTGGGAAATAATTTAGAAAGGCCCTGATGTTTTGTGGTTATATTGGTTTTAAAACCTTGCTTGCCTGTGTTTTCTGGTGCCTCGCTAAAAATCCAGATCCATACAACCTGTAGAAAGTTTTGAGTTCTGTAATTCAGAGGAGCACTGTCTGTACAATGTCTAGCACAATGGGGCCCCGATCTTGGTTGGTCTGTAGGCAGTACCATAATAAGCATGATCAATAATTGTCCTGGAGTCCAGCAGGCCAGGAATGAACAAATATTCAGTCTGATGTCTCAACCATGTAATTTATTATTTTGTTGTTCCGTGATAGCAGATCATGGCCCCAATGTGACACTCCAGTGCCTGCACTGAAGAGTTCACAAGCTAAGTAAATAATCTTCCATTCTCTCCCGCCCCCCCCCCTTTGTTTCCTGTGTCACAGCCTGTACTCTGCAGTAACACCCCAGGTGAGCATGGATCTCCGGGGGATCAGTACGGCACCCAAGGCAACAGATACTGTCCGACCTCCTTGCCATCAGCCTCCTCATCTGACTTCCCATCCAGGAATCATGTGCGTGCATCGCGGTTTGTGTACATGTATTAACAGACACTTGGATGGTTTCTATACATGCTGTCACATTGGTTCCAGAACATGAGTTTATCTAGAGGGTTTCACTTATATGCACTGTCTGGTGATTTTACGTATGTAAATATGCAGTACATATGTACAAATCATTGTAAAAAATGGGTTTGTCCTATGTTAAGCAAAGAGAGAATTAAAGAAGAGCTTTTAGTATTTAATGTCAAGGAACAACCTTAGTTCCATTACTGACCCCTGCCTGGGTAGCTAGGGGATAATGACAAGATTTAGAGCTTAAAGGGTTGATCATACAAACAGGGCATTTGTATGGTATTGCTGTAGACTACTGGCCTTTAGGGACCCCATGAGGGACATGATAACAGAAGGCAGGGGGCTTTAGCAGTACCTTCCTTAAGGATTTGCTCCCTGTGGCTGCTCCTTCCACAGTCACTGCCTCTCCGCAACAGAGTCGTGGATAGAGGGGCTGGGAAAGGTCTGAGGGGGATCTGAGAAAAGGGTCTAAGTCCCATCCCCCTGGCTGCAGGATGGTATGAATGTATTTCTGCCTAATCCCCAGTAGCATGCTTCGATCCCTCCAAGCAGAGGCTCCGTGACTGCGGCAGACGGCCTATTCCATCCTCGCATCTCCTTCGCTGTTTAAAAAGCGGGATAAATATTGTTTTCTTAATTTTAACTCCTGCAGATTCCTTCCCCCTCCCCCGCCCCCCTCCATAAACTCTCCATCATCCCCTGCACCATGTGCCATCTTTCCTTTGGGCCATACATGTTCCTTTCTCCTCAAAAATCCTCCTCTAGGACACCTTTTTTAACAAAATCCTGTCTCCTGATTGGCCGGTGATGTACAGCCAGCACTTGGCTCCCTGTCCACAACCTGAGGGAAGAGAAAGGAGGGAGCTTGCCCCTCCTTGGCCCCACGGGGCTGAGCACCTCTTGTGAGAGTCCTGGTATCTTTCCTGAAATCAGCGAGAGCTGAGAACGCTCAGCACCTTGGAGGATCAGGACCCTTGGGATCTATGGAAGAAAAGCACTTAGAAGGGCCTGATCCAAATCAATGGATCAGGCCCATAGTCTTAGTATTATCTACTGTGCACCTTTAATCCTGGTAAAAGCCACACCAGAGCATCTCCCAGCGACTGGAATCTATTTGGTGGAGCTTTTACCAATTGTGTTTTAATTATTCAGAGCTCTAATTTTTTAAATTGAATCCTAAACTGACTGTTAAACAGACCCGTCAGTAGTAGCTTGTTTTTAAGACTGACTGGATTGGAAATCCAGCCAGCCACTTAGAAAACACTGACTGGTATGGGAAAGCCAAACAACAGCTAAAACTGCAGTTGAGTCGGTGCAAGGTTGCTCCTGAGGGCTGGGGAGAGATCCATGAGCTGGATGCTTAGGTGGGCAATGGATCTCTGAGTGGAGGCTGATGTGCTGTACCGTACCGAGCACTGACATGCGCAGCACTCCAGGTCGGTCATGGCTAGAGCTGGGTGAAGAAACTTTTATTTTTTCCAGTTAAAAATGCAGATTCAGCAATGCTGAATTGTTTCACGAATTCATGGTGATTCTGCTGAATTGTTTTTGTTTTTTTTTTAAAAAGGGGGGATGGGCTTGAAACTGCTTTTAGTTCCATTCTGTCTCTGAATTTTATTATAACGTGGTCAGAATCAAAATATAATGTTTTGATTTTCTCAAAACAAAATTTCATTTGCCCCAAAACCATTTTTTCGTTGACCTTCCAGACTTGCTAGTGAACCAAAAAAATCGATTTGCCCAGCTCTAGTCCTGACTCGAGAACTGCAGATGTGCCTTCATCAATGGATCAGTCAGCTCCTTGCTCCTACATCAGATATCTCAATCAGTCCAGTCGCTCTGTTTTGGAGCCGAATTTCACTATGTGCATCGTGTGTTCTTCCACAGTCTCTTTCTGTAATACTGTGTCCCTAACAAGCATTCTCTCAGTCTGTAGCAACACTGTCCTGAAATGGCTGGGGAGAGAATAAGCAAGCTAGGGGACCAGAATGGTTCATGCCAACCCTAAAAGCACTGGTCCTACATCTGTGTACTGTATTGTTTGAAGCCAAATATGCCAACTTGAATTTATCCTAATTTTCCTGCCCTTTATTTCTGTAGATCCTGGACTATCCCAGACAAGGGGAGTCATTTGCTATGGGGCAAAGGGGCAGTTACCCCTCCCAGACCTTGATTTGCCCTCCGCCCTGACTTTTCATACGTCTATATGCTCCATTTCTCCCCCGCCCCTACTTTGCAGGATATAATAAAATCATATATAATGTTCTATATGCTGACAACTTTCCCCCGCTCTTGCACTCCCCTGAAATGCTGCAGGCTCCTGGACCAAACTCATTCCACTGGAGGTCATGACAAAATTCTGATTGGGATCAGGATTTGGCCTTATTCCCATGCTCCTATCCCTGGGTGCTGAATTGCTAACCACCATTCCTCCTAGCACTGGGTTTATTGGGTTTTGCTGTTTGGAGCTGCTTTGAGCCACAATCCTGACTGATCCTTTCCTCCCTGTGACAATCTTACTTATAGACATCACTTAACCCTGAAACCCCCAGCCTTATTTTGGACTGAACTGACCCTTACCTTATCTCTTATTTTTGGTTATGATTTTTCTTTCTGTTCTGCTTGGAGAAGGCTGGGTTGATGTGTGAGCTCCTCAGAGCCACGGGCAGCTTCTCTGGCTCTGTGCACTGTTCATTTTAAATGTGTGGGAGGGAAATGTAAATTGCAGTAATTGCTTGGCAGGAGGCGGCGTTCTGGGAACGGGCCCAGCACTGCTCGGAGCTTTTCTCAAAGTCTGCTGCGTTTAAAGAAAATGTAATTTATTGTTGGCTTTATTAAATAATTTTCCAAATACTCTAGTCCCCAGTTCCTTTCTTCAGGGCCCAGCTCAGACACAGAACCATCATTTATTCAGCTGAACACAGACCAGATATTGCAGTTTGTAGGTGATGAGCGTCTCTGTTCACACAGGGTCTGATTAATGAACCTTGCAGCCCCTGTTCCCAGTACTGACCCAGCCCCAGCTCTGTGAGCTGGGGAGGGAATAGCGAACCCACCAGCCCACATTTGCTGTCAGCCACCAAGAATAACTTTACTGGGGGAACCCCTTAAACAAAAGCCAGTCTTGGGCACCTGCAATTATTCTGTGTCCACTCCCCTCTCCCACAACTCCAGAAAGAATTCTAAAGAGATTCAAGACACCCAAACCAGAATTTTAACATTGTCAAAAACTTTATCAAAATCGTACAAAAAATACATGTTCTAACACTGAATTCGAAAAAGATTTTACAGTGACAGGGTTATGCTTATTTTACAACTTAAATAACCTCAGGTTGGCCCCCTACTTTCTGTACAAAATGTGTGTTCAGGAAAGGAAGTTCCAAGCAATATACATATTCACAACGGTTAGCCAAAGTCTGGTTGCAGTTGAGGATCTGCGGCTTTGCACGCATTAAAAGCGATGGAGCACCTACAAGAGAGGGCAGATGGATTTTTTAAAGTAGATACAAAACATGAGTAACCAGAGGGTGACCCTTGGACCAACTCAAACCTATGGCATGCTCTAGAGTCTATGGCTACATCTACACTGCAATAAGAGACCCACCAGATGGCTGTGACTGGCCTGGGTCAGCTGACTTGGGCTCACAGGGCTTGGGCTGTGGGGCTAAAAATTGCAGTGTGGACATTTCGGCTCTAAAAACCCTGTGAGCGCAGGTAGGTCTCAGAGCCTGGGCTCCACCCTGAGCCCAAAGGTCTGCACTGCTATTTTTAGCCCCACAGCCAAGCCCTGCGATCCTCAGTCAATTGACCCAGGCTCTGAGACTCAGTACATTCGTTTTTTAGTTAAAACAAATTGTGAGCTTATATAGAAGTTGGGCATAACCCTAAGACTCCCAGCACACTTTGGGGAGTGGTCCGTATGTCTGGATGTCCCTGTTGTGGCACATCAGGATGTGAGCCACAGGAGAGTGTATTACTTGTACACCCAGCGTCCCATCTGAAGTCATTGGAAAGCACAGGACTACAAGGAAGAAGCATGCTACAGAGAAACAGCAGAATCCCCGTAGGTGTGTGGTACGAGAAACTAGGGTTACCACACAGACCTGCAGGCCTTGGTGTGATCACTGAACAGTTACTGTCAGGGTTATAAAAATTCTGCTAAAATTAATTCATACCAAGAAGTTTCCAGGCTATGGACACACAGGAGCAGGAGGGAATAAGAAGCGAAGTGCTCAGCTTGGATGGCAAAAGGGTGCTCACATTCACCCCGGACTATTGGATTCCTCTTTCTCCTATTTCCCTAGATCTGTGATGGCCAAACAGGGGTTGGGGTGCTCACCACTGATGGGCTTTTAGCGCCTTTCATGCCCTGGCCTGTAGGCCCCAGCAACTAGGAGGTTGCAAGAGCAGGTTTGCCATAGGCTGCTAGTGGGGATCAACCAGGTAATTAGAATCATACAAGATTAGGGTTGGAAGAGACCTCAGGAGGTCATCTAGTCCAACCCCCTGCTCAAAGCAATCCCAATCCCAACTAAATCATCCTAGCCAGGGCGTTGTCAATTATTTTAGTTCATTCTGCCAATACCTCTGTGAGATAAAACCCATTTCACAGATGGGGTAAACTAAGCCAGAGAGCGGGCCAGGCCTTATTGACATTGCAAACCTGTGTCTGGAAAATGTGCCTCTGCTAACTCTGTTTTGCTGCCGTTGTGCTTTGAAAGCCACTCTCAATCTTGCTGTTGGATTTATGTAATTTTGCTTAAGGTCACCAGTGAAATGCTGGCAATAGAATCCAAGCATCCAGATTCCTCATCTTCTGGTCTAAGCAGGAGACAAGACACACTCTTCCCAACACAGTATTGCCAACTCATTGCGAAACTATTGCAACTCTTGCGCTGTTCTTAAATCTGTCATCACATAAGACTCTAAATTTTCATTTCTTTAATGAAGGAAAAGTCTAGCCCTTGTGGCTGGGTGTAAAAACATGACCCTCGAAAGGCTCAAAACCCAAAGGCAAAGAAAAATAACTCCTAATTTTTTAAATCTCACAATTTTTTCTAGCCAGTCTCGATTTCTTGGTGCCTGACTCATGAGCCCTGAACAGATGGGGCAGTGTGGGGCCATCTTCGATTTAGTGCTTTGTAACCAGATATTTGAAGATTTCCCGGCTTCTATTAGCCCTAGTGTTTGGAATGGAGAGCTCCCCTCTGGCTGAATACCTATGTCCACAGGTATGAACCACACACAAGAGCAAGAATCTTGTGGGGATTATAGCATTTTCTGATCCCTTCAGTGCCCCTCAAACTAGCTCTACCCCTGGAGCTGAGAGTTTAGGGGGATCAGTACACAGAGAACAGCCCGAGTCCCTGGCAGGGCTCACCCTGGTAGGCTTTAGTCACCTGCTGCATGTCTCCTTCAGCGAAAGAAAAAATGATGTTGCCGGGGTCCAAGGAAAAGGTGGCATCTCGGCCTCTCCAGCCACCTCTACCCCGTGGGAACCTCAGCCCGTGGAGAAATGCTGGACAAGCAGCCGGAGTCGTGGCCCGGGAAAGGCGCCTCTAAGCGGGGCCCTTCTCCCGTGGCTCGCGTCCCTGAGTGTCAGCCGGGACCCTTGCTCCAGCTCCCGGCGGCCGCCTCCAACGCTAGGGAGCCCCTCCGCGTGGGGCGGCGCATCAGATCGCTCCGACCCCCCTGCCTCAGCCCCGGGCCAGGCTCCGGGCAGCCCGGCCTAGGGCCAGGAGAGGAGCCGGAGCCCCAGCGGCAGGGCTCCCAGTGCCAGGGCGCGCCAGGCCGGCGCGTCCCGAGAGCGGCCCCCGGAGCGCACCCAGGCGCCGCCCGCGCCCGGCCCCTCGTCCTCCTCCCGCAGGGGCCGCTCCTCGTCCCGGTAGTCCTCGTCCGGGCCCGGCTCGGCGGGCGGCCCGGAGCACAGGCGGCCCATGTTGGCCTTGAGCACCTGGCAGAAGGGGCGCTCGGGCCCGTCGCAAACGCAGCGCTCCAGCGCGGGCCCCCCCGGCGCGGCCAGCAGCTGCCCCATGGCGGCCCGGCAGGCGGCCGTGCAGCGCCGCCCGTTGAAGAGCTGCCCGCAGCGGGCCAAGTAGGCGGCCAGCGGCTCTCGGCAGGCGGGCTCCTGCTGGCAGCGGAAGCGGGCGGCCGTGCAGCCCAGGCCGCTGCGGGAGGGCCGGGGCAGGCAGGGCTCGATGGCCGCCTTCGTCAGCCGGCAGCGCGCGTCCTGCCCGCACTCGCAGCGCTCCAGGGCCGGGCCGCTCCGGCTGCGGTTCAGCCGCCCCAGCGCCGCGATGCAGTGGCTGGGGCAGCCGCCGGGGGGCTCCCCTCGTCCGGCCCCGGCCCCGCTTAGCACCGGCTCGCAGGCCGCCTGCGACTGGCTGTAGGCGGAGCCGCAGTCCGGCTCGTCCTGGCAGCGGAGCAGCGCTTCCCAGCAGGGCTCCCCCGGGACGCCGCCGCCGGCGCCGGCGCGGCCCCAGCACAGCAGCAGCGGCAGGAACAGCCACATGGAGCGAGCGGCGCCCCGGGCTCCATGCGCTCCAGCGGCCGGCTCCGCCTCCAGCCTGCGCTCCTACCCCGCGGCCCGGCAACGGCGGCCGCCTGCTCCGCGGGGCACCGCTCGACTGCAGTCCGAGCGGGCCGTCCCCAGGTGCCTCGAAGGGCCCAGTGCTGGTGCCGGTGGCGGGCTCCCCCGGTCCTAGGGCAAGTGGCCGTCGGATCCCGGGCTCACGTTGGGCTGGTGCAGTCCGGCCTCTGGTTGCGCGGCCCGCTGGCCGGTGCAGGGAGCAGTCCGGCCCCCAGCTGCGCGGCCCGCTGGCCGGTGCACGGTGCAGTCAGGTCCCGGTTGCACGCCCCGCCGGCCGGTGCAGGGAGCAGTCCGGCCCCCAGCTGCGCGGCCCGCTGGCCGGTGCACGGTGCAGTCAGGTCCCGGTTGCACGCCCCCACTTTGCAGTGCAGTCAGGCCCCCGGGTGCATGTTCTCCCTGGTCCCGGTGCACTCCGCGGTCAGATCACCGGTGCAAAGTGCAGATGCTGCGCTGTGCTTCTACCATCCCTTTGGGTGAAAGGCGGGGGGGATGGCGACGACCCACACACACCAGTGACGGGGGAAATCTTTTCCATTCATCTTCCAGGCAGTTGCAGACCCATTGTTCCCTTTACCCTCCTGTTGCAGCCCCTTCCCAGAGCCCCCTCCATCTCTCCGCCTCCTTTCCCTCTGCTCTCCTGGCCTTCCAGTTCCTACAGCTGCCAGTGTGGTCTCCAGGCTTTCCCAAAATGGGGCAGGAAGAGGTTCCTGCTAGCCTCTGCAGAAACGGGCTCACTCGCACCTTCCTTCCCCCATCCTAATAATCACACAGCCATTCTTGTCATGCCTCAAATGGAGCTCTTCTGCTCCGGGGGCATTCTTGTCTGGCTCATCTTTCTGCAGCCAGCATCAGCTCAGGGCCCCTTTGCACAGTGCCGGTGGCAGAGGTTGGTGTGGGTTAGGCAGAGGCCACAAGAAGAACAAAGGAGGAGCTCTGGAGTGGAGAGGCCTGCAGAGGCTGGCTTGGACAGTTGCTGTCTGTCTAGGTGAGGAGGAGGCAGAAGAGTGGACTGGGAGGGCCCAGTTCCTCTGTTGCTCTGTGCCTTGCACAGCCATTTAGGCCTGTGCAAAATGCTGCCCAATCAGAATGACAGGCAGAGGCAGCCTTTTGCACTAGGACAAGTGCAAACCGCAGGGCAGTGGTGAGCTGGGCTCAGAGTGTGTGTGACTGGGGCAGTGCTGGTGGTGACTGTAAATTGAGCACTGACTAGCAGAGGGTGAGCACTAGTCGGCACTAGGTGGGTTATGCTGCTATGCACAAGTGGTGTTACCTACAGACCAATTGATTTTTGTGTCCAGTCTGAGGAAATGTCCCTGGGCAGCCTTGCCAGGGACCTGTATGGGGAAGGCCGTAGGGCTGGGCTTGTGTGGAGGGATAGAGACATAGAGGTCTGAAAGTGAGCTCTGGGTGTGGACAGGTCCGTAGTGGTCTGGGGGATTGCTCTGGATGTGGGAACAGAGTGTGCGTGTGTCTGTTGCACGGAGAGTTTGCAGGGCTGGTGTGTAAAGGGTGCCAGTGGCCAGGAGTTTACGACGGGGAGGGGGGAAGACAGGGTTTGGATATGGGTTTTAATCACTGCAAGTAAAAGGGGTGAATAGCATTTTCTGGGCTGGTTCATTCCCTTTGTCTCCCATGGGCCATGCAGCGAGCTGGTGCCTTTATGGCAGAGAAGATTGTTCACGCCTTGCAGCCTGTCAATAGGGGCCTTTTTCAGATGGCCTCTGTTTTACTGCCATTGCCTTGACAAAGCGCACTTGAGAGCCTGCAAAGAAGTGCAGTTCACTCCATTCCCCCCAGCCATTGAAATGGAAACGAACCTGATTTCCCCACCCTCTGGGCTTTCAGGAGGCAGGGGGCGGGGGCAGCAGCAGCCCCCAGGATTCTTGCCAGCTGCACAATAACACAAAGAAGCCTTCCTGATTTCCCTTGGGGAGTGTCCCAGGGAGGAGAGAGGAATGAAGATGGATTCCAGAAACAACCTCCATCCGCCCCCACCCTCCATACATTAAACTAAAGAATCTGGAAGGACAAAAGGTCTGATCCTGAGAGGTGCTGAGCGCTCTCAGCTTGGGTCCCAAGGGCTTTGTCTGAGATGCTGCCAAACCACTAAAATCAGACTGGGTTGCGTTTCCTTTGAGGCACGCATTGCACCCTGAGAGCTTATCTGCACCGGAAAATTCCATTGTGTTAGAACACGGCCTTGTGGAGTCATGGTAACACAAATTAGCACATGGTGTAGACCCAGACTGTTGTGCATAACATTGTGGCAACAGGTTGTGGTTAACCTTTAACAAGCTGAGAAGACGTTAACTATGACCATTTTTGTCTACACTGAGGCCATGTCTATGCTAAGGTGTGATTCTAACCTGTTACCTAATGGTGTAAATCCTGGTGTAGACAAGGCCAAATTTACATCAGCCTAGGGTTTACCTCAATCAGCTAATGTGTTAAAACTACACTAGGATTTTAGCTGGTGTTAAAGTGATATGTACCTGGTGTTAACACATGTGATGTCTTTATTCCTAGTGGACAATGCCAAAGTTCTAAGTCGCATTTAACATTGTCTTCATTACCATGATTCCTCGAAGTTGTGTTCTAACATGTAGCTGCCCCGTGCATGCAAACTTTCAGGTGTGCTAGGAAGCTTTTTTCAGCATTGATTTGGGATGATCACTTTACTTGTGAGTGGTGGAACCATCTCAGACTCATGACTTCTACAGCTCCAATCCATCATCCATTCTGGATGGATTTTACAGGAAAACTGTTATAGAAATGTCATAAAAAATTATTTGCACTGCTACTAGTCCTGTTTTTTCTATCCTTCCTTCTGTAAAATTACTTCAGGACAGTGAGTCCAACCATTCAGGCCACAACTTGGGAGTCGTGGTGGAGATTCAGCTGAACATGAGCTCCGAGTGTGATGCTGTGACCAAAAGAGCTAATGTGATCCTGGGATGCATAAACAAGGGAATTTCAGTTAGGAGCAAAGAGGTTATTTTACCTTTATATTTGGCATTGGTGTGACTGTGGCTAGAATACTGAGTCCGGTTCTGGTGCCCACAGTTCAAAAGGGATCTTGAAACATTGGAGAGGGTTCAGAGAAGAGCCATGAGAAAGATTAAAGGATTAGAAACCCTGCCTTACAGTGATAGACTTAAAGAGCTCAATCTATTTAGCTTAACAAAGAAAAGGTTAAGGGGTGACTTACAGTGTATGTGTGTCTATCTGGGGAACAAATATATGATAATTGGCTCTTCAGTCTAGCAGAGAAAGATCTGACATGATCCAGTGCCTAGAAGTTGAAGCTAGACAAATTGAGAATGGAAATAAGGCATGATTTTTTAACAGTGAGACTCATTAACTACTGGAACAAACCATTGGAGCAAGGGTCAGGGTGGATTCTCCATCACTGGCAATTTTAAAATCAAGATTGGATTTTTCTTCTCGGAGATCTGCTCTAGGAATTACTTGAGGGCAGGTCTCTGGCCTGTGTTATACAAGAGGTCAGACTAGATGTTCACAATGGTCCCTTCTGGCCTTAGAACCTATCGCTCAATTCTAAGTAATACCTTTTACCTGAAATCACTTTTCCACATATGATGATGGCAGGATGTTAAGGTCTGATATTTTATGATCTATAGCACCACAGTTAAAAGTCCCTGAAAGCAAGAGGAAAGATGGATCAGGCCTAGGACTTGGGAAACCTGGGTTCTCCTCCTAGCTCTACCATGGTCACTTAGCCATTCTGTGCCTTAATTTCCCATCTGTAAAATGGGGATAACAGCACTGCCGTACTTCAAAGGGGTGTTCAAGGATAAATACATTACAGCTACAACAGTAAGGGGGGCCATATAAGTACCATGGTAGATAGACCTTGCTGACTGTAGAAAGTGCCTCGTATTAGCCTGGATAGGTGATAAGATATTGGATCTGGAATCTGTCACTGAAGATTACATGTCCCGGGTCTCAGGTGAGTGTAATTTTGGATGATGATAAGGGGAATCTCACATCCCTGTGAAAGAAGGAACGCTTTTGCTGGTAGTTGTTTTCAGATGGCAGCAGCTGGGATACATCAGGGGCTTGTGTTAGTGGATCTATGCTGATGGCTGAAATCAGGGCAAATCTCCCATCTAGACAAGGCCTGAAATAATGGAAATGTGCTGCATTTAAGTATCTGTTTTCAGCTGTGCCTTTGTTACACTCTCCCATGCATTTTTGGCAAGGTTAGTACAGAATCTTTACACATCAAGGAGCCAGTTTTGCAAACCAGCCCCAAATAGAACTTTGCCTGGAGTCAGTGTGGGCATGGCTGACCTTAGACGCACTTGAAAAATGAGAGGGGCATTCAGGTGAAAGGAGGACTTGCAAGCACACATCTGTCCTGAGATAATTTGTCTCCCACCAATAAAGTCGTTAGCAGCTGTCCTTTTACATTTAAAACAGCTGCTCTCCAGCAGTCTAATAATACTCTTGCATGAGTGCAGTGGCATGGCACAATGGAGGAAGAAACAAATTGCATTAGCAATACTGTGCACAAAAAGGTTATTATAGCTGAGATGGTGGAATCTAAATCCACCAATATGGAAAGACTGGGAGACAGATTCTTAGCTGGTGTAAATGGGTGGAGCTGTATTAAAGACAATGGAAGTACACTGGCATAAATTGGCTTTGATGGCGCAACACCAATTTGTATCATTGGGTAATGCATGGGAGAGGTAGTGGGAACAGCTCTTTTGGTATCAATGGAGCTACCTTGATTCCCCCCAGCTGAGAAACCGGCCCATGCCTTTTCAGGGTCTGCTGCACTGACTGAATGCTGACAGAGCAACATTTCAGGAGACACGGGAGAAATGTTTGGAACTAAAATATAATTGACGCAAAGAAGAAATATAAATTTGTTCCTATACTTGTAGAGGAATGCTGCCCACAAAGGATTGGAAAGTCTCTTCCTCTCTGTGTGCACAGCACCCAGCACATTATAAATGCAGATTAGGGCTTTTGGGTACTACTATTATATAAATAATTGCTAGTTAATCATCCATTTTTTTCTTTTCCTCATTTCAGTCCACAGTCAAGGTGTTGTCTGGATCTGTGTGTGTTTTTTTTTTTTTTCTATTATGCAGCAGCACAAGTCACATCTCACACCGGTGCAGCACAGCTGCATTGGGGGGGAGGGGAGGGTTGCACTTGTTTTTCTGGTGCAAAAAAATCCCAGTGTAGATGGGCCTAAATAGGCTAAACAAAGGTGGATCAAATCTCATGCATCAGGGCCCTCAGATTGCCACTATGGGGGTCAGGAGGGAATTTCCTTCTCTGATGTATAATTGGCTAGATGTGTTATCAGCAGGGATAGATTAACCACTAAGAACAGTAGACTCATGCCCTGAACTCAGGTCATGTGATGATGCTAAAGTAAAGACACCAAAGCCCCAGGCGATAATGTGTTTAAGCCCTGTTTGCCTTAATCTTGCCCTAATGCTGAAGACATTTTGCTTTCCACTGAAATATTGTGGTGGTCACTTTTGTGGTAGCCCCTCATACTGCAAGCAGTTCTGAATGCCAGTGAGATCTCTTAAAAAAAAAAAAAAAAAAAAAAAGGAGCACTTGTGGCACCTTAGAGACTAACAAATTTATTTGAGCATAAGCTTTCGTGAGCTACAGCTCACTTCATCGGACGCATTCGTGAGATCTCTAAATGCTAAAATGTGGGTCAGAGCAGAATAGTTTTGTACCCAGTGTGATGCCAGTGCTGGTGTTCAGAACCAATCATTCACACTCATTGTTCTGTGCTGGAGGTGTATAATGGCTGAGAGGGAATTCTCTACACACCAGATGGCTGAGTGTTCAGATACATAAGTCTGTGCCACGAGTCCTGAAGAACCTTTGAAAGACTTAGCAAAGTCAAAGTTACCTAGCAAAGGAAACTGCTAGATTCCTAGGCTGCATTTTGAACCCACTTGTTAACTTCAGGTTAAGGGGCAATGGCAAAGATATACTTCAGAAAAGCTTCTGCAGATCCCCAGACCTAGGATGCGTGTGAGCCCGAGGCTATTAGATTTTGTGGGGTCCCTGGGGGTTTGGAGTAGGGGAGTGGGTTCAGGGCTGGGGCAGGGGATTGGGGTGCAGGAGGGGTTGCAGCTCCAGCTAGGGGTTGGGCTCTGGGTTGGGGCCAGAGATGGGACAGGGGGTCGGAGTGCAGCAAGAGGTTCAGGGTGAGGGCTCTGGGTGGGAGTTTGGGGGCTCTGGGCTGGGTAAGGGGTTGGGGTGCAGGAGTGGGTGCAGGCTCTGGCCAGGAGGCACTTATCTTGCAGAGCCGGCACTGGGGGTGGGGGCAGCGTGCAGAGATTGTCTGAATACTCCTCGCCTAGGGGCTGCAGGGGCACATCAGCGAGCCGGTGCTCATGGCTCCAGCTCTGGGGGAGGGGGCACCAGGGCTTGGGGTCCAGTGTCCAGCCTGTGGTGCAGAGACTCGCTGCGGGCCAGATTAAAAGAAGCAGTGGGCTGCATGCGGCCCTTGGGTGATCCCTTAGCCTGAGGTCCTGAGCTGGCAACCCCTAAATCCCCTGCATTAATCCAGCCCTGCTGGCTGAATTTTTGTGTTGGGTTCGCTCTGTAAGCCTTCAGGGATAGTCAGTATCACCTGTTTCAGAGTAGCAGCCGTGTTAGTCTGTATTCGCAAAAAGAAAAGGAGTACTTGTGGCACCTTAGAGACTAACAAATTTATCACCTGACATCCCTCTCATGGAGGAAGCGCGTAAACCTCCTGCTGCTCACTCTGTTGAATCGGGCCTGTTTAGTGAGTCTGGTTGTTACAGTCAAATGTATTAAATCTCATATTCAGACATGGTATATGTTAGCTACCGTCCCTATCCCTGAAGGCCCAGGGTCACTTAGATCAAAGGCAGCATATATGACGGGTCACGTCTCTTGCAGATATTTGCAAGGCCCTGCTGGAAACACCATTCCAAGCTTTAGGCAGCACTGCTCTCCAAATTTGGCATCTCATTCTGACGTCCACTTTTAAAGTCAGTCCTCTCCTGGGGCTGGTTATACTGCTTGCTGACCTCCTGAGAGGCGCCAGCCCCAAAGCAGGAGAGTTTACTTACCAAGAACTGTAGTTCTCTGTGTGCTTTGCCTCTGCAGATTCGTCCTCCTCACTCTCCTGTCCCTCTCACTTTGAGTATTTGCGACAGTAGCGTGAGGTAGAGGAAGGCCCTGCAGCGAATGGGGTGGCTTCCTTTTATATTTGTGCCAAACATTTGGGCCCCTAAGGAGATGTGAATGTGCAGCCCCACCCCAGTCATTGTGGCATTGAGGGCACCCAGCCCCAAAGTATGGCGCTACATGGGCAATACACTTGAAGAACTGCAATTACTGGTGGGTGATCTTTTCCCCTTTAATTCACACTTGGAGCAGCTAATATGCCAGACTTCATAGATGCATGGATTCTAAAGCCAGAAGGGACCATTGCGGTCATCTAGTCTGACAATCTGTATGACACGGGCCAGAGATCTGCCCCAAAATAATTCTTGGTGCAGATCTTTGAGAAAAAGCATCCAATTTTGATTGATCAATGCAGACATCAGGGTAGCAAATCCCTTCCCAGCCCTCCTCTCCCCGCCCCCAAAGTACTGGCCACTGATGGGAGTGTTGCTTAGGAATTGGACAAGAGGCCATGTCAGTTGCTGGCAAGGTGGAGGCTGCGAGGTCCTTGCACTTCCCATATCGTAATAGGAACAATGTGTCGCATGAACAACCTGGCCATGATGCATGGGCCCAAGGCTGCTGAGCACACTGCTCAAACCCCTTCCCCTCTATACCTAGATACCAGCCATGGGCACCCGTCAGAGCTTGCCACCAAGTTACTGCCTGTGTGTTCAATCCCCCTTCAAATCAGGTATCAAGCCAGTGTGTATTGTAACAATAATTCTTCTGAACCTACATTTGAATAAAGACATTTTATCAGTTGAATTGAACCTTGTCATAGGACTGTTGTCGTCTGCTTCCCTAAGACAAATGTCAGCAGCCAAAAAGAGATGGTTATTTTTAAATCCAGAGGTGACAGTGTCCTCTTTCAGTATCTCTAAATTGTCTTTGCAGAACAGTCTTGAACATATACCAGCTTGGGCACAAAATCCACTTGCTTAGGCTATTACTGAGGGAACTGCTAGTGATATTTGACTTGCCCCCAGAGCATGGGTGAGTAGCGTTTTGCAAGGCTGATGTAAATGAGCATCAATCATTTGAGGTATTAGAATCAATTGTTTTGCCTGATGGATCCTGCTGTGATAAAGCAGCAATTGTTTATTGTCTAGTATGATTGATTTGGGCTTTCTCATTGAATGGTGCACACAGTTGTGCCATTCCCTGAGCCAATCAGAGAACAGTGGTTCTATGAAAATACTTCTCCTTTTAGCGTGTACAACTCTAATTGGCTGATGTGTGCATTTGTGTAATTTTTTTTTTTTAAGGAGTTCATTGCTAAACCAGGGTGAGCCATCCAGCTGGTAGACTGGTTTCATCTAACTGGCTGGTTCAGGTTGCGTTTGGCATGCCACTGTACTTCTTGTTATCAGATGATAATGGGATTAATCTCCTTCAGCCTTATAAGAGGACATGTCCTCCTTTAGAATTCATAATCATTCATTTTTGTCATGTAACTTTTGATCTATGGCTAAAATAGAAAACGTAAGAGAATTCTTTGCCAAAGTTGCCATGTCTCTAGTTTTTGGATCAGGGTCTTTAGTTCCATTCCCCCCTTCCACATTCACGCGGCCTAATATAGCTGTTGTCTTTTCACTCTGCTACTCCAACTAGAATTTACTTCACTGGCCAGCCATGCTCCTGTTCGGACCCACATCTGCAGAGGGAAAGTGCACTCCTGGATAGATGTGCAGATGCATTCTTAAGTCTAAGTGGATAAATGCATTTTGAGGTTTAAAGAGCTTTCTAATGCTAGCTTTCTCCCCCACTTGTCTATCATTGGCGCAGCTGTGACAGCTGCCCTGGGAGCTGTCTGAAACAGAACTGGGTTGATCAGTTGATAGGCTACCATAGGGGTTGTTTTCAATGTACTTTCATTATCTTCTGCAGAGGACACAATCTGGAACAGAAGGGTAAATCTGAACCCAGATATGCTCTAAAAGAGAGATGCAGTCAGTGGCCATTCTCTAAGGGCATTTTCTTTCCTTCACAGTAGCTTGTTAAGATAAGAGTTGCATGTTGTTTTTGCGAATACAGACTAACACGGCTGCTACTCTGAAACATGTTGTTTGGTGTGTCAGTGGCAGGTGTGTACTTAGCAACTATCCTCTTGGCACTGCAATTATCCGTAGTGTGAACCTGCAGTCCTATCCTGTGCTCTGCTAAATTGAATATAATACATGGTCTGCGCTGTGGGGTCAAGTCAGAGGTTCCTGTCTGGGCAGATCCCAGTCAGCATTTGTCAAGGCCTGAAAAAAAAGCCTCCAAAATGTCACTGCGCATACTGAAGCTAATGACGTGTTGGTCCTGGCAGTGCAGCGAGCATTGCCTTCTGCACGAACTGAGCAGTCTGCGGTGCGACAGCGCGGAGTCAGCCCAGGTGGCGGGCACGCCAGGCCCCTCTTCTGCCTGCGGCATCTGTCAGGCAGGATCACATCAGGGTCAGCATCACAGACTTACTGATGATGGAATAATAGACCGCCTGGATTATCCAGCCTAGAGCCCCTGCAGAAAGCAGGGACCCTGTGCTGTACAGTGGATACACTTATCCTTGCCTTGGGAGGTTCTTTCATGTGCCTTATCAGTCCCACTAGGTGATCTAGCCGTCCTTATCCTCATATAGATTTCTAAGACAGCTGCATCCTCTCGTCTCCTGTAACCTGTTACTTCTGGTTTTATTACTAGCCACAAAGGGGGTCGCTTGGTGACACAAATGGCTGCTAAATGTAGAGCAAGTACATTGACATCCTTGTGTTTCAGCCTGTGGATTACTCTGCCATAGAAGGCCAGAAGGTCAAGTAATATAGCTGGGTTTAAAAAGAGGGGTGGGAGAGATTAGATAATTTCATAGCTGCACGAGCAATAGTGGAATCTCCCTTAATTCTAAATAATCCTAAAGAGCTTTAGAAAGCATAGCTGCGGCAGCACTGAAATGCAGCTATCTCCGGAGTGGAGAGCAGCAAGCAACTAATACATTGCATCTAGGTGAGAGGAGGGAAAATTTTGTCCAGGGACAGAGGAGCAACACCATCTCCACTCTAAATAAAAAATGTTTTGTGATCTTTAATATCCAGACAGGTCAGATAGGTTTCTAAAGTCTCATCCCAAAGACCCCTATGTGGAAAACTAAATTTGATCCTGTGCTCCAGGAAGAGAATACTGTGGTGTATTGAAAACTAGATTAAAATTACAAAATTATTACTTTAAGTTTTTAAGGGTTTTCCTGGTCCTGCTTGCAGGCTAGAGGGCTCTGTAGGGAAGCTTGCGATCTGGGTCTTTCAGCAGTTAGTCTGTAAAGAGCAAGGAGGGGTGAGATGTGCTTCGCTGCCTTAGGGACCAGCCTGCTTTATCTCCCAGCTTTTGGTGCTTGTGTGCAAAGGTTCTGGATTTCAAGAAATAAAGTAGGGGCATGTTCCAACCTTCCAGAAAGAGCATTGTATGTTTTTATCTAATTTCTCTGTTTATGTGTCGAGAACATAACAGATCCTGATTTTCGGGGATCGGGAACTATTTTTGTCCCCAAATAGAGCATCACTCTGTTGTCCAGGTTCATTATGAGTTGGATATTTATTTATTTTTAAACTATTTATTTAGGAAGGTATAACGAGTTTACCAAGTCTTGCTGTATAAATATCAGAAACGAAGCAATCGTTATGCTAGTGAGCTGTTGTTTAAAGGGACATTATAGGGGAATATAATTATCCAATCTTTCTGTTTAACAGGGTGTTACTCTATTACAAGTGAGCATCATTACAACACCTATGTCATTTCTAGTGATTTTATGAAATGGAGGGAAATCTAAATATACATGAATTTAACAGGCCAGTATGTCTATCAAATGTTAATATTCAAAAAAAATTGGATAGGTGTGCCGGGGTGTTTTTTTGTTTTTTTTTGCAGATGAACGTACTTTGTCTGAGTACTGAATAAAAGGTAACAATGAAGTGAGCTGCAGCTCACTTCATCTTATGCTCAAATAAATTTGTTAGTCTTTAAGGTACCACAAGTCCTCCTTTTCTTTTTGCGAATACAGACTAACACGGCTGCTACTCTGAAACCTGCAAATATCTAAGTGTCTCTCTGTCCTCTGTCTGTTTTGTTGGGTATGTAACTGGTGTGTTAATTTTTCCATAATCACAACCTCCCATAGTTTTTGAACCATTCCTCAATAGTTGGGCTATTTTTCTTTTTCCAGTGAGAGACTACCAATAGCTGAGAAGCTACTAGCAGATGAGGGATTAATTCTTTGTTTCCTTTTGTGTGACCGTTTCCATTAGGAAGCCCTAGGAGGTTTGCCAAAGGATCGTTTAGTAATAAATGTCCAACCATTTGTAATATTTGGTTACAGATTGCATCCCAATACTCTGTAATGACTGACCATGTCTGCCATATATGCATAAAATCTTCTTTTACCACAATTCTCCAATATTTGTCCCCATTCAATCTTGCTCTATTTTTTAACCTGACTGGCGTGAGGTGCCATTGAAATGGTATCTTAATTCCATATGAATCATTGGCTATTGGTCACTGCTTGAAGCAGGAGAGCAGGCTTGATGAATCCATGGGTTAAGCCGGTCTGGCAAATCCTATATTCCTATTTGTTTCCCTGATTTCAATTATCGCCCTTTACATTTGCTCTTTTAGTTTCTTCTTCACTGGGGAAAAAAACATGATCAGAAGAGCAGAGCGACTGGAAATGCTGCTCTCTGATAGCAGCAGCTGGGGCCCAGGACTGAGACGATAAAACAAAGCCCTAGAATCAAAGTTTAGGGAATTATATGGGATTTATGGTACAGTTGAGGGAAAATAGATTCTCTGGCTTAATCTCCAGTAATGCTTTGTTTAAAGTTATTAGGCTGTGTTTTATGGCCAGTCCTTTCAGGTGGCAAGAAATCCAGGGCCAGCTTAGAGCTGCGAGACAGTGAAGGAAGAAAGGGTTTTCATGCAGGGTGGGGCCACTTGTCTTTGCGTTGGCAAGACAGCCCCAAGGCTCGATGGAATGCAATGCATGGGATGATGCTGGCAAGTGGGAACTTGTGTTTTCTGAATAAATGGGGTTATTGACCAAACAGGAAAATGGAGTCCTTTTAAAAACAGATTGTGGATCTTCATGGAGAGACTCCTCAGTATTGAAGCCAGTGTGGATCAGAGTTGCTGTGAAGGCCTGTGCAGTGTGCATGTACATTCAAACCAATCTAGAACCTAATATCAGTGGCTGATTTAAGGAGCTGTGCTGTCTAAAGTTGCACCCTATAGGTTATGAAAAGCGCAGGCATTTAGGGACAAATTATTCATTATTATTTATTGGTTGTATTACTGTAGTGCTTAGGAGCCCCAGTCACGGCCCAGGACCCCATTGTAATAGGTACTGTACAAATATAGAACAAAAAGACAGTCCCTGCCTGCAGTCAAACCTATGTAACCCCTCCCCCCCCATTGAGTTCACTGGAATTGCACGGATGGAGGGGGGTCAACTTTTTGTTGATAAGGGTGAATATAGGGATAATAGCAATGGTACCTGTCTAAGAAAGGGCTATTTTAAGAATGAACTGTCTTTCCAACGATGTTTGTGTGAATTGGAACCCCTAAGTGCTTAAGAGAGGTTCTTATTCGTAGAGTCAGAACACCCAGGTGACACAATCTGACTGTCGCAGCTAGGAATGGAGTGGCACTAGAGAGAGCTGGTGAGGATCTAGTGCTAAACACCAGAGAAATTCCCCATCCCATAGTGTAGAGCTACTGCTTTCTGTTGCCTTATCAAGATCAGACACATATAATATGCTGATGCCCCTCTGCTAAATTAGCTGGGTCATTCTTAGCAATCTGCCTAGTAGGTATTTCTGCTGCTCCTGCGTCCATCACCAAGGTATCGGAGCCCAGGGTTTTAATCAACAACACATACAGCTGCTGCCGCACTTGGCAACCATTAATTACTCCCCACGGCATCTGTCTGAGGTAGGTACTGTGAATCTTCTTATCCATTTCACAGATGAAAATGCTGAGGCAAAGGGTGACGTTTTCCAGCTTGGCTTCCTAAACTGAGGAGCCCAGCTCCATACCCAGAGAGGAAGGCTCAGTGGTTTGAGCATTGACCTCTTATACCCAGGGTTGTGAGTTCAATCCTTGAGGGGGCCATTTAGGGATCTGGAGCAAAAATTGGGGATTGGTGGAGGTTAGACTAGATGACCTCCTGAGGTCCCTTCCAACCCTGATATTCTATGATATATAGGCACCAAAATAAATGGTCTGATTTTTCAAAGGTGCTGAACACCAGCAGCCCCCATGGAGCAAGCCCAGAGATGCTGGGCCAGATTCTCTGCTGGTGTACACTGCTGCAGCCCCAGAGATTTAATGGTGCTGGGCTAATTGACACTAGCAGATCATTTGTCCCACTAGCCAAAATTCTATGGCAAGTCCCAGCTTGGATGCCAACACAAGTGCTGCTGCATTGCAATGCAACAACTGGCTGCTCTTACTGCGTATGAAATACTCTGGCATGGCAATGGGCCAGTCATGTTCAGAGAGCACAGGAAACAGCACTGACTTTCTGCTGTTGTGGGGATGACATGTAGAAGACATGCAGTAACTGCAGGTCTTCAGCTTGCTCAAGAGAGAGCCTCTCCACCCCCAAAGGATACCTAAAAGAAAGTGGAACAAAGGACAGTGACCATGGAGGTGTGAGTGACTGCTGGACCCAGACTAAAAGGAGGCTAGTCTGTAAAAGAGGCTTATTGGAACATCTCTGAGGTTTTGTTTTTTTTATTTTCCTGACTTCTCTGTCAATTACAAACGTTAATCCTGTCAAAATGAGTGTCCTGCTCGGAAGATGTTGCTAATCAAGTATGTATTTTCCACCAAATGCATCCGATGAAGTGAGCTGTAGCTCACGAAAGCTTATGCTCAAATAAATTTGTTAGTCTCTAAGGTGCCACAAGTACTCCTTTTCTTTTTTTGAATACAGGCTAACACGGCTGCTACTCTGAAACCTGCAGGGAATTTGTCCCATACTGATCAGTATCCTAGTGCAGGCTCAGAGACTCCCAGGAGTTTGTGATCGTTTACAGGCACCTATGTTTAGTGCATGATCATTCCAGTCAGGATAACATGCTGCTTTCTTGTCACACGACTGGAGGTCATATTGCCTCCTAAAATAAACCAGAGGAACATCACATGGCCTTGGCAGAGCTGAGATTTCAGAGCTACTGGTAAAAAAATCCCAAGCTGAACAGAGACCAGAGAGGATAAAATAGAAAAAGAAAAGGGAGTCAGGAAAAAAGGGAGATTAAAAAGATACACACACAGGGCTAGCTTGTCAGTGAGTGTAAATTGGCAGGTCTCCATTGAAGTCATGTCAGTTTCCACTAGCTGAGGGTCTGACCCCTTTAGTAGGGTGTGTTAGTGTGCACACACTCTGATGCCAAGGCTGATTTTCCCAAAATTGCTCAGTAATTTTCTCTAATTGAATGAAGAATCAGGACTGTTCGAGCCATTGGCAACACTAAGCCCCTATTAATAAAGCCTCTGGATTTGAAATTAGCTGGAGAAATGGGGAAAAAAAAAAAGACAAAGCAGAAGCGAGACTAAGCAAAACACATGGTTTCTAGGAACAGTTTGTCTCTGGAGCTAGTCAGTCTCTTAGAGTCCTCCCAGCCCCTGTATATTTTAACTGTGGGACTGTTTCAGATGGAAATGATGCCTGTTTGGTACAATCATTCAGCCTTCCTGCCCTACAAAGCCTGCTCTACCCAAGCTTTTGGTTTAAGAATCATTCGCTGCCAGTTAAGCCCCTCTCTTTTCTTCCTTGACAGCTGCAGGCCCCACCTTCAGGGAGGCTAGCTGCAAGGGTACATTTCATGGACCTGTAAAGCGAGGCGCACCATTGCCCGCTTCCTGCCTATATATAGCCAATCTGCCGAGCTGCCTGTTATGAATAAGCAATAAGACACAGCAGGCTGCCTTGATGTTCTTTGCTTCTACTGCCCTGAGGGGGGACGAAGCCCATGGCAGAGTGACTTTGACTCTACAGACACCCTAGATGTGGGCGAGATCCTTCTCCCTAAGCTGCTCACTGCTTTTATAAATGGCGTGGTTTAAAACAGAAAAGTTCCTGGGTTAATTAAGACTGAAGTGCAGATATGCTCTTGATTCCTAAAAGCTGAACCCACAACCTGTCATTGCCTAACCCAGCACTTACTGCAGCAAAAGGAAGTTTTATTTGTGTTGTTATTCTTCCTTCCCCTCCCTCCAGTGAATGTATCTGTGGCAGGCTGACAGCCCTAGGTGTTGCACTGCTCAGTACAACCTCAGGATAAGCCAAGAAGGGCCTGCAACCCTAGCAGTTTCATCCATGCTTCTCCTCCAAACAGCCTCATTCTGAAGGTGAGACGATAGGTCAATTTCTATGTCTTGCTTTGTGGCTGGGATGGTAGGTGCAGGCTCCAGGAGGCCCTGTGTATGTGATGATTATGACTTGGTTATGGTCCAACCATGCCTTCCTCCAGCTGGAAATTGGGGTTCACCCTTATTCCCACCAGGGTGGAGAGGGCTGGTCCACTCATCGAGACTGATTTCAGATTTCCCGGTGAGAGATTTCCCTGCATCTGCTGGCCCTCTCTGTCACAGGTCATTATGATCCTCCAGATAATTGGTATTCAGATGACCTGCGACCGAAAAAGCACACCAGGTGGAGGCTAGAGTACCTTGGTGAGCATCAGTGGAGACAAAGAGAGTTTTTTAAGTCTTGTGGTGAGGTTGTGTTGGGGGCAAAGAGCTAGCTTCCTTCTCTAGAGTTCACAAAGGTCCAAGTGGTGGAGTTACTCCAGATAGCAGACAGATAAATTGAGGAGTCCAGGCTTCCCCACTTAGAAACAATGTGAATGTTTCTTGAGCGGAGTTTTCAGTTCGGTGGACAAATTGTTCAGATTTGGACTAGGCTAGCTGCTGCGGTAGTGGCAAATCCACATTGACAAAGGCACCCTCTTCACTGCTGGAGTTCCATCCAGTTTTGCTCAGGGAAGTTCTAGGTATGGGGGAACTTGCTGAGAACAGAGCTCACAATCTGGATGTGTGTCCCTCTCATCTAATAAAGCCAACCAGAGTGGATTGTTGGTGGAGATCATGAGTTTAAAGTCAGACATGACCGTCACATCATCTAATCTGACCTTCTGCATATCACAGGCCATCAATACCATCCAGCCACTTCCACTCCATGTTCAATAATCAGAATTAGATCAAAGTATTACAGCTCCCAGGACATAGGCACTGACTCCATGGGTGCTCTGGGGCTCAAGCACCCACGGAAAAAGCCAGCCGCAGCTGTTCAGCAGTGCCACAGATCAGCTGTTTGGCAGCTGGCAGGAGGCACTAGAGGGAGGGTGAAGAGCAGTGAGTGGCAGGTGGGAGGGGGGCTTCAGGTAGAGGAGTGGAGTAGGTGCGGGAAGAGATGGAGCAAGAGTGGGATCTTTGGGAGAGAATGGAGTGGAGGCAGGAAGAGGTGGGGTGAGGGCAGGTCCTTGGGAAAGGGGGTGGAGCGGGTGTGGTAAAAGGTGGAAGGAGGGCAGGGCCTTGGGGGAAGGAGCAGAATGGGGGTGGGGCCTCAGGGTGGAGCACCCACGAGGAAAAATAGAAGTCAGCATCTATATCCCAGGACACTAAACTATGGAGTGCCACAGGCAGAGAACAAGGGGCTGCTCCAATGCAATGGCAGGGGCTAGATGAAGCGAGCTATGCCCAGATGATCCAGGCTTTCCAAAGGAAAGGCAAGATGGTGGCTTCCTTTGCAGGAGCAGTCAGTCATTAGGTCCGTGCTCCAGAAATGTCCTGTGTGGCTGCGCTTTCCAATTATCACCCCACATCTCGTGGGGAGGCAGCTTTGATGTTATCCCGAGAGGCTGCAGACTTCCTCCATCACAGCAAATCCGACCTCTGGGCTGCGTGTGACCTGTGGGGCATCCTTGATGGGTGCTGTCTCCCTGGCGCTGTCTCTGATGAATCTTTCAGAGGGCTCAGAAACCCTGAATACAATTGGCCACCAAGATGTGTTGAATGGGGAGAGGGGATGTGCAGATATTTTTTGTACTATTCCAATGTTTGCTGCAGCTGATCAGGACCTGCTGTGGTTGGAGCTAAAGCTTCACTTCATACTCCTGAGCCTCACCGCTAGGTCGGCCTACATTTTAAGTGTGACCAGGCCTCATGCTAGATCGTGGGTTCTCTACTTTGGGACCAGTCGGCCCTTCCCATGTTGCTAAATGGGAGAAGGGGCCCAGCTTAACCCTAGCTAGATGGGAAGATGGTCCCACACTGTAAAGAGAACCGCTGGCCTTGGTCTGCACTTAAAAATTATATATCAGCACAGCTTTGTTGGGCAGTGGTATGAGAAAAACACACCCCTGACTGACCTAGCTATGCTGGCAAAACCCCCAGTGCAGATGCAACTATGCCAATGGAAGAGCACTTCTGGTGACATAGCGAACGTTTGGGGAGGTGGTATTCCTGCACCGCTTTAGGCAGCATCTTCCCTCGGGGGGCTATGCCGGCACAGGCTCTGTAGTATAGACATAGCCTAAATGATCATAATGGTCCCAAATGGCCTTAAAATACAAGAAATAGCCCTGTGCCTCAATTTCCCTATCTGTAAAATAGGGATAATAATACTTCCCCCTCTCCCAGGGGTGCTAAGGCTCACATCTGTAAAGTACTTTGATGGAAGGTGCTTTGAAAGTGCAAAGTATTTCTTACCATCGTCATTATGAGATGTGGCAGAGTTGCTTGGAGATTTAAGCATTACTCACCTGGACAGGTTATCCTTTCCAGACATTATTTCACCTGGAGAAGGCATCTTTTAGAAATCTTGGCAAAGGTTGGAAAAAGGCTAAGCACTTCAAACATACACACACCCCACAGACAGATCTGAGTCCACTGAGTTAAATGAGGTTGGGAATGAGCGGCAGGGAATGGATCACTTGATGCTTACCTGTTTTGTTCATTCCCTCTGGGGCACCTGGCTTTGGCCACTGTCAGAAGACAGGATGCTGGGCTAGATGGACCTTTGGTCTGACCCAGTATGACCATTATTATGTTCTTAATGCTTTTTAAAAGGGATCACAGTCTAAGTTAGTTCGCTGAGTCCATCCTTGGCTACTGCACAAAGAACACTGACTGTACGGGGGGGAAAAATGGCCCATGCTGGACCACCCATCTTTTTAGCATGGCGATACTGGTGAGACAGAAATGCATAGAGATCTCCTGGTATTTATTCCATCAGCTATATCAATACCATAGAATAAGGAGGGTATATAAGGGGTAGAAAGTCAGACAAAAACTTGGCATGGTTACATCACAATGTATAGATAGATTTTCCTCTCATTACACAGAGTTGAATTATCCTCTTTCCTTCAAGGAACATGAATTCTAGTAGGCCCCATATTGTAGAAGTGACACAGCATTTGAATGCATTTCCAATAAGTGACATTTCTTACACCGAAGGGGATTGTGGTGTAAGCTGACTGAGCCCCAACTGGTCTGAGCTCTATTCCTGACCCTGCCACTGATTTGGGCAAATAGCCTAACCGCTCTGTGCCTCAGTTTCCCCATCTCTAAAATGGGACCGATATAGCTGTCCCTTCCTTTGCCAAGTGCTTTGAGATCAATGCATGAAAGGTGCTATCAAGGCAAAGTAGTAGTATTATTTCTTGGCCTTAATTACGTGGATGTGGGAAATTTCCCTGTCATGGCTTGTGTCTGGAAAGCAAAGGGAACACCGGTCATCTCCTCCAGGAGATTTGCTCCAAATCTCCTTCACCAAGATGGGAGTGAAGGCAGAGCAGCAATGCCAGTCTGCTCCTCTAAAGAGGTTCTTTGCTCCCATTCCCAGGCATGGTTCAGCCACCCTCATCACAACCCTCCCGCCCTTCTGCACTAAACGATTCAAATGGACAGAGGAACATGGTCACCCCCGTGAGCAGTGGTACAGGCAGTTTTAGATCTGAGCTCAGGAGAAGTGGTTGGGGGAGGACAGTGCTGCCTCCTGGCTCTGGCCTTGCACTGGAAAACACACTTCCAAGAGGAACAGGACACGTAAGACTGTTTGGGGGAATCTAGGTGGAGCATGGGTTTAGAAAAGGTATCCAACTCACACAGGTAAGGGTGACAAACTCAGTGGGGTTCCCACTGGTTCATTTTCATACACCATCGTTTCCCCCAGACCATCCATTGCATCCCTCCTCCCTGCAACATTATATGGTTAAGAATAGGATGTTATGTCGAGGGAACCAGCTGCGTCACATAACAGAACACTTTTCAGCTGACTGCTTCAGGTCCTCTAGTGCGGCCTGGGCTTTATCCTTCAGGGAATCAAGGTCCAGGTTCTGGATGTTGGTCAGCTGTCCGATAACAGAGTCCTTTTCCTCTTCCTCCTCGTTGTCTTGCTCGATCATCTTGGCCAACTCCTTTGGGAGCTCCACATCCCCTCCTGCCAACTGGATCTGACTATCATCTGTTTCATTCTACAGGAAGGTCACATCAATCAAAGAGAAGAGCATGAGTGAGTAGTTCAGAATCAGACTCTGGGACAGAGATAAGGAAGGAGAGAACAAGTAGGAAGTGGACGAGATTAGAAGCCCCAGTTCAGCATTGAACTTAATCACTTGCTCAGCATTAAGACTAACATGGCTGCTACTCTGAAAACTGAAATCAAAGAGAGTGGAACATATGCCTCAATGTTTTGCTGAGTAATGCTGGATTTCAGCATATGCTTAACTTTACTCAGGCGCTTAAGTCACCTGCTGAATCAGGACCAGATTGGGGGCATCAGTACACTGACGAACCACAGGATGACTTTGAAAGAGTCGGCACAACAGCTGGAGAGGGTCAGTAGCTATTGCAGAAAAGATTCACGGAAGAAAATTGCCTATGTATTCAAACAAAAATATCAATGCTAATGAGAGCTGGGTGAAAGAGGCAGAGAGACTCGTGAATTAATACATGTTCCTTCACTTTGAACATATTTCCCCCTCTTCTGTGTTTACAGAAACAAACACCTGAGCGATCCACTTACCTGTCACTAATGTTGGTAGAAAATGATTTTTGCCCTGTGTATAAGATGTGCATGTCTGTTTATACACTAGGGACACTGAAACAATATCAAGGGACTGAGCTGACCTTTCAAAACTAAATCAACACAAGGGCAATTTAGAATATTCACAATCAAGTCAGAGAATTTTTAAAAAGTGCTTTTTTGTTGAATGCACTTAAAGAAACCTTAACCTTAACCCTAACCCTAAGTGCTTGAGTTAGTCCCTGAACAAAGAAGGAGACTGAATTTTCATAGATTAAATTGTTCCCAGTGAATCATTTATACAGCTCTAAGCAGACGTACCAAAATAGGAATTAGCCTAAGAAAGAGCAGGTGAAATGGAGGGGGGAGGCAATGCCGGTTAAAGGAAGATATTATTACTCTACTGTCAATTAAATCAATGGGAATTAGGTGCCTAAATACCTTTGAGGATCTAGACTCAAGTGACTGACTTCAGTGGAGTTTCTCCTGATTTGCTATTTATATTGAGGTAGCAGCCAAATCCCTGGTGAAACAGATCAGAAAGAGTAGCTACACAATGGGGCTTTGCAGACAGAAAGTGATTTTGAGCAAGAGAAGGTGAGTTGACAGTACAGCATAATGGCTCACATGACAGATTGCCAGAAAAAAAGATGTACACATTGGCCTATTACTAATTGCCACTCAAAAGGACTGCTGTCTTCTGGCCAGCCGGACAGGTGGCTGCATAGTGCAGTGGTATTGCTAGCGGCTAGGCATTAGCAGGTGAGCATCAGCAAAGGGTTCCCAGTGCAGAGCTGTAGGGAAGGCATGAGAGTGTTGCACTGTGGTTTTTAAGAGGCTGCAGAGCTGGTATTGTATCTAATCCACCAGCCAGATATAAAAAGGAGTCTGATTAATGAGTTAGAGGAACCCATCAGCTAGATAAATGGCATTGCTGTCACATTAGATGCATATCTGGTGGTCATCACTGGGGCAGATGGAGATGCTGGTAGTGGTGCCGTTTTTCTATATCACGTAATGTTTAAATGTCATCAGGGAGCCAATCTGAAGGAAACCATAAAAAGGATCATAACTTCAAGATACATTGTCTAATTTTGATCAAAATTGGCAGAAAACTTCTAAATACAATTGATAGCGCAATTATATACTCAGAACAGTACTGGTTTGGAAAATCTGGGAAATATTTATCCCCAGGTGATATATTTGATGCATTTTCTTGTCCTTTTAGGCCTTTGGGTAAAGCAAAAGTCTGTAGTCACACAACAGTATGAGCTTGTTTCTACCATGTAATACCTCAAAATGTTTGTCCTTATTTGTAGAATGGACTGATATTGAGATGTTTTTCAGTCTGCTATTTTATATTTTATGACTATGGGCTATTGTCCAATGACCCACCAAATGAAATTAATGAGCAGCAGGTTTAAAACAAATAAAAGGAAGTTCTTCTTCATTCAGCGCACAGTCAACCTGTGGAACTCCTTGCCTGAGGAGGTTGTGAAGGCTAGGACTATAACAGGGTTTAAAAGAGAACTGGATAAATTCATGGAGGTTAAGTCCATGAATGGCTATTCACCAGGATGGGTAAGGAATGGTGTCCCTAGCCTCTGTTTGTCAGAAGGTGGAGATGGATGGCAGGAGAGAGATCACTTGATCATTACCTATTAGGTTCACTGCCTCTGGTGTACCTGGCATTGGCCACTGTTGGTAGATAGGATGCTGGGCTGGATGGACCTTTGGTCTGACCCAGTGTGGCCGTTCTTATGTTATTCCTGCATTGGCAACTGATGTTAATGCAGCATATACCATGATGATGAAATATTTTGAGGAGATGCTGCACTCTCTGAGCCAAGACTGGGCCTATGTCGTGTATGATGAAGCAATCTACTGCAAAGCACAGATTATTAAATGGAGGAATCAAAAGGAATTCGACCATGACCACCTTGATGTGGGAGGCATGCATCGTGCAATGAATTTTGTGGGTGATATAGGTAGTGTGATGCAGGAAAGTGGGTTTGAAGACATCCTTGTGGAAGCCAGCAACTATGGTGCTTCTACCATCAGCCATACTCTAAGAGGGAGAGCATATAACTGTGGTGTTTGAATCCACAAACTTATAAACGAGGCAATGAATTGCTTGAAATGGATGGCCCTTGGCCATTCCATGAACAATGGTGAGAAGATGAGGAGAGATACATCTTGGAAAAAATTCAAACCTTCATTGAAGCATTTGAAGCTGTGGAGAAGGCACACAGAGAAGACAGAGTGGAAGCACAGAATGCTGTGGCAGACTTCATGAACAGAAACCAATCAGCTCATGGGACATTTATGTTACCCAAGGAACAATCTGTTCAGATACATTTCTGTTCTGGGAGAACTATGTAATGGATTTCTCCCAGCTACTGATGGATTACAGAGCAGCAAAGAGAGATGATAACAAGTCTAGGGAACTTGAGACATTTGCAGTGTGATCACGTGAATTATGCTAGGTGGGGATGTGTAATTGTAGCAGAAGCCAGATTTCTGGAGGAGAAGCCAGCTAGATATCATGCCCTAGCTGATAGCCAAGGAGCAGTATACCGAGTGGCATATGGCGTGACATGGCCATTGAGCAATCTCTCGGCAAGGACTGTGGGAAGCATCAGCATCTTTGACAAAAGATAAGGTTCTGACTGAGTATTACCTGACTTCACATTTTGAGGCAGTTGTAACAGCTATGACAAAACAAATGTGTGGAATGCAGCCTTCAGCAACAGAGCTCCACCAAGAAGCTACCACACAACGCATGGCTGCAGATGAAACTGCTGTCCCAGATATTAGAAAAGTTGTGACTGAATGACAATTCCTTTTAGCCCTGAACTTGGAATGAGCCCAGATGACAGACAGCCACATGTGAACATTGTAACCTCTACTAGGGCCCCACCTGAAACTGCAGAAACTTTGTGCATGAGAAGAGAGAATGGCCCACAAGAAAGGAAGCAGTTTGTAACCAGTAGGCTGCAAAGGGGTGAGATAGATCTCTTTGATCCCATAGAAAGGTCTAATCTCAAATCATTGGTAATCTCAACAAGACAATCAAACAAAAGAAGCAGCAGACAGCACAAGGGACCACTATTGATTGTCAGATATCCCGCAAGCTGACAGTTATTGCCTAGCGCAGAGATGTTGGTAGCCAGTGTTTGATGAAGTGTGAGCTGGCACCTGTTCCACTTTCCCTCTTCAACTTGGAGGGAACTCTAAAGACCCCAAAGAGCAGCACACTGTCTTGGCTGGAGAAAAATCTATCAATGGTTGAGTTACCAGCCACCTGTGAGCCAACATTAGCTATTACTGACATCATGAGGATTTTGCTGATGCTGTGCACCAATCCTGCCAAGTCAAAGTCTTTCGGGAAGATGTCTGATGAGCTACTGACTGGGGAGGGAGGTGTCCTAGCCGTGGGTTCAAGAGTGATTCACATGTTTTCTGTGACCCAATACATATTTAATAAAAGGGGGAAGTTGAAGTGGCAGACCCCTGTTTGCACCCTTTCTCCTCAAACACAGAAGAGAATGGAGCCAGGTCTTCAACAGCCCAGCTGAGTGTCCTAACTGCTGGGCTAGAGAGGGCTTCTCATGCCAAGCTACTCTTTTGATATTTAGTTAAAGTGGATCAGCTTCAACAGGAAAGATTGAAGAAGCTCATGACTTGTTTCTCCTCAGGCAGCTGGAGGAGTTGAACGAGGGACTTTAGCATCCCACCTGAGTACCCTAACCACTACAGAGGGCTACTCTTGCTTGTTTTTGCCCAACTGATATTTAATTAAAGCCCAGGGGAGCTCGCTGTTCAAATTGCTTTTCCTCATCAGGAAGCAGGAGGAATCAAACTAGAGTCTCCAACAGGCTAGGAGAGCACCCTAAGCACAGAGGGCTACTTTGGCTGCTTTAGCTCACTTAATATTTAATTAAAGTGAAACAGCTGCAACAGGAAAACCTGTGGGAACCCCACTTCTGAACACGTCATCGCCCAGCTGTTAGGACAGTCACTTGTGAGGTAGGAGAGCCCTGTTCAAATCCTGTCTCATCAAGCAACAGGGGTTGACCCAGAGTCTCCCACAACCTGGGTGAGTACCCAAACCACTGGCCCACTGCATGATTCTCACACTCTCTCTGGCCCAATGAATAGTTCATTATGGAATTAAAGTGGATCAGCTTTGACAAGAGATGAGCCCACATCAGAAGATCCCTTAGTTCAGTGATTAGGGCTCTCACTTGAGCGAGGGCAGCTCTCTAATCAAATCCCTTCTGCACACCAGGCAGAGAATTAAACTGACCCAGTCTCTCCTATATTCAGGGTACATACCCCAGCCATTGAGTTACAGTCTAAGGGTGGCTATCTACTCTCCCCCCTCCTTGTATGGTGTTAAGTGGCCTATGAGCCTGGCTACCAGAGCAAGCCCCACAGGGAAGCTATGCAGGGCCCTGCTTATTGCCCCTGGTTTGAGAATCGTGCTGGGGCTTAGGCATGAGCAAGGCCTCTGGTTCCTAGCAGGAGGTAGCAGTGCCTGAAACTGAGACTTAATGTCCTATGTCCCTTTTTGGAGCTGGCTTTATGTGCCTTGGTGTGGTCTGTGTCCCCATGCTTAGCACGCCTGAATTCTGGGCACACACATGCTCAGTTCACGCCCCAGCTCAGCACTGCATGCCTGCTGCATCAGTGCTGTCTGTACCACCGCCTAAAACGCTGCTGGAGTTCTCTCATTATAAAGCCAGGTCAGGGGAAAGGGCAGCTCTATTCACCAAATGACCCCCCAAACTGTACCCCAGATGCTATTTGGGTCTTCATCAGGCATACAAGGTCTCAAACCAAGCTGGTTCTTCATTTGCATTTTACAGCATTTTAAAATTAAACACAAGTCATTTGCCAGGAAGGGAGTTGTATCCCAGGAGCCCCTTGACCATGACCTCAAATTTGCACCACACACATGGTACCCAAAGCCTTCTCCTAGCATATATATTTCCAAGCCAGTCTTACTCTGCCTGTGACCTATAGAGTATCTGGCATTCCATGTCTGGCTCACAACAGCACCACTTTGTAGAACCAAAGTCGAATGGTGCTCAGATTCTTGGCCGTCGGAGTTGTGTGTTGGTCATCTCAGGGGAAGGCTGGTGAGATACATTCTGTATGAACACTGCTCATTTCCCCCTTAGCTTTGTGCAAAAGAAAAATGATTCTTCCCATCCCAAGAACAAGTGGGAAATACCAGCTGTGGTGTGTCAGTAACCTAACTGCAGGCTGTCATTTATAAGCCTGGTCCCATTACCCACAGGATGAGCAGTTTTGAGGGCAAAAAGCAGAAACACTCAGCCATGGTCACACATCAAAGATGATCTGACAGTCCAGGAGGTAGCTCTGTCTCTGCCTGTTGACGGCTTATTGAATTAGGCCCATTACTTTGAATTCATGGAATGGACAGACCTGACCTCAACAGAGCGGTAATGGGGACCCAAGCAGTAGCTGAATCAAATAGCCCTTGCTCAGGATATTAGGAAGATTTGAAAGTAGCTAACTGCAGTCCAGCCCATTGCTGCTTTTTCAGAGGCAGCAGCCTCAGTCTCATTGGTATCTTTGTTACAGTGTGATAAGAAGGAAGCATCTCTGCATAATGGCACTACCCGTTGTTTGCTAAGGACAAAACAAATGAGAAACTGCCATCAACAACGGCCTCCTTCAGGCAGCACCTGAAACATGCTAATTATCAGTCACACATATGAAATCATGCACCAGTTCAGTATCTTTGTGTCCCCTGTCAATAACGGATGGGTGATGGATAGCAGGGGACAGCTTGTTCCTAAAATGATGGTGTTGGCACCTGCTCCAGAAGCCACACTCACCTTTGTGCAGTGTGGCTGTGAGAGGACCTGTGCAACAAGGAGATGCACGTACAACAGGGAAGCTTTGGTGCACTCTGGTGCATGCAGCTGTGGCAAGGACAAGTGCAGCAACAGCGTTTTGAACACATCAGACACAGATTCTAAGAGGGAGTAGAAACGCTTCAACTACCTGCAAATCGTGAACTATTTTAGGGAGTAAATATTGCTCGAAGGGGTGCTGCATTAGCCGTTTAGTGGCTCATAGTTATATGAAGGGGTTATGTAAGCATACATGGTTATACTTTGTTATGCACACGATATATCAGACAAGACTTTCTAAGCCCTTCTTCTAAGAGTTATTACTGTTATATAAGCAATCTACAGATATTGTCATTGTAGTCAGTGACAGTAAGATGATAATAATTACTTGAATATTGCAGGTAGTTCTGGTCACCTCATCTTAAAAAAGATATATTGGAATTGGAAAAGGTACAGAAAAGGGCAACAAAAATGATGAGGGGGATGGAACAGCTTCCATATGAGGAGAGATTAAGAAGACTGGGACTTTTCAGCTTGGAAAAGAGACAACTAAGGGGGGATATGATTGATATAAAATCATGACTGGTGTGGAGAAAGTAAATAAGGAAGTGTTATTTACTCCTTCTCATAACATAAGAGAGAGGGGTCACCAAATGAAATTAATAGGAAGCAGGTTTAAAATGAACAAAAGGAAGTATTTCTTCACACAACGCACAGTCAACCTGAGGAACTTTTTGCCAGAGGATGTTGTGAAGGCCGAGACTATAACAGGGTTCAAAAAAGAATTAGACAAATTCATGGAGGATAGATCCATCAATGGGTATTAGCCAGGATAGGCAGGAATGGTGTCCCTAGCCTCTGTTTGCCAGAAACTGGAAATGGGTGATGGGATGGATCACTTGGTGTTACCTGCTCTGTTCATTCCCTCTGAAGCACCTCGCATTGGCCACTGTCAGAAGACAGGATACGGGGCTAGATGGATCTTTAGTCTGACCCAATATGGCCATTCTTATGTTCTTACAGTTGTACCATGAGTGCTTTAGACTTACATCTCCAGCTGAGCAGATAACCATGTTTTATAATTAAGGGGTAGGGGCCTTATTATTTGCATAGCTTCATAAAAATAACAGACAGAAAAACATTTCTCAAATTAGTCCATTCTACAATTAATGACAAATATTTCAATGCATTACATGGTACAAACAAGCTCATACTGTCGTGCAACTACAGATTTTTGTTTTAACCAAAGGTGTGGGGGGGGGATGGGAAAATGATAAAATATATCACCTGTACTCTTTTGAGTATGTGGTTACATTATCAATTGTATTTCAAAACTTTCTGCCAATTTTCGTTAAAATTAGACAATGTTTCTCTGAGTTATGGCCCTTTTTGTGAGTTTCTGATTTTTTTCCCAATTGGATGCCTGATAACATTTAAATATAAAGTGATATAGAAAAAACTGCACCACTTCCAGCATCTCCATCCACCCTGGTGATGAGCACCAGACATGTGCCAAGCCTGTGATAGCAAAGACATTTTTCTAGCTGATGGGTTACCCCTTAGTGCCCCAAATGGGTCTGGGCCGGTAGACGGGTAGGTAGACAAGGGAAGCAGCAGGGCAATCAATTACAGTAGAAAGGCCTGTGGATAGAGGAAGGCTGAGTGAGAGAGGATGTGACTAGAAGCACAGAGTCTTGCCTTAGTGGAAGTCTTACCCTCCTGGAAACTGACTAGAGCAGAGGGTTCTTAGGAATGCAAACCCTGACTCAGCTGTAGATAGGACACAATCAGCCAAGCCCAGGGCTGATCCCCTCTCTGAGCTCATGCTTCCCCAAGAGCGTGGGGGCGGTGTGGGGCAGGAGTCCTACCTCCTGTACCCCCATCCTGGTGCTTAGCTGGTAGCCAGCCCAGAGACAAGCAGTTAGAAAGAATGCTCTTGAGGAGCCATGGGATGGAATCCAGAGTGTTCCCCCTGAATGCAGGGCTGCTGACAAGGCCACCGAGCTGGTGAGCGCGTCTCGCTCTTTACCTTGGGGAGCCGGTACTTGTCTCTAAAGTGGGTCCGGAGCGTGGCTCTCTCTGCTTTGCGCTGGGTGAACTGGGCATCCCTTTCCATCCTGGAAACAACATTAGAAAACAAAGGCTGTCAGCCTGCTCCCGTTCTGCTCACTAGGCTGGGTTGGGTGAGGAGGTATCCAATGCAGGTCACTAATGCCCATTCCCCGAGCTCACACATGCACTGAATGGAAGCCCTGATCTGATGTGTACCGGTCTTAATTTGCCAGATGGGGCTTGAAGGCTGCTTTCCAACTGGCATCCAAGAGAGGTTTCCCCCACCAGAGCCTCTGTCTCCATCAGCCACACGCAGGGGAATACAGCAGCAGCAGGGAAGGAGTTTACCGCCAGTTTCTATTGCAAACGCCTGCCTGGGCATTATACACAATATAATTAGCACATAACACTTGAGGAAAAAAAACCCGCCAGTGTTTACAGTCAAGAGCAAATACATCGATGAACCTCCCAGGGTTTGCAGCTATTTTGAGCCATCTCTCAGGATCCTTCTAAGTTTAGTTTATTTAATGGTCAGTCAACTGGAGGCTAGAAAGCTGGAACTGGACACAACCTTCTCTTCAGCTTGCTTGATTATTTCTTTCTTCAAGTCAATTACCTTTTCACCTGAATTTCATTGCCACAGAAATCAGTCACTGCATGAGTCCAGTTTGAGCAGCCAATGGGGTGCAGCAAGCGGGCCTGGACAAATTCAGTGACCAGACCGAAGCCCTATTGGGCAGGTGGGGGTAAGGGAGGCGCTTTCTCCAGGCTTGTTTCTGTCAGGTTTGAAGGCTCTGCGTGTGCCGAGGAAGTCTGACTACAATCTGGCCCAGATTGTGGTGACGCCCTTGTGCATGCTATTTCACACCCAACGCCTTCAACACCTACAGACACTCGCCAGCCTTCGCCCAAAAAGCAGGAACCAGAGACACCAAAACAAACTTCGGGGGAGCGCCATAAAAAATAACGGTAGGGGAATGTGGCCCGGGAGGAGAAGACAAACCCATCTCGCCGATGCGAAAGCGGATTAAAAAATAACGGGTGCCATTAAAACTGCATCACTAAAATCCCCCGCCTTCCACAGCCATTTGAACCTATTTATCGCAATGTCTTCTGCCGCTTGGCGTTTCCTTTGAAAAGGCGAAGGCAAGGCGGCCATCTGCTAGCCCTGGGTGTAAACCAACCACCCAACCAAAGACCCCCCCCCCCCGGCCCCGCTTCCCAAACTGCAGGTCTACGCTGGCTCCACTGCGAGTTTCGACCCACGAACACTCGGGGGGTTGAGGACGCGCTGAAGTTAGTTACAGCCCCGCCGCGCGCTCTGCCATGGGGTGAGCTGGGCTTTTAGCCTAATTAGCTAGGAACAATGAGCCTAATTCAGTGGCAGCCCGCCGGTTTGCTGGCTTACAGGAGCGCTGAGTTAGCTGAATGCCTGCTCTGGCAAGGCGCTGCTATAGAGGCAGAGACGCTGGGGAATTTCCCGTACTTCCCCTCTTCACCACACCCCGCGTTTTCCATGCTCCCTTGCCATTTGGAGAGGATTCCTGTCTGGCATCTTCCCTGGGGGGCAATCCCGATTTGC
Source organism: Dermochelys coriacea (assembly GCF_009764565.3). Classification (NCBI taxonomy): domain Eukaryota; kingdom Metazoa; phylum Chordata; order Testudines; family Dermochelyidae; genus Dermochelys; species Dermochelys coriacea. The sequence goes on along the minus strand of NC_050077.1, from coordinate 47,461,537 downwards.
TGGCCAGGAGCCCCTTGATGCATTGAGCAAAAAACCCGAACGCCTCTGACATTTTTTGGAGGGGGCGGGGGGCATGAATCTCGTGGACCAGTTTAACAGGCTTTTTTTAACCTGCTCCTGAAGGGAAAGCCCGTCAGGGGAGCAGAGAAGGTGGGTGAAGGGCTTCCACGGTCCGAGGGCATCTGCCCTAGGCGGGAGATGGAGGTGGCCAGAAGGGTTAGCCGGAGCGTCACACACCGCAAGCCCCCCAGGCGCGCTCCGGGAGCCCAGAGCACTTACTTTTCCTCCACTAGCTGCTTCTGGTATTCTTCATACTCCTCCCGCGTCATCCCCTGGGCTTCGGCCGGGGACTTCTCGCCATCCCCCTTCTCCTCGCCGCCCAGCCCCCCGGCCAGGTTCTTCAGCTGGCCGCCCACCATGGACTTCACCATGAACGCCATGGCGGGGCGCGAGTTGGGGCTCGGCTGAGCGAGAAGCAGGGGCGCGGCTGGAGCGCTCTGCGTGCGCTCGGCTCTCGGCGCCCGGGCTCAGACCAGCCCCGCTCCGCCTGCCATGGGTGAGCGGCCCCGCTCTGCAGGGAGGTTTCCGGGTCAGCACCACAGCCGATGGACAGCTCCGAGCGCCTCCGCCTGGCTTGGCCGCGCGGCCAGCGCCTCTCTGGGATGCGCTCGACGGGCTCCGGGACAAGGTTCAGCACCGCAAGGCGTGGACAGCTCCAGCGGCGCGGGGTTGCGTGTGGGCCGGAGAGGGGAGAGGGCTCCCCGCCGTCTGGAGGGGAACGTGACTCCAGCGGTGCTGAGCTAGTCTGAGCTCAACTCGCAGCCTCCCCAAGCTTTACTCTGCCCACTCGCTCCCCCTCCCCACCCCACCCACCACGCCCCTTTGGAAAGGAGGATTAACTTGTTTACTGGTGTGACGCCAGCAGACCACATGGCTCCAGCCCCAGGCTCCAGTTTACAACCCTCGCCCTCGCCCCGTGCAGCTAAAACATGGGGCGGAGGAGAGCGAATTAACATCGGGAGGCTTTTTTCACACCCTGGCGGCAGCGTGTGTGTGGCTGAGAACGAGAGCGAATAGCTGGAGATGTATGCACGTTCTGCAGCGCATCCCTATGGGCGAACAGCGGGCAAAAGAAATCATCCGCCAAAATTAAAATCCGGCCTCATCGCTGTAAGAGCGATAAAATCGGCCCCCTCCCCGCCTTTCAAGAGTGAGTATTGGCGCTGAGGGCAGTAGCTTGCCTCGCTAGAATAGTGCTAACAATGGCAGTCATGAAAGTTTCCAGTGTTTTAATGGAGGGGTTCTCAAACTTCATTGCACCGTGACCCGCTTCTGACAACAAAAAATACTACATGAGGGCGCGGGGTTGACCGAAGCCTGAGCCCACCTGAGCGCCATCACCCCAGGCAGGGAGGAAGGGGGGGGGGACGGCTCGGCAGTGGGGCTTGGGCTTTGGCCCCAGGGCCCAACAAGTCTAACGCCGGCCCAGGTGACCCCCTCTAAAATAGGTCACACAGCAACCCACTTTGGGGTCCTGACCCACAGTTTGAGAACTGCTGTTTTAATCTGCTAGATTAAAACCAAATAAATAAAACAATTCTACTGAGCCTGAGCAGGGGTTTTGCTGTGGTGGCCATTACTGATGCTTGGGAGACTCGTGTGTCATCAGTGATGGCTCCCAGTTCAGCCTGTCTTGGGGATGCTTGCTAGAAAGTGAGAGGAAGCCATTTACAGAGGGAACTGCTGTGTGCCACGTGCAAGATAACGCCAGACGTCAACCCTCCTCTTCGATTTGTTGTTTGGAAAGAAGGCGGGGGGGGGGGGGGGGAGAAAAAAAAACCTTGCAAAGATAGAGCCATCTCAACAAGCCAGCCAGCTCTTGCAGTCACTGCTGCTTCAATGGAGACGGGGTAACTTTCACAACGAATCAGTGACCGCCAAGACAAAGTGGTTTCCAGACAGCAGCTTCAGCACCATAATACATTTAATCACCCAGACCACACGTTAGCTCATGGACCACAACACACAAACGTGGTACAATGGCTCCTTTACTTTAGCTACAGTCCCAACATCAAACGGGAAAAAATGTAATTGACATAGACAGTGGAGCCTTGCCCCAAATCTATCAAGTTCAGAATAACATATGCTCCAGTCCGTTCATTGAAGGACACAGCCCAAGTTATTTGCAGGAATAAATATGTTTTTTCCCCCAATGGAGGGTTTTTCCTGATTTAGACTTTCCCCTTTAAAAAAAAAATCATTCCTTGATGGCCCCATCTGCTTGCTCACTGCAGTGAGCAACAAGGAAAGCCCTTTCAAATGCATTTAGAGAATAGAGAGAGAGCTCAGAGCTACAGTTAAAGAAACCTTCCTTAAAGCAGGTTTTAGAGTAACAGCCATGTCCCCACTGTATTTTCCACTGCATGTATCTGATGAAGTGAGCTGTAGCTCACGAAAGGTTAGGCTCAAGTAAATTTGTTAGTCTCTAAGGTGCCACAAGTACTCCTTTTTCTTAAAACATCATTCCAAGGGTACAGGGAGGAAAAAACTCAGCTGCAGTCAACAGGAGTCTTTCCACTGACTTCGTGAGTTTTGGATCAGGCCTATATAAGAGAGTGATGCTTTAACTAAATGTAAAAAAAGTACTGGAAATCACATAAGGCTTCATTAAAGTGCTCTCTTAAGTCAAGAGGAGGCATAAGGGAGATCTTTGGTTTCACTCTATAATTCTTTCCTCCCCTTTCGAGTTCATGGATAATAATCTTATTCTGACCCCTCTATTGAATCTTTTACCTACTGCAATATCACAGACTTGGGATGGGGGTAGGGGGGGTGCAGCTAATGATATTCCCCCAAAAATGCACCTAACTGTCAGCTGGCATCGTTGTGATTAATATACATTCTTTGCTCTCTCTTTCTCTCCCAAAACTGTGTAAAGAATTGTTTTATTTTCAGTAATGAAATCCCCGTTTGTGGCAAATTGTTTAGATTCCTGAATTTAAAGACAATCTCTGGAGATTAAAATGACTGAACAGCTGTGACTCCACAGAACATGGTGAAGGGGGAGGGGAAATGACTATGCCCTCAGTATAGCTACAGGCAAAACTTTCTCTATTAAAAATCAAGATTTTTTTTTGCTTGAATAATAATCTGGGATTTGAAGGTCAGTCATTAACTATCAGGCAATGGTGCATTTAAGGACAGAGGGGTTTGGAGCTCTAATCAGTCATCAGTGTTGTTATGAGTCCCGATCTGCATATTTTGTATGCCTCAGTTTGCCATGGTTGAGATGTCTTAAAGGAGGCTGCTTTTAGACAAAGATGGCTCAGCAGTATCTGAAAATCAGCTCTCTTTAAGGCACCTCAAGTTGGGCACCCCAAATCATTAGTTACTTTGGAAAAAATTAGGCCCCTTTTCTTTCAGTAGGAGGCACCCTTCTCAGCTGTCCAGAGAGGCTAAGCAAACCATTTTCACTGGCTTTTGGGGTATTTTTCTCTTCCAGTAGTCCCTAGAGGGCTCAGTCATAATCCCTGATCTGAAGGTCTTACGATCTAATCTACATTACCACATTTACAGAAACAGCTCTTAACTTTATTTTTAATTTCCCCAGTGATCCGGCGTTCCTCATAGTAGTGAAATGGCTTTAGAACAATGGAGACCCTTGGAGCTTTCTGGCTGGCTGCTGGTGATGTCATACCCATCGCTGTAATGCCCAGGTCTGACTGTTTTCCTTATGTGCAAATTACAAAGCATAGAAGCCAGTGTTACAGGTCTAAGAGTCACTCAGCTCTCAGTTCACTATGCCTATGTGGAGTGTATTGTTATGGTCCAGCAACATTCCTGTACTTCTTGGCCCTCTTGATTACTTAATGATGCACTAGCAACCAATGCAAATAACAGAGTAAGCAACAGTTTAGAGTTTTGGGGTTACTACCTCAAGTCCAGCTGAATTGTGCTTGATCAGAGAGGGTGGGGAGAGGCAAAGATGATGGTACTTTACCTATATCGTTCCATCCCCCAATCCTGGGCTTCTTTGAACCCTGGCTCAACTTCAAGCAGCCTCCAGACCTAACAGGTTTGAGGAGCTGGCCCTTGGTTTTTATCAACCCCTGATGGAAGGACTTTTGCTTATTCAGGATATCTAGGAAAGGTTTATAAACCCTGCTGAACTTTTCATTCTGTGGTAGCAAAACAGAGCAGCAGCCTGAGTCTACCTTCAGGTGGATTTAATGGGACACATATGGTCCCATTGCCATTTCTTGTTTTGCACAGATCTGAGACCAGCTGTGAAGTCTGGACCCACAGATGACTTATCCCCAAAGTACAGGGGTATTTGAATCTAAGACTTTTGTTCTGGTCTCTCTCTATCATTGTTAATTGAAGTTGGACTCCATAACTGAGTCAGGGTCTCCATACCTGCTCTACACCAGGGGTTCTCAACCTTTTTCTTTCTGAGACCCCCCCCACAACATTCTATAAAAACTCCATGGCCCACCTGTTCCACAACAATGTTTTTCTGCCTATCTAGTAGATTAAAAGCCAGGGCTGGCATTACAGGGTAGCAAGCAGGGCAATTGCCTGGGGCCCCACATCACGGGGGGGGGGAAGAAGGGGGACGGCACAAAACTAAGTTGCTCGAGCTTTGGCTGCAGCCCAGGGCAGTGGGGCTTGGGCTTCAGCTTCAGCCCCAGGCTCCTGGCCCTACTCTCTGGTTTATTTTGGCGGACCCCCTGAAACCTGCTTATGGCCCTGCAGTGGACCCCGGACCTCTGGTTGAGAACCACTGCTCTCGACCACAGCACATTAACCAGAAATCTAGGGCACGTAAAGTGCCCAGTTCTGCTTTGATGCATCAGATGAATCCTTCAATTCCAGCCAAGAGGGAGCATTGTCTAGCAGTTAGAGCAAGAGACTTGAAATCAGGACTGGTTTTTTCCCAGCTGGATCAGAAGCGTCAACTAAAGTGTAGCCTCCTTGTCTGAAAAACTAAGTGAAAGTGGCTTCCGATGAGCTGCGCTGCTTGGCTGACCCAATCAGGGATGCAGGAGAAACACCAGGTGACAGGAAACCTCCATGGGCAATTTGCAGACACAAACAACACTGGAGTGAACCACAGCTGGCTAGGGATGTGGGTCAGACACAGGTTAATTCCAAATACTTCTGTGGTCCAAGCCAAACAGCTCACACCACTCAGACAATACAACTTATTCACAGGGCTCTGATGAGGCTTCATTAGAAAATAACATTTGGGGGCTGATCCTGCCCCCCACTGGCTGTAGCTCACAAAAGCTTATGCTCAAATAAATTTGTTAGTCTCTAAGGTGCCACAAGTCCTCCTTTTTCTTTTTGCGGATACAGACTAACACGGCGGCTACTCTGAAACCTGGATACATATAAATACAGTTAAAGGCACAGGATAGAATTTTCCTTGTGTAGGGCAGCTGTATGCTGCTAGCTATCTTCAATACTTACCTAACCCCATCACTACAGTATCTGAGCTCCTCCCAATCTTGAATGAAATTTATGCTCATGACACCACCACAAAGAAAAGTGGCACTGCTGTTCCCATTTTACAGATGGGGAACAGAGACAAAGAGAGGCTAAAGCCCAGATCCTCAAAGATATTTAGGTACCTAATGCCCATTGAACTCAATGTGAGATAGGCACCTAAATACCTTTGTTGGTCTCAGCCTTTGTGGCTCACCCGGGGTCACACAGGATGTTTGTGATGGAACAGGAAGTGAGCCCACTAGCCCAGGCAAGGGCTCTAGCCACCAGACTATGCTCTGGTCCATCCTCCCAGCCTTCTTCAGCTACCACCTTACGTGATATAGCTTGAGTGGGGCTATAGGTGGGAAAAGAACAGGATCTATAGGAGTTCTGGGCTGCTCCAGGCTGCAGCCCAGCCCACAGGCATCCCAGGTAAGGCTGCTGCCAATTAAAGTAGCCCCTGGGTTGTCTGTATTTTACAAGGGGGTTTCACGGGAGACCCAGAATCCAGGAGTCACAAAGATGATTTAAAGTCACCTTCCCCACACCTTCCTCTGAGGTGTGGCATGGAATCTGCCCTGTGGAGCTTCAGGCAGGAGGTCCAGAACATCTTTTATAGTGCGGGGGGGGGGGTACTGCTGATGGAAACCATGTACTTGGTGTTTGTTATTACTACTTCAAGCCAGGGGTGTGACAGCCCCTCCAGCACCCCTAGTTCCAGCACTATGGCCTCAGGTGCAATGAGATACATCAGTGAAAACATCATATTACTGCTTATCAAGGTGTACATTTGCCACATCATGTTTTAATTGTGGTTATGTAACTTACGTGTTTGAGAAACACGAAATGGGGAGCTACAACATCACCCCCCCCCCGGATTATCACTGACTGCCGAGCTTGGTGATAACTGATCCACACTGCTTAGATTAGGAGGGAAAAAAGCAGGAGGGCCCAGATCCTTAAATGTATTTAGATGCCTAACTCCCATTGAAATAAATGGGCATTAAGGCACCTACATACCTTTGACGAGTTGGACTGAGGTGGTCTTGAGACCCATAAGAAGAAGTAAGTGCAAGCAGAATTAAGACTAATACAGGCTGCAAGCATGAGCCTTAGGTTAGTTGCAGAAGGCTGCAAAGATCTCCTATCTAGGACAATGTGCCTGGACTGATGTAGGTGTTACACAGATCAATCAACAGCACCCCGACATTTACTTTTATGGAACTTGGGGGCAACTTTCCCCACGGCAAGATCTTCCAAATGCCCCACATTGGTTGCCTGCCTTTCCACCCCATTTGCCAGGTAGGCCAAGAAGCGGTCAGGATCGAGGTGAGAGGTGGAAGAGAGAGAGAGAGAGAGAGGAATATGAGGCTTTAACCTCTCATCTTTTGACAGGTTGAATGTTCTCCACTTCAGTCCCCTCTGTGCTAAGGGTGTCTCCAGGCTGGGAGTGCCAGCATACTCCTCCCTGAATTAGAATACTGTCATGGCAACAAGCTTCATCTGAGGACAAGAAGGCGGTCCCCCTCTCACCATATCAGTCAGTAAGGGCTATGGGAGTGGCTCAATGCATCTCCATCCCCCAGGGGTGGACACATCTTCTCCCAAAAGCTTTACATCTGGGCTCTCATCTTCTGAAGAAAGGTCGTCTGGATGCTGGGGCTAGAACTCACATCCCCCCTGGCGTGAGGTCTGGGCTGCTCCATGGTGGGAAATTTAACACTCTCTTTTCTCTGGGTAGCCAAGCTGTTCCTTAGCCAGTAAATATATTCCAGTAAGTCCGAATCATCCTTCCGCGAGGACTCTAACCTGTAGTACTTAGAGATGTAAATCCTTGCATGACCCATTATATTAGCTTATGCTCTATCACATATCTTCATGGATTATAAGGAGAGGGGGAAGAAACCTCACCCAGTGGAAGCCAACCTAACACAAGTTGGCAGAAGTTAAGAACATCCTGGCCTCATTTTGACATCTGATTTGAATAGGAGGCAGGGCTAGGAGCAGAGCCGTTTGCCTCCCATGCATTTGCTGCTAAAAGCACTGGCATTCAGGGACTGTTTCAACATAGACAATCATAGAAATGTAGGGTTGGATGGGACTTAAAAGGGTCATCTAGTCCACCCCCCTGCACTGAGGCAGGACTGAGTAAACCCAGAGCATCCCTGACAGGTGCGTGTCCACCCTGTTTTTAAAACCTCCCATCAGGGGATTCCACAAGCTCTGCATCAATATGTGGGTCTGAGGAGACCTATCTCCACCAGGCCATGAGGAGCAGTCAGGATCCCCTGCATTAGAGCATGCCCCAGCGAAAGCTCACGTTCACTCGGCACCGAGGAGAGATTTGGAGAGGACTAGACTTCTCGTTTCTCTTCTAATGTGGAAGGGTTGTTCCTCAATGTTATATGGTATCTTTGTGGGGATTACTTAAGCCTGCTATGTTGAGGTCTCTCTCTCTACAGGGATCGTTGTCGTTCATTCATGCCTGATTCTGAGGTGTTTGGACAGTGATGAGAGACATAAGTGATGAGAGACATGATGAGAGACATAAGTCACTAGATCTTCATTTCCAAAGCTCGTGCACCTTAACTTCTCTGCCTCCAGTCTTCCAGCAGAAGGAAGGTTAATGCTGGGAGTTGAGATGCTGGATGTGATTAATGAGAAGCGGTCATACGTATTTAGAACCCGAAGCCCAAGACACTGCACCCCTTGCAGAAATCAGTCTCTGTAAGGTCCCTGGGAGCATCACCAACTCCTTTCAGCAGGTTAATGGTCTCCTCAGTGGGACAAATTCTCCTTTCAATTACACCAGTGTGACTCCACTGAAGTCAATTAAGTTGCACCAGAGGGAGAAGTTTGTCCAACACGCATATAGCAATAGGTCCGGTGAGGAAGTACATGGTCTTGACTTTTGATGTGATCTTCAAAAACCTTTGCCCTGTGCCCAGAGGAGGAAAAAGGAGGAGTCCTTAGATGATGCCCACCCCATTTCCTTTGGGCATTTACTTTTAAATCCATGGGGAGATTTTTAGACATTCCAAGACTCTGGGTTGCAGAGGTCAGTCCTTGAAAGGTATGTGTTGGAGTCATCAACGCGGGCGAGGAGGGGAGGGAATGAGAAGTCAACTCTTAAAAAAAAAAAAAAGAAAAGAAAAGCAGAAGATCTCTCTGCCTGGAGAAGTCACTTTTCTTATGATCAGGACAGTTATTGTGATATAGGAGCCTAGATCTTCAGCTGTGTCTAAGGGTATGTCTACATTGCAATGTAAGCCCAGAGTTTAAAGTCAGGCACTAGCCTAACCCCCTTTCCGTCTACTCTCAAATAAGGCTAACCCAGGGGCCCAAAGCTTGTGGGGCCCCAGGACCCTATGGAGGTCAAGTTGGGACCCAGGGTTCAAGCCCTATTGCTTTGCAGTGTAGACACAGCCTCACTGGACTCATGCTCTGGGCATCCACCAAAAGTAACCCACAACCCCACGAGCTGACTTTCTTTGTCCTCTGGATGGTCAAGTTTATTGGACTGGCAAGTTTCCCCACACTGCACCACAAAGAAAGGGCTAGCGGAGCCACATGTTGGGAGGGCACCAGGATGTCTGGGATGTGGGTGGTTGGCCTCAGGCCCACATAATGCAATGTAGACACTGGAGCCCCAGGGTTCAACACTTCCTAACCTGGGGTTACAAGTGAGTGTAGATGCTCAAGCCGCATGTTAACAAACTCAGGGTCTGCTAACTCGAGTTCTACTACTGGCCTTACATTGCAGTGTAGACATACCCAAAGGGGTTACTCAGCAATATGCAGTGCTGTCAAGCCACCTTAATTCTCCCTTGGTCCTGGGCTGGCTGTGCATTGGGCTAGCCCCAGCATACTTTAGAGCAGCCCAAAAGCTACCCTAATTGGTGCCAGCTGCCAACAGCTCAAGCAGTCATCCTGGCAACCAGGCACCACCAGTGTTCATGAAAGCATTAGCCATCCTCCCTTCAGCCAGCTGTGTCCCTAGACTGATGGCAGGAACTGGCACGCTGGTGCCACCCTGCATTGGGGTGAGCTTCCTCCAGGCAGCCATGCCAGCTTTGGTGCAATGCAAAGCAGCCTGAACATAGAGTAGAATCTGGGCAAGAGTTAAAAATTCGTGCCCTACACAGTCATAAGATCAAGTGGCAGCTTGGAGTGAGAACAGTCTCCTCCCTCACCCAGACAGCATATGGGCAGAAGATACAGAGGAGCTCAGTGGTGGAAAAGGACAAGCTGTTTTTGTACTGAAAGCAAAACAGGAATAATCAGACTGAGCCGTTGTATGGCACTTACCAATCTCTGTGCGCTGCAGGGACATTAACAAATGGATCCAAGGAAAGGAGCATGTTGCATGTAGGCACAATATAAATATTGATTGGCAAGCTTAAAATAAAGGGAAAGGAGGAGGGAGAGCTGGGGAAAGTCTGCAAGCGGTGAGTCACTTTCAGTTGATTTCAGAGTAGCAGCCGTGTTAGTCTGTATTCGCAAAAAGAAAAGGAGTACTTGTGTCACCTTAGAGACTAACACATTTATTAGAGCATAAGCTTTCGTGAGCTCACAGCTCACTTCATCGGATGTTTTCCCTCTCTGATGGAGTGAGTAAAGGTTCCACAATGCCCCGTTCCTTTCAGTGACAGCAAACACCAGGCCCCTGGGGCCAGTACATTAGTGAGCAGTAAGGATTGAGGACAGGAGTGATCCTCCCACCCAGGTGGGTGCCCGGGATTCCCAGATCTCACTCGCCGATACTACTAAGTTGGCCGCAGAGCAGAGCGGCCTGACCTGGAGAACTCATAGGCTTGCAGACAGGTTGGTCTACTTGGTAATACCATGCCTGTACTGTCCCACCCATGCTGGCCTCGTGTGCCATGCAATCCATACAAATCCACATTTGCCCCTTTCCCCCAATCCTTGGAGCTTGGACAGACTGGGGTGGAGGGCGAAGGGGATAGGGTGGAACACAAAGTGAGTTTGACATCTTCAATGTGACTGGGACTTCTCAAAGTTAAATGTAGCCCAGGCTGTGGAAGCCCCTCCAGAAGGATGATCACGCCAACATTTATTCTAAGTCACCGCACAGGACCCTAGCGAGGCTCCCCTGAGCAAAGCTACTGAGGCACAGCTAACAAAGGAGCAAGGATTCTCCGGAAGCTCCATGCCTTCTCTGGTGATGCCATGTCACGTAGACACCAGAAAGAAACAGGACACACCATCTTCTTGGGGCTCTCCCATCACCGCCACACACATACCCTTGGCCACAGGAAGGCCCAAAGCTGAGCCCTGCTACAAAAGGAGATGCCAAGATAATGCTAACTGTTGCTACAGGCATCGTTGCTGACCCGTGCTGACAAAGTTTTATCCCTTTCAATGTGAAGAAATTCATTTAAATTACAACAGCTGTCTGAGCAAGGACAAGCATGCACAGTAATCCGCACTGCAAACAGCCAAGTAGCCTTTTCGGCTTTCATGCGGCTGCCTGATCTGCACCCTTTGCAAACAGCACCCCTGGGGGCTCTTTTCAGGGCACTGGGCATGCTGTCAAAGGCTGAGCTCCAAGCGGGCAGGAATGAACTCACGGACACGACACACACGAGGCATACGTATGCACAGCAAGTGACACAAACATGCATGGACAGTCACATACAGCAGTGGATCGAGCCATGTAAACAGGCACATGGGGGAACATGTGCTCCCTAAATACCCAGTGGCAGCTAGCAGCTCCTGACCTCAGAGGAGCATGAACACACACACACACACACACACACACACACACACACACACCAGAGGTTTCCCCATAGGGGAGCTTTCCATAGTTCTAGTTTCACCTGTCTCTCTCCTAAGACTCAAAGAATGTGACCTACCGGGGATATGGATGTCTCTGTACATCACGGTAAAAATATCCACACATGCTGTGGGCCATGGGGAGGTATGGGAGCGCACAGACGCACGCTCGATCTGAGAGGGTTTTGCAGCATGGGCACAAAGGACGTGACAGAATGAGTCTGACTCTTCGATTGGACCTAATTAGAGCCAGCAGTATCTGCTGAACAGTGAATAAAAATAATTAGGCAGGCAGATTGCGAGGGAGCCCTGTGAAATTTACAAAATGCTTTTCTCTGGCAACTGTGACATACTTAACCCCAATCCACATCACAGGCATTTCCAATAGATGACTGGGATAGCACCTTAAGTGGATGCAGCACTTTATAAGAGAGGAGCAAATGGGCTGCCTGCCCTCAATGGGTTCACAAGTCTAAAAAAGGCAGGAGCAGGGGGGGAAACAAGCAGGACAGAAGAAAAAGAAAGCTGCGCACAATCATTACAGCTGGAATTTCTCACGGAATAGATGGGGTTTCAGACATTTTTTCAAAGAGGGAAAGGGAGGGAGCTCGGCATACATCACTCAGCAGGCTGTTCCAAGCATACGGGGGCAGCACGGAAAAAAGCAGGAATTCAGGAGTGAATAAAGAAGACAAAGGGGGCAGGCAGGAGATCAGCTGGGTTAGGAAGATAAGGAGTAGGAGGAGATAAAGGTAGAGATGGTGTCAGAAGCTGGGTCCAGGAGAGCTTGGAAGGGAAAGAGAAGAGGAGAATTTTACAGTGGAAGCTAGTACCGAGACAGAAGAAGTGAGCAGCAGAGAAGAAAGAACTGGCATTCTGGGTGAAATGAGGAAGGATAGGAGATGGGCAGGCTGGCGAGAAGGAGGACGGAATAGTTGAGACAGGAAATTAGTAGAGTAAGAACTAGAGTCGTAGCAATGGGGGTGAAGAAGAGACAGAAAACTCTTGGAAACAAAACTTGGACTTCTGGCAAAACCCAGGATGGAAGGTGAGTCCCAGGCTCAAGCCAGGGGGCCTGGAAAGCTGATAATGATGCTGACAGTGATGGAGAAAAGGGAAGTTAGAGCTTGGGTGGGAAGATGAATAAGGGCAAGACATCCAAGAGGAGATGGCAGAGAAACAAGTGGAGATGCAGGTCCAGGCAGATGGTGGAAGGCTGAGGGGGTGTTTATCACATGCATTTAATTCATTCCTGATTTTATGCTCTCATCTGCGCCTGTCTCAAGGTGCAATATTGGTGCAGGATCTGACGTGCTGGAGTGGCACATGCAAGTAATTTTAGAGGATCTAATATAAAAATAACAAAGATCATTGGTGTCTAGCGATTTCAGTACAGATTTGAAATTATTTCTGTTTGGAATCGCCATGACTTTTTGGTCAAGCCTTTCACCTATACTGTCCCTCGCTACCTGGGACTGAAGGCAAAAGTCACAGGGAGGGGAAGCTAATCCACCATGTGGTGGCCCAACTCCTGAGAAGGATAGTCTAACACTAGATATCCACCGCCTCCCCTGGCTTCCCACCCAGATGGTCCTCACCTATGGAGTCCTTAATGGGCTAGGTCCATGCTATATAAGGTATCATCCTCTCTCTCCATGCTGTGCTGTGGTAGCTATACTACAGCTGATGGAGCCCAAGGCCGAGGTAGTGGCAGGTCTTTCACAAACCAGGGACCTGCCAGCCAGACAGAAGGATCAGCCCCTCATCTTTATGGCCTCCCCTTACATCTCTCTGGCAGTGTGAAGGGACATTCAAGTGAGTGTCACTGTAATTTCCTCCCATCAGAAGGGTGTAAAGGGGCCGTGGTGCAATGAGAATCAGGCCCATTATTGTTCAAAGAGCTGATGCAAAACTCATCACGACATGTAGGGCTCCCTGAATGACAGAGCTGAAGAGAAGCCCAGAAGCCCATTGGTACAGAGGGCAGCTTATACTGAGAAGAAGGGAAGGGCAGAGGTGTCTGATCCTACTTCAGACAGACTCATCATGATTCTCAGGCCCTAGGTTCAATGGTGATGGGCACTTTAGAAATGTTGAAAAGGACGGGATGAGGGAGATTCAAAACGTAGCCAGCACACTGGTCCCTCATCTCCTGCATTGACTACTACACTCCCCTCCCTTCCAGCCCCCTGGAAGCCACATTGCTCCCCTCCAGCCTTACCATGCATGTAGCTGCTAAAGTACAGTTCCTTTCCCATGGGTCCCGTTAGCCCTTAAAGTAACACACTGAAACGTAGGGAAGCACCGAGTAAATGCACGTGAAACACACAGTCAGCCCGTTCAACTTCACACCTATCTCTGAGTGATAACTGATGCTGCATCATTACAAGCTATGCTGTTATCATCTCCAGATCCTGGACCACTGACTATGCGAGGAGGATAAAAGTGCATACCCTTGGCTGTGCATTTAAAAGCAGCCAGACAGCTGTATGAACTGGAATTTGCTATTTTTAAGACACATCCTTTAAACAGGGGCTTTCCCCAGTGATGGAGTAGCAGACCCAGAAATTATTGGCTGAGTTTCTCTGGTTTGTGTGATGCAGGAGGTCAGACTAGAGGGTCACAGTGGTTCCGACTGGCCTTAACATCACTGAACCTATGAAAACATTTCTTATGGAAAACCCACCTCTGAGATGAATCCCACTTGAGAACCCAGCTTCAAAAGGGGAGGAAAGCCTGGTTCCATCTTCAGACACACATGACCGTGACCCTTAAGTTTTTATATGGCAGCTAGACCCTGCAGTGATGGGTAGATAGATGAGCCCGGATAAAGGCTGTCTTCATATTAAAGGGCTGTGTCAAAACCATAGGCTGAGCCTTGGAGCTGCACACAGCAGGGAAATGAAAACCAAATCAAACCACAGCATCTCAGAGATACAAACTCTCTGCCTGGTGCCAAGGTGCATAGTTGGGGATTAATTTACCATCACTACCTTGAAAGCCTTTCTTCTGCTGGGAGCTGCAAGCCAGGAGCCAAGAGCAATTGCAGCACACTAACTGGACCCTCCTTGGTATCTAGAAATCAGGACAACTGGACAAACTGGAGAGAGTCAAGAGGAGAGCAGCAAAAAGGATAAAAGGTTTAGAAAACTCAACCTGTGAGAAAAGGTTAAAAAACCCGGGCATGTTTAGCCTTGAGAAAAGAAGATGAGGGGGGACCTGAGAACAGTCCTCAAATAGATTATGGGCTTTTATAAAGAGGACGGGGATCAATTGTTCTGCATGGCCACTAAAAGTAGGACAAGAAGTAAAGGGCTTAATGTGCAGCAAGGGAGATTTAGGATAGTGTAGCAGACTATGTACTCACCAGTGCGGTGCCTCCTGCTGGTTGCCTTGGGAATTAGCTCAATCCCAGCTCTCAGAACGCCCTCTGTTGGCTGGTTTCTCACCTGCCTCAGGCCCTCATGTCCCTCCTGAACCCCGTGCCCTTTACCTCGGGGTTCTGCCCCTAGCAGTGCCCCCACACTCTGGGTCTCCCCTCTCAGGGGAACCCCTCATCCTCTATACCACCTTGCCTCAGTGGCTACTGCCAGTCATCATCTAGCCCCCTTTCTCTGGAGCAGACTGCAGTCTCTACTGGCCACTCATCACTGGCAAGGGGTTTGGCCCAGTTGCCTCTGCCTATCCCCAGGCTGCACCTCTGTAGCCACAGTACTTGCTTAGATCTTATAGTCAATTGTTTGACAACACTGATTCTTTATGAAATGTATTCAAGAGACCTATGACTACACTACATACAAATAACCAGTGTCAGTCACCTTTATTACTATGGTACAGGAAAAGGTTCTGTAAAACACCAGTCTCCGAGGAGCCATCCAGTGCAGTAATGTTACATTCACCTTACGCGGAAGGTGTGATCTCCACATTACTCATTTCAGCTGGTATCATTTGTACAATTTTACAAGTTACACATCTATTTACTGGTCACTAAATCCAGCCCATCAGTTTGCCCCAGTTCTCTAACTGTTTTTCTGTTCTTTCCCCATCTTTTGTTTGGATATCAGTATTTAAGGTACTGGTTCATGGAGGTACTTCCCTAGCTTGTACTAAGACATAGAACGAAAGTATCTCGAGTTTGACAGGTGTCCCATCTGCTTATGCCAAATGCTTACTTCATCAAATACAAGGAAATATGGGATACTTAGCTTACATGAACAGGAAGATGGTATAAGCCAGTTTACGTTATATCACTGTTACAATATTCATGCTTAATATTATTGGTGCTTAATGCTTACTAACATAGATGGTGTGGATAATGCATATTATTAATATGATATATATTTATATGCTAGCCAACATATATTAGACAATAAGTTTAATATGAGAGTATACGGGGGAAATTAGAGCCTGTGATATACAGGAGGTCAGATGAGGTGATCTAATGATGCCTTCTGGCCTTAAACTCTATGAAACAATGCAACTTGCCATATAGTTTGGGGTGGTTACCCTCGCTAGGTAATAAAGTTGCAGTCTGTTTATTTAACCATACTATGGTGCCTACATCTCACTGTTTTTGTGGCCATTTCAACACTTACTTTAAATATTTTCTATTAAGAAAGATGCACTCCCCTGCTATAGTTGCTTTTTATCCCCCCAAGGTCATTGGATCATGAGTTAATCAAAAATTTAGAGGGCAACTACATGAATGGCTTTTTAACTGACTCAATGGCCGTCACAGCTGATGGTCAAATGGTGGAACCCTTCCCTGGAAACTCACAAACTAATTCACTCAGAGAAAACAGGGGCATGGTCAGAGAGCGCTGGAAAAACTAGGCCAGGCCTACACTAAAAAGTTAGGTCTTCACTAAGGGGTGTGAAAAATCCAACCCGCTGAACGACATAATTAAGCCAACTTAATTCCTGGTATAGACAGTGCTCAATCTATGGTAAAATGCTTCCATCAACCTAGCTACTGCCTCTCAGGGAGGTGGATTAGCTACAAGGATGTGAGAATCCTTCTCGTGGCTGCAGTGAGTGTCTACACTGATGCATGACAGCAGTGCCGCTGCAGCATTGCTAGTGAAGACATAGCCCAAGCAAATAAAGTCCAATACATTTCATATGAGCAGCACCAAATTCAGCCCATACCTGTTGGCTGCAGGCAAATGACTTTAGCTCATAGTGAATAAACAAAATAGAGGAAAACTAAATGGATCCAAATGCGCTGGAGATTTGCCAGTGTACCTCTGCTGGTACTTGCTTAAGGAAGCATGTGTGGTTGTGTGTGGATGGAAAGGTGAGTGGGTAAACAGTGTTATGGGCTGGGTTAAAACCTCATTGAAATTGGGGGTGCAACAGCCCCTCTTCATTATTGACAAATATAAGAAGAAAAAAAAAGCTCTTTTAATGAACCACATAGTTGAACTAACAGCAGCCTCCACCAAAAACATAGGCACAGACCACCATCCAGAACAGAGGCCAAGCAAGGCACATGAGGGGTTTGGTGGGTATTGTTTGGTTCAGGGGTGTGAGAGAGAGAAAGAGAGAGAGAGAAGCTGGAGAAACAGCAGAGCAGCTGAGAGGAAAGCAGCAGAAAGCCAAGGACACAGGCAGAACAAGCACTGGGAACGTAACCCTGAAAAAAGACCAGAGAAAGAGCTTTTGGGCTAAGTGCTAGATGGAAAGAGGCTTGGAATGGTGAGCAAAGAAATAGTCTCCTGCTGTGTTCAGGGAACCAGAGCATGCTATATTCTTTATATATGGAAACAGGATTGCATCAGAGATCCCTGACGCCATCATCAATTTCTCCTCCTAACTGAAACAGTCCGCAGGAGCCCAAATTTTAGCTAATCCCCTGGGTCAAAAAAGGGTAACCACAGGATGCTGGGGACATGGAAGAACTGCTGTGCGCTCAGACTTGCTGGAGGCAGAACGCTGTTGGGTGGGGTCTCCAGTGGGCCGTCTGATACACATTCCTGTGCGTGTGTGTGCACGCGGCATTCACACAGGCAGAGAGACCTGTGAGACTCTGATCTACACGTAACGCTTCAGAGGAGATTGCTATGGTGCTCAGTAGTGCCCTGCTCAGGGAAGTGGTGCTTCTACAAAGATGGGGAAAAAAAACCCTTCCAACATTGTAGCCTGCATCTACACGGCGGGGTTACAGTGGCATAGCTACAGCACTGAGGTTATGCCACTGTAGTACCCATTGTGTGGCCGTGACTTGGAACTGCATGTGAGTATGTACATAGACCAGAGAGCTACGTACATGTGCACAGTAAGTGTGCGGCAAAATTACATGGAGGTGTCATTTTTGTTTTTTGGCAGCTCCTGTCAGGGTCTCACTGTTCTAGGTGCTGTACAAACATGCAACAAAGCGCTAGACCAGAGGTGGGCAAACTACGGCCCGCGGGCCACATCCGGCCTACGGGACTGTCCTGCCCAGCCTCTGAGCTCCCGGTCGGGAAGGATAGCCCCCGGCCCCTTCCCCACTGTCCTCCCTCCCCCTCAGCCATGCTGCTGCATGGGCAGAGCAGTTTGCACCCGTCCACCTCCCAGACTTTCCAATAAGCCTGTCCAGCCACTCTGAGCGGCCTGGTCAGGGGGCAGAGAGCAGGGGGCTCAGATAAGGGGCAGGAGGTCCCGGGGGGCAGTCAGGGGATAGGGGGCAGTTGGGTGGGGTGGAGGTTCTGGTGGGGGGGCGGTCAGGGGACGGGGAATGGGGGGGAGGGTTGGATAGGTGTGGGGGGGCCTGTCAGGGGGCAGGGGGAGTGTGGATAGGGGTCAGGGCAGTCAGGGGACAAGGGGGGTTGGATAGAGGGAGGGAGATCCCGGGAGGGCGCAGTCAGGGGACAAGAAGCAGGGTGGGAAGGTTAGATGGGTCAGGGATTCTCAGGGGGGCAGTTGGGGGTGAGAAGTGGGAGGGGGTGGATAGGATGTGGGGGCCAGGCTGTTTGGGGAGGCACAACCTTCCCTACCCAGCCCTCCATGCAGTTTTGCAACCCTGATGTGGCCCTAGGGCCAAAAAGTTTGCCCACCCCTGTGCTAGACCCTGCTCAGTGGAGCATGTACCTGACCAATACTGGGCATTACATTTGTGTTTGCAGACATGCCTCTGTGCCATGGTGTCATCTGGAGCTAAGAGAATCCAGCATTCGGGGCCATTCAAGCAAACAAAAGTGGCCGTGCTTTGATGGTTCTTTATTTATTTGCTTTCAGGGACCATTTATATGAATGAACTTTTGTTGACAAGAACCTTCACAGAAGGAGAAAAGAGTCACAGTTCCTTGATGAATATGTAGCTGTATAAAGATTCAAGCCAAAAGGCATCACCCAGCCATCTGTGGATCTGGGAATCACCCACTCAGGGAGCAGAAACGAGACTGTGTGACCAATTGGCACCTTGCAAAGAGCAAATGCTCAAGCTGAAGTTGTGGGCAATAGTCTGAGAGCAAATTTAGGTTTGTAGGAACCACTGTGGACTATTTGGGCACAATGAACAAATTAGTTAAGTTCAAAATCTACGCCTGCATAATCGAGCAGAGAAAAAAAAAAAAAGAGCGAAACTAATGCCCGCATGCGCACTGAACTTCAGGCGCACACACATCTATGCAAGCAGGTTGGTTGAGGAGTACGGATCTAGAGGCGTGTCCACGGGCAGCGGAGTCTGGGAATACTTGGGGAAGATATTGCTGTGAGGAAATATTTCCTATAGCTCCAGGGAGGCCCCTTGAGCCTTCCTGCCAGTGAGCATTGCCCACAGTGACACCCCCCTGCTCCAAACCTCCCTGGGACCTTTCCACAGCTGCAGGAGCAAAAGCTGGAGACTGTCAGTGGAATGAGGGTGAAGGTTTCAGTTACCCTGGATGGGGACAGACCCTCATCAGCATGGACCTGGCACCTCAGAGCAGATCTGAGGATTTTATGACCTGTTCCCAGTCGAGGAGGGGATGAGTTACACAACATGCCCCCCAATCCCATCTCCCCCATGCACCCCACAGACCCAGGGTGTTAAGAATGCATCCTCAGCCTCGCGGGTAAATGGCCTCTTGGCTTGAACTCAGACAGGTGAAGCAGCCGGGGGAGACGTCTACTGCACTAAACAGGTGGCACATCCTCCATGGTCCCTGTGCTTGGAGCTTAGCCTATTACCTGGTGCCTCAGCTGCTCCGCTCCTGCCCTCACCATCCAGCTCAGAGTCTTAGTGCTCCTGTGAGCATCATGATGGGGCTCCATCATGCTCCATGCTGTACAAACACCTAGCAAGTGGCAGCCTGATGGTTGGTGGTTGCCACTGCTTGATGGGCGCCGCCCCGTGGAGCATAGCAGAGGGTGGAGCTAGAGCTGGGAGGAACAGCCAAGTACTCTGGACAGTCACAAGTGAGGAGGAGTGGCTGGAGAGAGATGGCAGCAAGGTGTCGGGAATCAGGGTAGGGTAGCAGGTCTTCTTATGTGACTGGCCTATTGACATACCCAGTATATTGGCTACAGCTTGCACAGTTTGGCATGGGCTCTGGAGTTCCAGGACGGGGTTTGGATCCAGAGTCCCTTGTGTTCTCATTCCACCTTCTAGAGCCAGGGCCAAGCTGTTTACAGTGGCTTGGGTAGTGCTGCATCACGACAGGGCACTTATAATGCCATGCTCCTAGGTGGGTTGTTGGCAGGAGAGATTGAACGTAGGACCTCTTCAGCTGCCTGCCTGAGCTCTGCTACCTGTTAGCTGAGGCCATAGCAGGCTCCTCAACCGCTTTCTGTGGCCCTGCCACCACTAGGGGGAGACAGAGGGCCACACCAAGCGCGACACACACAATACGTTGCCTGGCAAATTAGCTGCCGAATAAGCCAACACAGATATATTTAAATGAGTCAGGGTCAAGCAGTAGATGCCCAAAGAGTTGTAGGCCCTTTCCCCTAAATGCTCCCTTCTGCTCCAGTGTCCACTGAGAATCTGATGGATTTGCGATCCCTTGGCCAAATCCTGTTTTTGTTTAGGGCTGTAGAACCGAATTGACATCAATGAGCCAATTCTGCTGTTACCCCAGTGTAACACTACTAGTGTCAGTGGGGGAAGCACAGGGTGTGAGCCAAGGCAGAACTGGTCTCAGTTGACTTGCATGATGTCACTGAGAGCAACAACGTGGCTCCCAGGGCTCTACAAGTTCTCAGTCTACCTTTCATCAGGCACATCCAGAACATGGCACTTCACAGGCTGAGCACTGCAGCTTCTATTCTGTCGCCTGTATGTGTCTGATAGAGGAGGTGCAGGTGACTAGAGCTGGGCAAATAACTGATTTTGAAGTTTGTTGTCAATTTTGAAAAAATTTAAAAAATATTTTGGTTTTGAACAAAAATTGTAGGAAAAAAGAAAAGCTTCAGATCAACATTTGATTTCAAGTTTGATCATTTGGAAACATTTTTGAATGTTTAAAATAAAATTAAAAGGAAATTGACCCAAAAAGTCACTTTGAACCAACCTCCCCTGAAACATTTTATTTCCTTCAGATTGTTGTTGTTTTTAAACTGATGAACGAGGCAGAATTGACATAAATTTGCAAAACAATTCAGTGTTACCAAAAGAAGTTTTGGTAAAATTTTTTTGACCAGCCGTGATTGTGACTCCACCCATGGCTTGACAGTTTGTGCAGCAGAGACCTCTGACTGTTGAGCAGAACACCTTAACAAGTCAGTGCCATAAGGAGAGTGTGGCATTCTCTGCTCCAAGCAGCACCCTGGCCCCCCCATATTCACACTGTCATATAATTCCGATGTGCCTTGTGAGGTATCATTCTAAAGTTCTTGATCTGTTATATATTAATATGCTGTTGGATATGTACTATTATTGTATGGGAAGTTATGAAGTTTTGCTATATATGTGTTACTGAAATATACTGTAAGATTGGGAACACTCACAACCAGCCTTTCAGGTGCAACAGTGGAGCAGCCAGAGGATGTTGTGAAGGCCAAGACTATAACAGGGTTAAAAAAGAACTAGATAAGTTCATGGAGGATAGGTCCATCAGTGGCTAGTAGCCAGGATGGGTAAGGATGGTGGCCCTAGCCACTGTTTGCCAGAAGCTGGGAATGGGCGACAGGGGATGATCATTTGGTGATTACCTGTTCTATTCATTCCCTCTGGGCATTGGCCACTGTAGGAAGACAGGATACTGGGCTAGATGGACCTTTGGGTCTGACCCAGTATGGCCATTCTTATGCTGGTGGTCCATTAAAGGGAGTTCACACTCACACCCACTATCCCAGGAACCACATACAATAGAGACTTCTCAGAGAGAGCACATAAACAATGAAGACTACTTGACCCACCTTATAGCAAAGGCTTTTTCCAGCAAGCTGGAAGAAGCTATAAAAGTGACGTCATCAGTTGGCCTCACCCCCCACACAAGTCAGCTCCTGGAAACACATCTGGAGGACAAAGACTGAGCTGGGGAGGTTTACAGCTTGTCACAACATCACAATGTGAGAGGGAGCCCAGGTTGGTAAGCCAGAGGGCCCAGTGGTCCCCAGTTCCAGGTTGCATGCTGGGGAACCTGTCACAGAGAGAAAAAGGAATGGCATGGGCTTAGGCCCTGGCTACACTAGAAAGGGTTTGCTGATAGAGCCATTCTGATGGAGATTAATTGGCAACCTCCAAGTGAGGATGCAGCGTATACCAGCAGAAGAGTTCTAGCTAACCGGTATAGCTTTTAGCAGCTCCCAGAATGAAATGAGATGCAGCTATACTAGGGCTGTTGCCAGGCCACCTGTATCAGACAGGAGGTGTGACTGATAGCTACGCCAGCAAAAACTTAAATGTAGATGTGACCTTAGATTTGTAAACCCTTTGGCCCAGGGACTGTATGTGTGGGGTCATGACCCTTGACTGGGGCACCTCTACACTGCAATAAAAACGGCATGGGACCAAGTCTCAGAGCCCGGGTCAATTGACTTGGGCTCGTGGGGGTTGGGCTGTGGGGTTAAATGTAGCAGTGTAGACATTCAGGCTTGGGCTGGAGACTGGGTTCTGAGACCAGCTCCCTAGGATTTCAGAACCTGGGCTCCAACCTGAACCCGAATGTCTACAACACAATTTTCAACCCTGCAACTTGAGCCTGAATCTGCTGATTTGGGCCAGCTATATCTGTGCCATGGGTCTTTAATTGCAGTCAGTGGGCGTTGGACCAAGCCCATGGCTAGTGTTAAGTTGCTTCCTTTCCCTTCTTCCAGCCTAAGAGGAGAGTTTGCCCCACCCTCTGTTTCTAGTGCTGAGGCCCCAGCTGGGTTCCACTGGGAAGTGGAGAATGGCTGTAACCATCAAAAAGGCACAGATGGCCCACCCAGAGCAGGGTGTTGCGCAGGCAGTATCATCCTAATAAATAGTTACAGAGCAGCCAAGGGAAAGAGACACACAAAAAGGTGCAAGGAAGAGAAAGACAGAGGGTATGTCTACGCTAGAAACTTCAAAGCGCTGCTGTCGGAACGCTCCGGCGGCAGCGCTTTGAAATGCAAGTGTGGTGGTGCGCGAGCGAGCTCTCCCAGTGCTCTGGGTAATCCACCTCCATGAGGGGATTAGCGACGAGTGCTGGGAGCGCAGCTAGTTAGAGCACTATAAAATGTAAGTGTAGACATACCCAGAGCTTTTCATACACAAGAGATGGTGGCTGATGGAGCAAATAGAGGCAGACCACATGGGCTGCACTGGAGAAGGCTCTTGCGCTGACAGAGGTGAGATTGTGGGGAAGGATTGAGCTGAAGGAGAGCAGTGGAAGACTGGGGCTCAGAGGTAGGTCAGAGCAGACCAAGGCCATAGACACGGCTAGGCACAATGGTAATTTGGAATCAGGTGCTAGAAGGCCTGATCTGTATTTGAGGGAGGCATGCTACTCCATATGCACCTATTGTTCAAGACAGGGCAGCGGGGGAGGGAGACTGGAGCTAGCAAACGTAGAGGATTTATATTTGTCCTTAAATCTGTGACTTGTTCTCTCCCAGCTGACATATCTTCCTGTTACCTGCGCTAAATGAGATGATTAACAAGGATAAAGGCAGATGTAAAAATATTTTGAGAGAGACAGACTCACACACAAAGGAGAAAGGGAAAATATCTTATTTTTATCCACAGGGTGAAGCTGCCGTTGAATATTTTGCATTTTAAATGTTTAAAGCATCACTCCTGTGGCTTTGACTCTAAATTATTTTAATCTTCATAAGCCCTAAAAGTAAGCAGCTTATGGACCTGCGGGCTGCTGGAGCGATGAATGAATTTGTGGGATGGAGGGGACTTATGCGGGGCTGGAAGTAATGCCATGAGCAAATCAGACCCCAAAGCCCCCTGGCCTAGACTCCTTTAGGCCTCAGGAAGGCTGGGAGGGAAAGGGAGTGGGGCCCACGGAATCAGTTGTTGTAACCTGGGCAGCACCTTAGCAGATTTCTTTCTGGACACTAGAAAGGATTCTGGTTTCTCCGAGGAAGGCGCTGATTTCAGAGGCTCATGGGAGCTGGAGTAGGAGGGAAATGTTCCACTGGCTTCCTAGGGGAGTGGGTATAGTGGTGGGAAATCTCTTTGCTAGCCAAGGAACACTCCCAGGAACAGTGCTGGCAGCCTTCGGTCTAGACAGCCCCCCTCCCTCCCGGGGTCCCGCCCCCACACACCTGACCCTCCCATCACACCACCAGGGTCTGGGAGATGGATGGAACCCCACACATATTCTTTTCTGAGGAGCCCTGGGTCAGCCAGGGTGATCAGGAGCCTCCTGGGGGTCTGCCTCGATGCCCCATACTGTGGCTGGAGGGTATTGTGGCCACACAGTGAGTCTGTGCAGTTGGGGGTGGATTTTCCTAACCCGCCACCCCACTCCCAATGCCCCTGACTGAGCCTCTGAGTGGTGTCCACCCTGCTTGTGTCTCTCTGAGATAAGGCGACACATTCTACCGCCCGCCCCCGATTCACGTGAGGAACTGGTTGCTGACTGCCTCTTTCCAGGATGCCAGCTGCTCTTTCTCCTCATCAGCAAGAGCCAAGCCCTTCAGTGAACTGCTCCCCAGCTCACTCTGCAGCCAGGATCCCAGGAGCTTCCTCCCGCAGCACATGGGCAAATCAAAGCACCAAGCCCAGCAACAAGCTCCTGGGGAGACAGTGGAGGATACTAGGGCCTGCTCCCTCTAGGGAGCGCGCCCGGGACATACCCCAGGCTTGGCTGGAAACGGTTTCATTAACACCTCGTCATTCCCACTGGGATTTGTTGCTGCACAGCACAAGAGAAACCGTCGTCTCTACAAGCAGTGTCCTGGTGCCATCCCAGTTTGATAAGCTGTGAGGAGCAGTGGCATGAGTTCTGCTAGGAAAGTGTCCCATTGCTTAACAGCAGGGAAAGAGCCCTGACCCATCAGGACTGGAGTCCTGGCTGCTAAGGTTCAAACCCTGCCACCATCTGGGGGTCACTGCCTGCAGACCCAAAGCTGGTCAAGGCAGGATTATGGGAGCCACTGCACCTGCTACACAATGCAAAGTCAAGGTCCTTCTGGATTCCAGCCCAACAGGGCCTGGTAGCAAGTGCAGAATCAGGGATGGCTAGGATGCAGAGCCATGCACTGTCCCCAGGGGGTTAGAGCTGAGAGGGGGTTTCTGCAGCAGTAGCAGCCTTTCAGCAACTCTGTTGTCTCTGTGAGGGTTGGACTCTCCTCCACCTTTCTCCCTATCCCTAAAGCTCCCCTGCGCAGAACCCAACCCAACTCTCCTAACACTGCTCTACACTTGCACAAACTAAACATACTTAAAATCCGGCCTGATTTCCCTCACCCTGACAGTTCCGAGGCTGAACTCTGCTCTGAGTCGCTGGTGAAGCAGGCAGGATAGAAGTAAGAGCTTTAGGCCACAGAATATTTGTTTAACACTGAATAATTCTCCTTGGCGGAATGGAACTATTTTAAACCTGCCAAGCTCCATGTGAGAACAGGCTCCAGAATGCATGGCACCCTCAAGCCGATTCCCTTAAGGAGACAGGCAGAGCTGCTAAAACCTCTGTGTCAAACCCTCTTCCATGTCAACCATTCTGGCTAAGAACCCTCTACAGGGATAAACCTGCAGGGCTGGATTATGGAGCTTTATTGGGGTGGATTCTATCTGGTCTCAGCAGGCTGAGTGGCAGGAGCTCAGTTCTAAAGGGTTCACAGCTCTGAGATAGTGTCCTTACTTTGGAAGAGGCTAGGAGCTGGAACGGACCTGGGCTCAAACTCTGATCCCAGACCATAAAGATGGGCCTCTTCTGAGCCAGATGATGGCATCACACTTGGGTAACGCCACCGGCTTCAGTGGAGATGCTCTGGCTTTATGCTGACTCCAAGCAGCTGAGGGGTTTTATCCTTTACTCCCAAAGAGTCTCCAGTTCCCAGAGGAGTCAGCCTGAGGCTCTTCTCAGCTGCCTCAACCATCATTCCAAGGCGGTTACCTCCTGAGAAGGCAATAGCAACAGCTCCAAGACCTGCCCTTTAGAAGGGACACAGGCCGTGTGACCAGGTGCAGAGCTCTGGTAATGGGATCCCAATAGGAGACACCTGGGACTTGTAACACCAGCAAAAAGCACCGGAGCCTTCTCAGGATCTTCTCCCTAGAGAGCAGAGGGAGTGCATGGAGAGGTTTCTGTTCATAGCATCACTTGCCACTGTAAAAACCAATCTCTTCTTTGTGTGGGCAGGAAAGAAAGGGTACATGGAGATCGCTTACGCAGACAGCTGTGAAAGGTCCATATTCTCCAGCTACCCTGTTCCCAAGGGTTCCAACCCATTCCACAGCAGCAAACCCAGCTAGCTGAGAATGGCACAACCTCCTATGGGCTCTAAATACTGCCAGCTCAGTCACCTGATTAACATTGCAAGACAGTAGTAGGTGTACAACGTGCTCAGTCCTTGCTCCTTATCCACCCACTATAAACAGGAGCAAAATCAGAGTGGGAACCTCTGAAGGCAAGAAAGTTCGACTGACGGAAAAAGATTTGCCCCCCCCCCCGAAATGTGGTTTCTCAGTGGGGACTCTTGTTTGCTAGTGGATAGAGCACTGGAACTCAGGAGATGTTGGTTCTATTCCCATCTCTGCCACTGTCCTGCTGGGTGCCTCAGTTTCCCCAGCTGTAAAACCAGGATAATGACACTGACTTCCTTAGTAAAGCACTTGGAGATCTACTGATGGAAAGTGCTGTGTAAAAGATCAACAGCTCCCAGTTTGTTCACAGCAGCAAGGGGCATTTCTTGCTAGTAATAAAAGGTAAGATAGAATTGGAAAGCGAGTGCACAGCAGCCACCATTGCATTGCTCCCTGGGTTCTTCCATAGCCCCATCACTGTAGTATTGGCACACCTCACAACCAGTAATGTATTTATCCTTGCTCTTCCCTGTGAGGGCAGGAAGAAATTTTATGTCTATTTTACAGATGGGAAACTGAAACATGGAGAGATTAAAAGAATTGCCCAAGGTCACACAAAAAGCTATGTTAGAGGCAGGATTAGAACCAAGATCACTTGAGTCCCAATCCTGGTGCTCTTATGGATGGAGTCTCTTAGGGGCCTGCCAGGCATAGGTAGGTAATATTGTCTCTCCATCCTTCTCTCTCTTGGCTTCTGATGAGATCTGGGAAATTCCAATGGGGTTTCTCTCTTTGCCTCATGGGTTAGGAGAGAAGTTTGCATTCCTTAGTGCTTCTCAAGAGCAGAGGTCTCCATTCCTGATCTGCCTAGAATCCGTGGGATGTGGAGGCAGGGGCTGAAACACAGCTTCCCTCACATTAATGGAAGTCACCAGGTGGCACTGTCACACAGAGTATTATACATTCTGATAATCAAAATGTATGGGAGTTAGATCTTGAAGAAATGCTTACTGTCCATTGTGATGCAGTTCTTTTTAGAAACTGAGCATCAACACCAGTGAAGTCTTACTTTCCTATCTTCTGAGTGAAAACACCCTTTCTTTTCAGCGTAGCGCTGTCGCCTACAGCTATAGGCATATACCCATGCGAGCAAACAAATTACAGTGCAGGAACATGACAGTCTCATAACCACACAAAAATCTGCTGTCAACTTGCTTTCGGGTCTCAGCCACCAGGATGAGAATGACTGCTCTAGAGAAGCGTGGCTTTGGGACGGGACCTAAAAGCAGAGGCATATGAGGTAGACACCTCGTTTGCTAAGCAGCAGCTATTCCATTGCATTAAAATTTATTGCAGAATTAAGCACATATTTTGAAGTGTCATTTCCTCTCGCCACCAGATTAGAATTAAGTGATAACAACCTGGCAGAATAAACTGGCTCCAGAGTGGATAAACATCCAGGCCACAGGCAGAGCAGTTTATCCATATGACAACCAGATTGTCGCCAAGTAACACATCATGGCAGCATTGTTATGACTGTTACATTACCTGGGCTTCAGCGAGTGGCTTTACCCTCTATGGGAAGCCCCGGGGGCGAGGAGGCAATTGGAGGAGACAGTCTAATCATCCCATGTGCAAAGTGGCCCTGTGCCAGCAATGGAAATGTTCTGAAATTAACGATGGTCTCATTTGGGGCCCAAGTCCAAGTCCTGCCACGTTGATTGATAGTAGCAGCAGTTGCAATTGAAATCAACAGGAGTGGGTAGAAATTGAGGAGGGGCTTCACAACTAGGCTCCTCAGCTGGGGAGAACCGCAGTTGCTTTCATGCTAGGATAGCTAAAATAAAAATGACTATATAGATGACCAGCTCCTCAGCTGGTGTGAATGGGAGCCATGCCGGTTTACATCAGCTGAGGTGCTGGTTCATTATTTTAGCAATCTGAGATCGAAACCAGCCTGGAGTCCTGGAAGTTAGTGATGGACTGCTTAGGGTCTGCTTAGGACTGCTTAGGGTCAATGCAGGATTGATCCGTGCCATACAGTCTGGAGTCCTTTGTCCTGCCCCAAGTGACAGAGCTCCCAATGCTGCCCTGGGGAAGCTGTTCCAACTAGACAGAGAGCGTAAGTAGAACTGGCTGCAATATGGACTTCCAGTTCTGTGACAAATTTTGAAAAAAGTCCCAAATGGGGATGAAAATCCAAAAACTTGGATTTGGCAGGGGAGCATGAGTAGAATTTTAACTCTGCAATATTTTGCTGCAGGTAGGTTTTGGCATTTCCAAAATGAAATATACTTCCAGACTTCTCAGCCCGCCAGGCGGGCAGCCGAGGAGCCAGGCAGGCTTGCAGGAAACCAGGCAGGTTTCCAGCAACATCTTTGAAATCAATGTGTTCCCACTGTCCGTTTCAAGTCTGATGAAATTGGCAATTTCTAATGGGAAAACTTTCCACCGGAGAATTTTCCACCAGCTGGAATCTTAAATGCTGTCACTTTAGGAAATATTAATGCAAGAGGCTCACCCTTCCTCCTGCCAACAACGCTCACAACACCATGCTGATGCCCTACATAGGCTCCCAGTATCCTGTTCCCCAAACTATTGGGAATCGGGGGATGTGCCCATGCTCATGGTTCTGTGAAGGAGCCACCAGCTAATATCCCCACTGGGCTGTGGGACCAGGGTGGAATACAGACTGGCCCACTGGGACTCATCCTCCACAGGTGGTAAGAGGTCCTGCCACTTGGTGTGGGATAAATGGTAGGATGAATGGCATGGAGCACAAGCATGTACAGCTGTTTCCTGGGCGCAGTTCAGAAATGGATTAGCTGCAGGTCACACAGCCAGCTTGGGTTTTTCGGGTGGGAGGGGGTGGAACAGGGGCCCAATGACAATGTCCAGAGGGACAGGAGTGAGGGGTGGGTAGGGAGCACTCTCCCACTGGACCCACTCAAGGAAGGCCTGAGAGGTGGGCGATAACAGCATAACCTCCGAGTGCAGCAGAATTGTGCCTTCCAAGCCTGGGGGGAAGGGCAAGGTTTGCTCTGTCTATGCGTACACATCTGTGTATATCTGCTCTTGGATACTGCACCAGCCTCCTCTTTGACTTCCCAGATGCACACAACTCCCCCCACTTAATACATACAAAGTGCAATCACTAAACTAATTTTCATTGACTGTCCATTGGAAATACTGTGGTACTGTTTTACAATGTACTTTCTTTCCAGGGGAGCAGTTGCTAACATGTGGGAGACTGCTCTCTGCCTCAGTCTCTCTAACTTAGAGTTGAGTCTTTGGGTACAGTTGCTGCCTAGGAACCAGACACTGATCTTTGAGTTGAGCTTGCTTAACGAGGGGGCTGGCTGTGCACTGTTTGTATCCACCTCTGTTCAGGGACTGGTGTAAATAAAGCAAGTCACACACAGGCAATACCTGAACTCTGCCTTATTGATGTCTCCACCACTGGAAAACCAAGCTGCAAGATCCCAGCATTTGCTATCACGTGGCAGAGAGACAACACTAATAACATGATGTGTATTGATTTGAATTTCATGCCTGCTGGATCATAAAGCACCATGCTGCACACCTAAATAATATTTCACAATGCTATTAATGGGATTTACCCCTGCAAAAGAGATCAGATGAGTCTCTAGCACACCCTGGCAAATACGTCCCAATAGTGAGTCACAGAGGGGGATAATAGGGGTGGGGTGAAAGAATGGCCATTTTTAGTCCCATCCATTAGCTCTCACCCTGTGCCTCATGTCCCCCTAGTGCAATCCAGCCAGCATTGATAGTTGTTTCTAGTAGGGCAGGGCTGGGAATTCCTTTGTCAACTGACAGCCACTCTCTCTTCTTTTTGACAGCTGGTCCCTGATTTCGCTCCTTGATTAGTTATGGCTTTCTACCTGATTTCTCTGCTGGCAGCTACATCACTGCATGGGCCTCTCCCCTCAGCCCCACCAACTCTCCTCTTGCTGCCCTACATCTTTGCTGGCCTCTGGCTGGCAGACACTGCTCTTATATTGCACTGCAGAAATTCCCTAAGGCTCCTCCTTCACCTGGTGCCAGGGACGTGCACGGCTCTGGCACTTTGCTGCCATGCGCAGGATCTTCAGGGAGGGCTTCAACCACAGACCTTAGCTCCCCGCAGAGCTCGGCTCCCTGACAGGCCCAGCTCAGCCAGAAGGTAGGTGCTGAGCAAGACAAAGCCTGGACTCTGACTAGGCAATTGTCAGTAAGGGAGATGGATAAAGAGGCAGGAATCCCCACCCTGGAATGTACTAAACTAGTTTAACAAGGGGAATAACCTTGCGAGTTCAGGGCTGTTTGCCTTGTAAGCAAGACAGGGCTGTGTGTGGCGGACACAGAAGCATGGGGACACGCATATGCTGCCTCGGCATCTCTGCTGCACTGGAAAGCTACAGAAGCACCCCAAGCAGCCCACACTCACTAACAGGCACTGTGCACTTTGTAGCTCTGTTTCGCTTGCAGGCCAGGCCCTTAGGCCAGCACCTGTTCTGCCTCCAATCATGCTTAGCACCTCCCATCCTCAGAGCTGTGCAGAACTGGTGGACTAACCCTCACAGCACCCCAGGATGGGAGTTGGGGGAGCAGTCTCAGCCCCCTTTAGAGGGGGAAACTGAGGCATGGAGCAATGAAAGCCCCAATCCTCAAAGGGCTTCAGGCTCCTAACTTCCATCGAAAGGGGGAGGAATAGCTCAGGGGTTTGAGCATTGGCCTGCTAAACCCAGGGTTGTGAGTTCAATCCTTGAGGGGGCCATTTAGGGATCTAGGGCAAAAATTGGGGATTGGTCCTGCTTTGAGCAGGGGGTTGGACTAGATGATCTCCTGAGGTCCCTTCCAACCCTGATATTCTATGTTAGGAGCCTAAATCCCTATGAGGATCTGGGGCTAAATGACTTGGCCAAGGCCATCCAGTGAGCCAGAACTCAGGAGCTACTCACGCCCCGCTCAGTGCTGCAGGGGACTTGATGGGTGGAGCTTGGGCGGGATAGGCGTGAGCCGGAAGGCATAGTGTGTGCACCACGGTGCACTGTGGGACAGCGAATGAACCAGACGCAGCCCTTCTCCCATCATGCAAAGGGGATGGAGAGCCGGTTTGACCAGCCAGCTGGGGAGTGCCCTGGGGCAGGATTCCCAGCCTTAGCTCTGGGCTAAGGGGACGTCTGGGCACAGCCAGAGCCTGTGGAACAATCTCTAGGAGGCTGCGATTGCTGGAACAAGCTGGAGTAGCTCAGCTTGCAGCAGTTCCGCTTCTGGGTGCCCCCAGTATTGTGCAGGTAGAAAGATGCTGCAATCTACCCAAGGCCTGGCCCTGTGGGGGTAGGGATGGGGTGCACTGCAGCTGGGATGGATGGGCAACAGAGCCCGGTGAAGCAGTGGGTATGGACAGCTGGGGTGTGTGTGGGGGGGTGTATTTGGTGAGCATGTGGGGGTTTGTATGGTGCAGTGGGAACAGGACCTCCCCTCCCTCAAAAAACAACTTTCGAAAGACCCCCATCATTTGACGTGATAACGGTGCTGGGCCAGTGTGCTTAGGCTAGGCCCACAGGCAGGTCACTATTAGTGCTAATTAGAGAAGGCTAAATTAGTCAGAGACTGGAGCTAGTGAATCACTGAGCCAATGAGCCCATTCACAGGGAAACTGGAGAAGAGGTCTCGAGATAGCATGCATGGGGGGAAGAGACGGACTGAACCAGAAGACTAGAAAAACCTGGCCAAAAGGGTCCTCTGAGTAGACACCCTTCACCCTGCATCTCCAAAGGGGGGCAAAGGCATGGAGACGCTGTTCTGGATTGGTGGAGGGCGTAAAACCCTGTAAATAAACAACAGCGGGGTGTTTGCTCTGAGCCCTTGTGCCGGCAGTCTGTGCTCCTGGAAGAGGTGGGGGTGCAGCAGGGCCGGACCCATCACAGGTGCACAGAGCCAGGCTCCCTACCTGCAGCCAGCTCTGAGAGGACGGGAAAGTGCCCCATCACCCCTTAGGGCAGGAAAGCCCTCAGCGTCCTCTTAGGGCCAGGGGCAGGGTCAGCTTGCCAGCTGATGGAGTTCAAGCTCTGCCTGGGGAGGAAACGGCCCTGTCCCTGTCTGTTCTTGCTGCAGCCGGGAGAATCAGCTCATCTCCTTCCACGAGTGATTCAGAATTGGGATCTAAAACAAACAGCTGCTAGGCCAGGGGCAGGAGCAAGGTGCCTGTGGACAAGACAGGCCCATGGGCCTTCTGCATGGCTCACTTACTGCAAGGGTCTTACGGCCACCTATGTAAAAGGGGATTACTTTGGTCTCATAAGCAGCAGAAGGTGGCCCTTCCCCCAGCATGCAGCCACAGAGACACCCAGTGGTCACACTCATATTCCTCCCTTACTCCTTGCTGCCCTGCACGTCCTTCTAAAAGGAAGGTGATCATCCCCCAGTGAAGCGGCCCAGCTCCCGGCACAGCATCCCTTGGAGGTTCCTCCTCCATTCTCTCAGCCTAGCCCTTTCTACAGGGATGTTTCTTCTGTTCTGGCCCCCCTGCTAGAACCTTGCCCCTCTCTCAAAATGAGGGCTGGATTTTGAAACGACTGCAGCAGGTTCCAGCTTCCCAAAAGCGGTGCAGGGGAATAGCTGGGATTGGTTACATTCCCAGGGACAGACCTCAGGAAGAGGCAGAAGCATTGACTGTGGTAGGAACACGCTTGCTTTGACCACAGGCAACTTGGCCAGCACCAGAGCAACCAGGCTGGCCTTCTCCAGCAGCCCCTAATGCCCTGAAGCACAAGCTGTGAGGAGAGCCCCAGGCTTCTGAACCCCGAGTGTTGTAACCAGATGAAGATGCCAGTGTCAGCTCAGCACCCACCAATACTAAAACATGACAGCTGCTGGCATGCTGAGACCATTCGACTGCTTATGCTGACCAACGGTGTCTCATTGGGATCTGCCATCTTCTGTCTCCACCTGCTGCTTTGTCTCCTACTGGAGCGGTCGCTCTTCGGGGCAGGGACCTGTTCTGTGTTTGTTCTGTCGTCACAGGGATGCAGAGGTGCTACCACAATACAAATAAAGCAAGACATCAGCACATTCAAAAACAGAAATTCACCAAGCGTGGGAGCTGTTGCAGGGTGGACAGGAGTGACCCAGACCATGGCTTTTTAAGGCAGAAAATGTCTAAAAAAAAAACAGTTTGATCACAGCAGGCAAAGCTGTGACCCAGCATCCTGAGAACACCCGGGCAAGAACTGTTCCTGCCTTGTATTCCTCTGGCCCAAACAGATCTGTACCTTTACCCTGCTATTATCCCACTCAAGGAGGGATCCACCTCAGCTCAGAGAGGACCCTCCCCATGGGTCCGAGGGGGGGGGGGGAAACAGGGTTCCCTGCTTGATCTCCAAGCTAATACACGTAAGCAAGCTGCTGCTGGAGGCCCCATGTTACAGTGCCAGGTGCTATCACTGGGATAGCAGCATATGTCTGCTCAGCCAGGGGACTAAGCTGATTCCAGACACCCACAAAGCCTCATGCCCTTAGAAACCTGGTAGTGTCTCCCACCATCCCCCACCAACATGGGCCCCAGGGGCATGTGTGCCAGTCCATAAGGCACATGGATTCTGAGCCCTGAATCCTGCCTCCACACCAGCTCTGCTTCCTCTCAGCCCAGAGAGCCTCCTGGCAGCACAGCTGACCCACATCTTTTCATGAGCCTTCGACTCCAGCAGCTCCCGACGCTCCCCTCCATCTCTCCTGCAGCTTCTAACTGAAGCCAACACAGCCGCAAAAAACAAATGCCTTAGCCCAGATTTCCTAGCCCATCAGTGCATCTACACAGGATGATCCCCTGACCTTGCATAGTGTTCTCTCAGAACCCAGCTGCCTCAGCCTAGCTTTGCATTTCCCCTGGTTATAAGTTCAGCCTGAAGCATCAGGAAAATGAGATGGAAGGGGGAAGATCATAGAGTAGAGGCTACTGGGAGAGTGCATAGGAGGGAGGGTGGGATTGGCTCAGGGTTTCAGCAAGGGGATATGGTGCTATTCACCTACTTGGATCAGGCCTCCCCCTTGAGCTAAAGAACTTCCCTAGCTAGCACTAGTAGCTTCTTTGTTGATCAGCCACTAGCAGGCACCATGACATCACAAACCAGAATATCACACTGGGTTCCTCCAGGCTGAGTTTGCAACACAGCTGAGGAAACACTGGGAAGGTGTTTGTTATGTTATCCCTGCCTGGGCAGTGTTTGCCTTATGTATAAAGGATGCCAGTTTCCAGGCGGCTTAGCTGTGTCCCTTTTATGATCCCTAATGTACTTTGTATTTAAAACATCATTCAAGTAAAAAGCTGCAAGGAGACAAGCTAAAAAAATGACCCAGGTGCAGGAGAGCCTAACGTAAGGCAGCTGCAAAAATACAGGCTAGACGGTTAGCTTTCTCCAACCCCTCTCAGTCCCTGGAGCTAGCAGTCCACTGCCTCAAGCTGCCGGAAGCCAGAGAGCTGCAGAGGCATCTGGCCAGGAATTTCCCAGCTAAACAATTTTCATCAAAAAATGCCAATTTGCACAAAACAGAGCCCGCTTGGGAGAAAGGCGTGATGGTGCCTAATCTCCCCCTTCAAACACTTTTTGGAGGGGAAAAAACTGGTTTCGAAATTGGCTGCCCCATTTTGACATCTTCAAACTGTTACATTTGTTTTTGGTTTTTTTGCTTTCGTTCACCATTTATACTAAAAAGGTTAAAAAAGTGTTAGAAGGTGAAAACTAAAAGGAAACATTTTGGTTGATCTGATCTGAATTCCCTCCCCCCGGTTTAACAATTTGCAACACTTTTTGTGCTGGATTTCCCCATCCCCACCCCACCCAATTCAGAATGGGAACAAATTTCAGAATCTTGAGAACTGGTGGGACGAGAAAACCTTTCCCCACCCTGCCATAGCTGCTGTTAGTCACTGTACCACTGCCACAAGGAAGCAGGGAAACCACAAGCTGAGACATGGCCAGGGAGACGCATACGGGTAATTCCTGCAGACAGGAATGAGCAAAACTGGAGAGCTTAACCGGTCTTTAAACAGCCACCCTGTCTTGCACATGGGACTATGGATCCAAAGCCAGATCAGAAATCGGGGGGTTCAAACTCCCACAAGAATCTGGCTCAATCTCACTGCAGCCATGGACAGGTGGTGGAACAAGCTGGTCGTAAAATGGCAAAGCTGTTTTGGCCTGGACATTTACCTGGTGTGAGCAACGGGTGCAGCTGAGCTGGGGACGGACACATTTTCGCTGCTCCGTGCAGCTATCCCATTGCCCACACATGCAGCTAAACCACGTTCAGCCTTGATGCAATTGCACCTATTGCTCATGTATTGTAAACGATAGGTAACTTTATACCACAGACAAGGCTTGAAGGTTTAACTTAGAACAAGCGTGGCTCAGTGGCTAGTGCACTGGACTAGTGCCTTGAAGAGACAAGAGTTCTAGTCCCAACTCTGCCTAGGACCTTGGGCACCCTGTGGAACAGTTGTGGTCCTTGTGCAAGGATATGGAGTTGTTATCCCTTGTGAAAACCCCACTTTTAATGCAAAGAACACAGGCATGTCTCTGGCTCACTTTGTTCAGCTGTGAAATAGGATTAATGACAACTCCTTGGGAAAATACTTTCAGATCTAGGGCTGAAGAGAGCCAAGTATTAATATTCATTCCCGTCGCACTTGCACTGGCCTATGCCAGGATTAACGCCAATTAAGTCAGCACTTACCCTGGTGGGAGAGAGACCAGAATCATGCCCGAGGGTCACAGAAAGGGGTGAGTATAGCAGAAAAGCAACTAACCAGGAGTAGAAATAAAAGCAAGGACACTTCCCCACACACCCCTTCTTAATCCTACCCTCAATATACCTGCAATATGGCCATTCCGTGGACAATCACCGTCACCAGATGTGCCAGACAAGGGTAAATTTGCACATACTTCTAACCATATATAACTCAGAAGGGAAACTGGTCTGGCCTTGAAACCAGAGCTCAAGACACAGCCTTTTATCTGACTGTAGTTGAGGTGTTAATGTTACCTACCTGGGAGACAGGGAGAGAAGCACTGTCCGGACAACTAATACTTCTGCGATGTATAGTTTTCTTTAGAGCTAGAGCCAATCCCACCAAACAAGTAGGCTTGATCCTAACACGAACTCCTACAGCTTTCCCACTCTGCTCCTCAATGGCGCAAGTAATGGCCTGATCCACCCATTGCCATCAGTTATCATCTTGACTAGCCAGCTTGATCATTTCCCGGTACAAATGGAGTCCTTTGCCACCTCTGCGCCAGATTCCTTCAATGCTCATTCACTGCAGTTAGCTTCAGGGCTGCAGCAAGATGCTGGTTCCGTACACCCTGCCCGCTTCCTCTTCTGAATGTGTGGAGTATGTTACATTGCCGTGCGCTCTCTGCAATCCACGGCACTGCTGTAGAGCTAACCCAACCCAAGCAGCCTGGCCCCCCCACCTACGATGCCATCTCCCCCTTCCCAGACACCTGCTGGACCTCACCAGAGATTACATTACAAGTCATTAGGTCTGACCTTTCAGGAGCCATTTTGCTTCCCCTTGCAGGATCATTTGGACCTGAGTCCGATGACCTCCCAGGGACAGTGCAAAACCCAGCTGTTCACGTAGGATTTTGCTTTACAAAGGAATGGCCTTGTGGTCAAAGAACCGGATCGGCACTCTAGAGCACTGGTTCAAGGGCCAGATCTGTCTCGGACTCCCTGAGCAATCAGGGGCAAGTCAATCTCGCTGTGCCTCCATTCCCCATCTGTAAGCTGCCCACCACTTGCAAAGCACAGAGATCTGCTGCAGAAAAGGGCTATATAAGAAGTAGGTTTTCGTATGCCTGGAGGTTCGTTACAGGAAAAGATTGGGCAAGCCATGCAGATGGCGGTTGGGTCCCTAGGGTGGCAAAACACCAGACGTGAGATGCATCCCCATCATGACTCACCGTCAATGTCAGGCAGTGCAGTGCCCTTCTCCCTCAGGCTGGCCACTGGCTGAGCTGCGCCCCATAGCGGGGAGGCAGAGAAAGACACGCCTGGAGTTATGTGTCCTTATGGAATGGTTTTATTACAATTTAATCTCACAGTTGGCAGCATTACATGAGAATAAAGCACTGGACAGGACTGGAAAAGGCCTCTGAAGACGGCATGCAAAACACTGCAACAAGTTATAGCGAAACAATTCAACAATCGCCCTTGGTTTCTCAGTTATTTCACCCGGTCAGTTAGCAGACTTGGGATTTTCCTTCCTTTCAGGTGGGTCGATTTGTTTCTTTCTTTTTTAAACCTTTTTTTTTAATTTTTTTTTTCAATTACATTAAAAAATAAGAGATTCGTACTTTAGTAAAACCCCAGCGCTTGGCTGGCCCGTTTCCATTTGAAATAATAAAAAATAACCCAACAAAATCCAGAGAAAACAACTGAATCGGAAGTTTTTAAGCAATCGCAGGAATCGTGAGAGGAGCGGGAAATACCGTCAGCAATAGGACACCCCCCATTTATCCTCTCTCCCCTCCCCCACCCTGGCTTCCCTCCTCGTGCCACATCAGTCGTCCCCACCCTGTGCCCTGCTGTCGCGATCCTGTGAGCTGGAGAAACGGAGATGTGATCCCAGGGACAAATCGAGGAGGAGAAACTCTGTGGGAAAGGATCAGTGGTTGGGGGCAGGGAGGGAGTGTGGGGGTAACAACATGCCGCTAAAATTTCCCAGTTTGATTTCTACAGGGACAAGGTGGTGGGGGCAGCCTCGATCAATCCATCTCATTCCCACATCACCAGCTGGCCCAGCCTAAGAGACCCGGGGAGGGGGAGGCAGACCCAGGGCAGGGATATGCACAAGTCCAATATGTCTCTTTAGGATAGTTCCATGGGTGGAGCAGGTCCAGCAGCTCGCTCAGTCCTTCTCCCCTCCCCCACCCCGCTACCTGCGCAGGGGGGTGGGGCGGGACTGAAGGGAGAAGGGGGGTGTCTTCAGGAAGCCCCGCCCCCCGTCTCACAGGTAGAGCTCGTTGCCTTTGATATGCTCTAGCTGTTCTCGTAGTTGGTGGAAGGAAGGCCGGATGACGGGGTCCAGGGTCCAGCAGTTTTTCATCACCTCGTAGACGACCTGGGGGCAGCCATCTGGGGCGTCCATCTTGTACCCCTTCTCCACGCGGGGAACGACATCCTTCAGAGGCTGCGAGAGAGAGGGAGGCTGGGAAGACGGCTCCTTAAGCCCCTGGTCCCTCAGTCATACTGCAGTAGCCCCCAGGGGCCCCTACCTACCAGGATCAGGCCCCCGAGCGCTACCACTGAACACAGCCCATGTTCCCTGTCCTGGGAGCTCACACGCTTTCACCCCCTTCCCCTTCGAATCTCTCCACTGGTTCCCCTCTCACCTGCGCAGACAGAGAGGTGAGGCTCCTCCCGGCTTAGCCCCCAGATCTACTCTCTTAGCCAGTCGCCCTCCTCTGCCTTTGCCCAGCTAACACTTCCAGCCCATCAGTCTGCTTCTTCCTCGGCTCCTAGGGAGCTTAACCCTCCCTGTTCAGCCCTAAGGGCAACCTCAACTAGAGCTCCAGATGGATCTCTGTGGGGGTCTGGTTCTGGGCCATCTCCTCCGGGGGGGGGTCTTAGGCTTTCCTCTGCAGCAGCGGCAGAGATGGGACGCTGCACTAGATGGACCTCAGAGCCGAGCCCAGCTGGCCACACCTCCCTGAAACCAACTCCCTGAAGCTACATGCCAAGCCAACCCATTTCTCCTCTTTCAGACACACCACGGCCATCCAGTAACAGCCCGGGGGCTGGGGAACTACACCTAGTCAAGCTAGTCTATAGGAAAACGTGCTTGTGGGATAGATACCTTGGCCTCTCTCTCTCTCTCTCTCTCTCTCTCTCCCCAGCCCCTAATATTTGCGTTCTAGCAGCACCCAGAGATCTCCAGGCATGGATCAGGGCCCCATTGTGCTGGGTGCTGTGCGGACACTCAGGGAGAACGAAGAACTTGCAAGCAACAGAGAAGGCTGAAAAGGGGCAGGAGAAACAGGGCCAGTCTCCTCACTCTATGTTTGCACGGCACCTAGCACAACGGGACTCCAATCAGGGCTTCTAGGAACTCCTACTACAATCTCATTTAAAGCAAGATGTGGCCAGATGTCGCTGTACCAACCAATAGGAGGGCAGGTAGCTGGGAGAAGGCTGTGTGGTGTCCCCAGACGCCCGCCCCCGAGGAAAGCTGTGAGCACCGAACCCTGGGTCTCCACCGCTACTTGGCCAACGTCTCGTCAGCGCCTGAGGGGAGGGATCTGAAGAAGTGGTTCCGTGGACGGCGCGCCACGGGTACGAGGCAGAGCAGGAGGAGGGCGGATGGGCTGGGGCAGCAGCGGCCCGGTGAGTGGAGGCAGCTGGTGCTGTTGGTGGCAGTAAGGGACAAGAGCAAAGCTGCAGGGAGGGGCAGCCTGGATCTGGAGGGGGCGCTGGGCCAGGAGGGCGATCTCAGCAGCACAGTGTGGGGGGGGGGTAAGGTCGCAATCATTGAGGAGGGGTTGGGGGAGGGTTCCAACAGGGAGAACAAAGATGAAACAATGGGCAGGGCCTGGGGCTGCCTGGATGGGTGGGGCAAGAAAAAGGGAGGAGCCAGAGACCTGAGTGACAGGTAGCTCTCCCACTCAAGCAGGTCTCCACTCCCGCCCCAGGGACTCCCA
Source organism: Dermochelys coriacea (assembly GCF_009764565.3). Taxonomy (NCBI): domain Eukaryota; kingdom Metazoa; phylum Chordata; order Testudines; family Dermochelyidae; genus Dermochelys; species Dermochelys coriacea. The sequence goes on along the minus strand of NC_050077.1, from coordinate 47,421,691 downwards.
CCCCAAGAAGTGGCTTTCTCCACTCGCCAGGGCTCCTGTTAGCCCCCCACACAGAGGGGGCTGTCTCCACCCCCGCAAACGCTGCACAGCCCCCAGACAGTGGGGGGGCTGAGGGCTCACCCCCCTTCCAATCCTGTGCCTGGCTGCTTTCTGCGCAGCATCTCCAGCAGGCAACACCTGCACTTCCAGAGGGACAGATGTTTGGCAGATTGTGAAAACCCCAGAGCCCCCCCCCCTCCACCCCAAGATCAGGCCAAGGTGGCTCAAGCAGAGGGGCCGGGGGAAGGAGGGAGGGAGCGGGAAGCTGCGCCCTAGGGCTTTGCCCTCACTTACGATTCTCGGATAAGGCACTCGCCCGAAGGAGTAGATTTCCCAGAGGAGGATCCCGAAGCTCCACACGTCCGACTTGGTGGAGAATTTCTGCAGGGGAGAGAGCCGGCCGCAAAGGGGTCAGGGGGATAGCACAGGGGGGTGGAGCGGCTGGCCAGCAGGGGAGGACCCACAACCAAAATGGGGAGGGCGTCAAACCCTCCTGTTTAATTCACGCTGTGTTGCCCACCCGCACACGCTGGCAAGAGTGCCCTGTGCTGGGAGGTGAGGAGAATCCCGGCTCCACCCTGGCTTTCAGCTAACTGCCTTTATTGCAGGCAGCAGCAGTGCTTTTATCTCACCATTGCAGCTTTCCAAGCAGCTTGGGGCCTCCTGAAACGCTGGAGCAGCTTCCCCAAATCCACAGAGGAGGGGGATTAAGAGACTGAGTCCCCACCTCCCTCCCTGGGCAGCAGCGTCCATAACAAGGGAGGAATATTTCTGGGGGGCAGCTCTTCCATGGATCCCTGCCCCCATGTCCTCTGAGCTGCACAGGGGCGGAACTGTTCTGCCTTGCACAAGCCTGTCTGGCCCTGCAAGGGGAGGACACATCTCCCCAGCCAGACACACCCAAGAAGGAGTAAGCCCATGGGCAAGGTAGGTGACCATCTCTCCTAGTCACTATGGAAAGGCAGAATCTAGCCACTTATATACAGAGCACAGGACTGTGGGCACTTGATCACCGGGGCAGCACTTGGGGGGGGGGGACAATGAGGGGATTGGGGAGCCTGCCCTGTCCCCCGCTCACCTTTTCTCTAAGTGCTTCCGGCGCCGTCCATTTCACCGGCAGCTTCCCTGTGTCCTGAGTGGATGACGCCTCCTTCGTCAGTCCAAAGTCGCTGACCTTGGCGATGTTGTCCTCTGAGACCAGCACATTCCTTGCCGCCAGGTCCCGGTGGACGAAGTTGTTGGCTTCCAGGTACTCCATAGCTTCACAGACGTCTCTGGTGGGTGGGGGAGAGCGCGGCAGGGTTAAGAACCCAGCGTGGTTTGGGGCTGATTGCTGGCTGGCTGTTTATCCACAGCAGTTAGAGTGAGGGTGTCCCACCGCTGCTGGTGAGGCTGAAAGGGACCCCTTTTGAGGAGGTTTGTCCCTAGTGATCATTCAATCCACAGCCTCCAAGAAAGCCAGTTCATGCCAAGGACCATGGCGGTTTGGTGCCTTCTAGGAACTGGCCTGAGACCCACCTCACTCATTTCACAGAAGTCACTGACCAGACATCCAGTCATAACAACTAAGTCACTGGCTGGATTTGAACCTGTGACCTAAGGGAGAATGTATGCCAGAGTCCCATCAACGGTCCCCAGGTGGTACGGGCCCCCTGTTTGCTGTGAGCCCTCCCGCACCCCTGGGTCCGAGTCACTCTACATCACCGGAAACCCACCAGGCTGCTTGTGAAATACCCAGCCGGTGGGTGCAAGGGGGAGAAGCTACCAAAGAGCAGCAAGCCCTGGGCAGGACTGGGCTAGCCATGGAAAGGCAAACCTGGAACGTGATTGCAACATCACAAGCCATCCTGCTGATGGAGGAGACGGGACAGAATGGGGCTGTACTGATAATGCGGGGCCAAGAGGAGGATACTGCAGGACAGAGATCAGACTCCAGGCATGCCCAGGGGGCAGATCTGCTGTGCAAGAAAGTGCCATTCACGCACGAGAGCTAGATCCTCACAGGGCAGAATCAGGAGGGCTGGTTGGGATTCCCGGTGCTGCTACTGGATTCTTCATGTGGCTATGGGTCACCTAATTCCTGTTTGCCTGAGCTGCCCCATCAACCCGCACAGGAGGCGGGCTGGGAGGCTAAGCTCATAATGCCTGTAGAGCATTTTGAGATACTCGCACAGGAGGTGTGAGGAGAAGCACAGTGTTACCATCACTAGAGGCTCTGATGCCGAAAGGCTCAGAGGCATGTGGTGAGCGGATCATTGGTAAGAACCTCTGGCTACCCCACCATGCACTCTGGGACCCGGGTCATGGAGGCCCAGCTGCGTACTTACAAGCAGAACTTCAACAGGCAGTCAGCCCCCAACACAGACCTCCCTCGGGATCGCAGGTAATCGACTAGGCTTCCCTGGTGAGAGAGCGAGACAGAACTATCAGAGCCCGCCTGCTAACCCCCGACGCTGCCTCGACAGCCTCCAGCCACTCTGGCGCCCTGCCCAAGCAAAGCAGAGCCTGGTTGGATCCGGAGGAGGATGGAAGACTCCTCGGTGGTGCTGGGGGGAGCAGATGGCTCTCTTCTCTAGGTCAGTAATGGCCAACCCACAGAAAGCACCGGGGGCACTGAGTTACTGTAGGGGCTGTGTCAAACGGGCAATTGCCCACGGTGCCTGTCACAAGCCGGGGCCTCCCAGCTGAGCTCCCCCTGGGATGAAGGCATCCTGTATCGCCCCTTGTCTAAGCAGCTGTGGGGTGATGCACAGTGGGGACCAACCCAAACCTGCCCCCCAGTGGGTGCCTGTGCCAGGGCCTCCTGTTTGTGCCCAAGCACTAGAAACACCAGGCCCCACCCCTCAAGCGCCTGTGGAGAGACAATTGCAGCCAGCGCTCCAGGGGATCCCACCCTCCCACTGCAGGGAGGCTGCCAGCTCCATTCACAGGACCCATAATGCACCAGGAGGTGCCCGGGATCTGCCAGGAGTCCCCGAAGCATCTTTCCCAGTGCTGGGCAGAGACGCCCCCTGGGGCGTCCAGCGACTCATGGATGCGCTCGGCGTGTGCGCATTACCATGGCTGCCGGAGGGCGTACGGGAAGCGGCTTGGTGGGGTGCTGTAGACGCAGGCATGGGCCAGGATCGAGTGAAACTGACTTGGGGAAGGGGCAGCTAAAGGGAAGGAGGATTCCAAGCCTGGGCAGCTTTCTATTGGCTGCGCTGCTTCCCGCGTGCACTGGCAAACTTCTGGGGGCAGGCTGGGGGGTGGGAGCAGGGGCGGCCGGGTCTGCCGGCACTCAGCGGGTCAGTTCTACTCTTGATGCCAGGGAAGGGGGCTGTTGGATTTAGCGTGGAGCCTGTTTGATCCCTGCTGCCAGGCCTCACACAGGGCCCCCAGGGACCGGCTGGCTCCCCCACAGCCGCAGAGCCTCACCTTTGCCATGTATTCAGTGACAATGTAGAGGCCGCTCTTCTCCTCCACGATCACCCCCAGCAGCTGCACCAGGTTGCTGTGTCGGAGCTGCCTGCAAAGCCACGGGGCACTAGCTCAGAGCCAGGCAGCAGCGGGCAGATCTGCGCTGGCCCCAGGGAACAGGGACATGGCTGCAGACACAGAGCTGGCACTGGGTGGCTCGCCGTTCCCACGCACCATCCACCCAAACCCCAGTCACACCAGAGGGTGCTCCTTCCCCCCAGATCCACCCCACCCCACTGCCCTAGGCCTGCTCTCCTCATGCCCCTCCCCCCCGGCACTGCATAGAGCTCTCAGCCTCCCCTTGCGCCCCCTTCCGTCTCCCTGTCCCCTGCGCCCCCCCCACGACACTCACGTCATCACTGAGGCCTCCGCCAGAAAGGCCTGCGCCGTGGCGTCATGTTTGATGCACTTCACGGCGACCTTGTTGCCGCGGTAACCACCCAGCATCACGTCTGAAAGGAGGAGACATGGGCAGAGGGCGTCTCACAATGCCGGCACCCCGCCTGGAGAACCCCCCCCCGCCAGGCTGCCCCCCCCCCCCGGCCCAGGCCAGGCCCCTGAAGGTTTACTCGCTGGGGCGGGGAATCAGTTTGAGATTCAGGCGTAGATTGAGGAGTCCCGAGTTCTAATCCCAACTACGTGACCTCAGCCACGTCGCCTCTCTGCACCTCAGTCTCCCCCAACCCGTAACGTGGGGACAAGACCAGCCTACGATCTCGGGACAGTGCAGGTGCAAGAGCTGAGCCAGCCTGCCGCACCGGTGGGTCAAGACACTGGGATCATCACGGCCCCGAAGAGTTTCGGGAGCCTCAGCTGGAGGTGCCGGGCATGGGCAAAGGGTCACTACAGCCAGAGCCAGGAAGCAGCCAGACACCCACTGGATTCCTGCTGCCCCCCAAGAGCATCACCCCCTCAGGGTGGAGAAGCCAGTGGGGAAGGAGCCGGAGGGAGCCCAGAGCTAGATCAGCCTGAGACTGGATCCCTCCTCTAGGGGAGAGGCTCAGCCCCCAATTCCCCTCCCTACCCCCAACGGCAGAGCACAAGAGCCGAGCCCAACTGACCTCCGAACTCCCCTTTGCCAATGGTCTGCAGAAGCTTCAGGTCCTTCATGTTGAGGGCCCAGCCACCTGGAAGGGGAAGGGAAAGGGAAAGCTGAGCAGGCAAACAGACCAGGAGGGATGGATGGGGTGGGGGAGGGGAGTTGCTGACCGTGCAGCACCCCGCTCAGGGATGCACTCACTTCTGGAGAACTCGTCCTGAGCCGCGATCGTCCCCTCCATGAGTTTGGGTTTGATGAGGCGTGTGCAGAGCCCATCGGCGTCTGTGGTGTAATGCTGGCGGGAAGAGAAGGCAGGAGGTGAGACCCCCACCCAGCCTGACTTTGGAGACCTGGGGTCTGATTCCGGCTCTGCCACTGACTGGCTGTGTGATCCCAGACACCTTTGCTCCACCTCATGCACGGTTTGAAGCCTGATGTAAGGCCCAGCTCCTGCCATCCCCACGCAGGGCTGAGGGGAGCGGATACCCCAAGGCACGTCTGTGGCTCCAGGGGAGAGTCCAAAATGGGGAGGGCGGGGGGAGGCCAAATGAACCAGAGAGATCTCCAATTCCCCTTCCCATGTAAAGGATGGGATAGGCCAGGCAGACTGATTCTCCAAGGGAAACAATCTGGGTTCCTTCCCCCTCCCCAGCCAGGGCAGCAGCGCTGGGCTGCAGGGGCTCACTGAGGGAGGCCCTCTATTTAACCCAGCTCTGCCACCACAGGATTTGTCTAATGTTCCTCCCCAGTGATTTTTAGTGCTCACAAAGGCAAAGGAGCGATACTGGGGGGTCTGGCAGAGAGCACCATGGGGCAAATGCCTGATCTGTCTCCTAGCTTTAAAATCCAGACTGACAGCCCCCACCTGCACTTCAGGTCTGGTCCCGACCCCCAGCTCTGCCAGCGCCCCCCAGTCCTGATCCGCAGCCCCTCCCCTGCCCTGCCAACGCCCCTCCTAGTCCTGATCCGCAGCCACTCCCCTGCCCTGTCAACATCCCCCAGTCTCGCCCTGCAGCCCACCAGTATAGATATTCCACCCCTTCCCCCAACATTCATGCTAATGGCTCCTCAATTCGGACCTGTGTTTCCTCTGGCTATTTGAGCCTTGCCGGTCTGTGCCAAACAGCTGGGCTGGTTTCTGTGGCCTGGCCAAGCATTTGCAGCATGCAGCGCACACGGGGCATCAGAGTTCCAGGGACTGGGCAGGAGGGGGAGGAATTGGCAGAGATACCAGAGGAAAAAATGTGGGTTTCCAGAGTGTTGCTCAAACGGTGCAGTGGCACAGTCTGCCCACCAGGGGGTAGCACAAGGACAAGAACTGACCAGCTGGCCTTAGCGCAAGGGCCTGCAGAGCAGCTTGTCTTGCAGGCTCCTGTCTGAGCCCTGGAAACAAGGGTGAATTGGGGAACACACACGCTGGGCAGATGACCCCCTGCTCCCCAAGTGCACCCAGCCCAGAGCTGCCTGCCTTCCTTTACAGCACCAGGTGTTGGCTACAGCAAGGATTCCGGGCTAGGCTGATCTGGAGGGTCTGCTCCAACCAGGAGATGGCCACATCCTCTCCCCTCCACCCCCCAGGGCCATCTCTGCCCCAGGGAGTTCCAATGGGCACTCAGAACCAACACCAGCAGAGCCCAGCCCCCACCCCAGAGCTAACCAGCTGGAGAGGGGATCACAGACGGATGGGACCCTATCAGCTCATGTCCCTTCACCCCCACGTGAGCCTAATGGAGCCCTGGTGACCTCAGATCTGCCATGTCCACCCTGACCTGGAGGGCATGGAGTTGTTCCTGGCCGTGAAAGATCAGGGTGCATAGGGTACCAGGACCCTGCCCACCTCCCAGCCATGTCAGGGCCTTTCCCATTGCCCGGGGAGATGTGTCGGAATCCTCCTGCGCTCACAAGCCCTGCTCAAGAAAGAAACCAATGCAAATCTCCCTGGGCTACTCCACCCTCTGGCAGGCTCCCCACCCCCTTGGAGCCAGCCCTCTGCCCCAGCGCACTCGGATCCCAGGAGGAGAGGCACGAGACTTTCAGATTCCACCACACAACGAGGAGCCTCTTCCTGCCTGGGCTGGGGGCGGGGCAGGGCCCTGAGAGGCAGGAAGTGTTCAGCAGGTTTGTCTGAATCATTATCAGGGCAGAGCCAGGCTGAGCCTGGCTAACCGCAGCCTGCGCGGAGCGCTGTGGGGTGGGGAGGCTGGGTTCCTCAGCATAGGGAGGGGAGGGCGCAGCTACTTGAGTGCAGATGGGAGGTATCTGGAGAAACTGGTGGCCTGCGTTTGCCTCCAGGGCCGGTGCAACGGGAACCTCCCCACGACCCACTGCCCTCCTGACACACCGCCACCCTGAGTGATAGATGCCCTCTCTAGGGCTGAAAGAGAGGAGTTGAGTCTCTGTGATCCCCTCTGCAGAGTCCTGACAGCATGGAATGGTGGATGTGCGTGAGACAGAGATCACCATGTGCAGGGGGGACAGAGCGGGGTGCCTGGAGAGCGGCACATGGAGAACAAAGGATTTGGAAAGCAAATCTTTATGCAAACTCAGTGCTGCTAGGCAGGTGGCTTGGGGCAGTGACTGCACAGAGGGGGTGCTGGGAGTCCAAGGCTGTGGGCCATTCCCATGGAGGGCTGGGAGACCTGGCCAGGCTGAGCTTTTGAAGAGCCCCTCCACCACAGCTCACCTCCACCAGCTGCATGAGGTTCTCGAAGTAGACCTCCTCATCGATGCTGAGCTTGCTGGAGGAGTAGATGATGCGGTAATGCTCCACCTTCCCCTCGCAGCTCACACATAGGGTGTAGTCCCCCGGGTAGTTGGTGCTCTCCCGCACCAGGAAGAGGCCCGTCTCTGGGGGGTACAGCAGCCGCTCTGCCTGCTCCCGTGTGATCTTCCCATGGAACCAGCTGGGGCAGGGGGAGAGAGAGCAAAGGGGTGAATTCACTGCCTCAGTGTGTGAGGGACACAGCGAAGACAAGGGTTCTTACGCACAGCTCTGCCAGTGCCCCTCAATTCAGACCTGCAGCCCCCATGCTATCCGAGCCTGGCGCCCCCACAGCTCTGCCAGCCCCCTTGCGATCCCAGCCCAGTGCCTCCACAGTGCCCCTCAATCGCAACCTGCAGCCCCCCTTATGTCCCAGTCCCAATCAGAAGCCATTGTCCAAGGGGGAATTGTTCAGGGGACATTGCCAGTGTGGGTGTCACTCAAGCCAGGAGGAGGAGCTGGGGAGGGTCTGTAAGGGAAATGCAGGAGGGTGACAGCACAGATGTTAGAGAACAGAAACAGCTTCTTAGGCACGCTGGGAAATGGCCCCTTCCCCATCTGCTTTGGCCACGTCCCACCCTTGGTGCTGCCTGTGTGAACACGACTGACTGTGCCCCTCACACTTGTTCAGGAACGTGCATCTTCCTGTAAGCCCTCAGACCAGTTCAGCCACTGACACCGAGCCTTGGCTGCAGGACAACAAGGTGCTGAGGTAGGCAGAATGTGCAAGCCAGGCACAAGGCGAGAGATGATAAGAAAGGCGTGCACACAGGAAATCCTCTGAGAGAGTAGGAAAGGGACCTAGCTAGCTGGCTGTGCAAGTTTCCTGCCGGGGTGCAGGGTATTGCCGGGGGCCAGAGCATGCACATGCTCCCAGGCAAGGAAGCAAGCAGATGCACAGAGCCCAACAAAGGCCTTAGGGTGTTAGCACAGCGTGGAGGAGCACCCAGAGGCAGAGAGAGTGCTGGCACCCAGACTGCATGAGATGAGTACAGATCCAGGGGGCAAAACACCAGCAGAGAATTGTAAACCACACAGGCTCAGGGTGCTGCTGATCTGTGTAAAGCCCGGCACGTCCCAGGCCTGTGGGTGCTTCCTCCATCTCCAGAGACTCGTAACTTCCTAGAATGGCGGGACCAGCTGCTGAAAAGTGAACCCAGCTGTGGGACATGGATCTAACTTCACAGTGCTCCAATGGGAGGAGAGGTCAGCGTTTCTGGCTGGGAGACGTGTCTGCAGGACACTGGGAGAAGGAGACCCAGGCACCCCAAACAGACGTCCCAACCCCACATGCATTTCCCTCTGCGTAAGGTGCTCCCGATCGGCCACCCCCAGCGCCTGCAGCCCTTACAACCAGAGCCTCCTGTAACAATCGGCCAGGCCACAGACAAGCACTCTTGTGCCCAGAGCCCCAGGAAATACACACGTACACACGCGCTGCTGAGACCAACCCAGCCCCAATAGGTATAAGCACCAGGAAGTGCAGAATGGAGTCACCAGAGCACGTACAGATCTCCCGGCTTCAGCTTTCGCTACTGACCCTCCCCTTACATGAGACACCGCCCCTCACTTCACCCCCCAGGACTTCCTCTGCCCTGTGTTCCACACACTGCCCACTGCGCCCAGCGTGAGCTGGTCTGCGACAGCCATTTGCTGCAGGCACTATCGCCACTACACCAGCTCCTCTGGATTTAAGCCATCATTAATTGCTCTTGCTAACTGGCCTGAGCGCCCTCTACTGGTGAATGAGAATATAATCCACCTGTACACTGCCCCCTATACCCAAAGGAACACAGCTAGGTGTAAGTCCCACACAAGAGTGGACTTGTATTTGGCAGCTATGGGTTAAGCAAGCCTAGGATGAGGCCACTGGACTGGTGACCCATGAAATGGGAGGTAGCAGGCATGAGGGGCAGCATCACAGGGGCATTTTCCCCCCGCACACTTGGAACATTAGGGGGATAAGGGCTCAAAAATCCCATGTGCCTTCTCTCTTCTGGCTGGTGGGAAGCCTTTATAGCTGCAAAAAAACCTTCCAAGTGTGACCCTATACTGCATTTGTCTTCTTTAGTCTGCAGACAGATAGCTCCAGTGCCTCTGTAGATGCTCATAGCTCTCCAAAGCAACCATAGAACAAAGTTAACAAGATTATGGTCAGTTTCTCTGCTGTTACTCAGAGCCCCAGCAGTGAAAATGACAGAAACCAGGTCAATTTCCCTCTGCAGCTGAGAAAGCCATGAACTCAGGTACTGATGCTGTTGCATCTCTTTGCTGGCTCTCTCTCTGGTACAGCAGCTTTAGCCCTCTGGTTTGCAGGTCTCCAGTAAGTTTTTCAAGCCCTGTGTTAGGCAGCACTCAAATCATCAGTCCAGCCTTGCTCCAGATCCACCGTCCTGCTGCCCATGACCACCAAAACGCAGCATAGGATCTGTGTGGCAATTGGTAAGACAGGTCTTGTTCCTAGTTCTGCCCCTTCCTCTGGATACTCACGGCATCAGACTGAGTTTGGTTCCGGCTTTCACTCCTTCCCTCTTCTGAACGTAGTTGGCAGGGATGATCCCCTCATGGCCCACCTTGTTTTTGGCTTTGTACCAGTTGGGATCCTGGGAAGGGAAAGCAGAAGTGAGCAGAGCCTCCCGTGTGTCTAATGCCACCCACAATACTATCCCCTTCTATCCCACTGTGCAATGCACTGCCATAGAGAAACTTACATCTACACAGTGCCTTTTATCTTGGGGAATCCTAAAGACATTATGCATGCAGCCACCTCTGAGGTGTCACATGGCAGTTGTTTAACAGCTCACAGTATCACTACACAACGGTTTAGCTCGGGCACTGAAGACGACAAGAGTCCATTTACGTTTGCAGAATGTAATCCCCAGGTCTGGAATCCGATCAAGACAACAGGGTTAACAAGCCTGTCCTTTCGCAAAACAGAAAGAAAAAAAATGCTCTGGCACCTCGAAGGAGCTGCAGCGCTTAGTGCATCAGCTTTTCATCCCATCTGTAGCAAGGCACTGCTAATAGCCCAGCACCTCTTTGCATTCCAAGGCACTGGCTTCCCACTGATGCAGGAAGAGATATCCCTCCACTCCGACTGAATGCCTGCTTCACTGCCTGCAGCACCTCTGGTTTTCCTGGAGGTCCCCCACCCAAGCACTCACCCAGCCCAACCCTGTTTAGCCGATGAGACAAGACCAGAGAAGGCCTGGACCTACACAACAAACCAACCACCGCTGCCTGCTCACTACATGGTCTAGCTCATGGCCAGACTGCCATCCTATACCTCTGAGCTTGGGAACACTCGAAATGCAAGAGCGGCACGGCTGCACTTCAGCGTACACACAGCCTACACCGAAGGGAAGGGGAAATAAGCCACCTCCCTGAGAGGCAGCAGCTAGGCCAATGGAAGAGTTCTTCCCTCAACGTGGCGCTCTCTGCACTGGGGTTAGGTCGGCTTCACTACATCGTTTGGGACACACATTTTTCAGAGTGACGTCACTGGGTCGACCTAACTTTTTAGCATAGACCTGACGTCTGCCTGCAAGGGACATGCTGGCCATGCCACAGTTCCACCATATGACTATAGAGGCCCAGCTGAGGGGAAGCAGACACTGGTCAGCCCCACCTTCCCTCATGAAAAAGGCCCCATCAGATTTACCACCTGACTGCCATTAACTGCAGACCAACCCCCTGGTCTCCAGGTGTCACTGCTCAGACCCTGCCCGTGGTAAGTCTAAACGCAACACCCCAGCCATCTCTTGGACCAAACGCAGGGAATCTGATGGGTCGCAGCATCGCCCGTGCACACAGAGTCACTCCTGACAGAGTCTCACTTTAAACCCACGTGACTGCCTCCCTGGGACCCGCCTGAGCAACTTACATTTTGGAGAAGTTTAAATAACCATCACATTAATTAAAAAGGCAGCCAGGTTTCCTGTCTCTTCTGCTCCCCTGGGGAGAGAATCCAGGCAAGGCTCCTGCACGAGTGTACCCCTGTGGGTACTGGTGGCATCGCATCTCTGTGCAGTGGGCCCCCCTCTGACCCCAAAGCCAGCAAGGGGGTCTCCCAGTTTTTCAATCTGTGGATCGCTTTCTGATCAAATTAAATCATCTCCCTTCCCCCACCTCCTACTATTTGGGTTTCCAAAACTTTCTGTCCAGCAGCCCACACCCCTCCTCTGGGTGTCTGATGGTGGGGTGGCTATTCCACCCCTCCTTCCTGGACTGCAGCCGAGAACCAGCACTGTGAGGGCACTCCAAGATGCACAGACCCAATCTCTCCAGCTGCCTTTGGGGTTGCCCCAGGGAGGGCAGCAAATCACTAGCACCCCGAAGCGAAGGGCGGGGCAGGTTACCTTGGTGACGGCGACGATGGTGAGCACGTCCCCTTTGCTGAACGGAAGGTCCTGCTCGGCGGTGCCATGGAAGTTATACTTGGCGATACATTCCGTACCGGACGGCCAAACGGCCTGAAAGAGGGACAGACAAACAGGGCCTCAGACGCTGAACGTACTCGGCTCCCACCACCAGAAGGAGCCAAACCTCAGATTCAGCCCCAGGGGTGGAAAGTCACACATGTGGGATCCCACGTGCCCAGTGAGTGTGCAAGAAATGCTAGTGGAGGGATGGAGGTTATGGGCTGGGTATACATGCTGGTTAATACATGCAGCCACCCTTAGCTGTGGGCTGGCCCTGGCCCTGTCACTTGGCTTGAGAACTCCCAAGGGCCCTCGGCTACCTGCCAACCGAAACATGGCTCCGGCCTTTGCCTGTCTCTCCTCCCACCCCACACAGGCCTCAAGCAACTCTGGCCTTTCCCTGTCCCCAACCCCCATCAAAGCACAGGTGGCTCTGGCTGTTACCTGCATTCCTGACATCGTCTCAGGCAGGTCTGGGGATCAAATCTCACAGGAGGGACACGTCACTTGGCATGAGATCTGGAGAAGTGAATGAGAGAGGATGTGCTGAGAACGAGCTATGTCACGCACCCAGCCCCATGGGCAGCTCCAGAGGCCCCCGCCCACCCCAGGAATAACCATCTTATTCTTCAACACACAAAGCAGGGCTTGAAAAATGTTGCCAGACACCTACTACCCTGAGGCAAGGCAGGAGCGGCATCCCCAGGGAGGTTGCAGAGCAACACCCTGGCGGAGAAGCCAGTCCCCACCCTCCAGCTGCCAGGAAGGTGGTGTCTACACTCCCTGCATGGGGAGCTCCTTGTTTGGATCTATCTCTGCCTAGCGGGTGTCTGATGAATTCAAAGGCCTGACCCTCCGGCTCCTGGGTTATTAGAAGGAAGGACCTTGTACTCTCTCCCTTCCCCCAGCCATCTCAGACTCATAGCCTTGACTGCTGTATGCACAGAAGCTTTCTGCTGTCCTACCCTGACACAGCTTCCTGCATGCTCTGTGGGGATAGCTATTCTGCTCTTGTTTCATTAGTCCTTCCCCTAGAGACAGCTCTAGGCCCTGTCCCTGCACCTAGGAGCTGCAGCAGAGTGAACCGACACAATTCTTCCAGGCTCCTCCAGGGATGGGACAGCAGTCCTGAAACTGACCAGGCATGTCAATTACATGCTTCTGCCTCTTGCTGGAAGAGCAGGGCTGCATCAGGACAGATTCTGACCATGGCAAAGATCAAGAAGGGCTGGTTAAGTTCGGTAGGAATGGATGGCTTAGCCCTGCCTCCCACTTTTCCACACATGCCAGGAAAGCATCTTGCTCACCGCCAGGGAGCAGGTGAACGGATTTCCCAAACAGCTTCTCCCACTGCGGTGACACTGGGTGGGGGGAGAAGCAAGGGCAGAAGCTGTAGCTTCATGCAGGCAGCTGAAGCCTTGGAAGACAGCCGCTAGCACCAAGCCCTCCCCTCACCTCACCCAGTCTCCGTGCTGTCGGTGGCAGGAGATGCGATGCTGTGAGTACCCCAGGGCACCAGTGTGATTTGACAGAACAAACAGGAAGCGGTTGGGGTAGGCGGATGAGGCTGCTGAGCGCCATTCAGAAATGCAGAGGCCCGATCTGCACCCAAGCGAGCTGCGGCTGCTGGGAAGAGGCCTCCCTTGTGTGCTAGCTGTGAAACAAACCGGGTTCTTCTCCAGCGCACATGCTGCCTGGTGGAGGTTTCTCCCCACTCTCTGGGATGCTGCGGGGGGGACCGACAGGGTGGGGATCATGCAAGTTTCACTGCCCCTCCCCCCAATCTAGGTCTCAGCCAGGCCAGGGAGGGGAGGGGGCGCGCGTCTGTGGGAATTAGCCCCGTCCCCTGGCTCAGTCTTTCAGACCATTGCTGGCCTGATGGAGCTCTGGGAAGGGGCATGGCATGGCCTGTCTCAGCCCAGCTCTGCTGCAACAACTCCGTCTGGTGAGGGGAGGATCCAAACCTGAATGAGGATTTTGGTTTCAACCACTTTCAGCTGCTTCAGGTCTGGGGGAAAAGGGATGTGGTTTCAGTCCCCGACCTCCCTGGCTATCCATTGGGGGGTGGGTGGGTGGAGCCAAGACCAGCATAGGCAGTGGAAGGTCTCAGCTCAGCTTAACCCACTTCCCATTCAGCTCTTGGGCCAATGAGATGAACAGCTGTCCCCATCTGGCAGGGAGGAAGGAAGACAGCCTCCACCTGCTCCCCATAATGGTGCTCCAGTAGGTCACTGTGCCAGAGCCTCAATACAGCAATGACGGGCATGTTAAGAGTGGCAATGGATACTGGGTATGTTGGCAGGGCAGAGACCAAGATGGCAGGAGCTGACCTATAAAACAGGATAGCGTTCTCCAACTTTCTATGGGGGTGAGGGTGGAAGGTGTAAAGGAAGGAGATGGGAGAAAACGGTTTAATTTGAGGGTAGCTATTGTATCTGAGTTTGGCTGGCTACGGATCCACTTCACTGGTTAGACTGGAAGCCCATGAACTCGGACTAAGGGCTGAAAGATCCCCCCCACCCACCCCCCCAGAGAGATTCCTCCCCCAAAGCTGGGCAAAACTAAATGATCCAAGTGTACCCAGCCCCCGCACTGGGAGCGGGCTACAGAACACACTTTAAGGCAGGTCAGGAAGGGGAAGGACACCCCTCCCCACCCCCACCCCCACTCCCCCACCAAGGGACACTACTTACACACACATAAGAGGTCAGAAAGTGGCAAAACAAATTTGTAACCAAGCCAGATACATCAGTTACATTCCAAATCATCCAAACAGTCTATGAACTGCCACCTCCAGCTAACAGGTTCCTGGTCACTGAACCATAGATATGAAGGCTAAAGAGATTACTGCGATCCTCACTTTTCTGCACGGCGCAGGCCAGAGAACCTCGCCTAGCAATTTCTGCACCAAGCCCATAACTTCAGCACTTCTGGAGGAGCCAACAACCCAATTCACAGTCCTCCCCTCTACAGATGGCGGTGATCAGCATTCCCAGTTTGTGCACGGAGGGGATGTCCACACTGCACAGTACCCATGACACTCAAGCCCCTGCTCGAGCATCCCACTCTGCATTTACAGTTGCTGGACCCAGCTCTCACAGCCGTGCTAATGCGCCCGTATTGCACTACACTGACCTTCTGACTCGCAACTGCAGCCTGACCTGCCTCCACACTGCAGAATGACAGGGTTTGGGCAGGACTTGAGCTTGGCCCCCACCCCCAAGGTGGGTCCTAGGACCCACGTGCTGAGTGCTTGCAGACCCGAGTCAGAAAGATGTGTGTGTGGACAGGGGGAAGGGGATTTGGGCTCAAACCGGAGTCTCGGGGTGTGGCTACCCTGGAAACTTCAAAGCGCCGTGGTGGGAGCGCTCCCACAGCAGCGCTTTGAAGTGCGAGTGTGGTCGCGCGCAAGCGCTGGGAGAGAGCTCTCCCAGCGCTCCTGGTACTCCAGCTCCGTGAGCCAGCAATCACACCCCTGAGCCAGCAAGTTAGAGCGCTATAAAATGTAAGCATAGACAAGCCCTCAGTCTTGGTTTACAATGCAGTGTAGACAATCCCTTAAAGTAACAAGGTCACTGCTATGGGAAAGCCCCACGGGGGAACTTTTTGGTGACGCTGTCCCCAGTGGGTGCAGCTTGGGAGCTATTTTTGCAGGTAGCTGGGTGTAAACAGCAGTTAGTTCTACCATTTCGAGTGCACAGTACACACAGCCCCGTCTCCTGCTTCCTGGCAGCAACGGATCCCTGGATTCCCCCAGAGCAGTGGTTCTCAACCCGTGGCCCACTTGTGGCCCAATCAGCACACAGTTGCAGCCCACGTGACATCCTCAGGGCCATACAGGTAGCATTGGATGCAGCCCACAGTGGTAAATAGATTGAGAACCACTGCCCCAGAGGATACACCCCCCCCCCATTACCAAGTGTAGCCAATCCTCTGTGCTACAACTGGTGCTGCTGATTAGCAACAATCAGCCACCATGTGGGCTTGGATCCTTCAGAAACAAAAGGCTGGCTCTTCCTTCCAAGGGAGGAGGGATAAAGCTGGCTGTGTGTCCCCCCTTCTCCCTGTTCCTGGCTTGGGAAAAGTTATTACAGCCAGGAAGGGCAGTTCTGGGGACCTTTCTCCCCAATCCCCACCTCAGTTATGTCCAAGGAATTGGGGGTGTTGGCGCAGTATCTAAGCCCCAGTTCAAGTCTTCATGCTGTTTGCCAATTCCATTACTTCTTGGGTGTGTGGGTGGCTGATTACCAGTTATGTAGCATTAAAGCAGCATCCAGGCATCAAATCATCCTGCAAGGCAAGGAGGTATCAGCCCCATTGTTAACAAGGGGAAACTGAGGCACAGAGCAGGAGCCCTGCTCGAGTCAGCAGCAGAGTCTGGATCAGAACTCGGAAGCTCCAAGTTCCTTACCCAATCCACTAGGTCACAACACCCCTGGCCCACATCACACGCCAATCAACGGAGCTGGACTCTAAGCACAGCCCCTCATGCACTGTCAGCAGTGCCAACCAGGAAACTGCTCGCACGCACGCGTACCACACACACTAATGCTATTCACTAGCTAAAGGCTCAGCTGACACAGGTACCTGTGCAGGCAAGAGGCATAGGCAGCTACTGAAAGGTGTGTAACTGGAGACCAGAAAGGAGAACATTTCTCTGCAGGCCCTGCTCCAGAGCGGCAGGAGGTTGGTTGAGAATCAGACTGGGATAGGGAGGGCTTCTATTAGGATGAAGGAAACTGAGGGCACAGGCAGCCTTGGGAGGCTGAGAATCACCTTCGGTTCATGGGGGCTTTGTTGCCAGCCTGTTCTGTTTTTCATCAGCATTTGCAGAGGATGTGCTGTTCTAAGCAATCATTCCCCCAGTTCACCAATTCACAGAGCCACAGATGGCACCTGTTAGGTGACCCCCTTCCATTCCATTGCCAACTGTTCACATTGCAGCAGTACCTAGGACTCCCTGATCGAGATCAGCGCCCCACGGTGCCAGGCACCATACGGACACACAGGAAGAGACATACAGAAAGGGGAAGTGGCCTGCGCACACTGGTTAGTGGCAGAGCCCTGGTCTCCCAAGCAACAGACCAGTGTCTCATCCACGGGACCAGTGCAAGATAGAACCCAGGAGTCCTAACTCCCAAATCCCATCTCCCACCCCGCTGGTGCTCGCACCACTAGATCCCACTTCCCTCACGAAGCCAGGATCAGAACCCAGGAGCCCTGACTCCCAGTCCCTTCTACTCTAACCACTAGACCGTTCTGCCTTCACAAAATATCAGGTAGGTTTCCTGGGCTCCCTTTTTCACCATGCCTGCCTACCAGGGATGTACGTCTATACTAATATCTCTGTCCTGTATGTCCCAAACTCCCCCTTCCTGCCCAATTCAGAGATGCCGTAAGCCAGCCCGGGTGGGGTTGCCATTTGTCTTAAAAAAAATAAAGGAGACATTTGCTTTGGAAACGCAGTGACTGCTTCTGGACGCTCCCCCGACATACACTTTGTTTTACAATGCCCCGAATAGCGTTCCTGTTTACAGATCAGCCCCTTTGGGGAGCACTGAGGCTCAGCAAGAGCATCCGTGATCCGGTGAAAGCCAGAGAGAGGAACACTGTAAGTTGCTGCACCCTTGGTGAGAAGTGCGATCCACAAGCTTTGAAGAGCAACATCAGAGATTGCAGAACCTACAGAGGTGCAGCTGGAGTCCACTACCAGCCAGCAAAGGATGGGAAAAGAAAAGAAGAGAAGACTTGAAACACCCTATTGTTCTGGTCAGATGCTCATTCATTCCAACACCAAGTAGAAAGGAGAGGGGAATGATGGTCCAGTAGTTAGAACACTAGTCTAGAAGACCTAGGTTCAAGTCAGTGCTCTGCCACGGACTTCTTGTATGACCTTGGGAAAATCGCTTAGTCTCTATCCGTCAGTTCCCCATCTGCTCAATGGCCCACAAGGATGCTGCGAAGACAAACACATTAAAGATCAGGATGGGCTCAGATAAGCATTAAAACAGAGAGCTTTCAATTCAATGCCTTGGGCTCCAGTCACCCAGGCCAGTTCTCCATCCCAAGAGGAAGCACAAAAAGTCTGGTTGAATTCAGTTTCACCAGTCCAGGCTTTCACAATCACCACAGTTTGTTTGATATCTAAGCAAAAGTGGGACAGGGCATTTCTCATACCTTAACCAGGGATCTTCACTGAAGTAAAGTCTGGCTAATTAATATTTCACTTATTAAAGCTTTTCTAAAACCCCAGAGATCACATTTCTTTTTAACTCACGACCAGCCACTGGAAAAGTTCACTGTCCTCAAACCACATGTACTGATTTCAACACTATTTTTAGTCCTAACAGGTCACCATTGTTAAATGTATCGATTTGTATGTTGGTAGTGGCTTGATTAACAGATCTAGATGTGATGGTGCGAGGCACTGTACAAACATATCACAAGAGACAGTCCCTGCCCAAAGAGCTCACAGCGCAAACAGACATCACAGACACATGGCCGTAGAAAAGCACTATCCTCGTTTTCCAGATGGGGCTCTGAAGCACAGAGAGAGGACGAATCTGAGGGCTGAAAACCTGGGCATTACCTTAATTTATTAAAGCTTCATTACATGCTGACGACTGACTTTGATAATGCCCTTTTGTGATTCGAGGGTTGTTTTCTCTCTAACCGCACAGCTCGGTTCCTTCTAAGTGCCAGCCCCATACAGTTAACTTGGGTCAGGCTGGCGTCTTCCAGGCTCACGCGTCACCAAGAATCCAGATTCTACAACTGGCATTTAGTGAACAATGTTGCAGCCGATGCAACAGAATCCAGAATTCTGGAGTCAGCATAGAATCCAGCTCCCTCTCCCACTGCTGTGTCCGCTCTATGCCTGGCACCAACATCATTCGTCACTCAAGTCAGCAGAGGGCGATTCTGAGTTCACCCAGAAAGCAGATCTGGGGAGTGACAAATAAAGGGAGACAACTCTACTGTTAAAAAGAAAAGGAGTACTTGTGGCACCTTAGAGACTAACAAATTTATTTGAGCATAAGCTTTCGTGAGCTACAGCTCACTTCGTTGGAATGCATCTGATGAAGTGAGCTGTAGCTCACGAAAGCTTATGCTCAAATAAATTGGTTAGTCTTTAAGGTGCCACAAGTACTCCTTTTCTTTTTTGCGAATACAGACTAACACGGCTGCTACTCTGAAACTCTACTGTTAAAATCACATTCTTCTGGCTGCCATCTTGCTTCACCAGCTCACACTTCAAGGCTGGCATCATTTTGGCAGCTAGTATCTTGTGACCACTTGAGTTGGAGATTGAAATTTAATACCATTTGAAAGTTATGAATCCCAGCTGCTTTCACAGGACATAAAACACCAGTTTCTAGTGCTACCTGTTCCCTAGATAACAGTTCCCAAATTCAAGCTGGAATTAAACTGGTGGAGAGATAACAGACAAGAAGATAACCCAGGCTTTGTCTACATTACCCGCAGGATCCAGGGGCAGTGATCGATGCAGCAGGGCTCGATTTATCGCGTCTAGTCTAGACATCGCAGTGAGTAGATCTAAGCACGTCAACTTCAGCTACATTATTCACGTAGCTGAAGTTGCATAACTTAGATCAATTCCCATCCCCCCAGTGTAGACCAGGCCCCAGAGACCATTTAAGATCTCACATCTTACAGTATTACAAGGGCTGTACCACTGAAAAGATACGAATCCCAGATCTTCAATGCTGTACAGCATTTGTTTCCAGCACGGGAGGGTGGGAGGATTCACTAGGTATCAGAGCTTGAACTGTCACTGGTCCCTCAGAAGTAGCAGTGCTATTTGAAACTAGTCCAGGACTTTTCATAGTCCCAGAACTCTGAGCCCCACCACTGTAATCCCTGCTAGAACTGATAAGTAGAAATCTTTTCATTATTAACAAGATACAAACCAAATCAAAATAAAAACAGGAGTTTACTCAGTTCCTACAATGTCTGCTAAGATGGAGATCATCCATCCTTCCTCCCATCCTTTGTCTTGTCTATTTAGATTGCAAGCTCATCAAGGCAAGGACTGTCTCTTACTAGGTGTCTGTACAGCACCCAGCCTAGGTAGGGCACCGATCTCATTCCAGCCTTGAGGTGCTACAGTGCGAAGTCATCATCATCATCAACCCAAACCCTGCAGCACACAGCTAGTCCACAGAACTGGGAAGAGTGAAACTGACCAGCTGGATGTTGCTGCTTGGAATGACTCAAGGGCAAAGACTAAAGCAGCTAAGTGATGAACTGCTCAGTAAATGTTTTAAACCCTGCCGTTTAAACCATCTCTGGTGTTGCCGGGGCCAGAGCACATTAGGGTTTTTAAATATGATTTTACACTTGGCAGCGACACTTTACGAACATTTCTGAGCCTTTTACTTTCCGTTCAAATGCCGCCAATGGCTCTGCTTTAACCTTTAGTGACTCAGGCTAATGCCGACGGGCCAGAGCCACAGCTGCTGCAAACGGGGAGCTATGGTGATGTACGCATGCTGAGAATACAGCCCGTGGTGTTTAACACTCTGGGGGCTAAGCCATTTCCAGTTGGGGGGCAGCCACTGGAGGACGCTGAACTGGGGCGGAAGGACTGACAGAGCCCCATCTGTCCATGCTCCTGGCGTGACTGCTTCCATCTGGTCAGGGACCAGCAGGGTGGGAAGTGGCTTCCACAGGGAGCAGGACCCAGAGCACAGTGGAAACAGCCTCTGCTGGCAGCAGAGCAGAGGCAGACAAGGAAGACGAGCATAATGTAGGTGGTGGAGCGAGGCAGTGGGCTGTTCAACCTCTGTTTAAGAGAGGTGTCAAAGGGGAAGCAGTCTCACAGTTGGCGTGGAAGCAGGGCAGCGGGCTTTGTAAAGATCACAGGGGAAGGCAACCCAAATACATACAGTCCAAGGGTTCGTGCTACAGCCTGCTGAAGTGAAAGCTGGCAGGGGGCGTCCGGCAGCATGTGGACGTGCATCTCTTCTGGCCATGGGAGTTGGGGCCTGCAGAAAGGTCTCTTGGCAAAGAGCAGGTGCCTGTTCTCCCATCATTTGGTGGGGGTGGAAAAGCACACGCACAAGCCTGTGTGCTCCCACGCCAGCATCACTGCGGCAGACACAGTCAGTTCAAGCAGCATGTGGGAGACCAATATTTCAACAAGTGCAGGGGATTGGATCCGTTTCTCCTCCTCCTTCATTTGTTTCAAAGAGGAGGGCAACAAGGCAGAGAATAACGCCGCCCACTTTTGCATAGCGCTTGTCCCTCAGTAGATCTCAGAGCAGCTCACAGAAGAGGTCAGCTTCATTTGGCACATGGGGCCATGGGGCACTGAAGTGACTTGCTTGAGGTCACCCAGCAGGCCAGTGGCAGAGCCAGAAACAGAACCCAGGTCTCCTGAGTCCCAGTCCAGCTCTCTCTTCACTAGGCCACACTGCCTGTACTGCTCACTCAACGTAGGGCTCGGACCCATCAGCCTGAGAGTGACAGAGCCAGTCAGATGGAAACTGAAATAGGCCAACAAAGCCCAAGCAGAAGTTTCTTCCGAGTTCTACCCACATAGTCTTACTCCACCCTCACGTGCAAGGGGTGCTCTGTTCCAGCTGGGGGAACCCCCGGCACTCCATCTGTTGGGGCATTTCCCTTCCCTCCCCGAGAGTGGCACGTTATCGGTATTTCTCTCCCTCACAGTTTCAGCTGGAGCATGAAGGTTACCTGAGAGTTTCCATTATAACCCTCCTTTCTCAGTCACTCTTAACTAACCCAAACTCTCATCTTTTGGGCTGAAATTTTCCAGGCCTGGTCTCTGACTGAGGGGGAACTGTCTTGGGAAGTTTGAGTCAAAACCTATCTGGCTTTTTGTGAGATCTAGGCATAGGTGACGACTCCGAGAGTCATCCAGAAAAGAATTAGCGGGTGCTTAGCATCATCTGCAGCCCGCTCCCCCCTTGCCCCCAACACCTCTCACCTGCGGCCCTGCTGATCAACTCCTCCCTCCCAGCGCCTCCTGCATGCCACAGAACAGCTGTCAGCAGTGTACAGGAGGTGCTGAGAGGGAGGGGAAGGAGCAGGGACAGGGTGCGCTCAGGGGAGGGAAGAGGCAGGGAGGGGGCGGAGCGGGGGTGGGAAGAGGTAGGGAAGGGGTGGGGACTTGGATGAAGGGGGGAGTGGGGGCAGGGCCTGCGGCGAAGGAAGTTGGCACCTATGGAACTAGATGAGCTGGGCTGGGGATGGTGGGGGACACTAGTTTTCCCACAATAAAGAAATGATCATCAGCTTTATAGGGCACGGACTGTCTTTTTGTTCTGTGATGTACAGTGCCTAGCACAACAGGGGGCTGGGTTCATGACTGGGGCTCTTGGGTGCTGCAGGAACACAAATAATACATTCTAATAAACAATGGCAGCTCTGTCTATCCAGCCCTAAGCACATGCTCAGGGAGCGACTGCTGTAACTGACGTGGCTCAAGGCTTTGTGGCCCTGACTCTCCACTCCTTGGATCCGCAGTGGATGCCCTCATGGCAGGAGAGCTCTGTCACCATGGGGGGGCTCTATCCTGGGAAGCAGCGACTACGATTTGTAGGTTGTGGTGGATAATCGGCTGAAATGAGCTCCCAGTGCGACACTGTGACCAAAAGGGTAACTGCAATCCTGGGATGTGTAAACAGAGAATCTCGGGAAGCAATAGAGAGGTTATTTTACCTCTTGTAAACTGTGGTGTGACCGCTGCTGGGATACTCTGTCTGGGTCTGGTGCCCACAATTCAAGAAGTGATACATTGGAGAGGGGGGTCAGAGAAGAGCCATGGGAATGATTAAAGGATTAGAAAGTCTGCCTCAGAGTGATAGATGCAAGGAGCTCAATCTGTTTAGCTTAACAAAGGTTAAGGGGTGACTTCGTTACAGTCTAAGTATCTACATGGGGAACTAATATTTAAACAAAGGGCTCTTCCATCTAGCAGAGAAAGGTCTAACACGACTCCATGGCTGGAAGCTGAAGCTAGACAAATTCAGACTAGAAATGAGGTGTATGTTTTTAACAGTGAGAGTCATTAACCACTGGAAGAACTTGCCAAGGGTCACGGTGGATTTTCCATCACTGACCATTTTTAAATCAAGACCGGCTGTTCTGCTAAAACCCTGCCCTAGGGATTATTGTGGGGCAGGTCTCTGGCCCGTGCTGTACAGGTCAGAGTAGATGGTTCCTTCTGGCCTTTGAATCCATAACTATGAATCTTGCGGTGTCTCAGCTAACCAGCACCCTCTTCCCTCTTCAAACCTCCTTATCCTGAAGTGAGTTGGTCTCCACTGTTGTGAGAGGCCAGTGCAGGATTTCAGCGTAATTGGAAAAGGCTCCCCAGGGCACGGCAGTTAGTGCTGAAGTGCAGGGGAGAGATTTAATGACAGCACCATATGGGCCATTAGAACAAATGGGAGGCAACCACGCCACTCCCAGAGGAAGGGCTCAGTGAGGGGAGAGGTAACGCACCGCCCCCATGGAGAGGGGCTGAGGCAGGATCTGGACCCCTTTCCATGGCCGCTGGGGACTAGAGCTAGGATCTCCCTTTGCCCTGGGGCTGCAGCAAGCCACTTGTAAACAGGCAGCTGGGGGTGGGGTGGGGCTGGACAGGGGATTGGAAACTCATGCCCCCAGTCCAGCCACATTAACGTTACCCTCCCATCGCTATGTAGCACACCCCACTGCCTGCAGCATGGGAGTACCCTCTCTCACAATCAGCTCAGTCCAGTCCCAAACCCACACAGGCCTGGCAGGGCCCCTCACATGTCGGGGCAGACACTCACCCCCAGCAGACTAGAGCTCACGCTGCCCAGCTGGAGGGAGAGCCATCAGCTGCTGCATGGGGAAAATGAAAGACTACCTCCCGCTGGTAGCAGCCAGAACTACAGCCTCCATCTTACACCTTGATTCCACCATTGTCCACTCAGCACAATGGGGAGAAACAGCCACCTCCTTCCACTATCCTGCCTGAACCAAGGCAGCTCAAGAACTAAACCTGGAAACAGAACCCGCCTCCGATCAGGGCAGCTTCGATGGTTCCTCCCCACTCCCCACTGTTAACACTAGCCTATCTAGCCCTGAGCCATGCTAGAGATATCGCTCCCTGCTGGCACTTGGAATTCTTTGAGCTCTGCGATCACTTTGTCCAATGGTATCGTCCTCCACCCACTAACTCTCCACTGTCACAGACTGGTGCATGTGCGTGGAGAAGCAGCAGGCGGTCTTAGAGGATGCTCGATACGCTACGGAAGAGAAGAAAGGACAGACCAGAGCACAAGGGTTTTCCCTCGCAAGCCCCAAGAGCAAGGATGGCCCAGCAATTTGGCCTGGGGTGAGTGCTCTGGCCAGGTGACCATCAGAAACCACAGTAATGGGCTGAGATTATACTGGGGTACGTATGTAGGTGAGGGAGGAATGGGGATCTCTCAGAGAGATTCCTTCACACAGAACTCTGGGAGACTCAGCAGGTGAGGGAACAGCCACACAAACCCATTGGTTCCTGTAAGGATCCTTCTCCCAGACCATTACACTCTGACTCCATGCCCTGGGAAGCCCACCTGCCCCCTCAACCTCCCAGACACCCCCATACGGACCCTTCTGCTGCAAAGCCCAGCACACAGCAGAATCCCGAGATTCCAGCTTGCTGGGTGTCAACTGTGCAGGGGTTGAAACCGAACAAGTTGGGGGGCCAGCCAACTCGGGATCCCTTCTCCCACCCCCAGAGATCTGTGTACACGAGAGATGCTACAGGCCTCACACCCTAGAGCTCCAGGGTAAATGGCCCTCGGACCCAATCTCGGCTAGAAATGCATCCTGCAGCCTGGCTGGGGGAGGCCAAGGGGACGGTGACGTCAGCTGTGCTCTGGCAAGCTTGAGGCCAGCGCCTGCCAAATACAGCTGGAGAAAAATCCGCTCCTCGTAATAGAAGAAACAGCTGCAGGAACTGGAGGGGGGCGGGCGGGGGGGCTGATCCATCGGGGAGGAGGCAACTCTCTATAACCCCTCCCCCCAAATCCTACTGGAGAGAGGAGGGTGAATCCATAGAGCATAACTCCCTTAGGTGAGAATTTCCCAGTCTCCTGAGCCCCCCACCACCTTGACTGCCACCACTGCACCAAAGAGATGCCCCATAGATTCAATAACCAAAGCTCACAACACCCCAGGAAGGGGGTGGGCTACCACAGATCAATGCCATTACTCCCAGCCTCATCTTCCAGACAGGGAAACTGAGTCACACCTTGTCTGACTGACATCCTCTGCATGTCCAATCACACAACTGGAAATAGAATCCAGGTGCCCCAACTCCTAGCTCCCAAATGCAAAGCAACACCATGGGCAAGTCCTCTTTATGATGCCTAGAGGCAACCTCAGGGGGGTCCCCCAGCTCCGCTGCTTCATTTTTAACCTCAGACTACCTAGTCCTGGTAGTCCTCCTCTCTTGGTCCTGGGGGACTCCGGAGGCAAGCACAGAGCCACCAGTACTTTGAAATCCCCTAGAGCACAGGGGGATCTCCTGAGATGGGGATAGGAAGAGCTACATCTCAGGTGTCAGCTGCTGGCCCCCCATCACAGCCGCATCTGAGCACTCAGATCTTTGACGCGTTTCCTCTCACACAGCCCTGGGAGGCAGGGCACTTCTAGTCCCCCCATTGTACAGATGGGGAGCTGAACCGCAGGGAGCCAGTACACTGGCTCACCTTGAACTCCCACACTGGCTGCTGGGGCAACTTCCCCGTCCCTCATTGGCCTGGCAAAGTATCCGATGGCACCTGCCCTCCTTCTGCATCTCTGAACCCAGAAGATAGATCAAGCTTACCCTGCTGTTGGCTGAAAGCCACCTGATCAGAAGGCATAACAGGCTTGCCAGCTGCTTCTTCCCATCCCACCCACGACACCCGACCCTCTGCCCCCAGTGGCTATACTTAGTGTCTCTGCAGCACGTGTGCCGCTCATCGAGGGGAGGTCCCCGGCACAGTGGAGCTAGAACCTGCTATAAATAAACATGGTGTTAGCAGGCATCTGCTTCATCCCCCAGACAGCTGGGAGGAAAGCTCCCCACCGTAGCAGGTGCATCAGCCCAGGGGCTGGACGCCAGGTGCTACTGACAATCAAACAGCAGAGCAATTGGCATCTTGAGCACGAGGAGCCACCGAACTTCCCGGGTGAAACGGTACACACGTGGAAATGCGGCTTCATGCCTGGGAGATGAGGTGACTGCGGTTTGCAATGCCATGGACAGGAACAGATGGGGTACCACCTTAGGCTAAATCAGCTCCTGGGCTGGACACCGGCTTGCTGTATTCTACTGCACTGAGCCAATGCACGGCTAAGGAAGAGGGGCCACTGGGCCAGGAGATTAAAAAAATCTATGCTAGCCAGCATGCACCAGACAGGGACTCCTCACTATGTGGGATTTCTCCCTAAGACAGAGTGAGCGGGCAGCCCTTCAGGGGGTCCTGACTCTGCATGGCGGCATCAGGCTGAGAGAGGCCCTGCGCTGGGATAAGTCCCCTGCTGTGTGGGACTCTTAACAATCCTCGCTTTGTTCTTGCCGTCTTGACCCCTGGAGACACATGATGTCATTGGCCAAAGCATCAAATGAGCCTTTCTCGCTCAGGCCCGTGTGCTGAGGGCGGGCGAAGCGTGGGTGCCGAGCAGCAGACTATTGATTTAACACAGCCAAGAGCCCTGGAGCAGGGAGGAACGGAAGACAGACCCTCTCTGAAATCTCATTCCCAAAGGGCACAGAAATTAAGAGTATTAAGGATCTACTTTAATATAAATCCTGCTAATTAACGACATACGCACACACCCCTCTTGCCGTTTCATATTTTTGAAGCACTTAGAGGCAGTGCCTTTGAAATGCTTGGCTCCAGGATTCACGCCAACTCCCACAGCTGGCCACAGCATGCCAGGAACTTTGCCACAAAGAGGGGCAGCAGGCAGGCGGCCTGCCTGGCTTGAGGGCTGGGCCTAATTTGCAAGTGCAAACAGAGGAGTTTTAAGCAAAAAAACCCAAAAACCCTCAACATTTGCATGTGCTCCTATCTTCCTGGAGAGAAGCCCAGGGATCAGCCTTTAGAACCAGGTGCAAAACTCTCTGGGGGCATTCTCACAGCTAGGGCTAGGAACAGCAACAAGCAGGACTGAAGGCCGAGGAGAAGGCGGAGAGACAGTGTGGACCAGTGGTTAGGGCACTGGACCATGAGTCAGGCGTGGTGGGTTCTAAACCCAGCTCTGGCTTGCCGACGAGTCACTCCTTTCTGTGCGTCTCTTGCCCCTGTCACCCTTTGTCTGGGGACACTGACACACAATACGCTGCAGCTACATTGCTGTAGCATTTCAGCATAGACATTACCTATGCCAAAGGAAGGGGTTCTCCCATCATCATAGGTAATCTAGTTCCCTGAGAGGTGGTAATTAGGTCTCTATAGCTCGGAGTGCAGATTTTTCACACCCCCGAGACACATAGCTATGCTGAGGTAAATTTCTAGTGTAGACCAGCCCTCGGCCTTGTCTAGATTGTAAGCTCTTTGGGACGGGGATTCTCTCTCATTATATACATAGCCTAACATGATGGGGCCCTGACCTCAGATGGGGCTCCTGGAATATACCTAATAATGGGGTTGTGGCAGGAGCAAGGAACAGGGGAAGGAGAGGGACAAATATCGAAAACCCCTCGGTGGCAGCAGGGCTGGAGGAATATTAGACCGCTGGCCTTTCTGGGTTTTGAACTCTGCCATACTTAGATACCCTAGTGAGAGGGGCAACCTACAAACCCGGCAAGAGTGTATGTGTGTGTCCCCCTGGGCCTTGCCGCACTAAATACAGCTCTGCAAGCCTAGACAAAGCCTGGTCTTTAGACAAGCACCTGTCAGGGCTGGTCTAGGTACACTCAGTCCTGCCTCAGCGCAGGGGGCTGGACTAGATGACCTCGCAAGGTCCCTCCCAGCTGTACATTCCTATAAGTCAGAGTCTGTGGTCATCAGCTTCAGTGCCCACATCCAGCAAAGCACCTCTGGATGGCCACTAGCCACGTTTTGCCTCCAGGGTGCAACAAACCCATCACCATAAAGGAGATGTCACTATCCAGAGAAAGGCGGTGAGGAGAAGGACCCACCCGGGCCCAGAGAAAGAGAACCAGCAGCACCCAGGGAGCAGCCAGATGGAAGCCAGCTATTGAGCGCCACTATCAGAGGGGAAGAGGAAGCTTCCAGACAAATAAGGCAGAGGGGCACTCACTGTAGCCTAAGGCGTCACTTCCCCTCGGTGAGTCAGTTTCCCCCATCTATAAAACAGAGACGACTCTGCAAGCTGCTTTGAGATCTAGGGTGAAGAGTGCTACGCGGGTGCCATGCAGAGCTATTCTCCGAACTGGACCCCCCAGCTTTACGGGACCCCCATTGCATCAATCATCCTAACAGGGTGTCTTG
Source organism: Dermochelys coriacea (assembly GCF_009764565.3). Lineage (NCBI taxonomy): Eukaryota > Metazoa > Chordata > Testudines > Dermochelyidae > Dermochelys > Dermochelys coriacea. The sequence continues at coordinate 47,393,518 of NC_050077.1, read as the reverse complement.
TTACAGGCTAGAACAACACTGTGCAGTGCCAAGACCACTCAAAAGCCTGGCTCCTTTCCCTAGTGCGTAACATGCACACAACATATCTCGCAGGTTGTGATCCTGGAACACACATGCCCAAGGGGCAGGATTGAGACAGGTGCTTTAACAGCACTTTGCCCTCCTGCTCCCCTTCATCAGCGGCTCTCCAAACACCTTCACAGATATTCCCAAGCGCAAAAGCCTGTAGTGAGTATCAACTGGCTCTAGGAGAAGAACTGTCTGTGAGCAGAGAAATTATTCCAGAATAGCGTGTCTACCCAGGAAGTTAGTCCTCTATAGCTAGAAAGTTAATGACACTGACCTTTCACATGCCAGACTTGAGGATCACAATGGTCTATTCTGGCCTTAATCCATGGATAGTTATTCTAGTACATGTAAATCAGTCAGTTTCCCTCTGTAGACAAGCCCTAGTTCTCACAGCAGCCTGGGGACGTGGGTAAATAGCACCCTTCATTTTACAAACAGGGAAACTGAGGCTAAGAGACTTGCCCATGGTCACACAGCAAGTGGGCAGCAAAGCTGGAAATAGAATCCAGGAGTCCTGGCTCCTGTGTCTCTGCATTAGCCGGACAACACCCCCTTCTCCGTCGTTTGGTTTGAATTAAATAGAGTTTTTTGAATAAATGAGCTGAGAATTTAAAGATGTTTTTTATTGGGAACTAAAGTGGAAATGGATGGGGAAACGTGGATTCAGACAGCCCTGCCTGGGCATCACATGCTCACATGGCTCAAGGTGCCCACACCAAACCGACATGGAGAGCAGAGAGGTGTAGGGCTCTTGGGCAGCGTATGGAATAGGGTGTGGAATTACCCCAGGGTTAAATACAAGCTAATGCCCTCTTCCCGGATTCTGGTGACCTCAGTGTGGCAAAGCTCAGTCCACACGACTTTCCATGGAATGGCAGGATAACCCCAGGCTACAGAGGGAACAGGACACGACAACCCCAACTGCCCCAGAAATGCAGACACCCCGTTCCCTTCATGCCGCCTGCTGTGGAACACTCCCCGCCCCCGATTGCTCTGGCAGCCAGTGAGGTGGAGAACAAAGGGCAGTGGCTACACAAAAATAGAAAAGTCTTTATTAATTTATAGGGCAGATTTAGGGCAGTTTGAAGCCTCCAGGCAGCAGCTCCTCCTCACGGCCCCGACAACAGCTGCTCTTGAGGGCTAAAAATACTAAGGAAAGGGGAACTGAGACAAGAGTTGTGAAGGGGGGGCCGCTCTGCAGGGAGGAAGAGACTGGAGCCAAGATGCAGGCGTGTTACATAAGAGCCCGGTGTCCAGCAGAGACACTGTTTCATTGCTCACCCTGTTCCCATGCAGCACCCCGCAGGGCCAAGACAGGGCCCTCTCATGGCATGGCACCCGGGAGCCAGCAGCACCCAGAAATGGTTTCTTCCTGCTATGGCACCCAGCTGCACCAAGATGCAACCCCATCCCGTACACCATCTCCCACGCTGTGTCACAGCACGGCACCAAGGAACTGGCAGTGCCAAGAGGTGCCTCCGTCACGCAGGCAACCGCAGCACTTGGACCCGGCGGCATCATCTGTGCTGCAGCTCAGTGAGCTCCCCAGGACTGCAGCCTTCCGATCCAGCGGCACCTCCTGCTAGGAACATAGGAGCAAGCTCAGCGCGGAGATGCCAGCCCAGTGCAGGAGCAGCATGGGAGGGAGAGGCCTGGAGGTGGTGGCCAGGCTCCAGCAAGGAGAGATGGAGCAGCAAGAGACGGAGCAGTGAGAAGTGTGCCGGGGGACACGCTCTCCCTCCCTTCCCAGCGCCTCCTCTGCGGCAGGCGGCCCAGGTTGGCCCGGCCCATCAGATGCTGGTCAGGTGAAACAACCCCTCCCCATTCCAGTGGCTGTTCTAAGGCTGTGGGTATGTCTCGGAGCCAGCCGGGGGGTAGGGCTGTGTACACTGCTCCGGATTGAGAACCAGGCGCCACAGGGCTTCCCTAGGGGGACCAGATTCTCAATGGTGGGTCGATCCCCAGGAAATGCTCCTGCCCTCCCAGTACCAGTTTGGAGCCTGCAATTTACTGCCATAACACTCAAGAGCTGATGCAGCTTCAAAGCACTTAAATTAACCAGCCTTTACCCAACTTTGCAGTGCCCCTATGTGGGGGGGCAAGTGTAATTATCCCCACTCTGCAGGCATGGAAACCAACGCACAGAGGGAGAAGCGGACCCTCCTCTAGGTCCCAGGATCCTCGCACCCAATGCTGTTCTCTCACCATTGTTCAACGCTGCCCTTCTGGAGAACAACCATTTTGGCCATTTCCAATGTGCCTCCTGCCTTGGTCTCCAAGTGCCAAAAGCAGGCAGTGTGGTCTGCCCACACCCCATGAGCTGGAAGGCTCCAGCCCAGCTGCCGCCAGACTCTGGGCGCATTTTGTGCTGATGGGACCATTTTCACCCAGTGCTCTCCTCTGGAGATACAAATCGTGCCCGCCAGCCCTTGGCTGCTCATAGAGCCCGCGTTCAGAGCCGGGGCAAGAAGCCAGGCAGCAGCTTCACACCCACTCTCCCAGCCAAGCTCTCATCCCAGCCACACGTCTCTGCCATGGTTTAATGCATCAGCCAGCAGCTCTCCCCCTCCCCCACTCCACGGCTATCCGGGGTAGCCTGGCATGCTCACCTGGGCTAGTTTAGCCCCAAAGTTGGATTTTTCCTGGGGGGGGGAGTGGGAGGTAGAAAGGGGGGAGAGGAAATGGGAGAGGCTGTAATTTCTGCAGCTGAGCAGTGAAGTTCTCAAGCTCCTCACCTCCCCAGAGCAGGGCAGGCTCTTCTCAGACACCAGTTCCCAGCAGATCTCTCCCCCCTAAGGCCTGGAACCCCCAAGAGACAGCAGGTTTGGGAGTTTGGAGAGGGAGGGCAGGGGGGTGTCAATGGGGGGGCAAAACCCTGGTCTCGGCATGTGGAGGAGTCACCGTTCACAGCCCTTCGCACAGGTGAGGGGATTTCCCCCCACCCCAAGCCCTCTATGCATTTCTCCTCTCCCCAGCAGCAAGGAACAGGCTCAAAGCTACATGCTACCGACCCACAGCAACTGATGCTAACTGAGGCAAGCTTTCCCTGCCGTGCGATGGAGGGAGCAGGGAGCTCAGAGTCTGGGGGAGAGCAGGCAGGTTTCTGAAGGGATACAGAGCACAGGGAAGACAGCAAAGACCTCTTAGTGGTGGGTGTCCAAAAGAAATCCAGGAACAGAAGCAGCAGCAGATGTGGGGTGGAAAGAAGGTCACAGTTGCTGGGTGGGATGGGAAGGTCTAATGCAGAGGCCCAGTAAAGCTTGTCAGACAAAATGGCAGAGTCAAGCATGATGCGACAGCCTGACTGGGGAACATGGGGGAGCCATTAGTCACAGCTGGGAGGGATCATGACCTGACCCGAAGAGGAGGAGAGATTGCGCGCAACTAGCCAGGAGAGCCAGGAGAGGCGGGCAGAGGATGCGCAGTTCACAGGCACCTCCAACTGGAGAGTCGTGGATCTGGAGAGCCCTTGACACGAGCCATGAGGGGCCAAAGGGCTCCTGAGCCAAAAGGCCCATGGAACACGTGCCCCAAAGCAAGGAAAGAGCACAACAGGGAACCCGACTACTTCCTGGAGGGAGAATGGCAAGGGACGTGATGGAGGCTGGGGGGGGATTTATCAGAGAAGATTAAAAGAGCTGAATGTCTTAGCTGCATGCTGCAGCTAAGTGTGTGTGTGGGGGAATCATTTAGTGGGCTACATTGGCATGTTACTTAGCTGCAATGGGATGGAATTTGTTGAATCTTGGGGCGGGGATGACTTGCTAGCTGCTGTGGTGTGGAAGCCCCATTGCTTGGGACTTCAAGCCCAGAACATACCCGGAGGGGGACGATCCCACACTGGCCCGGAGAAATGGTCTGGCTGATCTGATGCCTCTTTTCTATAGAAAGAAAAGCAGTACTTGATGAAGTGAGCTGTAGCTCACGAAAGCTTATGCTCTAATAAATTTGTTAGTCTCTAAGGTGCCACAAGTACTGCTTTTCTTTTTGCGAATACAGACTAACACGGCTGCTACTCTGAAACCTGTCTTTTCTATAGGAAAGTCATGAAGATTCAGTCCCCTTTCCCCATACGGGCACAGTACAGCTGCTGATAATCCTCTGGGAGATTTCCCAAGCATTGCTCGGAAGGCTTTGCTTCTACCCTCCTTCCTGTCCAGTCTCTTGGTATGGGCCAATATCAGCACAGAGAGACCAACAGGACCATTAACCCATCGTTAACCTCCTACTGAGGCTGGGGTCATTGCAAGGGATCTGCTGCATCTGGAAGGCAAGCAGGCAGCTCTGGGGACTTGCTGGAGCCACCAGCTGCTAGGTGCAGCAGCAGATAGATAAAGGAGCCATTTGCCCTCCCGCTGGCTGGTGGCCGGGCTGTTACGCTGCAGCCAGGCAAAGGATGGGACAGCGGGAAACTCCCAAGGATGACGGAGCAGGTCTCAGTCCCTTTCCAGACCGATCTGCGTGGTTGGGGACAGGATGGGGAGAAAGGAAAAATCTCATACTAGATAGAGAGAGAACATAAAAATACTTCATTGAGCAACGTGTGCCTGGGAAACTAGACACCGCCTGGGAGAGGCCATACCTCAGCCAGATCAGGAGACCCATTGCGCTCAGTGCTGTACAGACATACAGGAAGAAATACCTTTGCTTCAAAGAATTTGCAAGCTAAGGCCCCCCCATCCTACAATCAGATCCAGGCCTCGCACCCGGGCATTGCTCCACTAAATTCAGTGGGGCTCTGCAGAGGCTCACCTTGATGATCCGTGCACAGGTGCATGGCCTAAGCTTGTCAATGTAATGTATAAGCCCCGAGGCCATGTTTACACACACAAAAAAAAAAGTGCGTTAGTTAACCTGCATTAAAACCTCACCATAAAGGTGCAAGTTGTAGTTTTAACACATTAGCTAGTCAAGGAAAACCTTAGGCTCCCGTCTAGCACTGGCCGTAACTGCTAATAAGTGCTAAAATACAGATGGTCCTGTCTACACTGCTAGCGAACACATGTTAAAAAATCCACCATTTTTCCTAATGCAGACAAGCCCTAAGACTTGAAGAACCCGGAAGCTGTAAGTTTGGAAGGAATCTCTGTCACTTAATGAGACTAGAGGAAATTCCCTCTGCACTTCAACAAACGGGAGAAGACAGAGACTCAGAAGAGGTTGTTTTTAGTGTGTATTTAAATATCTCTCCCCGCCCACAAAAAATAAAAAAAAAAGACAGCCACTGTCAGAGACAATCTGTGCCTGCCAATGGGGAGGTGGGGGGCAGAGGGAGGGCAGCTGGCTTCAGCAGTGTTACGGAGCATGCTCAGTCTGTGCATCACCCATGCATCACCTCTGGCCACGGGCACCATATAAATGGGAAATATTGCTTTTCTTTGCAGCCTGTGGCCAGGATTTTTCAGCTCTAATTCACTGACTAAAAGCCCTTTGTTAACAAAGGGGTAAAGTTGCCCTACCACAGCATCCAGCTCAAACTTTGGAAAACAAGGAAATGAAGAGTTACACTACATGCCCACACAACCTTACCTCTACGCCCACACAACCTTATCTCTGCCCCACCGCAGCGGGCAGTGCCCCTGGGAATTATTTGCATGCACTGCAGCTGCGACGGCTGCGTTAGGTGTAGCTAGACAGCGTGACGGAGGAATTTGCGGGAGCAGCTTGGAAGAGCTGTGGCAGTGATCTGAAGGGCTGTGCCCCTCTAGGGGTGGGTGAAAACCCCTCTCCCTGACACCTGTGTGTGTGATCATGGAGATGCACCTGTACTTTGAGAAATGCAGACTGCCTCTTTTCAGCACTGTGCTCATCATCTGGACCCATGGAAAAGAAGCCCTTGAGGAATTCCACCATGATTTCAACAATTTCCATCCCACCATCAACCTCAGCCTGGACCAGTCCACACAAGAGATCCACTTCCTGGACACGACGGTGCTAATACGCGATGGTCACATAACCACCACCCTATACCAGAAACCTACTGACCGCTATTCCTATCTACATGCCTCCAGCTTTCATCCAGACCACACCACACAATCCATTGTCTACAGCCAAGCTCTACGATACAACCGCATTTGCTCCAACCCCTCAGACATAGGCAAACACCTACAAGATCTCTATCAAGCATTCTTACAACTACAATGCCCACCTGCTGAAGTGAAGAAACAGACTGACAGAGCCAGAAGAGTACCCAGAAGTCACCTACTACAGAACAGGCCCAACAAAGAAAATAACAGAACGCCACTAGCCATCACCTTCAGCCCCCAACTAAAACCTCTCCAACGCATCATCAAGGATCTACAACCTGTCCTGAAGGATGACCCATCACTCTCACAGATCTTGGGAGACAGGCCAGTCCTTGCTTACAGACAGCCCCCCAACCTGAAGCCAATACTCACCAACAATCACACACCACACAACAGAACCACTAACCCAGGAACTTATCCTTACAACAAAGCCCGTTGCCAACTCTGTCCACATATCTATTCAGGGAACACCATCATAGGGCCTAATCACATCAGCCACACCATCAGAAGCCTGCACATCTACCAATGTGATATATGTCATCATGTGCCAGTAATGCCCCTCTGCCATGTACATTGGTCAAACTGGATAGTCTCTATGTAAAAGAATAAATGGACACAAATCAGACGTCAAGAATTATACATTCAAAAACCAGTTGGAGAACACTTCAATCTCTCTGGTCACTCGATTACAGACCTAAAAGTTGCAATCTTTCAACAAAAAACCTTCAAAAACAGACTCCAACGAGAGACTGCTGAATTGGAATTAATTTGCAAACTGGATACAATTAACTTAGGCTTGAATAGAGACTGGGAGTGGATGGGTCATTACACAAAGTAAAACTATTTCCCCATGTTTATTCCCCCCCCCCCAACTGTTCCTCAGACATTCTTGTCAACTGCTGGAAATGGCCCATCTTGATTATCACTACAAAAGGTCCCCCCCGCCCCCTCCTTGCTGGTAATAGCTCACCTTAAATGATCACTCTGGTTACAGTGTGTATGGTAATACCCATTGTTTCATGTTCTCTGTGTATATAAATCTCCCCTACTGTATTTTGCACTGAATGCATCCGATGAAGTGAGCTGTAGCTCACAAAAGCTTATGCTCAAATAAATTTGTTAGTCTCTAAGGTGCCACAAGTCCTCCTTTTCTTACTGCAGGCTTGGTAACTTAATAGGGTGCTAACTGAGTGACAGCTGTAGATAAAAAGGGAGCACAAATGGTCTCCATCTTTTCCCATGTATTGAAAGCAAGCAGTGACAGAACAACAGTGAATGTGACACTCAGAGTGTCCTGCCATTAGGGTACTACCAGCAAGTTAGTAATATAAATGACTGCCAGTTACTGTCTTTGTACGCAGCCATGTCAGTCCCAAGATATTAGAGAGACAAAGTGGGTGAGGCAGTATCTTTTATTGGGCCAAACTTCTGTGGGTGGAAGTGACAAGCTTTCGAGAAATACAGACCTACTATTCTGGGAGAGAGCAACAGGGTGTGGAAATCTGTGGAATCAGACAGAAGCGAATTTCTGCCCTTCCGGCTCACTGGTGCCATTTACATTAACGATAGCTGAACTCATCTCGTACTCCTAACGTCAATCATTTTCCTGAAGTTTCGTCTACGTCTTCCACCTGTTTAACTTTCAGTTAGTTTAAAACCAGATTTTAGTTAAACCAGCCCCAAAACTCTATTGTAAACACTTAACTCAATAAGGAATCCATTTAACCTAAATCGATATATGCCAGGTTTAAATCAGAGTGTCCACAAAGGTCTTGCACTGGTTTAAAATTAACTGGTTTAAAACCTTGCCTTTAATTAAACTGGTGCAACTATAGGCAGGGTCTTACTTGCCTCTATACTTCAAACATGGGTGTAAAGGAAATTAACTGCCCCAAAACTGCAGTAGACTCAGATCTACACACTGCTTTGGAAATATGCAGATTGCAACCAGCTGTTCTCCAAAAAATGCTATTTAAGGAGTTAAAAAAAAAAACACAGAAAATCTAAATATAAGTCACTGGAGTTTCTCTATTTAAGTGTATCCCTGCAGCTATAGCAACCCAAACATTACAACACGATGAGATACAGAAAGTAAAATTGACCAGTCTAGCATCCCCACCCAAGCAGCAGCATGAATGCAAAAACCACCATATTATCACCAGTGCAAACACTAAGGGCTTGTCTATGGTCTGATCTACACCTAAAACTTAGGCTGATCTAGCTACATTGCTCAGGGCTGTGAAAAATTTAAAGCCCTGTGCAACTTAGTTACATTGACCTAACCCCCATGTCTGTAGACGCAGCTAGGTTGATGGAGGAATTCTTCCGTTGACCGAGCTATCACTTCTTCCATAGCTGAATTAACAGCATTGATGGAGAAACCCTTCTGTCAATGGAGGAAGCTGTGCTGCTGTATTACAGACATGCCCTCAACTTAAAATGTTTCACGAGAACAGCAATGTCAGTAAAGGGTGTGGGGTTTTGCTAACAGAGCAATGCCAGTAAAAGCCCTACTATAGAGACAGTTATACTGGGATCAAAGCACTTTTGCTGATCTAGTTTATTTCACTCATCGAACTGGTAAAAGCTACACTAGCAAAAGCACCGATATGCTGGTACAACTGCAATGTTTAAAACTTATCACCAATTTATAAAAACAAACAAACAAAAAAACACCACACCTCTGAGTCAACAAAGCTATGCTGGCAAAACCCCCAATGCAGACGCAGCTACGCCAACAGAAGAGCATTTGTGGCATAGTTAATGTCATTTGGAGAGGTGGGGTTAGAAACTCCTGTGGCATACGCTGCATCTATCCCAGGGGGCCATACTGGCACAGGCTGTAGGGCAGACATGGCCTGCGTCCACACTGGGAAGGTTTGCCCCGTATAGCTATATGTGCAGAACTCAAGCGTAGACAAGGCCTTAGAGTCAGAGTCTAAGGACAGAAGGGAACAGCAGACGATTCTATCTGACCTATCACAGCCCACCAACGCCAGACCCAGCACCTGCACACAAAACCCAATAACGGAAACTAGACCAACAGGAGACTAGACCAGGGGTCAGCAACCTATGGCACGCGTGCCAAAGATGGAACGCAAGCTGATTTTAATGGCACGCTGCTGCCTGCCGGGTCCCAGCCACTGGCCCCGCTCAGCCCGCTGCCGAACCCAGGCGGGCAGTCGGCTGAGCGGGGCCAGTGGCCGGGACCCCGGCAGGCAGCAGCGTGCCATTAAAAATCCTGCCCACCCCAGCCCGCTCTTCTCTGCCCCCCTCACTGCAAGGGCTTGGTGAAGAAGCTTGGTCCTGCCCGCTGCTGCTGCAGGACAGGCAAGCTCCCCCTCCCCCGCCTCTTCCCCCAACGTGCTGGGTTCCTGCCCCTCCTCCTCTCCCTCCCTGCTGCAGATCAGCTTATGGCCCTTGCGAAGGAGGGAGCCGCAGCATGCTTGCTGCGACAGGGTGGAGGCGGAGAAGAGGTGAGGACGGGGGTGGAATCAGGGCATATCCCCTCCAACTCTGGGCAGGGTGCTGGGAGCACCCCCATGACCCTAGCCCACACCCCCAGTCCTCTGCCCTGACCCCTACACCCCCCCATACACCCCAGCCCTGACCCCTGAACCCCACCACACACTCCCAGCCCCCTGCCCTGACCCCTGCACTCCCCTTCACACACCCCCAGCCCTGTGCCCTGACCCCTGCACCCTCCTCACAGACCTCCAGCCCTCTGCCCTGACCCCTGCAGCCCCCCACACCTCAGCCCCCTGCCCTGACCCCTTTGCCCCCCACAACCTCAGCCCTGACTCCAGCACCCCCCACACATACCCAGCCCCCACACATCGCATGCCCTGACTTCTGCACCCCCTCACATACCCCCAGCCCTCTGCCCTGACTCCTGCACCCCCCCACACATACCCATCCCCCCACACCCCATGCCCTGACTCCTGCACCCTCACATTCCCACCCCCATCCTGAGCACCAAACGGGAGCTCCTGCACACACCCCACATTCCCACCTGCACCCCTCGCACCAAATGGGAGCTGCCCAGGTAAGCACTCCACACCCAAACCTCCTGCCCCAACCCTGAGCCCCCTCCCTCATTCTAGCTCCTGGCCAGACCCAACCCCCAGCCTGCCCCTTCACCCCCAGCCCTGTGCTCAGTGCACTCACACCCTCAGCTCAGTGCAGAGAGAGAGAGAGAGAGGGGAAGAGAATGGGCTAGAACCAGGGAGAAGGTAGCTACCCATTCTATGGGGGCAAGGCCGGGATCCCAGACCAGCAGCGGGGTAAGCGGGGCCAGCAGCCAGGACCCTGGCTGGCAGGAGCCAGTGGATGGAACCCCAGACCGGCAGTGGGCTGAGCTGCTCAGCCCGCTGCTGGTCTGGGGTCCCGGCCGGCGGCCCCGCTCAGCCCGCTGCCGGCCTAGGTGAACGGAACCCCAGGCTGGCAGCGAGCTGGTGGCGCAAGATCAACATTTTAATTTAAATTAAGCTTCTTAAACATTTTGAAAACCTTGTTTACTTTACATATGACAATAGTTTAGTTATATAATATACAGACTTAGAGACACCTTCTAAACAATGTTAAAATGCATTACTGGCACACAAAACCTTAAATTAAAGTAAATAAATGAAGACTCGGCACACCACTTCTGAAAGGTTGCCGACCCCTGGACTAGACTATTATGTACCACAGGCAGAGAGTAGGAGGGATCCGGGTACACCAGTCACCGCAATGGCAATGATTATGTGAGAGATACTCAGATAATTCTGGCAAGTGACTAGCACCCACTTGCTGCAGAAAAAGGCAAAAATCCCCCCGTCACTGCCATTCAGACCCCCAGAGGGAGGAGGAGGGGAGAGTCTCCAGTTTTAATCACTGCAGACATCAGGAACACTTGAAAATAGGAATAACCCCACAGGGTCCCTAGAACTACCCCTGGGGCCTGCCCGCAGCAAGAGGGTCACACAGTTCAACTTCCCTCTTATTATTTGCACTCCAGCAGCACCTACCAGCCCCAGCCATGGATCGGGATTGCATGGCACTAGGCGCTGTCCAAAAACAGAACAAAAAGTCCCTACCCCAAAGAGTTTACAATCTCTGAGGTTTTGTTCTTTCCATTACCAGTGCTTAAATAATGTTGCCATTTAAATGCTCCCCCATCAGATGTGGGCATCAACACCCGTAGGAGGCTCAGTATGCCCTCGACTCCTGCAGGGGTTGGGCACTCGGCACCTTGCAGGATAAGGCCCTGCAGTGAGTGAGGAAAGAAGAACACAGAGCATGCATGTCTTTTGCTGCTCATGTTTGGAGACAGTCTTCTACACAGCCATCTCACCAAGCAACGGTTACAACAACCAGTTTTAGGGGAGACCAGCTCCTCGGCTAACAGATCCACAAACATTTGGGTGGCATTTACAGAAAAATTCATTCAGTCAGAAGCAGAAAACAAACAAACAAACAAAAAAAACAAAACGTTTGGATTTTCTCCCCTCCCCATATCCAGGACATTCCAACCACCAGGCTCCTCGGCAGGTTTTCAGAATAGCTGCACAGTGTTTGATTACATAATATCTTCTCTACTGCTCTCATTCAGCTCCCATAAGCCCTTGCATCTGCAGAATCTGAGATCATGACGTGGTGCAGGCCAAGAACTGTCACTATTAAATGGGCCAGTCCCATGACTTTTAAACTGTGCTCATGGATAGCAAGGTGATGGTGTAAAACCAGCATCTTACTGAACAGGTCTGCTCCTTGTCTGTATTCAAGGTTACATCCAGTTACCGCTGTGCCCAGAGTAATTTTTAACAGCAAGCTGGACTGTCGACAAGCTTCTGTCTGCAGCATCTTTCTAACTAGAAACAATGCACAAGCTATAAAGATCACAACTTGAATTTGCAAGTAAAAAAAAAAAGTTTGTCTAACTGCAAGCCCTGCAAACTCAACCTGAGACCTCAAACTGAGCAAGTTTAATCTGAAATCACGTAGGCACGATCACTGCGGAAGTTCACGGTGCCTTTTGCACAGAGCAAAATGGCTTTTTGAATGCAAAGATCTAAAGTTGAGTTTACAAATCTGACCACACAGGCATCAGGAAATGAAAAGTTAAGTTTCCCATAGCAGCACTAACCTCACCCACGCTGCAAGTACTAAATATATTCAGAGTGTCCTGTTTGCAAGGGTTTCCCCCTGATTTTAGGCTAATTATGGCTCATTTTTTATGAGCTAAAAAAAGCTGTTAATCAACAATTTTTTTAAAAGTTGGTTTCTTTAAAAGATTCCAAATCTGTCACTCAGCCCCCTCTGAAGACATGAATTCGCCCAGATGATCTCTTGGTGAAGGTGATTACAGGAGCATTACTATGGCTTGGTATATACTACAGGGTTGGGCTGATGTAAGGCATCTTATATTGACTTAATTATGTCAGCGTCTACACCAGAATGCTGCTTCTGCCAAAGTAAATGGCCTGCTACGTTGACATAATTCCGCCTGCACTTACGTCGGTGTAGTAAAGGCGATGCAGTGGTTGTGTAGCGTCTGTGTTACTTACATGGCTGTTGGCTGTCATTCTTGTCAGTTTCACAGCTGCCTCTGGCTCAGAGCTGCAGGTGGGGCTCACAGCTGGAGCTGTGAAACTGACAGGAATGTCAATTTCACTACTGGCAGGCTACCTGATGCGAAAATGGAGCTGGGGCTGGGTTCACAGCTATCCCTCCCAGCTGTCAGCTAGGCACTGGGCTCACCCCCACCCCAGGATCAGAGCCCAAGCTCAAGAACTTACACAGAATAGAATCAGGTCATGCATGTGTCGGGTTCTGCTCAAACACAAAATAAAAGGCTAGCCAAACTACCAAGCCACCAGCCCCACCACAAAAAAAACAAAAACAAAAAACAACAATTTGTCCACACAGCAAAAAGATTGGAGATGTTGGGTATTTGATAAAAACCTTCTCTTATTTTTTTGTCTGCGGGCGGGGGAGCAGGGAGGTATCCCTGTTTTAACATCAGAGTGAAAATCCTGGTTGGGCTTTTCAAAAGCAAACAGCAATTTTTGGGTGTGCAGGTCTTTTCAAGGTGCCTGAAGCTGATTTTCAGGAAGCACTGAGCAGCTGTGGTCTGAAGTTCAAATTAGAAACAAGGCACAGAGTTTGGAAAGGGAGAGTGATTAACCAGCAGAACTGACTCCCAAGGAAAGTGGTGGATTCTTTCTCTCTTGATACCTTCAAATCAAGACTGAATGTTTTTCTACAAGATAGACTTCAGCCAAACAAGTTATTGGGCTCAATATAGGGTGAAATTCGATAGCATGTTTTAGTCAGACTAGGTGATCTAATGGTCCCTTCTGGCCTAGAAATCTATGAAATTATAAATCTATGAAAGTCAGATCCCTTTAAAGGTGCCTCCAATTGGGTGGCCAAAAAAATCAGGCTCTCAAAAATCACTGGTCACAGTGGAAAATCTCGACCTCTGCACACATTAAAGCCATACACTTAAGATGAGAGTTTCAAAAGCGCTCAGCATTGTGGGTTAACGGGGGTTTTACCACAGACTTCAACGGGAGCACAGTCTGGCCAGTCTCGATCACCTCTGAAAATCTAGTAATCTAACATTCACAGAGCACACGTGTGTGCCGGACCCAGCACATATGGCTACAAGAACTTTCACTTTCGTGCAGGTGCTCTAGCGTGGAAGCATAATTCATCACAAACTATGCTTTTGGCATTTAATTTCCTTGTATTTTGTTACAACTGAAAGGACAAGCAGAAAAAACCCTGTGATAACTGCAGGAACCTGATGCTGTAGGATTGTGTCTCACCCATCGCTGCAGCTTTCAAAGCACTCTGCTCCTTAGAAAGGTGCACAAACCCTCACTGTGGCTCACATCAAAAACAGGGAAGCAGAAAACAAATCTAAAAGCTTAACTATTGCCAAAACTTTGCTATACCCACTCACATTCAAGTTTAGACCTAGGCACGCAATCATCACTAGCCTCTTAGGGTAGCGGTTTTTAAACTTTTTTCTGGAGACCCAGTTGAAGAAAATTGTTGATGCCTGTGACCCAACAGAGCTGGGGATGAGGGGTTCAGAGTGTGGGAGAGGGCTCAGGGTTGGGGAGAGAGTTGGGATGCAGGAGTGAGGGCTGCACAGTGAGGCCAGGAATGAGTGGTTCAGGGTGTGGGAGGGGGCTCTGGGCTAGGTCGGGGTAAAGGAGAGGCTCAGGGCTGGGGATGAGGGGTTTGGGGTGCAGAAGGGGCTCCAGCTTTGGGGGAGCTCAGGGCTGGGGGATGGGATTAGGGCATGGGCTTACCTCCGGCGGCTCCCGGTCAACAGCACAGCGGGGGTGCTAAGGCAGGCTTCCCACCTGTCCTGGCTCCACGGACCATGCTGTGCTCCAGAAGCAGCCAGCAGGTGCGGCTCCTAGGCGGAGGCGCGCAAGTGGCTCTGCACAGCTCTTGCCTGCAGGCACCACCCCCACCCCAGCTCCCATTGGCTGGGAACCGGGTAGGGATTACTAGTTTTACTACTAGTTTTTACTGACCAGCCACCAGGGTCCCTGGGTGCTGAGCACAGCAACCCAGTGCCTTCCATTCCACAACCCAGTACTGGATTGCGACCCAAACTTTGAAAACCACTGTCTTAGGGTATGTCTACACTGCAATTAGACACCCACGGCTGGCCTAGGCCAGCTGACTCTGGCTAAGGGGCTGTTTAATTGCAGTGTAGCCATTTCGGCTCAGTCTGCAGCCCAAGCTCTGGGACCCTCCCATCTGAGCCTGAACTTCTGCACTGCAATTAAACAGCCCTTAACCCAAACCCCAGTAGCCTGAGTCAGTCGCCACACAGCAGTCACAGGTTTAATTGCAGTGTAGACATACCCTTTGTAGAATATGCCAAGGGACTGTATTTCTCTTCCTTCCCCCACTCCTGCCGCTTTGAAGGCTGTAGAAGATGAGTGCACTGAAAACAGCTAGGATAGCTGGAAGTAACACAATCTGCCCAGATCCCCTGAGATTCTGAGTGCTTTCAACTTTTGGATCTAATCTAATTTATTCTGCTATTTTCTGACATCCCTTCCCCCCAAAGCAGACTCTCTTCTCATCCCACTCACTGTGATCCACAAAGCAGCAGCTGCTTATAGCTACTGCTAGGAAAAGGATAACCTATGCAGGATGGGGGGGGGGGGGAAGAGAAATGGACACAGAGGGCAGAGTGTTGGATTATCAGCTTGATTAAAATTGAGACCAGCAACCCTGCAGCCCTTCTGCCCAAGCTGTGAGCTAAGCAGGATCAGAGACCAAAATGCTGCTGGAAGTGCTATTGATGATTTGTAGATAGGGCCCTACTTTCTGAATAGGCACAGAAGCCAGTACGCTAGGGAGGTGCTGTGCTGTCGGAGGTAATATCTTCTGAAGACTTAAATCTGCACTTCCTTGTGACTGTTAAGATCCCAGAGTGCTTTGTAGAAGAGTTCATCCATGTTGCCTGCTTAAAATTCCCCTTACAGAGGAAGAGGAGGAGGAAGTAAAAATGCTTTCAACAGAAGCCCCAGTGCTGCATGCTTTTGTTGGCGCAAAATGATAGCTGCATGACAGTGGCAGGTGATGCAATTCCGTCGTACAGGGTCTTCAGATCAATCCTCTGGAACGAAAGTTATTACCGACAGTGAGTGAGTCCTCCTCCCAGCCCATCCCGATTCCCATCAGATCTCTCTGCTCTAGTCTAAAAGCAGGTTTTGGGGATCTACAGATGGAGCAGGCTCAGAATGATCCAAGAGCCATCTTCTGTTGTGTGTGTGGGGGGGTGGGGGGATAGAAGAGAAACCCTGGAAGAAGCTGCTGCCAGCAGATCAGGGCTCAGCTAATTTGAGTGAACAGGGGGCATTAACTTGATCTGTGCTTTCTTAATAAGGAGACCCTAAAAGATAACAGAGGGATTTGGTGCAGGCAGGATAAAGAATGCAGTTAAAACACCTGCACAAATTCAAGGCAAGTGGCCTTAATCAACATCATCTTGCGACTAAGGCACTGGACTAGGTGTTGGGAGATCTGGCTTTGTTTCCTGCTCTGTCACATCCCTAGGCAAGTCACTTAGTCCTGGTCTACACTAGTAGTTGAAGTCGAATTTAGCAGCGTTAAATCGATTTAACCCTGCACTCGTCTACACGACAAAGTCCTTTTTTCAACTTAAAGGGCTCTCAAAATCGATTTCCTTACTCCACCCCCGACAAGAGGATTAGCGCTGAAATCGGCCTTGCCGGGTCGAATCTGGGGTACTGTGGATGCAATTAGACCGTATTGGCTTCCGGGAGCTATCCCAGAATGCTCCATTGTGACCACTCTGGACAGCACTCTCAACTCAGATGCACTGGCCAGGTAGACAGGAAAAGGCCCGAGAACTTTTGAATTTAATTTCCTGTTTGGCCAGCGTGGCAAGCTACAGGTGAGTGCAGAGGTGACCATGATGGAGTCCCAGAATCGCAAAAAAGAGCTCCAGCTTGGACCGAACAGGAAGTATGAGATCTGATCACTGTATGGGGAGAGGAATGCATGCTATCAGAACTCCATTCCAGTTTTCAAAATGTCAAAACATTTGTCAAAATCTCCCAGGGCATGAAGGGCAGAGGCCTTAAAAGGGACCTGAAGCAGTGCCGCATGAAACTTAAGGAGCTGAGGCAAGCCTACCAGAAAACCAGAGAGGCAAACGGCCGCTCCGGGTCGGAGCCCAAAACATGCCACTTCTATGATGAGCTGCATGCCATTTTAGGCGGTTCAGCCACCACTACCGCAACGGTGTTATCTGACTCCTTCAATGGAGATGGAGGCAACACAGAAGCAGGTTTTGGGGACGAGGAAGATGATGATGATGAGGTTGTAGATAGCTCACAGCAAGCAAGTGGAGAAACCGGTTTTCCCGACAGCCAGGAACAGTTTCTCACCCTGGACCTGGAGCCAGTACCCCCGGAACCCACCCACGGCTGCCTCCCGGACCCGCCAGGCAGAGAAGGGACCTCTGGTGAGTGTACCTTTTAAAATAGTATACACGGT
The DNA here is from genome assembly GCF_009764565.3 of Dermochelys coriacea. Lineage (NCBI taxonomy): Eukaryota > Metazoa > Chordata > Testudines > Dermochelyidae > Dermochelys > Dermochelys coriacea. The sequence continues at coordinate 47,376,380 of NC_050077.1, read as the reverse complement.
TTAAAAGCAAGCGTGTTTAATGATTAATTTGCCCTGGCATTCGCGGCCAGTACAGCTACTGGAAAAGTCTGTTAACGTGTCTGGGGATGGAGCGGAAATCCTCCAGGGACATCTCCATAAAGCTCTCCTGGATATACTCCCAAATCCTTTGCAAAAGGTTTCTGGGGAGGGCAGCCTTATTCCGTCAACCATGGTAGGACACTTTACCATGCCAGGCCAGTAGCACAAAGTTGGGAATCACTGCAGAACAAAGCATTGCAGTGTATGTTTGCTGGCGTTCAAACAACATCTGTTCTTTACCTCTCTGTGTTATCCTCAGGAGAGTTTTCAGAGTAGCAGCCGTGTTAGTCTGTATTCGCAAAAAGAAAAGGAGTACTTGTGGCACCTTAGAGACTAACAAATTTATTAGAGCATAAGCTTTCATGAGCTACAGCTCACTTCATCGGATGCGTTTGAGAACAATTCTCTGTGTGTGTATATCAATCTCCCCTCTGTTTTTTCCACCAAATGCATCCAATGAAGTGAGCTGTAGCTCACGAAAGCTTATGCTCTAATAAATTTGTTAGTCTCTAAGGTGCCACAAGTACTCCTTTTCCCTCAGGAGAGTGATATCATTCATGGTCACCTGGTTGAAATAGGGTGCTTTTCTTAAGGGGACATTCAGAGGTGGCCATTCCTGCTGGGCTGTTTGCCTGTGGCTGAACAGAAATGTTCCCTGCTGTTAGCCACGGGGAGGAGGGAGGGGCTAGCCACTTGGTTGCAGGAGGCAAAATGCGATATTGTAATGAAAGCACATGTGCTATGTATATAATGTTAACAGCAAGGTTTACCGTGAAAGAGTGTACCCTTTGTTCTATAAAATGTGTCTTTTTAAATACCACTGTCCCTTTTTTTTTTCCTCCACCAGCTATATGCGTTTCAAGGATCACAGGATCTTCTCCTTCCCAGAGGCTAGAGAAGATTAGAAGGTGAAAAAAAACGCACTCGCAATGAAATGTTCTCTGAGCTCATGCTGTCCTCCCACACTGACAGAGCACAGACGAATGCATGGAGGCAGACAATGTCAGAGTGCAGGAAAGCACAAAATGACCCGGAGGAGAGGTGGTGGGCTGAAGAGAGTAAGTGGCCGGCTGAAGAGAGGACTGAATCTGAAAGGTGGGGGCAGCGTGATGAGAGGAGACAGGATTCAATGCTGAGGCTGCTGGAGGATCAAACTAATATGCTCCAGCGTATAGTTGAGCTGCAGGAGCACAGACTGCCGCTACAGCCCCTGTGTAACCAACCGCCCTTCTCCCCAAGTTCCAAAGCCTCCTCACCCAGACGCCCAAGAAAGCGGTGGGGGGGCCTCCGGACACCCAGCCACTCCATCCCAGAGGATTGCCCAAGCAACAGAAGGCTGGCATTTAATAAGTTTTAAAGTTTTAAACTTTTAAAGTGCTGTGTGGCCTTGTCCTTCCCTCCTCCACCACCGCTCCCAGTGCTTCCCTCCACCACCCCTCCCTGGCTACCTTGGCAGTTATCCCCCTACTTGTGTGATGAATTAATAAAGAATGCATGAACGTGAAGCAACAATGACTTTATTGCCTCTGCAAGCGGTGATCGAAGGGAGGGGGGGAGGGTGGTTAGCTTACAGGAAAGTAGAGTGAACCAAGGGAGGGGGTTCATCAAGGAGAAACAAACAGAACTTTCACACCGTAGCCTGGCCAGTCACGAAACTGGTTTTCAAAGCTTCTCTGATGTGCCCCACACCCTCCTATGCTCTTCTAACCACCCTGTGTCTGGCTGTGCGTAACCAGCAGCCAGGCGATTTGCCTCAACCTCCCATCCCGCCATAAACGTCTCCCCCTTACTCTCACAGATATTGTGGAGTGCACAGTAAGCAGTAATAACAGTGAGAAAATTGATTTCACTGAGGTCTAACCGAGTCAGTAAACTGCACCAGCGCGCTTTTAAACCTCCAAATGCACATTCTACCACCATTCTGCACTTGCTCAGCCTATAGTTGAACAGCTCCTGACTACTGTCCAGGCTGCCTATGTACGGCTTCATGAGCCATGGCATTACGGGGTAGGCTGGGTCCCCAAGGATAGCTATAGGCATTTCAACATCCCCAACGGTTATTTTCTGGTCTGGGAAGAAAGTCCCTTCCTGCAGCTTTTGAAACAGACCAGAGTTCCTAAAGATGCGAGCATCATGTACCTTTCCCGGCCATCCCACGTTGATGTTAGTGAAATGTCCCTTGTGATCCACCAGTGCTTGCAGCACTATTGAAAAGCACCCCTTGAGATTTATGTACTTGCCGGCTCGGTGCTCCGGTGCCAGGAAAGGGATATGGGTTCCATCTATGGTCCCGCCACAGTTATGGAATCCCATTGCAGCAAAGCCATCCACTATGACCTGCACATTTCCCAGGGTCATTACCCTTGATATCAGCAGATCTTTGATTGCGTTGGCTACTTGCATCACAGCAGCCCCCACAGTAGATTTGCCCACTCCAAATTGATTCCCAACTGACCGGTAGCTGTCTGGCGTTGCAAGTTTCCACAGGGCTATTGCCACTCGCTTCTCAACTGTGAGGGCTGCTCTCATCTTGGTATTCTTGTGCCTCAGTGCAGTGGAAAGCAAGTTGCCAAGTTTCATGAAAGTGCCCTTATGCATGCGAAAGTTTCGCAGCCACTGGGAATCGTCCCAGACCTGCAACACTATGCGGTCCCACCAGTCTGTGCTTGTTTCCTGGGCACAGAATCGGCGTTCCACCGCACGAACCTGCCCCATTAGCACCATGATGCCCACATTGCCAGGGTACGTGCTTTGAGAGAAGTCTGTGTCCATGTCCTCATCACTCTCGTCACCGCGCTGACGTCGCCTACTCGGCCGGTTTCGCTTTGCCAGGTTCTGGTGCTGCATATACTGCTGGATAATGCGCTCGGTGTTTAATGTGCTCCTAATTGCCAAAGTGATCTGAGCGGGCTCCATGCTTGCCGTGGTATGGCGTCCGCACAGAAAAAAGGCACGAAACGATTGTCTGCCGTTGCTTTTATGAAGGGAGAGAGGGAGGGCCTGACAAAATGTACCTAGAACCACCTGCAACAATGTTTTTGCCCCATTAGGCCTTGGGATCTCAACCCAGAATTCCAATGGGCGGCGGAGACTGTGGGAACTGTGGGATAGCTACCCACAGTGCAATGCTCTGGAAGTCGACACTAGCCTCGGTATTGTGGAAGCACTCTGCCGAGTTAATGTACTTAGAGCATTTTGCGTGGGGACACACACAATCGACTATATAAAAACGATTTCTAAAAAACTGACTTCTATAAATTCGACCTAATTTCATAATGTAGTAAGTGTACCCTTACTCTCTCTCTCTGCACCATTGCCTTTCTCCCACCCTTTGTCTGTCTTGTCTATTCAGACAATAAGCTCACTGGGCAAGGACGTGCTGCAGGTCTGGACAGCACCTTGTACTATGAGGACCTGACCTCAGCTGGAGCTTTCAGGCATTACCCCACTGGAGAGAAACAACAGGGTGGAAAAAATTTAACTCGATTTATTTATTTTTAAATCATTGATCTGAGTCAGGTCGAGGCCTTGTAAAACCAGTGTGAAAATCTGTGTCACCGCAATTATTTTACTGCAAATTTATAATGAACTCACTGATAAATGCTTTTTTTTTTTTTTTTTTTTTTTTTTTTACCACCACTTCTGTTAGGGTATCTTAACTGAATTTTACAAAAGCAGCTTAGGTGGCATGTGAACCGCCGGCTGGGGGAGCCTAGCCATCAGCCCTTTCCCTTCCATCCGAGGCCCCGCCCACTTCTGCATCCGCCCACCCTGGAGCCCAGAGCTCCCCCAACCGCAGCCACTGGCTCCCGCCCCAGGCTAGTGCCCCAGCTCTGGAGCACCCCCAGCCCCTGAGCGCCAGAAGGGCAGGCAGCAAGGTTTGAATCAGGGCCACCTGCAGGGAGACTGGACTCACTGGAGCCGCGCCAAGCGGGGGGGAAGGAAACCTGGGGGTGGAGTGTGGGCGGGGCCACACCTGGCTATTTGGGGAGGCAGAGCCTCCCCCAGCCTATGATACCGACTGCCCATGAAAAGCAGTATAATTATGTAAATGACATGACCCCCACTACCACAGTAAGTGAACACCTCTCAACCTAACGTATTTATCCTCACACACCCCTGGTCAGCAGGCCAGTGCTATTGCCCCCATTATACAGATGTGGGAAACTGAGGTACAGGCAGATTTGAGGGTATGTCTACATTGCAAGTGAAGGTGTGGACTGCAGGACAGATAGGCACATCTGTGCTAGCTTTCATCTAGCTAGCACCAGTGACAACAGTAGTGACAATGTGGCAGCCTGGGCTAGAAATCATAGCACATATCCCTTGTCCCCAGTGGGTTTGTGCTCTGAGCATGCTCACTTGTGCTACAAGCATACCTTCACTTGCAGTGTAGACATATCCTAAGGGATTCAGGCCCAATTTCTTAACAAGGGAGGGTGATTAACCACTGGAACAGACTATTCAAGGAAGGTGGATTCTCCAGCTCGAGAGGTCTCCAAATCCAGACTGAATGCTTTACTGGAAGAGACAGTTTAGCTAAACACAAGTTACTGGGCTCAGTTCAGGGGTATCGGGGGTGAATTCTCTGACCTGTGTGTTATACTGAGGTCAGAGTAGATCTAGTGGTCCCTCTGGCCTTAATCTCTATGAATCTGAGTCACTCAGTTTGTGGGGTAGCAGGGAATAGAACCTCGGTCTTCCCAACAAAATCTTGACAGTAAAGGCCCTGATCCTGTGAACACTTCAGCGTTTAGTCATGTGAATCATCCCACTGATTTCAAAGGGAATACGCGGGTGCTTAAAATAAAGCATGTGCATAAACATTGGAAGCATCAGGGGCTAAAATTGTATTTGTATTAACAGCCTCTCACAGCAACATAAAATCTTTGTCATTTTCAAAACAAAATTGAGCTATTTAGACTTTCCGTTGGCACACTTCCTGGGAACTTTTTTATACACACAGGCTGAAATTTCAAAACCAAGAGCCTGAAGTTAAGATGTTACACTCATATTTAGGTTACCTATGTGCTTATGAAAATGCCACCTTATGTAGCGTGTAGGAACAAGAGGCCCTTGACTTCAGACTGGAGGAGCACAGCGCAATCAGAGCATTTCACCTTTTGTGGCTTGAGGAAATTCAGTGGCTCAGAAGATGATCTTGGTTACAAATATAGCACGGGTTATTTGCTTCTCCATTTTGTGCTTGCATTTATGTAGTCCTCACACTAAGGTGGCTAATGAGGCTCTGGGCTTGTCTTTTTCAGCACAGTTGAGCATGTAAAGCGTGAAACTTCATAGTAGAAAAAAAAACCTACGTAAAATCAAAAATCCCCACTCATGGTTAGGAAACTAATTAAAGAATCAAATACAAAACATCCCCTGCAACCATTTAAGACTATAACATGGGAAGAAAGCAAAGACTTAGGAAGATATACTTTTCAAAAATCTGATTAAAAAATCAAATCACATTTTTTCAAGAATTCACTTTAAAAACATTTAAATATTATCAATTATTTGTACCCACACTGATCAACAGCAGCAGCACGACCTTACCGCAGAGTGGGAACTGTCACTTTTAGAGCTAGGTAAATACCAGCTAATATATTGGTGCGTGATCACCGTTGCCGCAAGAACTCTAACACCTGGTTTCTTACTCATACCACAAGTTACTCCTTTGCTTGGGCTATGAGTGTTGCTAGTTTGCTCGCCCCTAAAGGCTGAGGTGTTTGTAAAAGTGTTACAAAAAGCATTCCACAGCTTCTTTTTTTTTTTTTTATTTTAAAAACTACTAATTTACATCAGTTGTGCTTGCATTCCCCTTTGCATTTGCTTTCCATTATCATAGCTGGGACTGAGTTTTACAAGCACAAATCCTTGAAGAAAGTGAATTTTAAGCTCACCTGCTCGGAGGCAACTGTAAAAATCACATTCTGTCTAGCATTTACATCAGAAGCCTGATTATAAGAATTACGCGGCCAGTGACTGATCAAGAACTATACAGCTCGAATAGCAAGCCAGAGAATCAACAAAATTCATTACACATTTGGAATCTTTTCTAATACCTGTGAGAAAAATCATGATCTGCTCATTGATATTCTGTGAACGGAATAGGTGGCAAAATTGAATAAGCTCATTATGAATTATTTGCTCGATACAAGCTATTTTAACACATCATAACTCTCCTCACATGTGCTCCTCACAGTGCCGACTCCCAAAGCGCTTTACACTTTGGATCACCTCATCCATATTGAAATGCAGCCACCTCAGATGGAATTACGGATACTGTTTATAAGGACACACTAGCACCAAGGGAACAGTTCAAGAGAAGGGGCAAATACAGTGTCCAACAAAATGGGGAATTTTAGCAGGCAGAGTTTAATTACCCATTTTCTTACAGAAGTGCCATAGGAACTCTTAGGGTATGTCTACATTGCAAAAACAAATCAAACCCCCATGCTCTGAGTGTCCCTAGCCTCTGTTGGCCAGAAGCTGGATGTGGACAACATGGGATGGATCATTAGATGATGGCCTGTTCTGTTTATTCCCTCTGAAGCACCTGGCACTGGCCACTGTTGGAAGACAGTATACTGTGCTAGATGGACTACTGGCCTGACCCAATATGGCTGTTCTTCTGTTCTAACCCCAGGGCAATGAGATTCAGAATCCACGTCTACAGACTCAGGCTCAGGGGCTCATAGCAGCAATGTAGACAATTCGGCACAAATGGGAGCTTGACCTCTGAGACCCGCCCCCGCTTCCTGGGATTCAGAGCCCAAGCGGGAACATCTATCCTGCTATTTTTAGCCCTGGGGCAGGGACCCAAGCCTGGAGACCTAGTCTCTGAGCAAGACTTGCTGCACTGGGGATTTTGGGAGGTTTTTCTGCAGTGGAGACAACCTTGATGGGCAGAACGTGGCTTTTCTGGCTCATCTCTAAGATGGTGCCTCTAGCTGCACATCACCCCCTAACAAAAATGCTAGGGAACTGCTTCTATACGGACAAAGAAAAGAGAGCCACCCGACTGACTGACTGTAGCAGCTCTGTTTTCCACCAATGTCTCCCCTGCAAGCAGCCCCCATAAATGATCCCATTTAGCTTAAAAGCACTGAAGTGATCACAACTTGGCTGCAGGCAGATGCACCTTCCACTGCGTCTCCAGCAGTTCTCTTTTCTTTTCTCTTCTAATTTTTATAACTATTCTTCCTTCCACCCTGCATTTATTTTCAGGATGCAGTTTGGCTCTTATTACTTAGCAATTTCATTTTCAACCCTGCGGCTCAGAATTTCAGGAGGGCAAGAGAGGGAAACAGCAATTTAACCCTAAGAACAGAAAAGGTCGCAGCTCTGGGAGGGATTAAATTGAAAGATCAGCCAACCATCAGTACCCTCTAAGAAAACTGAAGCCTCCCCAAGACACTAGAGCACAGACAGAATTCACAGGATAAAGGATCAGAGAGGGAAAGAGAATCCAGTTCAGTTTCACCACTGCTCTGCAAGGTATATGTCCCCGACAGACGTGCAACCATGGTTCTGAATTCCCCTGCTGCTAATGCGGCAGTGCCACTTGCGAGCACCATGTCACCCACTCTCCCCCACGAATCCCCAGGAGATCCTGCCGGTAAAACTCCCCAGTAAAATTAGACGTCACCCATTCTGCACTGAAGCTGTGAGAGCCACTTCCCCAAATGTAGAAATTTCAGTAAAAAAGCCATGACTGGCTCAACCGCTACTGTCTAGTGCGGTTGTGTCAGCTTTGGATAAAATTTCCCCCACATATCTAGTCCTACTATTCTTGGGCCTGCCTCAGTGGGAGAGTCCGGAGCCGTGGATTCTGTCTGTGCTCATGTTGGAAACTCCTCTTCACTGAAACACAGCTCGGCCGGATTCAGAGGAGGGGAACTCAACCTACAAGGCATTGCTGCAGAAGGAAGCAAAAATATAGCTGGGGTATGAAGAGGAAGTTATCGACCTTTTATCTTGCTGTGCCAAGGCTCAGCGCCAGTTGCCTTCTCTCACCCACCCTGGGAGAACATGTTGGGTAGTTCGATCCCAGAGGGAACAGTCCTGTCATAAATCTGTTGCATCCTGGCATTGGGAAGCAATTCACCCTATAGCAAAGCAAACGAATTATCTGCCAGGCAGCTCAGCAGCCTAAAAAGGTTCCTTAAAACTCATTGGAAGTGGATTCCCTGCTAGCGAAAGGTTGACAGCCGTGGAGGGCAAAGTCCCAAGAACAGGTGCAACATGGAGATTGGCAGAGCAAGCATCCCCCCAAACCATTCCCTGACTGTATCCCTCACAGTCCTAACCTGTAGAGGGGAGCTCGGTCTCCATAGCCCATTCAAGTTCTTGGCCTGTATGAGACAGCTAGGCAGGAGGCCTGTTGTGACCTGGACACCATAGCTGGCTTTGATAGAGAGACAAGACACATCTCTTGCACATGGATGGCAATCAGGTTAAGAGTGGGAAGCTCGCACCATCCTTAACATGGAGAGATGATCCATCTCCATGATAAAGAGGATTCTATATAGAGGCTGAAGGACAGTGGTCAGCACTTGTAATGGTCCCTAGTTCCTTTGCTGTCTGCTCTCACCAGACAAGCCTAAGCAGTCATGGAGCCAATAGGAACTGGACTTCAACTCACCAAGCATCCGCACAGCCTCTCTAGCGGATCTGAACTGCCAGCTGGTAATCGATGCTGGCAGGATGCCAAACGGTATTCTCTGTAATGCACAATGGGCCCAATCCAAGGCCCAGTTAACAGAAAGCCCCCCACTGATTTCAATGGGCATTGGATAAGGCCCTCTGAGAGCAGAAGGAAACGTGGGACTCCCATCAACACGGAGTTGTTGAACTGAACAGAACTAGCTGCTCTTCCAGACTTGAAGCATCCCCCAGGGGCACCCAAATTCAACCCAACTTGCTTTGGGAGCTAAATCCCTCAGCACTGCATCCCAGCGCCTTCCCCTCTTTAGGGCCCGCTCACCTATGTGAGAGAACCAATAGGATCACCAGATAGACTGGGGCATTTTTCCTGGCAGCAATTTGAAACTGACAGGACTCAAGGAACCCGTGTCAGTTTCACACCCTCACTCCCCTTCTCCCCCACCCCAGCCCAGCAGCTCCCCTAGAAGGGCACAAAGGCAGAAGAGCACAGACCCAATCGCACAGTACAGTCATTTGGACATAAAGGAGAGAGAGAGACACAGGGAAGTTGAGGATGGGAGGAGAGAGGATGAGCAAAAACAGCTACTGGTGATAGAACTGGTAGCTGGAGGGAAAACGCCCTTCAAAAATACAACCACCAGCAATTATTTTGGAGTCTCTATGCCCCCATTAGGAAAGGGGATCTGTCAGACCAAAGGGGAAGGGGGGAAAAAAAACAACAACCACCCAAAGAACAAAACCAACAGACACTGTCAAGATGAAAAAAGGCAGCAGGCAGCATGAGCTAATGGACAGAGCACTGGACTGGAACTCAGGACACCTGGCTCTTATGCCTGGCTCTGCAACTGATTTGCTGTTTGGACACTGGGCAAGTCATTTCCCCTCTCTGCGTCTGTTTCGCCACTCGTCCTTTGTTTTGTCTATATAGGTTGCACCATCACTGGGAAAGGGACTGTTTCTCACTGTGCATCTGTACAGCAACTGGCACAACAGAAGCCCAACTACTACTGTAGTATAAATATAATAAACCATTTAAAAAACTAACCCTCCCTTTTAATTCTGCACCATAAGCCAAGATTATTAAAATGGAATATTCAGGGAGGATTTGATTTAAATCAGTAGTCAGGAAGACTCGATTTAATCATGGATTTCTACATAAAAGTGCATTCTTGTTGGTTGTTTTAACCTTTATACATATTCTTCACAACTCAGAGATAGATATAGGTTTCATTTTTAGAAGGTACACACTATACATTTTTAGTGATTTATTTTGAAAACTTTTCAGATTAGTTTTACAGGTATAACAGAAAAGGAATGATTGTTTGGTTATTTCATTTAACAAGGCAATTGAAGCAGATATTGATAAAGTCACTGGGAGGTGAACTATCTCCAATTCAACAGCTTAATCATTAATATTTGGAGGATTTTCTTGCCACGCTGTATTAGGAGGAGAACATCACCAGTCAAACATTTAAATTGATTTAATTAAAACAACAATGTTATGTATTTTGGATTTTTTTCTTCAACAGCAAACATAGAATATTTTAACAAAACAAGCATATGAATTTTTGAATTTAGTTCAACATTTTAAGTTTTTTAAAATCAGGTTTGTTTTTCTTTAATTGTTTTTAACTAAAATAGGTAAAAAGATTTTTTTTTAAAAAAAAAAAAATTAAATCGACTATGTCAACCAGGTCAACATGAGAAACTTAAAACATTGGCTTCTGCAGCTGAGTCTGTCGTCTTCACCTTTGTTTTCCTGTTTGTTCATAATCTGGAAAAGAAGAACAAGCTTTCCTACTTTTTCAGGTCCCAAACGATTTCTCAATTTGGAATGAATTAGTCCAAAGGAAGAAAATATTCTTTCTACACCGGCAGAAGAAGCTACTGCTGTTAAAAGTGAGATTATCACTTCAACAGTCTCTGAATCCAAGTGCTTAAGTGACTTCCACCAGGTCATTGGTGTGACTTTCTTTAAAACATCAGCAGCATACAAATTTTGTGAATGGTTCTTATTCCCAAACTGGGTCTCTTATGGCCTGCTGCCATTATAGGTTTTCCCTTCTAGTTAGAAAATGGTATGGTAGATCTCAAATCAACGAAGGCTACACTGAGAAAGACCTCAAGACTTCTGGAATATGCTGCTCAAACAGTTTCACTTTTGTTTCTACGGCCTGTCCCTCCCTTCTCACATTCATCTCCAGACTTCTTCTCCGTGTCCAGATCTATTCCGCCCCCAACAATCTTCTAGCCATTGAATTTTTTGAAACTTGCACTTTTAGAGAGAGGTAAGGGATTGACTCTGTGTACACAAATTTTCAGAGAGACAATAGGGTTGAGATCTTATTTCTCACCTCTGTATTAGTTTGTTTTATTTATTTAAAACATTTTTTGCTGTTAACAAGCATGTTATCTCTGGAGACACAAATCCACAGTTTGAGAACTGCAAAACTAAGCATCTCTGATGGTATCTTCTAGGCTGAGCACTGAGTCCCATTGGGTAGACAGAACGATTAACCTAAATAATCTATACAGAAGCCCCCTGGAACCCCATAACATTGGGTCTCTAATCCATGAACTATTGGAACTAATTGACAAAACTTTTCTTAAACATTACACGAATATATGGTTTCATACTATAGAATTAGAATTTATAATCCCTATTCCATGATGAGGTATCTCTAAGCTATAATGTATCTATCTTTAGATAGTTTTTTTTCCTCAAAAAGCATTTTATCAAAAAAATCCAATTTAAATAAAAAAAAAATCCATTTTTTTTAAATCATTGATTTTTATCCACCCTGAGAATATTTCAGCTTTAACTTTTCATCTTTGGTGTTATTGATTTACTGCTTGCGGTGGCTTGGAGACAGAGTAGGGCCGTGCCTATTTCATTGCCGGGTTCTCACGCATTGGCTCAACACTGTCCACTCAAATCTGGCCCAAAGCTTTGATCTTTGTCCTCTGTAGAGTTTGCACTGCAAACAGTGCCGAGCTGAGAACCTGACTATAAACAAGGGTGAAACTGATGGCACTGATTGGTTTTCCCAAGGTTGCCCACTGTCCCTTTCCATTCCTCAGTTTCGCCACCTGTAAAATAATGATACTGACCTCCTTTGCAAAGTACTTTGAAAGCAGCTGATTGAAAGTGCTGTATCAGAGCAAGGCATTATTATGTGTTGTCCAACCGTTGGGAAATGCAAACAAACTGCACAGAGTGCAACATTCACCAAGTTCTAAAAGTGTTTGCTGTTTTAATAGTCTCAAGAGCCTTCAATAACACATTATTTCTATTATTTTTATTAATATTTGGAGAGGCATGAAGACGTCCTGCCAGGGTAGATTTTACTACTCTCCTCTCCCCCACTTTAAACCAAACCGTTCTAAAGCCTAAACTCAGCACACAGTGCTCTGTAATGTCTTGGGTCCTGATTCTCTTCCCACTTACACCGGTATAAAACAGAAATAGCACCACTGAAGTCAGTGAATAGCACGAGTGTAACAAAGGAGGACAAGGCCCATGGTGTAAGACCAGCACACCGCTGACACCAGGACGCTCCATAGACCAGTCACACTAGCTGCATCAGGAATTTATTGTGTACATCCCAGGCCACCCTCTGCCCTCCCATGCACCTTATCAAGGTTCTTATACCACATCCATGACTGAGATCTGCACATCTCCACCTTCAATTTTATCACAAACACTAGCAGCAGCTTTGTTTAATTTTCCAGACTTTTCAGAGTTCTCACTGCACAGTCACTATTTATAATTATCCGACATTCATGCAGACAACACAAGCCTCCTTTGGAGTGGTAAAGGTGGCTTTAAGCCACCTTTCTGCCATCTTGATTCTGGGCTGCTGTGGGGGTCCAGATAGGCCCCAGCCTCCCCAAAGTTGCCTATGGATTGCATTTCAGCTCAGAGTCCCCAGAGCACTTAGTGCAGTGGGACATCCCCTATGCTGTGGCAGCAGAGAGCTGCTTACATCAGGTCTACGCTGCTCCAATGCTAAGGGAATTCTGCCCTGGCATGCCCTTATATGCACTGCAGCAGCATGCCAAGGTTGGGGCATGGCCCCAAATCAGCCCTGCCATACACACATCTGGACAACTTGGAGATCACATTGGGGGGTTGGGAGAAGCAGAGGGAAGAGTTGACTGAATTTAGATCACAGCATGAGACAGTCATTTGCAACACAGGTATTTCTAGATCCTTGGCTATTCCTAGGTGCCCAGGTAGCAGCTGTGGCCAAGAGCACATTTCCCACTTGCACCAAGGTGCAACCTCTTCTCTCCAATGCAGGGACCTTGCCACCATGACCTACGTCTACGCCACCTCAAGATTCGATTGCTGCTATGTACGCTACATGGGGCTGCATGCTGAGGCCACCCTAACTCTGTGGCAAGTGCATGGTGCCACTGCAGCCCTCTCAAGAGACACTGCATGTCAGGACCCGTTACCGCAGCGCTCCGGGAGCCGCACTGCCTGCCACTGGAAGTCCATGTGGAACTCAAGGCAGTGGCACTAAGCTATAAACCTCCGAACAATTTGGCACCTGTGAGATCTCCTCTCTCCACATGCCATGCTGCAGAGTGCAACAGACTGAGCCGGAGCGCCCAGCTGGCAGGACATTCCAAGAGTGGATCCTCAATCCACCCCATCCTTCAAGCCTAGTGCTGCCCTTTCTCCAGCATTCGCAGCCTCTTCCCCACCTCCCCAACTCTGAGCTACTTGCCCCAGCACCTCCCGAGCAAGTGGGCTGCCCCAGTGAAACACCATCAGCGGCTCCTTAACGCATCGCCCTGTTGACGGGTGAAGGGATAGAGCCAGGGCTGTAAGGCCAGGAGCGTTTGGTCTCCGTTCAGTGCTGAGTCTCTGCAGCATGGGGCCCAGCCAGCAGCCTCTCAACGAGCGTCAATTATTTATGAATTTTAAAGGGAGAAAGGGAGAGGAAGAGTGTGTGCGCGCGCCGGGGTGGGAGTGTGGGGGGGGGGGACTTACAAGACCAGAGCAGAAGCAGAGAAGCATCTTTCGTTACATAACAGAAGAGGAGCAAAGAATCAGTGAAACGGTGGCTGGGGCTTTGCTTACAGACACCCCTGCCCACCCGCCCAGCCCCTTCTCCCTTATCCTCTCCTCTCATCTCATGCGGTTCTTCCAGCCAGATGGGGGAGGGCACCCAAAAAGTGAAGAGGAGCACAGTCCCTGCTGCAAGGGGAAATCCTGCAACAGCAGCCAAGGCTGCAGCAGAGAAGACAGCAATCGCATTCTCCTCAGTACATCAGCTTGTGCGCTTGGCAGTCGGAGGCTATCAATTCCAAGCCCCACCGCAAGGGCAGTGAGAGCGGGGGGGGGGGGGAGGGAGAACGGCGTATTCAGATTTCAAACCCAATTAGCAACTTCGCTGCACACAAAAGGGAATTTGCTCCAACCACAAACGGCACAGCCTTTGCCGAATCCACGGGCCCCTTTTTTTAGAGACCTCCACTCAAGCTGATTCCCTAATTCCACCGGAGGACAAAGTGCCAGCTTCTTCCATGTCAGGATGGATGGGGAAAGGTGGCATTGCTTCTCGCAGAACTCTGTCAAATCACTGAAATTACAGCTAGACGAATCCTGGGGAATTAACTACAATCTACCGCCTTTGGCTGAAACAGGGTTATACCCTACAATCTTTTGTCCAGCAATCTGTGCTACCTTAAAAGAGAGTCTACTTCTAAGTGTCCCATATAACAGGAGCTTCCTCCCAGCTCCACTGGGAGACTATTCCACAGCCTCCGGATACATGGCTTGGAACAGTCAGTAGAGATCTGTTAGCCACAAAACCCACAGGCCAGTGAAGAACATGAAGGGCAGCACTGCCAAGAAGTCTTAGGGTGATAAATCCAGTCCTCCAGCACCAACAGTCAATCTCAACTGCTAGGAAGAGGGAAAGTGCTGGGATTCTTACCCAGGTGCTGTCCATGGAACCTGTTCAGCAGTAGATAAAACAGGAGAGGGCGCCAAGGAGAAGGGAGTGACACTTACCCAAGCCAGGAGGAGAGAACAGCTGATGCTTTGAACAGAGGTGGCAGAGCTATGCTCTCCCCCATTTACTAAACCCATTACACAGGAACCCATCTATTGTATCGGCCTCCGGCTAATGGGAGTCGGATACATTTGATGTTCCCCCTGCCCAGGACTCCTGGAATGAAGGAGCTCTCTCTCCCCCTTAGGCTACAGACTCCTGGCACTTTGAATGGAATCTGCTGCTCTATCCCTTGGCTGCTGCGAGGGGAGTGCTTCGCTCCTCTACTCATCTTCCAGTACCCATTTCTGAGTCCTCCCCCATCACAAATCGCTCCCGTGCCTGCCTCTGCTGCTGAGCACAGGCTTTCCCCATGAATCAGCAACGTGAAATTGACCCGACTGTCACTTTCACCACCTCTCACAAGCCCCTGAATAGCAAGGAGTAAAACTGACCAGAGTCTTGTCCATTTCAGACTGCCACTGGGCAAAGCTAGGAGCAGCAGCAGATGCACGAGAGCTGTCTTCCTGAGTCTACAGACAGACACCACCATATTGTCTCACATTTGGAAGATTCTTCCTAAGAGAAAGACACTTTTTTCTTTGAATGAACATTTAAATTGCTGTAGGAAATGACGGCTAGCCCCCTCCCCCCCCCCACCTAGATAATGCATCCTACTTATCATGGACCATTGGGTTTGTCCACCCTGGAATCAACAGACTTCAGCATCAGAAACTCTTCATAACAGTCAACCTAAATTTCCCCTTTCTTAAAGGGAGACTTAACTCTTAATAAAAATAAAAACCCACCAAGGAATCACATGCTCTCTGAAAGATTTTATCTACCTGTTACAGAAACCGCCTGCAATTACCATAACTGAAAGATCAGAGTGAAAAATATGTTTTCCCTTGAACTCGTCAATGGATTGGCTGTGTGCACTTAACAGCACTTTGAGTATGTAGCCAGTTTCAATGCCTCTCTCCTATTTAATCAGTTTGGGAGGGCCTTTCACAAACCAACTAGGGTGAGAAGAAACATTTAAAAAAATGTTATTGTAAAACCACAAAAATCTGCTCTCAGGGACAGGTGGAGGACCTGAAACTATCTGAAACTTGGTTTTAGGTCCTCATTGTACTGTTTGGATGTTTACACCAGCGTAACATGACCTGTGTGGATGCCCCTACACCTTAATCTAGGAGCACACTGGAATAAATTGCACCTGCATAACCACATTTTTCACTCTGTCTCTACATTAGGGCTTAGCACCAGTTTAACTGCACAAACCCAGGGCATAATTCCCTAAGCTACCCTCCATGTACCACTCCAATTCCTCCACCTCAGATATTTGTAGGTGGTCGTCATGTCCCCAGCTCTTTAGGACTGGTTTACACACAGTTTGCGTGCTAGTTTAACAACATGGATTAACCCCTAGTGTGCGCACTCTTAAGTCAGTTTAAAAGCTAAAGTGTCATTGGTTGAGCATAAATTCATTATTTAGTTAAGTGAAAGCACAAACAGTAGGACATAGACCAACCTTGAGGTTTAGAACTTAAAAAAAAAAACAAAAACACAACAACACAAAGCTACAAAGCCAGGACACAGAACTGAAACTGCACCTTTAACTCACCCTGGGGATTGCAGCTCATACATGATCTCTAGCTCTGCCAAATACTATCCTGATCCACAATACAATAGAGGCAGATCGCAGCAGGAGTGGCTCTGTTTTATACAGTTAGCTAACCCATCAAGTTCCAAACAGATTTTTTGTTTAATTTTCCTTTATTTCCAGCTTAATGCTTAACAGTAACCAGGACTCCTGTGTGGTACGCCAGCAAGTCAACCTCCCAAAGAGGGAGCACTGTACGCCTGACAGTTGACACAGGTTAGAAAAGCATCCACTGTCTCCACTGTTTAAACTACATTTTTCCAGAGAAGCTTCCTACCATCAGCGGAACTGCACAAGCGTCAGTAACTGTAGAAGCGCTAGTATAGACAAGGCATCCGCTGGGGTTTTAGCCACCTACACCTGCTCTGACTAGTTCCAGGCAAAATGCTACTGTAATTAGACTATAGTGGCCAGTTGCAGCCGGGTCTCTGCTAGTGCTCCCAGCACTGCTATAGGTTGGTGGAGCTGAACCAGTGGGAAACTTTTGGGGGAAAGGCCAGAATAGACAGCCTCAGACCATACACAACGCATTCTTGTGCAATGATTGTACAGGGAAGCACGCCCCATGAAATGAATAGGATTCATACGCAGACTCAAATTCAGCCCTGGGGTAAGCGGGTGCAGCTCTGTCCAAGTCAGACACTGAATTAGCAGCCACGGCAACTGAAGGCTTCTGTTCATCTGCAGGCAGCAGTGCAAGCTTCCTCTGTACAACCCCACCAACATGCCTTACCGCTGCTTCTTTAGGGGTGCGATCCAGCTCAGTGGCCCATTTAATCTTTCACTGTTTAGGGTACATCAACTCTGCAATATAAGCCCCTGCTCACATTCAGGCTCAAGCTCAAACCCCCCTTCTGTCTACAGACATTTCTGTCTGATTCAGGCCTGGGTCTCAGGACATTGAAGGGGTGGAGGGTTTGAGCTTGAGTCCTGGGGCAGCTTGGGTTCATACTCCATCATTCTGCAGTGTGGACGCAGCTCAAGCCCAGCCCCCGCACCCCAGACTCGGGTCCTGAGAACCCGCCAACACTATCCCACAATCCCATGGGACAGTGTCCTTTGTCCTTTCTATCCCAAGACTGGCCAATCAACATCCAGGAAAGAGAAGCAACACCCTCCCCCCGCATTCAAGTACAGCTGCTCGGTGTTTAACTCAACAAAGGGGGCAGCAGCGAGCGATTTTGCAGCAGAGACATCTGCCCCTCGGAACTGGACTCACACCATCTAGTCCTTTCTCTCTCTTTCAGCTGCTCAACAATTTTACAGATCAAGCTTCTTTTTTAAATTCAGGGAAAAGAACAGCCAATGACACAACCGATCTTAATTATATTCCATTAGCTCCTCAGCATCCTATCCCGTTACACACTCGAGAGCTATGAACACTTGCAGAAAGGTTCTATAGCACTCAAAGGCTTTGAACAGGTGGGCCACAGTTGTACTATACAACCCCAGGAGGCCTGTGGTTGTGATCCTGCAATCGGAGCTGCATGGACACACACATGCATCTGAGTGGGGTCCTGCTGACTTCTGTAGAGTCCCTGATTCCTACCTGAGTGGGGTCTGCACAGATGGAAGGATCCACTCACGTGGATCCAACTGCAGGACTGGGACCATCGTAAGATGCCGAAGAGACAACAAAAAGATTATTGAATCAAAACAAGTAACCCTGCACTGGGGTCAAAAATCCATATACCAAAGCTCCATCCCAATATAATTTGAATGAGTCAAGAGATAAGCCTTTGACAAACAGAGTTAATGATGGAAAAATGTGACAAGAGGAACATGCTGAATCTAAACACTGATTCCACTGAGTCTGGTATCCTGCCTGCAGCATACAACATGCTTCTGGGGAGCCCCTGTTGAGGTACACAGCTACAAGTGAAACTGTGTATATGTGTGGAGCAAGGAAAAATTCCTTCCTGACCCCTGAAGTAACCAGTTTATGCCATGGAGCTTGAGATTTGATTCCTGTTCTATTACCAGGCAGAACTCCCAATGATAAATGGCCAGACAACTATCCAGACTGGTCTGAATCCCATCCATGCAATTTGGCTTTTTGATCTCCCACTGACAGCCTCGAATTCCATTGGCCAATTACACCGTGCGAGGAAACAGTTCCTTTTATGTATTCTCAATTCACTTGGCCATCGCTCTCAGCGCCCCTTGAACCCATTTTGTAATGTGATATTAAAGTTTTCACCGGCCCCTTCATAATCTTAAATACCTCAATCAAGTCTGCCTTCCACTCACCACCAATGCAAGTTAAATAACACTAGATATTTGAAGAAATCTCATCATACCTTGAGTTCCATGAAACCTATGCTCAGAGCACCAACAAAGGCAGCACTACTGCGCTCGCCCATCAGGGTGACATACAATAATGGCTGTTAGGGGATTGCTCTACGATGGGAGAGGGTAATAACACAGATCTGCTGCTTGTCCTACAGACAGACGGCTCAGTTTGCAACAATATGACTCGCTTATTGTTCTAGGGGGCAGAGAGGGGGGCGAGAAAAAACCCAAACTCTCCACATTCAATACCTTTGTTGGTTTCCACAATGTGGCTCTGAAAGGCTAAGACTGGCGAGCGCTGTAGCACGGCTGTCTACAAGGAAACGCACATTAGGTGACAGCAGCAGCCTACCATTCATACTGAGTCAACATGGTATTTCAACAGAGCCAGGAGTTCTAGGGCCCTTGATCCTTGAGCTTAGAGAAATCTCAGTGAATGGAATCAAACGAGCCTAGGGGCCCCGGATCCCCATCCACAACCCTGAGCACATGAATCTTGGGTTAGAATGAGCTCTGCATATGCAACCCCATTCTCTGGGCTCCCAGGCTCACCATAGGAAGGAAGAAACGGTCAGCGTGGGGAGGAGGGAGTCCCCATTGTCTCAACTGCTGTCATCTCGGGCACTGTCAGAATGGCTGAGAGAACCGAGCTGCGATTGTCGCCCTGAGCAGCTACAGACAGGGATGGGCAGCCATGGAAGGGTCAAGGTTTTATCCAGCGAATCTCCCCCTTCCCACCTGTGCAGTTAGAAGCCTTCTAGGGCTGCAGAGGAAACTTGCAGTTTGACCCTCCATTTGTTTGGAAGGGAGGAGTAAACTGGTAATCCAACCATTCAAATCCACTTCAGCCACAAGCTGCCAGCCACAACAGATTTCCAAACCCAATGTACTGGGGTAAGAAACGGATACATCTTATTCATGCGGAAATCACCTATGCAAACACACCTCGGTCTGATTATGGGAAGAAAGGAGATTTTATTTTGGGAAGGAGGGGAAGAGATCACAGGCCTAGTCCAAATGGGAGAGTGACTGAAGCGCTCCAAAGATCCACATTCCATCTGAAAAGTCATTTCTCTCCCTGCCTCCCCATTCCGCAACTGGTGACAAACCGGGTCTAGGTTCCACAGCTGGTACTGCCCCAGGCAGATCACTCCAGGGGGCATGGCCAGGAAATTGTCCATCTGTGCCTGCACAGGGGTTACAGGCCTCCTGCAAAGTCCCTGATGGCTCACTATATGGCTGGGCTGGAGTCAAAGGACAGGACTATAATCACATTTGAGCATGGGGTGCACCCTGAGTGACAGAGTTCCAAGAATTATTCAGACCCACCAGAGGAATGGAAGTTGGGGGAAACTATGATCCTGGGGTACATCCACCTAGGTGCAGCCTGGGGGGCTGTGGAACAGCGAGGAGGAGGGTGCAGCCTCGGTCCCTGTAGTAACCACTCCCATCCCGCCCCAAAGTGTGAGAGTAGTGGGGGTCTCGGGTACTCACCTCTCTGCAGGCTCCAAGCTGCCTCCGGCTCCGCTTCCCCGTCCGGGAGCCGGCTTCTCAGCGTGGGGCTCAGCCAGTTGCCGGATATTCCATGCGGCGGGGGGCCTCCCCGGGCGCTGCTGGGCCGGGGCCGGGGCCGGAGGTGAGGGGAAGCGGGAGAGGTACAAAGGGGTGGGGTCGGGGTGGGTGTTCGGACAGCAGTGGGGCCGGGGGAAAGAGGGATCGGGGAGAGGGGGTGGGGAAGAGGAAACAATGTAGCAGCGGCCGACAGGAGGATTCCAATTTCGAACGCTGCCGGCTTCCTTGGAACGCGTCGAGCGTTCGATCCCGGAACGCCGCAGCTCTGGGGATTCGGAGTGCGCCGGGAGCAGCGCAGGGGGCACGGGAAGGAGGCGGTTCAGCCCGCTACCGGCCTGGAGGGAGCGGGGAAGCCCTGCGCGATCCCGGGGGAGGGAGGCGGTGCGGTCGGTGCGGGGCTCGCTCTCTCCCCCACCCCGCTCCCTCTCGGACTCCGTTGGACGCGAGGTCGCAGGGCCTGGTGAAAGGAAACGGAGCCCGGTCCCGGATCCGTCCGCCTCGAGCACCGCGCCTGCGCCGCCGGGGCTCGCCCCGCTCCTCGGCGAGGCGTGGGCAGGGAGGGTGCGCCACCTGCTGGGCATCACGGAGCATTGATTCGGGGTGGTGTGGGGGAGGAAGGGGACTTACATATGGGACCGGGACCGGGACCGGGAGGGAGGGAGATAACTGAGTTAGCAAATAGGGGAGGGCAACAGGTTTGAGACTCCTAACTGGTGGTGGATGGAATGGCCATGTTTTGTCCTGCAGGCTGCGAAAAACTTGCTCAGTGGCCTGATGCTTGTGCGGGGCATGGTGACAAGATGCCAAATCACGTTTGCACCGGGCTTACACGACCCCAGATTGACCCTGGATGCGTTTAATATTTCCCCAAGTACATCCAAATACATCTAAGAGCGTCCGAACGTGCCCGTCGCTGTGCTATCTAGGCACCTTATACACACCTTTCGGACCACATTGGGTCCATCTGAAAGGACTGTATTCTTCGTGGGTGATGCCTTGAAGTGTGGTGTTCTCCTTTTGTCTCCACGTGGGAGATTAGCTATTCTACAGCCGTTGTCAGTGACAGGCGGCTTGCCCAGAGGGCGTGTCCCAATGGTGGCTCACACTGATCTTTGGTGGTTGGGAATGCCACAGTCCGACTCCACGGCTTTCATTCTGGACTCCAGCTGCAGCACCTCTCCTGACCACAGCTGTCAGAGGGGAGCAGCAAGAGACAGGCTCCCCATAACTTTTTTAGGGCTTTGAAGAATAATATAGGACTAATCCCCTGAGATGGGATATTAGATGGATGGGATCTGAGTTACTCAGGAAAGAATTTTCTGTAGTATCTGGCTGGTGAGTCTTGCCCATATGCTCAGGGTTTAGCTGATTGCCATACTTGGGGTCGGGAAAGAATTTTCCTCCAGGGCAGATTGGAGAGACCCTGGAGGTTTTTCGCCTTCCTCTGTAGCATGGGGCATGGGTGACTTGAGGGAGGCTTCTCTGCTCCTTGAAGTCTTTAAACCATGATTTGAGGACTTCAATAGCTCAGTCATAGGTGAGGTTTTTCGTAGGAGTGCGTGGGTGAGATTCTGTGGCCTGCGCTGTGCAGGAGATCAGACTAGATGATCAGAATGGTCCCTTCTGACCTTAGTATCTATGAATCTATGAATCTATAATACCACATCCTAGAGGCCAATACCGGGAACTGGCGTGGGAGCCAATATAGAGTTCGGAGCGCTGGTGTGATGTGCTTTCCTCAGTCTAGTGCGGTCCTGCAAAGCCGACCACTGTTGTTGGATTTACTGATGCTTCTGCCCAGCCTGGATGGTGACAAAGATATGGATCAGAGTGGCTAGGTCTGAGACTGGGGGGAAGAAGTGCAGCCTTTTAGCTAACCGAAGGTGGAAACAGGCATTTCTGGCTACACCTGCTATTTGAGCGTCAAGGATTCTTTATTATTATTATTTTATTTTATTATTTTATTATTATTATTCATTATTATTGTAGCCACTGGAATGGGAGCCGCATTGTGCTAAGCTCTCTCCAAAAATAGCAAAACAGAGTCCCAGCTCCAAAGAGCTTAATAAACAGACCGGGGAGGGAAGGGGAGGGTACTAGCAATCTATGAGTACCTTAGCTACCAGGTGTTTATACCACAGTGGGGTCCTGTTCTTGACTGGGGACTCTAGGTGCTACTGCAAATACAAATAAATAATAATAGGATATTATTGTGCACTACCTTGGCAATCAGGTCAGTCAGAGAGTAAATACCTACCTCCACATCAGATGTCATAGCTGCTTCTATTTCCTCAAAGAACTTCTCCCTTCCTACCAGTATCATTTCTGTTTTCCCTGCACTGAGCCTGAGCCAGCTCCACGTCTCACCCACAACTTCCCTCACTCAGGCACTGTCATGTCTGAGAAACATCACTGTCCGCAGCTGATGCACATGCTACAGGGATGGATGTCATCAGTGTATGGTTGGCAGAGGAGCCTATTGGCATTTCCATAGCACCTTTCATCTTCAAAGCACTGTACTAGCATGGACTCATGCGTGATTCCTGGGGTTGCCACATCATGTCGTGATATAGTGTCTCAATGCATTGTACCAGTCCATAATGTATTTCAGGGCACTTTAAAAGGTTTCTAAGCCCAACTTCAAGGTCATGGGACTGCCACCTCAAAATCAGGAGAATCCCCTCAACATCAGGACAGTCCAACAGACAACCTTGGCTCTCAACCCCAGAGACCCTCCATAAGAAGCCACAAAATCCAAAAAGCACAAACATATTTAATCCAATTCCCAGAGAGTCATTTGATTCTGAAAAGAGCAAAGTCTGAAGCCATCCCATCTTGTGCTGCATGCTCTCATAAGCAACATAGGATCAGGCCAGGTCAGCATTTGGGATGTGAAACTCCCAATAAAAAGTCAAGATGCTGCATGAAGTGATGCTGGCAATTCAATCATGGGGAACTCATCCCTTTGATTCAGTACTGAACAAAAGCCCCAGCCTGGTGCTAACGGGCATTGTGCTATGAGAGGCTTCATGTTTTGATGAGATATAAAACTGAGCTTCATACCCCATGTAATCAGTAAGGTCCCACAGAGCCCTTTGTAAAATTAAACCTGTTATTCTTTTGTCCTGGCCAAGCTGCACCTCAGATAAGTACATTGTGACACCCTAAATCATCTACAGATTCAATGCAGGAAAGTAAAGGGATCTGTCGCTTCTTGTCCTAAATTGCAACATACTGTTGCTGTGTGCTATGGAACATGAAATAACATGTGCATTGTTTGCAGATTGGTTTTTAAATTGCTTTGGACACACGCTGGGTTAAAGGCATTGTATATGTATAAAATGATTATTATGTACAGAATTGTTTTACTGATGTGATCAGAAATAAACATGGTGTGGCTGCAACCTGGGAGTTTAGATGAAATGGTTAAAGAAAATAACCTAGATTTGTCATAAGGTCAGGTTAAAAATGATGAACCAAGCACTGGAATAAATTGCCTAGGGAGATTGTGACCAGATTTTAAGAGCAGGTTAGACAAATACCTGTTGGGGATGGTCTAGATCAGGGGTTCTCAACCTTTTTCTTTCTGAGTCCCCATCCCACAACATGCTATAAAAACTCCACGGCCCACCTGTGCCACAACAACTGTTCTGCATAGTCAGTAGATTAAAAGCCAGGGCTGGCATTAGTGGGTAGCAAGCAGGGCAACTGTCCAAACACAATGCCACAGGGGTCCCCGGTCCCCATGAAGCTAAAATGCTCAGGCTTTGGCTTCAGCCCCACATGGCAGGGGTTGGCCTTGGGCTTTCTGCCCTGAACCCCAGCAACTCTAACACCAGCCCTGCTCTCTGGTTTATTTTGGTGTACCCTGAAACCTCCTCACGGACCCTCTAGGGGCCTCGGATCCCTGCTTGAGAACCAATGGTCTACTCTAGATAATACTTAGTCCTGCCATGAGTGCAGGGGACTGGACTCGATGACCTCTCGAGGTCCCTTCCAGTCCTACAATTCTATGATTTACACTGAGGACCCTTTACACTCTGCTTTTGTTTTGTGTTTGTACAGCGCAAGCACTGTGGAGTCCTGGATCAAGACTAGGGCTCTTACGTGCTACCACAATTCAAATAAATAATAGTAATAATAATACTGGCAGAATAAAGAATCTAAAGTGGAAGTAAATTACAGTTCAATGAGAATCTGGCCCAATTAGCCCAGTCCTGGGCTCAGATATGAACACACTGTCTTCCAAGGGAGCGACACAGGTTTGTCTCGGGTATATCAGAAGACAGGATTGGGGCCGCAGCGCCTCAAAGCAGTACAAGAACTCACTGTTTGGGCTCTTACTATAGACCACTTGCTGGAAGGTCCATGAACAGCTGTCTAGTCACATGATGCTGGCTTCACCTCTTTGTTTCCAGCTGTTGTGTTGCATTACAAGAGGCACATGTACATTAATTACCTTCTTAATGTTACATGTTCATCGCTGTAGTGGCCACCAGGTATTATGTAACCATGAGTAGGAAAGGAAATGGTCTGTGCAACTGGGAAGGGGGTGGGGGTCGGGGGGTTCATCCGATTGGGGATGAGCAGGTGTGTGATCTGTGTGCTAGTGAATGGGAAGGGAGGTGTTCGGTTCGGGGCGACTTTATGAAACAATTTGAGGGCTTCTTCTTTCTGCCTGACGCAGAAATTACTGGGTGAGGTTCCTTGGCCTGTGTTATGCAGTTCAGGCTAGATGATTGTAATGGTCCCTTCTGGCCTCAGAGTCTCTGAGCTATACAACTGTCTGGAAACAAATTGTTTCTGGACTTCCCCGCATCAACTCAGACCCACTCAACAGAACTAGCATTTCAACTAACCCACGGTGCCATCATTGGGGCTTCTTGCTCCTTGGTCAAGCAGGGGAGGAGGGAGAGGTGCTGCAAAGTCAACACCAAGGGCTGGGGAAGGGAACACCTCCTGCCACTCAATAGCGACCTCCCCTGGCCAATGAAGAAGTTCCATTAATGGGCTCTGAGGAAGTTCTATCTAATCCATCACATATAGGAGGATGGAGACGATGATGACTTATTTTGTGGGGCTGTTTGACAATGAGAGGTTCTGATGGCTCCAGACAGGAGGTGGAGACCCTCATCCTATAGCAGTTAGTTTCTAGCTATTTTTATTACATTATTTATTATTTTATTATTATATCACTAGTGTGTATTACAGTAGCTCCCGAAGACCCCAATTAGGATCAAATCACTGTGCTAGGTGCCCTACCAACATACCAACATACAATCATACAATCCCTACCGCAAAGAGTGGTCAGTATAAATAGAGACAAGGTACAACAGGGTGGTGTAGAATGCAAGTCCTGATTCATCCTGCTGAGCAGTTGCTCACTCAAGCAGGCCCATTGAAGTCAGAGGATTACTCACATGAGTAAGTGCTCGCCAGTGTGAGTACAGACTCCACAAGCTGGAACTAAGCGTTTAACTAGAAACTTCATTGGTTTGATTCTTTTAAATAAGCGAACAAGGGATATTGATGAGTCACTAACAATCCAATCCAAGGCCTGCGCCCGCTCCCATTAAAGACAATGGGAGTCAGATCAGGCCCTGGTTGACTAGGCAAACACATTCCAGACTTCCTGGATGTGGCGTAATTAGGACACATTGAGGCACCAGTCAGTTGACTCTGTTTCCCAAGATGTATTATCAGGGAGTGGCAAAGGGCAGTAGAAATATCAGCAACCTGCTGTTCATCCTGCAACCAGCAACAGCACACAGCAGCCAAAAGAAGAGGTAAAACCAGTACATGAGTCTATATGTATGCTTACACATGCATGCGCATACATGGGTGGAATTGTGATTCTGTGATTGGGTGATCAGTCAGTCAGGCTTTCATCAGTGCTAGAGCAAAGAGAAGCTGAAATAACTCCAGCGGAAATTAAAACTACAAGCTTCTGGTTTTTAACCATTGGCTTCCTCTGTGGCAGGTGTTCATGCACTTCACAGAAGGAAACAGCCAAAAATGCTGTCTCCGTTGTCACTGAACAAAATGTTTATGAATTGTCCACTCCCTGACACTCCCCAAAAGGCCCCATTCTCCATTTGAACAACCCCTGCATTGTGTGGGTTGTGATAATGTGATTTGGAGGCAGATCACAAAGCAAAAGCGCACCGAGATCATTTAATAGACGAGACAATAAGACTTCCACATCTCCAGGGGGGACAAAGTCTTATGCAGGACAGGCACTGTAGAACAGTAGGTGCAGTTAAGCATTACAGGGATTGAAAATGGCACTGATCCAAGGTTTAGGGATTGTTGTATTAAATCCTGGACCATGGCTCAATAGCAGTCTTGGTCCAAGGAAGGACTGGATAAAGACATAAGCTCTATAATCTGGTGTCTAGGGCACCAGCTCCTGGAATCATGTGATAGCCAGAATTTTAGCTTTCATTCCAAATAAGAGGACGTGTCTAGCCATCATGGTTTTGAAGAAAAGCTCAAAAACGTGACCTGAGTATCACTGATGCAGCAGTATCTGCCTGAGTATTCAGACAGCCTCAAACAATAGCTCTGAAAAGGGTGAGCTGTCCTGTGCATCTCAGTAGGCTGTTACCTCCCATATTAACTGCTGGGGGTCCCACCAACAGCCCCCCATCACAGGACTCTGTGGCATGAGCTGAGGAGTGCAGCAGGCCCAGCCTAATCATCTAAGTAGAGAGAGCCCAATTGCTAGGGTAAGTACTGGGTCTTTCTACTCCTTCCCCTCTCACCTGGCCGCTACCACACCTGCCTCACTGGGTGGGGAGGGGACTCTCGATTCTTCCCAGGGTAGAGGGTCCCTGCTGCCAACCTTCCACCTCCCAGACTCCTGAGATTTGAAAGAGAAAGCAAAACAGGAGACACTACTGGCAAGGATCTTCAGCTTTCTCCTTTCCTCCCTAGGCCTCTCCAGGACCCGGTGCTTCTCCCCTCCCCTTTGATCTGTACACACTATGAACTGGGACAGGAACAATGTGGTGGAACTGACAAGGGTCCAGCTGGATCTTCTCCCCACCCCCCAGCTTCCCTCAAGGAACCAGGCCAGTCCCGGTTCTAATTTAAGGAACAAAAAGAGAGCAAGAGAAGAAACCTGTTAGGTGAAAATCACAAAGGAAACAACCAGGCAACAAGATATTCAGTCGTCAAAAGCAGCACAGTCAGAAGTACACCAGCGTCTTCCCTCTCTGAGCTAGCATATGTCACAGACTACCAGCCCTGGCAGTGGCTGCAGGACAGGACAGTCACCCCCACATCACAACATTTGCAACATGAGTGTGAGGGCATAGCACAGCGTGATCCCCACCCTCCTGCAGCCTTCGTGCCTCCTCATGCAGGGTGGATTCATTCAAAGCCAGTGATGGAACAAGCCTAAAACATGGACAGGTGCAAATAGGCATTATGGCCCCCAGGCGTTATAGAGGCCAATAGGGTGGGAACATGGGCTAGATGTGACTCCCCACAGGGCTTGCCACATTTGCAGGGAATGCTGGGTGTGCCCAAAATGTGATGGCCAGCCTGGATGCTCTGGTTCCTTTGCAGCTTGTGCTTGATCAGTCCCAGTGGGGCAATTGGGAACAGTGCCATTCTAGAGATCAGATGAGACAGGAAAGGCCATTTGCATTCCAAGTTTTGTTGCTGATCACTTTCAAATGGAACCACAATTGCCCAGGGAAGATAAACTGAGAAAGTGGGGGCAAGAATCTGAAACTGACATCGCATTCTGTGGCATTATTGAAGTTTCATGGTCCAGATTCTGAGCTGCCAATTATTATTATCATTACGATTTATTGTTTGTATTGTGGTAGAACCTCAGAGCCGCAGTCACGGACCAGTACCCCATTTTGCCAGGCAGTATACAGAACAAACAGACAGTCCCTGCCCCAAAGAACTTACAACCTAAGTATAAGACAAGCAACAGATGGAGACAGGCACATAGATGGGGGAGTACAAGGAAACAATGAGACAGTATGATAGGCAGTAGTCTCAGCACATCAGCAGCCTAACCGCTGTCAAGTTTCTTGTAGGCACTGGCGTTATGGCAAAGGAGGGATTTGGAGGAAGACAATGAAAAGGTTATGGGGCTCTCCACCCAAGCATGAGGGGCAGCAGGAGAGAAAATGATAGAGATGGAGGAGCTGGGGGAGGGATGCCAAGAGAGGGGAGACACGCACAAAGTGGCAAGCTAGGGAAATGATCCTTGCAGCAGCATGCTGACTGCTTTTGTCAAGGCCAGAGAACAGGATGTTGCAGGAACTGAGACATGCAATGATAAGCACCTGGAGTTTTAGCTGTATTGATGGGAAGACCACAAGGTCGTATCTTAGAGATGCTATGCAGAAAAAATCGACAAGATGCAGGCACCTCCTGGTTATTAGGATTGAGAGAGAGGGCCAAGTTGAGGATGAAACCCAGTTTACGGAAGTAAGTGGCAGGCAGGGTGGTGATGCTGTCTACATTAGTGATCGAGAAAGAAGGAAGAAGGGAGAAGTTGGGGGGAAAGATTTGGAGCTCTGTTTTGGTTGTGTTTGAGCTAAGCTGATGGCTCAACCTCCATGAGAAGTCAGAGAGACAGGCTGAGATTTTTGCTGGGACAGAAGAAGGCAGGTCTGGAGTAAAGAAATAGATCTGGGAGTTGTCAGCATGGATATGATAGCTGAATGTGTGTTTGCAGATGAGATTACAAGGTGTCGAGGTGCCCAGTGGCTGCTCTAATTTACACTAACTTTGACTGATCCTTTATGGATTATTTCACCTGCCCAGGATGGCTGAAACTTTGAGCCCTGCATGCCCACACCCTGCCCTAGCAAAATCCACCCTCCTTCCTTCCCTTGGGCAGAACCTCATCATGCCCCTACACCAGAGAACAGCATAGAACCCTTAGATTGTCTGACTTGAGAAATGCCCTGCACTGGGGAGGGAATTCCCCAATGGCAGTTATAGGTTTAAAAAGAAGCAGGAATCCTGAGGGAATTCCCCAATGGCAGTTATAGGTTTAAAAAGAAGCAGGAATTGGGCAAAAACCATGCTGCAAACACAAATATTTTGCAGCTCATGATGCCTGGAAATTTTTTTTGCAGGCTCAGTAAAAATACACACAGGATGTCCGTTGTTCTGAGCCCAGGGTTTGGACTAGCAATCAGAAATCAAAATCCTTTACCTCCAGCTCTGTCAACAATATACAATGAAAAGAACCATCTGGATCATTTTAGGCTTAAGAACTCATTCACCCACATGCACCAGCCATCACCTGACCAGCTAAAGGCTGGACTTTCCAGGGTGTCTCTGCAGCATCTCTAGGACAATAATGCACCACAGTTGCATCGGACCTCCACCACATGCCCAGATAGGGGTGGTTATTACATGATTGATAAAGACCTCTGGATAGCTAATGGGTGCTTAGAAATCAGCTCTTCCTCAGAAGGAAATGGGACAGCAGTGCCACCTGAAGTTAAGTTAAGAATTGCAGTCTCTAAGGTGCCACAAGTCCTCCTTTTCTTTTTGCGGATACAGACTAACACGGCTGTTACTCTGAATCCTGATCTCTGCTCTGGTATCCTGCCTCCAAGGCTGCATCACATCCCAGAAAGAAGGGACAGTGGCTGTGTGTGACAGCCAGCCTGCTGTGCCAGGCCAGACTGATCGCTCTCTGGTAGGGAACACTCTCCAGAAACCCGTGGTCGGGGGGGGAGGGGGGAACATAAGCAGGAGAATTCTGCCGGAGAGGTTTGAGCTAGGAAGTGGAACGCAGGGATTCCAGGAGTTACGGGTTGGGGGGGAACAGCACTGATCAGGGTATCACATGAACTATCCTCTCTCTTTCTTTTAGAACTGTGGCTCTGATTAAGAGGTTGGTAAAACCGGAACCTCAAATTCCAGCCCTCTTCAAATTTCAGGGACACAGGATTCACATGCCAGAATCCAAATCTATCCCTACAGTTTTGTCTCCAAATCCGGAAAGGCCCTATTTTCCCTGTGAAGAGGGTGGGATTTTCAAAGGGGCTTAGCACTGGCTGAACTCTGCCAACTGTCTCTGGGGGTTTCACCATTGACTCAGCGGAAGCAGAGTTTGAAAAAACAGGGTTTTGATCTTCAGGAGAGCCCAGCGGGAGGGAAGTGAGAGGCTCCCACCCACGCTTCTCATGGCTTTGTGAAGCTGCTCTCCTGGTCCCTGCCCTGGTTTAAATTTCACATGCCTACCTCAGAGCTGCCTAGAGCTGACGAGACCCAGCTTTAGCCCACAGACATGCAGGGTTTTGATGGAGCTACTACACCAGTTTACACCAGTTCAGGATCTGGCCCCTACCACCTGTGCTGCATCCAGTGCTGCAACTGAAAAAAACCTCCACACAGCTCAGCCATCTGTTCCCCTGAGCCTCCTTCACACCTCACATGCCCCTGTCTGACATATGAACCTGGCACAGGTTTTAAGGTTTGTTTTTTAAGACCTGCATTGATTCCAAGATTCAAAGTCCCAGGGCTCCTGGGCACCCAATCCTGCTTTGACTGACAGCCATTGACTGCAACTGGAGCAGGGTTTAGGTTTTACAAACAGCGCTTTCCCTCAGCATGGACACAAGGTCCCCAGACTCCCGGGGTTACCTGGCTTAGCTATCTCATTCTTGGGGGCTGCGACTTCATGGAGTCACAAAGACTTATTGGGGGGGCATGATCTCCTCCAATGCTTTATGGCTGGATGGGATGGGATAAGGAATTTTATGGAAGGGAAGTCTTGTAACTTTTGTCTGATGTCATCTGAGTGCATGGTATAGAAACAGTTGAGAACCACTGATTCATAACCATCTCTTACTGGCATTTATCCTATGTCCAAATTTCTCTAATCTGGGAAAGCATCCCGAGGCTCCTGGCTTAGATTTCTCACTCATGAGATGAGTTTCATTTGTCTCAATCTAGAGTCTCCTCTGGTGTTCCTTTAGTGGAGTGATATCTTTCATCCTACAAAATCCTTGGGGATGAATGAACTGGCTTGTGACTAGAGACGGAGGAGGTCCTTTTGCCTAATTTCAAAGCCAAGCAGATACTGTGGGCGTGTAGGTTTGATTTGATCACAAATTTTATCAGGCTCACATCCTACTTAGACTAGACAATGAGAAAAAGCAAAGGGAGGAAAAAACAGAGCTGATAGTGGGCAGAGTGAGAAGCAAATATAGGGAAGGGGGTGGGATGGGGGTGGAAGGTGCAGAGCAAGGGCAAGAGAAAAATACCAATGACTCAACCAATGCAGCCCCTCTGTTGCAGGCATCACTCCTATGCATTGGCAGAATGTGTCCTGAATAGACAGCACAGGTTACTCCTTAGCTAGCAAAACAAGTTAGTTGGGTTTTTAAATGGAATCACCCTTTAAAGATCCCTGGGTTTAAGTTACAGGGGAAGGGTTCATGAACTCAACACAGCTATGCCAAAACCAGCAGTGCAGGTCAACAAGCACTGCAACCGATGCCAAGAGCTTTTCCATTGCTCTTTGTAAGGTTTGATTATGACCTTGAAATAGCTTGAGGTGTAAACTCCACTTATGTCACAATCAGCCTCCAGAAGGGGAGAGACTAGGGCCAGCTTCTGATATACTGGTGTAACTGGCATCAGAAGCTGGTCCATAAAAGCTCAGGGGTCAGATCCTCAATTGGTGTAAATTGGCATCACACCATTGAAGTTTATGGAGTGAGGCTGAGTTACACCTGCTGTCAATCTGGCCTGTGGACCGAAGGTCGTTCAGTTGATCTCCCTTCCAGCACAGGATTGTTCTCAATGTTTTGTTCAGACCTATTTTAAATTCCTCCAGAGAGGAAACTTCCCCCACTTCTTTTAGGAGACTGATGCTTAGAGGTGACGGTGGGGTGGTAGCTGGCAGGTCATTCTCCATGAGGGCCCCAGGGGCTCTGGAATTCCCTCCCATCCCTAGTCCAAAATAGCCCAGACTGGTCAAGGGCAGGGCCCATTTGATTCAGCCCGCCTTTACAGAGAGACAGGGGATGGAGGCTGGGCCATGGAGGTGTTGGTGTTTGATTGCGTGCCCCTGGTTGGTGGAAGGAGTGAGCTGATGTTTGCCATCCTGATTTCCTAGTTTCAAATGATTGGCAAGGTGCTCCGAGCTGAGCTTGAGAGTTTTGTATTTGTCCTGACTGGAGAAAAAATCAATCACCAGGACAATAATGCACCTCAGTTGCATGGGACCTCCACTGCATGCCCAGATAGGGGTGGAATTCCACCAACTCCAGGGGAGTTTGGCCTGATTTACACCAGTGGGAAAAAAAGAAAAGGAGTACTTGTGGCACCTTAGAGACTAACAAATTTATTATTTGTCTCTTATTAATCTCTAAGGTGCCACAAGTACTCCTTTTCTTTTTTGCGAATACAGACTAACACGGCTGGTACTCTGAAACCCGTGGGAAAGGAGAACCAGGCCCTTCATAGTCCATTCCTCACCATAGTGCCATGTCCAATGCCTGTGCTGGGTAAATAAACAGGGCCTGACTCTCAGTTCCTCAAGATCCCTTTACACTGCTCTGGAAAGGGGCCCTAAAGGGGGTGAAAACGTGCTACCCTTCCTCCCTCAGTGCTAGTCTCTACTCCCACTCTACATGGCTTTGGCCCCATGTTAACTGTACATGCCCATTTGGTGCCCATAACCTCTGGACAGTTCCCTGTTTAGCTGCCCATCACCGGTATCCTGCAAGAGGAGAGGGTTCCGTTGTAGCAAGATCCAGGCACGACTTCGGAGAGCTCCTGGAGACTAAACAAGATCTGGGCTGGGCTGGCAGAAGAAGGATGCTCCAGGGAGAGCTGGCGGCGTGGGAAAGAAGCTGCGGGCGCTGGGCAGGTCTTCGTGGGAAGGGACGCAGCCTTTGGCACCAGGAGAGGGGGCTCTCGGCCAGGACACAAAAGGCGAGGGCGAAGCGGCGAGCGGAGGGAAGGGGCAGGGATCCGAGGAGGGGCTGAACTCTGTCTTCGGGCCAGGGAGCCGGGAGCCGCGCTGAAGGGCGGCGGAGTCAGACGGGCAGATCGAGGAGGAGAGAGCGGAGCTGCGGGCACCCCGCGCAGGGACTGGGAGCCGCGTCTGGGCGCCGGGCTGCCAAGCAGGGGAGCCCGGCCCGGGGGAGCAGCGGGAGAGGCCGAGCTGTCCCAGAGCCGCCAGCCCCTTGCGGGGTCCCGCATGGCCCGGCTCTGAGGGGCTGCGCTCGGGAGGAGCCCGGACGGGACGGGAGTCCAGGGCGATGCTGCGCCTGCTGGAAGCCGAGCTGCTCTTCGCTTCCCTGCTCTCCGGACCCTTCCCGCCGCTCTCCGGGGATCAGAAGAGGTGAGATGCGGGGCGCTTGGGGGCTGTCACTGAACCAGGGCAGCTGGGGGCTGCGGGGCGAGGGCCGGGCGCAGCGGCAAGCCCTGGGCTCCCGCTGGGGAGGAGATCGGGGGCGCCCCACGGCCGCCGAGCCTGCTCCCCGCTCGGCCTGGCGAGCGCCCCCGCAGGTCTGCGCTCGGGCCCGGCGTGGGAAGCTCGAACGGCTCCTTCCCGTAAGCAGCTCGACGGGCCGGGCGCCGCCTCTCTGCCACTAGCCGGCACCCCCGCCTTTCCCCTCCGCGGCGCCCCAGCGCCCCCAGCGCCAGCACAGCCCTGGGCGAGCCCGGCGGGACTCTGCCGGCACAGGGCTCTGGTGCCTGGCACTTGCCACTGGCCCTCGGAGCCACTGAGCTCCTGGAGCTGAGCCAGCAGCTGCTATTCCAGTCTCGGCCCCCCCAGCTCTGCCAGTGCCCCCATCCTCACCTGCAGCCCCCCTGCTATTCCAGTCTCAGCCCTCCAGCTCCGCCAGTGCCCCCATCCTCACCTGCAGCCCCCCCCGCTATTCCAGTCTCAGCCCCCCAGCTCTGCCAGTGCCCCCATCCTCACCTGCAGCCCCCCCCGCTATCCCAGTCCCGCCCCCCCCCAGCTCTGCCAGTGCCCCCATACTCACCTGCAGCACCCCACTCCACTATTCCAGTCCCGGCCCCCCGAGCTCTGCCAGTGCCCCCATCCTCACCTGCAGCCCCTCCCACTATTCCAGTCCCGCCCCCCCAGCTCTGCCAGTGCTCCCATCCTCACCTGCAGCCCCCCCGCTATTCCAGTCTCGGCCCCCCAGCTCTGCCAGTGCCCCCATCCTCACCTGCAGCCCCCCGCTATTCCAGTCCCGCCCCCCCCAGCTCTGCCAGTGCCCCCATACTCACCTGCAGCACCCCACTCCACTATTCCAGTCCCGGCCCCCCGAGCTCTGCCAGTGCCCCCATCCTCACCTGCAGCCCCTCCCACTATTCCAGTCCCGCCCCCCCAGCTCTGCCAGTGCTCCCATCCTCACCTGCAGCCCCCCCGCTATTCCAGTCTCGGCCCCCCAGCTCTGCCAGTGCCCCCATCCTCACCTGCAGCCCCCCGCTATTCCAGTCCCGCCCCCCCAGCTCTGCCAGTGCCCCCATCCTCACCTGCAGTCCCCCCCACTATTCCAGTCCTGGGGTCCCCCCAGCTCTGCCAGTGCCTCCATACTCACCTGCAGTCCCCCCCGCTATCCCAGTCCCGGCCCCCCCAGCTCTGCCAGTGCCCCCATCCTCACCTGCAGCCCCCCGCCGCTATTCCAGTCCCAGACTCCCCCCCAGTTCTGCCAGTGCCCCCATCCTCACCTGCAGCCCCCCCCCCACTATTCCAGTCCTGGGCTCCCCCCAGCTCTGCCAGTGCCCCCATCCTCACCTGCAGCTTCCCCCCCCCCCCCACTATTCCAGTCCTGTGCTTCCCCCCAGCTCTGATAGTGCCTCTCAGTCCTCACCTGCAGCCCCCTCCAGCTATACCAGTCCTGGGTTCCCCCCCAGCTCTGCCAGTGACCCCAGTCCTCACCTGCAGCCCCCCTGCTATTCCAATCCTGGGCTATATTGCAGCTTTCACTGTAGGTCAATCCTTTGTGTCAAAGTAGCAGCCGTGTTAATCTGTATTCGCAAAAAGAACAGGAGCACTTGTGGCACCTTAGAGACTAACAAATTTATTTGAGCATAAGCTTTCGTGAGCTACAGCTCACTTCATCGGATGCATCGTCTGGGACTGGAATAGTGGGGGGGCTGCAGGTGAGGGTGGGGGCACTAGCAGAACTGGGGGGGAGTCTGGGACTGGAATAGCGGGGGGGGCTGCAAGTGAGGATGGGGGCGTTGGCAGAGCTGGGGGGAGCCCAGGACTGGAATAGCGGGGGGGGGGGCTGCAGGTGAGGATGGGGGCACTGGCAGAGCTGGTGGGAGTCAGGGACTGGAATAGCGGGGGGGGGGGGCTGCAGGTGAAGATGTGGTTCATCCGATGAAGTGAGCTGTAGCTCATGAAAGCTTATGCTCAAATAAATTTGTTAGTCTCTAAAGTGCCACAAGTATTCCTTTTCTTTTTTGTGAATCCTTTGTGTATTTTTGTTTAAAGGTGCATTTCGTCCTGGGCTGACAATAGCCCTGTAGATGACAGTCCTCTGTGGATTTGTCTACAGGGCAGGCACAGCATGGGTCCTGGCAGCAAGAGCTTCCCCACCTCTTGGGTGAGGAGAGAAGAAAGAGTTCAATCTCCATTGTGCATTCAATCCCTAGCCTCTCTTCTGGGAGGGCCATCAAGGGCTTGCCAATTAGCGTTAATTGCATTTGGCAGTTGGGTCCCAAGGAACTGGACCCATTTTGCACAAGCCACTGAGCAGCCCTCCGCTGGTAAATTACTTTCAGTGCTCGCAACCTGGGCAGTGAAGGGATCGATTCCCTGTTACTAATCGCTGGAGCCCCTCTGCAGCTCAGAGCCCCAGAGCCCCACTGCAGCTCAGTCTGGCCTGACAGCATGAGAGTGCAGCACGGACTGACAATCATGCCAAGGCATGTGGTTGCTCTGTAATGCGGACAAGTGGGGGACTGGAATAAACTGAGCTCAGTTTGGCTCCATTGTGCTAAGGGCTGTACAGGCGTGTCTGAAGACAGCCCTTGTCCCAAACAGTTTATAATCAAAAGCTACTGCAGCCTCCAGTGTCTGAATTACCACATGCCTTTGCCCATCTGGTGGAGGAAGAATCCCGGGGCCATGTGGTTCTTGTCCCGCTGAAGGCATGCTTGGAACAGGCTTCACACACAGACACCTTTACTTATCCCTTCAGCATTTGTAACTGAGGTCAGGGAGCTGAGTTCCAGCCTGGTTTAAGAAGGACTAACTCTGTTGACCGCACTGACACTGCATCTGCTTCCATCAGGTCTGAATCTAACCCCGTGGGAATTCTGAGGGAGGAAGGACTTCAGGTTTGGGCTTTGATTCTCTTCTCACTTACAGGGGGGGAGGTAAATCAGGCATAACTCCCTGACAGTCAGTGGGATTACATCAGTGTCAACCTGAGGATAAGAGTGAGGCCCCAGATCAGGCCCATCTATTTTTTTAACATGTTTGGTGCTGCAGACCAAGAGAGAGAGAAAGATCCGACTCACCTGCAAGACAGACAGACAGGCAGCCTGTCTGAGCAGAATGATTTATAGCTAAGGACATAAGCACCAAAGTATTTTCTAAGGGCCAGATCCTCCGCTGGCATAAATGGGCATGCTCCCTCTGTTGACGTTGGGGGAACTATGCCAATGTTCAGCAGCTGAGGTGCCAACCCTAAATCCCCTCCCGCACATTTTGTGGAGCCTCTGAGTAAATTGTTTTTCCTAGTGTTGCACAATGGACTAACTGGAAGCAATCACACATCACCTTATGCCTGTCAAAAAAAATCTGCAAAAGATGTTTCAGACACACCAGTTGTGTTGATGGGGCCAGTGCTGCCAAAGCTCCTACCCACAGCGGCAGGACAACTTCCTCTCCTCCACCTGACACATGAGCACTCCACCTTACCCAGCTCCCAAACCACCACATGGCATGAGTCTGTGTGGTTTTCCAGGCCATTAGACCCCCCCACAGGGTTGTTACTGCTGCAGCTGGCTCAGATGTTACCAAGGAGTCCAGCCAAAAGGTTTAACAGTTGCCTGGGAGGGGGAATTTAGTGACTTTCATAATAGAAGGACGAAATGGGTTGGATGGAGTTTAGAGAGCATTTCCGGGAGGTCCCTGTGAGCAGCAATGGAGTGATGCCAGGGATGACTCTGGGCCAGGGCAGCACTGCCAACTCTCGCAATATTGGATGTTTTGTTTAAAGCCTTGCTTCCCCAAGTCACGTGATCAGATGAGAATCTCAGCTTTCTTTTTTTAAAGATTGTAGCCCAGAAAAGTTTGGAAATGTGACTTGAGGGCACCCCCGGGCTGAGAAACCAGAAGGCAGATATAAAGAGCCCCACATTTATTACTTCAAAAAATACACTTATGATATTTAAACCTCTCATGAATTTTGGGGGACTGACTCCTGCTTGTTTAACATTTGGGGCTGGCAACACCACCAGTGTATCTGCTACACACATAGATGCACACACTCACAAAGACACACACACATGCACACTCAGATTGTACAGCCTCCTGCTCTCTCGCTCTCTCTCTCACACACACACACACACACACACACACAAAGCCACCTTGAAACTCATGAGCGCTCAAAGTCTTTCCTGACCTGCTCTTAGACACAATCCATACACAGGGGAATCAAAACTCCCCCATGCCCTGGGGGGTTAGGTTTCATTAACAAGGGATGAATTCAAACTGGAGCTGGTACAGAGAAGGGCTACTAGGATGATCCAAGGAATGGAAAACTTGTCTTATGAAAGGAGACTTAAGGAGCTTGGCTTGTTTAGCCTAACTAAAAGAAGGTTGAGGGGAGATATGATTGCTCTCTATAAATATATCAGAGGGATAAATACAGGAGAGGGAGAGGAATTATTTCAGCTCAGCACCAATGTGGACACAAGAACAAATGGGTATAAACTGGCCACCAGGAAGTTTAGACTTGAAATCAGACGAAGGTTTTTAACCATCAGAGGAGTGAAGTTTTGGAATAGCCTTCCAAGGGAAGCAGTGGGGGCAAAAGATCTATCTGGTTTTAAGATTCTACTTGATAAGTTTATGGAGGAGATGGTATGATGGGATAATGGGATTTTGGTAAGTAATTGATCTTTAAATATTCAGGGTAAATAGGACTAATCCCCTGAGATGGGATATTAGATGGATGGATCTGAGTTACCTAGGAAAGAATTTTCTGTAGTATCTGGCTGGTGAATCTTGCCCATATGCTCAGGGTTTAGCTGATCG
Organism: Dermochelys coriacea; assembly: GCF_009764565.3. NCBI lineage: Eukaryota > Metazoa > Chordata > Testudines > Dermochelyidae > Dermochelys > Dermochelys coriacea. Next base: position 47,337,877 of record NC_050077.1, on the reverse strand, counting down.
CCATATTTGGGGTCGGGAAGGAATTTTCCTCCAGGGCAGATTGGAGAGGTCCTGGAGGTTTTTCGCCTTCCTCTGTAGCATGGGGCATGGGTGACTTGAGGGAGGCTTCTCTGCTCCTTGAAGTCTTTAAACCATGATTTAAGGACTTCAATAGCTCAGACATAGGTGAGGTTTTTCGTAGGAGTGGGTGGGTGAGATTCTGTGGCCTGCGCTGTGCAGGAGGTCGGACTAGATGATCAGAATGGTCCCTTCTGACCTTAGTATCTATGAATCTATGAATCTATAAACAAAAAAACTAACAAGATAACATAAAGAACAACTACCACTTTGCTTCCCCAGAACAGCAGCCAGTTGCTGCTCCAGGCTTAGTGCTGGCGGCCCATAGCAATAATTCACTTTCATTGTTTACTAGCCAGTGTAGCAACATCTCCATGGTCTGGTGATCACTAGCTATAACAAGCATGATGTTAGCTAGAGCTCGCTTACTATCAAAGGCAGGCATGTGGCTAGATCACCAGACAAAGCAGGTATGATACTACCTAGGGCTAGAAGATCACTAAGCACTGAAGGGATGCCGTTAGCTAGAGCTAGATGGCTCTGGCTAGAGCGCTAGAATGTAACTTCCCAGCCCGAGCATGTTGCTAGCAGATCATGTCATGTTGCTAGCAGATCATGGCTATGGGTAAAGGTAAGATTATGTCACGGAGGTCACAGATTCTGTGACTTTCAGAGACCTCCATTACATTTTCCCCCAGCCCTGGGGTGGAGGGCCAGAGCTGTCAGCCAGCAAGGGCTCTGGAGTTCTGAGCTGCTGTGGGCAGTGGGGGACCTCAGAGCTCCCAGCCCCTGCAGGCCCCACAGCCCCCGCAGCTCGGAGCTCCGAACCACCGTGGGTGGTGGGGGGGACACTGGAACTCCCAGCCTCTGTGGGGACTCCAGCAACTCCAAGCTTCCTGAGTGGCAGGTGCTGGATCCCCCTCCCACCACTTCTACAGTGGGGCTTGGGCTCCAATCCCCCCTGCCCCGCCACTCGGTCTTCAGTCCTTCCCCTGTCAGCCCCATTTTGTCATAGTTATTTTTAGTAAAAATGACAGGGACAGGTCACACGCTTCCATGAATTTTTGTTTATTGCTCATGACCTGTCCCTGACTTTTACTAAAAATAACCTTGACAAAACCTTAACCTTAACTATGGGCTAATAGCAAGGTAAAGGCAGGCATGCCATTGGCTAGGAGCCCTGGCCAAGAGCAGCATATTGTTATAAACTGGGTGAAACCTTATCATGGGTTGGGTTAAAAGCTCATTGAGGTTGGTAGGTGTGAACTCATCCTTTTGTTAAAATAACTATAAACATAAATGCCACCTAAGACAAAAGATGTGTGTGAAGCTGTCCGGGCGCTTCTAGGCTGAGTATTGTTTGGGGTAGGTTTGTATGGGTGTGCAAGAGAACTCACTGAAACTGAGGACACAGTCAAGAACAGAGAGGGAAAAAACAAGAAAGCCTAGGGCCTGGTCTGCACTACAGAGATGGGTCACCATAAGGCAGCTTACGACAACTTAACGCTGCAAGTGTCTACTCTACAACGTTTCTCCCCCGATGTAAGATGCCCACTATGCCCACCTAATCACTCAACCTCCGCGAGAGGCATAGCGCTTAGGTCGACGCAGTCAGGGCGACGCAGTGTCCGTGTACACACTGCACTGCTCACATTGCCCCTTGCTGCCTTTGGAAGCCCGAGCTCTCAGCCTCATGAGAGCTGAGAGCTCAGGCAGTCAGAGGCAGCAACAGGTGATGCGAGCGTAGAGTTGTCAGCCCGAGCCTCCCTGCCACCAGGGCTGACAGCTGGATCCCTGCCAAGCCGGGGCTGGCAGCTCAGTGGCAGGGCTTCAGCTGTCAGCCCAGCAGGGGGAGCTCCAGCTGTCAGCCCCAGCAGGGGTCTCCGGGCAATCAGTGCCCCGCAATGCCCCGCACTGTCAGTTAAATCGGTGGAAGCTCTCCTGGTGAGGACATGCACCACCAACAGAGGGGGCAAAGTGTGGCTATAAATCACGGCAGTAATTACTTTGGTGGCTGTACATCAACCTAACTTAGGTCAACCTCTCTTTGTAGTGTAGACAAGACCTCAGTGTGGCCTCTGAGTACAGTTTGACCCTGGAAAAAGCTGGAGATTTGAGAGAAATGCATCAAAGAAAATATCAGGCTCCATCAAGTCCTACTTCCGACTGGAACATCCCCAGGGCACCAAAATTTGACTAGCTTCTCGGGTCACAAGTATCCAAGGGCACTTGCCTGTGATGTGGTCTGTTTGGAGGGACGGTTAATTCTGACAAATACAACCTTAAGGCCCTCATGTCACTCCAGACCTGAGACCAGTGAGCAAAAACCACCAAACCATGTCTACTGGTCTGACACGTGCCTATGACACTCAGGTGGGATGGGCTGAGATGGCTTTAGGAACCAAGGCAGCCTGCAATCTGATCTGGAAGGAACAAACTAGACTTAAACTCTTCCTTCATCTTTCCAGCAGCAAATCTTGTCCCGAAAATAAAATCCTGACCATGGAATATTCCTGCACAGGAGCGGGTGGGATGCCAGCCACATGCTTACGGTAAGTCATGTGCCTATTTGGAAGCTCAGGATGGGAAAGGGGAGGCGTGTGTAGCACCCCTAGGATTTTGAAATTGGGGGGCATCTAGAAGGCTTTGTCTTTCCTATAATGAGGATAAACAAACAGGTCACAGCTCTTAGGATAGATCAGCCACATCGGGGTTCCGAAATTGTATGGAGGGCTGGGTAGGGAAGGCTGTGCCTCCCCAAACAACCTGGCCCCCACCCCCTCCCACTTCCAGCCCCCGACTGCTGTCCTCAGAACTCCCGACCCATCCAACCCCCCTGCTCCTTGTCCCCTGACTGCCCCCTCCCTGGACCCCCTGCCCCTAACTGCCCCTCCAGGACCCCACCCCCTAACTAATCGCCCCTGCTCCCTGTCCCCGACTGCCCTGACCCCTGTCCACACCCCTTCCCCCTGACAGGCCCTCCCAGGACTCCCACGCCTATCCAACCCCCCCGTTCCCCATCCCCTGACCACCTCCCCCAGAACCTCCCCCACATCCAACTGCCCCCTGCTCCCTGTCCCCTGACTGCCTTGTGGACCTCCTGCCCCTTATCCAACAATCCCGCTCCCCGCCTCCTTATCATGCCACTCAGAGCAACAGGACTGGCAGCTGTGCCAACCGGTCGGAGCCAGCCGCTTCGCCGCGCTGCCCAGCAGGAGCTCACAGCCCTGCTGCGCAGAGCGCTGGTGACACGGTGAGCTGAGGCTGCGGGGGAGGGAGGACAGCAGTGGAGGGGCCAGGTGCTAGCATCCCTGGCCGGGAGCTCAAGGGCCAGGCAGGATGATCCCGTGGGCCGGATGTGGCCCGTGGGCTGTAGTTTGCTGACCTCTGGCCTAAGTATACACCATCTACACGCTATATACACCCATGCTAGCTGGGTGTGCAGTGTCTGTACTCTACACGCTGCCGTAGACGTACCTTTTGATCCAGCAGATTTGTAGTCACGTAGCCGCTGCAATACACTAGGTGCTGTCCACACATACACATAGAGACAGTATATTTTCAAAGGCATCTGAGTGGTTTAGGAGCCTAAGTCCCATTTCAAAAGTGACAGTGCCAGATTTTAAAAGGTATTTTGGTGCCTAACTCCCACGGAAATCAATGAAGTTAGGAGCTTAAATCCCCTTGAGGATCAGGGCTTTAGTACTCTGAGTCTTACTGAAAGTCAGCCCCACTCTGGGCTTGTCTACACTTATACGCCGCAATAGTGCCTCAGTATAGACACAATCTACACTTACGGGAAGGATACTGCCACCAGCATAGGTAATCCACCTCCCCAAGAGGTGGTTGCCAGGTCAATGGAAGAATTCTTCCATTGACCTAATGCTGCCTACACAGGAGGTTAGGTCGTCTTAACTATGCTGCTGTGGATTTTTCACACCCCTGACTGATTTCATTAGTTCGACCTAATTTTCTGGTGTAGACCGAGCCTTAGGCTCTTAAATCATGTGAGTAAAAGGGACTTGGCCGCTAGGTCACGCAGGGCTGATCTACTCTGGGAACTGACATCAGCACAGCTACATCTCTCAGGGGTGTAAAAAGCCACAACGCTGAGTGATGTAGTTAAGCTGCTGTAACCAAGAATTCTTCCATTGACCTAGCTACTGCCTCTCAGGGAGTGTGTGAATTAACTACAGCAGAGGTTCTCAAACTGTGGGTCAGGACCGCAAAGTGGGTCACGACCCCGTTTTAATGGAGTCACCAGGGCTGGTGTTTAGACTTGCTGGGGCCCAGGGCCAAAGCCCAAGCCCTGCCACTTGGGGCCAAAGCCCGAGCCACACTACCCGGGGCTGACGCCGAAAGGCTTCATCCCTGGGGAGTAGGGCTTAGGTTTTGGCTTCAGCCCTTGGCAGCAGAGCTCAGGTTACAGGCCCCCTGCCTGGGGCCAAAGCCCTTGGGCTTGGGCTTTGGTCCCCCCCTCCCAGGGCAGCGGGGCTCCAGTGGGCTCAGGATCAGTCCCTCTTCCTGGGGTAATGTAGTCATTTTTGTTGTCAGAAGGGGGTCGCGGTGCAATGAAGTTTGAGAATCCCTGAACTATAGTGACAGGAGAACCCCTCCCCTCGCTGCAGTGAGTGTCGACACTGAAACGTTACAGTGGTACAGTGGTGCAGCGGCAGCCATGAAGACGTTACCCCTTGCTTTAGTTAAACTGCAAGTTATTGGGCTCAGTGTAGGAATCACTAGGTCAATTTCCATACTCTGTGCTGTGTAGGTCAGAGAACATATCCAAACAGTCCTTTACGGCCTTACAAAAAATTATATAAATCAATATCCGAGGCTGCGTTAGGGAAAGGGATAGCAGATACAGTCAAAATAGGTAGATTTCAGATCAATAAATGAAACCAATAACTACCATTCCCAAGTAGCCCTGTGCCAAAATCGGTAATATTATCCAGAGGAAGAAGCAGCATGTTTGGGACACCCCACAGTGATGGCTGGGACAAAGGAGAAGGGGAGGAGTCAAAGAGGACCCCAAGGCCTGAGTGTCAGGGGGCTGGGGTTATGATCAGTAAGGACAGGGGAAGCGGGGAAGGTTAGGGAGGGAAGATGGGGAGATCAGTTTCAGTGTCAGCAAGAGGGTGAGATGCGGATTGGATGAAGAGAGGCAGGTCAGGAGAGGGGAGGTAGAGTTCTGAGTCACTGGCATAAAGATAGTGGCTGAAGCCATATGAGTGGATAAGATCCCCTAGAGGCAAGGGGTCAAGAGAGAAGAAGACAGACCCTTGCAGGACACCCAGGCTGAGGGAGGAGAAGAGCCACTGAAGGAAGGGGAGGTAAGAGGAGAGTGAGGGGAGGAAAGAAGCACAAACAATGAGTGATTATGTGGAGAGGTTCGGATGCCTGTTGTAACTAACTAGCCCCCTTGCAGGAGGAGAGGCTGAGAAGTTACTATTGCAAAGCACAAGGGTGTGCAAACTCCCCCACCCGCGGAGCTGGAGTGGGGTAGAGTTGCCTTTCCCAAGCCAGTGTTCTGATCTGGGAGGGCAGCCCCCGGACCGGACCGTGTCTTGCTACCTGCTCTGTTGGGCAGACCCCCGAGGCTTCTGCCCGCTGTCACCAGGGCTGGAGCGGAAATTGGAAGCACACTGGCTGGCTGAACCTTTGCCCAAGCTGCCTGCTGAGTCAGCGATGATTACAGGACTGGCTGGGAGCAGGGCCAAATACCTTACAGGGCCCTGCCGAGCCGAGCTTCCCCTGAACTCTTTCATTACTGCAGCAGCTGGGCTCCAGCATTTTAATTAGTGAAATTGTGCAGAGAAGCAGAGGGGGAGCGAGGGGCGGGGGGGTTATTCCATCGGGCATTTGCTGCTCCTCTCAGCACAGGCTTCCTAGCCACAGGCAGGTCTGGGCTTGGCTGGGGCTCCCCCCGAACGCTGACTCGGGGGATGCTGAATCAGCACAGTCTATGCCGCCCCCAGCTGACATGCATCACATATTCTCGCAGTCCCCTCTTCAGCTCCAGCTTGACTGGCCTCAGCAGCCCCAATGCTGCAATCTGGAAGAGCTGCTGGGCTGGGTCCTTGGGACCAGACCTGCAGTACCCGGCGTAGCTGAGAGTGAGCAGCTGGAGAGGGATCTTTCTGCCAGTCCAGTCCCAACTCAAGACAGCCTCACGGCTGGTCCAAGTTGAGCTCACTGCATTTCACACAGCAGCTCAGCCTTGGTCCTTCTATCCCAGTCACATCCCTGTGCTGAGGTGGGCAGGAGGGGGTAGCACAGAGCTGGCTATATTGGCTCTTGCCCACACAGCGGTTTCCCCTGTGCCAGGAAAATCTCCAGGTAATTGGCGAAACAGGCCTGGAGGCTGCTTTGTGTCACCAGACTGGTGCCAAGCTGGCTCAGTGGGGACCAAGATCTGGTCTTCAGCTAGGGCCTGATCCTGAGAAGAGCTAAGCATCCACATCTCCCATTGCCATGTCTCCAGGTCAGACCTTTTCTTCTGAGCCTCCCCACTTTGTGCCACTAGTAGCTCCCAGCCCTGCCTTAGAGAGGCTATTCCTCTCCTTGAGCCAGAGGGCACTTCAGCCTCCACGTTCAAACAAGTGTTGACTGTCGCCAGCTCTGAGTGATGGGAGGCCTTGGTCCAGAGGGTTTATCCAGGAGTCTCTTCATAGCTGGATTGCGCATGTAGCTGAGAAGGGTGTTGGCGAAGGGTGAGCTCTGCCTGACGCTATACCCAAAAGTAAGGCTTTGAGCATCCACCCCTTCAGTCCCAGGAAAAAGTGGGGTGGGGATTGGAATCCAGCCCAACTGCAGCCGACATGCACTACCCACAGATGCACTAGAGTTTCCATAGTCATGGTGGTCTCTGTGCCCAGCTGGAGTGATTTCTTCGCTCCTCCTGGGGCAGAGTCAGCTAACCCCAGCCCAGATCTCAATACATCACCCAAAGGAGAAGGAGGAGGGGTAGGGAGATTGTAGCAGAGGGCAACTTACATAGGCACTGTGCAGCCTCAGCAGCAGTACAGTCTTACTGAGATCGGACCTTGCCGTGCGATTACAGAGTGGGGTGGAGGAGGGGGATGCAATGGATCTACCCTCCCTAGTTTGGTATGACGTTGTGTGATGATATCCTAGACAAGACTGTCCCAGGCAAGACAGTGAGAGCTTCCAGAGCCATCACTAAGGTAGTCACAGTGTGAGCTCCGTGTGATGCTTCCGTCCAAGAGGACAATGTCTGAAAAGGAGCCATCCCAATTCTAGGTGGAAAGTACAGCTCCAGGGAGGGGGAAGTACCGAATGACCGAGTCCAAAGGCAGAAAGTTATGGTTGGCTGGTGATCCGGGCTGGCCTGCACTGGAAAATTAGCTTGGTCCAGTTCCATCACTCAGGGGTGGTAAAAACCCCTAAGGGCTTGGCTACACTTGCGAGTTAGAGCACATTAAAGCAGCCCTGGGTGCCCTAGCTCACTCCCCGTCCACGCTGGCAAGGCACATAGAGCGCTCTGACTCCACGGCTAGAGCGCTTTGATGCGCCTTGGCTGCAATGCCCGGGCGTCAGTGTGAACGAGGTGCTGCATTACTGGGCTCTGATCAGCCTCTGGAAATGTCCCATAATCCCCTTAAGTCAAGTGGCCACTCTTCTCATTGTTTTGGAATCGCTGCAGGAATGTGGAAAATTCTGACAGGCGGCAGCTTCTCTGCTCTGAGACAAAGCAACCATTAATGTAGAATGCTGTGTGAGAGAGAGAGAGGCAGGGGAGGAAGGGGGGAGTCTGCTGCTGTCTGAACTTACAAGACAGCATGCTGACATGCTCTCAGCCCCCCCAAAACCCACTCTCTCTCCCCACACATACACACAATTCACTCCCTGTCACACTCCACCCCAGCCCCCATTTGAAAAGCAAGTTGTAGTCACTTGCATGCTGGGATAGCTGCCCATAATGCACTGCTCCCAATGCCGCTGCAAGTGCTGCAAATGTGCCAGTTCGCTTGCAGCTGTCAGTGTGGACAGACTGCAGCGCTTTCCCTACTGCGCTCTCCAAAGGCTGGTTTAACGCAAAGCGCTCTACATCTGTAAGTGTAGCCATGCCCTAAGTCCCCATGTAGACAGCACTAGGTTGATGGGAGAATTCTTCTTCCATCAACCTAGCTACTGCCTCTCAGGGAGCATCTACACTGAACTGCTACAGTGGTGCTGCTGCAGCTGTAGCATTTCAAGTGTAGATACGCCCTAGGTGTGGAGCAATGGGTGGGCTCTGGCATGCCTTCGTGTCGGGTGCTGTTTCATTTAGCCTTCCAATGACCAACCTGCAGTGGGCAACTCGCTCTATTTGCAGCTGATTCTGAACCGGGGGTGGGGGGTAAACAGTGAAGGCCAAATTCCGTTCTCAGTGTGGACCCACGGTGCTGGGGGTGGAGAAGGAAGGAGCTCGGAGGGTTGCTCAGAGCCCAGTTTTATGGACCTCTCCGCCTGGTAGCACACAGATGGGATCTGGAGAGAGGTCTGCTCCAGTCCTCCCTCCCCCGCCAGCCAGGAGGGGGTGCCATGGCTGCAGGACCCAACCTTGAGAAGAGGCTCCGTGTTCCCCTCACTCTGGGAGCTGGGCAGTAGATTTACACTGGAGCAGTCCCAGTGATGTCAATCAGGTTGCCCTCCAGAGTGACAGGAAAATTTTTTGCTTGGCAGAGAATGCAGAAGAATGATCCTGTGGTTGAGGTGCTAGATTTGGACTGAGGGTTCCTAGCTCTGCCACAAGACTCCCTGTGTGACTCTGGTTCCATTACTTAGCCTCACTGTGCCTCAGTTTCCCCAAATGTAAAGTGAGGATAATCATGCTGCCCTATCTTTGAAGTGTACTGTGAGGCTAATGGCGCAAACGTTCAGGAGGTGCCTAGAGACTTTGGGGATGAGGGCTGTATCCTAGACAGATAGACAAGCCGATCAGGAGCTCACACCTCGCTATCTGGCTAAATGAGACTATGCTGTAATAGGAGGATGGGGTTTAGAGAGCAGAAAGGCTGTGGAAGGCCAGGGCGTATCAGCAGATAAACGCTGGGTGAAGTGCCCTTCTCTGGCCTGCACAGCTGCTCTCAGGAACTTGGCCTCTGTGTGGACAGCAGAACGCTGGAGTCCAGGTCTGCCGAGAGGAGGATCTTTGGGCAGGACCTGGGAGGAGCGACTGGGAGGGGCTAGGCCAGCGAGGCGAGATGCTCAGGGCCCAGGCTGTGAAGGCACGAAGGGTTAAAGCCGTGCATAGGCACTGGTGCCAGACTTCAAGGTGCATTGTGAGGCTGGGCGATGGGGGGGACTGGGAGGTCATTTTAATTAAAGTGTCTCCATGGAGGGTTTGAGAAAACAAACCACAGGCTCCTCCCTGCCCCTGACTCTGCGGGAACCCGGCTTTTGCTTTTAATTGAATTACGCCGCAGACATCTCCCCTCTGCTGGGCTGGACCCTGCCTGGAGTGACACACCACAGCTCGGCAGCAGGAGCCCAGGCAGGGCAAGGACCCGGCCCAGCAGGAGACACAGAGAACTTAAAGCCAGAGCAGGGAGCAGTGCAGGGGGTTGGCATTGGGCAGTGGAGCATTTCATCTACAGGTTGCTGGCACTAATCCAGACCAGGCTGATAGTGATAGCAGTGGGACCAGTCCAGGGTTCTTTGCTTGGGGTCCCCAGCCAACGTTCATTTTGACCCTCTCACCTGCACCCTGGTTTTCATTCTGTGTCCCCCCGGGAAGAAGTTGATTTCTGTGATCTGTGGCCGTGTCCTTCCCCTAGTGGGCTCTGCACATTTGCCCAAAATTCAGATTGGCTGGCAATGCCACCACCAGCATAACTCTCACCCAGACAGAGCCTACGCAGCTCAGCAGCTAAGGTGGTGTCACTGGCACGGATGCTGGATCGCTGCCTCCCCAGAGATGGGCCTGGCCATTTCCTGCCCCTCTCCGCATTCTGCTACATTGGCACATGAACCCAACCGTGTCGCAGACCCAGCTCCCGAGGGGCTGCCGGGGTAGCCTCGGCCCTTCCAGGCTCTCGCCTGCCCCATGGTACACCAGGGGGAGGGAGAGCGGGGTGCCAAGGGGATGGGTGGATAAGAACAGGACCTCCTGCCTCTTCAGCTGGGACCCTCTCCAATGCAGTAGAGGCTGAATCTCAGCAGCGTTTGCCGACCATCTCCCACCAAGGACTCGGCCCTGAAGCTGCAACCCCTGCCCGCCAGCTGCTTTGCCGAGCTCTTTGCCGCTGACCCACCAACCAGCCATCAGGGCGCTGGGCGGGGAGTCTTGGGTTCTGTTCCAGGCCCTGCCACTGGTCTGCCGGGTGACCTCGGTGAGTCACTTCCCCTCGCTGCATCTCTTTCTTCTCCCCTCCTTTGTCAGTCTTGTTTATTTTGACTGGCAGAAATTTGAGGCAGTGATCTCTCATGCTGCCTGCATTTCCAGCACCTCTCGGCACCACTACAACAGCAATCATAATGGTGCCCGCACCAACTCGTTCTCTCCTGAAGCGCATCTCATAGACTTCGAGATTTTAAGGCCAGAAGGGTCCATCATGATTATCTAGTCTGACCTCCTGCCATGTCACAGGCCACAGAGCCTCACCCACCCACTCCTGTAGTAGGCCCCTAACCTCTGGCTGAGTTACTGAAGTTCTCAAATCATGATTTAAAGACTTCAGGTTACAGAGAATCCACCATCTCCTCCATGCTACCGGTTGAGTGCGTCCGCTTCTGGGGTTCCACGAGGCTTCTCCCTTCCAGTGAACCTTTCCCCTGCAGTTCCCCAGTGCTCGCAGCTGTCTCAGATTTCATCAGCCCCCTTTGTCCCACCGTGCTTCATGCCATTGCCATGTGTAACGGCCCAGTGGAGGCAGAGGCCAGGAACGTCTCTAACAGCCCCCCCGCCCCCATCTTGTGAATTAAAGTGGCTTTACAAAACATATTTCAGCAATATCCCTTTGCTTTCCCTGTAACATTCCATGTCATTGCTGCAGCTCTGCGGCCCGGATGGTTTGCATGGAGCTTACGCCCTTATCAAACTCATCTCCGCCTGCCGCTGCACCCCAGGCCTGCAGCTAGATTAGCTTCCCTGTGTCCCTGAGACAAACTGCAGCTCTCACCCCTTTGCACTGACTGTCACTGGGGGCAGGGAAGACTGGGTTTTTCAAGATGGTTGCAGTAGGAGTTGCACTGGGCACCTTCTGAGGACATCAGCCAGGCCGCTGGTACATTGGTGACTTGGTCCCATGATTAGCTGATTGCAGTATCAGCAGGTTTGTTTGGGGTTTTTTGGGGGTGGAGCACAGGATCCAGTGCTAACTGGTTCCAGAGCCAGCAATTTAACTGGGCACCTTGCTAGTCTGACGGTTTCTGCGCCAGCTGGTAGAGCTAGGCAAGGTGATCCCATGCTTCTGTTCAGCATTTTTAAATTGCCCATCACCCTTGAATGGAGGCACACAGGGCCAAATTCATCCTGGCACTGGAGGGGCACTCAGCACACAGACCAGGAGGGGGTCGGGGGAGGAAAAGGTGCTTCGGTGCCTCCCCTATACTCACGTTGCTAGGGGGTCAGTTTGGCTCTGGCTCAGGGCAAATCAGCCCCAAGACCTGCCCTCACTTGTGTCTGGCCTCTAAGGACCATTGCAACAGCTGGGAATAGCCCAGCGCACAGAAATACGCTGGCCATGACCCCTCTCTCCTCCAACATGTCCTGGTACCAGAGACTTTTGTAGGGGTATGGCCTAGACCCCCCCCCCCACGATATGGACTCTGCCGAGATTCCCCCTATATAGGGGGAATTCCCCAGAGCAACAGATCCAGCTAGTTTAAGGGCCCTTTCACAGGGTGGGCTGGACTCTTATCCCCCCTGCATGGGGATTCAATTGACTTTATTAACCAGACTCTCCCATCCTTATTCTGTTCCCAGGGATGCATCTTCCCCTTCCCGTCTGGAGCGCTAAGCTGACGTTGGCTGGTGTTCTCTGCTCTCTCCCTAGAGGGCCGGGATCGCTCTGTCTCATCTCTGAGCTCCGGCTCCCCAGCAGTTCCCAGGCAGCAGCAGCTGTCTCTGTGCCAATCTGTTCTCATGAAGCCACCACGGCCCTGCTTCTAGCATCAGACAGATGAAATGTACATACCCCTGGGCTCGCTCGCTCTCTCATTAGAAGCATCCACCCGCCATGCAGATGTGGTGATGATGGATGTACTTCCCATCCCCCCGACACTGAGTGCCCATTCCCTTTCATCCAGCCTGCTGTGAAATAGACATCAGGAGAGAAATTGCACTGGGGGTGATGCTACTGCCTGTACCAGCAGCCAGGGAAACCACCAAGCTGGGATTTTTTTTCTTTGACAAGTGTTAGCCTGCACATTAGCCCAGATGAATAAGGCCTACCAAAGTGGGTGGTGCAGAGGAAAGCAAAGCCCTGGAATTGTGTGTGGCAGGGGAAGGGGGGATATGGAGTGTAGATCTAAGATACTCCAGGACAAGCCTTTGCTAGACTGAGCAGTGGTGGACTAAATAAGTAGGAGGGTTGAAATTGTTGTTAGTCTCCAGCATCAAGGCCCCTTCGCTCAGATCCAGGTAGCCTAAGTCTGACCTAACTCCCACTGGCTTTACAGCAGTGTGGTGCCATTGACTTCCCTGGAACCGAGTTTACATGCAGACGAGTAGGAGCAGAACGCGGCCCAGTGTTTGGCTGGCTGCAGACTCAGGCAGGCAGCGCCACAACCCAAAAGGTTTTCTCCGCAAGCAGAGAGGTGGAAAACTTTGTTTGAAACTAAAGCTTAAATAATGGAGAGAAGGAGCCAAGTAAGAAGGTGGCTGACTGTCCTCCCTCTTCTAAAGCGGTAAATGGGGGGTATGGAGTGGGCAGCGGAGGGATGGGGGATCTAGGCCTTCTGCCCAAATGTCCTGGCCAGCTCTCCTTTTGTGCAGCCCTAGAGACCCAACCAGGCCCAGTAGCTGGACAGCCATTGCTCCCCAGCCCCCAGCTGAGGGGCAGGGAGGCAGAACATACAGCAGAAGCTAGTATTGTTTTAGGCTCTGGGGGTGTTGCTCCTCCCAGCTCCTCCCCCTCCCATGCCTGGCTGTTTGCTTTAGATTTGAAAGCACTTTACAAAGATAGGCGGTATTATCCCCCTTTTAAAGACTGGAAAACTGAGGCACAGAGAGGGGAAGGGGGATTTTGCATAAGGTTACAGAGTAAGTCAGTTGCAGAGCCAGGAATGGAGGAGCCAAAGGGCCTGGCTCCCAGGCCTGTGCTCTAACCGCTGGCACACACTGCCGCCGACTGCAATGGCCCCCCTTCTGTACACTACAAACTGTACTCCCACATGCCCCCTCTGCTTACTGCTCTTTCACCAGCTGTTGTACGTTCTTTGTCACTCTAAGAGTCCCCCCGGCCCCCAGCAGTTCTGTGACCAGGCTAGGAGAGGAGAGGGGATCCAGTAACTTTACCAAGCATGGGGCAAAAGACTCATGGAGAGGTTAATTAAGCTTAGAAAGGAAAATGACGCACCGCAACAGGGGCAGATACGAGTGTAAAACAAGCAAACCAGAGACGTGAGCACAGGGCCTCCCCAGCACCCTGCTTCAGCAAGAAAACGAACTGCTCAGATATAGCCCGAGGAAGAAGTTGGCAGCTCCAAGCCCAACTACCTTTTTCCAGGGAAATCCCATCTGGGAGCAGGAAAGTGATGGCTCTCCCTGGTGGGCAGCACAAACCCACTGCAGTCCCAGTCTCTCCCAGCAGGAGGTGCTGCAGGACAATGGTGCAGACGTGAGATCGGGGGACTCCAGTCCCAGTCTCTCCCAACAGGAGGCACTGCAGAGAAGGGCATAGCAGCTAACCCAGCTATTCACCTCTCATCGGGAAAGGCTACATGAAGCAGAGGCCAATGATCATGTACATCATGCTCAGACTCTGGTCTGGGGATTGCAGTGCTGAAAACCAAGCGGGGAAAGGAGGGCAGGTGGGTGGGGAGCGCTAATGCTAGAGAGCTGAACGCCCGGCAGCTCTCTGCTGCCCCTGCTCTGGTCTCCATCACCAACTCCAGCCAGCCTGCCACCTGTCCAAGTCCCAGAGCAGGACACAGCATAGAGCCCGGCAACCTGACCCAAAGGCAACAGGACCCAGCTACAAGTGTCTGGTCCACACCGGCTGGGACAACAACCAGACCCTTTCAAGGCTAAGCCAGCTCTCGTCCTCCTGCCCATGGGGTCAGTGTGGCTGTGCCGACTCAGGTTTGGGGGGAAGGGTCAGGGTGAGATGGGTCAAAACAATACAACGGAAGCATTTTGACTTTATCAAAATGTTTTGTGTCGATAAAGATCCAAATGAAACATTTCTACCTTATCGAAACAGCGTTTCATTAATTTCCCCTTGAAAATTTGCCCAAAATGAGACATTCCCAGGAAACGTTTTAATATAGTCAAATCAGCTTTTGCCAGACAGGGACAGACGTTCCCACAGAAGCTTTTCTACGGGCTCTAGTTCTAGCACTGGCTCCGTTCTCAGTTCACTCTCTCGTGTGGCTGAACTCTTCCTCCGGCGCTGAGAGCACAGTTAAAAGCAGGTGGCCTCATTCCAAACCTTGCCGGCATGCAGGCCGTCAGGATGCCGCTCCACACAGACATGGCTCGTGTTGACAGCCTGCCCTGGCTTTAATGAAAGCACCGAGGGCAGTGGACAGGTTTCCCTACTCAGCACATGGCTTCTGGAGGCATCAATATTAAATTCGGCTAGAGCCTGGGGTACCATCCGCTCTTGCTTATTCCCTCCAGCCAACCCATTCTACCCCTGGGGAAGCAGTGCCCCATCACTAAAAGGCCCAGTCTTCCGAGAAATTAGCTTCTTCAGAGCAGCATGCTTGTGGCAGGTCGGACTCCAGCTTCAACACCTTGCCAGGGCTAGCTGGGAATCCATCTTTGCTCTCCACAGTGCCCTGTTACACTCAATGCCATTGTGTTCTTGTATGCCCGTCCCTTCTAGAGCTTGAGACATGGCTTCGGGAGACTAGGGGCTCAGTCTGCAGGGGAAGGTTTTTAAACTGTCAGTGAATCCCTTATTGCTGCCTAACAATCAACCGCTGAGTGCGTGGGAAGGGGAGTCGGACTCCTGGGTTCTTATTCTTGACTCTGCGACTGATTGCCTGCGTGACTATAGGAAGGTCACGTCACTGCTCCAATCCTCATTTCCTAGGGGGCTGGGGTCATGGGATCAGAGCCGGAAGAGGCCCAGACTCACAGTGGGTCAACAGCCTTCCTTAGGAGCCTTACAATGCCAGAAGTAATGTAGAGGGTGGCCTCAGAGGAGACCCAGGTTTGGAGAAGTGCACCGGGCTGCGCAGAGACAGAGCAGGGAAGGGGAAGAGAGAGAGATTGTGGATGTCCCACTGGATCCTCCTCCATGCTGTTTTTATTAACTAGAGTGCAGCAGAGCTGAAGGGGACAGCAGGCATCAGAGGTGGCTTCCAGCATGCTCCGTTTCCTGGTTCCAGCACAATTGCCAGGGGTCAGGCGGGTGGCTGGAAAGAAAGGGCAGTGCTTTGGGCACCTGGCTGATCCAGCCTCCCGCACCCCTTCAACAAGGCCTCTGCTGAGGCCAGTCAGCTGATTCCACCCTCCTGGTTTTGATTCAAACCCAGAGATTGGATTCTTTTCTGCCATAAAGTAGATCCAGGAGACATGGTGGTGGTACTGTCCCCTTGTGGTACAGTATGCAACTGCTGCCCCCTTTGGGGGCACAAAGCGAGGGAACAATCAGTCCAGCTTTGAATACATTTGGAAAGGTCCAGAAAAAAAAAGTCCTATACCGGGGCTCATCAGAAACAGCTGTGGTGCCGGTAGCCAACCAAGTGACTCGATGTCATCCTCAGGCTCCAGCATCAGCAAAAGTTGAGGCTGGAGAAAGATGAAGGCACAGGGGACGAGTGGGCCCAATGCTGCAGAGCGCTTCAGGGCTGAAGCTGTTCTCTAGCTACTAGAGAGGTAACATGGTCCAGTGGATAATGCACTGGATTGGGACTCAGGAGAGCTGGGTTCTAATTCCAGCTCTGGCACTGCCCTGCTGTGTGACCTTGTCCCCTTTGTCTGGCTTGTCTGTTTGGATTGTAAGTTCTTTGTGTCTCAGTGCCTAGCACAATGGGACCCTGTTCTTAGCTGCTGGGCTACAAATAATAAACAGCATAAGGAATTCTAGGTTATAATCTCACAGAAATGCAAATGATAGAATCAGGCCCAAATCCTAAAGTCCTCATTTCAGGCTTGTAAATTCCAGTGCCTGAATAAGGTCTTCAGCATTCAGCCAAGACCGTTAATGCATGGCCCTGAGTCACTCCTTTCATTAGTGTATCTCCACTGATTTCAGCAGAGCGACCCTGGCCTCACGCTGGAGCAATGCAGTGAGGAATCTGGCCCTACTTGTTTCTGCGATGTCTCCCAATTGCTTGTGACAGAAGCTAACTGCTTTTGGGCAGATGTGTGTTTGTCGCTCATTTGTTCTCGAGCTGGCAAGTGGCCCAAAATGCAGCCTCCAGCGCTCACATGGTGCATTTTCAAACAAGCCCCTCTGCGTTTTCCCCCAGGCTGCCCCTCACGGGCGGGAGGAGCTCCTCATAAAGCCACCTCGGCCTCCTCCAGGCTCTCCTCAAAACTCTCCTCTGCCACAAGGCCCACAAGGAACTACTGGTGTTCAGAGGCCTGGAGGCCAAGAATCTCCCAGTGTTCCCTTGTGCTCACCGGTCTGTCTGTATCCATCTGTTGTCTCCTGTCTTGTACTTAGATTGGCAGCTCATGTCTGTTTATTCTGTGCCTGTACAGCTCCTAGCACAATGTGGCCTTGGGCCATGACTAGGGCTCCTAGGTGATACAATTAAATAAATAATTGTCTGATTCTCGCTCTCTCTCCCCCAGGAGGAAGTGCTGTGAGGGCTATAGGTTTGTGATGGGCCAGTGTATCCCGGAAAGTAAGTATAAAAAGGAGCTCTCTCCCACCCTGCTCACTCTGTCCACACTTATTCTCAGGTGGCACTAAAGTTGCAGATCATGTCACCTGTGAGTGGCTCTTCTAGTCAGATAAAAGCCAGGATGATGCCATTCGCCTGGAAAGGCTCTGGGAGACTTTGCTGCAAAATTTGGGCAGCCTTCTCCACTGCCTGCTCCAAGGGTGAAAGCTCTTGAGATGTTGGCTCATGACAGGGCTGCTTCTTGCACCTCGTGATGGCAGTTCTCTGTTTTCACACATCACACCTTCAGCACCCAGCATATGGTATTTCAACAGACGAGGCTTTCTGCATTCTGCTCCGTGTTGGATGGGAAAGGGTCCATCGCTTTCATTCTGGAGGTGGGTCCAGGTCACAAACTTCTGATCCAGATCTTCCCCAGAGTTCCGGGATGTTTGGAACCACGGTTTGCTCCAGGCTCATTTCTAGTCTCTGTTGAATGTGGGCTCCTCCAGCTTCTCTGCAGAGTCCAGCGCATGATGGGTCTGGAGTCTGTGCTCTTGCTAGACACCTGGAGTGCTGCTAGACAGAGGGTGGAGTGGGTTCATTACGGGATGGGGCAGCTCTGACACAGTTAGGTTGGGAGGCTTGGGAGAGGAATTGGGTCACCTGCCAGTTAGAGCTGGGGAGAGTGTTTGGCAGCTGGGAGAGGGAAGTGGGGAGGATGCCTGGTGGAAGGGAGAGATTGGGTTGAGGATGCTAGTTACTGGGGAGTGCCCAGCCATGAATTACTTACTCATGCAGAGGACACATGGGGCCGGATCCTCCACTGGTGTAAATCTACATCTTTACAGGGAAGTCAGAGCCAGGCTGAAGATTTGGCCCAGGGCAAGGCACTGTGATGTGTGTGTGTGTGGGGGGGTCACTTAGTTGCAAGGCTGCTCTGGCTGCGGTCCAACCTACCCTGCTTGACACCCAGGGTGAGGCGCACAGGAGGGGTGGTCAGTACAGCAGTGCACAACTCCATCTGCCCCTCTTTGCAGGCGTGGATGTATGCGCCGACTTCCCATGCGAGCAGCAGTGCACGGACAACTTCGGTCGCGTCCTGTGCACATGCTTCCCCGGCTATCGCTTCGATAGAGAGCGCCACAAGACTCACCTGCACCCTTACTGCCTCGGTGAGTGCCCCCAAGGGTACCCGCCCTTAGCCTGGGCTGGTGGCAATGGCCTGGCTCCGGAATAGCTCCTGTGTCATAAATGGACGCACGCAGCATCTTTCAGTGGCCTGCGGTTGGTTGGAGGACTCTGTTGCAGGAGAGGCTCCTCCAGATAACAGCCATCCCTAGGCTCCAGCGTCCAATGTAGGAGCCTAGGGGAAGGTTCCCAGAGACCCATCTCAGGGTTGCCATCCCCAAGGGATGTGTGTATCTCCTGTCCTGGGCTGTAGGATGATAGGAATCTCCCTTCTGCTGCGTCCGTTCCCCTGGCAAGGCCTCTGTGGCCCCTGGCACTCCCCTGGCTGAGCTGTGGCTGATGTTTCTCTGTGTTCAACCCCAGACATCGATGAGTGTGTGGAAAGCGGAGGTGCCATCTGCGATCAGCTGTGTACAAACACCCCAGGCAGCTACCGGTGCCACTGCCAGCGTGGCTATTACATAGCATCTGATGGGACAACTTGTCTGAAATCCAGCAACGGTGAGTCCGTGGACCAGGAGAAGGATCATGTCCTAGCACTGTCCGACCCTGGGGCCACGCTCAGCCCTGGCTCAAGCAGATGTAGCTCCATTGACCCGTGGCTGCAGGTCTGCACACACCCCCACCCCGCATTCCTGCTGCGGACTGGCACAGGTGCATCATTCTTTTCCAGGCACCACAGTGGTCAAGTCAGAGACCCTGATGGGCACCAGGTCCTGCTCCGTCACCTGCAAGGAGTTCACCAGCATGAAACAGACAGTCTCCCAGCTGAGACAAAAGGTGGGACAACGACGGCTGAGCTTCTCCTGGTCACACGCAGCTGGCAGCACTCCGACAGACAGCTGTCTGGGGCAAACCTGCAGAAGCAGCCCTCAACAGGACCCTGGGGCTGTCACCCCGCCACCGAAGCTCACCAAGTCAGAGCAGAAAAAAAATAGGTAGTCCAGGAAGTGGTCGCCCCGATCACACAGGCGTGCTCAGGTCAGTCCAGTCAGACCCAGGGCGGAAATGGATCTAAGGGCCATATTCAGACCTGTGCAAAGTGGACACAAGTCCATGGAAGTCAGAGCGGTTGCATCCACTTGTACCTGTGCTGAATATGGCCCACACGGCTTTTTTTAAAGGATGTGCTGGGAGGGGTGCCTCTCTGGCCACTCCCATTAGAGAAGGGGCATGCAGGGGGCAGGACCTTCTCCCCAGAGGTCCTCCCTCTCTTGGCTAATCTGCATACCCTTTGCCGCAGGTTCCCATTCCCTCCTAAACCTGCTAGGAGTAGGCCATGGAGTCAGGGGGACCACCCAGGCCATGGACCGACCACTATTTGGCTGGACCAAACCTGAGCAGCTCTGTGACCCTGTGTGCTAGGTTGCAATGCCGCTCATTCAGATTTGGAAGGGGTGGGTGTAGGTGCTCATGGGCCAGAGGTCAGGCTGATGGGGAGGCTGCGAGAGGAAGAGGAGGGTCAGGTGTGGGGGGACGAATCTAGACCCCCCACTTTCAATGGTGCTCTCCAGCCCCTGCCAGTGGGACTCACTCTGTTGACACTCTGTCCCCGGGGCATGAGGCTGCAGAAGTTGCTTGACCCTCCCTCCTTACAGGGCTTGTCCGCACTTCTTTTCCTTCCCCTCCCCAGCTGCTGCTCCCCGTCTTGGATAACAAGAGTGGGAAGTCCTGGTTGAGGATTAACCGAAAACCAGCAGACTCCTCACACCGTCCTCCTGCCCTAGGGCCCCCAGGGCCTCCAGGTACATCTTGGGATGCTGGAGATTGCTGGGGTGGGAGACCCTGGATACCTGTGGGGATCTGACCCAGCACTGCTTTTCATTAGACCAAGCAAGAATCCTGTTTGTCAGAGGGAAGCAACAGGGCCGTGTTGGTGCAATCAGCCCACTAGTGCAGGAGTAACACCTATTGGGGGCGAGCAATGGACAATCTACGTCCCATGGCACCTCTGCCAAGAGCTGGGCTGGGGTTACCCTCTTGGCTGGGCTAATTTCTCAAGCCTGGATCCCCACTACCCTGGAAATACCAGGCTGCATTAGCTCTCTGGGCTTGGCATGGAATGATACACATCCCCTGTGGCTAAAGCCACGGCTCGCCCCTTTCCTGGGGAGACTAGCAGGGCCTAGGGCAGTGAAGATGGTGCAGTGGAAGACACTGACCTTAATGCTCCAGGGATGATGGCGGAGGCCCCCCATCAGAGTGTTACATCCTGCTCCCCTAAATTCGCCCTGTGGGTGGGGATGTTCTTTACCCTCTCCCTATAGTAACGGCAGCGTCACTTGGACAGGAGGACTGCTACATTCCACCCCAGAGGTGGCTGCATTTCAGCAGTAAATTATCCCCTCCCAATACTTTTGCACATTTCAGGATGGAAGGTAGCTTAGGCTGTGCCTACAGTACAGGTGCTGCAGCTGTACTGTAGATGCTTCCTACAGTGACAGGAGGAGTTTTCCCATTGGTGTAGGCCAGTGGATCTCAACCAGGGGTACGTGTACCCTTTGGGGTACATAGAGGTCTTCCAGGGAGTCCATAAACTCATCTAGAGATTTGCCTAGTTTTATAACAGGCTACATAAAAAGCACTAGCAAAGTCAGTACAAACTAAAATTTCGTACAGACAATGGATTGTTTACACTGCTCTAAATACAATACAATACACTGAAATGTAAAGACAATATTTATATTCCAATAGATTTATTTTAGAATTATATGGTAAAAATGAGAAAGGAAGCAATTTTTCAGTGATAGTGTGGCTGTGACACTTTTGTATTTTTAGGTCTGATTTTGTAAGTTGGTTTTAAGTGAGGTGAAACTTGGGGGTATGCAAGACAAATCAGACTCCTGAAAGGAGTACATACAGTAGTCTAGAAAGGTTGAGAGCCACTGGTGTAGGTGATCCACCTCTCTGAGAGGTGATAACTAGCTACATCTACACTAGGGGTTAGGTCAGCTTAATTACTTTGCTCCGGGGATGTGGATTTTTCACATCCCAAGTGACATAGCTGGCTTGATCTACATTTTAAGTGTACACCAGGCCTTAGCTGCCACCTATCACTTGGCAGCCTTTTTAGGTGGCCTCTCTAGCCAGCAGGAGCACTTCTCTGAGTGCTGCCCGTTTGGTAGGTAACCTAGTGGTGGCTGGGGACAGTGGGGGTTAGACACACCTCTCTTAACAAGAAATGGGCAAACCAGCTCAGACTGCCTCAAACCTGCAGCCTTCAGTTACCAGCCTTCTTGTCCTGGCTCCCCCGACCTGGGGAGGGCAGCAGGCCTGGCAGTCTCTGTGGTGGGCTCACAGCTCTAGGGCTTCCCAGGAAATGGGGGGGGGGGGGCGTGCTGGGCTGACCTCCAAGTTGGATACAAAGCGGAGATGGACCCAATCAGAGATTTCTGCTCAGGATCTAGATTAGAAACTCTCCCTGATCTGGGAGCAGTGGGCTCTGGGGTTTGGGCTAGGCCCTCTGTAAAGATTGGATCCAAACCCTCTGGCCGGGGGTCCTGAGCCAGGGCCTACTCTGGTATTAATGCTGTCAGTTGCTCTGATGCTTTAAGACCCAGTTCAGAAATCAAACACACTTTTCTATGTTAAGGTGACCCTGGAGCAACAGGGGAGAAAGGGAGTCCAGGGGCAGTTGGACCTCCAGGGCCTCCGGGAACCCCAGGGCCCCGCGGGGACATGGGGCCAATGGGACCGTATCCTGACTTTGCGCATATCAAAATCGGAAAAAGGGGACCAGTGGTGAGTAGCAAAAGCCCCATTTGCTGGGTCATGCATCCTGGCCCCACCCCCAGAGTGCTGGAGTCCAGCCCATCATCCCCATCGGCCAATGGCTTCTTCCCCTGCCCACACCTGGCAAATGGGCCCCTCCCACACACACAACCCAACCCTGCCTAGTCAGATTCAGTGACTTCCCCCTCTCCTGAAGAGACCCACTGCCCCCAGCGTTTCCTGCCCCTCCCCTTCTCTCCAAGAGACCCACAGCCAGCAGCCTTTCCCCATCACCAGATCCACTTGCTGGACCTCCAGCCACCAGCATCCTTCCCTGTCCCCCAGAGCTGACTCCCCACCCCACAGCTAGCAGGCACTCAGCCCCACCCAATGCCACACATGCTCTCCACCCTCCGGATGCACTTGCTGTAGACCCAGAGTTGCAATGATCTTGTTTATTCCTGCACTAAGCTCTGTGTTTGTGCTTCTCCTAGGGCGCTCCTGGGGCACCTGGAAGGAATGGCCAGAAGGTACCACAGCTTCCATTATTATCTGCAAAAAGAAAAGGAGTACTTGTGGCACCTTAGAGACTAACAAATTTATTAGAGCATAAGCTTTCGTGAGCTACAGCTCACTCGTATTGCCTTTGAGGCCCCCAGTGGGGCTCCACGGTGCTAGGCGCAGAACACATACACACAGTGGTTCCTACTACAAAGGGGCTCTCCCACAGTTCTGATTCCCAGTTCTGTGTCTCAGTTCCCAGTGAAAGTATCGTAATTCCTTTAGTGACCTACAGCCAGGAGAAAATGAGTCTGATTCTCCAGTGCCTTGCCTCTCTGGCCATTATCTACACCAGCGCAAACCAATTCTGATCCATCTACACTAGGAAAATTAGGACCCAGGGTTCTCTGCTGGGGTCACACACCCCAGTGGTAGCAAACATGCACTTTTCTGACTGGTCCATTCTAGTCTCAAAACCAACTGCAGGGGGCATGACGCACGGGTGGCAAGTACATGCCCCCATTCTAACTGCAGCAAAACTTTCCGCACGAGCAGTGTTGTGGCCCAGTTGCAACCTGAGTGGTTACATCTGGTCAACCTGCTGTTGCTTGTGCAGAACAGGTGAGGCACTCCATCCCAGAAGTGGCTGCATTTCAGTGGTAGGTGAGCGATCCCTGTGTCTGTACAGTTTGTTAAAACCCTTTGGGAGTCTGCAGCATGCAAGGTGCTATAGGAATAGGTGTTGAGCTTGATTCACCTTTGCTCAGATACTTTATGTGTTTGAGGAGTGCCTGGGGCAACCTCTCTGCTCCCCCCTTTTGGCCCTGTCATAGTGTCTCTGACAGTAGTCACTGCCTCTTGCAGGGTCCAGTGCAATGGGTATCAGCCCTCCAGCATGTATGAGTCCCAGCCCTTCTGGGTATCGAAGTCCAAAATACAAGCAAGCTATGAGCTCCAACAGGGTCATCTGAGGAGTCTTCATCAGGACCCCAGGCTTCTGCTCTGGGGCTGTCTTCAAACAGCCCCTCCTTTGGTCAACCCCCAGATCAGCCATCCCATCCACTGGGAGACTCAGCCAGGCTGCCAGCTATCCCTGACTCCTGGCTGTAACCAGGCTTCTCATCCCAAGAGAGCAGAACTCTGATCTTCTGCATGCTCAGCCCTGCGCTAAGCTGGGCCTTCTTCTTTGAACTCCCCTCTCCACACCTGATATTGGCTGCAGGTGTAGCAGGGTGGGGCTCATTGGAGCCACAGAACCTCATGAAACTCCTCCCAGCCAGAGTGGAGCCTGTATGCCCCAGCACGGAGGTCATTTTATTCTCAATGAGTACAAAAATATCTTTGGTGCAAGTTGGTTTTGGGGGTGAACTCTAGCCAGCAACACAGCTTGTTCTGAGGACAAACAACAGGCCAGACTCTCAGCAGGTGACAATCAGCCTGGCACAGGTCAGAGCACAGATGCTAGGCACCCTGACAACAGTTACATACAAAAGCACAGAATATCCCCTGGCAGCAGAATCCAGGAAAACATTAACTTCCCAGCCTGTCACTGAGAAATCCCACTGCAGCTTTATCCCCACCTGAAAGTCCCTGCCTTCAGTGACCTTGTCAAATAGATGGGTTTTGACAGTGACTTAAATCCCATCCCCCTGCTCTGCAACAGAAATCATTTTGTTACAAGTCCCCGCTCTGATCTTTGCTTTTCGTTTTAGGGAGAACGAGGATACCCCGGTCCCCGAGGGCCACCGGTAAGAATGAAAAAACAATTAGCAGCACAGAGCATAAGGCAAAGCCAGGGTCAGAAACCTCAACTTGGGCCCCAAGTCCCCACTGCCTTGCTCCTTGGGCAAGTGAGTGTGAAATTCAACGAGTCTGATTCATTAGCACTTGGTCCCCACTGTGTTTGGGTGAAAATGGCCGCACAAGGTTCAAGGCAGTGGAGCATCAGGCCCCAGGGATCTGAGAAAGTATCTAAGGTTAGCCTCATTCTGGGTGTGTCTCACAAGTGTGTGCTTCCCCCCCCCCACACACACACCCTCCCCACAATTCATCTATCTTATTTTAGTAGGCGTTAAGCCCAGACAACGTGCTCTGCCCTGGACAAGACACAAAGTAAAGACATTCCCTGCCCCAGTGGCTTACAATCCAGTAGACACAATGGGAGAAGATGGGAAGCCTAGAGGAAGGAAGAAATTTGTACACATATGGTCAGATCCCAATCTGGTGTAAACTGACGCAGCGCTATGGATATCAATGGGCCCTCCCTGGATGGTATAAATCAGCGTAGCTCCATTGACTTTAATGGCTAACAAAGACCCCTCTGACCAGGGAACTTTCTGTTCACGAGCAAAGCCGGGCCCACAGAATCCAACCAACTTGAGCCCACCCTTGTGCATTGTAGCGATGGTGCAATGCTACCCACAAGAGCCCATTCTCAGCAAATCCACCCCTGAGGTGAGGCGGTACCTAGCAGCACCCAGCCTTGCATTCCTGGCTCTGCTCCCTGGGAGCATGGAGAATGCCAGCCTCTCATACATGCAACCAGCCCTTTCCTGCCATGCTCCCGCCTTCCCCGAACACAACCTCCGTCAGGCTGGCATTGATCAGCTGGGACATGGTGTCATTGTATTGTCGTGAGTCAGGTTCTGGGGTATGCTGAAACGAAACCCTGGACATCTTTATGTTTGGCCAGCATGGGAGCCTGGCCAGTCCGGTCTGAACCACTGGGCCAGAGCTCTGCGCTCACAGCGAGCCCCTCTATTCTCTCCTCACAGGGCCCTCCGGGCTCCTTTGACTTCCTGCTCCTGATGATGGCTGACATCAGGAATGACATCCGTGAACTACAGGAGAAAGTGTTTGGCCAGCGCTGGAGGATGGAGTTTGAGACGCCGTCTGCTGACAGCAGGGACTCTGAGGTGCACGGATGGGGATCCGGCCAGGAGGAGCTGCTCCGGGGACCTAGACCCACACGCTCAGCCACATGACTAGGTGGCAGACACCTGCTCCCCTACAGCTGGACTCAGGAGTTGCCCACACTCCAGAGACGTTGCTTGGACACATGATGCTCCAGGGATATTCTGTGGTTGCCAGACACTGCAGCTGATTCGTCCCCTCGGGCCAATTTGATCCCCCCATCACAGTCGCTGTCCAGAGCAGAGAGTCTATTTATTATGAATGTTAAATGTTATATTTTTACACTAGAAAGAATGGAAAAGGGGTATTTTTATAAAGGTGCTTTTCTGTCTCTTTGAAGAAGACGGGACATTCTCTAGATTCAGGGAGGAAGCCCTGGATTTGCTTCTCCACAGCAGCTCAGCCTCTGCAGCAGTTTATATCCAGGGGAAATACAGGGCAAATGAGCTGGAAGGAAGGAATAAAACACCGAGGGCCTGATTCTATTCTCACTCCAGTTTTACACCAGGGTCACTGTGTTGGTTTCACTTGCTCCCAGTTTACGCTAGTGTGAGTGGAAAATCAGGTGCGGATAATCTCAGATCCCTGCTGATGTGTCCAAGGGAGAATTCTTTACTGGCTTCAGATCCGACCCTCTGTGTAACCTTGCTCCAGAAAGCTCAGTGTAACACCTACTCTTTATGATGCTCTGTCCCTCGCTCGTGATGGCAGATTGATGAGGCTGCTACAGCTAGGTAGCTCAGACAACAGAAGCTTATGGTTTCAGATCCTCACTGCCAATAACCCACATGGTAGAAAGAGAGAGACAGAACGCTAAGGGCAATTAATAAAAGCTCACTGTGCATGCAGGGTCCTCCTCGCCTGGGGAGATGGTGTCACTCTTAGCCCTGGGCTTTCATCCTAAGGAACTGTGAGCCCAGGTTACATCCAGAAATACTAAGGGCCAAATGCAGCTGTGAATCTAAGCTCCTATCATTTTTGCACCTCTCCTCTTGTAAATGACACGAATCTGGTCTGGCATGCCTTTACCCTCCCTTCTGACTTTGGTCTCTGTAACAGGAGAGATGGCAATGCAAATAACTGCAAACAGGGAAAAGTGAACAGGTTCCTTCTCCAGCTCTCCGGACCTGGGGAAAATGTCATCAGAACATGAGCAAGGGAATGAGCCCCCCCCATACTCTCTAATAAAGGCCCGCTAATGGGTTGCAGTCTAAGTGTTACTAAACCGACAACTGAATTGCATACGTGGAGAGCAAATTCAGGGGTTCCAGAGAACTCCATAGACAAAACTCTCCAGTAGGTGGCAGCTGGTGTTTTGAAATCCACCCTCAATTTTAGCACAGAGGCACTGGAGGCATGAACGCCCATAATTTCTGCATAAGCGAAACTCTTGTCAGGCTGCACTGGCTCCCACAGAGCAAAGGCATGTGAAGGAAACCGTAGTGCACTCATTATGTGCAAACAGGAGTCTAGGCTCCTACACAAACACACTGCTGCTCTAAGAGGGATGGAGGCTGCCTTAAGATGTATTCTACTAAGGATCTGTTATGCCTCTAACAGAGTAGAGAAGCCAGTGGTGAGGCTTGGCCGGAGAGTGAGGAGTGCGGTGGAGTAAAAGGCAAAAGCCCAACTCTCACATTAGGTCTACACTGTTATTCTCAATAGCACCAAAAGGGCCCAAAGGAGATCAGGGCTTCTTCATGCTAAGTGCTGCATAATCACAGACATATAGCCTGTATCCTCGAGAGCTTCCCAGCTGCAGAGAAATGCAACTGTGAGGGGAACCAAGGGGCGGGCTTGACTGTCCAACCATCACACAGCAGAGCTGGGACTGCAATCCACTTCTCCTGATGCCTAACATGGTCTCCTATCCACTGGACTATGCTGCCTCCCAGTGGGATTTCATCCACTAGTGCACTGTAGCTGCAAAACCCTACCATAGACACTGTTTATACCAGTGCAGTGTGGCTGCAGGAGGGGATTGCACTGAGCCAGCTACGTTGGTGTAATTACACAGGGGGCTAAAAATCCTACTGTAGGCCTGGTTTTAGGGTACAGATGGAATTTCCTGGAAAGTTGAAAATAAATGCATTTAATAGGTTAGGAGTTTAAAATTGTGGGTCAGAGTCTCAGATGGTGTAAACAGAAAACAATGGAGCTCTGCTGATTCCTATGGCTTTGTCTATCCAAGGCTTAAATGGTCCTTATCCATCTTAATTTCTTTCCCCTGGTTTTATCTATCCTCAATACTATTATGGCCCCCATTACTTGGGCACTTCATAGTCTGTAATGTATTCATCCTAACAACATCCCATGTGGCTGGGCAGTGCTGTCATCCCTTTTGTACAGATGGGGAAACTGAAGCAGACAGGCAAAGGATGTGTCGTCACTGGAGTGTGAACTCAGGCTCTGACTCTGGCATTTAGGAAGAAAGTATCCCATGCACTGCTACAGGCTGGGAACTGACTGGCTGAGCAACAGTTCTGCAGAAAAGGACCTGGGGATTACAGTGGACGAGAAGCTGGATATGACTCAGTAGTGTGCCCTTGTTGCCAAGAAGGCCAATGACATATTGGGCTGTATTAGTAGGAGCATTGCCAGCAGATCGAGGAAAGTGATTATTCCCCTCTATTCAGCACTGGTGAGGCCACACCTGGAGTATTGTAGCCAGTTTTAGTCCCCCCACTACAGAAGGGATGTGGACAAATTGGAGCGAGTCCAGCGGAGGGCAATGAAAATGATTAGCACTCAACTTATGAGGAGAAGCTAATGGAACTGAGGTTATTTAGTCTGCAGAAGAGAAGAGTTGGGGGGATTTGATAGCAGCCTTCAGCTACCTGAAGGGGTGTTCCAAAGAGGATGGAGCTAGTCTGTTCTCAGTGGTGGCAGATGACAGCACAAGGAGCAATGGTCTCAAGTTGCAGTGAGGGAGGTCTAGGTTGGATATTAGGAAATTATATCCTATTTCACTAGGAGGGTGGTGAAGCACTGGAATGGGTTCCCTAGGAGGTGGTGGAGTCTCCATCCTTAGCAGTTTTGAAGGCCCGGCTTGACAATGCCCTGGCTGAGATGATTTAGTTGGGGTTGGTCCTGCTTTGAGCAGGGGATTGGACTCTATGATTTCCTGAGGTCTCTTCCAACCCTAATATTTTATGATTCCCTCACCCCTCCTCGTGTTCACACACAAAACCCTCTCAGATGCATATGGTGGTGCTTTCAAGCCAGGCAAGCTGGCCCTGCTGTGAGTATAGTCTGATGCCCCGGAGAGGGTGGGGTGGGGGCTGCTTTCACTGGAGTTGGCAACCCATGCACTTTGCAGCAAGGATGCAGGCTAACTCACCTGGAAACAGACAGTCCTCCAGTGCCTTCCCACAATCCCCCGCACACATGCCTAGAAGGACCAGCAAGTTCTCCCACAATTCACTGGGAAATAATCATAGCACCAATCAGTTCACTGCAGTGCTAAAAACCATGGGATGTGCCCCCAGAAGTCTTAGCAACCAGCAGGTTAGCAGTGTGGACACAGTAATGCAGACAGGCTAGGCTAACCCAGGTGGTTAGACCTGGGTGCCAGCCACCTGGACTTAATCTGCAATGAATACCCTAAGTGACTTGCCCAAGGTCACAGAGGAAGCCTGTGGCGGGGCAGGGCATCGGAGCTAGGTCTTATCACTGTGCCATCTTCCTACCCCTAAGCCTAGCATGGGGAGGAAGATGGTAGTGTTAGAATAGGTGGGTTGGCCCTCTTTACAAATGGCTTGTCAAACCAGGAACTCAATGCTGATGTGAGGGAATGCTCATGTTTAGGCCAAAAATTATAAAGCACAAAGTTATGCATCATGGCTGTCTCCACTAGCACCATGGCAGCGAGTGAATTAAAATGTATTTGTCAGGTTCCAACATCTAGAACTGGATCATTGAAGACTATTAGACTTGGGTCATTGATGTGAATGGGAGCAGGATTGGGCCCAAGGTGCCTGGCCAGGAGTGCATACTGAAGAGCCCACAAAAGAGGAGGTCCTGTACAGTACATCCCTTAAAGTGTGCAGGTGCCTTTCATCTGAGGCCAATCGAAGCACTGTCGAGTCATTCTCTGAGCCAAACAACACCTTGGGAACTAGGAGAGTGCTAGTGCCCCCATGTTACAGATGGGGAAATCGAGGCACAGACTGGCTAAGGGACTTGCCCAAGATCACCCAGCAAGTCAGAAGCAGAGCAGAGAGAGTTCTTGCTTCCTGAGCCTCTGTTTGGTCCACTAGACCCTACCAGTTCTGCAAGGAGCTGGCAGAAACCTCTCAATGTGTGTCTTGTGAGCAGAGGGAGATGGGAATCCAAAGACAGAAGGCTAGCTCCCAACACCACTTCCTGTCCATAGATCACTGGGCCCTAATGTGCCCTCTGCAAGAAATGGCAAGGGGACGTGTTATTGGCAGCTGGGCTCCAGAACCCTCCAGCTAGCTCCAATCCACCAGCTAGGCCAGCTGCAAACACCTGTATTGCCAGCAATCCAAGCCAGCCCTTCATTCACGCCAGGAGCAGTTGGTGCAGGTGGATTATGGCCTCTGCCCGGTATTTCTGGGTTTCTCCTCCCCAGCTGCTGGACCCTGGGTGGGGTGCATCACCTGTGAAGGGTGTGCAGTGGTGCCTCCTGGGAGACGAGAGGATTGTGGGCTGCGGCAGGGGCTGAAGCAGCTTTTGGGACACGTTGGAGGAATCTTGGGGGCCATCATGGAGGGGCCACAATCACTCCTTTGGCTTTTCTCCTCTCTCTCTCACCCACACACCCTCCCACTTTCCCCAAGGCTGTCTCCTGTGACCTGAATGTCCTGCCATTGTCCCGCTCCCCTCTTAGGTGCACTCCCTCCCAGAGGGATCCACCCAGCCCTGGGGCAAGGGGCTCCTGCCATCAATTCCTCCAGTGTAATTTACACCAGTGCAGGAGGTCGTGAAGGGACAGCTGGACTAGATGACCTCCTGAGGTCTCTTCCAACCCTAATATTTTATGATTCCCCCACCCTTCCTCATGTTCACACACAAAACCCTCTCAGATGCATATGGTGATGCTTTCAAGCCAGGCAAGCTGGCCCTGCTGTGAGTGTAGTCGGATGCCCCAGAGAGGGTGGGGGTGGGGGGCTGCTTTCACTGGAGTTGGCAACCCATGCACTTTGCAGCAAGGATGTAGGCTAACTCACCTGGAAACAGACAGTCCTCCCGTGCCTTCCCACACTGAGGAAAGACAGGTTTGAGGCAGCTCCACCGAGCCTGCAGCTCTCCTCAGGCAGGCCTTTGCGTGCAGGAAGCTCTTATCTTTCTATCTGCCTTTCTTTCCTTCTTAACCTCAGGACAAACTTCATCCTCACGCTCTCTCAGATTAACATGGCACTTCATTGTACCTCCAATTACTTGGTGCATCCAATCAAACCACCACCTCCTCTCCAGAGGGCAAGGGAAGATAACTCGGAATGAGGTGTTGGCTTTGGACCATGAGGAAATGTTAATTATTGCTAAACACACAACAAATAACCCAGTGACCAGATGCATGAGAGGAGCTCAGTGAAACAATGGAGCTGAAATCAGTGAATGGCACCCGATGAAGTGAGCTGTAGCTCACGAAAGCTTATGCTCTAATAAATTTGTTAGTCGCTAAGGTGCCACAAGTACTCCTTACCTTTCATTCCATCTACTATATCCCAGCTAAATGCCTCAGCAGCAGCTAAACTAACGAGAAACATGTCTCAATGCAAGAAACTGGAGTCACAAAATTTGGATCTTCATCCAGATTTCAAATGTTTCAAAGCTCAGGGACACTTGGATGCGGAGTTTTGGTCTGTCACAAATACAAATAGGAGCCAATCATAACATTTGAATCTGGATTCGGGTTTAGATTCCAGTTCCCCTCTATTCCCCCTCCTCCTCCACACAGTCACACTGAACCAGATCCTTGGGTGGTGTAAACTGATGTAGCTCCATTGACTTCAGCCCTGATTGATACCAGCTGAGGATCTGGCCCAATACTGGAGTGTTGAGAACCAGGTCTCTGATTCAATCCCATCTCACTCCAAGCAGTTAGAGAAAGATAGATATATCCAGCACTCTGGAAACACCAGACCATCTCTGTCTTAGAAAATGTAGACAGGTGAGTATCACATGGAAACATACTGGGGAATCTTCCTCCAAAAGGAGGACAATGAGATACATGGGGATATTCTCCATTTGTCAGCCACTCGCATGGCTGCAGTAGCCAGGGATGCTCTTTCTGTGGATGTATCATCAGTGACTAAAACCCTGTGAGATCGGGTTCTCTGCACCCAGGAGAGATCCAATATCATGGCCTCAGACTGGAAATATCATGAGCACAGACGCCTTCATGCTAGGTCAGCGTTTGCTGGTCCATTCCCAGCTGAAACCCAAAAGTCAAGAGGCATGGAGGAAAAACGTGAAACGAGTTTACCAAACTTTTTACAGTCCTCAGGGTTGGGTCAAACATAGGGAGCGAAAGCTTGGGCTAGTTCTTTTCTGATCTGACCGGCTCAGCCCGAGTTGTGCTTGGCTGAAGGGTATGAAACCACTAAACAGCTGTTATATGTAATACGCTCAGAGGCAGTGTTCTCAGCTCATTCAACGCCAGCTAGAGATTTTTCCCCTCGGCACACTGACAGCATTCATGGGGCAGCCTGCTACTCCCAGGTGTTTGCTAGAGGATACCCCACTTCTTTCCAGGTGGAATCTTTATTAATATTAGGATAGCTATAAAGATAGTGGAAGGAAAAGTCAGGTCTGGTGAGCGCAGAGAAATAGCACAGATCAGCCGCAGTGCAGTCAGGGGTTCCCGATCTTTGGGCTCATTGCCAGTCCTGATGACAGATGCTCTACTTGTCACATGAGGATCCCACCAGTCCAATCAATTTCGAAATGGGGTCAGGCTATACAACTCAGACCCACAGTTCAAACACCCTTGAGCTGAGGGGCATTCAGCCCATTGCAACCAGTTGGATCTGGTTTCAGATCTTAAACAGTCCCGAGGTTTGGTTTGGGCTCATCTCTAACTGGAATGTTACTTCGGGAAAGAGAAATGTGTGTGTTATTACCAGGCGTTTTATATGCCGTGCATTGTGTGAGTCTGGGTCTGCTCTGCTATTCTCTGTGTCTCCGTTTTCTGTGTGCCTGTGGGAAGTGGCATTCTCTGAAGTTGATTAATACAGCAGTGATGGGCAGCCCCAGGGGCTAGGCAAGCAGCTGAGAGGAAGGAAAAAGAAAAGGAGTACCTGTGGCACCTTAGAGACCAACAAATTTATTAGAGCATAAGCTTTCGTGAGCTCCTGTGGCACCTTAGAGACCAACAAATTTATTAGAGCATAAGCTTTCGTGAGCTACAGCTCACTTCATCGGATGCATCCGATGAAGTGAGCTGTAGCTCACAAAAGCTTATGCTCTAATAATTTGTTGGTCTCTAAGGTGCCACAGGTACTCCTTTTCTTTTTGCAAATACAGACTAACACGGCTGCTACTCTGAAACCTGAGAGGAAGGAGTTAGTCAGCACCTCATCACTTCTTGTTACACAGGGATGGAACTGTTAAGAGTTCTGATCTTGTATTAACATGCACTCAGGGATGGGGAGGAGATTGGAAATACCACAACACAAGTCACTGACGGCTCCCAGAGAAAGAGGAGCCAACAGGATTAGCTCACACCTGTCCAGGAGGATCAGCTGCTTAGACAATATATCCTTGTGTGACAGACAAACCTCAGAAGGGCTCAGAAGCCCACAAAGGTTTGGGCTGCACATCCAGGGCTACCCAGGAAACCGAGCCAGATTTCTGTTTATTTACTTAGCACTAACTTTCCTCTTCCGTATGTTTTATAAACATTAAGGAGTTCATCTACATGTGCCTACAGGAGGAAATGATACCTGACAATACACATCCAACAGAAAGAGACAGGACAAAAATTCAAGGGTTGGAAGCTGAAGCTAGACACCACGGTCAGGGGTGCCTACTCTCTGTGTGAGGCAAGATGTCAGACTGGAGGTTCTGAAAGGTCCATTCCAATCTTTAAAAAAAAAAAAATCTATGACTTAATTCCCATGACTGCCCTGAGCAGCAGCCAGTGTTACAGTCCCAGGGGACAGGAAGACAGAGATGAAGGGCCTGGTTTTTCAGGAACATTGAGCACCCAGAGTGATCACTGAATTCAGATGGAATTTTGGCTGTCCAATACCTGTGACGATCAGCCCGTAAGTGACTGGACTAAGGTCAGAGAGCATCCCAGGGGAAGTGGCAAGATGAATATATTCTAAGGCCAGAAGGGACCTTTGTGATCACCTAGTCCCAGGGCTATTAAATTTCATTGCACCACAACCCCCTTCTAACAACAAAAATTACTATACAGCCCCAGGAGGGGAGATCAAAGCCTGAGCCAAGGGGCTTCAGCCCAGGGCTCCAGAAAGTCTAAGCCAGCCCTGGCAACTATTAAAACGGGGTTGCAACCCACTTTCGGGTCCTGACCCACAGTATGAGAATCGCAGACCTAGTCTGACCTCCAGGTGAGCACCTAGGAGGTTCTGAGTCTCAGTCCCCTGCTCAGTCCACCCTTTTCTCCCAGCTCTCTTGGCCTATTTCCACTTCCTGTCCAGCCAGCGGCTGAATGTGTAGAGGGAGCAGGAAACACACACATGGGATCAGGGTGGGTGACGTTGCGGCAAACACTGGGGCTGGTTGTTATTCAGATTGGCCATCCCTCACTCCTCTCAGCAGGCACCGCAGAGCCAGGGTTATTCAGAGGTCTCGCTGCCCTCTGAACTTCGTACACTTCTGAACTCCAGCTCTAAGCCCCTTAACGGGGCAAGGCCCGAAGCTGCATTTGGGTATTCCAACCTCTGCCGATAAAATCTCCGACATGCTGGAAGTGTGCATCCTTTCTGCTAGGGAACCCCCTCCCGCCCACAAGCAGCATTGCAGGGGACTTTGCCTCTCTCACTCCCTCTGGTGGCCAGTTTGGAAACAGTGCTCACTCCCCGCAGGTGAATTCCCCGATTCCTTCTCTGGATCTTCTGTGGCTTGTACCTCCCGCCAAGCCACCCATCAGTTCAGTCCCGTTCCAGGGGTCAGCTCTAAACAGATCCTTCACCCCTCCTGGGCTTGACTTCAGTTCCCATACCCTTGTAGGCCCCTAGTTCAGGATTTTTCTCCAACAGTAAGACCCGTCTGCTCCACAATTGTCCCCCTCCCAACTGAATTCCCTCAGTCTGCTTATGAGGCTTAGCTCTGCCTCTTCTATCCAGGAGGCAACTAGTTACCCCCCACCCCTGCCCCCCAGGAGCATAGCATAACTAATTGGGTCCTTTCCCTTGCCTCGCAGGTGAAGGAGTTTAAGCCTCATCCCACATGCCCTTTCTCAGGGTAACTCTGCTATCTGAAGAATGTGATATTCAGTCTGGTAATGAGTTTTCAGCCAAGATTCAAAATCAATATGAGCCCAGAAGAGGAAGTGGAGCTGTTGGATAAACCTGTGGAACTCATTGCTGCAAGATGTTTTCAAGGAAAATAGCTGACTAACATTTAAAAGAACTAGACATTTTGTTGGATAAGAGTTATAGGATCTGCAGTTATAGGATCCAAGTTTTCATTTGCAAGGGCTCTCTCCACCTTCATAAAAATGTAAGGCTAGAAAAGACCTCAAGATGTCATCTAGTCCATCCCAACATGCTAAAGCAGGACCAAATATGTCTATACCAGCCCTGGCAGGTATTTGTCCAACCTGTTCTGAAAAACCTGCAGTGACGGGGATTCCAAAACCTCCCTTGGAAGCCTGTTCCAGAGCTTAACCATTCTTAAGGTTAGAAAGTTTTTCCTAATATCTAACCTAACTCTCCCTTGATGTAGATTAAGCAGATTACTTCCTGTCCTACCTTCAGTGGACATGGAGAACAATTGATCACTGTCCTCTTTATAACAGCCCTGAACATATTTGAAGACTGTTAGCAGGTCTTCTCTCAGTCTTGTTTACTCGGAGTCTACACTACAAAGATAGGTCAGTAACTACACCACTCACCCCATCTGATGTAGTTAAGTCAACACCTCTTCTGTCGACTAGCTACCGCCTCTTGGAGGGGTGGATTTACCACAGTGACAGAAGAACCCCCTTCCGTCTCTGTAGCATCTCTAGCATATCTAATATATCTATGCCTGTATCTGTATTTTCCACTCCATGTATCTGAAGTGGGGTTTTTTACCCACAAAAGCTTATGCTCAAATAAATCGTTAGTCTTTAAGGTGCCACCAAACTCCTTGTTGTTTTTGTAGCATCTGTAGTGTAGACAAAGCTTAAGTTTACCCTCTGTTTTAAATCTTCCTCACAAGTCAGGTTTTCTAAGCCATTCATCCTTTTTGTTGCTTTTCTCTGGACTCTCTCCAATTCATCCCCATCTTTCCTAACCCAGAATTGGACACAGTACTCCAGCTGAGGGCTTCCCAGTGCTAAGCAGAGCAGGATAGTTACCTCCTGTGTCTGACACAGGGCACTCCTGTTCCTACACCTATGGTGGGGCACTCTACTCACCGCAGGTGCGGTGCCTCCTCCTGGCCATTCTGGGGAATAGCTCCCAGGTCAATGCCCCTTCTTGCAGTTGCATGCTATCTCTCTGTTTCTCACTCTTGCCTGTAGCCTCTGTCTCACTCCAGGAGTTGCTACATCCTCTTCATGACTTGGCCCTCCAACCCCCTCCTTCAAAGTCTTTGTCACTCCACAGTGACCCAGTCAGTCTCCCCATTCACTGCCCCACCTGTGCCACTTCCCCAGTGGTAGATAGGGGAGCCTGAGCCTGCCTGCTACTCTGGGTTCAAGCCCAGGAACCCTACAACGTGAAGCCAAGGTCAGTTCAGTCCTCAACCTTGCTGCCTCCTCCCTGGGCTATGTCCTACCCCAGCACTCCCTGCTCTCTGGGGTCTGCTGCCCTTTCTACTTCCTCTTCCCATGGAGCAACCATGGGCTACTCTTCTCTCTAGCCCCCAAACCCATCTCCCTTTTCCCAGGGAGTAACTGCAGACTAGCCCTGCCATCTCACAGCTCCCTAGCTTTATAGAAGCCCCGCCCCACCTGTTTCTGCACAGGTGAGCTTCCCCTAATTAGGGCTTTCCTCTCAGCCTTCAGCCGAAGAGCTTAATTGGCCCATCTGGCCTACATTAATCCCTTCAGGGCAAGTGTGGGGCGGACACCTCATCACAACACCCAATGATATTAACCTTTTTCACAACTGCATCACATTGTTGGCTCATATTCAGTTTTCAGAGTAGCAGCCATGTTAGTCTGTATTCGCAAAAAGAAAAGGAGTACTTGTGGCACCTTAGAGACTAACAAATTTATTAGAGCATAAGCTTTTGTGAGCTACAGCTCACTTCATCGGATGCATTTGAAGTGAGCTGTAGCTCACGAAAGCTTATGCTCTAATAAATTTGTTAGTCTCTAAGGTGCCACAAGTACTCCTTTTCTTTTTGCATATTCAGTTTGTGACCCACTATAACCCCCAGATCCATTTCAAGTAGTACAGTACTACTGCCTAGCCCTATAAGAAGCTTATTCCTGAAAATACTTCTCAGCTCTGTCCAGCAGACATGTAAAGGCCCATCATCCCCTCGAGGGCAGACTCATAGGTACATACCCAGCAGAATGGACTGTTGGTCCAGCTCCTGGCCTGGGTGCTTGGCCCCTGTGTCTGGATTGCTACCTCCCAGGGGCTGGATTTTTCAGTTGAACACCCTTTTATTGTTAGTAGTATCACACCTCGGGACTCTAATTTGGATCAGAGCCTCATTGTGCTAGGCGTTGTACAGACTTACAGTGACAGACGGTCCCTGCCCCAAACACCTCACAACTGGCATAGACAAGACAGACAAAGGAAATACAATTATATCTGGTTTACAGACAGGGAGCTGAGGTACAGAGAGATGTAGTCACTTGCCCAAGGTCACAAAGGAATGTGTGGCAAAGCCATGAATTTAACCTACATCTCCTGAGTCCCAGTCCAGTGCCGTAACCTGACTGTGGGTGCATGCGTGTGAGAGAGTTTATTATTTATATTGCAGGATTCCATCATGGACCCATTGTGCAAGGTGCTGGCCAAACCCAGAACAAAAAGGCAGTCCTGCCCCAAAGAGTTTATGTTGTCTGACTGTCAGGGACCAGGACGTGGGCCATCTGACCTAGTGGTTAGAGCTGGAGCCTGTCCTAGTGGTTATAACCAGGAATGGTGACTGGGTGTCAGAGCCAAAGATCAAACCTAGAGTCAGGACCTAGGAGAGAGCCTGTGTCAGGAGCCAGGCAAGGTCAAAGGGCCACAGGAGACTGGAGTGGGACAGGAACAAGCTGGAGCAGATTTCAGAGTAGCAGCCGTGTTAGTCTGTATTTGCAAAAAGAAAAGGAGTACTTGTGGCACCCTAGAGACTAACAAATTTATTTGAGCTTTCGTGAGCTACAGCTCACTTCATCGGATGCAGTTGGTGGAAAATACAGTGGGCAGGGCAGGGAACAAGGCAGGGGCAGGAGAGATTGCAGCCGGGTCCATAAGCATTGAACAACTGGTGACCTGCTGCTGAGCTTACATGCAGACCTGTTGGCTCCTTGCAGCCAATGGGGTTAGTCTGCCGCAGCCCAGCTGGGCTCATTCACCAGCCCCAGGATGAGCTGCAGGAGGGCTCCAGCCCATAGTACCTGACACTGTTGAGCTTCTATCCACTTCCCTCCTCGAGCAGGAGCATCTGGGAGGGAAATGGGGAGAAGCCAGCAAGAATAAGCTACACCTGCTTCATTCCCACCCCTCCCAGCTAGGTGAGCAGCTCAGGCGAGGAGGGCTCCATTTCAGCACGTAGAGGAGCGTGAGAATGACATTGCGTGCCTGGGAGACAAAGGTGGCATGCCCAGCATTTCCGCCCAGTCCCGCCGCACTTCCTCCCCAGGGGCTGGTTAGAAATCAAAGCAGGGGAAAAAAAAAAAAAGGGTGGGGAAAGATTAAGAAAGCTGCTGCTCTGCTTGCAACACCCTGGGAGTAGCATTTGCCACACACAGCCCTCTGCGTGCAAGCGGTGAATAAACAGACGGGCCATCAGACTACGCAGAGGTGGAAAAGGATGGCAGCCTGGGCAAAGGATGACAGGAGAAGCTGCCCTTCAGGCTCTCCCACGGCCTCTGCCCTGCATGGCCCCCAGCTGCAGCTGCCCCCACTGGGCCTGCTCTGTAGATGTATTGTCACAGGCATCGGACTGGGACTCTGAGGGTCTGTCTACACTGCATACTGGTCCAGGGTTCTGACGTAGGTTTGAGCCCAACCCCCGCGTCTGTCCACACACAAATCAGCCTGACTTGGATCAGCAAACACTCAGGATCTGGGTCTTAGGTCTCTGCTGGTGGGGGGGCGGGTCAGAACCTGAGTCAGTGACTCAGGGCCAAACCTTGTTGCTCTGCAGCATGGATGCAGCTCAAGCCACACACCCTGGGTCAGAAGTTCTGCGCAGTATGGACGTGTTAGTATGGCTGTGAGACCCAGGTTTTCAGTGTAATGTGGTTGCTCAAGTGCAGGCTGGGAAAATCGAGTCCACTAGCCTGGGTCCCCCAGCCCCAGGTTTATAATGCGGTGTAGACGTATCCAAAGGGGCTGGTTCTCTGCTGCCTTGTGCATTTGCACCGGTGCAATGCGGGTGTTGGCGGTGATCATGATTGTTTATTTGTATTACCATAGTGTCTGGGAGCCCCAGTCATGGCCCAGGGCCCCATTGTGCCAGGTGCTGTACAAACACAGTCCCTGCCCAAAGAGCTTACAATTGTTACCAATCTGACTCACTTTGCATTGCAGCAAATAACCACACCTGGTGCAGGGCAATGGAGAATCCAGCCCAGGAAATATGGGGTCAGTTCTCAGCTTTCCAACAGATTTCCTGTGTGACCTTCAGCCAGCCACTTCGTCCCTCTGGGCTTCTATTCCCACCCTGTAAAACGTGGATAAGCATAGTCCCTTTGTCTTGCCTACTTAGACTCTAATCTTGTCGGGGCAGGGACTGTCTGGTACTATGTATCTGTTCAGTGCCTAGTGCAATGGGATCTGATTTCAGTTGGTGGTCTCAACACACTTAGGCCCAGCTCCTCAAAGGTATTTCAGCTCCTATTGATTTCAGTGGAAGTGAGGAGTCTACACACCTTTGAGGAGCTGGCCCTAAAGTAATACAAATCATTGATAAGACCTGTGGTCTTTGCTCTCCAGGGCTGTGAAGCCAGCACCCCGCACCGGCAGGACATTCACAGGAAGCATTTGTAAAGGCTTTTTTTACTTGCTGGGTGACCTCGGGCAAGCCGTGTCACCTCTGTGTGCCTCAGTTCCCCCTCTGTGAGAACACAGCAACATAGGAATCGCCACAGCAAATCAGACTGGTGGTCCAGCTTGTCCTGTATCCTGCCGGGGACAGACCAGGCCTTGTAGATCTTCATGTGGCTCCTTTTTGGCTCAGAAAGAGATTCAGGAGCTTCCATGGCATTGTCCTCCTCCTTGAGCCCCTCGTAGTGGATGATCTGGACTTAGCGGTGGCCGGCACCAGATGTTCCACAAAACTCCCTAATTGACAACTATGGAATGATCTGCCCATAGGAGAAGTTTCTTCCTGACCCCCATCACTCAATGGTTCTCTTATTCCCTGAAGCATGAGGGTTTATATCCCTTCTAATTAAAAAAAATTGAATTACTTTTTAACCTAGTTACACTTGAGATGTTCTCATTATCCATATAAACATCTAATCCTGTGGCAATGAGTTCCACAGGCTAATTACAGGTTGTGTCAAAAAGAAGGCATGCTAAATCCTGCCCTGCTCCATGGGGGAGGCGGGTTTAGTTTGTGGGGAGGAGAGGTGTTATGAGGGTTCTGAGACAGAGTGTTGCCCTGTTAAGAGAACTTGGAGACATTGCTATTGAATTGAATGATGATGCTCTATCAGCCAATTCATTTTAAAGGCTGTAATAAAAACAATCAGCCTTGGAGAGATAAGGGCTCCTCCTCCTTATCACAATGCCAGTTCCAGTAAAGAAATAATAGAGCTGGCAATATACACCGAGGATTATGAATTAAAAGGTTTAATAAGGAAGATCACTAGGAAAAGACAAAGCCAGAGGGAGGGCATCTCTTATCTAGAAACAGTGACTGAGGCTTTCATGAGAACAATCAATGGATTTGTTTATCTCAAGTCCCTGACTGAGAAGGCGGCAAAGGGCTAAAATCCTGGAATAGAGCAACCAGAGAGCATCCTGGGAAACGGAAATCCTCTTTCTAGCTCTGTGTACTAATCCATCAGAAGCTGTTCTCTGCTGGGCTGGTGGAGAGAGTGTGGGCCTTGACTGGGCCAGTATTAATTACAGTCGTGTCTAGAAATCCACTTACAGATCAAGGTCCAAGTGTGCAAGGCGCTGTACAGACAAGCAGCAAAGAAGACAGGCCCTGCCCCCAAAGCGCCAACAGTCGTAGACAGGTTACAACAGGTGAACGAAGCAAATGAATGGGGTAGCCAGGATAAGCTGAAGGGGAAGGTAGCACCAAAGCGAAGTCACAACCTTCCCATGCAGCACGAGTATAGGGGTGTAAATAAAAATGTCCCATGGAGCAGGAGGGAGTCTGGAATCAGACCAAGGTCTGTCCAGTTGTCTTGGGACTGAGGATGGTGACAGGTAAAACATCCTCACTCTGCCCTACCTCCTTCATTCCCACCTAGGCTTTGCTCCCACCACCAGGAAGCATCGATCCTTCCTGACCCCCAAACTTTCATTTCCCAGTCACGTTGTTTGAGAGGCAGTCGAGTCTAGCGCACTGGGAGGTGAAGGACTCCTGAGTCAGGCTTGTAAAAGAAGATTCATGCTGAAAGCGAATTGTAAAGAACTGGTGCGAAGCTTCGGCGGGTTCATAACACTTACTGCTGTGATCTGGGGGAGAATTTGCTTACTTATTGGTAGCACCCGCAAGCAAAGCTGGGTGCTGCAAATACCACAGCTAGTTTATGATTTTACCATTTACCACCCAGGCAGAGGGCCAGATTCTGTAAAGTGATCAGCACCCACCCTGGGGGCAGATTGACAGAGTGGCTCATTTCCAATTGAGACAGCAACGTAAGTATCCCTAGACTGGCTATGGATAATAATGCTCCTTATAAAGTACTAAGCCTATAGATGTATATAGCAGAAAATGAAGCATCATTATTAACTAATAATACAAAACTCATCCTTATGCTATCAAACTAGTGGCATTATCGAATGCAGGGCACCTGTGAGTCATCAAACTATTTTATTCTGTTCTAGATAGGTTCTTATGCCACGTTCATCACTGTAGTATTTAAGTAGCTTCCCATCATGCAAGGTTCAGTAGTTTCCCATAAGCCACATGAATGAGATCTGTTCTACACACCATTCCATACCACTATCACTATGTCTGTTTGGGGAGTGATTATTTTAACTGATATAGTTATACCAGTGTAACCCCTAGTGTGGACACAGTTATACCAATATAACGTGCCTTATAGATTTCCCCTTCTCATTCAGGAGTAGCGATACCGGCATAAGTACCTTATCACCAATATAACTGCATCCACACTAGGAGGTTGTACTGCTTTAAGTACAAGTCCTAGCACCACTCAGGGCATGGCTACACTGGAAACTTCAAAGCGCTCCTGTGGGAACGCTCCCATGGCAGCGCTTTGACTTGCAAGTTTAGTCACGCACGAGGGCTGGGAGAGAGCTCTCCCAGCACTCCTGGTAATCCACCTCCACAAGGGGATCAGCTCCCAGCGCTCGGAGCCTGTTTACACTCACGCTTTAAAGCAGCTCTGATTTGCTGCGCTCAGGGGGGGTGATTTTTCACACCCCTGAACCAGCAAGTTAGAGCACTATAAAATGTAAGTGTGGCCAAGCCCTCGGTTACCCGTCTCAGCAGGCATTGGAGCCAATGTAAAACCTGGAAAGGATTCCTTAGG
The DNA here is from genome assembly GCF_009764565.3 of Dermochelys coriacea. Classification (NCBI taxonomy): domain Eukaryota; kingdom Metazoa; phylum Chordata; order Testudines; family Dermochelyidae; genus Dermochelys; species Dermochelys coriacea. The sequence continues at coordinate 47,295,558 of NC_050077.1, read as the reverse complement.
AAATGGCTCTTTTTCAGATTTTACAAAATCCTGGGCTCAGGTATCTGGAGAGAACCTTCCTGGGGTGTTTTAAGCCTGGTCTTGAGAACTGTGCTGGGCATCTGTAGAGCCAAAAGCCGTCAGTGTCGCACCTCTTACAATCAGCACAGCAATTGCAAGGGCGGCTGCATGGCCTGACCTCTGAGAGCTAGCCCACGTACATAGCGACGGGAGAATCGGGCTGCTGGGATGAGGGCTGAGTTCTGATGGATCCCTTACCTCAGAAGATCCAGACACTGGTGAGATCCCAGGGGCATGTTTGGAAAGTACAGCAGCACTGTACTGATGTTACAGGCCTTTGTAGCTAGGGCTGGTCTATACACCTTGAAAAGGAGCCACCCCCGACCCCCTCCAGCAAACCAGTCAGTGTTTATAGTCTAAGGGCCAAGGGGAGTTAAGCACCATAATACCTTTAAAATACCTTTGTAATCTGGCCCTTAGTGTACCCCACACATCCCTGGGACCCTAACACCCTAAATCTGGCCCTAAGTGTACCCCACACAGCACTGGGCCCATTAACAAGCCTGCTGGAAACTGTATTGAAGCAAAGGCTGTGTGATTGGATGGGTCCCAGACGACAATGAGTCGGGGCAGAAGAGCAGAGGGTAATGCAGCATTTGCTGGACTAGCTAGGGCACCTCACTTGGGAGAAAGACCAAGGGCTTAGGAGTGAGCAGAAGACAAGAGTCCATCCAAGGGGAAAGGAGAAGAGGGAAGGGGAGGGGAGCAGTGCGCTCAGCTAGAGGAGAAGTCTTGGGCAGGGCAAGGGGGTGAGATAGTATTTTGGTGTCTCCAGACTCCATTTAGCCTTGATCACGGTGTTATTTGTGGTGGCCCAGAAGTACAAGCCACATGGAAATTCTGTCTAATTACTTCTCTGCTCCCCATCACCATAGTATCTGAGGACCTAGACGCCGGATCTGCAATGCCCTGGAGAGACCCCAGGCCCCCAGGCCCATGTGAATTGCCAGTTCCACACTGCAAACTCGATAGCACAGCTGGGCTCAAGTTCAGTCACCAACCAAAGCACCTGGCTCCTAATTTCAGCGCCTGTTTCTTGTCTGGGTGGTGAGCCCAGTGGAGTTCCTGCTTGGGATGGGGTGGTCCTCAGAATGGGACAGAGCAGTAGAAGGCGGGGTCTAGCTCAGGGATTGATGGGCATAAGGGGGTTCACTGGTTCTCATGCAATCCACGTCATTGGAGACTGAGCTTGTCTCTGGGTCACTGGCTCACCTCCTTGTCCCAGTGAGGCTCATTGTTCGCTCGCACACTAACCCCACCAGTGGGCAGAGAACAACCTGGGAATGAGTCTAACCAGGAGAGAGGAGTCATGGTTCAGGGCTCATGCAACACACTCCAGTCCAGAGACCAACACCCCGTATCACATCTCCCCAGCCATAGCCACACGCCCCAGCAGTTAAAGCCAGCGAGGGCTCCTTTCACATCCTTCCTTCCATCACTCAACATGCATTGCACAGACAGCTTCCTCGAACAAAGAGAAATGAAGCAACAGGGTACGGGGAGGAAGAGTGGAAGCCAATAGCCTAGGACCCTAAGGAGATTCCAGACACAGAAGGAAGAATTTATACCCCCCCCATCCGTGCTCTGCATCCCGCAAACCTAGCCTGACCCAAGAGAGGGAAATGCCTCATGCCTGGCAAAATCAAAGCCTCTGTGGCCTCATCTACACTACCCAGGGTAGATTGGGCAGTTAAAATAAATGCACAACTCCCACCATTGCTACCATCGGTGGAGCTACCCCAGTGCCAGAGGAGCGCTGGAGATGTTAATAAAGATGTCAACACAGACAAGTTTGAAAGGGAGGAATCCTAAAAAGACCAGGATTCTTCTTCAGCCCATGCCACCAATTGGTGGGGCAACATCGCAACAAAAACTCCTCCAGCACGCTGCAGCTGATCCTACCCATGCATGGGGGTCAGCTCGGCAGGCCACATTGCTTCACTGAGCCCATTCAGAGACTGGGCTTAACCATGCAGTGATGCAGCCTTAACCGTGCAGCATGAAAAACAAAGGGCCCCCTGTAACTAAACGTAGTCTTTCAGTTCCCCTGTTAGGTCCCTATCTGGCTGCAAGGTGCTGACTGCCCCCAGCTCCCAGGGATCTGAGGTCACTCAACGCCTCTCAGGAGGTACTAAGGAACAGGCCCCATAAGAAACCAAATTTCCTCTGGCTGCAGTTCCCAGTGAAGCTGAAACAGGATCGCAGTGCAGAAGCCCCCAACATGGGGGCAAAGAAGACCAAGGTGTGTTGGGATAAAAGGCCTTGTTCACTGGAGCCAGTGTTGGACTTCACTTCATCTGCCTGGCTTGGGTCAGATGCCTTCACTGAACCTAGTGATGGTTGCATTTGCAGATAAGGGAGCCCAAGGCATTATCCCTCCTACCTCTGGCCCGAGAGACACAAGCGCAGATAAGGAAGCAGCTGTGTTCTTTGGTGGGAATGAGCATTTTATTGCTGCAGGTGAGATAAGCAAAACAGGAATGAATTCATGCTGCTGAAGTGAAACTACTCCTCATTGACAGAAGACCTCTCAGACGCAGGCTTATCGGAAGCTGCCATTTACCCCACCATGAGATCACTGCTGTTGTCCTTCACACACAGGTGCACAGAGCCAAGTCCATGAAGACAAGTTTCTCAGCAGAGGATGCGTTTGGGGTTAGACACCAAGAGCTAATCTAGTGCCAACACACCAGGGACTGAACAGGGGACCTCCAAAGCAAAGTATGCGCTGTTACATCTTGGGCTAAAATTCCACGGCTGCCTACCTGGGGGCTGTAACAGACTCATATGCTCTGTGGATCAGCACAGAGGGAAACCTGTAACACACACTCACCTGTGGGTTACACTAGCATCGAGAAAGAGAGAGAATGGACATGGCCTAGATGAAGGGGTTGTAAGCAGTTTTAAGATATTCCCATCCACATTTTGCCCCGCAAAAGGTCCATATCTCCCTTGGGCCCCATAGCTAATAGCAGGGGGAAATGTATGGAGCTTAAAGGGTCAGAACCTCTGCTGGTGTGAATCACCATCGCTCCATTGACTGCAAGGAAGTTCCAGTAAGGCACAGCATGAGAGAGCCTGAGAACCCCTGGGTTGTGATTCTGTCCCCAGCTAAAATGCACAAAGAGCCACGGCAGACGCTCAGCAGCTGCATTCAATTGTACCTCCTGCAGGCAGGTGCCTTCAGAAATCTCCCTCTAGACAGAGCTATGGCCATAAAGCATAAATAACCAAACACCGATCAACAGGCTGGAGCTAATGCTAATACCGCAACATTGGGGCTGCTAGTCCTAGACACACTTTACTTTATGAAAACACAGTATAAACTGGTCTAGTACAATATTTGGATCCTTTCTGTGGTTTGGTGCAGAGCTCCTTCATCTATTGTAACCTATTATGCCCCAAACTCTTTAAATAGCTGTTACTCTATAGCCAAAGGGCCAAATTCTGCTCTCATTTACACCCATGCAACCCCAATTAACTTAATGAAGAAGACAAGGAAGACTTGGGGCATGGATACAATTAATTTAGGTCCCAATTCAGCAGTGCATTTAAGCATATGCTTAAATCTAATTGAAATCAGTGGGACTTAAACACAAGCTTAAATGTGTTGCTGAATTGGGCCTTAATGCAGCAGAACAGGGTTGGGAATACTCATTTTCTTCTTCATTCTGTTTTGGTTGAACAAGTCAAACATCATTCACATTTGCATTCCCAGCAGCTAAACCCTGCTAAGCCCTGGGAATGCACAATGCAGTCTGAACTGTTTTATCTTTGCAAATTTCAATTATCCCCAATAAAGCCTTATTATATTTATGAGGCTGCGATCGCTCCCTCTAGTGGTCAGATGACAATTCCAATGTTTTGGGTTTTTAAAGCCGTGTGGTAGATAAAGTTTCTGGCTTGGGACTGAAAACTCCAGGTTCAAATTAGGATGGGGGTTCATTTTCATGGAAACTGTCCTGTGTTAATATTATGTTGTCCTCCATGTGCTGTGGATAAATAAATACTTGCCACTCAGTTATTTTTCTAAACAAAACAGACGTATCTGATCAAAAATATTTAATATGGATAGAAAGCCAAGCCTGAAAAAGGAAAGGCCAGCATACTTTGGAGTTCCTTTTGTAGTAGGAAGAGAGCGTGAGACATAAGCCTTTGTATCAGAGGCCTGGTATGAGGCAAGACTTGCTCACAGAATCTGGCAAGAACAGGGCTGATATTGCAGAAATACACATTCCTAAAAAGTGCTAGTCACAGAACAGTCATTCAAACACATCCTGATATCAAGTGATACCAGAACATCCCAGTATCAAGGATGGTACAAAAACATTCCCCAAGGATAACAGGAATACATTGACCCCTCCTAAAAGATAAGGTCAGGATAATAGTTTGTAATAGAGATGTCTTGATTGAACCAACATATACAAGGTGATAACTAGCCAGGGGGGCAGTGGGGGCAGTGACTAACTATGTCAGAGGCAGTAGGTAACTTGTTTGTATCAGGGTATAAAGATGTATCTCAGGGGGAGTATCTTTGCCCAGCCGAGGGAGGAATGGAAAGTCCCATCATTCACTGAGCTGGTACATTGTCATGGGCATGCATGTCTTAGTATCCTTGTAGAGTCTACTGGATGCTATTACCATGCTTTGTCAACAATAAACCTGACTGGTGCCTTCATACCTTAACGGATCTTGTGGTCATTGGGCGGTTCGCTCGAGGTCTGCTGTGCTGGCTGTCTGCGCAGAGCTGGGGCAGCACACAGGGAGAAAACACACACAGCCGAACATCTAACCACACCTTTCACTGCATTGGCTAAGCTAGAAGGCAGTTTTTCTGAGTAAGTGGCCACTTAAGCTAATACCAGCTAACCCAAAAAAAAATACATCCTTCAGCAAAATGCTGGTCCTCCATAATTGATCTGGAACTATGAAGCCAGAGAAAGGGTGGTGGTATGGCCTAGAGCAGGGGCGGGCAAACTTTTTGGCCTGAGGGCCACAACAGGTTTCTGAAATTGTATGGAGGGCCGGGTAGGGAAGGCTGTGCCTCCCCAAACAGCCAGGCATGGCCCAGCCCCTGCCCCCATCAGACCCCCCCACTTCTCGCCCCCTGACAGCCGCTTCTGGGACTCCTGCCCCATCCAATCCCCCCTGTTCCCTGCTGGCCCCTGGGGGACCCCTGCCCCATCCACCCCCCCTGCTCTCAGTCCCCTGACCGCCCCCGGACCCCCCACCTGTAACTTCCCCCCGCTGCCCCATCCAATCCCCCCTCCTTCCTGACTACCCCCACTCGGGACCCCTGCCCCATCCAACCACCCCTTCTCCCTGACCGCCCCCAGACCCCTCGCCCCTAATTGCCCCCTGCCCCTAACTGACCCCCACCCCATTCAACCCCCCCTCCTACCTGACTGCCCCCCTGGGACCCTTGCCCCATCCATCCCCCCTGCTCCCTGTCCCCTGACTGCCCTCTGCCACCCCATCCAACTCCTCCTCGCCTTCCTGACTGCCCCCCAGGACACCTGCCCCATTCAACCCCCATTCTCCGCCGTCTGACTGCCCTGACCCCTATCCACACCCCTGTCCACTTCCCAAACTTCCCTGCCCTCTATCCAACCCTCCCCCCCCCCGCTCCATGCTCCCTTACCGCGCTGCCTGGAGCACCAGTGGCTGGCAGTGTGGCTGCACCAGGACAGGCAGCCATGCCGCGCAGCACAGAGCACCGGGCATTGTGCCACGCGGCGGCATGGCTATGGGAGTGGGGGGACAGCCTCCCGGTCCAGGAGCTCAGAAGACAGGCAGGACGGTCCCGCAGCCCAGATGTGGCCCTCGGGTTGTAGTTTGCCCACCTCTGGCCTAGAGCATAGGGCACCAGACTAGGAGTCCGGAGACCTGCATTTCATTCCTGGCTCTGCCGCTCACCTGCTGTGTGTCCTTGAGAAAGTCACTTCCTCTCGCTGTGTCTGCATTTGTCATTTAGAGTACCAGTGCTTCAGGACAGGGACTGCGGGTGAGATTTTTAGAGGCGTGTAGGCACGTAAAGAACCAAATGGCTGCCTTGTAGGACTTTCAAAAGTGCATACGTGACTAACTCCCACAGGCAGCTATGCACCTCAATGCTTTTGAAAATCCCATTCAGTGCCTGTGTGCATCTGTTGGCACTAAGGTGGCTTTAAAAATCTGGCCCTGTCTCTTATGTGTGTACAGCACCTGGCACAAAGGTGCCCCAGCCTAGGGTTTCTGAGTGTAACTGGAACACAAACAATCATAGTAATCTCTTGCACTAAAGTGCACCGGTGGCGCTGACTCTACCAGCAGGCAGAGTGAGAGAGGATCTGTGTCTGCAGATAGTGTATGTATGCGGGGGGGGGGAGAGGGGGCAGAGTGAGGGCAGCCAGCTTCAATAGTGTTATTGAACATGCTCAATCCATGTGAGCATGCTCACTACAAGCCAAGCTGCATAATGGGGGGGGCACAGGACCCCACATGACTCCCTCCCCCTCCCCCGGCGTCCACCATGTTGCCTCTGAGAGCTCAGGTCTCATAGACTCATAGATATTAATGTCAGAAGGGACCGTTGTGATCATCTAGTCTGACCTCCGGTGTGCAGGATGGAGAAATAATGCAAGGCTGGGGACTGAAGGCCCAATCAGGCACTCACAGGGACATCTATAAATGCAACTGCGGAGGCATTAGAGGGGCATCCCGCACTTCATTACTAGAAGGCCACATTGTAGCTTGGGATGTTTTTCATTGCATTTTATATATTTATGTAAAACACTTTTGTTATAACCCATGCATGCAAAGACCCTGATCCCCTTCTCATGCCACCATTGACTGCAATTATTCTTGACTTGTACTGGTGTAAGCAAGATCTGCAGCTCAAGAACGTGCCTCGTGAAGATGATCCACCAGCTTTATTGCCAGAACAAAGAACTGAACACGTATGGCATTTAACATGTCAAACAAATCTAACTGCTTTCCTCATGCCAGTCATCATCGGGAACAATTGCTGGGTGTTACATGATTGCATATGGGGAGAGAGTTCATCCACGCAACTCCAAAGGGGAGAGGAGGTGGTTGATGCAAAATTGGTGGGGCTAAGGGAAAAGTGTTGTCCAGGACTGTGATTAGAAGGAGAGGAGTTCAGGAGACTGTGCTGTCAGCCTTGCTTTATGGTTCAGGGACTCAGAATACATATTCTAGGCACATCACAAGATTGAACACGACGCAGGGATTTCCCTACACGCCCTCTGGGGATGGGGGTTGGGGAGGGGTGAACACCCCTCCTGAATTTCCCCAACACCCGCCCTCCCCCCAGTTTTGTGAGCCAATTACATGCAGTGTTGCCAATTTAGTGATTGTTTGGAAATTTGAATTGAAATTGAAACCTTAATACACACTTTAAAAGCATATACAGTGTAGGATAAAATACGTGTATCTGAAAGAGTATAGTAGATTTGAAAAGTATGAACATAGACTAGCTTCCTTGTACAGCTGTTTATGACAATGTCAGTGCATTCATGGTGGTGATGTTGGCCAACCCTAATAATTTCAAATTATGATTTGTAAGCAAAGTCTATATGAGCTCTCCCTGACAGCTAGTGATGAGCTGGGGGCTGGGGGAAAGATTTCAGGACCAGATTGTATTTACATTCACACCTAATCTACCTAGGTATCCAGCAAACAGAGCTGTGTTGCCCAAGTGATAGATTTTGGCTGGGGTTGGGTTACAAATCACTTTGTATGCATGGGGGGGGGAGGTTATTAAATGTTATTTTTGTTGTACGAGTAAAGGGCAGTAGAACTGTACTTAGCCTGTGCTGATTGAGGGCATGGAGAGAGAGGGTGGGGACAGGTGTTTTGCTTGATTGTCTGCCTGAGTCACAAGTCTATTAGATCTGCCCCTCTCCACTGTTTAAAGTCAGAGCTGATTAGCTCCGTAGATAGTCTTTGTTCTATTAAGTGATCACTACAGCTGAAATCATTGATAATGACCTGCTGTGGGACAGTGTTTCTGTGGAAGAGATGGCACAGTCTACACTAGCAGCGAGGTTCCCCCACTGAGAGCTCAGCTGAAATCACTGAGAGCTGGTGGAACCTCAAGAGACCAACTCGCAGAGGTCACAGTGGCAGGTGGCAGCAGAAGGTGACGGCACAGGGACATTGGCAACAGAGCGATGGAGTGAACGGTGGCACAATGAATAACAGTGGCCAGAGTGAACAGTGAGCAGCTGGAGGAACGAGCAAGGTGCCTTCTTGTCTCCCACCTGGGAGATGAACTCATGTGAAAGCACCTCTGAACTCTGAGTCTCCACTGACCAAGGACAATACCAGTTAGTGTTAATGAGGCTGTTAAGAATGTTGGAGACACAACACAGTTCATACAAATAAACATGGCTGTGGCATCGTACTTTCTATTTAAGCAAGAGATACCACACACTACAAACTGGAGGCCAATGTTAAGTGCATTGTCACTTGTTCATCCTGATGTTGAACACTGGTTCCGAACAAGACCAGCAAATGCTCACTATCTTTCTGCAAGAAACTCAGCTGACTGGCTAGACGCATGTGGTGCAACAGTGAAAGACTCAACAGTTGAAAAAGGGAAGAACTCTCTCACAACCTTCAAAAAATGTGCATACATGGCTGACGAATGCACCAATGCAAATGGTCATCAAGTATTAGGTCATTGTGTACTTTATCTTGATGTCAGTGGTAGGCCAGTAGATGCATTTCTAGATGTTCAAGTTATAGAAGACAGAATGGCTGCATCTGTGACAACCCACATCTTAGAAGAGTTAAATGCTTAATTGGACCCCAAACAGATGGCTGCTTGTGCATTTGAGGGAGCTGCAAACTTCTCTGGAAGACATGGTGGAGCACAAGCTTTGCTCAGAGAAAAGTGTAACCCTAGTCTCTCCTACACACACTGCAGAGGCCATCTATTCCAACTAGCGCTAGTACGAGTTGCAGACTCTTCAAAAGACATTTAAAAAGCTATACATTTAATGTCTTCATTATATTTTTTTCAGCAAGAGTCCAAAAAGACTTAATATCTTGGAAAATATAGAAGATACACTAGGACTGAAATTCAAATTAGTCCAACCTGGGAAAACCCTCTGACTTTCTCATGAGCAATCCTTGGCTGTTGTCTTAAAATTACTCCAGCCATTATTACTGGCTTTGGAAAGTATCTACCAAGATGGAATGGATCTAAGTAGTGAGGCTGGTGGATTACTTTTGCTACTATTCAGAGAAGACTATTGCCATTCTCTCTCTCGTAAGTCTACTGTTGAAACCACTTGGGTCATTAAACAATGCCATCCAGGCATCTGCTACAACAGTAGTAGATCTTTGTCCAGAAGCTACATTTGGATCAATCAGAGAATTATCCATTTAAAAAGTACTGGAAGAAGCAAAGACTTCAGTCCAGAAGTTGACTAAGGAAGGCATATTATATTTATAAATAAATTTGTTAGTCTCTAAGGTGCCACAAGTGCTCCTTTTCTTTTTGGCATTTATATTGAATCCTTAAGTGAAGGGGACAAGAAGTGTTTGTTAAGACAACTGAAAAAGTACACAGACTTGATTCTTAAAAATCTACAACAGCAACTTCTAGATTCTATTCAATCTCTACGTAGCTTTTACAGATCCCTGTCTTATAAAACACTGACAGACTCACAGTCTGATCCCTCATCAGCCCTGACACCCCAACCACCCGTCCCCATAAATTCGAACACCCCCCCCCATTTCAATTCCTGAGGAAAACACTGAACTTGAGATGCCGGCATAAGATTCTGAAAATGAAGTGGGAAGACAAAATACCAAACAGAGGTGCTGAAGCGTGCAGGACTGACATACTTAGAAACCACTATCAAGAAGAGGAGGTTGCAATGGCTCGGTCATGTCAGGAGAATGGGAGGACAGGAGACCACATCCCCAAGAATATTTTGTACAACGAGATTCGGCATGGCTCTAAAAAGCAGGATACCATGACATGTGCAAAAATTATATGAAGTCGTTCAACTTCAATGTAGACAGCTGGGAGGAGCGTGCAGAAGCCTGTCCAATCTGGAGGGAACATCTGGCACTGAATGCAGCAGAACATGAAGTGGCTTTGAGCCAGAGGATGGAAGCAGAGGGAGAAAGAAGAAAGCAGTGTGCTGTAATCTTGGACTCCAACTCAGACAACACCTGGAGCTGTGAAATTTGTACCAAGCTGTGTTGCTCTTGAATTGGGTTTGTCAGCCATAAGCGGATTCATCAGACACCTGATTAGACCTCTTACCAGTTTGGCAGGGATGGTTGCCAATGATGTTCAGGAGACAATCTCTCGAATAAGAGGGGGCCCATGCAAAAAAAAAGTTTGAAATTCCTAGTGACAATAAAGTTTGCTGGATCCCAGCAGCTGGGGAGATGCTCACTGGGACTCTGCTCTCAAATGCAACTTCCAGTTGGGCAGTGTTGCCTAATGGATAGAGCACTGGACTGGGCCTCAAAAGACTTGGATTTGCTTCCCAGTTGGGTGATCTTGGGCCAGTCACTATCCATCTCTCCATGTCTCATTTTCCCCATCTGTAAATTTATGCTGATCTCATTTGCAAAGTGCTTTGGGATCTATGGATGATATAAGCTAGGGATGACCATTATTTGCTTACACTTGTTCAGAGATGCAATATCATTTCGTCCTCACTTTCTTCTGATGGCACCCACAGCATTTCAAAGGTTCTTTGGAACCTACAGTGGGGTCAAGTGACCTTTTTAGCATACAAGAGAGATGGGTCTGAGCAACAGTTACTTGCTAACATCAAAAGGTTCATCTACCATGTCATGCTTTCTCCCAGAATGAAGTATTAATCAGCCTAGTTAACATTCCCCACCCCAGGGCACTTCTGCATTCCCTTACTTAATTGTTAATGTTCAAATCTTGCCAGTTACCACAAATTCTAACCTCCTCTTGCTATTTGCTTACATCCAATATGACTTACAAGCCATTGCCGGCATGTTCCTGTTTTCATGGGCTGTCTTACAACACAGAGTTCATTCATCGAGGCTGCCTCAGTTTCTGGTGCTCTTTGGAGGAAATCAAACAGGTCCAAGAAACCAGAAAGCTAATCCATGTAAACAAAGTTGTTGTATTACCTATATTCAGTTGGGAGTGAGATGCTGAACTCTTTTTTACCCTCCTTGACAAGCCTAACCTTCTTCTACACTGTAATAGACAATACTGAACACAAAGGTTAGTTGTCAGTTGTCCTAGCTTCAATAAGGAGTTTATTTCAGCTGAGGATCTGCCTCCTAAGATGTCCATGGACCTTAATACTCTACCTGGATGAAGGTCATCATGACATTTGGGACAAGCTTAGGTTCCAGTTTAGCAAAGATCTTAAGCACATGTATAACTTTAAGCACATGGGTGGTCCCGACGGCTTCAACTTTTGGCTGTCTGTTATAAGGAGGCATTAAGGGAATACACCTTAGTAGCATTCAAAGAGGAATTCAATAGAGAGCCCCAGCTATCACGCATCACCCCCAAAAGCAGTTACACCTGTGTGAACAAGCCAGGCTACCCTGTCTGTCGTGATTCTACAGGTGAGGGTGATGGAGCTAGTTAATGGATGGGCAAGACAAATCAATACAGATTAGTCAGATAGAAGCTATATTGGGTCCAATTTATTTTAGCATATGGCCCCTCAGGCTGAAAATTCAAATGGGATCTCCCCTTGCCCCCATCCAGTGTCCAGAGGTGACTCACTCTGAACTCTGGATTGGGAAGCGCTGCTTAACCTGGAAGTGTTCACACTTCTTGTGTTTCATTGTCAGGCCATACAGAGGGGTCATGTCCACCTTCTGTCCATCAGAGACGCTGAACTCCAGCTGCTGCAGCAGGGTGGTCAGAAAGAGGAAGATCTCCCATCTGGCAATGGTCTCACCAATGCATTTCCTCTTCCCCAGGCCAAAGACCAGTATCTTCTCCCCATTTGCCTTGTTTACTTCAGTCCCTCCGGCACGGAGAAAACGCTCTGGGTCAAACATAGATGGTTCTTTCCAAAGCTTCCTAGAATAACAAGAGCAAAGCTCCTGAAACTTCCATTCTGCTGCTGCCTGGAGAGGGGATGCTGGAGAGCAGGGAATTCAGCTTGGTTGGATGTCAGGAACAGCTTCAGAACCGGGCCTAGGACACATTGCCATCCATGCACCTTCATCACTCAAGAATGCCTTTTCCATTTAAAATAATCTTCAGAAGGCATTGGGCCAAGTTAACCTCTGTTGTAAGGCCTTGATGTTACTGGTTGGCTTTTGCACTGAAGCCTGAGGGGTTAGATCCCTTATAAACATGTTTTCAATCCTCTCTGAAGCTACAGTTAATGTTCTCATTATCCACTAATGTCTAATCCTTTTCTGAATTCTGCTAAGCCCTTGACCTCACTAGCATCTTGTGGCAATGCATTCCGCAGGTCAGTTGTCTATTTCAAAGATTATAAGGCCAGAAGGAACTGCTGTGGTCATCTAGTCTGATGTCCTTTATAATAAAGGCCCTAGAACTCCCCTGAATTCATTCTGGTTTGAACTAAAGTATATCTTACAGACAAACATCCCATCTTGATTTATAAATTGCCAATGATGGAGAATCCACCACAGCCCTTGGAAAATTGTTCAAATGATTAATTACCCTGACCGTTCAAATTTGCACCTGACTTCTAGTTTGAATGCATCTAGTTTCAGCTTCTAGCCATTGGATCTTGTACTTTTGTCTGATAGATTGGAGAGCCCTCTATTATTACATTTCTGCTCCCCAAATAGGTACTTACAGGCTGTGATCAAGTCCTCTGATCAGTTTTAAATTTGCTGCTTTCTGATGCTATTGAATATCCCCTTCCTCCTTTATTATGAGAGGGTAAATACAAGCACTCTGTACCAACCATTATTTTGTACGCTCTACCACGTCCCCTTCCTATTCAGCTGCCCTCTCAACTAAATAGACCCAATTTTTTCAGTCTCTCTCCATATGCAAATCTTTCTAGCCCTCTAACCTTTTCCATTAGCTGTTTCTGGACCCTTTCCATCCCTGCTCTGTCCTTTTGGAGATGGGGTGACCAGACCTGGACACAGTATTCCCAGGGAGAGGGTGTCATTGATGTACAGAAGAGCAGTATAATCATCCCAACATTTCTACATGGGGAAACTGACTGGAATAATTGCCATTAGTTATACCAAAATAGCTATAGGCCAATAGTTATTCCATTATGCTGGTAAATTTCCACATGTAGACAAGCTCTCAGTGTTTTTCCCTACCCCATTCCCTATGCACCCTGACATTCTGGTTGCCTTTTTCACCTCCGCTGCACACTGAGCAGAGGTTTCCATTGAGCTGTCTGTAGTGACTCCCAGGTCTTTTTCCTGTCTCACAAGAAATTTCTCCCTGATCCTTTCATTAGCAAGGGCTAGGGTACAAATCAGGCCTACAGACCCAGCAGATTCAGGGGGAAGCTTGATGGGGACCAGGGATATCTGTGTGGAGTCTGTGGCCTCAGCAGCCCACCCAGTGCTCCTTGGCAGCCCAGTTCCAATGCCCCACACACTCACCCCTCCCCTGCCTGGCCATCTCTGTGTCTTCCCACAGCAGAAATTCCCAGTCCTGTGGAGAATGGGGAAAGCACAGAAATCCAGCCAGGGCCACCTCATCTAGGTTTGGGTTTTTTGATACAATGGGGCAGGGAACCTTCCTTCTTGTTTGCTTGGAAAGTGGCTAGCACATCATGCATGCTACCACACAAACACAGCATCATCCTGACCTGTTTGCCCAAGTGTCAACCAGTCGTACTGAAGGTACATGGTAGTGCCATGTGCTATGCAACTAAATGGGGGCTGGTACATTGATCTGAAGGGATTGCACACTATTACCCTATCAGGACTCTGCATATACTTACTCATCGTGATTGATTTGCCACTGGTTGACAAACACACAGAGGTCCTTCGGGATGTAGTAGCCATTCAGAACTGTGTCTTTCGTTGTGCTGAAGGACAAGAGTGAGATTCTCAAGTTTAAAAAGCTGCCTCTGTGTTCTCATAGCAATCAATTCCTGGGCCTGTTTAAGTCAGAACTGGGCCCAGAGGAGATCATTTTCTTGAGCATTATTGTACTTTCTAAGGGCTGGGTTTTGCATCTCTCACACTGCGAGGACCATCAATGGAGCGACATGCTGAATAAAGGTATCACTCAATGTGTTATGCCCCTACATCTCCACTGCATCCGTAGCACTTACCAGTGAGGAATGGTGAAGGGCAGAAAAGAGGAATGTCTGAACATCTCTAAGATAAAGGCTTCTGTGTAAGGCAGCATGGGCCGGTCTGAGAGTCTGGGTCTCCTCTCTCTGCCAATGGTCTGATCTACAGGTTATAAAGAGGAAGAAAAGGATGGTTGGAATCCAGCCTTCTAAAGAGAGGCATTTTAACTCTGTAACTGAAAACATACATTTACCTAATTCTTCCTGAATCTTTTTCTGAATGTCTGGATAAGTCACAAGATACATGAGGCTCCAGGACAAAGCTGTTGTCACAGTGTCAAACCCTAGACAGACAGAGAGAAAAGACAGATACTAGATGAAGACAAGTCAAGGGGAAAATACAAGCCCTGGGCTTTAGATTGTCATCAGATTTTCCTTGCTTGCACACCAGGTTTTATCCAACTCAGAAAGGTGTGATAAGAAAATTCCTAGTTAAGGGTTTTTACACTTGCTCCACTCTGTGCTTAGTGATGCTGATTCGTCACTGTATTATTTCAGTTTTATACTGGTGTAACTTCAATGAAAACAATGGGGTTTCCCAGTGTAATTTAGTGATGAGTCAGAACTAGTACTGGTAAATAGGGACACAAAACTGTCTCTTGGGAGCTTCATTTCCCTAAAGTGCTGTTTTCCTACAAACTCTTCCTCAAATAGTAGAAAGCCTTCTGGGGTCGTTGCTGGTAGGCGTCGGGGTGAAAAAACTAATGTGATCTGTTTTCTGCTACTCAGAGCAGCTGCATGGAGTGTTCTTATGGGGGGAACAAAAAAGGGCTAATATTTATAAGAGTTTATTGGAATGCAAAAATACAAAGTGGTTTCCAATTTGAAAGCCTGAATTGGAATGTTCTTACCAGCTCCAAAGAGGTCATTGACCAGGTTGACAATTTTTCCTTTCGGGAGCTGAATGTTGGCATTGGCTTCCACTTTATTCTCCTGACTTTGCTCAATCAAGGAGTCAGTGATGTCTCGAATGTTGTCCTGAAAGAGAAAAGTCCAGAGGAAGATGGCATGAAATTCCAGATCACTAGGCAGGTAAACTGAGAGGTAATGAAGAGCAATCTACTACTGAAGGGATGCTGTGCTGGAAAGTCCAGTACTCCCATGTCACAGAAGTGCGAGTAAATTCCAGTCATGACAGGACTAGGAGGTCAGGAGAATATTTTCTTCCCCTACAGTCAGTAGGTAACATTTCACAGAGCCATAAAAATAAGGAGATGAGAATATACAGCTTGAAAGTGCAGGAAGTCAGAATGATCCTCTTCTTGGAAAATACAAGACAAACATGCTAAGCAAATTAACTCTCAATATGTGCCTAGGGAGAGAAACTTAATATAGAAACTAAGGTAATTTGGGTCCTAAAATGCTCCTATAATAGGTAAGATGAAGATTCATTTGTAGAATTCCTAGAGATAATAAAATGCTATTTTGGCTAGACAGGTTGGCAAAAAAGCAGCATAACATCCATTCACCATGCAACTTTCCTGACTTTTATTTAGGTGGATGGTGGAACAAACAGGCTAGTGTGTGGGTGCACCATTGCCCTTTGTTGATTGACATCAGTACTGTTCAACAGTGCGTCATAGGTACTAGGCCCTGTGTTGCTAACAACTAATGGATATTCTTCTTTATCTCAGTTGGTAGGGACCTGTGCATTTGGACACGGGTATAAATTCTATCCCAACCTTTCTACGAAGTTTTGAATGGCCATCATAGTAACACTGGTGAGTGCTTAGATTTGCTACAGGACAGCCTGCTGCAAGAGGAAAAGTAACTTGCAGAAGCTGAAGGGCACAGCACAGCTCATCTCAGATGTGAGCGGATTCCTGCCTAGGCTCTTACCTTCTCAAAGCTCTCATAATGCTCTTTGACAATGTTCTGCAGGAGCCTGAGGAACCTCATGTTGAATTCCATAAATTTCTTCATGGTGCGGTTGGGGAGATACTGGAGCACTGGGATGAAATCTGCAGGGTTGCCGGAGGCAGCCACATCCCCAAACTCATTGTTCAGGTTTACTATACTGAGCAGCTCCTGGTCACTGTGGTCATAACGGTTGCCAAAGCACATGGCACAGATGACATTGGCCACAGAGACCACCACATACCGATAGGGGTCAAACCTCTTCTTCTCTTCCATCAGTTGCAGCAACTTTCTTACTAGGTAGTCAGCTTCTTTGAAGACATGCTCCTCAAGGAGGCAGGTGGACGAAGAGTTGGGGCTGGGCGAGACAGAGAAGGTCTTCAGGGCATTCTGGGCCAACTTCCTACGAGCTCTCCACACCTCCCCTGAATCAGGGCTGAAGGTCAAGCTCTGGCCATCTCCAATGTAGCGGAAACTGTAGAGATCAGGGCGCCCCATGAAGTCCTCCCCTTGCTTCACCAGAGCTTGTTTGAGGGTGTCCAAACCACTCAGCACCAGCACAGGTCTGGTGCCGATCCGTATCTGCATCACATCTCCATACTTCTGGCTCATCTGAGTCAAGGTCAGGTGTGGATTGCTCCCCAGCTCCAGCACATTACCTATCAGGGGGTAACCCCTTGGTCCTGGGAGCCTCTTCAGCCCTTTGGGGATCTGCTGCCGGAAGGATCTGATGACCATGAAGATCAGACAGAAGACAGCAGAGGCAATAAGGATCTCTGTGACTGAGATAATGCTCTGACTTCCCAGCAGTGACATTGCAGCATTCATCTTCAAGGGACTAAGAAGCCTGAGAAAATTAAACAAAAGGAGGGTGTTGGGTGTTTAACTTCCTCAGGCTACTAAGGAAATGCTAGCCTTATGCCTCAAGTTGACCAGACTCCACACAGAGCCATGACATACTCAGGCCTCCTTGCATTAAAACTTTGGGGGATCCCTTCTTCATAAATCCTTCCTATGGGTTGGCCATTAGCAGGGATCCAGCCCTTTGACCCTAGAGCCTCTTACCTGCTGGGACATTCCTCCTACACTAGTTCTAGTTCCAAGAGCACAGGACAGGAGTCAGGAGATCTGGGTCCAAATCCTGGTTCTGCCATAAACTTCCTGGGGAACCTTGGGTAAGTCACTTCATCCCATTGTGCCTCTGCTTCCCATTGGCAAAATGGGACTAATCATACTTATTAGCTTAGGGGTGTTGTGGAGCTAAATTTATTAACAAAATGTTTGTGATGCTCTTGGGGATCTGCAGGTGGAAAGAGCTCAAGAACTGCAGAGACTTGAGGTGCCAATTAACATTTCACTTTCTTCTTTGTGGAGTTGATTGGTTTACTGCAGCCCTGCCATGGAATGAAGAGAAATTGACAGGGTAGTTTGAAATACACAAGACCCATCATTATCTGAACCCTGGGAGAAGTGGGGGAGGAATCTACTGCTCCATCATTATCCTCTCTGGCCACTGATTGTTAGGAATCGGGACATAGACAGTCTGGCCTAAGGGTCAGAGTCAGGAGCTGAGCCAATGATCAGAGAGGAGATTAGCAGGCAATGATCAGGTGCGGGACATAGGGGCAGGAACCAGAAATGAGGCAATGAACAGGAGCAAGGCAGGAACTGGGAACGAGGGCAGGAGCCAAGGACAAGATGGGAGTGGAGCAGGAGTGGATGTAGACTGCAGGAGAGAGGCAAGGAGCAGTGTCCAATGCAGATGCAACAAGGAGTCTGCATGATACTCAGACAATCCAACCAGCCATAGACGATTCAAGCCTTGTGATACTGGGGGGGCACAATGTAAAGGGAGGGGTCACATGAGGCCCCGGTGTCGCCTCAGGGAGGAAATTCCAGCCACACATCCTTGGGCCACGGTGGCCATTCCTGCTGGCTCCTGGGGGGCTGGGGCCACAGGAATGGGGAACATGTGTCTCTGGGCCTGGCTGGGGCCGGAATACTCACAGCACCAGTGTCACCCTGGAGCTTACGGACACCTCAGCAGGGGTGGTGCAGGGCACAGGCAATGCTCCTACCTCCAGCTGAGCAGAAACCTGGAAACCTGCTCCCAGCACCTTCCCCAGCGACCCCTGTGCCCAGACCAGGGACCACCATTCTCTCCTCACCCCACTAGAGTTACTTGCAGTGGGGCAAGAGGTTCTGTCCTTCTTCCACTGCACCTCCCACTGGCAAGTTTAGGGCTCACTCAGACACTCTCCCAGGCAACTGGACCTGGGTGGGGAGTAGAAGGGATGGACTGCTGCTGAGTCCCCAGCTGGGTCCTTGCAGGCAGCCACCACACTGGACAGAGCAGTGACCCAGAGCCACCATCTTCAGCCAGTGTGATAATCGACTCCATCCCACCCCTTCCACTCCCTGTCCAGATCTGGCTGCCAGGAACAGGGGCCGAGTGTGCCAGGGGACAGGCACAGCGGGAAAAGGACAGAGCCCCTCTCCCCGGCAGGCCAAGCAGAAATCTGAGGGGGGGCAGGGACAACTTGACCTCAAACACCCCACCACCACCCACATGTGTCACCTATGCAGCCAGCTCACTGCCTGGCTTAAGTTGTGGATGTGAGCCAATCAGGTGATCCAGGGAGTCCCTCGAGGACTTCCTGTGGGGCCCGACTTTGCAGGAGCAGTAAGGGGCTACTTTGTCTGTCTGTCTGTCTCCGGTGGTGGCGATGCAGCAGTGT
The DNA here is from genome assembly GCF_009764565.3 of Dermochelys coriacea. Classification (NCBI taxonomy): domain Eukaryota; kingdom Metazoa; phylum Chordata; order Testudines; family Dermochelyidae; genus Dermochelys; species Dermochelys coriacea. The sequence continues at coordinate 47,276,618 of NC_050077.1, read as the reverse complement.
CTGTAACCCAGGGCCTAGGCCCTAGACCCTCTACAGCAGAACACTCATATCCTTCCATTGATTGCCCTTAACAAGTTGGGGCGAGATCCTCAGCTGGCTTAAATCAGTTCAGCTTAATTGGTTTAATGGAGTTGGCCCAGGATCTGGCCCTAACATTTACCCACAGTGCTACAGGAGATACGACAGTTATTCCTTCCAGCCAGGGAGCCACTGTGAGGCAACTGGTGGCTTTGACGGTGCTGCACTTCTGAAATGCATCCGAGGAAGTGAGCTGTCTCTCAGGAAAGCTTACGCTCAAATAAATGTGTTAGTCTCTAAGGTGCCACAAGTCCTCCTTTTCTTTTTGAGGATACAGACGAGCAGGGCTGCTCCTCTGAAACTGGAGATCCTGGGCTGGAGTCTCACTAACTGGTCTCTTTATCCTTCTCCCAGCTGGGAGAGGGACATCTGACAGCAGGCTGCTTGCTGAGTGAAAACCCAGAGCTCAGCTACCGGCCCTAGGGTTTTACGCTGCCCCCTGTTCCTGTGGTATCTGAACGCCTTCCCCGTGAAGTCAGTAGCGATAGCAAAGTTTCCAGTGGGTTTCATGGCGTTTCTGGCACTTCTCTCTTTCCAGAGTAAAAACTCAGCTTGGGGTACGTTTTTTGTGTATATTTTTGGCAGGAGTTTGGAGGTAGAAGGGGATTTCAGTGTGCGGGCCCCTCAGAGGGTGGAAAGGCATTTTCAAAGGGGAAGGTTTGTAGCATTTCCTAGAGGTAAGGCTAGGATTTTGTCCGGGATGTTTTTAGTAAAAGTCCGGGACAAGTCACTCGGGGAAGCCCTGTCCTGTCCCTGACTTCCCTAAAAACATCCCTGACAACATGGGGAGGGTCCAGCACCCTGTCCCCCGTGCAGCGGCTGGGAGCTGCGGGGACCCCATTGCCCAGTGCCTGGGAGGGGTCCCCTGCTGCTCTGCGGGGCTGGGAGCTGCGGGGAGCCCCCTGCCCGCGCTGAGCAGCTGCGGGGTCCCTCTGCCGCCGGAATCGTGACTTCCAGCGACTTCCGAGCCAGCGCGACCCTCCTGACTGGCCGCCGCCGTCGGGGCGACCCCTAAGCTGCCCAGCCGCCCTGGCTGGCAGCCCTCCCAGCCTGCGGCGGCAGAGGGATCCCGGAACTGCTTAGCTGGGGCAGGGGGGAATCCGCAGCCGCAGCTAGGAGCCCCCCGAAGCTCCCAGCCTCCCCCGCCGGAGGCAGAGGGACCCCGCAACTGCTCAGAGCTGGCAGGGGGCTCCCCGCAGCTCCCAGCCCCGCAGGGCGGTAGGGGGACCCCTCCCAGCCACTGGGCAATGGGGTCCCCGCAGCTCCCAGCCGCTGCATGGGGGATAGGGTGCTGGACCCTCCCCCCATCCCATTTTGGGAGGGATGTTCTTAGTAAAGTCAGAGACAGAGCAGGGCTTTCCTGATTTTTGTTTATTTCAGTGACTTGGGGATGACTTTTACTAAAAACATCCCTGACAAAATCCTAGCCTTACTTATAGGTGATCAGACTCCGCTTCCCCTGGTCTTCCCTGGAAGTTTTGTTCCATAGCCAGATCCCCTCAACCTAATGAAGCTACTTCTGAACTCAAGGGACTGCAAGGACTTGGTGCCGGGATCCTGGTGAAATCCACTGAGGAGACCTTGACAGAGAAGAAAAAACTGTACCTTGGTCTTACGTGGAAGGGAGGATCCGATGAAGAGGAACCAAATCCACCTACTGCCTGCCCTGATCTCCTGATGTGGCCAACAAGAGACACAGCTGAGATGAAGTATTTACACTGACACTCACCAATATAAGCCCTCTCTCTAGCTGGGAAAACACACCTCCCTTGATAACTAACAGTCCTCTTTGACGTGGTTTACAAACTTTTTTTCTGGCCACCCAGCTGAAGAAAATTGTTAATGCCTGCCAAACAAAGAGCTGGGGATGAGGGGTTTGGGAGGGTCAGAGGGTTGGGGTGAAGGCTGCGGGGTGAGGCCGGGAATGAGTGGTTCAGGGTGTGGGAGGGGGCTCTGGGCTGGGACTGGGCTGTGGGAGGGGGTCAGGGCTTTGAGCTGGGGGTGCAGGCTCTGGGGTGGGGCTGGGGATGAGAGGTTTGGAGTGCAGGAAGGGGCTTCTGGGGCACAGCATGGTGTCAGAACTGCCTTAGCCAGGCAGCACGGCCGATGGGAGTTTTAACAGCCCAGTCGGTGGTGCTGACCAGCCGCCGAGACCCAATGTCTTCCATTCCATTGAAAACTGAGCTGTAGCTCACGAAAGCTTACGCTTAAATAAATTTGTTAGTCTCTAAGGTGCCACAATTACTCCTTTTCTTGTTCCGCTTCAGATACCATCACCCTACTGAAACCATTGCTCTGACCCACCCCTTTTGAGGAGCCAATAGAACCAATATCGAAGGTGGCCACTATACTGTTGAATTCAAAGGGATCTTAATCCAAGTATTTTCTGTGCTTAAATTGGGTGTCAGAGTAGCAGCCTTGTTAGTCTGTATCCGCAAAAAGAAAAGGAGGATTTGTGGCACCTTAGAGACTAACAAATTTATAAATTTATAAATTTGTTAGTCTCTAAGGTGCCACAAGTCCTCCTTTTCTTTTTTAAATTGTGTGTGTATTTCACTGTCAGAATTAATGCTAATGATTTATTATTTGCATTGCAGGAGCACCCAATAGCTGTCGGACCAGGGTCCCATTGCTCTAGTACAGAAAGACACAGGCCCTGCCCTAAAGAGTTAGTGAATTTGAAACAAGACGTGAATGTAACCAGATGAGGGAACTGGGGACAAAGCACTAGCGAGCAATGAGAAGATCACACCATGGCATAGAACAGATCATGCTTACCTGAGTCATAAACAAGATGCATTGGTTGAAAAATGGAGGAGGGAAGGAAATTGCAAATCAAATCAAATCAAATAAATAAATCCAAGAAAATGTTCTCCGTTTTTGATCAACATTTTGAAGCCGTTGAAATTTTTCAGCAAACTGATTTGTTTGATCTCTATAATCTCAGGGCTCCATGAATGTCAGTGACGCCAAGCCATCTAAAATTGGCTAGTTTCTTGAAGGTGGCCAAGGGTAAGAGGCTGAAGGAGAAAAGGATTGTGACTCAGTTCAGGGAGGGTGTTTTGTGCCTGGAAGGAATTGCAGAGATATTTGTGGGACGAGTGGAGAAATGCCTGGGTGACCGATGAGCCAAGCCCATGAAAAGTGATGTTTTGTTGTGCAGCGTAATGCATTGAACTGTACTGACTGATCTAGGATTGATTTCCTGCTGTCTAACTCAGGACTAAAAGTAAAACCTATTCTACCTCCCTTATGGACAGATCCTGTCAACTCCATTATCAAATGATCTCCTTCCCATTGGTTTTGGATCATCCTCTAGAATTTAATCCAAAATGAGATCTCTGCTAGAGAATTCTATGAGGGGGCAGTCCCAAAAACATATAGAAAAGCTCTCTCTGTTAAATTCTGTTGGTTTTTACAGGGATTTTTATTGAACTCTCTTAGATTGCTATAGAATCCTATTGGTTTCTTCCCTGCTAAATTCTATATGGATTTGCATAAAGGCAGGTCTGCTTAGTTCTGAATAAGTTTTGTCTTGAAAGAGCCCCAGTTATTTAGGCTATTTAATGCATAATTACAGCCTTCACATATGTTCTTTGAGCTGAATGGTTAGTGTTATTTAGACCCTTGTTATCAGAATACTGGCCAAGCTTTTCCAATGTGACTAGTGGTTTCGGTTGGGCCCTGGTTTTGGGTGCCCCGGAGGGCTGGTTTTCAGAGAATGGGTGCTCAGCACTTTCTGAACATCCAACCCCCTTTTAAGAAGTCTCAAATTGGGCTCCTGTAAAATGGAAGTCCCCAAAATTGCTTTGGAATACCTGGACCAGCGATGCACACATACAACATATCTGAGAGAGACCGGCCCTGGACAGCCACTTCCCACCGTCCCCCACAAGCATTTAAACTAACCCTTGTTTTTTAATATATTGCAAAAATAAGGAGCTGTGTGAAGCAGCCTACAGTACCTGTGTACTGGACCAGTACAGTGTCCCTGAGGAGGGATGGTGCTTAGGTTGGAGTTTCCACCTGTGGCGAGAAGTTCTTTGGTGATCTCAAGTGCTTATATACAAATGCACAAAGCCTTGGAAACAAGCAGGGAGAACTGGAGGTCCTGGTGATGTCAAGGAATTATGACGTGATTGGAATAACAGAGACTTGGTGGGATAACTCACATGACTGGAGTACAGTCATGGATGGTTATAAACTGTTCAGGAAGGACAGGCAGGGCAGAAAAGGTGGGGGAGTAGCACTGTATGTAAGGGAGCAGTATGACTGCTCAGAGCTCCGGTACGAAACTGTGGAAAAACCTGAGTGTCTCTGGATTAAGTTTAGAAGTGTGTGCAACAAGAGTGATGTCATGGTGGGAGTCTGCTATAGACCACCGGACCAGGGGGATGAGGTGGATGAGGCTTTCTTCCGGCAACTCACGGAAGCTACTAGATCGCATGCCCTGATTCTCATGGGTGACTTTAATTTTCCTGATATCTGCTGGGAGAGCAATACAGCGGTGCATAGACAATCCAGGAAGTTTTTGGAAAGCGTAGGGGACAATTTCCTGGTGCAAGTGCTAGGGGAGCCAACTAGGGGGAGCGCTTTTCTTGACCTGCTGCTCACAAACCGGGTAGAATTAGTGGGGGAAGCAAAAGTGGATGGGAATCTGGGAGGCAGTGACCATGAGTTGGTTGAGTTCAGGATCCTGACGCAGGGAAGAAAGGTAAGCAGCAGGATACGGACCCTGGACTTCAGGAAAGCAGACTTTGACTCCCTCAGGGAACAGATGGCCAGGATCCCCTGGGGGACTAACATGAAAGGGAAGGGAGTCCAGGAGAGCTGGCTGTATTTCAAGGAATCCCTGTTGAGGTTACAGGGACAAACCATCCCGATGAGTCGAAAGAATAGTAAATATGGCAGGCGACCAGCTTGGCTTAATGGTGAAATCCTAGCGGATCTTAAACATAAAAAAGAAGCTTACAAGAAGTGGAAGGTTGGACATATGACCAGGGAAGAGTATAAAAATATTGCTCGGGCATGTAGGAAAGATATCAGGAGGGCCAAATCGCACCTGGAGCTGCAGCTAGCAAGAGATGTCAAGAGTAACAAGAAGGGTTTCTTCAGGTATGTTGGCAACAAGAAGAAAGCCAAGGAAAGTGTGGGCCCCTTACTGAATGAGGGAGGCAAGCTAGTGACAGAGGATGTGGAAAAAGCTAATGTACTCAATGCTTTTTTTGCCTCTGTTTTCACTAACAAGGTCAGCTCCCAGACTGCTGTGCTGGGCATCACAAAATGGGGAAGAGATGGCCAGCCCTCTGTAGAGATAGAGGTGGTTAGGGACTATTTAGAAAAGCTGGACGTGCACAAGTCCATGGGGCCGGACGAATTGCATCCGAGAGTGCTGAGGGAATTGGCGGCTGTGATTGCAGAGCCCTTGGCCATTATCTTTGAAAACTCGTGGCGAACGGGGGAAGTCCCGGATGACTGGAAAAAGGCTAATGTAGTGCCCATCTTTAAAAAAGGGAAGAAGGAGGATCCTGGGAACTACAGGCCGGTCAGCCTCACCTCAGTCCCTGGAAAAATCATGGAGCAGGTCCTCAAAGAATCAATCCTGAAGCACTTAGAGGAGAGGAAAGTGATCAGGAACAGTCAGCATGGATTCACCAAGGGAAGGTCATGCCTGACTAATCTAATCGCCTTTTATGATGAGATTACTGGTTCTGTGGATGAAGGGAAAGCAGTGGATGTATTGTTTCTTGACTTTAGCAAAGCTTTTGACACGGTCTCCCACAGCATTCTTGTCAGCAAGTTAAGGAAGTATGGGCTGGATGAATGCACTATAAGGTGGGTAGAAAGCTGGCTAGATTGTCGGGCTCAACGGGTAGTGATCAATGGCTCCATGTCTAGTTGGCAGCCGGTGTCAAGTGGAGTGCCCCAGGGGTCGGTCCTGGGGCCCGTTTTGTTCAATATCTTCATAAATGATCTGGAGGATGGTGTGGATTGCACTCTCAGCAAATTTGCGGATGATACTAAACTGGGAGGAGTGGTAGATACGCTGGAGGGGAGGGATAGGATACAGAAGGACCTAGACAAATTGGAAGATTGGGCCAAAAGAAATCTAATGAGGTTCAATAAGGATAAGTGCAGGGTCCTGCACTTAGGATGGAAGAATCCAATGCACCGCTACAGACTAGGGACCGAATGGCTCGGCAGCAGTTCTGCGGAAAAGGACCTAGGGGTGACAGTGGACGAGAAGCTGGATATGAGTCAGCAGTGTGCCCTTGTTGCCAAGAAGGCCAATGGCATTTTGGGATGTATAAGTAGGGGCATAGCGAGCAGATCGAGGGACGTGATCGTTCCCCTCTATTCGACACTGGTGAGGCCTCATCTGGAGTACTGTGTCCAGTTTTGGGCCCCACACTACAAGAAGGATGTGGATAAATTGGAAAGAGTACAGCGAAGGGCAACAAAAATGATTAGGGGTCTAGAGCACATGACTTATGAGGAGAGGCTGAGGGAGCTGGGATTGTTTAGTCTGCAGAAGAGAAGAATGAGGGGGGATTTGATAGCTGCTTTCAACTACCTGAAAGGGGGTTTCAAAGAGGATGGCTCTAGACTGTTCTCAATGGTAGCAGATGACAGAACGAGGAGTAATGGTCTCAAGTTGCAATGGGGGAGGTTTAGATTGGATATTAGGAAAAACTTTTTCACTAAGAGGGTGGTGAAACACTGGAATGCGTTACCTAGGGAGGTGGTAGAATCTCCTTCCTTAGAGGTTTTTAAGGTCAGGCTTGACAAAGCCCTGGCTAGGATGATTTAACTGGGACTTGGTCCTGCTTTGAGCAGGGGGTTGGACTAGATGACCTTCTGGGGTCCCTTCCAACCCTGATATTCTATGATTCTATGATTCTATGATGGCGTAAGGAGTTTCTCCCCAAGGTGTCTGGAACTCGCTCTTCTGGACAGTGAACTAGGTTTTCCTCCCAGGCAGGTTGAGGATCACTTTCAGACAGCTTTCTATGCACCTCCCCTGAAACCTGGTTGGTCAACCGTCCTCGTATCGCACTGCAAAAGTGTCCTCCAAGCGACCTGTTTTGGAACTCCAGAATGACTAAGGGTGAGGGGCTAGCTCAGTGGTTTGAACGTTAGCCTGTTAAACCCAAGATTGTGAGTTCAATCCTTGAGGGGGCCATTTAGGGATATGGGGCAAAAATCTATTGGGGATTGGGTAGGGTGTTGGACTAGATGATCTCCTGAGATGTCCCTTCCAACCGTGGTATTCTATGATACAAAATAATCAACAGAGTCTCCTCCTTGTGCTGGACCTGATCCAGATCCCATCAAAGAAGTCAGCTGGACATCTTTCCATTGACTTTAGTGGGCAGTGGGGCAGACCCTTAATCTCCATGGCCAGCCTCCAGCTGACCAATGTATCTTTCACTCTCAGCAGCAAAGGCTGGATGGCAGAGACTGTGGTCAAGAGGACCAGAACATGCTCTTGCCCAGCCTGGCAGTTCTTTTCAGTAAAGAACTTCATTAAAAGACCATCTTCTCTGGATGTGGTTTTGTGAACTGATTCATAAAGAGTTTGTTTTTTTCCCAACACAACTCTAGTGTCTGTGGTGCTGGAGGGCAGAATGAGCATGCGGGCTGGGGGTAGGCAGCGAGGGGGAGGTGAGGTCAGGATGGCAGAGACAGGACGGTGCAGAGGGGTTTGTGGTCTGCAGTCAGGACAGGAGATTGTAGCGTGTCAGGAGCCCATTCAGAGGCAGCCCTCCCCTGCCACCGGCTCAGTATCAGGTTAAAGATTGCCCAGGTTCGCGTGAGAAGCCATTTGGCTGAATTTCACCACTGTTTCCCTTGCAGCCAAACAGAGTGAGTTTGGGAACAGAAGGGGTGGAGAGTTCAAGGGGGACTGGGAGGTGGGGTAGAGAGCAGAGGCATTCGTTCCTCTGCAAGCACCTTTGACACATGGCAGGATGTGATTTGCGTGAGAAGGCAGCAGGGAGAGATAAGCAAGAGCTGCACTTTGGGAAAGTCCAGGGCAAGGTGCAACCAGCAGAAAGACCCTGACTCCTCCATGCCTCTCACATAATGAGTGAAAACCCACTGCAGACACAGAAGCATAAGAAGCCTACCTGACCTGTTCCTTATAGGAGAAAAAAAATCCTCCAGAGCACAGGGGATGTGTGTTGACTTTGCAGCCTCCAGCTCCACCGAGGGGCAGGTTTTCAGCCCCAGTCTCTGGGCTGACTCGCCCATTTTGTCTGATATGGCTACACTGCTACAGCCCCCATGTAAATGAGTAGCTGTAACATGGGGATGGAGAGGGGAGATTTCCCTTGCCTGTTAGATATCAGATACTTGAAAACCCTGTGGATAGGTCTGCAAAAACTAGCTTCCACTCCTGGGCTTCTAAAAATTGGTTGGGCCATGTGCTGTGTTTCGGGACATGGAATCAGCTGGGGAAAGACCAGTGGAGGGAAGAACGAATATGATTTTATTTGATGGAGAACTTAGAGGAAACGCAGATGCGAGAGGTGCAGCCCGTGAGTTAGATTTCATGGGAGTGGCTTCTGGCTTTGAACGTCTCCATATTTTGGGTGCTCAGCTTAGGCCATCTTGCGATTGATGTTCAGAGGTAGAGTGTAAGGCAGTGGTCCCCAAACTGTAGGGGGAACAGAAAGGGAGGCACAGTGGCACCCGGGCCAGCCCAGACAGGGGGTGGGGAGGGAGGCCAGCCCCGCTCTGCCCCCAGCTCCGCTCCTGGCTCCGACCACAGCCCTGCTCCTGGCTGTGGCTCCTGGCTTCTGGTCCCCAGATGTAGCTCCCAGTTCCCAGCTCCTGGTTCCCGGACGTGGCCCCACTCCCAGTTTTTGTCTCCTGACCATGTCTCTAGCCCTGGCCCCAACTCCCCACCATGGCTCTGGTCCCACATCTGGCCCCAGCTCCCAACTGCAGTTCCGAGGGACCCAGTAAGGGAGGTGCATGAGCAAAAAAGTTTGGGGACCACTGGTGTAAGTGGTTTGGGGCAGGGACTGTCTGTGTTTGTACAGCACCTAGCACAGGGGGGTCAAAGTCCAGGACTGGGACCCCCTAGGTGCTATCGCAAAACAAATCATAACTAAATGCTGATCACCGGCAGCTCAAATGACTCCAATTAAGCTCTTTTGGGGGAAAATCTGACCCAAAATGTCTTACAAAATTAGATTGTTATTTAAGATTTCTGCTTGGTTATATCTCACTGATTGAGCTTTTCCAAGTGGTACAGATCAGGCCTCACTCAGGGGCGCCCCCCCCCATAGCAGACAGGTGTCCTGCAGGCACCCTGCCACAGTCCTTCCCCCTCTAACACGCTCAAGGGTCCTGCCAAACACTCCTCCCAAACTCTCTCAGGCTGAGAATCTCACAGGTGAAAGTCCCCCATCGCAACTCAGAACACTGCGTGCATCACTTTGGACTCTTCTCCAGCCCCCAACGTTCTTTCAAATGAAGGGCTCCTGTGCGTACCCCTGTATCCCCTACAAGAACTCAAAGGCAACAGTAATGCAAACCATATCCACCCAGCATGAGCCTAATTCAAGTCTCATGTCCCTCCTGGAGTCATCTCCCGACTCCTGGGACAGTGGCCACATGACCGCTGTCCTGGGCCTTCACCCCGGCATTCCTAGAGGTTGGCTATTGGCTATCCACTATTACTGTGCAGGCCCTTAGCTGCCTTCAGCATCTGTTCTCTCCCAGTTCTCTGCTCCTTTACTGGATAGCTGCAGCCCCTGGCCCTTTCTCTGGCCTGAGTCTCCAACACCCAGGCCTCCCTGCTCCTGGCCTGACTCTCCTTCTCCCTGGCTCCCAAGCCTCCTTATATATCTCCTGACCACAGGTGCTGCCCTGCCCCTAGTCAGGTCTAGCCAGGGCACCCCTTTGCAGTCAGGAACCCAAGTCGATATTTTGACATTTGCACTTACCCTGGGAGGAAAGGAGTCTGAGTAACATGGGGGCTGAGGCTCCAACAGATGCTCTTCTACAGAGATCACAGGACTATAGTGACTGGGTCATTACACATATTGAATCTATTTCCCCATGTTAAGTATCCTCACACCTTCTTTTCAACCGTCTAAATGGGCCACCTTGATTATCACTACAAAAGTTTTTTTCTCTTGCTGATAATAGCGCAGCTTAATTAATTAGCCTCTTACAGTTTGCATGGCAACTTCCACCTTCTCTGTATGTGTATATATATATCTTCTTACTATATGTTCCATTCTATGCATGAGATGAGGTGGGCTGTAGCCCATGAAAGCTGACGCTCTAATAAATTTGTTAGTTTCTAAGGTGCCACAAGTACTCCTGTTCTTTTCACAGGACTATAGTCAGTGAAGGAAACAGAGCCCAAAGATGAAGAATGATTTGGTGCCCAGAGGGGCTTAAGGGGTTGCTGCTCAAATGTGTGATGTTCATGCCAGGCCTCTGAGCAGCAGCACCTAAGTTAACAGGTAACCAGATCTGCAATGGGAATCAGAGCAGAATTGCCTGAGCAGCCAGCGTGAGGGTAGCTTTCACATGGCCCCTCTCTTGTCCATGTCAAGGGCAGAGATGTGTGCGTGTGATGGGGTTTCCCGATCCCACACAGCGGCTGAGGGAGGGAAGAAGCAGTGCTGGGCCCTTCAGCTGCTCCAAAGGGAAGAGCTGCTCCAAAGGTGGCTCTGACAATCAAGCAGGGAAGGAGAGTGGAGAGGCTTGTCGAAGGGAGGGAGCTGGTTTGTAGTTTCTGGGGACAAAGCAATCCCCAGGAGAGGGTCTGGACCATGGGTAAGACCCAACCAGGAGGGTAGGGGTCTGCCCCTTTTCCTCTCCCCCACTCCCTGCTGAGGGAGGATGTTGGGACATAGGAAGAAAGCTGGGGAATGCTCGTTTGACAGACTGAGTTGCTGGAAAGTCTAGCTGTGGGGATAGCAGGCTGTGACCACTCCCCAGACTGAAGAGAGAGCAGGGAGGTAGGAAACGGCCCAGCTGATGGTCAGCTGCAGTGACCAAGGCACTCCAGGCCTCTCCCGCTTGGGTCCTGGGCTGAGACCCAGTGGAGAGAGAAGGGAGAAGGACTTACCTCCCTTTCCATACAGGAGAACTCTGGAGCACTGGGAATTGATGGGCCAGGGCCTGCCCCCCAGGCCAGCTGGCCTCTGAGTGAAACCTGCCACAGGGTGTCAAAGCTTCTCAAAGATCCCAGTTCACTTTCTGCCCAGGCCCAGCTCAGACTCAGGTTAACGATTGCCCAGGTTTGCATGAGAAGCCGTTTGGTGGAGTTTCCCCACCTGCTCCCTGGCAAAGGGGGCAGTGGAGGGGAAAAGGAGCTGCAGGAGGTGAGCTGGAGAGATAGGGGAGGCGAAAGGGCAGCACAGGGAGCGGGCAGAAGAGTTCATTCTTCCAACAACCCTGCCTGAAACATGGTAGGGCTGGCCAGTGAGTGAGAAGGGAGCAGGGACAGATTAGCAGCAGCTACCCAGAGGGAGGCTCAGGACAATGTACAACCTTGACCATCCCCCACCCTCACTCTTGGTTGGCACTATTAATCTCTTCGTGTCTTCAGTGGACTTCCACCAGGGCTTGATTTTCCTTGCTCAAGCACAATGAAATTCTGGGGGAAATTCTTGCCCCACTGAAGTCAATGGCAAAATTCTAGAGCCTGGATTTCCCTCTCCATGTACAGAATAGTGGAAGAACATTCTGTCGTTTTCATTTCCCTTAGGGAAAGATTTACAGGAGGCAGGTGGGGCTTGGACTTTTCAGCTTCTATCACATATTTTAAAAATCCCATTCGTTCCAAACACCCTCTTGGTTCCATGCAGCTCTGTGTGCCTGGGATCCACTCCCATCCGTGGAGCCTGATCCTCCAGTCCCTGCCCCAGATATGAGAGGCTCGTGACAAATCCTGTGAAATAAGTAAGAATTTGCCTGAGTAAAAACTGCCTCAGGATCTGGCCTAATAATTATCATTTATACCAATGAATACATGAGTTGGCACTTGTGATTTCGTGAAGGCAAAGGAAGAACTGAAAGGAGAGAAAAGCCAGAGGGAAATTCAATGCACTATTTCAATAGAAATATTTTCACTTGATCTAGCTGCAAAATGTGGCCCTGATCCTGTATTGGGATTTACGAGCACAGCCTGCTAGGATTCCACGCAGCAGATCCCCAAGCAGGAGGTCTACCTTAAGCAAGGTAGATAGATGGCACCAGGCCCATAGGAAGAATGAAAGCAATAAAACAAGGGGAGAGGTGGGAAAATGACAGCCCATGACGATTATTGAAAAATTGCTTCCTTTCTCATTATTACCATATAATTATAAAATAAATAAATTGGAATATAAATATTGTCCTTACATTTCAGTGTACACTATATAGAGCAGTATAAACAAATCATTGTCTGTATGAAATTTTAATTTGTACTGACTTTGCTAGTGCTTTTTTATGTAGTCTGTTGTAAAACTAGGCAAATATCTAGATGAGTTGATGTACCCTCTGGAAGACTTCTGCATAACCCCTGGGTACGCATACCCCTGGTGGAGAACCACTGCTGTAGTGCACTCTAAGAACATTTTACCATCATCTTTTTATAAAAATTATGTGCATTTTCTTTTTTAGTCATAATGCGCTTACATTATTGCACAGGAAGACAAATACAGCACATCTGTGTATCTAAGACTGTAGGGGGAAATAAGAAAAGGAGTACTTGTGGCACCTTAGAGACTAACAAATTTATTTGAGCATAAGCTTTCGTGAGCTACGGCTCACTTCATCGAATGCATCCAATGAAGTGAGCTGTAGCTCACGAAAGCTTATGCTCAAATAAATTTGTTAGTCTCTAAGGTGCTACAAGTACTCCTTTTCTTTTTGCGAATACAGACTAACACAACTGCTACTCTGAAACCTGTGGGGGGAAATGTATTTTTCATTATTTGAGAAAGTGATGTTTTCACACAATTAGAGATTATATTGTAATGCACAGGATCAAGGGGACCAAGCTGAAGCTGCATTCCCACATTAACTGCATTTTGAGGAGTTTGTGTGAATAACCGTGCAGCCAGTACTTAGCATTAACATAGGTTTCTTGGCATGGAATTTCTTTGGTTGATTTGTTTATTCTAAATGTAGAGAGAAAAGTAAAACTAAAGGAAACAAATGGCCCAGCGTGTGCACAGATTCCAGGACTGTGCTGGGCTGGGAATACAGCTGAGGCCTCTTAATCATGTCCAAGTGGAGTCCAAGGGGGAAGAGACATCTGAAGTGGGCCGGGAGGGGAGGGGGCCTTCAGATTGGTGCCTATGGGTATGTATGGAATTGTGTCTGCAGGCAGGCTGTGTGAGACAGGATGTGGGGGGGGGAGGGGTATAAACCTCTCTCTCCAGTGAATGCGGATGTATGACTGTAAAGGATCACCAGGCATATCCCCTGCTCTGCGCACCCCATCACAGTCACCCCAAGGAGCTGTACTCTTCACTCCTTCATACCAGCTGCAGCTGGGAGTCTCTGCTGAGTCCATATAGGCCGGGCTGCTGAGGTTTATGGAGGGAGAGGCCAAGAATCAGACCTACCTGCCCTGAGCCTCGGTTGTGTGACTATCTCCTCCCCTTGAGGCAGACTTCAAACGGCGACACCACGCCTTGAAGAGACACTTTTGCTGCGTGGCACATTCCATCCTTCCCTGGGGCTCTCCTTTCTTCCGCAGGTCCCCCCTCCCAGGTTATATCACAAAGCACTGCTGGGATGGTCTGCTAAGGGTAGTGTGTATGTGGGGGACCGATCATTCTGTGTGTGTGTGTGTGTGTGACACCAATCGCAGAGTGTGTGTGTGTGTGTTACTCCTGGGGGAATTCTGCACCACTGTGCATGCGCAGAATGTCTGACCCCAGCAGATTTCTTTGCTTCTCTGCAGAAAAATTACTTTCTGACGGGGAAGCAAAGGGAAGCCACAAAAGCGGTCATGTGACCCTCCCCAGCAGTATGTTTCAGGTGCCCAGGGTAGCTGGCGGAGAGGTAAATCACTGTGAGACAGGAGGCAGGACTGGGGAAGACCTGGCTGGTGGCTCCCACCCAGCGCAGGGCTCAGCTGCTAGTCCAGGCTGAGCTGGGGAGGATGGGACATCCTCTTCCCCTGCAAGGCATCCGGGGCTGGGTCAGACCAACCTCCAGATTTCTCCCCCAACTGCAGGAAGCTCTGCAAAGTCCCCTATCCCCGCTTCCTGCACCCATAACTCCTCAGCTGTGGGGGGAGGGATCTCTGTACAGGGAGCTGCTCCCCCATCCACCCAACCTCCGTGTATCCAGACCCCCTCAGACCCAGATGCTCCCACTGAGCCTCATGCCCCCCTGCACCCAGAACTCTCCAATGATCCCCACTCCCCTACACCTGCACCACCCTGATGAGTCACCCACACCTGGATCCCCACCTGACTGAGCCCCAACCAGTTGCATCTGGATCCCCACCCCACTGAGTCCCACTCCCTCAGTACCTGGACCCCCTACTGAGCTCCCCACACACAGACCTCCCTGCCAAGCTCTATCCCCCTGATATCCAGACACCCCCCCCCCGCTGAGCCCCAACCACCTTCACCTGGACCTCCTTGCAGAGCTCCATTACCATTGCACCCAAAAAACCCCAAGAAGCCCCTGTGCATCCAGATCCCCCCTGCACCCGGATCACCCATGGAGCTGCCCACACCCAGATTGCCCCACACAGAACCCTCTCAGCCCACACCTGGTTCCCCCCAAACTAAGCCCCTCCACACTTGGATCCTGCCTTGCTGAGCCTGCCTACCCACACGGACGGGCAGGGCCCTAGGGTGTTTCTGGGGCAAGCCTGTCTTGCACTGTGTCAGGGTTGGGTGCAGCCTCATAGCTGAGTCGGTGTCTGGGGGTGGGGGAGCTGCACAGTGATCTCCTACCTCCGAGCAGTCAGTGGCCTGTGCACCCCAATGCCATGCTGGAGCCTTCACATTTATTTGACAAATAAAATTTGCAGAATTTTTAAATATTGTGCACAGAATTAATTTTTTTGGTGCAGAATGCCCTCAGGAGTAGTGTGTGTATGTGTGTGAGGGACTGATTGCAGTGTGTGTGTGTGTGTGTGTGTGTGTCACTGCGTGTGTGGGACCGATCACAGTGTGTGTGTGTCACTGTGTGTGATATATGTGTGTCGGTGTGGGGGGGGTGATTGCAGTGTATGTGTGTCACTGTGTGTGTGTCAGTGGGGGGACTGATCGCAGTGTGTGTGTGTGTGTGTGTGTGTGTTGGTGTGGGGGAGGCAATCGCAGTGTATGTGTCACTGTGTGTGTGTATCTGTGTGTGTCGGTGGGAGGGACCGATCGCAGTGTGTGTGTCACTGTGTGTGTACCTGTGTGTCGGTGAGTGGGGGCGATCGCAGTGTGTGTGTGTTGGTATGTGGGGGCGATCGCAGTGTGTGTGTGTGTGTCGGTATGTGGGGGCGATTGCAGTGTGTGTGTGTGTGTGTCGGTGTGTTGGGGCGATCGCAGTGTGTGTGTGTGTCGGTATGTGGGGGCGATCGCAGTGTGTGTGTGTGTGTGTGTCGGTGTGTGGGGCGATCGCAGTGTGTGTGTGTGTGTGTCGGGGCGATCGCAGTGTGTGTGTGTGTGTCGGTATGTGGGGGCGATCGCAGTGTGTGTGTGTGTGTGTCGGTGTGTCGGGGCGATCGCAGTGTGTGTGTGTGTGTCGGTATGTGGGGGCGATCGCAGTGTGTGTGTGTGTGTGTGTCGGTGTGTGGGGCGATCGCAGTGTGTGTGTGTGTGTGTCGGTGTGTGGGGGCGATCGCAGTGTGTGTGTGTGTGTCGGTGTGTGGGGGCGATCGCAGTGTGTGTGTGTGTGTGTGTGTGTGTGTGTCGGTGAGTGGGAGCGATCGCAGTGTGTGTGTGTCGGTATGTGGAGGCGATCGCAGTGTGTGTGTGTGTCGGTATGTGGGGGCGATCGCAGTGTGTGTGTGTGTGTGTCGGGGCGATCGCAGTGTGTGTGTGTGTGTCGGTATGTGGGGGCGATCGCAGTGTGTGTGTGTGTGTGTCGGTGTGTCGGGGCGATCGCAGTGTGTGTGTGTGTGTCGGTATGTGGGGGCGATCGCAGTGTGTGTGTGTGTGTGTCGGTGTGTGGGGCGATCGCAGTGTGTGTGTGTGTGTGTCGGTGTGTGGGGGCGATCGCAGTGTGTGTGTGTGTGTCGGTGTGTGGGGGCGATCGCAGTGTGTGTGTGTGTGTGTGTGTGTGTGTGTCGGTGAGTGGGAGCGATCGCAGTGTGTGTGTGTCGGTATGTGGAGGCGATCGCAGTGTGTGTGTGTGTCGGTATGTGGGGGCGATCGCAGTGTGTGTGTGTGTGTGTGTCGGTGTGTGGGGCGATCGCAGTGTGTGTGTGTGTGTGTCGGTGTGTGGGGGCGATCGCAGTGTGTGTGTGTGTGTCGGTATGTGGGGGCGATCGCAGTGTGTGTGTGTGTGTGTGTGTGTGTGTCGGTGAGTGGGAGCGATCGCAGTGTGTGTGTGTCGGTATGTGGAGGCGATCGCAGTGTGTGCATGTGTGTGTGTGTATGTCGGTGAGTGGGGGCGATCGCAGGTGTGTGTCCGTGTGTGTGTTTCCGTCTTCATCAAACGGCAGGTTTTAATTTAACTTCTCCTTCCCCTCCACTACCCAACCTGCCGCGTTTCTCTCCATTGATTATCCGCCTCTTTGGTTCAAACCCTCGAGGAAACCCACCTCCCGCCCCAGCAGAACCGCGCGGGGAAGGCTTTACTCGTGGAAGACCCGCCCCACGGAACGAAACGGGAAAGTGCCGCCACCAACCCTCCCAAATAGCGGCGCCCCCGTTCCCCGGGGACACGGGACACCTGTGCGCACTGCACCTGCCTATGAAAGGGCGAGGGATGGCCCGGGGTCCCTGGGAAGCCCCCCTCTGCTCTGGGCTTGCAGCACTTTCTCCTCGCGTCCAGTTGCATCCGGGCGGACTCTGGGTGAAGAAACAGCATCAAAACTGGCTTCGTGCCGGTGACTTTCCGAGCCAAAATATGGTCCCCCCCCCCCCCGGGGTACCAGTCAGGAAACCTGCCCGCTGCTCGCCGGAGCCCCTTGGCTGTGGATTCCTCTGAGCCCCTGCCAGCAGCTCCGCGTGTCCGTGGCCGAGCCCGATCCTGCTGCCGGTGCTGAGCCCCCGAGATGGCAGGGGAAGGGGCGCTCAGCCCCGCACGGGATCGGGCCCTGTCGGGCTCTTCCGAGCCAGCTGGAAGGACTCGATTCTCGCCTAGTGAAAGGGAGCCCGCGGTCCGTCTCTGGAGCTGGGGCTGGTTAGTAACAAGGGGGGCAGGGAGAGTTCCCAGCGCTGGGAGGTTAATTCCAGAGGAGCAACCAGAAGGAAAATAATGTACAACCATCGGGCGAAATCGTTTCTCCCGACAGATTTGAATTCTTCCCTCTAGACCCAGGAAGAGCAGCCTTCTTGAAATCAGCGGCGACTCCCCGTGCAATGGATCAGGGCCCCTAGCCAGACTCCCTCACCCTATCCTTGCTGTTTGCTCAGGTGCCTACTCCAGCCTGCTCCACCGCAGAGACAGCTGCATTTCGGTTGGAGGCTGCATGTACTTTGTCAAGCCGTTTGCGATGAAAGGCACGGTATACATTAAAATATGACCCCTGCTGTATGCAGGAGTGATCTCGGCCTCCGGTGATCCCCTACCACCCAGGGAGCTTAGAGCCTCCCGGACAAAAAGCCATCTGAGCTCAAAAGGACAGTGAGAGATCAATTACTCCTGGTGTACATCTCCTCCGCACGCAGGCCCCCAAGAAGGGGTGCCAGCCGGAAGCCATGGTGCCAACAGATGTTAAAATTATTAGTTCCCACTCTGTGCACGTGTACTGTCACTGCACTCAAAGCAAATTGAATGTACTTTGCTATTGTGTCAATATAGAACAAATTACCCACCTCTCGATTTTTTCTGGACATTTCAGTATAGGAAGATAGGGTTTTTAAAAAAATTCTAAATTCCCTACTGTGGTTGCCATGACGTAGGTTTTGCTGCAGGTCTGTAACTACAAACTCCGTTTCCCCCCCCCCGCCCCTCTTTTTGCAAAGGATAAGACTGGGGGAGATGTCGAATGTTATGCTAGACCCGTCTGCCCATTATTTGGAGACCTCAGGTAAATGGTGAATTTCAAGAGAAAGAGGGAATCAGTATTATTAGCTACAACCTGCCAAGAATGATTAAAGTCCTGACACGCAGAGAACTGAGTTTTGAGCGGCAGCACCATCTGCTCTTCCAGGGTCAAGCCACTGCTGATCATGGAACTGGAAACTGGTTAGTGCCAGGTGGATATAGAAATTTCCTTCCTTCAGACAGATCTGCCAATGTAACCGCCCTGAACATGATTCCAATCTTGGTTACTTGAAAAAAGGTGGAGGAAAGGCATTAGGAATCAGACTTAGTTCTACTGTCAGGTACCCTTAGGTGAATTTCATACTCCAGAGCAGCAGCTGTTAAAGGCATATCACCAGTCATTCTCCATCCTGGGACCTGGCCCAGATGACAGAACACCTGTTTTCCAAAGGCCCCTTTACTGATCTCACTGCCTATAATGAAGTGACTACTGTACGAGACAATCAGCTGAAGGACACTTTAAAGGTCCTCACCTTTATTATATGTTTGATAAGCACATGGTACATTCTGGGTGCTTCCATAAGCAAAATATTCATAAGTAATCATAATATATAGCACTCACATATGCAAATGCCATACAAACGTCAATGTATCTTCACAGTAAATAAACAAGTATAATTACCCCCATTTTACAAACAGAGAAGTACAGACACAGCTCAGGCGATACTGGTGTAAATCCATACATACTTCAGTGGAGTGGAGATTTTCACCAAAGTTCAGGATCTGGCCCACAAAGAGGTTAGGGACAGAATTTTCAACAGTTGGATCTCGATTTTGGTTGCCTCTGTATTTAGATGCCCAATTCAAGATACCAGGGATCTGATTTTCAGGAAAAAGTTGAGTCCTCACAAATCCATCAGAAGGCAAAAGGAATGGCAGGAGATAAAAGCCTCTGGAGATCTGGACCAAAGTGTCTCAGATTGGCAAGGGCAATGCTGAAACAAACAGATAAGTGAACATTTTTTGAAAGGATGTGAGCAGCCCAAGACCAAATAAGAAATTTATCAGAGCCAGGATTCAGCAGTTCCTGATTCCCAGCCTCATGATCTGTCCCCTTGACCAGGGCTCTCAACCATGAAGCATCATTCAAATTGGTGACACCAGAATTATATATAAAAAAAATCACATGGGAGGCCGGGGCAGGGGAGTGTTGTTCTTGAGGTACCCAGGAGTGGGAGTCATCTTGTTATCCCTCCTCCCTCCCTGCCTCCAGCATGAGGGAGGCTTGCTTGTGCTTACCTCGGTACCAACTCTCTGACACCATCAGCCTATTAGCCCCTCAAGAACTCTCCTCTGGACTATGCCTTGCAGGTTACAATAAATGCATGCCAGTCCCCAAGTTCCTTTTAAAGTGTCCCCTGTAGTGCTCAGCCCCTTATCCACTGAACACTCACAGGAATACCAGATCTGCTGACCCAAAGGAACAGTGTACGCACCAGCTTGAATGTTTCAATTCAGGATTAGTACCTTGCTTATTATCACAGCACTGAGATATATTTATAATGAAAACAACAATACATTTATTATTAAAGATTCAACATTCAGGTGATCATGAGTAAGGAAATGGGAAACAAAAGTGTTACACACAAAACAAAATCATAACAGCTTTCTAGAGACTAAACTTAATTTACAACATACTCTGCTGTCTAAAGAAGCTTCTCTCATCCAAAGTTTTTCGCAGCTTTTTCAACCAAGGTTGGTGATGACCCTGTGTCCATGAATGTAAATGCACTGCCTGTTTACATCCTAGAGGCAGGATAAGGGGGTGGCTTCTTTGCCTCCTACTATATGGCCAAAATTCATTGTCTGTAGTCAGAGACTACATAAACCCCCAGGTGGGTTATTTTTCCTGAGTGCTGCTTTCCTGATGACTTCCCATCTTTTGATAATTTCCTATGGAAATGGGCATCCATTGTGCTAGCTTATAATGTTTACTTCACATCCAGTGGAGAGAGAGCTGAATAAACATCTCTTGTCTGACAGAAAACCTGTTTCTCCACCTCTGCTGTGTTAGAGAATCTAAGACAATATTTTCAGTAGACATACACAACTCCTTACATAGCATCTGTGCATACATTTCACAATGATCAGTGTGACCTGGCTTTCATTTAAGACCTCACCTGACATTCTTTAATGAACCAGAATGTAGATTATAGTCTGGGCTGGGGAGGGGAGAATCAGGATATTCTTGTAATCCCCTTACCAGTTGGAATTAAGTGGTTCTTAGGTCATGGGGAGGGGGCAAGTCTTGCCCCTGGGAGACGTGTGGGGGGAGGTTGCAGAGCTTGCCCCATACTCTATCCTGCAGCTGCAGCAGCTTCTGCAGCTCCAGTCCCATGAGGCCAGCTGGGTTTGGCTCCCCACTCCAGACACTGTGACCTGGTACACAGGTTTACAGTGACACTCAGTTTGGCGCAGATGCCCCTCCATTGGGATGACAGCGGTCAGGCCAAATTTGAGTGAGTCGCACTGCACCCCATACACAAGACTGCTATGCCACTCATACAAATTTGGCCCAGTCAGTCCTCCATCACGAGGTCCAGGACAAACCTGAGAGGTGCTGCAACACTGGAGAAGACAACACCTGGAGTGGGAAGCTGAGCCCAGCCAGCAATGTAAAACAGGAGCTGCCACTATGGGACATACCGTGTCCTTATTTGGTGCTCATTATGTTAATATGTATAGCATATATCTGGGGGAAGAAATATTCAGTAAGCCAGATAGTTTTGCACTAAAGCTATTTACTGGGTGGCAACTGGCCATGGCAGTTTACAAACAGCTCCTGAGCCCCCAAAAGGCCGAGAACCACTGCTCATGGCCATGATGCTCCTTTTCTCTTTTCTCTGAAATGGGCCACTCTCATTACCACTTCAAAAGTTATTTTTCCTCCCTTGGTATCCTGCTGTCAATTGAATTGTCTCATTAGACTGACCTCACACTTGGTAAGGCAACTCACATCTTTTCATGTATTTATACCTACTCCTGTATTTTCCACTCCATGCATCTGATGAAGTGGGGTCTAACCCATGAAAGCTTATGTCCAATTAAATTTTGTTAGTCTCTAAGGTGCCACAAGGACTCCTTTTTGTCTTTTCTCTTTCATTATTTTAACAAAGCCTCTCAAGACCAACACTTTGTGCTTTTATTTCTCCTTCCCTATGAAGATTTAAAAGCTCTTCAACAGACCTTCATAAAATACAATTCCCTGCTCCCCTCCCAAACCCAGACTATAATCTACATTTTACAGTGGGGAAAACTAAGGCACAGAGAGATTAGGAGAAGTGGCCAGGGTCACAAAGGAAATGTGTGGCAAAGTAGGGAACCGAAGCCAGATCTCTTGAGTCCCAGTGGTTTGCTTTAATGTCTAGAGTTAACATGCTTCCTCCAAAAGGGGATATCTCAGAGGGGGACTCCTTTAAGAGACAGGCAACCAGCCTTTCTCCCTTAAAGAGATAGGCCCCAATCAACTGCGGTCCCTAAACAGTAGAGAAGGAATGGCTCTGTCAGCCAGTGCAGGGCAGGGAGACCTTTGCGTGACTGTTTGAAACAGCAGAAGATTACAGAGCATGTCAATCAGCTGCCTGAGCCTTAGGAAATTGCTCCCACCCCCTGCTATAAACAACCTGGCCTTTAATTTGTGGCTGTGCTGCAGCCAGCTCTACCCAAGAGGTGCCAGGTGTTAGGACTGGAGCAAGGGCTTGTAAATAGTCCTTCCCTTGCCCCAACATGTTGTAACTCGCCCTCTGCCTTTGTTAGCTCTGTCCTGGGCCGCTCCCTCTATAACCCAGGGCTCGATGGGCTGCGAGATCAGCAGTCCGGCCGCCAAAGTGTAGGTGCTGGCCTCCTTTGGGCGCCTCGGTCTGAGTTGTGGACGTGCCCCAGAAGCCACTGCAAAGTGCGCTGTCCCTTTAAGAGCGCTCAGCGCGTGACTGAGCGACTCGGGCGTGAGCTGCAGGTTTGCCCGGGGAGTTCGGGCATCCCGGCCCCTTCTCACGCGATCCCTCGGAGCCAAGTGGCTGCAGCCAGGGGCTGCCGCGGCACGTCCCCCGGAGCCAGCCCGGTGCCCCCTGCGGACTCCCGGCTCGGCTCGCAGGGCTCCAGCGCTGCGCACTGGATACATTTCAGACACGCGTGGCGCATGGCCCCCTTCAAGTTGGGAGAGCACGGATCGCACGGCTGGGGAGTCGGCGCTCGCCCCGCTGAATCTCCCAGGCTGTGATCGGAGCCCCGGGGAGTGTCAGGGCGGGGGGGGGGGGAAAGAGGGGGATTCTCCGTGGGGAGAGCCATGGCTTCCCTCAGGTTGCATATCGGCATCGCCCTTCCCGCGGCTCAGCCTTCTGCCCCTGCCCATCTCCCTTCTCACACGATGCCCCATCCTGCCAACGTTTCAGAAAGTGCCTCTAAGTCTGGAGCAGTGACCTCCCCTTGTCCTCTGCCCCTTAGCTGCCTTTGACTCGTGTCCCCCCGCCAGTCTCCCCCACACGCAGCGCCCCAGTCCTGTTTGTGTCTGCACGGGAAAAGCGGGGGAACGCAGCCAAACGACTTCGCACGCGAACCTGGGCAATCTTTAACCCGAGCGAGGACAAGGGCAGAAAGTGCTGCTACCTGATAAACTTTAACCCGCTGCTGCGGTCCCTGCTCATCCCTCTGCTTTCCCCCTCCACTCCATCCCTCTCCCCTTCATTGCTGTCCGTCTGGCCTTCTGGGCCTCCCGCGCAGCCCCCAGCCTCTGGCAACTGAGTCCCCAGGGGGGTGAGAAAGGGACAAAACAAGCCTGGGGAAGAAGGGCAGCCCCTGGGACTATGGCCGGGGGTCTCGCTCACCATTTCGAACTGCTTCTTTGGGTGCGGTTTCTCTGCGGACATTATAGACAGAGGGGGTGAAACCCTGGCCCCACTGAAATCAATGGGGAGTTTTGAAATTGTCTTCGATGGGGCGAGCGTTTCACTGGCGGAGATTAGTGCTTTAGAGAGAGAGAGAGTTTTGCTGCCCTGGTTACTTTTGTTTCACAAACTGAGCAGAGGTGACTGCTATCCCATGCTCTCGCCTATAGTCTATAGAAACCAGTGAATATTTAGCCACAGGAATGTCTGGTCAGTTTCACTCAGTCCTGCACCCGGGGAACCCGAGTTTCTGCGATCTGGAGTTACCTGTGACAAGGGAAATTCCCCTTTCTTGAGGCGCCTGCTCCCACCCCAAATCCAAGGGGGTGAAATGCTGTAGGAAAGATTCCACCGGTGCTACACCTGTGTGGTTTCTATGACGATGCTGCTGCAGATGTTGTCTGACACTGCCCCAGAATTCTGGATGGGTAACCCGATAAACTCCCCCCCCAATGTGACAAAGTCCTTCAGATGGGAGACTGGATTCCGCCTCTCCCTGTTCCCATGTTGCTCTCCTGTTCTTTTACCCTCAGCGCAACTCTGGCTGTAATCTGGCTGTAAATTCGCCACAGCTGCAAATGTGATTTGGCCATTTCCAAGCAAGGGCACATTCTAACAGTCCCTGCTAGCAGCAGTATCTCCCCTTAGCAGCAGAGAGGCCTGTCCTGATAAAAACTTTGGAAAGGGACATTTGCAGGATGTGGGGAGGTGGGACGAGAGTAAACAGAGGAACTGTAGGGTTCTGATTCATTCCCCATTGAAGGAGAATTTCTGCCTGAATCCAGCCTAACCCTCAGTCAGAGGTCAGCCAAGGCCTCCACCACTTTAAGAAACAGAGTTGCTTCAGCTCCTTTGATGCTGGAGAGGTCAATGTCTTTGCATGGAATCCTGGAAGAGCTAATGGCCTAGTTCAGTGGTTCTCAAACTTTTTTTTTTCGCAGACCACTTGAAAGTTGCTGCGGGTCTCAGCAAACCACTTAATGATCTTTCCAAATGTTGTTTGTACCATTAGCTAAGTATTGTAAAGCGCTTTGGATAAAAGTGCTATATAATAAAAAACCTTAATAATTAACATTCTTTTGTTCTACAAATAAAAGCACACAACTCATATTTTAATATCAGTAGTCTTACCTTTCTAATGCAATGGATGTGCCCGCTCTCCCCAGCCGTGGCAGCCCATGAGCTGGGGCTGGGAAGGAGGGCTGTCTCTCCCTGGCATCTGCAGCCCTGGAGCTGGGGAAAGTCACGTCTTTCTCTGGCTGCCACAGCCCTGCACATCCCAAATTCCCCCCACCCTCTGTGCAGCTCCAATAATTAGGTGAGTGGCCCTTCATTGTCTCATGTGCAGCCGCCCAGGCATGCACCTTAGAGGGAACTATCCATGGACCACCTGAATGGAGCTTGTGGACCACTGGTGGTCCACGGACCACAATTTGAGAACCTCTGTAGTAGGTGACTTCTGGGTACTCTTCTGGCTCTGTCAATCTGTTTCAGCTGAAGTGAAGAATGCCCCTCTGCCATGTACATTGGTCAAACTGGACAGTCTCTACGTAAAAGAATAAATGGACACAAATCAAACGTCAAGAATTATAACATTCAAAAACCAGTCGGAGAACACTTCAATCTCTCCGGTCACTCGATTACAGACCTGAGAGTGGCTATCCTTCAACAAAAAAACTTCAAAAACAGACTCCAAAGGGAGACTGCTGAATTGGAATTAATTTGCAAACTGGATACAATTAACTTAGGCTTGAGTAGAGACTGGGAATGGAAGAGTCATTACACAAAGTAAAACTATTTCCCCATGTTATTTCTCCCTCCCACCCCACCCACTTCTGTTCCTCAGATGTTCTTGTAACTGCTGGAAATGGCCTACCTTGCTTGTCACCATGAAAGGTTTTCCTCCTCCCCCCCCCGCTGCTGGTGATGGCTCATCTTAAGCGATCACTCTCCTTACAGTGTGTATGATAAAACCCATTGTTTCATGTTCTCTGTGTGTGTATATAAATCTCCCCACTGTATTTTCCACCAAATGCATCCGATGAAGTGAGCTGTAGCTCACGAAAGCTTATGCTCAGATAAATTTGTTAGTCTCTAAGGTGCCACAAGTACTCCTTTCCTTTTGACCCAAAAATGCATCCATTTTCTCAGCCAATGCTTACATGGTTTTTAAAGAACAGATCTAGGCCTTAGCCCTCAAGTCAATCTTAAACTTGAATTTTGCAGCTGTAACTTCTAAATGCTCCATTTTATATGCAGCATACATGTAACAAACTAATGGATTGTAGATTGTATTTTAGAAAGTACATCTCTCTCCTTTTTGTTTGTTTATTTTGTTTTGGTGCATTCATTGTCTTTTACTGTATATTGCCTCATGGGATCAAGATGTTCAGATAAGACTACATGGCTGTGTTCTGCATGATCTATATGGATGTATGTGTTTGAAACTCAAATGCTATTATGCACTTTCTGCATTTAGCAGTGATATGTTAATATAGTTACATAAATTGTAAAAAGAAAAGGAGTACTTGTGGCACCTTAGAGACTAACAAATTTATTAGAGCATAAGCTTTCGTGAGCTACAGCTCACTTCATCGGAGCTGTAGCTCACGAAAGCTTATGCTCTAATAAATTTGTTAGTCTCTAAGGTGCCACAAGTACTCCTTTTCTTTTTGCGAATACAGACTAACACGGCTGCTACTCTGAAACCTGTTACATAAATTGTGTGTCAGTATTCTAAATGTAATGTTATTCAGATGTGGGATTCATAGCAAATATATAAGATAGTTATTACACTCCATAGTAGTCATACTAACTGATGGCAGATGAAGTCATTTGTACAGGCACAAATATCTATGTGTCTTGCTTAGCTAAAAAGATTTGAGGGGGTTGCTGCATTTAGATGGCAAAGCTCTTTGAATCAAAGATCTTCTTTCCATACCTGTCCCTAACTCAGGGAGCAAACTGTTGTCACTGTACAAATAAATTGACAGGTTTCAGAGTACCAGCCATGTTAATCTGTATTTGCAAAAAGAAAAGGAGTACTTGTGGCACCTTAGAGACTAACAAATTTATTTGAGCATAAGCTTTCGTGAGCTACAGCTCATGTATCCGATGAAGTGAGCTGTAGCTCACGAAAGCTTATGCTCAAATAAATTTGTTAATCTCTAAGGTGCCACAAGTACTCCTTTTCTTTTTAGAAATAAATTGTGATTCTTGCAGGTGTGAAATGGCTGAGATGAACTCACTGTCCCTGAACAAAGATAGGCATCAGTGTGAGAGTTTGCAGGTGGTGATGTCTGCATGTGTAGCTTTGTGTCCTGTTTTTAACTACTCACAATGCCAGTCAGCACTACGCTTTGAATTAATGACACTTGCTCTACAGAACAAAACCTCTGCAGGAGGTAAAGTGTTGGAGGACAGGGATTCTCAAGCTTTTTCTTTCTGAGGTCCCCCCCCCCCATCATCAAAACTCCACAGCCCACCTGTGCCACAACTATTTTTCTGCATATAAAAGCCAGGGCTGGTGTTAGGGGGTAGCAAGCTGGGCAATTACTTAGGGTCTCATGCCACAGGGGGCCCTGTGAAGCTAAGTTGCTTAGGCTTCAGCTTCAGCCCAGGGTGTGGTGGGGCCCCAGACTTCAGCACTAGGGCTTAGGCTTTCTGCCCTGGGCCCTAGTGAGTCTAACACCCGCCCTGCTAGGTGGATGCCCTGAAACCTGCTTGCAGCCCCCGCCAGGCCCCCAAGACCCCTGGTTGAGAACTGCTGCTGGAGGAGACACAGTTTTTGAAGGCCCCAGGCTGATTAGCCAGGACTGATCAGCTCTCCAGCCTGGGAGAGCAATAGTTTATAGGGGTCTTTGGGGGGGGGGAATGAGATAAACTGCCCCCACACCGCCTCCATTCGACTCCAAAGCTGCATCAGCAGCTCTCTCCAGCTAGCTGCAGCTCACAGCTTCTGCCAAGCCCAGACAGAGTTGAGTGGCTCCGGGCTGCCGGGGTTAATGAGGACAAGTTCAAGGAATTAGCCTTGCGTGCCAGGCACCCTCACTGGAGCCTCACACCCCTGAACACACCCTCACCCTGAGCCAACCTTCAGCCTGGGACCCTGTGCCCATCTCTTCAAGAAGCAAAGGTCTGCTGGGCTTTTTTGCTTTAGTGACTGTACAGCCCTGGAGGGCTCCCTTAGTCCCTCCTGCCCGGAGAGGGTGCCCGAGCTCGTTCTGCTCCAGCTTGTCTATGTCTCATCACTGGCACAGCCAGCGAGCCCCTAGGGGGTGGCGTGGTGGCTATCTGCAGTGGCATCAGGTTATATGCTCCTTGCATGCTAAGCGGCAGTTTGGGCATTAGGTAATTGTTCCCCATCAAGGGTCACGGCTGGAGTGTGATTTGGCAGGTGCATTCGTGCGGGAAATTAGCTCAAGGGGTATTGACAGGATATTGATACACAGGGACTGTAAACACTCTCCCCTCCTCCCGCCCTGCCCGCCCCCGCTGTTTTCTTGTGAGCGCCTGGATCTGCATGCGAACATGCTTTAGCTCTTTACAACCCTCCCTTCCCGCCCCTCCAGCATCCTGCCCCAAAGCCATCCATTGACAAACAACTGGGGAGAATAAAGAACACAGGGCGCTGTCCCTTTAAGAACCCTCCCATAGCGTGACTGAGTGACCAGGGCGTTACAGGTTTGTCCGGAGAGTTAACTCACCCGAGGCCCCTTCTCACGCGAAGCCCAGTGGCTGCATCAGAGGGCTGCCCCCTTGACCCCTCCCCAGCACAACCCCGGGGGGATAGGGAGCGAGGCAAGGCAGCTCATCCCTCCCTCCAGGCTGCCCACACCCTTCATGGGGGCAGGACCCCAGCCCTGCTGCCCAGGGGCCCGATCCTGCTCTCACAGAAAGCCAAGGGAGTTTTGCAATCGACTTAAAAGGGAGCAGGACCAGGTTCTCAAGGCAGCCAGCCAGGTTGCTTTCCAGTAGCGCAGAGCATCTCCCACCCCCAACTCTCCAGCTTCCCCCCCTCTTTAACCGGTTTCGTGCGGGGACTTGGAGTGAATACACCGTTGGTCCGATCCTGCCTCCCGCGGGGTGTTTTTACCCAGTGACTTCAGTGGGACCCGGATCGAGCCCTGCATTAGCTGGCAATATTGCAGAGGCACCTACCCTAGGTTCTCTCTCTTTCATTGCCCATTCGATTTAACTGCAAATTAAAAGAGACCTGGCTAGTGTGGAAACAGCACCTGGCTGTGCTGTCAGTCAAAGCCCACCATGCATCTCTACCCCCCTCCCCCACGACGCGTGATCAGGGCTGCTGTGAGCTTCACGTGGGGCTCGGGGGCTTCCCGCAGGTTGCCAATTCGTGCAGTCCCCTGCTCTTGCTAATCTGCCCTGCCCTTGCTCCCTTCTCACGCGATGGCCCCTCCTGCCAAGTTGCAAAAGGTGCCTTTGGAACAGTGACCTCCCCTCCTCCTGCTCCACCGTCTCATTCCCCTGCAGTTCCCCCTCCCCTTCTGCTCCCCAATCTCTCCTGGCTGGCTTGTTTGCACGGGGAAGGTGGTGAAACGGAGCCAAAGCGCTTCTCACGCGAACCTCACCAATCTTTAACTTGGCCCGGCCCAGGGGCAGAAAGCTGCTGCCTGAACAACGTTAACCCCCTGCATTGGGCGCACAGCCTGGCCCCCTCTTTCCGCGGTCCCCCAACTCCCTGGAACCCTCTCTCCAGGGCCAGAAAAACTTTGCTTCCCAGTGATCAGGGATGACACCCCTACTCCGCAACGCTGGGATGAAATGGAACAGTGTTGGGGCAAACGAAAGAGAAACAGAGCAGCGCGTCCTCTCCAGGGTGAGATGGGGGCGGGGGGAAGGTGTGTAAATGGGGCTTTCCTCCCATACCCCCGCTATGAAACTTTCCAAGTACGAACCCTACTTCCTAAGGTTACTGTCTGCGCCTGGGCATGTTACAGACGCTTAAAGAAACACACGGGATGCGGATCTGCCTCTGACCTTAATCTGCTCAGTGGCTAATTAGTGGTTATGCCCCAGCCCTCGGGATTTTAGGAATCCTTGGGATTGTCTATCAGACCCCCACTTTTATAATAATAAAAGGCATTTTCACGTCGGTTTTCTGCTCAGCACCCTCCCCGCTCCCCAAAGGCAACCCGGATCAATTCCGGCTGTACCGTTCTTTACAATTGCAATGGTATGCATATTCAGTCCCTTCCGAGAGAAATCAAAGGACAATGCGGTTTCTCCTATCCACGGGGGGCCAGTGCCCTGTGGGGAGAATGTCCCTTGGAGCAGAGCAGCCGGTCAGTAACTTCAGGGGAGGAGGATACTTCTATGGCCACTGGCGAGTGGCGAGGGAGGACGAGAAGCGAAGCGCTAAGCTGTGCGCGCTAACGGGAAGGGTGTTTGCACAGAGATCGCCCGAAGAAGAGCTCTGTGTAAGCTCCAAAGCTTGACTCTTTCACCAACAGAAGTTGGCCCACCATTTCTTTCTCTCACAGATCACAGTGACAGCCATGGTGGGCTAGTGAAACCCCTCCCCCCGAAGGACTGCTCCGGGCAATAGAAGAGATGACAGGGCACAGCTGGCGCCAGCCTCTGCCCTGGACACTAGCGTGTTGCTGTACAGGGTTGTTGGGGTGGAGGATTAGGACTGGTTGGGTATTTTGCGCACCAAAGCCACCAGGCGCATTCAACACTCTCGGGAAACCCTCTGAGCTGAGCTCCTGAAGCCCTCACGACTCCGGGCACAGAGATACCCACCCGACCCGACCGCCTCCCCCTCTGCCAATGGAGACTCCCCAGAGCTAGTGAACTCAAGGACCAGCAACAGCCGAGGCCGGGGGATCCAGGTTTCCAGAAGCAGGATGGAGGAGTCGGGCTCTTGCATGGACTGAGCCAACCTCCCTTTCTCCTGCGCTTCCGACAGCAGGCGCAGCGGCCCCAGCGCTGGAGACCCCCTGCTTCTTGCACTGACATCTCTCTGCGCTGCTGCTCGGAGGCGAATCCCTGGCGCTCTCCAGGGATCCTGTCCCTTGCAAACCATAGCGGTGGTTGTAATGGGAAGGGCTAGTCACTACTTTGGAGCTGGAAGCTTTGCGCACACTTTTGTCACGTGACGGGAGGATGCTCGGCCAATCAGGATGCAAGGAGGTGCATATAACGCTGGCAGAAAGTGGCACTCCCGTCAAGTTGCTGGGGAGAAGCACCTTATACCCCCTTAACAAGCCTCAGACCCCGGGCATCTCCGAGCTGCACCCACGAGCTCCCTACTCCTTAGAAGAGGTCTCCAAGGAAAGCTGCGCCAAGCATCTGGGACGCACAGGTACCGCAGGCTGCTTTCCCCCGCTCCCCGTCTCTGCGATGCTTTCCTGCAGATCCAGCCGCAGTGTAAACGCTTGTGGGGAGGGGGCTGATAAATATGGCTGTCTGGTAGCTTTGCACATATAATGTAGAAAAGTCTTTCCCCCTCCCCAGTTCTAGTGATAGAACTTATTAGACGCTCAAATTACCTGGAGTCCTGGACTGTCGTGTGATGCATTATCAGGTCGACCTCAAACCTGTTTGCAAAAAATTAGAGTGAAACCTAATAGCTGGAATGATACCCTACCCCCCTGAGCATGTATCTTACAGATGAAATAACACGGGGGCAGTTATAACTCTGTCTCCCACATTCATAAGCAAGAAGTCATGCAAACAGTCATATCCAACATCCTGCAAGGATATATCTTTGGCAATAATTAAGTGCCAGGGCTTGCTCCTGTCAAAATTATTAGCAAAACTTCTGTTCAACTGCAAAAGGATGGAGCCCTAAATCTTTTGCCACTGACTTATTTGCCTGATGGGAATCTCATCAGTTAAGAGAACTCTAGCCAAGCTGGGTTTGTATGTGTGAGTGTACCAGAGGAGCTCTCCAAAGAGTTCCCATATTAAGGCTCTGACCTCTCTTCCTTAAGATTTGGGTGAGTAAGCAATATAGGATGCTTGTTGGGGGGGGGGATGACTCAAAACCTAGAGATCTCCTATTGAAGGAACAAGAAATGGAGACAAGGGAAGTAAATAGTCTCTAGCAAAAACCTGTTCTAAACCCCACAAAGTTGCTTTAGATCAATTCAGATGGTCTGATTTAAATGTCCCCAAAGATGGGACACTTAGAATGGAGGACATCTTATGGGAGACCCTTGTTTTCAGATCCGCCTCTGCCCATTGTGCCTTGGTTCTGCAGGGAAGATGTGTCTTCTCTGGGAATTGCCTGGCTTGCTTGTAGAGGTGGAAATCTGCCACTTAATGCTTTCCTAGTTTCCTTTCACTAAACAATTAGGAAGACCATTCCTGTTTTTGCATGAAACAAGCCACTGCCCATTCAGTGATGGGCACAAAAGTCTAGTCTGGGTTTCCTAGTGACTTAAAAAAGCACCCTTTAACCAGGTAGGGTGACCAGATGTCCCAATTGTATAGGGCTTTGTCTTATACAGGTGACTATTACCCCTCACCCCCATCCTGATTTTCCACACCTGCTATCTGGTCACCCTACACCCAGGAGAACTGACCCCTTTTAAAGAGTCTACCCATCATTTCCTCGTTCTCAGTGAATGAACAGGCTCTCTTCCTTCAGTGTGAACTAGGAGATGGAAAAATCTGGACTGATTTCCTCACTCACTAGCTTACATCTCTCCCTTCGTGGAAATGTAAGGCACTCCATCACCTATGTCAATCTTTAATGGGTGAATCAGTGACACTATAAACCATACAGTTGGAACTGATAAGATCTAGTGTGTCAGAAACAAACACAAGAAAAGGTGTCTGATCTATGTGCACTACTACGCACAGGTGCTGTAAGTGGAGAGACCCTCATTCAACAGACCCTTCTAGAGAGAGGTGCACACTGGTTGTAACAGACTTTTGACTAAAGCTGAACTAGGCTGATGAAGTGAGCTGTAGCTCATGAAAGCTTATGCTCAAATAAATTTGTTAGTCTCTAAGGTGCCACAAATACTCCTTTTCTTTTTACAGAAATCTTGGTAGCCCCATCTCTCCCTTCTGCATGTGCATATTCCAGGTGATCTTAAACTGAGATCAAACATTTAAGTCCTGCATCCTGTGATACTCTCAGCAAGACTAGGCTGTAGGACCCGGTGTTAGGGCCAAATTATAACTTGAGTAACTACATTCTGTACCTCAGAATTTCCCCTTGGTAGCTCCAAGTCATTAAAGTACCTTCTCTTCATTCCTCTAGTAAATGCTGGTATAATGCTGCCACAGCCTGTTAGGGAACCATGATGTTCTACTCCAGAAATGGCAACATTTCAGCAATGAAGTTCTTGGCTATTCTAAGCAAAACCCTGTGTGCATTCTTTAGATGAGCTAGGGTGGAATGCTACAGGGCTGGTGACCCCTAAATAATCAATGGGACTCACTAACCATATGAAAAAGATGAGGAGAATTTGGCCCTGGAAGCAGGTCCCTCTTCAGTTCCTGGAAACCCTGCCTGGGTGAATTAAACAGCATACACAATCCATCAGAGCATCTGTATTATTTCTCCCTTGTGTGCCAAGTATAACACCAATTGAATATAGCAGCAGCTAGGAGTCCCCCTCCTGCTCTCTGGCTCAGTCTTGTATACTGCTTACTGCCTTCTCCAGGCTATCCAGCTGATGAGCTAGTTACCTCATTAACTCATCAGGTTCTCTATAGATCCAAGCGATCTCTTCTAACCTTCCAAACCCGCTCAAACTACTTAACTCCCTTCTACTCTACACTGCATACCCTGGGTGCTCTATCTAAGGGTATGTCTACATAGGGATAAAAACCCCACAGCTGGCCTGGCTCAGCTGACTCAGGTTTTCAGGGCTCTGGTTCCAGAGCTAAAAACTTGCTGTGTAGATGTTTGGATTCAGGCTGGAGTCCAAGCTCTGGGACCCTGCAAGGATGGATGATCCCAAAGCTCGAGCTCTAGCCCAAGTCTGAATGTCTACACAGCACGTTTTAGCCCCACAAGCCTGAGTCCAAGTCAGGTGACCTGGGCCAGCTGCAGCTTTTATCCCTGTGTAGACATAACCTAAGTGACCAGGGTGCTAGCTTCTCAAAAGCTCTGTTTATAGCTGCTTAACTGCACACTGTCATAGGCATATAGTATGAAAAATGTTTTAGGATCCTTTTAACGGCTTCTATATAAATGTAAAGTATTATAACTCTTGGGATGAAAGGAGCAAGATCTCTGGTCCTGGGGTCATTTAGGAGTAAAATCAGTGTGGCAAGTTTTTTCATTCTGGTCACTTAAAGAAATGTGGTTCAAGCAGAAATAGTCTCATAAAGCAAGTGCCCCAACTAAAATTAGAATGCAGGTTTCCTGACTGCTAGCTCTATGAAGTAACCATCAGATAACACTACCTTATAACTTGAGGTGCCTCCTGGACTTTACCTCTTACCTTTCTTTTGTTTAACCTTAGGGTTCTTAGTCCCTTGAAGATGAAGGCTGCAATATCACTGCTGGGAAGTCAGAGCATTATCTCAGTCACCGAGATCCTTATTGCCTCTGCTGTCTTCTGTCTGATCTTCATGGTCATCAGATCCTTCCGGCAGCAGATCCCCAAAGGGCTGAAGAGGCTCCCAGGACCAAGGGGTTACCCCCTGATAGGCAATGTGCTGGAGCTGGGGAGCAATCCACACCTGACCTTGACTCAGATGAGCCAGAAGTATGGAGATGTGATGCAGATACGGATTGGCACCAGACCTGTGCTGGTGCTGAGTGGTTTGGACACCCTCAAACAAGCTCTGGTGAAGCAAGGGGAGGACTTCATGGGGCGCCCTGATCTCTACAGTTTCCGCTACATTGGAGATGGCCAGAGCTTGACCTTCAGCCCTGATTCAGGGGAGGTGTGGAGAGCTCGTAGGAAGTTGGCCCAGAATGCCCTGAAGACCTTCTCTGTCTCGCCCAGCCCCAACTCTTCGTCCACCTGCCTCCTCGAGGAGCACATCTCCAAAGAAGCTGACTACCTAGTAAGAAAGTTCCTGCAACTGACGGAGGAAGAGAAGAGGTTTGACCCCTATCGGTATATGGTGGTCTCTGTGGCCAATGTCATCTGTGCCATGTGCTTTGGCAACCGTTACGACCACGGTGACCAGGAGCTGCTCAGTATAGTAAACCTGAACAATGAGTTTGGGGATGTGGCTGCCTCCGGCAACCCTGCAGATTTCATCCCAGTGCTCCAGTATCTGCCTAGCCGCACCATGAAAATTTTCAAGGATCTCAATAAGAGGTTCAACTCCTTTTTGCAGAAGATTATTAAGGAGCACTACAGCAGCTTTGATAAGGTAACCGACTTGGAGGCAATTCACTTGCATCCATTTTCCTGTTCTGTCCTTCATTGTCTGCTTGTTGTCTTTTCTCTTTTGCTTTCTGGCTCACAAACAAACATCAGCTGAAGCAGAGGTTAGAGGAGAGGTAGTGGAGATCGTGCAACATCTTCTTTCTAGCCAAATAGCATATTTCCCAATGAAACATTACAAATTAAAACCCAATTATTTCCTATAAACAGACTATTTAGAGGCATTGATTGCTATATTTTGCTATAACTCCTAAATGTTTTTAATTGATTATAACTTTTTAATTAATCTAAGTTTCATAGCTGCTGTAGGAGGCAATATATAGTCCTCTCTATTATCATAATTTGGGACAAATAGAATTATCAGTTGGCTAATGACTGCAGGGGAGAAAAGCTTATTTGCACATCTGAACCTGCAACGTAATCATGCTTCGGAGTTCACACACCTGTGGCAACGAGGCACTAGACTCTCCTCCCTCCAGCAGTGAACTGTTCTTGTTTAACTGCCTTAGTGTTTTGGAATTTGGTACCCCTTCCAACCTATGGACTTTCCTCTTTCAGGACAGTATTCGAGACATCACCGACTCCCTGATTGAGCATTGTCAGGAGAAGAAAGTGTATGAATCTGCCAACATTCAGCTCTCTGATCAGAAGATCATCAGCATTGTCAGTGACCTTTTTGGAGCAGGTAAAAATACTTGCATTCAAATCCAAAGCAATCCCAGATATTTCTGTTCCAATTTATCTCCAGGCCTTTGATTCATGCAACTCTCATTCTCTGAAGCATAAAGGATACTTCAGCTGGCTACTGTTAGGAGCAGAGCAGTTACATTTTTACAAACTGAAAGCTTGAAAGTTCTTAAATCAAGAGTCTTTGGCAATTCAGTTCCCCTGAAGGACTTTGTAGGAACAGTAACCGTGAAACAAGTTCTCAAGAGACAGTTGTGTACTGCTGTTTAGTGTTGTCAATCCAGAGTTGGGATGATAAAACTACTAGAGATGGGCCTGCACTAAAATTCCAAACACCCTTGAATTTAAGTTGTGGCACATCCACATTTTTGATTAACTTTACAGAGTTGATAAAAAAAAAATTGCACTGCTACTAACATTAACAACTTGTAAAATTGGCCAAGAAATGAGGAAATCTAAAGTCATGGGGCTGTAAATTTCCTTTGACTTGTCTTCAAGTGATGACTAAATGCTTTGCTTTTCCTTTGTGACTATCCAGGTTTTGACACTGTGACAACTGCGTTGTCCTGGAGTCTCATGTATCTTGTGACATATCCAGAAATTCAGAAGAAGATTCATGAACAATTAGGTAGGTTCATGCTTTCAGGTATATACAGTTTCAAGGCCTGTGTCTCAAAGGCTGGGTTCCAAACAACCTGTTCCTCCACTCTAATCTGTAGATCAGATGATTGACAGAGAGAGGAGACCCAGACTATCAGACCGACCCATGCTGCCTTACACAGAAGCCTTTATCTTAGAGATGTTCAGACATTCCTCTTTCCTGCCCTTCACCATTCCACACTGGTAAGTCCTGTAACTATCAAGGCCAATTTGTGCCCTTTTTTTGGTGCTCTCTGTGAGAATGGTCTTCTGACTCAGCCGCCTTCCTGTGCAGACTAACACAGAATTCTTTACCCTGTTATCACCTTAACCACTTCCCGATATGAAGCCAAGTAAACCATACTCCTCTGGGGGAACAGTGCAAAAGGCACCCTCCCTCCTCAAGTTGAATGGGGGGTAAAATATTCAGCAGCACATTTGAATTAGTTATTCAAACCCTTCCTGTCACCTTATCTATACATGGGATTAGCTCCAATTCAGCAACTGATATAGCTGTATTGATGCAAAGGATGGCTTTAGTTGGGGTTTGTACCTGTGTAGCTGCACTGGTTGTTGATCGCAAACTGCTGAATCCCAAGTACAGTTAGTTTCACTTCAGACCCTCCAATTCACCTGATGCAGGGCCATTAAGAGCTATAGCATAGTGTCTTAATGGTTTTTTTTCTCTTCCTTGGGAGAAACCATGTCACCTGATCACTTCAACAGGCATTTGTTTCCTGTGACAGGAACTTTCTTTGCTAGTAACATGAGTTTGAAAGTTCTCCATATCCCAGAAATATTCACAATTAACACTGCAAGTACAAACAAAGATGGGCTATCACCTAACACAAGTCTGAGGAATGCAAATAAGATGTACAAAATGAGACACTTCTCTAAAACTGTCATCTCACTTTGATTCACCTGAAAGGGGCCTTGCAGCTTTTTAAACGTAAGACAACCTCTGTTTCTTTCAGCACAACGAAAGACACAGTACTGAATGGCTACTTCATCCCGAAGGACCTCTGTGTGTTTGTCAACCAGTGGCAAGTCAATCATGATGAGTAAGTTCAGTCAGACCAAATATGATGGGTTGGTGCTAAAATTGTTCCAATGCCTTTGTATCAATAAGACAAATGAGATGAGTCCTAAATGACTGTACAGGATTATTGGAAATATGCTGCAGACATTATTTCTATAGAAACCCTGTAAACTAGTTGAAGTCTCTGTTTTGGGTTGCGGGGGAGGAGCGATCTCACTGAAGATTTACTGAAGGGCTGGTAAACAATGGGTCTTATTCTCTTCACTCATGTGAGTAGAATTCCATGGATTCGAATGGAGTTCTGACTTTCAACCTTGTGAGAGGAGAAGTGGGACCAATGTGGCTTTTAGATACTAAAGTTTGAGCCTTTCCCCACACCCATATGCCCCAGTAACTAATGTTGTTTGTACTGGGCCTGCAGGGATCCAGTATCTTGCAGGTGGACTAGGTTTAACCTAGTTTAAGGGAAGTCAAGCCTCACCAATCTTACAATTCTTTCAGGGAGTCAACAAACATTTGGATAAGGGTGAGCCAGTCGATACTGTATGCTTCGATTTTCAGAGCTTTTGACAAGGTCCCTCACCAAAGGCACTTAAGGAAACTAAGCAGCCATGGGATAAGAGGGAAGGTCCTGTCAAGGATCAGAAACTGGTGAAAGAGTAGGAATAATTTAGTCAGTTTTCACAATGGAGCGGTGAAGAGCGGGTCACCCAAGAATTTTTACTGGGATTTGTGCTATTCAACATATTAATCTTGAAAAGGGGGCAAAGTTTGCAGACAATACAAAATTATTCAAGATATATGCAAAGAGTTAGAAGTATCTCACAAAACTGGATGAATGGGCAACAAAATGGCAAATGAAATCCAACGTTGGTAAGTGCACAGTAATGCATATGGGAAAATCCTGACTCTCTCTCTCTTGCTAAATTAGATGTTACCACTAAACAAAGATCTTGGAGCCACCACAGATAGTTCTCTGCAAACTTCCATTCAATGCACAGCAATGATCAAAAAGACTAACAGTATATTAGGGACTATTCAGGAAGGGATAAAAAATAAGACAGAAAATATCATACCGCTATATAAATTCATGGTGCACTCATTCCTTGACTACTGTGTCCATTTGTGGTTGCCCCATCTCAAAAAGGCTATAGTAGAACTGGAAAAGCTTCAGAGAGTGGCAACAAAGATGACAAAAGAATGACTTCCATACCAGAAAAGACTAAAGATTAAGGCAGTTCTGCTTAGAAAAGAGATGGTTAACAGGGGAGGATATGACAGAGGTCTATAAAATCATGAATGGTGTAGACAAACTGAATAAGGAAATGTTGTTTATCCTTTTACACAACACAAAAACTAAGAATCTCCCAATGAAATGAATAGACAGCAGGTTTAACACCAATAAGTGGAAGTACATTTTCACACACTGTGCAACTAACCTGTAGAACTCATTGCCATTGGATCTTGTGATGGCCAAAAGTATAACTGAGTTTAAAAAAAAACTGGATAGGTTTATGGAGGATAGGTCCATTATGGATGGTCTGGGACGCAATTGGTTTTCCCAGGAAGATTTCAAATTATGAAACTCAAATCATTTTAAAAAAAAAATTTGAGCCCTTAATGACTTGTTTTCCCCTCAGCCGAAACTATATTGCCTTCAGTCACTAACATAAAGGGTTAAATTCATCCCTGGTGTAACTGCATAAACTTTCAAGTACGCAACACCAGAGTTGAATTTGGCACAGAGGGTTTTGTTGCTGCAGTTAAAGGTAAGAGCACAAATGAGTAGTAAAAGTTGCTGGATGTGAGGTTGCAAACTGTTGCCATGTTTCACACAAGTCTGTTCTGATGCTATTCATGCTGAAATGCCTGCTTTCCTAGTAATCCTTCAGATGATGGTACAATTGCAGTCTTCTCCTTCCATTTCAGGAAGCTTTGGAAAGATCCATCTACCTTCAACCCAGAGCGTTTCCTCAATGCTGAAGGGACTGAAGTAAACAGGACAGAGAGTGAGAAAGTGGTGATGTTTGGCTTGGGGAAGAGGAAGTGCATTGGTGAGTCCATTGGCAGGTGGGAGGTCTTCCTCTTCTTGACCACCCTGCTCCAGCAACTGGAGTTCAGTATATGTGATGGTGAGAAGGCAGATATAACACCTCAGTATGGACTGACCATGAAGCACAAGAAGTGTGAGCACTTCCAGGTTAAACAGCGCTTTGAAGTGAAGAGCTCTGGGTGAGCTGCAGATTATCATTGCTAGGACATGGAGGGGAAATGCAACATCACAATATTTTGGCTTTTGGGAACTACCACCAAGACTGCTTTGAAGGCTGACGTGCTACAGAGTATAAGATAATAGAAGCCATGTTGATTCTGCATCTGTACTGACATCGTGGAGGCTTGCTCATATCTGACATGTAAATGTACTCTATCTGCTGCTGTCTATTGGCATTCAAAGACTGTATTGCAAATGACTCAAATTGGCAAAGCCTGCCAAGTATACTCTGAGGACCATGTCCTATAGCAGGGGTCGGCAACCTTTCAGAAGTGGTGTGCCGAGTCTTCATTTATTCACTTTAATTTAAGGTTTTGTGTGCCAGTAGTACATTTCAACATTTTTTAGAAGGTCTCTCTCTATAAGTCTCTATATTATATAACTAAACTATTGTCATATGTAGAGTAAACAAGGTTTTCAAAATGTTTCAGAAGCTTCATTTAAAATTAAATTAAAATGCTGATATTACGCCGCCGGCCTGCTCAGCCCGCTGCCAGCCTGAGGTTCTGTTCACCTAGGCTGGCAGCAGGTTGAGCGGGGGCCTGCGGCCTGCACCCTGGCTGGCAAGGGGCTGGCAGCCAGAACCCCAGACCGGCAGCGGGTTGAGTGGGACCGGGACCCCAGACTGGCAGTGCACTGAGTGGCTCAGCCCGCTGCCACTCAGCCCACTGCCAGTCTGGGGTTCAGTCCACCGGCTCCTGCCAGCCAGGGTTCTGGCTGCCGGCCCCACTCAGCCCGCTGCCGGTCTGGGATCCCGGTCCTGACCACACAGAGTAGGTACCTATCTTCTCCCTGGTTCTAGCCCATTCTCTTCCTCTCTCTCAGCACTGAGCTGAGGGTGGGAGTGCACTGAGCACAGGGCTGGGGGTGAAGGGGCAGGCTTGGGGTTGGGGTGCAGGGTCTGGCCAGAAGCTAGAAGGAGGGAGGAGGTTCAGGATTGGGGCAAGAGGTTTGGGTGTGGAGTGCTTACCAGGGCAGCTCCCATTTGGTGCAGGTGGGAATGTGGGAGGGTGCAGGAGCTCCTGTTTGGTGCTCAGGGTGGGGGTGGGAATGTGGGGGGTGCAAGAGTCAGGACATGGGGGGGTGTGGGGGGACTGAGTATGTGTGGGGGGTACTGGAGTCAGGGCTGGGGTTGTGGGGGGGTGCAGGGGTCAGGGCAGGAGGCTGGGTGTGTGTGAGGGGGTGCAGGGCTCAGGGCAGGGGGCTGGGGCATGGGGGGGCTGTAAGGGTCAGGGCAGAGGGGTGTGGGTTGGGGTCATGGGGGTGCTCCCAGCCCCCTGCTCAGAGCAGCTCACGGGAGGGGGCTGGAGGGGATATGCCCTGATTCCACCCCCTTTCCCCAAGGCCCCGTCCCCACCTTGTCTTCGCCTCCTCCCTGGAGCAGCAAGGGCGCTGCAGCTCCTCTTCTCCCCCTCCCGCGTAAGGGCCATCAGCTGATCGGCGGCAGAGGAGGAGGGGCAGGAACGCAGTATGCTGGGGGAAGAGGCGGGGGAGGGGGAGCTTGCCTGCCCTGCAGCAGCAGCCGGCAGGACCAAGCTTCTTCATCCTGCCGGGGGGCGGGGGCTGAGAAGAGCGGGCCGGGGCGGGCAGGATTTTTAACTGCACGCTGCTGCCTGCCGGAGTCCTGGCCTGGGTTTGGCAGCAGGCTGAGCGGGGCCAGCGGCTGGGACCCGACAGGCAGCAGTGTGCCATGCCATAGGTTGCCGACCCCTGCCCTATAGTGACATCTGACACTTCAATTAGCCAGCTCCATCATTCTTACCTGTAGAAACAACGGAATTGGGCAACATGCTTTGATCATGCAGCTACCACTGATCTTGTGAGAGGTTTTACACTGAATATCTTGTGTTCTCTGCTGAACTTCCCTTAACATCCCTGAGGTGTAATCCTTTTATGAAGCACCCAGGTTTTTTTGTGTGCCCTAGTTTAGAATAAGTGACTTTGGCCTAAGATTATCTCTGAAGTGTAACCAGCTGGCTATGGCTATGAAATATATATTGAATATAGAATCAGATGTACAACATGTAAACAGAACACATTTTGTAGTCATTATTTCTAATCTCATTGATTCATCTCAGTTGTCTAAAGGTTTTGAGGAGAAACATAACCAGCCTTCTCCTAAATGGCTGGGATGAATAATTTGCAGATTAGGAGTTGTCTGTGAAATTTCACAATCTATTTGTGCTGGGTGAAATGCACCCTTATGCAGAGAGCTAGCTAAATACCCATACACTATTTAAGTTCTATTTTGAAGGCTTGTGTGAACTTAAGTGTTGCAGAGAGGAATGTCACCTGCTGTGTGGCTGGTCAGCTAAATTACATAGTATCCTTCTCCCTGAAATATTTTAAAAAGGAGAATATGAAATATGCTTATCTCATAAGAAAATTCATAAAACTGTTGAGATTTCCTTTAATACTTAGCAATTGTCTGGATACTTGTAAATAACCCATAGCAAACAACTTGATACTGTTGCACATGAAAATAATATTAAGGCAGAGGTCTTACTAGACCAGGTCTATTCATCTAACAAAAACCTTTTCAAAGTCACAAGTTAAAATGGGTGAAAACAAAGGACAGACAGTGAGAGGGGAAACCAAAGACATTATTTGCCTTCAAATTGTGTATTGCTGCTCTTTAAAACTAGTTTTTAGAGAGAATTAGTAATAGATTTATATGTTCAGTCTAGTAAAAGGGTTACGGGGAGGAGGAAGGATAGTTTAAAGGAAGGGGGGTGACTTACTTGAGAGTCCAACAGATCCTTTGTTGTTGCCTAGGCCAGTATCCTTTATTCCTGTGAGGCTGGGCTGGGTTTGTCCCATACATGCCCTGATGAGGTGTGAACTGCCCCTCTGCTCTTGGAGAGTTTTTGCCTGAGCTTGCTTTAAGCCATGAGAACACATTCTCTGCCTCATAACTATATACATGAAATTACAATCTGTAACATTACTATAACAACAATTACTAAAACATTACCATAACAACAATGCTCAGTATATCATGAGCCTTCCGAAGACGCCTGACATGACAAACTTTGCATTAGATACCACACAATCATATTATAAGGATGATCATGGGGGTGTACGGTGTTCCCACGAGGTACAGAATGTCACAGGGCCGCAGTTTGCCACTGCAGTGAGAGGCCGGGTGGCAGACTGCTGATTTCCCCCACAAAGGGGAGACAACGGAGTTGGGGCACAGCTAAAGGGCCATGCCCTGAAGAGGACACCGTGGTCCAGGAGTGATGCAGGTCCCCACAGACAGCAGAGACTGTGGAGAAGCAGCGACTGAAAGTGAGACACCACAGGAGGAGGGTGCCCAGCTGATGGACAAAGTTAATTCCAGGAGCAACCAGCAGTAAGTGCCACAGTGGTGAGCACAACCCATGTCATAAATATAAAGGGAAGGGTAACCACCTTTCTGTATACAGTGCTATAAAATCCCTCCTGGCCAGAGGCAACATCCTGTTACCTGTAAAGGGTTAAGAAGCTCAACTAACCTGGCTGGCACCTGACCCAAAGGACCAATAAGGGGACAAGATACTTTCAAATCTTGGGCGGGCGGGGGGAAGGCTTTTGTTTGTGCTCTCTGTTTACGTGGTTGTTCTCTCTTGGGACTGAGAGAGGCCAGACAGAAATCCATCTTTTCCAACCCATCCTAATCCAAGTCTGCAATATTGCAACCAGTATAGGTAAGCCATGCAAGGCGGATTAGTTTATCTTTTGTTTTATGTGAATTTTCCCTGTGTTAAGAGGGAGGTTTATTCCTGCTTTCTGTAACTTTAAGGTTTTGCCCAGAGGGGGATCCTCTGTGTTTTTGAATCTGAATACCCTTTGAAGTATTTTCCATCCTGATTTTACAGAGATGATTTTTACCTTTAATAAAATCCTTCTTTTAAGAACCTGACTGATTTTTCCATTGTTCCAAGATTCAGGGGTTTGGGTCTTTGATTTTGTAACCAATTGGTTAGGATATTATTCTCAAGCCTCCCCAGGAAAGAGGGTGTGTAGGTTTCGGGCGATATTTTTGGGGAAGACTTCTCCAATTGGTCTCTTTCCCTGTTCTTTGTTTAAAACACTTGGTGGTGGCAGCATACTGTTCAAGGACAAGGCAAAGTTTGTACCTTGGGGAAGTTTTTACCTAAGCTAGTAAGAATAAGCTTAGGGGGTCTTTCTTGCAGGTCCCCACATCTGTACCCTAGAGTTCAGAGTGGGGAAGGAACCCTGACAACCTGTTACACAGGGCCAGCATTAGAGGGCGGCAAGCAGAGGTCCAGCAAAACTAAGATACATTCTGAAGCCGAAGCCCGAGCCTTGCAGCCCTGGGCCGAAATCAGACTCGTGAAAGGGGTACAATAGTCTGGAAAGTTTGAGAGCCACTGTACTACATCATATGGTCACTTCACCAGATCAGTTGGTGGCTCTGTGGTCACCTCTTTAAGGTGGCAAGTGAAATGACTTGTCTCTTCGAAGAAGCTTTCCTTCCATAATGACCTTTATTGTTCCCACTGTCACCTTCAGCTATTATAATGTAAACACCACCCTATTACCAAAAACCTACTGACCGCTATTCCTACCTACATGCCTCCAGCTTTTATCCAGACCACACCACATGATCCATTGTCTACAGCCAAGCTCTACAATACAACCGCATTTGCTCCAACCCCTCAGACAGAGACAAACACCTACAAGATCTCTATCAAGCATTCTTACAACTACAATACCCACCTGCTGAAGTGAAGAAACAGATTGACAGAGCCAGAAGAGTACCTAGAAGTCACCTACTACAGGACCGGCCCAACAAAGAAAATAACAGAACGCCACTAGCCATCACCTTCAGCCCCCAACTAAAACCTCTCCAATGCATCATCATGGATCTACAACTTATCCTGAAGGACGACCCATCACTCTCACAGATCTTGGGAGACAGGCCAGTCCTTGCTTACAGACAGCCCCAAACCTGAAGCAAACACTCACCAGCAACCAC
Organism: Dermochelys coriacea; assembly: GCF_009764565.3. Taxonomy (NCBI): domain Eukaryota; kingdom Metazoa; phylum Chordata; order Testudines; family Dermochelyidae; genus Dermochelys; species Dermochelys coriacea. Next base: position 47,232,517 of record NC_050077.1, on the reverse strand, counting down.
ACACCACACAACAGAACCACTAACCCAGGAATCTATCCTTGCAACAAAGCCAGTTGCCAACTCTGTCCACATATCTATTCAAGGGACACCATCATAGGGCCTAATCACATCAGCCACAATATCAGAGGCTCATTCACCTGCACATCAACCAATGTGATATTATGCCATCATGTGCCAGCAATGCCCCTCTGCCATGTACATTGGTCAAACTGGACAGTCTCTATGTAAAAGAATAAATGGACACAAATCAGCCGTCAAGAATTATAACATTCAAAAACCAGTTGGAGAACACTTCAATCTCTCTGGTCACTTGATTACAGACCTAAAAGTGGCAATACTTCAACAAAAAAACTTCAAAAACAGACTCCAACGAGAGACTGCTGAATTGGAATTAATTTGCAAACTGGATACAATTAACTTAGGCTTGAATAGAGACTGGGAGTGGATGGGTCATTACACAAAGTAAAACTATTTCCCCATGTTTATCCCCCCTGCCACCTCCCACTGTTCCTCAGACATTCTTGTCAACTACTGGAAATGGCCCACCTTGATTATCACTATAAAAGGTCCCCCCCCCCCCGCTCTCCTGCTGGTAATAGCTCACCTTAAGTGATCACTCTCGTTACAGTGTATATGGTAACACCCATTGTTTCATGTTCTCTTTCTATATATATAAATCTCCCCACTGTATTTTCCACTGCATCATCCAATGAAGTGAGCTGTAGCTCACGAAAGCTTATGCTCAAATAAATTTGTTAGTCTCTAAGGTGCCACAAGTCCTCCTTTTCTTTTTGCGAATACAGACTAGCACGGCTGCTACTCTGAAACCTGTCATTATTTTGTTCTTATATTGTCATAAGCACAGACTGCAGTTTAAGTTGGCAAGATCAGCAAGTTCACAGATGAAACACAGTCTGTTCCTACCACTGAGTTAGTAGCGAAACAAAATATGGCCATTTTCCTGAGTCATCCTGGGCTTCTGGTAGAAAACAGCTAGGTTCAGTAGAGATGGAGGAAAAGTGGGAAACATCATGGTATCTTGAAAATGAGAATCTGATATAAAGAAGAGATACAGATGTCCAGGGTAGATGTGGGCAAAAATTAGAGTTGATTTTGCAAGTTCATCAGTTGGATTTTGGCTTTCCAAATCAAAATCCAGACATGATTAAAATCTGGATCCCATTTAGCCCGAACCCCCAAAATGTGAGATGGGGAAGGAAGTTAAATCCTTCTTATTTTGGCACATCTTTAGTATTGTTATGTGTGGAATGAGTCCTGTGGCCCCCAAGCATGGTTGCTGGGCACATTTTGGCATTCTAAGAAGTCACTTTCTGTTTGTTATTGTTGAATGAGAAATGATTGCAATGTACTTTCTGATTTCGCTCTTCTGTCAGTGACTCAGAAAGGGCAGATAGATGAGCTGAAATAATTAGACCCAACCCATGCGTGACACCTTGCAGATCTGCCCTGTACCAAACTTACATGGAATTCTGCTACACCTGCTTATTATATAAGGTGGGAGGTACCAGCCATATGCTCTTATTGCCATATTTTTCATTCAGGAAACATTGGGTGGAAGAGAATTCCCTGTAAAAATGAACTGAGAAAAGTCATTGAGTGCATCTTTGACATTAACATCAATGACAATACAGGGCTGGGCCAATACAGCAGGTCTTGTGCTCATCAGGGCAATAAATACAGCTGGGAAATCAGTATCTATAATCATAGGCAATGATGTAAGCTATTATAAAAGATGAATCTTTGGACCTATTTGGACTGTATGAAAGTAAAGAAAATGTGTATTGACCACCTTTCATTGTGTTCAATAAACTGAAATACAATAATAAACATGGATGTTCTTGACTCAGAAGCTCAGGGCCCCACGTAGGCACACATCTTGTGCTTAAGGATATCCCCGTCCAGCCAAAGAGAATTCCAAAGGTGGTGAATATGTATTGTATTTCTAATGCATGAGGCACTGAAATTCCCCTAACTGGTAATAGGGCATATTACCAAGGAAGATAAATATGTCCCCTTGCTTCATCTAAGCTCCCTAGATCACACCAGTTTGAATGGCACTACGAAGCGATCTATGTCAAATGACAAGGATGTGACTAGAGAATGATTCCCTTTAATTGCAAGATGTAGCAAGGACGGTAACCCAAAAGGAACGTTGAGATTCATGAGCTCTAAGGAGCATAAGGAGGTAGAGGGCAGTCATTTCTTGAATGAATAATGGAATATCTGAATTATGTATATCTGAGCTCCCTGCTCAAAACATGGTGGCTCTCTAGTACTGCTAATAGTAGTTTGCTACATAATCCCTAGGTCTTGCTCAGACCTCCATCTTTCCAAGGAACAGAAGCATTGACCTCCATGCAATTTATCCTGTTATGGCTCTTTTGATAAGACCAGAAAATGCAAGGTCTTGACTGTTCTGCAGGGACATTGCCCTCCCCCTCCATGACATTTAAGTAAAAGCAGAGGCTTGCTTGGGTTCTTTTGCCGGAAACTCTGACTGACCCTCAGTGGATGCTGTTCCCCTCGGTGGATGGCCTAGAAGGCCCTCGTCCTCCATCTGCGTGTGTCAGGCCTGTCTTTCCTCAATGGAATTTGCATCAATGGGGCCTCCTCCTCTCCCTGCAATGGGTGTTGTGAGTAGGGATGAAGGGAGAGGAGGAGGCCCCATTGATATGCGCCTACCTCCCCATAGCAGGTGGGGCTGTGTGACTCAGGGACCTTTGGTGCCAACATAAGGTTACAGGGATCCCCTGGGTCTAGTATCTACATACTAATTCATCAAAAGGTGTCCCGTAAGGTTTCTACAGAAAGTCTGTGTCACACTGATCATTATAATCATTGCAAAATGTATGTACAGATAATATGTAAGGAGTTAGGTACATATGCTAAAGCTTATGCTCTTAAGGTCTGCATGCTGGGCCTGGTCATCAAAAGGTAATAAAATTTCTTTCAGGCTGGAAACGCTTGTCTACCTATCTGTAAATCGCGTATTGCATACTTAACAATGGATGCCTATTTACAGACTGAGCAAAATGCTAATCAAAAGATTGCAAAGTCTCCAGGGAAAATTCTCTACAGGGGAAAACAAGCAGCAAGGGCTCCCCTGTTTACAAGTAAAGTCAATGGAATGTTGAAACTATATCCACAGGTACAGAGGTAAACCAAGACATCAGAGGAGTGAAGTTTTGGAATAGCCTTCCAAGGGAAGCAGTGGGGGCAAAAGATCTATCTGGCTTTAAGATTCTACTCGATAAGTTTATGGGGGAGATGGTATGATGGGATAATGGGATTTTGGTAAGTAATTGATCTTTAAATATTCAGGGTAAATAGGCCAAATCCCCTGAGATGGGATATTAGATGGATGGGATCTGAGTTACTATAGAAAATTCTTTCCTGGGTATCTGGCTGGTGAATCTTGCCCATATGCTCAGGGTTTAGCTGATCGCCATATTTGGGGTCGAGAAGGAATTTTCCTCCAGGGCAGATTGGAGAGGCCCTGGAGGTTTTTCGCCTTCCTCTGTAGCAAGGGGCATGGTTGACTTGAGGGAGGCTTCTCTGCTCCTTGAAGTCTTTGAACCATGATTTAAGGACTTCAATAGCTCAGACATGGGTGAGGTTTTTCACAGGAGTGGGTGGGTGAGATTCTGTGGCCTGCGCTGTGCAGGAGGTCGGACTAGATGATCAGAATGGTCCCTTCTGACCTTAGTATCTAGGAATCTATGAATCCTTCACCTAGGGGACAAGCAGCCAACCTGTTGTTGAACACTATCAGGGAAGCTTTGGATAAACTAAATGTCATTATGAAAATGTCATCTTAGTTAAATTTAGGCTCTAGAAAGTGTGTTATTTTATTTGCTATTTAACCATCTGCTTCCATTCTCCTTGTTTCTTCTTGACTTGCCAATCTTTGTTAAATAAACGCAAGTCAGATTTCACTGTCACCCTAAGTGCTGTGAGTGGAGCCTGAGGTGTAACTGCCAAGCTGGGGTGCGCTGTTCCTGCAGCAGGAGCTGGAGCCGTGAATTTGGTGCATGGCATGTGCAGTGGCCCATCACTGTCCTGCAGAAGGGACAATGGTGCCCACATGCTGGGAGGGGGTCAAGTGTTTTAACCCCAGCAATTGAAAGTAGTGCCAGGGCTCAAGCAACTAGGTGCTGAGGCTCAAGGAATTTTTTTTACATTCATAACTGATGCAGCAAGCCCAGAAGTGCCAGGGCTACGAACTGCCAAGCAGAGGTGCCGGGCTGAGCCCTAGCACAAATTAAGCACGGGGGGAAGGGTTGCGCTGCCTGTGGCCGGGGGGGTGGGGGGCAGGGAGCTGGCTGGCAGGCTCCCTCTGGCTGGGGGCAGGTGGGAGCACGGACAAGGCGGCGCAGACGGCCCTGCCGAGCCCCCTGGCACGCTGTGCCCGCGCAGGAGCGTTCCAGGCTGCCCGGGGGCGGGCTCTGGAAGCTCCTGGAGCTTCGCTCTGGGACCCCACGCCCCGCCCTGGAAAGGGGGCTCTACTCCTGCACGGCATCAGGCACAAGGAGCATGCGCACCAGCGGCACGCGCCAACAGGGTTTACACACGCGCATGGAGGGCACTCTGCGCAGGCGCATAGCCAGTTAGGCGGGCTCAGTTTGCGCGGCGCAGGGCCGCGGGAGGTCCAGTGGTCTATGCTCCGAGGGGTGGGTAGAGCGTCGCCCTGGCACTGAGGCAAAGAGCAAGCCTCTCTGACCGGGAGGCGGGTGAGGCGTGGGCTCCCCCCGTCCCGCGCGCACACCGAGGCGGAAGTGACGTCAGACGCACAGCGCCGTGGAGGCGGTGTTTCCCGTGTGCGTCGGGGTCGCTGTGCCGAGTAGCTCCAAGAGAGGCGGAGAGCGAGCCGCGGGACTCAGGTGGGGGTGGCTCCCCTGTCCCTCAGGGGTGGGCAGCGCGGGGCGGACACGGCCTCGACCTCTGGGGCACCAGCCGCGCCGGCAAGGAGCGGGGAGGGCTCCGGGGGGGAGCTGGGGCTCCAGCAGGGGCCGTCCGTGGGAGGGGCCCCACTGAGCTGCATGGGGGAGGGGGACCCCCACTCCTGGGCAGCTCCCCTTCCCCACTCTGCCCCCGTGCACGGGGGTGATTCCCCTCTCCCCTGTCCACGGGCACAGCCCCCGTCTTTAACTCCTTCCCCTCGTGGCTCTTCTCCCTGTCAAGGAGTCGGACAACCTGGGGCGTGTCAGCGGGGCAGCTGTTCTGCCTCCCCCTCCCTTTCGCCTCAGCAGCCCCAGAGCTGTTGCTCGGGGGGTGGGGAGGGGAATTGAGTCCCTTTTCCTGTTTTTGATGAGCGCCGAAGGCTCCTGTATTTCCCCGTGGCCCTTTGAAATCTCCCAGCGTGAGTGATCATAGAATCATAGATCCGGGCTTGGGTGCATTTTTTTGCTTTCAAGGGAGAGTGATTAAAAACATGCCTGTCTTCTCCTGCATGAAGATGTAAGTGAGCATCCACCTGTGGGATCCTAGTTCTCCATACTCATAACACACACATAATGAGGTATCCTGAAAGCAAACCATCTCCATTAATGAGAAGCAGTGTTCTTTAACCTTTGTAAGCAAACTAGAGCAGAGTTCGTGTCTTGCTATGCACTTGTATAGTGGCTTGTGCAATGAATTCCTGCTCCTGATTGGGCTCTCTTGCCGTTACCACAATAACAATAATAAATAGAAACTTTGCTGTTTCATCTGTTAGGCTGTTCTCCTGAATGTTAGGAGTAACTGTGTGTTCCCTTGATGACCACAAGACTGTGTCTATACTGGCACAAATTGCCTTTTGCACATCTTTGGGAAAAAGGCAGGGCATTTCGATGCGAGTTTTGGATGAGGCCAAGAGTGTAACAAGATTAAAAAAGGGATTGGATATTTATAGATATCAGGAATATCCAGAATTATTCTAATTATTACCATGATTTTGGAGGCATATTAAACTGCATGTTTCAGGATTTATGCCAGTGCCTGATGATTAGATCTCATCCTGATCTTTATGTGAGGGACAGGTTATTCCCCACCTACCTACTGTGCAGTTCTTACACCTTCTGTAGCATTTGGTACAGATCGCTGTCAGAGACAGGATATTATACCAGATGGACTTTAAGCCTGATCCAGTATTGCAGTTCCTATAAGCTTACATTTACAATTATTCTTGTTCTAAAACAATGGGGTGGAGTAGACCAGTGGTTTTCAAACTGCGGGTCGCAACCCATTCGCGGAATGGAAGACACTAGGTCTCGGCAGCTCTGGTCAGCACTGCTGACTGGGCTATTAAAAGTCCCGTTGGTGGTGCTGCCTGGCTAAGGCAGGTTAGTCCCCACCTGTTCTGACACTGCGCTGCGCCCTGGAAGCGGCCAGCAGCAGATCTGGCTCCTATGCGGGGGGGGGGGGGGGGGGAGCCATGGGAGCTGGGAGGGATTGGTACCTGCAGGCGAGAGCCATGTGAAGCCGCTTGCGTGCCTCTGCCTAGGAGCCGGACCTGCTGCTGGCCACTTCTGGGGCACAGTGTGGTCCATGGTGCCAGGACAGGAGGAAGCCTGCCTTAGTACCCTCGCTGCGCCGCTGACCGGGAGCTGTCCAAGGTAAGCCCGAGCCTCTTCCTGCACCCCAAACCTCTCATCCCTGGCCCCAGCCCAGAGCCTTGACCCCCTGCCCCAGCTCTGAGCCGCCCCAAACCCAGAGCCATCTTCTGTACCCCAAACCCCTCATTGCCAGCCCAGAGCCCTGACCCCTCCAGCACCCCAACCCCCTGGCCCAGCCGATAGCCCTCTCCCACCCCTGAACCACTCATTCCCGGTCTCAGCCCCGCGCCCCAACCCTCTGCCCCAGACTTGAGCTTGTACCACATCCCGAGCCCCTCATCCCCAGCTCCGTTGGATTGCGGGCATTAACAATTTTCTTCAACTGGGTTGCCAGAAAAAAAGTTTGAAAACCACTGGAGTAGAAACTTGAGCCCTACTTGTAATGGGAAAATGAGCGGTTGTGGAAAATAACTTTGTGATGGGTCCCCCTGAGCTGGTATTGGAAACTGCTTTAGTGCTAGTTTAGATCACCAAAAGAAAACCACTTCCAGATTTATTTTTGAAAGCTGATTGAGGCTTGGAATTTTATCCTAGTATTTAAACTGTTTTCAGTCCCAGTTGAACAAGAGTTCTTTGCCTAAAATCATTTGTAGCATTCCAACTCTAGACAGGGCAGTGAGTGCTTTGGTGCATCTACACCGCATCTGGGAGCGAGCCTCCCAGCCAGGGTCCACAGACTTGTGCTAGCAGTCTAAAAATAGCTGTGTAGACATAGCTTTGACATTGTGGCTTGTGCTATCAAGCGCATGCCCCAGGAGTCAGAGCCCAAGCTGCAGCATCTACACATCAATTTCTAGAGTGATAGTATGAGCCCCACAAGTACTAGTTTGTAGACCTGGGCTGTGCGTGTTGCTCCCAGATCCTGTGTAGACATGCCCTTAGTGGCTCTTTTTCTCAAAAGAGTTCAAAGTGCACAGCAAAGATTATTATTTTTTTTCCCCATTTGATAATTTAGCATTTAAAAAATATTTATTAACTAATCACCTAATGTTTTTTGCCAGCTCAAAGCACTGTATAAACATTAAGTAAACTAATCTGCCAGACTAACCTGATCTCCTTCTTTGAGAAGATAACTGATTTTTTTAGATAAAGGGAATGCAGTAGATCTGATCTACCTGGATTTCAACAAGGAATTTGATACAGTTCCACTTGGGAATTAGTTAAATTGAAGAAGGTGGGGATTAATATGACAATTGAAAGATGGATGAGGAACTGGTTAAAGGGGAGACTACAATGGGTTGTGCTGAAAGGTGAACTGTCCCGCTGGAGGGAGGTTACTAGTGGAGTTCCTCAAGGAACGGTCTTGGGGCCAATCTTATTTAACGTTTTTATTAGAGCTGTTGATTAATCACAGTTAACTCATGCAATTAACTCAAAAAATTAATCACGATTAATCGCAGTTTTAGTCACACTGTTTAAACAATAGAATACTCATTGACATTTATTAAATATTTTTGGATGTTTTTCTACATTTTCAAATATATTGATTTCAGTTACAACACAGAATACAAAGTGTACACTACTCACCTTATTATATTTGATTACAAATATTTGCACTGTAAAAATGATAAACACAAGAAACAGTATTTTTCAGTTCACCTCATACAAGTACTGTAGTGCAATCTCTTTATGGTGAAAATGCAACTTACAAATGTAGATTTTTTTTTTTGTTACATAACTGCACTCAACAACAAAACAACTCAAAAGTTTAAAGTCTACACATCTACTCAGTCCTACTTCTCATTCAGCCAATCGCTAAGACAAACAAGTTTGTTTACATTTATGGGAGAAACTGCTGCCCACTTCTTATTTACAGTGTCACCAGAAAGTGAAAACAGGCATTCGCATGGGACTTTTTTAGTCGGTATTGCAAGGTATCTACGTGCCAGATATGCTAAACATTCATATGCCCCTTCATGCTTCAGCCACCATTCCAGAGGACATGCTTCCATGCTGATGACGCTTGTTTAAAAAAATAAGGCGTTAATTAAATTTGTGACTGAACTCCTTGGGGGAGAATTGTATGTCTCCAGCTCTATTTTACTCACATTCTGCCATATATTTCACATTATAGTAGTCTCAGGTGATGCCTCGGCACGTTGTTCATTTTAAGAACACATTTGCGGCAGATCTGACAAAATGCAAAGAAGGTATCAATGTGCGATTTCTAAAGATAGCTACAGCACTAGACCCAAGGTTTAGGAATCTGAAGTGCCTTCCAAAATCTGAGAGGGACGAGGTGTGGAGCGTGCTTTCAGAAGTCTTAAAAGAGCAACACTCCGATGCAGAAATTACAGAACCTGAAACACCAAAAAAGAAAATCAACCTTCTGCTGGTGACATCTGACTCAGATGATGAAAGTGAACATGCGTCGGTCCTCACTGCTTTGGATCGTTATCGGGTAGAACCCGTCATCAGCATGGACGCATATCCTCTGGTATGGTGGTTGAAGCATGAAGGGACATATGAATCTTTAGTGCATCTGGCATGTAAATATCTTGCATCGCTGACTACAGCATTGCCATGCGAACACCTGTTCTCACTTTCAGGTGATATTGTGAACAAGAAATAGGAGTGAGTGGATTTTTAGGCTCTAAAGTTTTACATTTTTTTTTATTTTTGAATGCAGGTTTTTTGTACATAATTCTACATTTATAAGTTGCACTTGCATGATAAAGAGATTGCACTACAGTACTTAGATGAATTGAAAATTCTTTTTTTACAGTGCAAATATTTGTAATCATAAATAAATATAAAGTGAGCACTGTACACTGTATTCTGTTATAACTGAAATCAATATATTTGAAAATGTGGAAAACATCCAAAAATATTTAAATAAATGGTATTCTATTATTGTTTTAACAGTGGATTAATCATGAATAATTTTTTTAATCGCTTGATGGCTCTAATTTTTATTGATGATCTTGGAACAAAATGTGGGAGCACGCTAATAAAATGTATGGGTGACACACAGTTGGGAGGTATTGCCAATATAGAGGAGGACCGGAATATCACACAAGAAAATCTGGATGACCTTGAAAACTGGAGTAATAGAAATGGGATGAAATTTAATAGTCCAAAGTGCAAGGTCATGCACTTAAGGACTAACAACAAGAATTTTTGCTATAAGCTGGGGACTTATCAGTTGGAAGTGACAAAGGAGGAGAAAAACCTGAGTGTATTGGTTGGTCACAGGATGACTATGAGCGGCTAATGTGTTGCAGGTGTGAAAAAGGCTAATGCAGTCCCAGGTGAGGTATTTTCAGTAGAGACAAAGAAGCGTTAGTACCAATATACAAAGCACTGGTGAGACCTCATGTGGAATACTGTTTGCAGTTCTGGTCTCCCATGTTTAAGAAAGATGAATTGAAAGTGGAACAGCTGCAAAGAAGGGCTAGTAGAATGATTCTAGGAATGAAAAACCTACTTTCTGAGGGGAGACTCAAAGAGCTTGGCTTGTTTAGCCTAACCAAGAGAAGGCTGATGGGAGATATGATTGCTCTGTATAAATATATCAGAGGGATCAATACCAGGGAGGGAGAGGAATTATTTAAGTTAAGCACCAGTATGGACACAAAAACAAATGGATATAAACTGGCCATCAACAATTTAGGCTTGAAATTAGACGAAGGTTTCTAACGATCAGAGGAGTTAAGTTTTGGGACAGTCTTCCAAGGGGAGCAGTGGGGGTAAAAAACTCATTTCAAGACTGAGCGTGATAAGTTTATGAGGGGCGGAGGGGATGGTATGATGGGACTGCCTACAATGGCATGTAACTGATCTGCAGCTGCTAGCAACAAATATCTCCAAAGGCCAGTGAAGGGATGCTAAATAGGGAGGGCTCTGAGTTACTTCAGAGAATTCTTTCTCAGGTGTCTGGCTGGTGGGTCTTGCTCAGGGTCCAACGAATCACCATATTTGGGGTCGGGAAGGAATCTTCCCCCAGGTTAGATTGTCAGAGACCCTGGGGGGTTTTGCCTCTGCAGCATAGGGCAGGTCACTTTGCAGGTTTAAACTAATGTAAATGGCAGATTCTGTTACTTGAAGTCTTAACTCACCTGGAAGTTAGGGGTCTCATATCTCCACACATGGAAAGGCATGCACAGTTACTTCAGTGTGTTGATTGAAAGTTGCACTTCCCTGAGACTCTAGAATTATGAATTGAGGGGAGATTCGTGGATCAAGTGTTTAAATAAACACACCCTATGTATTTATGAGAATGTTTATCCTTTGAAATATACGCAGTAACTGTCAAACAAAGTAACTTACTAGTTACTTTTGAACTTTGTTTTATGTTAAAACTTATCAATTAGCTAATTGTGGGATTGATAATAGTATTTTATGGGTGAAATTCTGGCTTTAGTGAGGTCAGAATTTTACCCTATATAGCTATAGCTCCATCCTTCTATTCCACTATCACTACACAAGTGTTTAGAATGTGAAGTGAAGACAAACTTATGTGACTGAAGCTCCAGGGAGAATGTAGGCTGGCGGCGCTAGATACTTGAACTGGAATTTAACCAGAACATCCCTGGAAAAGTAGTTAGGGTTGGAATGCATTACAGAAAACTACTGGTGTTTTTTTAGATTACAGCATTATATGGAATCTGGTTGTGTGAGACTAAGTTTTATCCAGTATTATTTATGTAGCAACAAAACTGTGCTAGGTACTTTACAAACAAGCCTACGGGCATGGTCTCTGTCAAAGGGCCTTACAATCTAAATAGGATCTTAAAGTATATATAGGTATTATCCCTGTCCCACTATGAAAAGACGGGCCACCAAAGTAAGGGCCTAAGATGTGGTCTAGGACCATGGCATGGGGGGATATAGTTGATGCTAATTAGGTTTGTCAAGCTCCTGATTTTTTTTTCCCAGCCAATCCTGTCTTCATTTTACAGTGATCACGTGTCAGAAATATGGCTACAGACTGGCTTGGAAGCATTGTGTCCATTAACTGTGGAGACAGCCTGGGAGTCTATCAGGGACGAGTGTCAGCTGTAGATCAGATCAGCCAGACCATCTCCCTGACGCGGCCTTTCCATAATGGGGTCAAGTGCCTCGTGCCAGAGGTCACCTTCAGGTAAGTGTCTCCTCTGTCTGCTTCTTCCAGGCAAACTTTATATATGGCTGAAATTGGGGCATTTTGCTTCAAACCTCATTACTGCTTATCCTTGGCTGAAAAGTGCCTCTATTGTTAGGCCCTATACAGAAAGCAAGAGATGCTGTCTTTGGGCTTTTTGTTGTCTGGGTTACAATGTGAACACAGATTTAGATCACAATTGGAACACATTGGTAGGAGCAAAGAAAATGGTCACTGTGTATTACCTGTCATCCAGTTTACGGTTAGATGAGACATTTGGCAGGAATTTTTGCCAATGGCAAGTTTAATGTTTGTGTTTGCTAAAGCATGATTGAAGTGAAAGTGGAGCTGTTAATCATTTAAATTAGATCCTTGCCCTAAATAAATCCGTTTTATGGCTCCAACTGCATATTTATCTTCAGATCTGTCTTCTGCCACTTTCTTTTCCTCCATCTAGATAGCTCTTGATATTCGTCTGGCAAGATCTCTTTTCCCTTTGGCACAATAATCTTGTTCTATAATTCTGAAGCCAGTTGGTGCAGATTGGTCTTGGAGACACAAACCAACAGCATCCAAAACATCCTACACAGCAGTAGGCTTGTTAGTATTGCTGTTCTTGTACTAAATTAGCTGCCCCCTAGCTCTGCCCCCAACTCCGATGTTATGTTATTTGAAAAGAGTAAAGATTAGTCACCAAATATTTTTTTCTGTTATCGGTGCAAATTAGCAAAGTTAATACACAGATTTAAATGATTTCCACAAATACACAGATTTAACTATTTTATTACTAAATAAAGATTAAATAGCAACCTTAGGGAGTCTCTCTTCCTTAGGGCTTGTCTACATTATTCGCTGGATCAATGGGCAGCTATCGATCCAGCAGGTGTTGATTTATCGTGTCTAGTCTAGACTAGGTGCAATAAATTGACTGCCGAGCGCTCTCCTGTCGACTCTGGTACACGAGAGGCTCAGGCGTCGACTTACCGCAGTGAAGACACCGCGGTAAGTAGATCTAAGTACGTCGACTTCAGCTACGTTATTAAGAGAAAAATGTCATTCTGATGCTGCTTTAGTCTCTAATATACTAGGGGCTTAATTTTTGTAGAGCTGGGTACCAATGTTGAATCCCACTTTTTGTTCTCTTTCCTGTGTTCAGGGCAGGTGATATTACTGAGCTAAAGATTTTGCAGATCCCAGGTCCTGGGGACAGCAAACAAAGTGGGGATCTGCAGCATACCGAACTGGGCATCCCTGGCGTTGGGTGCCAAGTGGGTACCAATCAAAACGGCACTGGCAAATTGCTAAAGAAGCCTACCTCTTCCAGCAGTGCCCCACAGGCTATCCCAAGGAGAACAGACATGAAAAATCAGGAAGTTGTCATTTCCCCACAACAGCAGCAGTGCTCTAAGAGCTACATGGACCGACATTTGGAATCCTTGAATCAGTCCAAAGGTTTCCGTCGTAGACACAATTCCTGTGAGTATATTGCCCATTCAGCAGTTTTCCCTTCTCTTTAGCCTGATGTTCATGGGCTCTGTCAGTCTAGTCCACTGCTGCATTGACTGCTGTTCTCAAATGGGTATTTAATATAGCAATTAAAATGGTGCTGGAAAGACTTCAAAAAATAGTTTGTTACTGGTATTCTTGTTTCCACACCATTAATTTCTCCACCCTGTTAAGATATTTGGGAAAATGCTACAAGCTGTCAAATATTTTTTTACCCCAAAAAGTTTGATAAATGTAAACCTTAAAACTGCCAGCCACTTGTCTTTAAATCAAATGTGATTTATTGATGGCTTTTAGCTATATCAGGGGTTGGCAACCTTTCAGAAGTGGTGTGCCGAGTCTTCATTTATTCACTTTAATTTAAGGTTTTGCGTGCCAGTAATACATTTTAACGTTTTTTTTAAAGGGTCTCTCTCTATAAGTCTCTATATTATATAACTAAACTATTGTTGTATGTAAAGTAAACAAGGTTTTCAAAATGTTTGACGCTTCATTTAACATTAAATTAAAATGCTGATCTTATGCTGCCAGCCCGCTGCCAGCCTGGGGTTCCGTTCACCTAGGCCGGCAGCAGGCTGAGCGGGGCTGGCGGCCGGGACCCCAGACTGGCAGTGGGCTGAGTGGCTCAGCCCGCTGCCACTCAGCCCGCTGCCAGTCTGGGGTTCAGTCCACCGGCTCCTGCCAGCCAGAGTTCCGGCTGCTGGCCCCTCTCAGCCCACAGCTGGTCTGGGATCCTGCCCATATAGAGTAGGTACCTACCTTCTCTCTGGTTCTAGCCCAGTCTCTTCCCCTCTCTCTCTGCACTGAGCTGTGGGTGGGAGTGCACTGAGCACAGAGCTGGGGGTGAAGGAGCAGGCTGGGGGTTGGGGTGCAGGGTCTGGCCAGGAGCTAGAATGAGGGAGGGGGTTCAGAGTTGGGGCAAGAGGTTTGGGTGTGGAGTGCTTACCTGGGCAGCTCCCATTTGGTGTGAGGGGTGCAGAAGCTCCTGTTTGGTGCTCAGGATGGGGGTGGGAATGTGGGGGGTGCAAGAGTCAGGGCATGGGATGTGGGGGGTACTGGAGTCAGAGCTGGGTGTGTGTGAGGAGGGGTGCAGGGGTCAGGGCAGAGGGCTAGGTGTGTGTGAGCAGGGTGCAGGGTTCAGGGCAGGGGGCTGGGGTGTGGGGGGATGTAAGGTGCAGGGATCAGAGTAGAGGACTGGGGTGTGAAGGGAGTGCAGGGATCAGGGCAGAGGGCTGGGTGTGTGTGAGGGGGGTGCAGGGCTCAGGGCAGGGGGCTGGGGTGTGGAGGGGGGATGTAACGGTCAGGGCAGAGGGCTGGGGGTGTGGGTTGGGGTTGTGGGGTGTTCCCAGCCCACTGCTCAGAGCGGCTCATGGCAGGGGGCTGGAGGGGATATGCCCTGATTCCACCCCCTTTCCCCCAGGCCCCGTCCCCACCTCGTCTCCGCCTCCTCCCCAGAGCAGCGAGCACACTGCAGCTCCTCTTCTCCCCCTCCCATGTAAGGGCCATCAGCTGATCGGTGGCAGGGAGAGGAGGAGGAGGGGCAGGAACGCAGCATGCTGGGGGAAGAGGCGGGGGAGGAGGGAGCTTTCCTGCCCTGCAGCAGCAGCCGGCAGGACCAAGCTTCTTCATCCTTCCCCCGGGGGGAGGCAGGGGGAGAGCGGGCCGGGGCGGGCAGGATTTTTAATGGCACGCTGCTGCCTGCTGAGGTCCTGGCCTGGGTTTGGCAGCGGGCTGAGCGGGGCTGGCGGCTGGAACCCAGCAGGCAGCAGTGTGCCATTAAAAATTGGCTCGCGTGCTGTCTTTGGCACGCTTACCATAGTTTACCGACCCCTGAACTATATTAATAACAACATGAGAAACTGATGACAAAATCTACATCCGTAGTTTCTCTGAGTGGACAACTGCTATTATGGCATATCTAATTCACGATTCATTTTGATCAATTTCACACTCATAGGATTTTAAAAATTGTAAATTTAATGATTTCAGATGTTTAAATCTGAAATTTCACGGTGTTGTAATTGTAGAGCTCCTGCCCCAAAAAGGAGTTGTTGGGGGTCGCCAGGTTATTGTGGGGCGAGTTGCGGTACTGCTACCCTTACTTCTGTGCTGTTGCTTATGGGATGCTGCCTTCAGAGCTGGGCACCTGACCAAAATCTGCCACTTTCTGGCTGCCCAGCTCTGAAGGCAGAACAGAAGTAAGGGTGGCAATACCATGACCCCTCCTTGCAATTCCCCTGCAACTCTCTCAAATTGGGAGTCCTGACCCAAAAGGAACACAGGTCTCCCCCATTAAATCTGTGGAATATAGGGTAAAAGCACACACAAGACCAGATTTCATGGCGGGAGACCAGATTTCATGGTCCGTGATGCATTTTTCATGACCGTGAATTTGGTAGGGCCCTACTGATGGGAGAGATCTTGCATATCCCACTCAGGACTTGGCTTCTCTCTGAGTATTCTGCACTGGGGCATAAAATGCTTTTACGCTGGCCGTTGGGTTGTTGGGTGGAAGGGACTGGATGACCTAATCTGTCACGTCCATTTCTAACTTTTTTTCCCCTGAAAGTAAGGTTTTATTTCACTTTCTATGAGTGTCTGGGATACACTGGCAAAAAGCCAGGTGCGTAATGTATATTCTACACAAAATAGCTTCACATTATGATAGCCTCTAACAGCAGAGACAAAAAAGTCTGTTTCCATCAAATCAATGCAGGTAACTGGAAACTCGCTTAAATAAATTCCAGGTCCCTTCCATCTTTAACTTCTTGTCAGTGAGCATATTTCTTAGCTACAGTTTAGAATTCCTAACTGTGTCAGATTAGAGCCCTGCAGTGGGACTGGGATCCAGTAGGTCTCTGAGAACCCGCTGCCATAATAGGGGGGTAAAAATTCAACAATGCGGGTGGGAGTGGGTGTTGCAGGATGAGACAGAAGCAGATTAAAACAATAATCCTGTGCTGGGTTCTGTGTCAGATTTCTAAGTTCTCCATGTTTGGATCTCTTTTAATTGCTTTTGCTGTGCTGATGATTGTGTATAATGGCTATCTAATGTAGGTGACTGTGTATCTTGGATAGAGATTAGCAAGATCAGGCAGCACCTCTGATTTCAGATTGCTAGATATAGCCTTTTTATGAGGTCATCTATAACTAAGAAGTGCATTAACACACTCATATCCAGGTACAACATTTCTGATTGCAGCGTAGGGAAAAGTGTGTGTTTATATATGCATAACTGCTTAATTGTGGGTGAATAAATATTTGCTCCAAATCCTCAAAAAAATTACCTACAAGTTGAGGGAAAGCTTGGAAAATTTCAACCTGAAAAGAATTAGTTTTATTAAGTAACGAATAACAGAAATAAGTGAATTAGAATGAGTATCTTAAACCAGTGGTTCTTAACCAGGGGTATGTGTTCCCTTGGGGGTACGTAGAGGTCTTCCAGAGGTAATCAACTCATCTAGGTATTTGCCTAGTTTTACAACAGGCTACGTAAAAACTAAAATTTCGTACAGACAGTGATTTGTTTATACTGCTCTATATACTATACACTGAAAAGTTAGTACAATATTTGTATTCCAATTGATTTATTTTATAATTATATGGTAAAAATGAGAAAGGAAGCAATTTTTCAGTAATAGTGTGCAATGACCCTTTTGTATTTTGTAAGCAAGTAATTTTTAAGTGAGGTGAAATTTGGGGTTATTCAAGACATCAGACTCTTGAAAGGGGTACAGTAGTCTGGAAAGGTTGAGAGCCACTGTCTTAAACTATAGTATGTGTTATCCTCACATGCTATTATAAACCATTAGAGGGAATAATAGGATGCAGACATTCTTAGAATAAAAATCTTGGGCCTGCTACGTTTAGCAGAGTTCTTAAGCACATCCTTATCTTTAAGCATGTGCATAGCCCTATTGATTTCTGCGGGGCTGCTCATATACTTAAAGGTTAAGCGTGTGCTTTGTGAAATCTAGGTCTAAAAGGCTGCTTGTATATGTATTAGTATTTACAGAGTGCAACCAACGAAGTTTAAGTCTGCAGGCATCCTTTGAGCTGGCTTTTATGATGTCACTGTTTGACCATAAAGGTTTATTAACACTTACAGGGGTTGTGGGCAGATATTTCTGTTTTCAAAGTGCAACTGCCCAGAGCAGCCTTCAGAATCTACATTGGCATAGATGAGAAGAGGCTAAGTATGAAGTTTTATGAACTACATGCTACAGTACAGGACAACTTCTTATGGAATGGTGGTAGCCTCCCTAGAGTTAAGGTTGAAACTAGCTTCTTGCTATAAATCTGACTTTAAATCTTTTCTCCAAAAGAGTACAAAAAGAAACCAGTGTCTCTAAAACTTTTAAATGCTGCATCTTGTCTCAAGCTTTTCTTGTAATCTTAGTAGAATTCAGAAAAGTTAAAAATAATTTTCCTGTCATTCACTTGCAATCACCCAAAAGTAGTTAGAGATTTTTTTTATTTTCAAGATGGTTTGGGCTACATCATATTCATTTTGATTTTTGTTCACATTGTTGACAAATGCCAATTTTTTTGGGGGGGGGAGTGTACTATGGGGGAGCATTTTACTGAAATAGTTATTTTTAAGTGTACATAGAGCGATATTTTAATAAATAGATTGACCTCATCCTGGCTTTAGGTTCTGCTGCTGTTGTCACTGACCTTAGCCAGAGGTGAGAGGTAGGACAGGGATGAGAATTTAGGAGGTGGCATGGAGGTGTACCTGCAATGAGTATGGAGAGAAAAGGAGCAGCAAATGGCAGGTTGAAAGCAGGGAAGAGTTATGTAGGGGTACTAAGACAAGTGTTGTGTGTGTAAGGATCTGGAAGGCGTATGAGGGGGCTTGTGCAGGGGACTATGGAGGTGATGGAGAATTCTGGGGAAGATAAAGGGGTATTGAACTGAGTGCAAGGTATTGGAGGGCATGGAAAGCAGGGTCCACGTATGTGCAGGGGATTGGGTTGAAGTTATTCTGACTGAGCTATAATTCCCTGGGTCCTCTTCGTTCCACTTTTTAAATATAGGTACTATATTTGCCTTTCTCCAGTACTCTGGATTTCACCTGTCCTCCATGAGTTCTTGAAGATAGCAGCTAATGGTTCTGAGATTGCTTCAGTTGGTTCCTTAAGTACCCTAGGATTAATTTCATCAGGCCCTGCCAACTTGAATACATCTCACAGGTTCTTTAATCTATTCTTTCCCTATTTTGGCTTGTGTGTTCCTTCCTCCTTTTTGATAATATTAATTGTGTATCTAGTCACCGTTAACCTTTTTAGTGAAGACTGAAGCAAAATAAAAGGAGTACTTGTGGCACCTTAGAGACTAACAAATTTATTAGAGCATAAGCTTTCGTGAGCTACAGCTCACTTCATCGGATGCTCTAATAAATTTGTTAGTCTCTAAGGTGCCACAAGTACTCCTTTTCTTTTTGCGAATACAGACTAACACGGCTGCTACTCTGAAACCTGAAGCAAAATAGGCATTCAGCACCTCAGCCTTCTTAAGTAGAGGATCTCTGCTTTCCTTCATCTTTCCATTGCTACTAGTGTATTTAAAGAACCTCTTCTTATTGTCTTGTATGTCCCTTGCTAGGTGTAACTCATTTTTTCCCTTAGCCTTTCTGATTTTGTCCCTACATGCTTGTGCTATTCTTTTGTATTCCTCCTTTGCAATTTGTCTGTTTCCTTTTGATTTTAAGGTAAGTAGAGAGCTCCTAATGGAGCCATATTGGCTTCTTACTATTCTTCCTATCTTTCCTTCACTTTGGGATAGTTTGCAGTTGTGCCTTTAATATTGTCTCGTAGTGAAACTGCCAGCTCTCCTGAACACCTTTATCCCTTAGATTTTCCTCCTATAGGACCTTACTGTGACGGGTTGGACCCCCTGGGATGTCACCTGGTGTGCTGGGCTAGGCACACTGAGGCAGACTATTCTGCCAGCCTGGGCCCCCTTTTATCTGGTGTTGCTGGGCTAGGCTCCCCAGCCTTTTCCAGGCAAGCACACAGGCAGCACTGAGAGACAGAGATCCGCTCTGAGAAGGCTCAGCCTAAGGGGCTTGCCACAGCACCCAGATGTCTACTCCACCTTGGAGTACAAACCCAAAATTATATGAAATTCGCCTTTTCCCTCGATGTGGAGGAGAGTATGCACAACTTCTTCCCCCCTTCCCCCCCATTAGAAATCACATAAACTGGGTTATATTGTAAACCAGAAATAAATGTATTAACTGTAACAGGTGTATTTTAAGTAGTTAAGGAGGTACCAGACAGAACAAGGCAGATTAGTAAGAAAATAAAACAGAGCACGCAAACTAAGCTTAATACGTACACTAAAGAAGCAATTTTTCAGTAATAGTGTGCGATGACCCTTTTGTATTTTGTAAGCAAGTAATTTTTAAGTGAGATGAAATTTGGGGTTATGCAAGACAAATCAGACTCTTGAAAGGGGTACAGTAGTCTGGAAAGGTTGAGATCCACTGTTTTAAACTGTAGTAGGTGCTACCCTCAAATGCTGCTATAAACCATTAGAGGGAACAATAGGATGCAGACATTCTTAGAATAAAAATCTTGGGCCTGCTACGTTTAGCAGAGTTCTTAAGCACATGCTTAACTTTAAGCATGTGCGTAGCCCTATTGATTTCTGCGGGGCTGCTCATATACTTAAAGGTTAAGCAACTTCTCACCCTAAATGTGGTTCTAATAATCTTCTTCATAGGCCAGATGTGCTTCCAGTTCTTTCTCCCAGTTCAGTCTTAGTTGTTTCCAGCAGTCATCTGGGGTGGGGTAGCAGGGGAGAACTGATGACCTGGATTACTTCACTCCCCACCCTTAAATAGGATTTGCATAAGGTGGGAGTACTTTTTTCCCTAGTGTGACCTCCTCCTCTTCCCCACCCCCCCTTTCGTGGAAAAGTACAGAATTCCAGATGGGTTCCAGTATCAGGTGACATGGTCACATGCCTCTGTAGCTCTCCCCTCCCCCCCAGCCATTCTTCACAGGTTAACCAACACATGCACAGGAAGACTAAGCTCTTTTACGCTCCATTGTCTCTTGCTGATGGGCCATCAGCAGTGTCAGGCTTTTTCATTGTTGTACCTAGCAGGGGGGCTTCACCCAAAGTAACATAGTTGAAATATAGATACATAGTCAATATTGACAACTTCAGATACAGGCATACAAATTGGCTAATCGCATTCAGTAAATCATAACCGTTCCAGTGATATCTCACATGAGCCGTCTTGCATAAATTATATCTCAGTTATGTCATATTCATATCATAAGCATATTTTCATAAAGAATATGGAGTATAATGTCACACTTACCAGTTCTGAGTTTGTCTGCTTTTTTGAAGTCCATTGTCCTTATTCTGTTGTTTTTACTCCTTCCTTTCCTTAGAATAATAAAATCTATCATTTCATGATCACTTTAACCCAAATTGCCTTCCACCTTCATATTCACAACCAATTCCACCCTGTTGATCAGAATCAAGTCTCAAAAGGCTGTCCCCATGATTCCTTGCTCCACTTCCTGAAACAAAAAGTTGTCCCCAGTAATTTCCAATAAATTCTTGAAATGTGGGTGTAAAGCCCCAAATTACTGCCAGGCCTTGTGTTTTGGGTGTTTGTTGTTTGTTCTAGAAATGCCTCATCTGCCTCTTCTTCCTGACGTCACTCTGTCTCTCACCCCCCTGCCCCCTTTTTTCTTCTTTCTTTCTTGACCCAGAGATTTCCATCTGGTCTGTCTCTTGCCTTCTTTTGGACTTCAGCGCAGGTGTGCATTTTCTTGGTGTATAATGCAACACCATCTTTCTTTTTTCCCTGCCGGTCCTTCCTGAACAAGCTCTACCCCCCCTTTAGCAATATTCCAGTCATGAGATTTATCCCAC
Organism: Dermochelys coriacea; assembly: GCF_009764565.3. Taxonomy (NCBI): domain Eukaryota; kingdom Metazoa; phylum Chordata; order Testudines; family Dermochelyidae; genus Dermochelys; species Dermochelys coriacea. The sequence goes on along the minus strand of NC_050077.1, from coordinate 47,211,415 downwards.
CAAGTCTCTGATGTCAGTTATATCATAATTTAGCTTGTGTACTAATATTTTTAGTCAGGGTTGGCAATTTCCCAGGAAAAAACTAGTTTAGTTCAGAGTGCTGGTAATCGTGGTTTAAACCGGGAAAGTGGAAAAAATAAAATTATTATTAAAATAGACTAATGAAAATTAGGGACCGATATTTAGCAATTTGATACTACTTTTGCAGTAATATGGTCCTTTTAATTTTAATAAAAGGAAATAAAATAAAACAAAAAATAGAAGTTGTATGCTGTTGCCTTGGCTACCTCAAACAGAAACTGAAACTTCAGAACTGGGGAATTCCCCTTCTTTGTTCAGCAATGAAAATTAACTTTGGGAATTCCCCTTCATTGTTTGCTAAACAGATTCAGCAGTTTTGTTTCTGTTTGAGGTAAACTGCCAAATAAACTGTACAGTCCAATACTTGATCTGATTGGCTGGAGTTGCAACTGCTGCAACTGAACTCAGTGTCTCAAGTCAAAATATTTCAATATGAACAAATGTGAAAAACCACTTGATCCAATTCATGGCTATTTTGAGAAAGTTCATGAAGATGGCAAAGAGAGTCTTAGATGCAGAAGTTGCAAAGAAAAAGTAAGTGGGAAGGCAGACTGTACAAGGAAACGTTTTTCAAAATGCAGTGAAAAGAACAAATAGACACCGGAACCACTGACTTTGGCTAGATGTATGTGAGCATTAGAATCAGACTGAAGATGAAGGTACTTGCCATTGCCAAGAACGTCAAAAGAAAGCTGCACCCAGTTCAGCCAAAGACAACGAGGAGGAAATGTCACATTTTTCATACACAAATGGATGGATGTGTAACAAAAGCAACTCCAGAATTGAAACAAAATGTAGACTTAAAAATTGCAGCATTTTTTTATGGATGTAAAATTCCCTTTTCTGTTATTGAGCATCCAGTTTTTCAAGCAATGATCATCTTCCTAAGGCCAGACTAGAAATCACCAGTCGAAAACAGGCAGCAGCTGAACAGTTAGATTCAGTTACTAATGGTTTAAAGGTGGAGGCACTCAACAGATTACATGGAAAAGCAGTTACATTACTTCAGTCATCTAGTATTAATATGCACAATGATCCAGTTATAGCTAACTGTGGTTTCTGTATCAGTGATTGATACTGGAAGCAGTAAGAAAACTGGGAAGTACCATGCTACACTGGAAAGAGAAGCCAAAGCATTAGCAAATGAACTGTTGTTGTGTTAAGAGCTACCTGACAGACAATGAGAAAAAGATGCAAAGTATGAGAAGTGATTTGGAACAAGATGGCAGCACTTAGATTATTTATGTATGGATGTGCATCGCATTTGTTGAGGTAGATTTAGCCAGACCTTTCATAAAGTGCTTTGATGAAACATGCTATAAATTTGCAAAGTATTTTCGTAATACTGGTTAAAAGAATGCCAAGTTCTGTTAAGACTCAAATCATGGTGACACACAATGGAAAAGTCAAATAACATGTCTGGAAACATAGAACTGTAGGACTGGAAGGGACTTTGAGAGGTCATCTATTCCAGTCCCTTGCACTCATGGCGGGACTAAGTATTATCTAGTTCAGGGATGGGCAAACTTTTTGGCCCGAGGGCCACATCGGGGTTGCGAAACTGTATGGAGGGCCAGGTAGGGAAGGCTGTGCCTCCCCAAACAGCCTGGCCCCTGCCCGCTATCCGCCCCCTCCCACTTCCTGCCCCCTCATAACCCCTGACCCATCCAACTCCCCCTGCTCTTTGTCCCCTGACCGCCTCCTCTGGGACCGCACCCACTATCCAACCCCACCGCCCCCCGGGACTCCCACACCTATTCAAGCTCCCCCATCCCCTGACTGACCCCCCCCCCGAACCTCCACCCCATCCAACCCCCACCCCCTTACCATGTTGCTCAGAGTGGCAGGAGCCCACAGCCGCCCGGCTGGAGCCAGCCACGCCACCCAGAGCGCTGGTGGTGCAGTGAGCTGAGGCTGCAGGGGAGAGGGGACAGCAGGGGTGGGGCCGGGGGCTAGCCTCCCTAGCCAGGAGCTCGGGCTGGGCAGGACGGTCCCATGGGCTGGATGTGGCCCGCGGGACGTAGTTTGCCCACTTCTGATCTAGACCATCCCTGACAGGGACGACTGTTCGCTCATATTTAGCTTGTGATCCACTATCAGCCTCAGATCCCCTTCCGCAGTGCTCCTTCCTAGGCAGTCATTTCCCATTTTGTGTATGTGCAACTAATTGTTCCTTCCTAAGCGGAGTACTTTGCATTTGTCCTTATTGAATTTCATTCTATTTACTTCAGACCATTTCTCCAGTTTGTCCAGACCATTTTGAAGTTTAATCCTATCGTCCAAAGTATTTGCAATCCTTCCCAGCTTGGTATCATCTGTAAACTTTATAAGTGTACTCTCTATGCCATTATCTAAATCATTGATGAAGATATTGAACAGAACTGGACTCAGAACTGATCCCTGTGGTTCCCCACTTGATATGCCCTTCCAGCTTGACTTTGAATCACTGATAACTACTCTCTGGGAACAGTTTTCCAACCAGTTATGCACACACCTGATAGTATCTCCATCTAGGTTGTATTTCCTTAGTTTGTTTATGAGAAGGTCTTGCAAGACAGGATCAAAAGTCTTAGGCCCTGTCTACACTTGCAAGTTTCTGCACAGTAAAGCCGCTTTCTGCTCTGTAACTCCCAAGGTGTACACACTGCCAAGTTGCAGCACTTTAAAAAAAAAAACCACCCCAACGAGAGGCGTAGAGCTTTCTGCGCCAGGGCTACAGTACTGCGGTGCCAGTGCAGACACTGTGGTGATTTCAGCGCTGCTATTGGCCTCCGGGAGGTGTCCCACAATGCCTGTTCTCGCCTCTCTGGTCATCGGTTTGAACTCTACAGCCCTGCCCTCAGGTGACCAACCATCATCCACATCCTGTAAATTCCTTTGGAAATTTGAAACTCCCCTTCCTGTTTGCTCGGTGATGTGATGTGTGCAGTGGTCTCAACAAATCTTTCCAGGTGGCCAGGACTGCTCCACACACCAGGTGATCCCCTGTTAGGAGCAATGTCGAGCTTCTTGACCTCATCAGTGTTTGAGGGAGGAGGCTGTCCAGTCCCAGCTGCACTCCAGCTGTAGGAATTATGATACCTACAGACAGATTTCACCATGCATGACCAAAAGGGGCCATGACTGGGACACACTGCAGTGCAGGGTCAAAGTGAAGGAGCTGCAGAACGCCTACCACAAGGTGCAGGAGGCAAACAGCTATTCTGGTGCTGCCCCCACGAGCTGCCGGTTCTACAAAAAGCTGGATGCGATACTCAGTGGTGTCTCCATCTCCGCTGTGGATACTTCAGTGGTTTGCATGCCACTCGAGAGTGGACTGAGCCAGGAGGATGAAATCTTGGACAAGGATGTGGAGGGGGAGGGGAACCCAGAGGCAGAGGATGACTCAGAGGCCAGAGATACATGCAGCCAGGAGCTCTTTTCTGCCCCGGAGGAGGCTGGCCAGTCACAGCTGTCGGAGTTTGGCGAAGCGCAAAAAGGAGGGGAGGCTCCTGGTAAGTGGATCTGATTTTGGGAATTGCTGAAATGAGTTGTTGGGGGCAGGAGGGCTGCAGAAAGCAGGCTTGTCTCCCGCTGCATGCCTAGTCTGAGCAGCGGAACAGGCTGTTGATTGACTCCCTCACTTCATGGGAATCTCCCTCAGAGATCTCCCGGAAACTCTCATGGAGATATTGGGCAATCCGCTTCGGCAGAGCAGCTTTGTTTCTTGCCCCATTAATGGTAACTTTCCCGCGCCACTGTGCCGTCATGGGGGGACCATTGCTGCACACAGGCGAGCAGCATAGGGGCCAGGGCGGAAGCCACAGGTCTGGAGAAGACTCTCCCTTGATTTCCTGCTCACCCTCAGCACCGAGATATCTTCCATAAGGATCATATCCTGTGGAAAGTGTGGGGACAGGAATGATTATCAGGCCCCCCCCTACAGTGCTGGTTCTCTCCAAGAGCCATGTGCACAGTGTACAGCAGGGTCAGGGAAGAGTGATTTACCCTGCCCCTGCGGCTACTCACCATTTTGGGGGTCTTGTGGCTCGTGTGCTTGCCTGGGGTCATCCAGTTCGTAACAGGTGTACAAGTACTGGCTGTGTTTAAAATCACTAAATCAGTGTTCTCTGTGTTGCAAACAATACTGCTTCTGTCAAATGTTGCGTTGAAACTTCACAGAGATGGCCTTGGGAGCCTCGCCTCCCACTTTTTTTATCGGCGGCCAAACGGCTGCAGAGAATTAGAAAGCTGCCATAAAGAACTAAGGAGGACTTTCTGCGTGAGGTTATGATGCACTCAGCCGCCGAGAAACAGGAATTGAAGGAGTTGCGGGACAGCAAGAAGAGGGGCCGAAAGGAGAATGCAGCATGCCAGAATGAAGCCACGGAGTGGCACTTAAAGATTATGGAGTGCCAAGCAGACACGCTCCAGGCGATACTAGCTCTTCAAACCGAGCAGCTCCGCGCCCGCCCTCCCTTGCAGTCACTGTTGCAAAACTTTCCCATGTGCCCTCCAGACGCCTCCAACACACTCTTATCAACCTCCTGTCTCCATTCTGTACTAGCGACATTCCACTCCTCCCCCCTCACAGTCCAGCACTGTGGTCTCCCACTGCACTCAACACCCATCCCTCTGCAGTTTGGCCCTCCTTAAGTACAGTACCTGCTGCATTGTACTCCGAAGGAGAAGGTTGGATATAATCCCTGGACATACACAAATCTTTAGGTTTCAGAGTAGCAGCCGTGTTAGTCTGTATTCGCAAAAAGAAAAGGAGTACTTGTGGCACCTTAGAGACTAACATTTATTAGAGCATAAGCTTTCGTGAGCTACAGCTCACTTCATCAGATGCATGAAGTGAGCTGTAGCTCACGAAAGCTTATGCTCTAATAAATTTGTTAGTCGCTAAGGTGCCACAAGTACTCCTTTTCTTTTTACAAATCTTTAGCTGTCCTGGGACCCATCCTCCTCCTGAGACCTTCCCTTCCCCCTCATTGCTGATAGTTTTTTTTTTTTTTTTTTATTTGACTCTCTCCTTGGATTGTTGTCTTTTAATGAAAGAATTGTGTTGGTTTTGAAAAGCAATCTTTATTCTATTAACTGAAAGCAAAAAGACCCCTGCAAAGCAACATACAATTATGTTAAACCCACTTATTGCATTGTCTGCACCAATCACCTCCTAGCATTACAAGCACTGCACTCCCGAGCATAGCAAAAATATTAGTGGCTTTCAGCTTCAACTTGCTGCCTCAAGGAATCCCTGATCCTTATCGCCCTGTTCTGTGCCCCTCTAATAGCCCTGATCTCTGGCTGTTCACCCTCAGCCTCCAGGTGCTGAACCTCTGACGTCCAGGCCTGAGTGAAGCTTCACCCTTCCCTTCACAAATATTATGGAGCATACAGCACACGGCTATAAGTATAGGAACGTCATCATTGGCCATGTCCAGCTTTCCATAGAAGCAACGCCAGCGGGCCTTTAAATGGCCAAAAGCGCAGTTATTCCACACTTGCTCAGCCTGTTGTTGAACCACTCCTTGCTGCTGTCAGGTTGACCTGTGTATGAGCCACGGCATTAAGGGATAGGCGGGGTCTCCTAGGATCACAGTGGGCATTTCGACTTCCCCTACAGTCTGAGAAGAAAGTCCCTGCTTGCAGCTTCCTGAACAGGCCAGTGTTCCGAAAGATGCATGCATCATGCATCTTTCCAGACCAGCCTGCGTTAATGTCTGTGAAAAGCCCACAGTGATCCACAAGCGCATGGAAAACCATTGAGAAATACCCCTTGCGATTATTGTACTCGGTGGTCTGGTGCCAGAATTGGAATATGCATGCCATCTATTGCCCTTCCGCAGTTAGGGAAGCGCATTTGTGCAAAGCCATCCGCAGTGTCATGCATGTTGCCCAGAGTCAGGGTCTTTCAGAATAGGATGCGATTAATGGCCCTGCACACTTCCGTCAACACGAGTCCAATGGTAGTCTTTCCCACTCCGAACTAATTAGCGACCGATTGGTAGCAGTCTGGGGTAGCCAGCTTGCACAGTGCAGTCACCATGTGCTTCTCCAACATCAGGGCAGATCTCATCTCATGTCCTTGTGCTGCAGGGCTGGGGCGAGCTCATCACACAGTCCCATGAATGTGGCTTTCTTCATCTGAAAGTTCTGCAGCCACTGCTTGTCATCCCAGACATGCATGACTATGTGATCCCACCACTCAGTGCTTGTTTGCGAGCCCAAAAGCAGTTTTCCACTATGGTCAGCAGCTCTGTGAATACCCCAAGCAATCTCGTGTTGTAGCTGCTACGTGTGGCGAGATCAATGTCACACTCCTCTTGCCTTTGCAGTTTAAGGAATAACTCCGCTGCCACTCATGACGTGTTAGTGAGAGTAAGCAGCATACTGGTCAACAATTCGGGATCCATTCCTGCAGCCTGAAGAGGCAGGGCACGCAGTACACAAATGGTTGAAAGATGGCGCCAAATGTGGATGGAAGTACAGGGATTGCTGCGATGCGAAGCAATGCATCACGGGGCATTGGGAACAGGACCCAGGATGCCCCGCAACCCCCTCTGCTTTCCCACAAGTCAGCGGCAGAAGAGAAAGAGATGCTCTGTGGGATAGCTGCCCAGAGTGCACCACTCCGAATACCGCTGCAAGTGCCATAAGTGTGAACATGCTATTGCACGGGTAGCTGACAGTGTGAACACACAACAGCGGTTTCTCTTCAATGCTCTGAGCGGTGCTGTAACTGCCAGCGCTGTAACTTTGCCAGTGTAGATGTGCCCTTGCTGAAGACGAGTTATACCACATCTATCGCTTCCCCCCATCCACAAGGCTTGTTATCCTGTCAAAGAAAGCTATTAGGTTGGTTTGACAGGATTTGTTCTTGACAAATCTATAGCTGACTGTTACTTATCACCTTATTATCTTCTAAGTATTTGCAAATTGCTTAATTATTTGCTCCATTATCTTTCTGTGTATTGAAGTTAAGCTGACTGATCTGTAATTCCCCGGATCGTCCTTATTTTCCTTTTTATAGATTGGTGCTATATTTGCGCTTTTCCAGTCCTCTGGAAACTCTCCTGTCTTCCATGACTTTTCAGTGATAATCACTAATGGCTCAGCTATCTTCTCAGTCAGCTCCATGAATATTCTAGGATGTATTTCATCAGGCCCTGGTGACTTGGTGATATGTTTAATAATCAGCCGCATTATCTCAGGATTGTGAGTGATCATGAGGCAGAACTTGAAGATAGGGTGGTCAGTATAATTGAAGATCAAAGGATTTACCAAGAGGGAAATAACTTGATCAGTCAATTGAAACCAGTTGCAGTGGCACTTGACGGACTCCAAAGGAACACATCAATAATTGCTGTAGTGTGCAAAGTATAGTTGGGTCTCCTGATAAATGAAGATGTTGCACCATGCAAAGTAAAAGTACAAAAGAGATTTCCTGAGGCATGGCCAACCTCCTTCATGCAAAATATGCAGGAAAGAAATTTGTCAGCTGAATAAGAAGAAATTGCAAGACAGTGGTTGCTCAGCAAAAATCCTGACTTTCTGCCATATTTACTTGCATTTAAAGTAGAAGAATTGCTGTATCCAAAATCGTTTTCTTCCGCCATCAAGAAAAAATCTTTCCCTTTTAATATAGTGGGAAAAATCTAAAGAATGCTGATATTCCATCTGACTTCATAAAACTGGTAGTACAATTGCATGTGTCTCAAGTTCAGCAAGCATAGAACAAATCTTTTCAACTTTGGATACATCCATTCAAAACTGAGGAATAGGCTCGGGCTATCTGCTTCATCAAATTTGGTCTTCTGCTTAGAATGCTGTGTGGCCAAATGGACCTGGACTTATAGTCTACAACTCTGCATGTTTCTGATTGCTTAATGCTTCAAACCTACAACTCTGGATTATTGTCATTTTCACATAATCGAATGCTTTTGACTTTTGTTTATCTAATACTGAAAATATGAAGTGAGTCATGACATGTGACTTCCTTGGAAAAATATCCAACCAAAATGTATACTGGCATTCTGACATTCAATATTATAACAACATGTATTAGTATTATGCTCACTGCAGTTTTACTTTTTATTTGTACAACCCTAAATTAATCTCTTATTCTATTGCCAGGTAACCACAACTTGAATATGTAACTAAAACTAAGTGTAATGTGTGTGTGCATTAATGTAACAATTTTTAAACTGGAAAATGCCTTAAACTGGGACTTGCTGGTTTTTCCTGAGGTGGTAAAAGGCATGATTTTACATGGTAAAAAACACCTCTGGAAAATACCATGCCACCCTTGTTTCCAGTTCTTCCTGTTTGTTCCCTGTACTCCTTGCAATTTGGGTATAAACATTTTGTCAACTTAATCCTGTCTAGTTTTTAAATGTTTCATTTGATGGTACTTCCATCACGTCCCTTCCATAGTCTCTTAAATCTCACTTAGTAAGTTTCCTGAATTTTCCTTAATTACATCCAACCATTCCAAGTTATATCCCCTTAGGCACCTCTCTGAAAGTCCCTCTTTGAACTTCCCAAATATAGATTTATCCAGCTGTAATCTGAGATCTGCTTTGCTTTGATCTAACTGACTGAAGCTTGTGTGCCAGTTGCACCAGTTTACAGCACTTTGCTAGCCTTTTGGTAGCTCTGTAGTTAGCAGAGTGCTTTAAACCCCTCCAATTAGTCTTTAAACACAAGAGACAGAAAACAGTTATTTTGGTTTTTTTCAGAGTATGTCACATCTTCTCTTACTGATTTGACTTAAAACTGTCTGAAATCTTTGGAAACCAATGAAACATACGGCAGGCTTGAGTTTGAGACATCTACGGGTATTGGATCTACAACTTTATTCAGTCATCTTCTCAGTCCCCCACAGTTTTGGTGGAGAGGTCTTGGACCCTCTGTATTAAATGTTTGTGAGTCCAGTGCATGACAACTTGGACTGTAAACAGGTCAAAACTCCTAACCTCTCTGAAATGTGTAGGTTTGGGGGAGCAGATTAAATGTGTGAAACTGTCAGCAGTGGGATGCAAGAGATGCTGGCTGCAGGGGGGGGGCGATTAAGAAGTCCATGGAGGAATGCGCTGAGACGTTATCTCGAGTTTTCTCTCAGAAGTTATAGTGGCTGGGATTAAAGCAGCTGCAACTGACCTTTCAATGACCTTTAGCATGTTAAGTCAGGGACATAGTTCTCCCTTTACAGTGCTTGTGTGACAGCAATCAATAAGCAACAAATGGCAGTGTGAGTTACACAACAATGAGTTATGTGCAATGCTGGCACTGTGCTCATTCATGCTAAGGCTGGTAGTAAAAGCTCCCAGAGGGATCTTGCAGGAAGGCAGCCAACTCACTGGAGACTTTATACTTGCTTGACTGTTTATAATTGAAAGGTAAAGAAGTTTGGGAATTATTGTTTATCTTTTTTCCCAAAAGAAGTGCTTTTTTTTTGTGTGCCGTGGCAAACTGCCAAGTTGATGCCAAGCCATATATCTTTCACTTTAATAAGCTGAACAGACAGACATAGGAGGCTGGCTAGCAATGGCTTTTCTGGTGTATTGAGAGAATGAATGGGCTGGGAGGGGAGAAGTTGTTTGTGTGTATGTGTGTGTGTGTGTGTGTGTGTGTATGTGTGTGTGTGTGTGTGTGTGTGTGTGTGCACGTGTGATAAGAGGGAGAGAATTGTATGCTCATGAATGAGCTGGATTGAAAGCCCTGAACACACTGTCTTCTGTTTATCCACAGAACAGGTATAGCAAAGGCAACAGCAATATATGAACAGCCATCAATTAGGAATCTCAGGCACTACTGATCTGCATTCAATTCAAGCCAGTGCCCTAGAGCTGAACAGCTCTGCATCCTATTAGTCTTCTGAGTTAACCATTTCCCTCACCTCATCTTTACTTTTTTTTTTTGTCTTATACTCTCTCCTTGTTTTCTTTTTTACCCTTTTGCTTTATTCAGGTCACAAACCATCCACAGAAAAGGCTCTAAACAACTCTGTGACTGGAGGTCTTGTAAAGACACAACTCTGGTATGCTTTGGCGACCATGAATTATGCAAGTTTTGTTGTTGGGGTTGTAAAGGACTCATTACACAAGAGCTAACTCTGGTGGTCAGCAGTATTTCAGAGCTGGTGACCATCAGTGTGGATTAAAGGGCTGCCTCCACAATTGTGTGTGTTTAATTTTGATGGAGCATGGTCTTGGCTCCCATTCAATATGTCTGCAGGGGAGCCTGGGGGAGCTTTTTCCATCATTGTTCTCTCTACTTCTCTAATGCAGTTTTCTATTCTGTCAGCGTTTACACTCCATTCACTTCAGTGTGCTCTATCCCCTGGAACCACCACATGGGGATGCTTCTATGTCCATGTTTGTTTTTCAGGGCAACTGAAGAGTAGAATGCCGTTGTTTTCAGAAGAGTCTGGCAGTGAGTCTAAAAACACTCATTTGGTAACAGGAACAGACTGGATTGGAGTAACAGCTGACACTGACGTGAAAGGCAGGCTTCTCTTAACACTGTTCAGCATAGGCTCTGTGGCTTATTAAGCTAGGCTCTTCAGGAGTTTTGCAGGGAATCATTTGCCTAATTTTGGGTCTTTGAATGCTTTCCTGGAAGCTCTCTGCAATGTTACTGTATTGATCTAAGCAGAGAGATTGGAAGTGAGAGGTAACTGAAACCTTTCCCTCCCCCACAAAACTATACAGATAAATGACTGCTAAGGGGGTTGGAATGCACATTCTGTATGTTGCGGTTCCAGGTGCTACAGTTCTTCTTGCTTGAATTCCTTATTTATTCCTGTTTCCTAATTTTTTGCATTTGTATGTCATCTGCCAATTTTTTTGATTCCTTTATCAATGTGAAAAATATATTCCTCCTCTCTGTGTAGCTTCTTTAATGTAGAAAAATCTCTTGGTTCATCTCATTTTCATCTTCCATTGCAGTAAGATGACAGCTTTAAAGGACACTATCAACTTGAAAGTCACACTTGTGTCTGAAAATCAACTGCCTGTTCTAGTTACAGATAACCTTGGATAGCTATACTGGAAAGAAACTGAGTAGAAAAAAATTTTTTTTTTTTTTTTGTACAGGTAACACTGTGTATATAATCAATTTCACTGTCCCTAGTGAACACCTGTATACCATTATGCATCCATGCTGTGTATTGTGTTTGTACAATTTCATTAAAAATTCATATCCCTAACCAAAATGTCTATAACTGTACAAGAATTGTGTATAGGTCTGACCTTAGATTTTGCAGGAGCTGCCATATAAGTAATAGTATTATGTAATTAATCCTTTCCCTCTAGTGTGGCATACAATTTTTTACTTGCCCAAGGTGAAGAGAACTTTTTTGACAAGTTAAATAATTTTCATTAGTCTCCATCTGGACAGGCAAGTAGATTTTGTGCTTTAGCTGGTAAACTTTCGTGGCAAGTTTCCACAGCTGTGTGGCAGTGTCAGGCTAGAAGAAGTCTTGTGGGTGGGGCAAACGTGACTTAAGTGCTCTGATTTTATAGAAATCTTTTAACAATCATGCTGTTTGCACAATCACTTGTTCAGAATGGCTTTTATAATACAAAGAAATGAATACATTTCATTTAAAAACAAAACAGATTCTTCTGACAGTAAAATTCTCTTACATCATCACCACTTTTGAATTTTTTAAAGGCAACCTATAATGGAAAAAATTAGTGCCCTTTTCCCTTGTTTGACTAATGAAGAAAATTCAAGGGTTTCTGCTTGTTTTTTTTAAATTTTAGAAATACCAGGCCTTGACTTTCCTGTGTTTGTTTGAGAGGTAGTGTGTTCAATGGGATACGGAAGCTGAGCAATTGTGGACAAGAGCCTTTTAGTCAGAATGCTTAAAACTATTTTGTTTAACTCAAACAACTGACACATACCCAAGAGGAAAGTTTTGTGAAAGATGCAACATCCCTTTCAGTGGAGGGCTGGGAAAGCACTCTCACTCAGTTATTTAGACTAGTCCTCCAGCAAAAACAAGGAACACACAGATTTCTAAAATAAAAAGTAAGCGAGAACCTGTCTCAGGGTATATGCCTTTTCACATAAACAAAGGGCAAAATCAAATGACGCCTACCACCACTGGCACCCCCCAATAAGTCAGACTTGTTGTTCAGTGAGCTCTGTTTTGTTTTCCAGAGAAAACTGTTAAGATTGCAAAGCCACAGATGCAGCTGTCTGGCATGTGTCTCAGCAGAACTTTCTCTATCCAGTGAGCCTATTGCCAGGGAGGGAAAGGGGATAGTTTGCTTTATGGCCATCTATCTTACTGGTAAGAAGTGAAGGCTATTCTGGGGTTAGCCACTGGAGCTTAAATTGTAAACAGGTTGAGGCACTTACACAGATCTCTCCATAGGTATTATCTTCGCCTACTGAGTTTATGGATTCTGTTCATTGCTAGGTTGGCTAAAAATGGCTCAATGTTCTTAGCTGCTTCTGAGTAAATATAGCAGTTGACAGCTGTAGTGAATTAATGCACATGTAGAATCAACCTAAAATTTGACGTTCTTCCTATGCTAAACAGGAACCTGTACTTTTTAATGGACGTGTTTAGTGCTATGGTAGGGGAGTGGGATTTCTGTGAAGGGAGTAGAGGATCCGACACGCAGCATGCACAGAGACTTTAAGAAAGTTCAAACTTTCTGCAGATTGACCTTGTCAGGTAGAACTTGACAAAGTCTCCGATCCCAGGTGACTAATTTGTCTGTCCAGACAGAAAGAACTTGCCTAGACAAGTCTGGGGACAAGTAGCTTTGCTACAGCTCTCAAAAATTCTGTCAGTTCTGTAAATCCTGTTACCTCTGTAACAGAATCATAGTTATTCGTAGCTTGTCTTGTATTTCCCGCTAGTTGCAAATGGGAACTGGGGTACAATAGGGTAATAGCCAACTTTATAATTGGGTATTCAAGGGTTAATATATTGTATATTTTCATAGCACTTCTCGCCCCAAAGGTTACAACAACAGCTTACAAGATAGTGATGTATGCACATACAGCACTACTGAAATGTGGACACATTTGTCTGGGAAAGCAACAACCACCTCAGCAACTAGTATACTGCACAGCAGTATGCAAGGATGAAAATGGGTTGACTGAGGAAAGCAGGATAAAGCCCTCTTCTCTTAAAGGATGCCAAGGCATTTTGTGTCCACACAGACCAGACTGGAATTCCTGTTTTTGTTTTTGGAGTATTTTTTGTAAGTCTTTCTGAAAGCTCCCCTGCACTTGCATTCTGGCAAGTTTTTAATGTTGCGGCTGGAGCATGTTTAGACTGATCTGTAAATGAAGGGATTTTAAATTCATAAACAGTGGAACCATAAATTTCATGACATGATGGAAGAAAATAATTGTGAGAATATGGCAGTTTGGAAAGTGTTCCATGGAGTCTGCTTGGTACAAGTGTACATTCTGGGGGCTTGACTTCACTCACAAAGACCAGCACATACAAGTCCTATTAACAGTAATTACGGCACGTTGGGGTGCTTGTTCCAGTGGGTTGCAGTAGTTCTGTGAACTACCATTTCCAAGTGTCTCATAAAGTGAATTTTTCTTCATAAAGAACACATAGTCTCATTCAATCTTCTCATCTTGGATGTAGTTGCAGTGCTACTTCCAAATGGGAAGAGATTCCCAAAGTAGGTCAGACAGTCTAGAAGGGAACTGGAATGAGCTACCACTAGCTTACTCAAATAGACAAAAAGAAAAGGAGTACTTGTGGCACCTTAGAGACTAACAAATTTATTAGAGCATAAGCTTTCGTGAGCTACAGCTCACTTCATCAAATGCATCCGATGAAGTGAGCTGTAGCTCACGAAAGCTTATGCTCTAATAAATTTGTTAGTCTCTAAGGTGCCACAAGTACTCCTTTTCTTTTTGCGAATACAGACTAACACGGCTGCTACTCTGAAACCTGTCAAATAGACAAGTAACTTTCCTGTGAGCAAGCCAGGTATGGTCTGAGTTTGCCACTTCCCTGCACTGCTTTACAGATTAGTTGACCTCTGTAACTCATCAGCACTGGTGATGTCAGCATGTCTCTTTGCCACCTTGGAATCCCTTGTCCCTATCAATTGATTATTTTCTGTTTCTGTAAGGACTCAGAGGGGCAGTAGCTGTGGCTAATATCACAATTGTGTTGAGTACCGTTAGCATGCTTAGAATTGTCCAAACATAAGATGCTCCTGTCTCATAGAGTGTGCAGTGAAGTAGTCTGTTCAATGAATAAGTGTGAGGCCATTGATGATAGGGGTTTAATGCAAATCTTTTTTCAGATCTGGAACTCTAGCTTCAAATCAGTCTGGTCACAGTGCAGGGGTGCAGTTGAAACTTTTGAGCTGAGGGTCACTGTACTTTCTCTTGCTGGAAACAATGTTAAAAATGAAGGGATGTCTTTTTGTGGGTGGGGCAGCAGGAGATAAAGGGGGAAATGAAATAGCAATCTGAGGTACTGTTTGAAGCTTTACAGTGTAAATGCAAAGGATAATATTTTGTCTGCCGTTTTGAATACCTTACATATGACATATGGAAAGCCCCACTTTAAATGCTCTTTATGTGACTCTTGCTGCCCATCAGCAGCTCAGTAATACTTCTTGACACTTAACTTTTTCACTCTGTCCAGGCCAACTTTCTAGTTCAGCTATGTGGAGCCAGAAGCCTTTGATCAGATCAGAGATGAACACCCAAATTCCCTGTATTAGCAGCTACATTGCTTTCAAGGAGGCATGTAGTCACCAGCACAAGGAATTCTGAGGCACTTTTGTGATGGGAAGTCTTGGTGTTGCTCTGTGGAAAAGAATTTGTACCCACAGACATAAGAGATAACGGGGAGGCAACCCAGATGAGGCTTAAATGATTTTCAAGGGGCCGTACAATAAATGTACGCACACTACTGCTGCATAGCTTGATTTTTCCTTAGAACTGGGTGAATGGGAGCTTTTGCCTAGTCTCCAGTGGATTTTTGCCTACTGCACAACTTGCCATTGTTGGCAGTCTGTTTGTAAGAGGGAGTAGCAGGTCACCAGGATTTGGAGGTGCACTAAAAGTGCTGTGTGGGAAAGCCAGAACAATGCCTGTCTACACCACCTGGCAGCATGCACTATTGCTAATCATTCAATATCTTGAACACCCAACTTAGATAATTGTACAAAAGGAGGCATCTGAATGAATGTTTGTGACACTTGTGACTTGGTTTCAACCTGTTTTATTTTTTGTTTAGGGTCGTCCAGTAGCCGCCACCCAAACCAGGTGACTCCAAAGAAGAGTGGCCTGAAGAACGGGCAGATGAAGAGTAAAGACGATGAGTGTTTTGGAGATGACATTGAGGAAATCCCAGACACAGATTTTGATTTTGAAGGGAATCTGGCTCTTTTTGATAAGGCGGCAGTGTTTGAAGAGATTGACACTTATGAGAGGAGGAGTGGCACTCGCTCCAGGGGTACCCCCAACGAGAGGCCAGCTCGCTACCGGCATGACGAGAACATCCTGGAATCAGAGCCCGTCGTCTACAGACGGATCGTCGTACCCCAAAATACTAACAAGGAATTCTGCACTGGTATGCTGGTCTTTTTAGTTCTGAGGATGCTTATTCCATGGCTCCTCCAGGAGATAACTGGGAAGTGCTCCCCCAGGGGGCATCTGTCACCTTAGTGCAACGAGCATGGCTATTCATTTACAGAGACTTGGATCCATGCACTTTACCACAGTATTTACAGTATAACCCTCTTTATCTGCCATGTTTCAGACATCAAAAGCATAATGGTAAAAGGGGATAAGCTTACAGTAGGGAACAAGGCGAGGATTTGGAGAAAAGGAGTTACAGTGGAACAGAGTTGTCTTGTGAACTATCAGACTAGGTTCATGTGACTTGTGACAATTGGAACCAAGGCTTAGCTCTCAGTAGCATGGAGAGCCTGTGTGGATTGACCCCTAACTCTCAAGAGGGTTTGTCTCAGGATTCAGTACATGTGACCATCTTGGCACTTTTGGTATGTTGCTTGTGATATGAGGCAGTACAGTTCATGAGCTTCTGATGTTCTGCCTGGGTTTGAATAGCATCTGCCAGTAAAGCTGCTAACATGCTTTATTGTTTTAAAATTTGAAATCTAGTCCATTTAAAATGATGAGTTGAAAGTAGTTTCAGGTACTACATGTATTCCTGAATGTCTATGTCCAAATGTTGTGGTGTTACAGTCATTCTCTTTTTTTTTTTTTAACCACTTTCGCCTGTTGCTGTGTGAAAGGTCCAGACAAACAGGAAACTGCATGTAGTGCTGTTAGGTGCACAAAACACATTTTGATAGCTAGGGAGATAACCCCCCCCCCACGTCCTCCCTGTTCCATTTAAAGTAATCTTAGCTGTTACAAGAATGTAAAACTTGATTTTTAACCAGTGACTGTTCCTTTAACTTGAAGTTTTCATCATGTAAAATCCTGTTGACGAACCTATTAATTCCTTAAGCGGCCCAAACAGTGCATCTCAATACTACCTCCAGCACTCCTATACTTTTCAGTCCTGTGCAGAGGTTAATAGCCCTGTTTAGTACAAAGCATAGTATAAGCAGTTATTGTGCAAGTTTTCCCCAACTGTGTGAATGCACCCCTGCAATTCCAGTACCAATACCTTCCTAGCAGACAGCAAGCTATCAGACTGAGGGGTTAGTGATGTATGGGTCAGTGAGTTATATTTGATTGTAGTAGTTGTGAAATCTAAATATAGAAAATGTTTGTGTTAGGCCATTTAGTCCATCTCCTGAGGCAAGTGTAGGATTGTTTCCTACTGCACAAAGCACTAGTAAGTGTTCAACTGGTTTTAAATACTGCAAGTGACGGTACTTCCAGCACTACCTCTGGGAACCAATTCCTCAGGCTGAGAGATTTCACAATTGGGAAGCTTTCCTGATAATCTGCCTGATAATTATTTAGCGATAATTTCAACGCATTGCCACTCTTAGTTATACCCCCTTTTACTTATATTAAATAGTTTCTTTCCCTTTTTGAGTGTACACGCTTCAAACATGTGTGGACAGTCTTCTATACCCTTAATTGATGCTTAGCTAAATGATACATAGTTATAAATGTCTTAATCTTATTTCCTCCAACCTCCTAATCATTCTTGTAGTTCTTCCTCTAGTACATTGGTATTTTTCTGGTGACATGTTTAGCAGAACTGAACACAATATTCAGAGCCACCTAGACTATTACTTTCCTGTTGTTTGCCATGCCTTTGGATTTGTGGCCCAAAATTTCATTGGCCTATCTTTTTCTGTCATGTTCCCCTCCAGATAAACTCTGTCCCCCTGAGTCTGAATATTTGTTTTTAGGAATATCAGGAGCAGGCCACCTTCTGTTTGCATGTAGGGAGTCAGTTGTTGGGGATGGAGAGATTACATGCAAGAGCAGCGTTAGGTGAGAGGTGCCCTGGCCTGAATCACTTCTTGCTGCTGGGAATGAGTCTGCGAAACCTTACCTCTTTGTCTGCCTAATATAAACAAGTGGAGGATGGAGAGAATTTTCTCTTTGCCTGATCAAACTTCTGACATATCAGCTAGCCCTCACCTCTAGCATGAAACCAGTTAATCACAGAACTCAGTTTCAATCAACAAACTTGTGTTTAAAAAAAAAAAAAAAAGCCTGAAATGAATGTGCTGGACCTCAGCCAAGAAATTGGATCAGAGTTTATTTTGGAGCTGTAACCTAATGTGAAAGTTAAGCAGGGAGAGTGTATAAGAGACATATAATCTAAAGGCCTGAATTTGAAATTGACAAAGGTTAGATAAACAGTTATTCTAACATACAGAGCTTCTAGTACAAGAGGTCATTGTTTCTTGTTGTGCGGTTTATTTCCTTCCTTATTTCTACTAAGATGTGTACAAACAAGACTTGTATTTATATTTGTCCTGGTGACATCTTTTAATTCAACTGATGAGGTAAATTTCCCACATCTTTTCTAAGTATTGCATCTCCTAGAAGGCTATATCTTCATAACCTAATACTTGAGGGAGAAGGGGGGGGGCAGGTAAAAAGAGAGCAAAGCCAGAGTTTGGAAATGAAATCCTCTTCTCAACTTGACACTCTCCTACCTCAGAACTCTTTTTGGCTTGTCAAGTGCTCAGTATATTAAACTAAGTAATAACTGAAAAGGGATCAGAGCAGTAAATTAGCTGCTCTTTTTGTTGCAGTGTGGGACAGGGGAGAGGATAAGTGATTCTTGTCTGTATAGTTTCCATAACATCTTAAAGTCTAGGATGAAAAGTACTGTATAAATCTAAGGGATGGATCATTCTGAAGGGTCTTCCTAGCCTAAATAGCTAACTTTCAGATGAGTCTTCCATATGGAATTCTACATTTGTTTGCGCAAAAAAAAAAAAAAAAAAGGTTGTCACTATACAGTAGGAAATCAATCAGACATTGAATTCCCTGTTTGTGCTTACTAGGGCACATCTCCAGTCCCTTGGGTCATGATAGAAAAGTTCCACTTCTCAGGGGTGGCAGGTTTGTAGAAATTTTGGTGGTGCCCAGAACCCACCCCCCCAAACTCCGCCCCCCACCTGTCTAAGGCTCTGAGAGGGAGTTTAGGTGGGTGGAGGAGGTCTGGGGTGCAGGCCCTGGACTGGGGCAGGGGATTGGGGTGCAGGCTCTGGGAGGGAGTTTGGGTGCAGAAGGGGTGAGAGGTTGGGCTCTGGGAGGGAGTTTGGGTGCGGGAGGGGGTCTGGGATGGAGTTTGGTTGCTGGGTGCAGGCTCTGGGCTGGGGCAGGAGGGGGGTGAGGGGCGCAGGCTATGGGACAAAGTTTGGGTGTAGGCTCCGGGCTGGGGCAAGGGATGATGGGGGTGAGGAGTGCAGGCTCTGGGAAGGAGTTTGGGTGTGGGAGGGGGTGTGGAGGGAGGGGGTGCAGGGGTGAAGGTTGTGGAGTGAGGCTGGGGATGAGGGGTTCATGATGCAGGAGGGGGCTCAGGGCTGGGGCGGAGGGTTAGGGTGCGGGTGCTGGGGAATGAGGGCTCTGGCTGGGGATGAGGGGTTTAGAATCATAGAATCATAGAATATCAGGGTTGGAAGGGACCTCAGGAGATCATCTAGTCCACCCCCTGGAGGGGCTCAGTGCTAAGGCAGAGGGTAGGGATGCAGTGGGGGGGGTGAGGGCTCTGTCTGGGGTTTGGGGTGTTGGAGAGGTTCAGGGCTGGGGCAGAGAGTTGCGATGCAGGGGGGCGGGATGAGGGCTCTGGCTGGGGCTGCAGGCTCTGGGATGGGGCAGGGCTGGGGATGAGTTTGGGGTGCAGGCAGGCTGCCCTGGGGGTGGGGCCAGAAAGGAGGACTCCCCGCCGCCCTCTCCCCGCCCAGCAGCACTGAGCCCTGCCTACAGTCCCCCTTCTCTCCCGCCCGGCAGCACACTCACCCCGCACCACTGTCACTGCACATGCTCCTAGGGCCCCCCTCAGGCTCAGGAAGCCCCCTTGCCTCCCCCGGTGAGTGCCAGGCAGGGGCATCACATGTGCACCTACTCCCCTGCTGCTGCCCCTCACTGTAGCCTCACTGGGGGTGGGGGACGGGGCTGCCTTGCCTAGTGTGGGGCAGGAGCGGTAACTGCGGGCAGGGGGGTGCCCTGTGCTGGTGGAGGGTCCCACCGGAAAAAGGAAGGGTCCAAGGCAGAAGGGCAGAGCAGGGCAGGGCAGGCTGGAGGGGGGTGCGCTAGGACTCCGCAGTGCAGCTTGGGGCTGCAAGGGAGAGGCAGGGATGCTCGGGGACCCGGGGGAGGCACGCAGGAGCAGCAAGTGGGGGCCGGAGAACACGCGGGGGAGGTGTGGGGGTGCAGCAGGCGAGGCTGCGGGAGAGACCTGGCCCCAAACATTGCTGGAGCCGGGCCCTGAATATTACTGGAGCCAGTAGCATAGCTGGGGGGCGGGGGCGGGACAGCGGCCGCTCTCCCATGGAGCAAAAGTGGCGCCTTTCAAATTTTTTGGCACCTTTTTAATTTTTAGTCACCTGGCAGCTCTCCGGGTCTTTGGCGGCGGCTCAGATGGAGTTGTATGCGCCCTTGGTGCCTGGGCTCCAGCCAGTGGCGTAGCCAGGTGGAGAAAACCGGGGGAGCGGAGATCAAAAAAAAAAAAAGGCACCACCCACTTGTACTCACCCGGTGGCGCTCCGGGTCCTTCGCTCACTCCGGTCTTTGGCGGCATTTCGGTGGCGGGGGGGGTCCTTCAGTGCCGCCGAAAACCAGAGTGAGCGAAGGACCCGGAGCGTTGCCGGATGAGTACAAGCAGGTAGCGCCTTTTTTTATCTCCGCTCTCCCCGTTTTTTCCACCTGGCTACGCCACTGGCTGGAGCCCAGGCACCAAGGGCCCATACAACTCGCCGCCCCTGCCGCTTCTGTATGTACCAGGTCTTCCCATCTTCCTCCATAAAGGGTAACTTCCTTTGTGTTAGGTGGGGAAGTTTCCTTCCATTAGGGAAATGCTAATAGCTACATGGTGAAAGCTCTTATAAACACTTGGTTATTGCTAACTCTGGGGAGCACTGGCATAAACTGGATTCTGGAGTTAACGGGTCAACCCTCTTGATCTTTCTGCAAGAACAGTGGATTTAGTATCTTTGACCTCTTCCTCTCTCTCTTGGCACAGATACAGAGCGCTCTGTGGGTAATAACTAATTATCTATTTAAATGGTTGTGATTTCCTTTTGTTTAACTTGGTAACTTCCTTCTAAGGATTAAAGGGTAGCAGCTGCTGGAGTAACAGGAAGGGAGGGAAGGTTCAGAGTGACAAGCCCCTCATTAGTGTTAATGGGACTGAAATCTATTATTTCTGGATATTTATAACAAAGAGAACCCGAGTCGTCGTCATTTTCTCTCAAAAAGGCTCTATCTGAACTCATTAGTGAATCTCTAGTTGGGAAAGCAAACTTTCTAGTTATACAGGAAACAGCTACTTTTTAGTCATTTCTTTAATCTAGTCCTGTCTGTCTTGGGTACGGATTGCCTTGTGAGAGCTCAGCATTGACTGACAGTGATTGGTCTGTCTGATGAATGTAATAAGAACACAGTCACAGTTGCTGTGTTGATTGACAAATAGTTAATGTCCAGCTCTTGCCATGCCTGAAACGGGGAAGCTCAGCCATTTGGGTGTGAATCCCTGCAGGCTCCTGCCTCTTACTCTGACACATGGCCCAGGGAATAACTTGGAGTTTTTTGAAGTGGTATCATCACCACAAAGATCAGGGGACTGGACAGCTGTGTGATGGCACTAATTCTTCAAAAGAAACTGTAGGTCTGTCAGTGCATTTTATTGCCCATTAAATAAGTTCATCTATATAATGGGGGTGTTTAAGCACTGGAATAAATTGCCTAGGGAAGCTGTGGAATCTCCATCATTGGAGATCTTTAATAGCAGGTTAGACAGACACCTGTCAGGAATGGTCTAGAATAGATAATACTCAATCCTGCCATGAGTGCAGGGGACTGGATTAGATGACCTCTTGAGGTCCATTCCAGTCCTATGGTTCTGTAATGAACACAAGGCTGGACAAATCCATTTGAGCAAAGCAACCCAGTGGACTACTAGGAAGTATTGTTTGGTAGCCCAACCATTATTATAGTCAACTGTATGTTTCAGATAAATAGTCTTAAATCGACCCATGACTCCTAAATCTTTTATTGCCTTTGATTCAAAATCCAATACCCCGAAAGCTAGATGAAAGTGGCTGATGTTCCATTGTCAGTCCTGGTCTCTCTTCCACGGTTATGCTCAACTATCTTTTTTAAAAGGTTAATTCTTTTAACCTGTCTCACTAAAGGACAGGAGGATGCTCTGAATCTAGCAACCTTCACCCAACAGAGAGGAGCTTTTGAGATTGTTAGGACTCAGCTCTCCAAGTGCTGTTCTCTTAGGGACTTGCAATATTTGATTCACTGGTTGTTTCCTGACCATTCATGTTCTGCTGAGTTTCTTCTTCATTTCTGCCCTCTTTGTTAGACAGCAGGTGAAATGATCAGATTGGGTTTTCTCCTTTGTCTCCTAAGTGACCATCTCTGTAGACTTTGGTTAAAGTGATTGTTTTGAAATGCAAAATACCCCGGCAGCTGTTTGCCTCTTGTATCTCATAAATTGTTGAAGTGAGACCTAAAGGCGGTCAGATTGGCATCTGAGGTCAGAGTAGAAGATGATGGACTTCCTGGGTTCTTCCACCTCCACTCCCAAAACAAAGATGGTCAGTCTTGTAGAAAGAACACCAAGCATGGACATGGGTGTCATTTTGTGATTGTTAGCCTGAAAATTTGATTCAGTTCAATTCAAGGTGACTCTTTTGGCATGACAAGCTATACAAATATGGCCAAAGTATAAGAAAAACACTGACTGTTAGAGGCGGCTGTGCTGCGTTCTATTATAACTTGTGCTTTTATAGAAGCAGTAGGATTTCTGGGTGAGGGGGATCAAGAATGATAGTGGTGAAGAGGTAGTATATTTTCTTGTAAGCTCTTCAGAAAAGTAGCAAGAGCATTAGAGTGGAGAAGGCAGACTGCAAAACTGGGTCCATTCCAGAGGAAAAACGAACACTGAAGCTGGTACAGTGCTTATCATTTCTTCGATCACTTATTTGAATCCATTCCTGGGGCTCTGCATGTGAATTACCCCCAAATATATAATTAGCATTCACTGCTTCTGGCTGGCTTCTGTTGACCTTCCTCCTTTTGTTCCCCATTACACAATACTTAAACAGAAAATTTAAGTGTTGACAACAACAAAAATCTGACTACCAAGAAAGCCTAGATGCCCTGTTTATGAGAACAGGGGAGCAATTTGCCTGCTTTCTACTGCTGCTGCCCATCTGGAGAACTGAAGTGCACCAAGAATTTGAAGACCACTGTCATGTCTCCCCGCCTTAATCTCTTCTTTTCCAAATTTAATGTACCCAGTTCCTTCAGCCTTTGCTCATATGGCTTGAATTCCATCCCTTTGATCATCTTTGTCACTCACTTCTGGATTCTTTCCAGTTTCTCTATATCCTTTGTATACAGCGGTGGCCGAAAATTAGACACAGTACTCCAGCTGAGGTTTAACCAGTGCTGAATAGAATAGTACTATCACCTCTGTTAATGCAACCCAAAATTGCATTTTTTTTTTTTTTTTTTTTTTTTTTTTTTTGCAACAGCATCACATTAGCTATCCTCCAGTCACCTGATAAAGAGGCTGATTTGAGTGATAGGTTATATACCACAGTTAGCTCTGCAGTTTCATATCTGAGTTCCTTAAGAACTCTTGGGTGAATACCGTCTGGTCCTAGTGATTTATTGCTGTTTAATTTATTAATTTGTTACAAAACCTCCTCTATCAACACCTCAATCTGGCAAAGTTTCTCAGATTTGTTACATAAAAAGAATGGCTCAGGTGTGGGAATCCCCCTCACATCCTCTGTGAGGATGAAGATGGATGCAAAGAATTCCTTTAGTTTCTCCGCAATGGCCTTGTCTTCCTGAGTGCTCCTTTTAGCACCTCAATTGTCTAGTGGTCCCATTGATTTGTTTGTCAGGCATCCTGCTTCTGATGTAGTTAAAAATGTTTTTGCTGTTAGTTTTTTTTTTATGTAGAATTTAAGCTTTAATTTGTAGAAAAATTAGTGTTTTTTTTTTTTTAGTTAAGATTCTGAATCAAGTGTAAACCAACGTAGTACTGTCTTCCTGAGTCTGTCCCTGTTCATAGCTTTACCAGCAGCAGAATGAAATACAGACTCTGGTCAGTTTCATGTTTGCTACTCACAATCCTTTTGTCCTACATGAAATTGACAAGAATTATACAGATTTCCTAAAGCTGTTCCTTAGGAAAGCTGAGCAGCAACAGAGGTGAAAACTGAAGCTATTCATGGCGGTGGAGGAGCTAAAAATAGAAGCTCTGGAGAAGGAATAGAACAAGACAAAATGCACTCTCCGTTGCAGTTGTCAGAGGCTCTGGAAAGGGGCAGAGAATTAGAGAATTTCCCTGTGCACCCTGGCCACAGCCAAAAGGCTGTGGATTTTGGGGGTGGGGAAGAGACCGTTTTGTCTTTTGCTTTCCAAGAGCTAGACTCTAGAGGGTGTGTGTGAAACCTGTACAAAAGGTAGGGCCCAGGAACAGCACTCTTATAGCAATCCCATCACCCTCCACCCTTCTCAGCAGTTGAGTAGTAGAGGCTGGGTAGTAGGACTTCTCATCTGGACATTGCTCCTGGAACTTGCTTTTTAAAGCCACCATCCTCATTTCTTGTATGTACTTCTGATTAGTGAGCTTAGCCCTTTGGGTAGTGGATGTCAGGTTTTTTTCAGCCCTGTGTAGCCTTTGCATATGCTGGGTGGTATAGTATTTGATTTGAATGGGTAACTTGTTCATAGGTCTGTGCCCAGTATGGAGTGTACTTTAGAAATTATTTCTACATTCCTTGGGTTAATGTGGATTTAGTGCTGCTGTGCATGTTAAGGAATAGTTAATCATATCTGCCTTTTTTTTTTCATGGGCAGCTATAAAATATATATTAATATTAAGGCCTAAGATGACCTATTTTATTACCTTGATCACTGAACAATAAAGATCCACCTTCCAACCCAAACATAATTAAGCTTGGCTGGAGTTCAGTTCTGGTTACAGTAGTGTTATTGTTTGTGGGTTTACACGCTACCTCCTTGATTGCTTTCCTCCGGAGTTTATTTCCATCAGCTTGTTTTAGATAAACCAATCTGACTGGTTGGACCTTGCGTGAGTGCTAAGAAGGGAAATTTTCTTGGTGCTTGCACGCTCCGTGAAAGAGCAATTAGGACAAAGTGTAATACTGGTTCAGGCCTTGCTGTTTGCATGCTATAATGCTGTGTAATCTTGCCATAGCTTTCTGTCAGCTCCAAGTAATGTCCCTTGCATTAACCCATTAAGAGTATGTCTACACAGCAATAAAAACCCCATAGCACTGAGTCTCAGAGCCCACTTCAATTGACTCAGGCTTATGGAGCTCAGGCTGGAGAGCTAAAAATTGCAGTGTAGATGCCAGGCTGGAGTCCAGGCTCTGAGAACCGTCCCCCTTGGAGGATCTCAGAGCCCGTATTCCAGCCCAGGCCTTAATGTCTATGCTGCAATTTTTAACCCTGTGCGCCCAAGCCCCACTAGCCTGAATCAGCTGACCTGGGCCAGCTGCAGCTGTGTCATAAGTCTTGTATTGCAGTGTAGATGTACCCTTTAGTGTTGATGGTTGCCAGAGCTATCAGACTGATGGAGTAGGCACGCACTGTAACTTCCAGCATCTAGAGTGGGCGCTGCTGACTTAGCACCTCTTTGGTTGTAATATGCTAAACTAGGTTGGTGTGAAATGCGGACCTGGAGTCCCAGCCCTCTGGTTAGTGAGAATGTTGTGTAAACAGGGAATCCAAGGACCCTGTCCTCCAGCCTAAAAAGATCTGCATTGTTTAAAAGCAATTTGGGAGTCACAAGCCCCAGGTCAGAGAGGGGAGTGTATGTGAAATAACAAGTTTGGAGAGACCCTGAATCTAGGTCACTCAATCCTACCTCAGGCTAGAGAAACAAGATCTGATGAATGAGCAAAGATATGAATGGGAATGAGCTATGGCTGAACCTTGTATGACTCTGGAGGGAAAGAGGGTGTGTGAACACTGACAGGTGCGTGACTAGTTTGACAGGCTTAGGATCGTTAGTGGCCTAGGACTCTGAACGTTCAGCTTTTTGAAGATGCTGCTATCAACTGTTTTAAATTACTTCTGATAATACATGTTTGCATATGTGCTGCATATAATAAAAGCTTGATTACAGAAAAGTCTTTTAATCAGCTGTTAACATGCAAGGTCAAGTGTTCAAAACTGTTCCACATCTCTGTAGGAGTAATGTGTCTAGTTTGTTTGAACACATTCCTAGATGTTAAGGCCGGAAAGGACTATTAGATCGTCTAGCCTCACAACACAGGCCATTGAATTTCACCAAGTTACTCCAGCATTGAGCCCAATAATTTGTTTGGCTAAAGCATATCTTCCTGAAAGGCATCTGGGCTTGAAGATCTTGAGAGATAGAGAATCCACCACTTCTGATGGTTTGTTCCAATGGTCCATGACAAGGACTTGTGGGTGCTACAGGAATATAAATGATCACCTGCACTGTTAAAAAATTGTGCCTTGTTTCTAATTTGAATTTGGCTTTAACATCAAGCCGTTGGTTCTTGTTTTGCCTCTCCACTAGATCAGAGCCTTTTAGTAGCTGTTGTTTTCTCCCTTTGAGAAGGCACTTATACACCGTGATCGAGTCACCTCTTGAGCTTCATTTTGAGCTCGATCTGTTTAGGTTAAGTCTCTCACTGTAAGACATCTTCTCCAGCCCTCAAATAGTTTTTGTGGCTCTCTTTGCACCATGTTTTTCAACTTTTCAACATCCTGTTCATAATGTGGCCATCAGAACTGCACACAATATTCCAGTCCCCTGTTTGTATATCCACAAATTGCATTTGTCATTTTTGCCATAGCATCGCACTGCGAGTTCATGTTGAGTTGCTTGGCTACCGTGACTTCTAAATCCTTTTCAGAGTCACTGCTGTCTAGGAGATAGTTCCCCATTCTGTAGGTATGGCCTGCATTCCTTGTTCCTTGCAGTTGTGGCTATATTAAAGCCATTTTATTTGCATGAGCCCAGCCCACCCAGCAATCCAGATGACTCTGTATGATTGCTCCATTGTTATTATTTACCACTCCACCAGTCTTTGTGATCCGCAACTCCTTAAGGGTAGACAAGGGCAAACAGGGGGTTTACATTGATGGAGCTAAGGGGAACCTGAGCTAGCTCTCCTGGTGCAAGCTCTGACTTGCCCTTGTTGGTGTTTGGGAGTTGGCACCAGTGCAGCTACACCACTAGCTGAATTGACGCTGTTCCTGAGTTCATACGTAGACTGCATCTGTAACCGATACATGTGTGAAAATGAATCAGGATTGATGTTTGTGACTGTTGCCGAAGTAGGACAACATTAATGGAAGTACCAGATTTTTTGGCACTTTAGCTAGGCCCTCTGCCTGGCACGTCCTGCCATGCCTAAGCTGTGAAAGAGAGCTTCATCTTCTCGTGAGTGAGGCACATTTTTTTTATCTGTAATGTATCCTCCACATGCTTCCTGTGTGTCTCACCTGCCAGTCCCACAAAATAACAGACAGAATGTTCAACAATAAATCCCAAAGCCTTCACTCATTTGGAGGCTGCTGATTGTTCCTGAATGCCTCTGGGCACTGCTTATTCAGTTCAGAGCAATGTATCTGAATTAGCCAAACAGAAGTGAGCCAAGAACTTGCCTGCCTGCAGTCATTCCCCTTCAAACTGTAATTATCAAATATCACGAGCTAAGCAGAATTGCGCTGTGCTGGTATGTGGCTGGGAGACCTCTAGGGAAATCCAGGTACTGCGGGGTGGACTATTGAATGAAGAGTATCCTATAGCCCTAAAAAACAACAAGGAGTCTGGTGACACCTTAAAGACAAACAGATTTATTTGGGCATAAGCTTTTGTGGGTAAAACACCACTTCTTCAGATGCATGGAGTGAAAATTACAGATGCAGGCATTATATGACGACACCTCACAAGTGGAGAACCAGTGTTGACGGGGCCAATTCGATCAGGGTTGATGTAGTCCACTCCCAATAATAGATGAGGAGGTGTCAATTCCAGGAGAGGCAAAGCTGCTTTTGTAATGAGCCAGCCACTCCCAGTCCCTATTCAAGCCCAAATTATTGGTGTTAAATTTGCAAATGAATTTTAGTTCTGCTGCTTTGAAGTTTGTTTCTGAAGTTTTTTTTGTTCAAGTATAGCTACTTTTAAATCTGTTATAGAATGTCCAGGAAGACTGAAGTGTTCTCCTACTGGCTTTTGTATGTTACTATTCCTGATGTCCGATTTGTGTCCATTTATTCTTTTATGTAGGGACTGTCCAGTCTGGTCAATGTGCATGGCAGAGGGGCATTGCTGGCATATGATGGCATATATAACATTAGTAGATGTGCATGTGATTGAACCTCTGATGGTGTTGCTAGAGTAAATATGGGGACAGAGTAGGCAATGAGTTTGCTACAGGGATTGGTTCCTGGGTTACTGTTTCTGTGGAGTGCAGTTGCTGGTGAGTATTTGCTTCAGGTTGGGGGGCTATCTGTAAGCGAGGACTGGCCTGCCTCCCAAGCTCTGTGAGAGTGAGGGATTGTTTTCCAAGATAGGTTGTAGATCGTTGATGATGTGCTGGAGATGTTTTAGCTGGGGGCTATACGTGATGGCCAGTGGTGTTCTGTTGTCTTCCTTGTTGGGCCTGTCCTGTAGTAGGTGATTTCTGGGTACCCATCTCACTCTATCAGTCGGTTTCCTCACTTCCCCAGGTGGGTATTGTAGTTTTAAGAATGCTTGATAAAGATCTTGTAGGTGTTTGTCTCTGTCCGAGGGATTGGAGCAAATTTGGTTGTACCTTAGGGCTTGGCTGTAGAGAATGGATCGTGTGTTGTGTCCTGGATGAAAGCTGGAGG
The DNA here is from genome assembly GCF_009764565.3 of Dermochelys coriacea. Classification (NCBI taxonomy): domain Eukaryota; kingdom Metazoa; phylum Chordata; order Testudines; family Dermochelyidae; genus Dermochelys; species Dermochelys coriacea. The sequence goes on along the minus strand of NC_050077.1, from coordinate 47,182,822 downwards.
CATGTAGGTAAGTATAGGGGTCAGTAGGTTTCCGGTATAGGATGATGGTTATGTGACCATCACTTATTTGCACTGTAGTGTCCAGGAGGTGGATCTCGTGTGGACTGGTCCAGGCGGAGGCTGATGGTGGGGTGGAAATTGTTGAAATCCAGGTGGAATTCTTCAAGGGCCTCCTTCCCGTGGGTCCATATGATGATGTCATCATTATAGCGCAAGTAGAGGAGGGATGCTAGGGGACGAGAGCTGAGGAAGCATTGTTCTAAGTCAGCCATAAAAATGTTGGCATTCTGTGGGGCCATGCGGGTACCCATAGCAGTGCCACTGACTTGAAGATATAAGTCGTCCCCAAATCTGAAATGGTTGTGGGTGAGGGCAAAGTCACAAAGCTCAGCCACGAGGTGTGCCGTGGCCTCATCAGGGATACTGTTCTTAACAGTTTGTAGTCCATCCTCATGTGGAATATTGATGTAAAGAGCTTCTACATCCATGGTGGCCAGGATGGTGTTTTCAGGAAGATCACCAATGAATGCATTGTAGTTTCCTCAGGAAGTCGGTGGTGTCTCGAAGATAGCTAGGAGCGCTGGTAGTGTAGGGTCTGAGGAGAAAGTCCAAATAGCCAGATAATCCTGCTGTAAGAGTGTGGATGCCTGAGATGATGGGGTGTCCAGGGTTTCCAGGTTTATGGATCTTGGGTAGCAGATAGAATACCCCTGGTTGGGGCTCTGTGGGTGTGTCCGTGTAGATTTGTTCCTGTGCTGTAGCAGGAAGTTTCTTGAGCAGATGGTGTAGTTTCTTTTGGTATTCCGCAGTGGGATCAGAGGATAGTGGCCTGTAGAATGTGATGTTGGAGAGTTCCCTGGCAGCCTGCTGTTCATAATCTGACCTGTTCATTATGACGACAGCACCTCCTTTGTCAGCCCCTTTGATTATAATGTCAGAGTTGTTTCTGAGGCTGTGGATGGCATTGTGTTCTGTACGGCTGAGGTTATGGGGAAAGTGATACTGTTTGTTCACAATTTCAGCCTTTGCACGTCTGCGGAAGCACTCTATGTAGAAGTCCAGTCTGTCATTTCGACTGTCAGGAGATACTTGACACCATATATCCCCAGAGTTTGTACTGAGCCATTATTCTAGCACAGCGCTAGAAGGTGCTGTATTATTTGAGAACTTTTGGTTGAGATGTTAAAGGTCTTGACCTGCGTGGTCAAAGATCCAATGATATTTTGCAAGCACCTTCTTCCTACCTGATTATATATTCCAAACTTCCTGTCCTAAACAGTTATGCATTGCTGTTGTGTGCCGTTTTATAGCTGCTGTGTTCCAACTCAGAGGGGTTTGCCTTTCTGTGGCAGGGAAGTGGATTTTCCAAAATTAGTAAAGACTGTAAAATTCTAGGGGTTCATTGCATGAAAAGTGCCCCGTTAGTGCAAGATGATTCTTGCTTCGAGTTGGAGTGGGGTAGAGAATTGGATAGTCATAGCTCCAAATACTTCAAATAAAGAATCTGGCTTTTTTTACCTGTTAACTTCTTGGAATCTCACTGTAGAAGTGAGAAAACATCTCTGCGCTGCCGTCCATCACAGCAGGATGTTATTTTCAACACTTCAGTCCTGCTGATCCAGTCTTTTTTTTCCACTCGAGAGTTGGAGCAAGTCTTGGTGGGTTAGAGAATGGTGTTGCCAAACAACACACAAGGGTCTGAGAAACGCTGAGAAATACATAGAGAAACACTGAGAAATATATATTATTCTTGTGCCCAGGTGATCCTGGCAGAAGTTCTGTTCCTCTGGGATTTTTGCTGTGTGGAGAACCAGAGCAAATCCCGGAATGATACAGTTCTTGTTGGGCCTTGGTTTTCTGTGACCAGATTTCTCGAGCCCTGCATGGATACAAAATTTGTATCCGCATCCAATCCACAAAAATGGTTCTCGGATATCCTCATCCGTGGATATCTGCAGATTTGCAGGGCTCTACAGATTTCCCACAAAGGGCATAGCTGAGGTGACTGTGACAGCTATCCTCCATTAGCTCAAAGATATTTGTTTTACGTGACTTGTGTTGGGGATAATGAACTTTAACAGATAGTGAGGATGGATTGAGCAAAATGTGTAGAGGTTGGTGGTCTCATCCTTTGAAGCCTCAGGATCCTTTATCTGGCTGGTCATTATTGTCAGGTGAAGGTATAATACCTTACCTCTCCGTGGGGTGCTTCTAGGTCACAGCTTCTGTTCCCTGGCTTCCAGTGCCACTAAAGTCTGTCACAGCCATGTGCACATCCCTTGTAATGAGTTTGGAGGTGGTTTCTTTGTGTTCAGTGTGTCATGGAAGCCCCTGGTAAAGAACCCAAGTAATTTAAAGAATAAGAGTGGAGTTTGCAGACTACAAGATCTTTTCCCCGTAACGGAGTTATCTGTGGCCAGAGAAACCTAAGGTCCGTATGGTCCTTCCCACATTTATGATGATCCTCAAAGCCATGGACTGCCCTTTGGATGGATGTCTGCAGTATTATTCTAAGCCCAGGTGCTCTGTGGGTTGTCTGGTGCTGTATAAGTAATTGAAGGATGGCTCTCATGGGCTTGCAGAAGATGAGAGCTGTTAATAAACAGAACTAAAATAACTGCAGAATGCAATTGAACCATTTTAATTTCTCAGCCACACTCTGCAAAGGGCTGGCTCTTAGATTGAGATGTGCCATGGTAAAACTGCCAGTCACCAATCAGAAGCCTTTGAGCTGTTTGCTGCCTGATCTATGGCTGGATTATTCAAAGGGGCTGGCAGGAGGTAGGTCCCCAAATACCATTGCAAAAACTCTTGAGAATCCCACCCTATATAGTTACAGGGCTTTAGCTGCTATCTTTCTGAGTTTAGAGGTATGGATTCCTGGCCAGGAAGCCAGCACTGCCTGCTGAGTTCAGATCACTTCAGCCAGAGAAGACATTTGGGGTTCTTTTGAGGTTGCATAAAGTCTGAGATAGGGTGGCACAGTAGAGTGGGATTGTGGGAGGCACCCTTTCATTTCTTCTGGTGGTGATGTGAAGTTGCTAAGATTTAGGGGATTATAGTGGTGTGAAAGTAACATGGTGCCCTTGCCAGCTATATGAATAAGAAGTTAGGTTGATGGAGGAAGAAAGTTTTGAGACTTATGAAGTAGGAAACTGGCTGGCTTTTATATACTATTTCCCCTCACAAATCTATGTAGCCTTTGCAGTTTATCCATGTATTCCACTCGCTGCAGGGGGCGATTCCACCCTGGGATTCCAGGGCAATCTCCAGGCTCTGGGGCAGTTTATCCTAGAGAGTCTGTTTAGAAACAATGGGTTTCAGAGTAGCAGCCGTGTTAGTCTGTATCTGCAAAAAGAAAAGGAGGACTTGTGGCACCTTAGAGACTAACAAATTTATTTGAGCATAAGCTTTCGTGAGCTACAGCTCACTTCATGCCTCCGATGAAGTGAGCTGTAGCTCACGAAAGCTTAAGCTCAAATAAATTTGTTAGTCTCTAAGGTGCCACAAGTCCTCCTTTTCTTTTTTTAGAAACAATGTAACTGCTGTCTCATTAAAGAGGGAAATGCTAGTGCTTGTAGTAGCGGTAATCAGATAGCACTGGGTAGGACATGGAGTAAGCAGGAGTTTGGGGAAACCTCCTTTCCAAAGACTCCTCAATCTAGAATTGCCACACTCCCACTGCTATCCTGTTTTTGAACGGAGGTTGCTAGTTGGTGAGGAGAGGGGTCTACTAAGACAAGGTCACTTCTGCTGTTGAACTTCCAGGATTAAGCCACTTCCAAAGAAATCTCTCTTTTTTTCTTTTCCTCCAAGTTCTGGGCATGCTTGCAGTAATAACTAAAGCCAGGAGGCCCCTTTCCCAATTAGTAATTGTGGTTTGTCCTCCAAATTTGTTTCCTAGGAGCCTAGAGGAGAATGCAGGCTATAGTGCAGCAGCCATTCTCACACCCCTTAAAGAAATAGTTCCTGTGGCAGCATGCAGAATAAGTGCAACAGATGTAGCTAGCTAGTTGAGATTCAAATGGCTGCCTCTTGATGGGAGCTGGAGCCTGCTAGGAGCACAGTTGCTGATCCAGCCTTCAGAGATAAGGGGACCTCTTGTAGAGACAAGTAGCCGCTTTGTTATATTAATTTAGGAACAGTCTGTCATTTAGTTCAGAACAGATCTTAACCCTCTGGATGTGAATGATTATTCTGTCCTTCCTTCCCCTTCTCTTTGAATTGCAGACTCTGGGCTAGTCGTCCCAAGCGTCTCTTATGAACTGCACAAAAAGGTGCTTTCAGTAGCTGAGAAACACGGGCTGACTCTGGAGCGCAGACTGGAGATGACTGGTGTGTGTGCCAGCCAGATGGCATTGAGTCTGCTCGGAGGACCCAACAGGTAAACAACCCCTGCTGTGAATCTCCCCATTTGCCTTGTGAATGGAGTTTACAGAAACCAGCTTGTTCATCAAAGATGTGGCCAAATTAAATTGTATAAAATAATCTCCAGTGAAAAATCTTTGTAACTCTCACAGTTCAGGACACTGCACCTGTCCAGCAAGGGCACCTGCTCTCAGGCATCTGGCTCCCAGACAGTGCCTTTCTTGGGTAGAGCCTTGCATCTCTCCCTTCTGACCCAGGTGTATCCAGGCTGCACTGTTCCCTGCCTTCATTGTTCTCCCCAGCAGAGAGAGGCTGCCCAAGCAGACAGTTAACAGGTGTAATTGTTAACAGCTATGAGGTACCATGCAGCATTTCCTACACAGGCCTACTTTATTCTTAAGGTAAGACTCATTAAAGAGAAAACCATTAAATGTAATAAAAGAACCTATACAAATGCTAATAAATTTACCAGAGTTAACCCCAACTCTTAACAGGGAGTAGTCCTTCAGCCCCCGCTTCCTCCCTTCCCAATCCAAGGATTATAAATTCATCACAGCTTCAACTCGGAACAAGCACGTTTAGTCTACCCTCAGTACTGTTCAGGGGTCTTTGATCTGGAGTTTCCAGGAGTAGGTAATTAGCAGACATTGGGTTTTCCCCTTCAGGCATAATTTGAAAAGGGAGACTTTGAAGTGGGTCATTTGCATTCCCCAGGTACTTCCTAGGAAATCCACTTCACACCTATTTTCCCCAAAAGTCCTTTGAAATTCCTAATACGTTTCAGAGATTGCATTGGTCTGTCTCCTAAAGAAGGTACATACATAGGGCTTGTTTATACCAGCAATGTTAAAGCGCTCTAAAAAAACCCACCTCCACGAGGGGCGTAGCTCCCAGTGCTGGAGCATGGTCTATACTGGCACATTACAACGCTGAAACTTGCAGCGCTTAGGGGTGTGTTTTCACACCCCTGAGCAAGAAAGTTGCAGCACTGTAAAATGCCAGTGTAGACAAGCCCATACAGTTCCATAATAACACGTACACAGTTGCATGTTTAATATAATGGACCCCAATAATGTTAAACTTAATTCTATAAAGTTTCATTTAATTCAGAAAATTCATTCAGGATATTGCAGGGTATTGTCAGTCTATCACAGTAACTACTATGTAGTACATATAGGGCCCTGCTAATCCAGGTGGCCAGATGTGGGTTTTTCTCGATGCTTGCCCTCGTTGTCTGGACACAGAAGCACTATTCTAGTCTGTTATGCAAACCCCACACTGTATTCATTAGTCAGTCCTCAAATGACCATGAAAATGAGAGAGTAATCCAAATTACCTAAATGCCAACCGAAGGGAAAGCTTTGCCTATAGCCTCACTTCCTTATTGTCTCTCCCTCTACATTGTATGTATATAGAGAATCAGGAGAGACTGTCCTTGTTCCAGTACTCTGGATGTATTGATTTACTCATGGCTTCGTCTGGGTTTCTATATCCCAGAACCAGTAATGTCCCTTGGTCAAATACAAAATCAACAGAGGAGGGAATAAAGAATAATTCAATTCCTGGTGGAAACTTTTTCAGAGATCTTAGGGAAGATGTAACCCAAGAAAGATGAAAACACTTTATAATTTTGGATTAGCTGATCCTTTGCATGAATAACTAAACCCTTCTTTTGGTATTTATTTTAAATGTATTATTTTTGAAGACAGATGCCAATAAAACCAAAACTCAAGAACTAAGAGGAATTGCACCATCTAGTCACAATATCACTAATATTTTTTTTTTACACTTAAATCCCATTTGGGAGTCTTAATCTTTTCCTGGGGCCTGATTTGACAAGAGGTCAGATATGCAGTTGGTCCTGTCTGCGTGTGTGCGCGCACACACCCCTTGTGTGAGCAAAAACCTGCCTTCAGTGTGCAGTCACTAACTAGTCAAGTAGACACACAATTGCAATACACTTTTAAGCCTGATTTACCTGACCCTAATATTCTAAGGTATCTTCATCCCACAGGAGAGAGAGAGAGAGAGAGCATCAACACCCTCTTCTGTTGTGTAGATAGTACAGCACTTCAATCCAATGTCTCACAAAACATTGTCTACACAGCAGTAGCGCTTTCCCTAACTATTTCTTTTGATGCTTGAGATAATTCACGAGGCTGCCTTGCTGGATAGAAAGTAGACACATCCACTTAATCTGTTATTGTATGTGAAACTGGTGATGCATGGAGGTAATGGGAGGGCTTTAAAAATACGGTAGTATGAATTGTTTTCTACCTTTAAATGTATCTGATCGGTCTGAGGTGAACCCTAAGTTCATGGTGGTATTACTATGCTTTAAAAAGCTCTTATTCATTCATTCATTCCTTTCTTGGGTTCAAAACAAGACCATTGGAGAGGGGCAAAATGACTCTTAGAATCATAGACTTTAAGGTCAGAAGGGACCATTATGATCGTCTAGTCTGACCTCCTGCACAACGCAGGCCACAGAATCTCAGCCACCCACTCCTGTAACAAACCCCTAACCTATGTCTTTACTACTGAAGTCCTCAAATCATGGTTTAAAGACTTCAAGGTGCAGAGAATCCTCCAGCAAGTGACCCGTGCCCCATGCTGCAGCGGAAAAATCCCCAGGGCCTCTGCCAATCTGCCCTGGAGGAAAATACCTTCCCAACCCCAAATATGGCGATCAGCTAAACCCTGAGCATGTGGGCAAGACTCATCAGCCAGACATGCAGGAAAGAAATCTCTGTAGTAACTCAGATCACACCCCATCTAACATCCCATCACAGGCCATTGGGCATATCTACTGCAAATAGTTGAAGATCAATTAATTGCCAAAATTAGATCATCCCCTCCATAAACTTATCAAGCTTATTCTTGAAGCCAGGTATGTCTTTTGCCCCACTGCTTTCCTTGGAAGGCTGTTCCAGAACTTCACTCCTCTGATGGTTAGAAACCTTCATCTAATTTCAAGTCTAAACTACCTGATGGCTAGTTTATATCCATTTGTTCTTGTGTCCACATTGGTACTGAGCTTAAATAATTCTTCTCCCGCCGTGGTATTTATCCCTCTGATATATTTATAGATAGCAATCATATCTCTTCTCAGCCTTCTTTTGGTTAGGCTAAACAAGCCAAGCTCTGAGTCTCCTTTCATAAGACAGGTTTTCCATTCCTTGGATCATCCTAATAGCCCTTCTCTGTACCTGATCCAGTTTGAATTCATCCCTCTTAAACATGGGAGACTAGAATTGCACACACTATTCCAGATGAGGTCTCACCAGTGCCTTGTATAATGGTACTAACACCTCCTTAACTCTACTGGAAATAGCTCGCCTGATGCATCCCAAGACCGCATTAGCTTTTTTCACGGCCATATCACGTTGGCGGCTCATAGTCATCCTGTGATCAACCAATACTCCGAGGTCCTTCTCCTCCTCTGTTACTTCCAAGTGATGCGTCCCCAGTTTATAACAAAAATTCTTGTTGTTAATTCCTAAATGCATGACCTTGCACTTTTCACTATTAAATTTCATCCTATTACTCCAGTTTACAAGGTCATCCAGATCTTCCTGTATGATATCCTGGTCGTTCTCTGTATTGGCAATACCTCCCAGCTTTGCAAACTTTATCATCATCTGCAATAATGATATCTGTAAACTAAAGTCATTTGCAAACTTTATTAGCACATTCCTGCTTTTTGTGCCAAGGTCAGTAATAAAAAGATTAAATAAGATTGGTCCCAAAACCGATCCCTGAGGAACTCCACTAGTAACCTCCTGACAGTTCTCCTTTCAGTGTGACCCGTTGTTGTCTCCCCTCTAACCAGTTCCTTATCCAGCTTTCATTTTTTATACTGATCCCCATCTTTTCCAATTTAGCTAATTCCCCATGTAGAACCGTATCAAATGCCTTACTGAAATTGAGGTACATTAGATCCACTGCATTTCCTTTGTCTAAAAAATCTGTTACCTTCTCAAAGAAGGAGATCAGGTTGGTTTGACACGATCTACCTTTTGTAAAACCATGTTGTATTTTGTCCCAATTACCATTGACCTCAATGTTCTTAACTCCTTTCTCCTTCAAAATTTTTTCCAAGACCTTGCATACTACAGATGTCAAACTAATAGGCCTGTAGTTACCTGGATCACATTTTTTTTCCATTTCTTAAAATTAGGAACTATGTTAGCAATTCTCCAGTCATATGGTACAACCCCTGAGTTTACAGATTCATTAACGCTTTTATTTTCACTGTGTTGCATTGTATACTACTATAGACCAATGGTCTCACAGCAGAGCCCTAGAAAAAGAGAGCCAAACAAAGGAAAAGGTGAAACCATAGAACTCAAACCTGCTTGAACTGCAACACCTTCTAAGCATCCAGTGGAAGTGCCCCTTGTTTTGAAACAGAGCCCTTGTGGACAGGGTATTGATGAGATGAATAGAATAGTGCTGCAAGCTTCCAGTGTTTTGCTGTCTGTTTTACCTTTTGAGGGAAACCCTGAAGTGTAGCAGGTTGGTCCAGTAATTTCCCAATGCTTAAGTGCTGGACAGGTTGAGATGCTGTCACAGCATATATATGTGTCTTTCCAGAGCAGGAGGACTCTGGGTTCCTCATCTTCAGATTGTTAAACAGCTTAGAGAGATTTCTGGGACCTCCATGCCCTAGATTCCATTGTCATCACCCTCCCATGGAAAGAATGCAGAACACCCCTGGGTTTTAATGGTTTTCCCATCTCTGTTTCAGGTTGAATCCTAAAAATGTTCACCAGCGACCCACGGTGGCTTTGCTCTGCGGCCCCCACGTGAAGGGGGCCCAGGGAATCAGTTGTGGACGGCATCTTTCCAACCATGACGTTCATGTCATTCTCTTCCTGCCCAACTTTGTCAAGATGCTGGAATCCATCACTAATGAGCTGAACCTCTTCAGCAAGACCCAAGGCCAGCAGGTGTCCAGTGTCAAAGGTAAGCAGTATAAGGCTTTGGTAAAAGCTGGGTCTGAGCTGAGACACTGAGCAACTTGCAGAAGCTCGTGCTGAAACAGGTCCCACTTGTGAGAGCAGCACTGAAGGCCTGCACCATTGTATTATCAACAGTTTTCCTTCGAGTGATTGTGCACAGAAATGTTCCGCTGTAGGTGTGTGTGCACTCAATGCACTCATGTCTCAGTGGAAAGTGTATGTGCACAACACATCTCGAAGAACAACGGTAACTGTACAGGTAAGTAACCCATTTTTCTTGTCTAATTGAGCGTGTTTATTCTAACACTGTTGTGTATTCTTAGGCCAGTGGCACCACTTGGTGGTCACCAGTGGCATTCCCTCCTTTTACATACCTATGGATTATTTATAGGGCTGTCGATTAATTGCAGTTAATTCACGTGATTAACTCAAAAAAATTAACTGCGATTAAAAAAATTAATTGCGATAAATCGCACTGTTAAACAATAGAATACCAATTGAAATTTATTAAATATTTTTGAATGTTTTTCTACATTTTCAAATATTGATTTCTATTACAACACAGAATACAAAGTGTACACTGCTCAGTTTATATTATTTTTATTATAAATATTTGCACTGTAAAAATGATGATAAAAGTATTTTTCAATTCACCTCATAAAAGTATTGTAGTGCAATCTCTATCATGAACGTGTAATTTACAAATGTAGAAATTTTTGTTTGTTACAGAACTGCACTCAAAAACAAAACAATGTAAAACTTTAGAGCCTACAAGTCCACTCAGTCCTACTTCTTGTTCAGCCAATCGCTAAGACTAACAAGCTTGTTTACATTTATGGGAGATACTGCTGCCTGCTTCTTATTTACAATATCACCTGAAAATGAGAACAGGTGTTTGCATGGCACTTTTGTAGCTGGCGTTGTAAGGTATTTACGTGCCAGATATGCTACACGTTCGTATGCCCCTTCATGCTTCAGACACCATTCCGGAGGACATGCTTCCATGCTGATGTTTGTTAAAAAAAAATTGTTTATTAAATTTGTGACACAATTCTCCCCCAAGGAGTTCAATGTCCCCTGCTCTGTTTTACCTGCATTCTGCCATGTATTTCACATTATAGCAGTCTCAGAGGATGACCCAGCACATGTTGTTTGATTTACGAACACTGTCACTGCAGATTTGACAAAACGCAAAGAAGGTACCAATGTGAGATTTCTAAAAATAGCCACAGCACTAGATCCAAGGTTTAAGAATCTGAAGTGCCATCCATAATCTGAGAGGGACGAGGTGTGGAGCGTGCTTTCAGTAATCTTAAAAGAGCAACACTCTGATGCGGAAACTACAGAACCCGAACCACCAAAAAAAAAAAAATCAACCTTCTGCTGGTGGCATCTGACTCGATGAAAATGAACATGCATCAGTCCGCTCTGCTTTGGATCGTTATTGAGCAGAACCCGTCATCAGCATGGACACATGTCCTCTGGGATGGTGGTTGAAGCATGAAGGGACATATGAATCTTTAACGCATCTGGCACGTAAATATCTTGCGACGCTGGTTAGAACAGTGCCATGTGAACACCTGTTCTCACTTTCAGGTGACATTGTAAACAAGAAGCGGGCACTGTTATCTCCTGCAAATATAACCAAACTTGTTTGTCTGAGCGACTAGCTGAAGTAGGACTGAGTGTACTAATAGGCGCTAAAGTTTTACATTTTTTTATTTTTGAATGCAGTTATTTTTTTGTTCATAATTCTACATTTGTAAATTGCACTTTCACAAAAGAGATTGTATTACAATACTTGTATGAGGTGAATTGAAATACTATTTTTGTTTTTTTACAGTACAAATATTTGTATTAAAAATAAATAGAACGTGAGCACTGTACACTATATTCTGTGTTGAAACTGAAATCAAAATATTTGAAAATGTAGAAAACATCCAAAAATATTTAAATAAATGGTATTCTATTATTATTTAACTGCACAATTAATCATGTGATTCATTTTTTTGATTATTTGCGTTGGAGCCTGTCCTGTTGATATTTGGACTGATGCATCTATGTCAGCGTAACTATGCTGCTACAAGTATCACCAGTATAGACATGCCCTTACTAGAGACACTGTGCATCTGCACCAAATCTTTAGTTCACCTCAGATAATCAACATCATCTTTTTCTTATTCAGTACACCAAAGTTGCAAATAACTGGAAGCTGAATGGTCTCAGTAATCTAACCCCGATGTCAGCCAAGTGCAGGCCTTTTAGTTTCCTCTAATATTAACTAGGGCTGTCAAGCGATTAAAAAAAATTAATGGCTATTAATCGAGCAATTAACAAAACTAATTGCAATAAATCACATTGTTAAACAATAGAATACCATTTATTTAAATATTTTTGGATGTTTTCTACATTTTCAAATATATTGATTTCAATTACAACACAATACAAAGTGTAAAGTACTTTATATTTATATTTTAATTCAAGTATTTGCACTGTAAAAAAACAAAGGAAATAGTATTTTTCAATTCACCTAATACAAGTACTGTAGTGCAATCTCTTTATCATGGAAGTTGAACTTACAAAAAACTGCATTCAAAAATAAAACTGTAAAATTTTAGACTGCAAGTCCACTCAGTCTTATTTCTTGTTCAGCCAATCGCTCAGACAAACAAGTCTGGTTACACTTGAAGGAGATAATGTTGCCCGTTTCTTGTTTACAATGTCACCTGAAAGTGAGAACAGGCGTTCACATGGCACTGTTGTAGCCAGCGTCACAAGATATTTAGGTGCCAGATGCGCTAAAGATTCATATGTCCCTTCATGCTTCAACCACCATTTCAGGGGACATGTGTCCATGCTGATGGGTTCTGCTCGATAACGATCCAAAGCAGAGCGGACTGATGCATGTTCATTTTCATCAGCTGAGTCATCAGCAAAAGGTTTTTTTGTTTTTTTTAGGTGGTGGTTCGGGTTCTGTAGTTTCCGCATCAGAGTGTTACTTTTTTAAGATTACTGAAAGCATGCTCCACACCTCGTCCCTCTCAGATTTTGGACGGCACTTCAGATTCTTAAACCTTGGGTCGAGTGCTGTAGCTATTGTTAGAAATCTCACATTGGTACCTTCTTTGTGTTTTGTCAAATCTGCAGTGACTGTGTTCGTAAATCAAACAACATGTGCTGGGTCATCCTCCGAGACTGCTGTAACATGAAATAGATGGCACAATGCGGGTAAAACAGAGCAGGAGACGTACAATTCTCCCCCACGGAGTTCAGTCACAAATTTAATTAACACATTATTTATTTAATGATCATCATCAGCATGGAAGCATGTCCTCTGGAATGGTGGCTGAAGCATGAAGGTGCACACAAATGTTTAGCGTATCTGGCACGTAAATACCTTGCAATGCTGGCTATGAAAGTGCCATGCAAATGCCTGTTCTCACTTTCAGGTGACACTGCTGCCTGTTTCTTATTTACAATATCTCCCATAAATGTGAACAAACTTGTTTATCTTAGCAATTGGCTGAACAAGAAGTAGGACTGAGTGGATTTATAGGCTCTATAAAGTTTTACATTGTTTTGTTATGTTATGTAACCAAAAAAAAAATCTACATTTGTAAGTTGCACTTTCAGAACAGAGATTGTCCTACAGCACTTGTATGAGGTGAATCGAAAAATATTATTTTTTATTTTTACAGTGCAAATATTTGTAATAAAAATATACACTTTGATTTCAATTACAGCATAGAATATAATACATGAGAAAAATGTAGAAAAACATCCAAAATATTTAATAAATTTCAATTGGTATTCTGTTTAATCACGATTTAATTATTTTTAGTTAATGGCATGAGTTAACTGCGATTAATCGACAGCCCTAATATTAACTGCTTCAACATATTGTTTCAGGGATCTGCTCGTATCTAGTGGGGGGAAATTGGATTTTCAGTGATATTGGCTCTAAGGACACAAGTTTTTTTTAAAATTTATTGTGTGGTGGTTTTTTTTCTCTTCTGGAAGAAACAAACCCTAAAATGAAAACCATCTGTGAAATTATTTATATTACTGTAGCACCTAGGGACCCCTGCCATGGATCAGGTCTCCACTGGGTGTGTGCATCACCTAACACACCCATGTAACGAAGAGCTTGCAATCCAAATTTAAGATGAGACAACAGGTCAATACAACAGACAGATGATGTGGGAGGAATACAAGAAAACACACCAGCTGCCTAACCAACGGCAGATTCTCCAAAATGCCCTCCCCTTCCCTGTTTTCTTCTTCTCTGGCTGGTAATCACCCGCCCCGCCACACACACAGTTTTTTAATGGATCTCTTTGGCTATCATTAGTGACAATGGCATACCACTGATACCTGCAGAGCTGTGGTGGCTCAGCTGAGCAAATCATATTTTTGGGGTAGGGTTTACAAAAGCGTTGATGGTTTTATAAGATTTCCTGGCAGTAGTTTCAATTAGAATCCAGGGGACTTTCTCCACCAAATTAAAGCATATTTAAAGCTTGACAAATGTTAGATATAAAACTCATTGTGTAGGGCCCTAGTGGGTAGGAGGAGAGGAATAGTGGCACACCAGTCTCCAGGCCAGACTTTACACAACAAGACACTCCACATTAGAACCTGGTGTTACACTGCAGGTACTACCACATAATCAGACGTTCAGTGATAGAGCTGTTCTGGAAGGTGGTCTCTTCAAAGGGCCAGATGGTTCATTGAAGTGATGTCTCTCCGGAGGCCTGGGTTCAAAACTGATCAGTCTCAACCATGTCCATCCCAAAAGTGCCACACTTCAGCATGATGAGCAGAAATTGCCAACCTGCAACTCAAGCCTTTGATTCCATTGGCAGATGGCTGTGGGAGAGTCTATATCTAACTGGTAAAGTCTGTTATTTTGCTGCTTCTGAGTGCTAAAATGAGCTACCTCTAGGCCTCTTGCTCTGTAGGGAGATTGGAAGAATTCTCCTGGAGATGCAGGGTGGGAGGTGGGAGTACGGTTCTTTGTAGGCAGCTGCAGTTTCTGTGGAGGGGAGGTTCTCTCTTATGCTGATGCACATTAAAACATGCATGTTTCTTTCAGATCTCCCAGATACCCCTGTTGACCTGGTGATAAACTGCCTAGATTGTCATGAAAATGCTTTCCTGAGAGATCAGCCTTGGTACAAAGCAGCTGTGGACTGGGCCAACCAGAACCGAGCCCCTGTCCTCAGCATAGACCCTCCTATGAGTGAAATGGAGCAGGGCATTGATGCCAAGTGGTCACTGGCTTTGGGCCTGCCCCTGCCACTGGGTGAGAGGGCAGGGCGAGTATATCTGTGTGACATTGGCATTCCGCAGAAAGTCTTTCAGGAAGTGGGAATAAACTACCACTCACCCTTTGGCTGCAAATTCGTCATTCCATTGCATTCAACATAGAGCAGACCCTGCAGTGTGAGATGGGGCAGAGTCCTGCCTAGCAAGCTGTATAAAGGATTCTGACAAGTAAACTCTTGACGCCTTAAGGATGTGAAGTGCTGGAGTTTTCTTCCAGAAGAAATATGCGTATAAAAACAAAAAAAATTAAGGGAGCAAATGTTACTGCAAGATGCTTTCTCTCTCTCATGCCCTTGGATGAATGAATGTGGAAGAAGCTGGTATCTAACATTGGGAAAGGCAGCACCTGCTGCCCAGCACCTAGTCACCAGCCAGAGAATGGTTAAAGTGGGTGAGAGGGTTTGTTTACAGATGCAAGTGACTGTCAGACAGCTTGAAGGTTTACAAGATAATGCTCTGGTTTTTTTAGTACTTGGGGGAGGGGGGGAATTTATGCCCAGCAGGGGGCCCCTTTCAGGAGCAGTACCCCTCAATGATAATGTAGAAGTGTCTTTGTTGCAGTTTTACTGTTCTGATTTTGTTATTTTCTTTTATGTTCATGAGAGCAATTATAGTTAAGTCTCTTCCTGGAGCTGCCAGGCCCTTGTGGATGGGGCTCCCTATTTAGAAAGCGGGTGTAAAGTTTTTGTTCCTTGACTGCTTGCTGAGTTAATGCTGCCCTGCCACCAGACAGCTTTGGGAAAGGCATTTTCCTAAGGTGGGTTTTATTTCTCCAGTGAACTGAGTAACCTCGGTGATTCGGAGAAGATGCGAGGGGAACAGGCAGATGTTACCCTCTTTTCTTCAATACCTTGTGCTCAGCACAGGTAGTGTTTGGATATATTATTGTAGAGCCTCAGTGCCCACTTTGCAAGTAGTGCTACTAGTGCCACTCGCAGCACACCCTGCACCTGAATGCCACACTTCACAAGACGTATAATGTTCCATTCCTTTTGGGAGCAACAGCCACGTCTGGGGGAGGATTCTCCCTCCTAAAAAGCATATGTGCTTTGTTCTAATGCACTGTTTCACATGGATCTCAAAGGAGTCAGTGGAAATCATAGGGCACTTGCCTCTCCTGGTTATGCAAACTGTAAAGGAGTCAAATGCTGTTTTGTCTTAGTATGCAAAGACAGCTGCGTGTGCGCTGTGCTTTAGGGGGGTGTTATGGAAGGCTTATGTTAACTCTTTCATGGAGGAATCTTCCTCCAGGCCTGCTTATCAGCTCAGTGTAGAACTACTAACTGTATGGCCTCCTGGGCACAGATTATGTTGGTAGTGTTACAGCGAATGCTATTGTGCTTGGCAAGCTGATTTGTTAGGCTGCCTTCAGAAGCATTGGTAGTATTGCTCCTGCATGCACTAGTGCACTGAAATCTGGTCCCCTATACCCCACACATCACCACTGGTAGTGATCACTGTTGTATCATGCAGCTTTCAGAAAGCTTTGAGCTTTCCAGTGACATCACCCTTGAGGGGAAGGTCAGAAAATTCTGACCTGAAGTACTGTAGGTAGTCTCACCCTGTTTACTTTGCTAGCTGGTTTTGGGCTGCAGATTTTTTTTTCCTATATGCTGTGAGGAAAGCATTTGTCTTCATGGCACTGCCTTGAGTAAGAAGTGATTTGATGAATCTTTGGGTGGCTCTGTAAATCTATCATGCTGGACCTTTTATTGTCTCTAAAAGTGCCAAACCATCACTGGCTAGTGATGAGAAATATTAAACTTGGACCGAAACAGTGCTCTGCCTGAGAGTTTCTGACTTTCCAAATTTCCTGTAGAGACAGAGCCAGAGACGAGAGAGGTGAGGAATCCTTGAGTCCTGTCCTAGCAAAACAGAGCTAAGTTCCTCTGCTACTGTTTGAAATTTAAGTACAGCCAATGCTCCCAGCAAAGTTCTGCCCTCAGCATGGGACTCTACTGGCCTGGTAGGTCTGTGCTGGCACTGACTGACTTCAAAGCTTCTGTTGGTGCCTTTCCCAGGGGAGCTAGATCTTCTTTTGCTAAAAAGTGTAGAGCAGCTGTTCTGTGTGAAACAATTGCAGCTACTGCTTGGGTATTCAGTAAGTGAACTCATGAAGAAACTGCATGCAGAGCACCCTATTCAATTAGCTGGGTTATGTGGGGATACAAGTCAAGCACTTGAATAGTGACAGGATTTTTTTTTTTTTTTTAACATATATCATCGAGGAGCTGTTGGGAACAAAGGCTGAATGCACCCAGCAAGGTAAAAGAGTGGCTGGGAAGAGACTTCCAGTATCAAAAGGAAATAAGATTACTGGAGCAGTGCTCCAAGTTACTGAAGTATGAGAAAATATACCCCAACCTAATCTGCAGAGCACTAGTAAATGTACCCTGGGGGAGGTGGCAAGCTTTCATTTCATACCACATGGTTTGGGCAGGGGCATTGAAGAATAGCCCTGCTCTTATTCCATGGTACATTTGGTATCTAGGCAGCTCTCTGCTGCATAAGGTCTTGTTAAAGGACTTTCCATGCCAAACAGCACAGAACTCATCTACCTCATGAGGATAAAGGGCCTGTGGTTCAGCACATTTCTCAATGCTGAGGGTTAGACTACTAAACTGTGTCCACTGGTTTATGCTTAATGACCTTAGAGTTAACACAGATTC
This sequence comes from Dermochelys coriacea, assembly GCF_009764565.3. Lineage (NCBI taxonomy): Eukaryota > Metazoa > Chordata > Testudines > Dermochelyidae > Dermochelys > Dermochelys coriacea. The sequence continues at coordinate 47,165,493 of NC_050077.1, read as the reverse complement.
TCAATGACTAAACTCTTCACTAACATAATTGGGTGTAACAGGTAGTTGTGTGTGTTTCTCTGCAAGGCTCAGAGCACCTATGCCTTAGGTAAAACACTAGTTTCAGCTTTAAGCAATAGCATTTAATAAGGGATGGCACTTGACTAGCAAGCAGTGCTAGTTAGTGACAGCATGGTGAGGGGTTATCCTTGTAAAATAAACACAACCCAAGGTTTTTCTCTGCCTTTCTCCTGTAGATCAAAGAGCTGCTGCAGCCAGCTTTAGTTTAAGGTACTGAGGAGGTAGCAACTGCCTAAACAAGGTGAAAAACTGATTAATCCTTGTACCTGTAGCTAACTGCCTTGTTTTCACTTTTCTTTATAAAAGCAGAGCTGACTAGCACCTGTAAGAAAACAGCCTGCTGTTTGTCTCCTCTCCTATATTGCTTCTTAAACTTGTCCAGCTTGAAAGTTGGTTATTCAACTCTGTCCTTTGTGAGCAGGGTGTAAGTTTTCAAGGGGGTAAGAAGCACTTATTTTCTTTAAAGTGTGCATCTGTGGTTGAGGTCCTACCAGCCATATTAGAAGGGGTAGCAAGAATTGCTCAAAGGTTATTTTTTAAATAAAGAATTAAAGTAGTCATTGTTATTGCTGCCACAGCACTTGATGCCTCTGGGCAAATGACAGGATTAAATAAGGGTTTGGGCATTGACAGATTCTAGATTGACACAACTAAGCAGCTTTGGGACAAGTTCTGTGTTACACTGTGCTAAACTTAAATACATTCTCCCTTCTAAGTAGCACAAGGGTAAGGGTGCTTGCTTTTCTTCTGACAAGCAGAGTTGTATTCTTGCCAGAAGAATGAAGTCACTGGCCTTGTCCTAGACCAGATGCATCTTGTTGCACATCCATGTGATCAAGACTTTAGAATTCTTGGCCCTTTTATTGTCACACAGCTACTGCAGACCCAGATGCTTTATGCTAGATGCAATAGACAACAGCAGGAAGGGATACAGCCTCCCCCTGCCCCATTTGTCAGAGCTCTTTGTTAAGATGCAGGCTTTAAGGGATGTTAACTTTTAGTGTTTGTCAAGATGTGAACATTTCCACTCATTTGTCAGGACTCAGGAGCTGACTTCCCAGGACCCAGGAAAAGCAGCTGCCTGTAAATAAGCACTGGAATGGACTTCAGAAAGCAGAAATGCAACTTTCACTGCTCAGTAGTAACCAGCAGTAGATTTAAGTTCTGCATCATTCCCTCACAGCTTGTCATAAGAAAACATGCAACCATGGAAAAAGCCCTGGCTTCAGGCACCCAGTTCAAAGACAACTGCACCCTAACTCTGTGTAATCAAGTCAATGCTTCAGTCATATCATCATTACAAACACTATTGTTCCATAATTCATGCAGCAGCTGGGGTAATACCAGCCTTGAAATAAAGTGCAACTATTCACATGTGTTCAGTGACTTATGTATATGAGAAAGGTTTGCCCCACCTGTAAGAAAGAACCATTCTACACAATTAAGCCAAACCCAACATGCATTCTACTAGTTACTTCTGAGTAAAACAAGTAAGGTGCTTCAGGACTCTAGCCAAGCACAATAGAAGCAGTTACAAGTGTTTTGAAAAGGGATTTATATTTCCCTGGCAGTTATTGAAGGGGACTAGCAAACCACCAAGAAGTAGCCCAAATCCTCCCCTCCAATACCACAGCCAGACATGAGATTAACAATGCAGTATCTCTTTCCTACAACCTGCTACACACTAGCTAATGGAGAAGACAAAGCAAGGTTAGTCCAATCCATGCTTGGAAATGAAGGACTACCTAGAGCCAGCAAAGCAGTAATGTCTCACATTCATAAAGATGCCGTTTTGTGGAGAAATATAAAGCCACTTTTTATTTAACAGAAAAAATCTGGCAGGGTGGGGTCAAAAAAATAGCTGGACACATTCATACAAGTAAATTATCAAACAATAAGAAACACTTTATTTTAACTTTACAACATATAAATATGAGACATCTGTGCTTTCCTTGTAGCTTTCTCCTCCCCGCCTCCCATGCCCAGGGTCCATACAACATTGCACCAGTACCTCTGAACTCTCTGCTACAGGAGGGCTGCGTGGAGCCTCTACAGCAGAGGTCAAACTGATCCAGGAATATGTTCAAATCCAGCAGGCATCACCACCCACCCATCTGTCATCTGCTCAGGTCACGATTTGAGACTCGGCTACACAGCATCCTTTCCTCTGGAGACAGGCCGCTAAAGAATGGATGCAGCAGAGCATCAGAGAATGTGATCCTCTTGGAAGGATCAAACTCTAACATCCTTCTCATCAAGTCAAACAGCTGCACATGGTCTGGTGAATCATACAGCATGTAGCTCTGAAATAGAATAGTACAGATTCAGCTGTGGAAAAATGCAGGCAAACATCTGGCAAAACTAGACACGACCCTCACACTATATATCTTGAGAGTTGGCAACACTGCTACAGATATGGCAGGGTGCTACACCATCATACCTTTATTCCCGAGAAAGCCAAGGGAAGTTGCAAGAGATTTTGGGCATTTGAAGAAAGTTTCAAAGGTTGTCCTTTACTTCCTCCACAAGCAGAGGAAACTAGGGATAGTAGAACCCTGTGGCAGTGGCGAGTGTCTCCTCTATTGGCTTCAGCAGCAGCTCAAAGAGAATGTTGAGGGAAGCGTCACTGCTCCTCTATCAACAGTTCCACATTTTTTACAGGGGGAAGGGAACAGACGCATGTGATTGTCTGCCAAACTGCAGGCCCTCAGTGCAACATCTGTTGAGGTGAGAGCCACCTCGGGCCTGATATGGCCCATCTTGAAGCCCCTTCCATCTCTCCCACATTCCTGCTGCATTCTTGTCTGTTAAATTAATTTTTATCCAGTAAAGCACCAGGCAAATCTCTGATGGTCTCCACTGGGTGAGAAGTCATAGGATGCCCACTCCCGCCTACATACTACTTCCCCCTTGTCGGGAGAAATCCTTGGAGTGGAGGCTCTATGTAAGAGTACATATGATGGCTCCCATCACCACAGTATCTGAGCATCTCAATCTGTACTGTATTTATCATCACACCTCTTGGGAGGTAGGGCAGAGCTATCACCCTCACTGGGCCGAGGAGGAACTGGGGCGCACTGAGGCTAAGTGACTTCTCCACGTCACATAGGAAGTCAATAGCTGAGCAGGGAATGGAATCCAGCTCTCCCGAGTCCCTGTCTATGGAACCAATCTTCTCTGTCCCGTGATGGAAGGTTGGGGTCCAGCTTGTGCCCACAACAGAAAGCCAAGGCTGCGATGCCCAGATGCAGTCCTGCACAGATCCCCTCAGCCTTCCCTGCCTGGAACAGTTTGGAAGATTAGATTCCCTGTAAGCTGAGGGTTCTCTCCAAGTCCTTTCAGTGAGCAGCATGAGAGGGTTCCCTGTCCTGCCTCAGAAAGGATAAAACTAACCAGACGAGGCAGACATGTCCTCAGCTTCCTTTAAGAATAAAGGCAAAGTAAAAGTAACCAGCACATCTTTCTATGGTGATTTTCACCATCATGGTCCCTATTTCACAGCTGGGGAATTGGAGACACCCAAAGAGACTTGCCCCAGGCCACAGCAATCCAGTCACAGATCCAGTACAGAACCCAGGGCCCGAGTTTCGGAAGCAAAGAGCATCCACAGCTCACACTGAAGTCAGCTGAAGCTGGAGTGCTCAGCACTGTTAGAGATCAGGCTTCCACTCCTCATCTCATTTATGGGACTGCTACCACCATGAAATTCTTGGGGCTTGCCCATCTATAGAACACAGCGTATGGAGCAGTCCTGAACTGGCTGGAGGAAAAGCTACATGGCCTAACAATTCCATCCCGATTTTCTGATTCTTACTACACCACACTGACACAAACTGAAGTCTTTACTAACTGCGACTGCAGCAGATTTAGGAACAGGATCTGGAGTGATTGTAAAGCATTGGTTAATAGGCTCTATAAAAGCTAATGCAGCTTAAAACAATTCTGTTGGGACAGACCAGTCACTCTAGTCTCGGCAAGGTTTTGTTTTTGTGCCAACATGCTCCCTGCATATATGGAATGAAGCTATCTCCCATGTCATTTAGATACTGACAGCAGCACCCCCATTTCCATCCAGTGTCATCTCACTCCAAGAACGTGCCAGGTGACACTGGAAGCTAGGAATCTCAGCATCCACTGCAGAGCTACTTAAGCTTTCTATATAAATCAGGGCAGCGTCTCATACCCGCAGTGGTTTGCAGTTCTCTTGGACGTATCTTCCATCTGATGTGTTCTCATCCCATACCAGTCCCCCCTTGTGGAAGTACTTCTGTTTCCTGTACAATAAAAGGAACTATTCAAGAGTCCTATCTGCAAGAGAAATCTGGGGGCAGACATGTATGGGGTACGCGTAGCCTCACTGCAAGGCAAGACATTGGTACTGAGACTCAACTACATTACATAAAAGCCAGCCAGTGCTATCCGAGGATGCTGTACCTCTTTTCCAAAGCACTTCAGAAAACTATATGCTGGGTATTCTACCAGCCCAACCAGCAATCAAGGTGGTCTTTAAAAGCTGAGCCTGGTTAAAGCCAAGCTAGATGATTTCTAGCAGCCAATACTTGGGGTTTTAATATAAATCTTGTATATAGCACTTTTCATCCATGGAATTTCAAAGCACTTTACAAAAGATAGTGAAGTATCATTCCCATTTCACAGATGGGTAAAACAGGCACAGAGAGGAGAAGTGACTTGCCCAAGGTCAAATATTAGGGTCAACGGCAGAGCAGGGAACAGAACCCAGGTCACCTGACTCCCACTGTAGTGCCTTAGCCACTGAACCATGCTGTCAGAAAACAACAGAAGTTTCAGATTTTGATGCTGTTTAAAATGAAAGTTCACTGTCAGGAACGGTGGCCCTGTCTCAGCAAAAGTATGGAAGAAATCCTAGGCAAGGCCCTCTTAGTGGTATAAAACAACAGGGTTCCACTATCTGTAGGCTGCTCGGCCATTTTTCCCAGCACCTGTACTCAACATTACTTTTATTTCAAGTTCAAATCTTTCTTGACCCTATGACCTCCACCCAGAACTACAACTCTAGTGTTAGGATTCTGATGCGTGGCCTCTCTGCATCAGAAATGGTATCCCGCCTACTCCACCATCATCAGAACAATGCAACAGCCAAGTCAGCTGCTCAGAGTTCAGAAGCTGGTTCTTACCGGGTTTTGTGGATCATCTGAGATGGGATTGGCCCAAGGATTTTTTCCATCATTACAAGGTGCTCACGATTCTCATGAGTCTGCAGAGGAAGAGTAACTAGGTTATTTTCTTAGCCTTGAAACAGTTACACAATGAAGACAGGAAGGTCTAAACCCACCCTTCCAAGGATGGACTAGTAGGATAGTCTCCTCATGATACCCAGAAAAACGTAGGCCCAAATCTACAAAGGTATTTGGGCTCCTAACTTCCACTGAGTTCAATGGAAATTAGGAGCATAAATTCCATTGTCGATTTGGGCTTCACAGTTTAAAAGGGAAGGCTAAAGCTTGAACAGTTCAGTCAAGGGCATAAAGGCCTTACAAAAGCATACCTGAAAGAGTGTGAAGCCACGGTAATACTCAAATAGAATGCAGCCAATACTCCAGACATCACAGGGCTGTGCCCAGCCCAGCTCTGCAATGAAGAGGGGAAAAAAAAAAAAAAAAAAATGACTGAGCTTCCAGTGACAAATGTGGAGCTTGAACAAATTCCTTGGTTGGTGGCCTCTAGTTTTCTTTAAAATTGAAGAGACCTAAAACTCAACTACCCACCCAGTGGATTTCTGTGGTGAGATGACTGCTTGGTCCTCTGGGAGTCAGAGTCCCGGAACAGAGAGATGCCCCCTTTTCAGTCTGTGCGCTGAAGTGGTTATTCTCTGATTAACTCAACTGCGATATCTCACACAAGCATCTCAGATCTCTGCCATCCCACATCTCTGGGCCAAGCACTTGCCCAAAGTTCTGGGCATATATTTACGGACAATATTTTGCATATGAGGAAGTGTCGTCTTTGTTCCAGGCTTTGGACGTGATGCAGACCAGGTGTGCTGCCTCAGCAGTCCTAATGCCCCATCTGCAGCAGCACCACCCAAACCTTTGCTCCCAAGAGACCCATCACAGCAGCAGGTTTAACTTTTTGTCTAAATAGGCCAGTGTAGATTGTCCCCTTTCTCCACTCCAGACTCAGAGATTTTCCAGTCTGTTCTCTCTTGGGAAGCCCAATTCTTACCCTAATGCATCCTGTGGCCCTCACCCCAGAAATCTATCAGTAAAGACAGAAACGTAACTCCACTCACCCAGAATCACCTCTGGCGGGCGGTAATGCCGAGTAGCAACAATAGTAGTGTGATGCTCATGGTCAAAAGTGGCACTTCCAAAGTCAGCCACACGGATGTTTGTGTTCCTAATAGATTTCTCCTCACAGCTCTGCAACACAAGAAATAGCTATAAGGAACCTGGAGAGGGGGTTTCAGAATAGAGAAGGGGTTCCAACAGGATCCCTCTATCCCAGTAAGAGTTCCTTGCCCATGTCATTAGCAGTAAAAATGGCCACAAAATACAGAAACATTGCACTTGTATAGCACGTTCCATCACAGATCTCAAAGCTCTTTAACCCAGGTAGCCAAGTACTCTTCGTTTTATAGATTGGAAAGGTCAGGAATAGAATGCAGGCCTCCTGACTTTGTCTCCCATGTCCAAGCCACTGGAGATGATAGCCCTCATGCTCAACCAGAGAACAGGAAAAAGGAAAATCTTTTTCTTGCGAAAAAGGCAAGGCGTTCAATCATTTCACCCCTCTTTCTCAGAGGCACAACCTACCTTGGTCTCATTGTACAAGGTGTCAAAATCAGAATTCACAAACAGGATGTTTTCAGGTTTGAGGTCAGTGTGAGTCAGCTGGTTGTCATGTAAAACTGCGGAGAGGGGTGGGGAGAGAAGAAAGAAAAGTTTAAGAATCATGTACTGGACCTTCCGTACAGCTATGTCTGTTACATAGGCCCCCTGCGAACATATGCTCCCTTGCCCCAAGGGACGGTACTTTGAACCAGAGTGCAATGTGCTGCACAATAGCCCATGTCAACTATATATCAAACAGCTTCATTAAGCTACATAGAATTATCTTATTTGAAGCCAGGTTCCTCACTATATGTCATCACATTTTAACTGTTAAATATACATTTCAGTCATCCCATCGCGTCCGCCACATACAGGCAGTAAGTTTCGTCTGTGTGAAGCTTACAAGGTTTAGTTTCCCCCCTCTTTCAGGAGGGAACTGAGGTGAATCTAGAAGCCATGTCCTCAGTCCACCTCCCTTCACTGTTCTCCAAAAACATCGGAATCGCTCACCTGATTTTAAACTCTTCAGACTGTAAAAAGTGAGACTAGCCAAAATGTTCAGACACTATTAACATGCATGTAAAAACAAACTGACATTTCTCAAAGAAAACACTAGCTGGCGAGTAGAACTCACCTCATTGTTGCAGACAACCGTGGCAAAGGAATCTGGGTAACTTACATCTCAAGGCATGGCAGAGCTGGTATGCCATGTGCCGGATCTGGGGGAGGGGATATGGCTGAAAGTTATTCTCCTTCAGGAATTCAAAAGTGTTCTTGCCCAGAAGCTCAAAGGCGATGCACATGTGGCCATGGAAATTGAACCAGTCGGACATCAGGACACACAAACTGGACAGAATGGATAAGAATGTTATTGGCCACACAACAATCTTCCAAGGAAGTAGTATTCCCATCCCTCCCTCTCCCCAAGTGACTAGCACACACTCAGTTTTCAGACACAGCACAGCCATGCTTCTCCCTAAACAACCTGGGATTCACCTGCTCAAGCATCCAGAGATGCCAAGGAAATAGATATCCTAGTGTAAGCAGCAAAATTCTTACACTGAAGGTGGTGAGAAGGGGGGAAATGTTTCACTATAAAGAACTGTGTTTAGTTAATAGGGAAGGATAAATTAACCCAATTCCCAGATATTTAAATGGTCAATAATTACATATTCAGGGACCTAGGAATAAGTCACACTTCATACTAAAAAAAGCCCTTCTATATTCCCAATCCCAGAGGGTGGACGAGGGAGAAGACAAAACCATTTTCTAGGTAGACGGAAAAGACAGGTATTACATTCTCATGCTCTTATCTCAGGCTCTCCCCCACATTACCTTGCACCAACCACCCTCCTCTCCGAGTAGATACACTGACAGCACTAAGCAGCAGCAACTTCTATGCAAGATATCAAACTTACTATTTGTTGTCCTTGTCTCTCTCTCTAATTTTCTTTAGGACATTAATTTCCAGTCTGGCTGCTTCTCGGTACTTTCCCACATTTCTAATAATTTTCAGCGCCACCTGGGATTTACCTCTGCAGAGGGGAAGATGACACAGGAATGGGTCAGAGGTGGAGTGGCCCACACCAGTTCAACAAATAATTGTCCCTAGACAAAAACTCCTCCCAGTTTCTGAGATTCTTACCCAATTCCTTTTTGGACAGAGAATGAGAAAATGTCTGTACGATAAATCCTGGGGTGAGGTAGGAGACACTGGCCATTTTTCATCCCCTCCCCAAATTGGTTCTCAGGGCCATGCAGTGGGAGCAAACCACAGCTGCCCATCACTGTATTAGTAAGCTATGCCCTGCTATTGAGTGCAGCATGAAACTGGGAAATGCAGCTTGGGAAAAGCGAGGATCAAGGAGAATCTATCACCCCCGCTTCATCTGCATATTCTTCCACCAGAAGCAACTAAAACCACTTTGTAGGAATGGTCCCCGTCACCATCCCAAGGCTTGCTGGGGGCTAATGCACTTATCCAAGTGACACCTTACTCCGCAAGTACTATAGGACTGGGGAGCCCCTCATATATTCACAGGATGGGAGAGGTGGAAATAATCCCCATATGTACTGCTGGCCACATCCCTTTGCTTTCCTCATCCTCCTCACTGGCCTCTGAGGGATCATCTCCAGTGCACTTCCAAAGGATTTAAGGAGTGGGATTTCCCTACTACATATTTTACAGTGCATGAGAGGGGGATTCCATCCCCGCAGAGCTCAGGAAGGGGAAGAATGCTTTCCTCCCAAAGTCCTGTGCTCTCTTCAGCCCCATTTATGACTAAGCTCTTTGAGGCAAGGACTGTAGTTCAGAGAAGTTTCTAAGTAAACACAGGGCAGTCACATTAATAGCAGAAACAGTGACAGAAAGAGGATGAGATCACTTTGGCAAACCTGGGATGGGCATATAATTGAGTGGAAAACAAGGCCAGCAAAGTAACAGCTTGTGGGGAATTTGATGATCTTCCCATTCTTGTCTATTAGCAAAAGATGATGTTGAGTGGAATCCAAGCTGAGGCAAACTAATACTGAATAACTGCTTCTAACAGAACTGCAGAACGCCACAGAATACAATGGCCTCATGTTGTAACCAGATCACTCAAGCATATATCTTTTCTCCCCTCCCACTTAGCTAGGGTGTTTTTTTTTTTTGAAGCGATAGGAAGAGCACCGGGTAGTGATCAATGGCTCCATGTCTATTTGGCAGCTGATATCAAGTGGAGTGCCCCAAGGGTCGGTCCTGCAGCCGGTTTTGTTCAATATCTTCATTAATGATCTGGAGAATGGCGAGGACTGCACCCTCAGCAAGTTTGCAGACGACACTAAACTGGGATGAGTGGTAGATATGCTGGAGGGTAGGGATAGGATACAAGGGACCTAAACAAATTAGAGGATTGGGCCAAAAGAAATCTGATGAGGTTCAACAAGGACAAGTGCAGAGTCCTGCACTTAGGACAAAAGAATCCCATGCACCGTTACAGGCTAGGGACCGAATGGCTAGGCAGCAGTTCTGCAGAAAAAGGACCTAGGGGTTACAGTGGACGAAAAGCTGGAACTGAGTCAACAGTGTGCCCTTGTTGCCAAGGCGGCCAATGGCATTTTGGGCTGTATAAGTAGGGGCACTGCCACCAGATCGAGGGATGTGATCGTTCCCCTCTATTCAACATTGGTGAAGCCTCATCTGGAGTACTGTATCCAGTTTTGGGCCCCACACAACAAGAAGGATGTGAAAAAATTGGAAAGCGTCCAGCAGAGGGCAACAAAAATTATTAGGTTTCAGAGTAGCAGCCCGTGTTAGTCTGTATTCGCAAAAAGAAAAGGAGTACTTGTGGCACCTTAGAGACCAACAAATTTATTTGAGCATAAGCTTTCGTGAGCTACAGCTCACTTCATCGGATGCATCCGATGAAGTGAGCTGTAGCTCACGAAAGCTTATGCTCAAATAAATTTGTTGGTCTCTAAGGTGCCAAAAATTATTAGGCAACTTAACACAACTTAGAGGAGAGATTGAGGGAACTGGGATCGCTTAGTCTGTGGAAGAGAAGAATGAGGGGGGATTTGATAGCCGCTTTCAACTACCTGAAAGGGGGTTCCAAAGAGAATGGATCTAGACTATTCTCAGTGGTAGCAGATGACAGAACGAGGAGTAATAGTCTCAAGGTGCAGTGGGGGAGGTTTAGGTTGGGTATAAGGAAAAGCTTTCACTAGGAGGGTGGTGAAGCACTGGAATGCGTTATCTAGGGAGGTGGTGGAATCTCTCCCCTTTGAAGTTTTTAAGATCAGGCTTGACAAAGCCCTGGCTGGGATGATTTAGTTGGGGATTGGTCCTGCTCTGAGCAGGGAGTTGGACTAGATGACCTCCTGAGGTCCCTTCCAACCCTGATATTCTATGATTCTACCTAGACTAAACAGGCCCACAGGCTCAGCACCAGATGCTGAGTGTGGAAGAACTGGGGAATGTATATCAGCATCTAAGAGAAAAGCGACGACCATCTGAAGAGGACAGGACAAATCCACCCCACCTCATCAATGTCTGAACTGACTGATACATGATAGGTAAGTCACTTGGAGACCAAGGATAACATACCTGGCATGGTCCACACACTCCACAACTTTGCCAAAAGTGCCTTCACCTAGGCTGCCGACAATCTCATCTAGGAGAGAAAACAAGAGCTGATGTGAGCTTCGAGAACCTGAAGGGCATGAGGTCCTGCAATTTCACAGCATTCACATCTCAAAAAGGTATCTCCCTGCTACACTCTTTAAAACAGAAGTGTCTATTGTCTGCTTCAGGCAATTACTGGTCAGCCCATTTATAAGCAATAAACACTAGAGACCCCTCCAGTACAATAAGAGAGATCTTGTCTAACATGGGGATAGAAAGTAGAGAGGTAAAGTTTTACGAAAGGTGGCTGTACATCGCTCTTGGAGCCAATCGCCGATTCTGCACACCAGGTGACCTTCCTTGTCATCTTCCACGCTCCTGCTGCGTTTACTGCTCTGTTGGCTTCTCTGCACACACCGCCCCCCGAAACGCCATCCGACCAATCGCACACAGCGGGCAGTTCCGATTGGCAGATTGAGTTGTCATTCAAAGGTGGAGACGACGATGCGTCGGTGGTTGGATTTTCCAGATCCCCGCATTTCATAAGGCACACAGCATATATAACGATAGGGATATTGCAAGGGACACGTCAAGACACAAACTAACTTCAAAACAGAAAAGTAAAAACAGCTACAGGTATGTAAAGAACTGTCTCATTAGCTACAGTGTCTGATGAAGCTGCCTCTTAGCGGGAAGTGCCACCCTCTTCTCTGGCAGGGAGCAGCAGCTGGGATGCTCCAGTCACTGGGTTCGTACAAGCATTCCCCCCATGTTTTGCCACAGAGGAGCAGATTCCTCTATGTGAATAGAGGATGCTGCCAGTAGCGCAAGAAGAGCGAGTGCTTTGCCAGTCACGTCACTTTCTCCAGTGGCAAGTGTGCCGATGGGTAGAGTACACAAGTCAGGTTGGTCAGGCTGTCCAGTAGAAGCCAGATTAGCAGTTCCCCCTTTGTGGAGTTTGTCCCGCTTTCCTTTGTATGTTTATTAATAAACATCTCCAGCTATCCCAGGGACTTGTCCCTCCCTTGACCAGATACTACTCAGCCCTTCCCATCCTGATGGAACCAACAACAGAATTGATCCTATATCTGCAAGCCTGATTGGACCCATATAGGACCAGTGTCATCGTCCTTCCCCTGCACAGATTTAAAGCTTGAAAGAATTCTAGGAGCAGGAGAGTTAAGTCCCTCGAGAGCCTTATAGCTCATGGTCTGCTATAGGTAAAAACTCACAATCAAACCCACTGCTACTAGCTTCTACTGGAAAACCAGCCAAACATTCCTGGAGGTTCCTTCCCGCCATCAGAAACACCCCCAAAGCCAACAACTCTTCTGTCCAGTGACTGAACTTTTCTATTTAGTCCCTCAAACAAAAACAAAACAAAGTGTAAAATTAGTTACATTCTATCTAGTGAGAGATTCCATAACAGGGCTCTACACTTCCATGTCTGAACTTCCTAATATGTGCTCCGCCATATTCCTTTCCCCAACAAGTCAAGAAGAATGAACTACAGACAAAGTTTAAGAGATCGTCTGAATGGAGAAAAAGTTTCAGAGAGTACTTGAGATAGCTGCTGTGTGACTTCACAACACAGAGTAGAGATCACAACAACCGAAACCTGCACAGTACCACCATACACGCACAGTTGTTATTGGAGCATTTCAATCGTTTAACCTTGGCATTAAAACTCAAATACATTCGGCTGGAAAAAAGAAGGAAAGCGATGGGCCATTAAGAGTTCCAAACCATGCAAATATCCACAGGGGTTAGGAATCAAATCACTTTGTTTAAACTATATAAAAGCAACAAACTTGAGAACTGTGAATAGTAACGGGTCCTTATTAGGGTATGACAGAGGCGGTAAAGTTAAGACATTTGGATGGAGTACCTCACAACACTTCCAAGTCACTCCATTGTCCTGGGATAACCCACCTCCCCTTTGCCACAAGTTGATTATTAATCATCACTAACTAGGAGAGGGAGGTTGTAGTTCATTCCAGTCAGAGAGAGAACAATGACATTCTCAAACAAAACTTCAGTCCACGGAAACTAGTGACAACAGGGCACCTCTCCCGAGTATTGTGGAGAAGTGGTTGATAACCAGAGTGCTAACCGTGCTGAAGAATGGATTTGCACAGCTGACTCGTCCTAAGGGGTACAAGATTCTGCCACAATAAACGCGTCTACACTGGAGTATCTTATGCTGTCACAATGTAGCAATAACAATGCAGGCAGAAGTTTCAATATGCAGCAGAAGTGGAATCTTCAAGCGAATAAAAGAGGAGGAGGAGGAGGACACACAACCATAGTGGATGCTGCAACAGTGCAGGCCTGCATCCAGGAGTTCCCCTTGTAATTGTGCAGACAAGAATTCCATCTGGTTTCACTGCACTCCCCCTGCCCACCCCATGCCTTGGGAAGCTAGGCTTTATTTCCAGGTGCTAGGAATGGCCGGTCAAAATTAACAACTATTAATGCTTCCAGTTTAAAGACACAGTGAAGTGGAACATAATCAAGAACAAAACAGAAGAGGGATTAGAGGTACTCACCCAGTGTATTCAGAGCTACAGAAGGTAAAAAGTTAAAACCTGAACAATCCTGAACTCATCTGGATGCTACTCACCGATGAGGCACTGCTACAAGACCTGGTCTTGCGTTTCCGGCAGCGGTGCTGGTGCTTCCTTGTTCGGTGGTGCTCTCTGTCCCGTGATCTCCGGCAGTGGTGTGAGCGGGTAGAGTAATAATCCTCTCCAAAAGAAGGGCTTCGGTCTTCAAATCTGTAGTTATCGCTCTCACGTCTGTCCCTATACCTCCTTTGGTAAGGCATCCTCTCGTGGCTGCGTTACAAATAAGAACCCACTCAAACCTGGGAAAGCAGAGCACACTGCACAAACAACGGAGCACTGCTGCATGCAAAGGCAGCCTGACTACACATGCTCTTGTGCCCTCTGCAGGGTAGTGAGGAACAATGATAGCGGATCTAGTTCTGAACTGAATCCTGATCTGGGAGTTTGCACCATATCACAGGACTTTTGGCCAAGTAGTTCAAATGGAAGGGATGTCAAAGCATGTGGTATTCTCTCCTTTATGGGAAAAGAGGCTTAACATGCAAATTTAGATCTGTGAAGGACTAGATTCTATGTGCCTCATCACCACAGTATGTGAGTACTTTCCTCACAACCCCTCACTTCCCCTATGCAGCACGGAAGCTTTTTTGTTGTCTTTTTTTAAACAGATGGGAAATTAAGGTCCAGAGAGACTAAGTGATTTGCCCAGGTGAACAGAGAATCCCAGGGTAGCACAATGGGAACTTAAGCCCACCATTGCCTTAACCACCACACCATCCTTCCTCTCATTGACAGCCCTAAAGATTAGAGTCCTTCATTTAATTACAAAGCAGGTGCTGCATGTTCAACACAAGCATCCTCCGTGTTACTGCACATCTTGACCAGAAACCAAACACCTAAGTTATACCTAAAGAAGAGCTATGTGTGGCTCAAAAGCTTGCCTCTCTTACCAACAGAAGTTGGTCCAACAAGAGAGATTACCTCACCTACCTTGTCTCTAGTGTGGGACTGACCAGCTATAACACTGCATAAAGTTATACCATGTTTAGAGTAAATTTTAGGCCAATTTAGCAACATAAGCAGATTTTTATACTAAGTGCCAAAGGATGCTAGACCTTCCAACTTTATCAGCTACAAACTTCTATTCATTTATAAATTATTTATAAATCGAAGCCTCAACCTCAATACCAAGTGCTTCCATTTTTAAATAGCACAGCAATATAAATGATGTTACTACTTTAAAAATAAAAAGGGGGGGGTTCCACAAATCTGGTCAAGCTTCTCCTGTTAGTGTGACTGCTATGATCCAAACAGTGAATCCCACTGTGACCTGGGGCCAGAAAGGATTAAGGAACTTGCAGGCTAATTGACCCAGACTCAACCTTTAGAAACATTGATAGATAATGTTTGTGTTTTTGTGTGTTTACTAGGGCTGTCGATTAATCGCAGTTAACTCGCACGATTAACAAAATAATTAACTGATTAAAAAAATCAATCACAATCGCACTGTTAAACAATAGAATACTAACTGAAATTAAATATTTTTGGATGTTTATCTACATTTTCAGATATATTGATTTCTATTACAACACAGAATACAAAGTGTACCGTGCTCACTTTATATTTTTTATTATAAATATTTACACTGTAAAAATGATAAAGGAAACAGTATTTTTTAATTTACCTCATACAAGTACTGTAGTGTAATCTCTTTATTGTGAAAGTATAACTTACAAATGTAGATTTTTTTTTTTTGTTACATAACTGCACTCAAAAAAAACAATACAATGTAAAACTTTACAGCCCACAAGTCCCACTCAGTCCTACTTCTTGGTCAGCCAATTGCTAAGACAAACAAGTTTGTTTACATTTACGGGAGATACTGCTGCCTGCTTCTTATTTACAATGTCACCTGAAAGTGAGAACAGGCGTTCGCATGGCACTTTTGTAGCCAGGGTTGCAAGGTATTTACATGCCAGATATGCTAAACATTCATATGCCCAGTCATGCTTCGGCCATCATTCCAGAGGACATGCTTCCATGCTGATGATGCTCATTAAAAAAAATAATGCATTAATTAAATTTGTGACTGAACTCCTTGGGGGAGAATTGTGTGTCTCCTGCTCCATTTTACCCGCATTCTGCCATATATTTCATGTTACAGCAGCCTCGGATGATGACCCAGCACATGTTTGTTTTAAGAACACTTTCCCAGGAGATTTGACAAAACACAAACAAGGTACCAGTGTGAGATTTCCACGGATAGATACAGCAGTCAACCCAAGGTTTAAGAATCTGAAGTGCCCTCCAAAATCTGAGACGGATGAAGTTTGGAGCATGCTTTCAGATGTCTTAAAAGAGCAACACTCTGATGCGGAAAATTCAGCACCTGAACCACTGAAAAGGAAAATCAACCTTCTGCTGGTGGCATCTGACTCATGTTGAAAATGAACATGTCGGTTCGCTCTGCATTGGATCACTATCGAGCAGAACCCGTTATCAGCATATACACGTGTTCTGGAATGATGGTTGAAGCATGAAGGGACATATGAATCTTTAATGCATCTGGCACGTAAACATCTTGCGATGCCAGCTACAACAGTGGCATGCAAATGTGTTCTCACTTTCAGGTGACATTGTAAACAAGAAGCGGGCAGCATTATCTCCTGCAAATTGTAACCAAACTTGTTTGTCTGAGCAACTGGCTGAACTAGGACTGAGTGGACTTGTAGGTTCTAAAGTTTTACATTGCATTCAAAATAAAACAGTTATTTTTCGTACATAATTCTACATTTGTAAGTTCAACTTTCATGATAAAGAGACTGCACTATGTACTTGCTTTAGATGAATTAAAATATACTATTTCTTTTGTTTTTTACAGTGCAAATATTTAAAATAAAAATATAAAGTGAGCAGTACACTTAGTATTCTGTGTTGTAATTTAAATCAATGTTTGAACATGTAGAAAACATCAAAAATATTTAAATAAATGGTATTCTATTACTGTTTAACAGCACAATTAATTGTGATTAATTTTTTTAATTGCTTGACAGCCCTAGTGTTTACCTATATACTGTTAGAAAAGAACTATTGATTACATTCTATCGCTGGATTCTCTTAATTCAAAGATTAAAAACGGTTACCTACCTTTTGTAACTGATGTATTACTCATGTCCATTCCAAGTAGGTGTGTGAGCGCCACATGCACAATCGTTGGAAGGTTTTTCCCCTAGCGGTACCCATCGGGTGGGCTGTGGAGCCCTCTGAGTGGTACCCTTATGGCAGTGTATATAGGTCCCTGCCGACCCGCTGCCTCTTCAGTTCCTTCTTGCCAGATTCTCCTGGGTGGGTCTTGGAATGGACATGAAGAACAACAGTGACAAAAGGTAGGTAATGGTTTTTTCTTCGAGTGATTGCTCATGTCAATTCCAAGTAGGTGACTCCCAAGCAGTACCCCAGAAGAGGGGTCGGAGTTCACCGAGTTGCAGACTGAAACACTGCTCTACCAAACGCGGCATCATCTCTAGCCTGCTGAGTGATGGCATAGTGCAACAAGGGTGTGAACTGATGACCACATCGCCACCTTGCAGATGTCCTGAACAGGGACCTGAGCTAGAAACGCTGCAGAGGAAGCTTGAGCTCTTGTGGAGTGCGTCATCAACGGTGGAGCCAGAATCTTTGTCAAGTGATAGCACGTCCTGATACAGGTGATCCAAGAAGAGATTCTTTGGGATGAGACAGGAAGACCTTTCATCCTCTCGGTAACGGCCATGAATAGCTGCATCAACCTTCTAAACAGCTTTGTCCACTCAACGTAAAAAAACTAGCATGCATCTAACATCCAGGAAATGGAGTGTGAGTTCCCTGTTAGCATGTGGCAGAAAGATGTCCTGTTTCACATGAAATTACGAGACTACCTTTGGGAGGAAAGCCAGATGTGGTCGTAACTGCACCGTGTCCTTATAAAACATGGTATAAGGGGGCTCAGATTTCAGAGCTTTGAGCTCAGACACTCTTCTGGCCGATGCTATAGCCATTAGGAATACTACTTTCCATGAAAAGGTACAGGAGAGAGCAAATTGCCAGGGGCTCGAAGGGAAGGCCCATCAGCCTAGAGAGCACCAAATTGAGAGCTCTTGGGGGAGGATCAGTTGTCGTACTTGAAAGTACAGTCTGCCTAGACCAGAGGTGGGCAAACTACGGGGTCTGGGAGGCTCATCCTCGGCCCCTCCCCTGCACAGCGCAATGCTCTGGGCAGTGGGTCTGCAGAGCCCGGCCTGCCAGTCACTGGTGTTCCAGGCAGCGCAGTAAGGGGGCAGGGAGTGGGGGGGGGCTGGATAGAAGGCAGGGGAGTTCAGGGGGTGGTCAGGGGCGTGGATAGGGGTCAGGGCGGTCAGAGGGCTGGGAACAGGGGGATTGAATGCAGGAAGGGGTCCTGTGGGGGCAGTTAGGAAGGGGGGGGTTGGATGAGGCAGTGGGCGGGGGCAGTCAGGGGACCGAGGGGCGGAGGTTCCAGGGGCAGTCAGGGGACCAAGAGCATGAGCGGTGGATGGGCCAGGGGTCCCTGGGGGGCCATAAGGGAACATGGGGGGTTGGATGCAGCAGGAGTCCCAGGGGGCAGTCAAGGAGCGAGAAGCGGGGGGTGGGGTTTGAAAGGGGGCAGAAGCAGGGTCATGCCTGGCTGTTTGGGGAGGGACAGCCTCCCCTACCCAGCCCTCCATACAATTTCAGAAACCCGATGTGGCCCTTAGGCCAAAAAGTTTGCCTGCCCCTGGTCTAGACCTTTGAGAAAGTGGCCTATGCTAGGGTTAGGAAACACTGAGTAGCCCACTGACCCGGGGTGGAGAGCCAAAATGGCAGCCAGGTGAACCTTTATTGACGATACTGTCAACCCCTGCAGTTTTCACTGGCGTAAATAGCCCAGGGTGAAGGGAATCGACGTCTGCAATGGAGGAGTGCCCTTCTGAAGCAACCAAATTGTAAACCTCTTCCACTTACCTAGCTAAGTGGCACAAGTGGAAGGCTTTCTGCTGCCGAGGAGAACCTCCCTAACTGAGTCTGAGCATGCAAGCTCCAACGGATTTAGCCATAGAGTTTCCATGCCGTGAGGTGGAGAGATTCCAGCTTGGGTTGCTGGAGGCGGCTGTGGTCCTGGGTGATCAAGTCCAGGACCAGGGGCAGAGTTAGAGATGTGTCCACAAAGAGGTCCAACAGCATGGTGAACCAGTGTTGACGTGGCCACGCTGGAGCTATCAAGATTAACGCTGCTTTGTCCCGTCAGACCTTGAGAAGGACGTTGTGGATGAGAGGGAATGGTAGGAACGCATACAGCAGGCACCCTTTCCGGAAAAGGAGGAAGGCGTCTGCAAGCAAGCCCTGGCAGTGATTCAGGAAGAAGCAGAACTGCTGACCGTTCCTGTTGTGTCGTGTCACAAACAGGTCTACCTGGGGAGAGCTCCAACTTTGGAAAATACTGACTGGGACAGCCAGGCAAAGAGACCACTCGTGGCCATGAAAGGACCTGCTGAGGCGATTGGCCAGTTCGTTCTGCAAACCTGGAAGGTACGAGGCCTCCAATTGTATTGAACGGGCGATGCAAAATTCCCACAGCTTGAGGGCTTTCTGACACAGGGGAGAGGAGCAAGCACCACGCAGTTTGTTTATATAAAACACGACTGTGGTGTTGTCTGTCAATACTGATACACACCTGCCCTCAAGATGGGTTTGAATTGTCTGGCAAGCAATGAGCATTGCTAGCAGCTCCTTGATGTTGATGTGCAGCAAAAGTTCTGCCTAGGACCATAGACCTTCAATCCTGAGGTCATCTAAGTGCGCTCCCCATCCCATTGCCAATGCATCTGTGACTAGTGACCGTGTCATTTGAGGTTTGGAAAAGGGTATTCCCGCACATACTGTTTGTGGGTTGAGCCACCACCGGAGGGACTTGAGAACCTGAAAGGTAAGAGTGACCAGTTTGTGCAGGTTGTCTCAGTTTGGCCTGTAGACCAGGGCCAGCCAAGCCTGCAGGGGATGAAGCCACAGTCTGGCCTGCTGTACCACTTACGTGCAAGCAGCCATTGGTCCAAGTCATTTTAGGCAATTCCGCACCGTTGTGGTGGGGAATCTGCTGAGATAATTATGATGGCAATCATGGCGAGGAAACAAACTTCCAGAAGAAAAGCCCTGGCCTGGGTGGAGTTTAGGGCTACAATAAACTCTATCCTCTGAGTGGGGGCTATAGTTGACTTTGCCACATTCAGAATGAGGCCAAGCTTGAGGAATGTCATACTCACCAGGCTCACATGGTTCTCCACTTAGGCCCAAGATTGTCCCTAGATTAGCCAGTCGTCTAGGTAGGGAAATACCTGCACCCACTGTTTCCACAGGAAGGCTGCCACAACTGCCATGCACTTGGTGAACACCCAAGGAGCTGCTGAGAGATCGAAGGGGAAGACTGTGAACTGATGATGGATGTTGTTTACCATGAATCAAAATCTTCTGTGGGAAGGAATTATGAAGACTTGAAGCACGCATCCTTCAAGTCGAGGGCAGCATACCAGTCCCCCAGATCGAGAGAGGGGATGATTGAAGTTCCGCAAGGTCTCCCTGGCTTCCACTTCTTCATGAATCTGTTGAGGTTTCGCAGGTCTAAAATAGGCATGAGCCCACCCTCGGCCTTGGGAATTAGGAAATATCATGAGTAGACCACCTTGCCCCTGAACTCCAGAGGGACTTCCTCTACCACCCCGAGAAGTAGGAGCGTTTGCACCTCCTGCACTAGAAGTTGCTCATGTAAAGGGTCCCTAAAGAGGGACAGGAAGGTGGGAGGGAAAAGAATATCCCAGTTGTACCGTGCTCAGGTTATTTGGGCCCAAACACATTAGAAATGGGACAGACCATTCACAAAAGGTGGGGAAGGATCGGGGATGTGGACTGGTGTGCCACCCACGAGGTGTGCCTTTTAAAAAAAGTTCTCTTAGAAGCTAGAGACTGCCTCGTTGAGCCGTGTCCCTGATTTGAGGAGTACTGCGGGAATCTTTGCCTATTACTCCTACCTTGTTTCCTGCTATAGTCCTATCTCTGCTGAGAGGGGTAGAAGTGAGGAGCGGGCTGAGGCTTAAAATTCTTCTTCTGTGGGGCTGGCATGTGGAGGCCCAGTGACTTTAAGGTTTCCCTAGAGACTTTTAGGCTATGAAGCCTAGAGTCCATCTGTTCTGTGAACGGACCCGATCCGTCAAACGGCGAGTCTTGAATGGTCTGCTATACCTCTGGGGGGAGGCCCAAGACCTGCAGCCACCAGCTTCAGCGCATAACAATGGTAGCGGACATTGTGCAGGTGGCCAAGTCCACCGCGTCCAACGCAGCCTGCAAGGAAGTCCTTGCAATCACCTTACCCTCCTCGATAACAGCTCCAAAATTGAAACAGGAGTCTGTTTGAAGGAGCTCCTTAAACTTGGACAGAGGGAGCAGCTGAGCACCGCTTGCTGATTACCAGTTGGAAGCTGAAGCCCCCCAGTGGAACAGACCTTATGGCTGAAGAGGTCCAACTTCTTTGGATTTTGACACAGGGCCTTGCTGCCCTTGCCTTTCCTTGGCATTGGCCACATCCACTACCAACATGCCCAGTTGAGGGCAGCTGAAGAGGTATTCATACCTCTTGGAAGGTATGAAGTATTTCCTTTCCACCCCCTTTGCCATGGGAGGAATGGAGGCAGGAGTTTGCCAGAGGATCTTTGTGGTAGTATGAATGGTCTTGATCAAGGGACAGGCCACTCTTGACGGTCCTTCTGGCATCAGAATATCCACCATGGGAGCTGTGTCTTCTGACACTTCCACTGCCTGAAGACCTAGGTTTTGAGCTATTCTTCTGAGCAGCTCTTGATGGACCCTATTGTCCATGGCTGGCAAAGAGGCAGACACTACTGCCTCGTCTGAGGAGGAAGATGAAGAAGCCCCCATGGGCACAGGTTCCTCCTGACCCTGCAATTCATGAGGTTCCTCCCCCCAGTGATACCATCTGCGTGGTGGCTGGCACGATGCCAGCGGTGGTGCCGGGCTCCGATCCTTTAGGGGGTTCCCTTACCATCGAGGCAGATGGGGGGTTCTGCCTGTCTGAGGCAACGGACAGGGACCTGGAGCTCAGCCCCTGGGCTTGATGGTATGCTCAGGGGGTCCAGAATGGCCATTGCCTTAGAGCTTGCCATTGAGGAGGCCAGGGCATCATAGGGACCTGGTGTGCCTCCTCCCGCCAGGAACGATGAGAATGGTGCCGGCTCTGCCTGGAGATATATGACTCCAGCTACGAGGCCGAGCCTGACCTTGGGGACCACGAGGGTGCTGGAGAGCGGTGCCCCAGTGAGGGGGACTGCTGCCAAAGCATGGCTGGTTTACCCTCAGAGAGAACTGGCCCCTTGTGCGGTGCCAGTTCCAGAAACTGCTATGCCATCATCTCCATAAGGTCCCTTGTGGCCTCAAAATGTATCTGGGGTAGATGGCATGTCCAACTCCCCCATCTGGCTCTCTTGCGCTGGGGAGTCCAACAGGACCGGACTCAATGGTTCCGCCTGTTCGGCCGGAGTCAACGGTGCCGGTTTCGCTTGAGCGGGAACTGAGTGTCCCGACACAGGACATGCTCCGTTAGCCCCATCACGCTCCACTGCTCTAACTGTTGACTAACGCCCCCTCTCGGCTCTTCTTTGCTTCTTATGCGGCACTGGCAAGCGTGACCAGTGCCAAGAGGCCGCTGAAGTTGTCTTCAGTGCCGGAGAGTGTCGGTGTCGCGAGTCTCTAGGTGCCAGGTCCTTTGCCAGCACCGCAGCATCCCTTACGGAGGCCAGTGTGCTCCGCACCAAAGTGCTGGATTTCGGTGCTGATACAAGCTGTGCCAGCTGCAGGTGAAGGGCCAACTCCATAAGAAGAAATTTGAAGTCCCTCTCCTTTTTTGTTCTTGGGTGGAAGCTCCTGCAGATTCTACACTCTGATGGGCTTCCTGCAAGTACTTTAAACAGGAGTTGTGAGGATCTCCCCTAGGCACAAGCTTTAGACAAGATCCAGTGTCTGAAGCCTTGACATTGAAGCATAGCCCTGTCCCCAAAGGTGAGACCGGGGGCGAAAGGCCCTACAAAGTCTTAACTAACTAAACTAAAAACTAACAATACTATGCTAATAAAAACTATTTACAAAACAAAGAAAGAGAACGCTAGGGAATCGCTTGCCCAAGGCAAGTAAGTACTGACACTGGCAGTAAGAAGGAACTGAAGAGGCGACAGGTCAGCAGGGACCTATATACACTGCCATAAAGGCACCACTCCAAGGGGCTCCACAGCCAACCTGATGGATACTGCTAAGGGAAAAACCTTCTGACAACTGTGGATGCAGCGCGTGCACACACCTACTTGGAATGGACATGAGCAATCACTCGAAGAAGAAAAAGATATTAACATTTAAATGAACTATAAATATAAGGATATCACTGTCTCAATTTCTCTTTGAAGTATGTAGCAAATCACCTGCAAATGGTGGGAGATAGGCAATTGCCTTATGTTAAACCATGTAACTAATTACCAGTGAGAAAATAGAAGGTTACTTCAAAAGCCTATTGTTCACCCAAGGACTGGTGCTGTCAAGAGGCTGCAAAAAATCTCTATACAAAAACTCTTAGGACAGGATCCTTTCATCTCAGATCTACTTAAGCTTCATTCAGGGGAAGTTTGAGGTGTAAAATTGAGGTCTCCAGTCCCATCTGGACCACCCAAATATTGAATGTTTGGACACTGAACTATAATATTTGATTCTGAAAAGGACTCTTTGCAACTCTGAAGCTCACCATCTCTACTATAAACTGACCTAAAAACTATTTATACCTGTATGTATAATGATCTGTTCTCTTTTTTAATAAATTTTAGCTTAGTTGATAAGAATTGGCTGTAAGTATGTATTTGGGTAAGATCTAAAATATTCATTAACCTGGTAGGTAATGTGTCCAATCTGTTGGGACTGGCAGAACTTTTTATATGATGAACAAGATTTTCAGTAAGCCCCATCATATTTGACTTGGCTGTCTGGGTGGGAGCCGAAGGCTGGGTTGCTTTAAGGGAACTGTGTTTTGGTGTCTGGGTAACCAGTACAGCATTATGGAAGCTGTTTTGTTGCTGGCTTGGTAAATCTAAGTATCAGAATAACCACCAGTTTTGTCTGTCACATTCCATGTCAGTGTTTATGTAGCAAAGCTTGTAGTTCATAAAGACAAAGGTCAGTTTATTGCCCTTTCACATTCAAAGTGAGTGTCTTATATTTTAAGGTTGTCTGAAGTTTACTTTATACATTTTTGATGTGCAGTTAACCACAACTTGACGCCATTCAATATTTACATAAGAGCAACCAATCATATCTTTAATCAAAATTTTGGGAGCTGCTAATGTTCCAGTTTGTCAAGTCTCGATTTTCTTCATTTTTCTCCCTCTTTGCCAAGCAAGGGGCCAATTGTTGCCAAATAGGATAGCGATTTCACTTGATCCATTAGATGCTGGGCCAAGACTAACTAATTTAACATAGGCTGCCAAACAGATAGCAGCAACTGTAGGTCACTACTGACCTTGGTTGAAACTGAAATATAGATCTCAGATTCCTAGACTTTAAGGCCATAAGGGACCATCATGTTCATCTAGTCTGACCTTCTGCACATTGCAGGCCAGTAGACCCATTATCTCTGGCTGAATTACTGAAGTATTCAAATCTTGATATAAAGACTTCAAGAATAAGAAAAAATAAAAACCAACAATGGAAAGGTTAAATAATGTAAGGGTCAGCTGGATACACTTTTTGTTGCCTTTGCACTAGCAAACTGCAGTTGCAAGTTGAACCACACAGACAAACACCTGTGCAAGCTGCTATGCTGACTAGCTATCCTATTTCAGATGCACAGTGTACCACATGGGCATGCAGCACTACTTGCAAACGTTACAGTTCCCATCCCCACAGTTCTCAGCACAGTTCCTTGAAGCAGATGCTTAGTGCCTATGCTAAATCTATTTGCACCTATGCATTATTTTTGGTTTGTTCCAGTGGATGCTTTGAACAAGGCTGGAATTTAAGCAGGGCCAAATTAGGAAGGAACACATAGCTGTTTTAGTTCAGCTATTTCTTAAAATTTTCGGGTAACACTTTCACTCTACCCCAACTAACTAAATCAGGGCAGCAATTTCAGAAGACAACTTGGTTTGACATTAGAGATTTAATTCACTCCTTGATATCAGTACTGAGAAACAGTGACTCCAGGGCAGAGTATTTCATCAATACTTAAGGTATCTCAGTATTTTAGAAAGGAGTCGTAGTCGGATATGGAGTCAAAGATTTAACAAGAGGCTCAGAAGCAAATAAACCCATTTACTTCCAATTTTGAAGCTATTAGCCATGTTCAGGAAATGCTGATAATGTCATCACCCAATTCTATCCCTGAAATCTGATTAGAATCTTAGAGGAGAATCTCAACCTCCAATTAAACCAGCTCTCACCTTCTAGACCGTGATCTCCTTGGAAGATCCCTTTGAGGCTGGTATCGCAATCTTCCTTCATATTCTCTGCTGTGAGACCTCCTCCTCTTCCATTTGTGACTCATGTAGGTCTCCTGCTCAGGGGATTGATATCTCTTGCAGTGATGCATCTAGGGACATAAGAAAGGCACTTCAAGTAAAAACTGTCATTTCCTCTATGGGCAAACATTTCTAGTTTCCTACACCCAGGTCCCCACCAACTTCTACACAGAGTTCAGGAGCTCCAATATTCTCTGAAACTAATTAATTGTTCATATTTTACCAACTTTTTGAAAGCCTCATACAGCTCACTGCATAGTAAGCGAAAAGCATGAAAACAAAAACTATGCCCAAAGAATTGGAGGAAACTCCCATAAAAGCCATCCATCACCAGCAATATTAATAATTAGAAGTTATAATTTTAAAAAGGCTTCACAAAGCAAGCAATGCGTGTAACCAGACCCCAAAAAATATTACAGGGACACCATCAACATAAAAACCACTTTTTTTCTAAAAAGTTTTATACCCTCTTGTTACAAACACCTAAAATTACTGTAACTGAAAGAGGCTACGAAAAACTTTTCCCTGTATTTTTTTTCCAGTTTATTTGCTTTACAATCAACTGTAATCTGTTTCACTGTTTCCTCTCTATACCAGTTAGTTTACCCTGTTTCACAAAAGCAATAGGGATGAGAACACTCTGTTAAACAGGAAAAGTGATTGTAAAACTACAGAAATTGGCAGGGAGTCTCAGGAGCAGATGTAGGACTTGACACTATTTTAACTTTTTAAAAACTGACTAATTAAATAAAGTGTCCCTTTAATACAAAAGAGCACTGATGCTCTGTTTAAAAAAAAAAAAAAAAAAAAAGATAAATGACACCTAAATAATCAGACACAAAAGAGACGTGGATGGCTCAGAGTACCTGTAAGTAGAGACAGAGCCTTTCACTTCTTGATCATAGTTAGAATCCAAACTATATTAATATGGTATGACAAAAATCAGTGCTTCCTAACAGCTTTTCACTGACTTGCAAAATGGTGTACTTAGGCCAGTTTTTAGTGGACTGATGTCCTTATTTGCAGAAAAAACAGATTTCAACGGTATCTGTTAGGGAATCTTCCACACACACATATTCAAAAGACAAGTGAGATTTAAGAATGCAGTGGCCAGAATAGAGATTGCTCCATGCAAAGCAGCCATAAATCCTGGTTTAAATGCCCTCAAGAGGATTCCCTGGCATAAGGAAAGCCTCTAGTGGCATAAAGCAGTCATAGCAGTTCTTAGGCCCCTAAGAAAGAGGCCCGGACAACCTGCACAATGACACCAAGCTCCTCAAAAATCCTTGTTGGTACTTCATGTGAGACAGGTTTCAGAGAAGCAGCCGTGTTAGTCTGTATTCGCAAAAAGAAAAGGAGTACTTGTGGCACCTTAGAGACTAACAAATTTATTTGAGCATAAGCATGTAAGACAGTAGCCTGAAGGCTATTCTAGCTTGATTCAACCTGGGTGCCAGCTCCAGGATCAGGGAGCATCTGAGGACAGCTTGGCCAGTTTAGAGAACACGGGCCAAATCATCTTTTAAGTTAACAATGAAATTAACTATCACTGTTACACTGGAAGCTGGAACAAACTATAAGCCTCTTAAAAGACCACCATCCGATCAATTTAGGGCCAAAGTGTAAGTTATAACATCTTACTGTTTTTAAAAAAGCAAGACCAACCATTACCATTTCCCATTTAATCTAAGTGATTTAAGTAATCAATTTTAATCTTGTTTTGCATTTGTATTTTTTAGTTATTTTCCTAAAGAAAGATTCATTCACATCAATTGGGATAATCATGAAAATGAGCTGATCTGCAACCAAATATAAAATTTAGTATAAAGGCAATACTACTTTTTGCTATCCAGGGAGATATGCTATATCTATTCACATTTATTTAAGCAATTATACATCTTAACATACATTTATTTAGATTCTTAATTTCTACACTTTCCTCTTGGTTCTGTATATAATTTAAAAAAGAGCACCATTTAATGCATTAAAATTTGAGGAGGGCTCATTGATGCAGCATTTGGGTTTATTTACATGATTTTAATAGATTAGAATAAGTTTAAGCATTATCATGGTTAGTAATTTCTAATTTAATTTTAACTATATTTTAAAAGAAAATGTATTTTAAATAAAATCTGATTTAAATAAAAACAATTTTTTAAAAATTAAAAATAAATTGATTTTTATCTTCTCAGTATTCCTTGCAGTATTCACAACTCAAATGCCACAGAATTGGACTAATTCATGAGAGCTAGAAGAGAAAATTAAGTCTATTTTCTTTGGTAGAGAAATGCAAAATGTAGACAAATGTGTAAAGCCTGTCAGATTTTGAAAGCCCTCAAGTCTGGTTAAAAAAAAGTTAAAAAAAAGCTGATCTTGAACTAATAATGCCCTAGAACAAAGCAGTCATTCCTGGTTTCTCCCTCATCTTGTATGGATTTTCTAGATCTCTTCTGCTGCCTTATTTCTACTTTATCTGCATCTTCTGTCTGAGACAGCTTAAGTCCCATTCTTTTGAAGTGGAAAGCCTTAACCAGCGGTGTCAGTGGTTCCTCCTACCATATTCTACCATCCCATCATGGTGACCTCACATCTACCTGAAGAGATGTGGACAAAACTTCTATTGGACCCATCAGCTGCTTCTTCAGACAGTGAAAATGGTGGCTAGGGAACAATGCAAAACACTACTTCCCTGAAGGTGTCAGCCTCGTGATTGAGAGACTAAAGTAGAGCCCACAAAGTATTCATCCTCTAAGACCAGAGGTGAACATTTCCCCTCCCTTCATCGGCTTGACTCCCCAATCTGTGTATCCACTTCTCTCATTATGAGAATCCAGTTAGACACAGAAACAAAACCACTCTGTGACAAAGAGGTTTCCAGTTTCTGCTTTAACAAAACCCAGTCAGAAACACACTGTTGTTCCTCAATGCAACATATTACAAAGAAGTGCACTTGGTCATTATCTGAGAGTTGCAAAAAAAGGACTTTGGTCCCTTGACATCCTTCATGTGATCATAGTAATTTTTAAATGGACATAGGAGGGTTTTAATTTTGGATCGTCAGCTATCTCACCCAATACAATTATATTATTTCTACACCATCTCCATCAGCAGACATTCCAAAACCGGGGATCAGCTGTGAAAACACTTGTAAATTTTAAATCCCCTCCCATCTCCCAGGAACCAGCAGAGGACCTGGTTCTAGACACACACCCTACAGCATAAAGAAAGCAGGCCCAGAGGCCGGGGCAGGGAAGGGGGGCGCCCCCAGACCTCAGGTTCTCCTGAGACCCTCGCGGGGAGGGGGCAGCCCCAGAGGCGGGGGGCTGGCGCCGGGGACTCTCGTGGGGAGGGGGGTGGGAAGGGGCAGCCCCAGAGGCGGGGAAGGCCCGCGGAGGGAGGCGCTCAAACCTGGCGCTGGGGAAGCGAGTCTCGGCCCTCAGGACAGGACAGGACAGGACAGGACAGGCCAGGCCCGTCCCTTGCCCCATCCGGGTCTCACCCCCCTCCCCCACTCCGAGTTCCCGGATGTTCCGGCCCCGCTCGCGCTCCCCGCCTCCGGGGGCTGTCGCGGCCGAGCGCCCCGCACTCACCGTCCCGCACCCCCTCAGAGCTGCGCTCGGCGGCTCCGCTCAGGCCCTGCGCCGCCGCAGCTGCTGCTTCCGCTTCCGGCTAGACCTGCGGCGCGAGCGGGCACCCCACGGCCACCACCTCCAACCACGACACGAGCTGCGCGCGCAGCCCCTTCCTGCTGACAACCCGTCACGCCAGCAAGAAGGGCTCCTCCGAGCGCTACCTACGCTCCTGGTTCCTCTAGCCACCCGCTCTATGCTCTTGGAGGACTTCTTTGCGGGAAACCCCTTTCTTCCCGGGGCACGTGGCAGCCGGGGCTTGGCGTACAACAGGGCACCTGTGTAGCGTGCGCGCGCAGGGCCCCGGGGTATTGCATTTGCTTTCCTTGGAAAACGGCCATGAATGACTGGTATTTGTTGCCAGGGGGTCGCTTGGCACAAGCCCAGCCCAGCCCCTGCCATGTCCCCTGCATTCGCATCCCGCCTTCTGGAGCGCTCCACCTGCCTAAGCCACAACCCTGCTGCAGGTTTTAACTGCACCGTCCAGCCCGTGCCTCGCTGAGGTGCCAGTCGCACCTCTTCGGGAAAAGCCATGAAGCGCTTCGGCCCTTAATGACAGGTTTCAGAGCAGCAGCCGTGTTCGTCTGTATTCGCAAAAAGAAGGGGAGGACTTGTGGCACCTTAGAGACTAACAAATTGATTCGAGCATAAGCTTTCGTGAGCTACGGCTCACTTCATCGGATGCATCCGATGAATTTGTTAGTCTCTAAGGTGCCACAAGTATGCCTTTTCTTTTTTCATCTTAAGTGATCACTCTCCTAACAGTGTGTATGGTAACACCCATTGTTTCATGTTCTCTGTGTGTGTATATCAATCTCTCCACTGTATTTTCCACTGAATGCATCCGATGAAGTGAGCTGTAGCTCACAAAAACTTATGCTCAAATAAATTTGTTAGTCTCTAAGGTGCCACAAGTCCTCCCCTTCTTTTTGCGAATACAGACTAACACGTCTGCTGCTCTGAAACCTGTCACTTAAGATGAGCTATTACCAGCAGGAAGGGCGGGTGAGGAAGAAAACCTTTTGTGGTGATAATCAAGGTGGGCCATTTCCAGCAGTTCACAAGAACGTCTGAGAAACAGTGGGGGGTGGGAGGGTAGATAACATGGGGAAATATTAAATTAAATATTAAAATACGCAAATTACTTTGTGTAATGACCCATCCACTCCCAGTCTCTATTCAAGCCTAAATTAATTGTATCCAGTTTGCAAATTAATTCCAATTCAGCAGACTCGTTGGAGTCTGTTTTTGAAATTTTTTTGTTGAAGGATAGCCACCCTCAGGTCTGTAATCGAGTGACCGGAGAGATTGAAGTGTTCTCCAACCGGTTTTTGAATGTTATAATTCTTGACGTCTGATTTGTGTCCATTTATTCTTTTACGTAGAGACTGTCCAGTTTGACCAATGTACATGGCAGAGGGGCATTGCTGGCACATGATGGCATATATCACATTGATATGATGCACAGGTGAACGAGCCTCTGATAGTGTGGCTGATGTGATTAGGCCCTATGATGGTATCCCCTGAATAGATATGTGGACAGAGTTGGCAACAGGCTTTGTTGCAAGGATAGGTTTCTGGGTTAGTGGTTCTGCTGTGTGGTGTGTGGTTGCTGGTGAGTATTTGCTTCAGATTGGGGGGCTGTCTGTAAGCAAGGACTGGCCTGTCTCCCAAGATCTGTGAGAGTGATGGATCGTCCTTCAGGATAGGTTGTAGATCCTTGATGATGCGTTGGAGAGGTTTTAGTTGGGGGCTGAAGGTGATGGCTAGTGGTGTTCTGTTATTTTCTTTGTTGGGCCTGTCCTGTAGTAGGTGACTTCTGGGTACTCTTCTGGCTCTGTCAATCTTCACTTCAGCAGGAGGGTATTGTAGTTGTAAAAGTGCTTCTGACTTTACTAGTGCTTTTTATATAGCCTGTTGTAAAACTATGCAAATATCTAGATGATTTGATGTACCCCCGGAAGTCCTCAGCGTACCCCCAGGGCAGGGGTGAAAGTAACTTAAAGGACTTACTGGGTACACCAGAATCCTGAGCTGGGGGGGCGTGGCCTCAACCAGAAAAGGCAGGGCCTTTAAATCCCCAGGCCCTTTAAATCTTGATTTAAAGGGCCCGGGGCTCTGGCTGCGGTCGTGGTGGCTGGGAGCCACGGGCCCTTTAAATCACTGCCGGAGCTACCAGCTGCAGAGGCGGCTGGGAGCTCAGGGGCTACTGCAGCAGAGCCCTGGGCCCTTTAAATCAACGTTGGAGCCCCACTGCTGCTACCCCAGGGCTCTGGCGGTGGGGCTTGGGCGGCAGTTTAAAGGGCCCAGGGCTCCGGCCACCACTACTGCCCTGGGGTAGTGGTGGCAGCCGGGCATCTGGCAGTGATTTAAAGGGCCCAGGACTCCCAGCTTCCGCTACCGCAATGGAGCCCTGGACCCTTTAAATCGCCGTCCAAGCCCCGTGGCTCCGGCAGCAGGGCTCTGGTGTCAATTTAAAGGGCCTGGGGCTCCTGATGCTGCCGGGAGCCCAGGCCCTTTAAGTGGACAGCCTTGGGGAGCCGGTCCAGACGGCACACTGGTTCTTGCCAGTACGCCATACTGGACCAGACCGGCTTACTTTCGCTTCTGCCCCAGGGATACTGCCAGTGTTAGCTGGGCTGTATTATCTGTCCTAGCATGTCTGCAATGAAGAGCTGTTCAGTGAAGTCATGTCACTCCCTGGGAGTTGTTCTGCTGAGGTGTCACAGTTTGCTTTTTCTGTGAAAGGAACCTTTAATTGGGCTGTTATGGGGAGTGTGTGTGTGTATGTGCATGTGTGGTCACTGAGCTAGATTCATCCCTGGTCCAGGGACAGAGAAGGGGCTAGTGTCTTCCTTATTCAGGACCTGCTGAGGGCGGGTTTGGCTCCTGGTGCAGGCTAAGGTAGCTCTAAGCTGCTCTAATTTGCCTGCTGCACAGTTGTAAAATCATTGGGGTGCAGCACTGCCACCCACCTGCTATGAAGTGCTCCAGCACACTCCCCCCCATTCTAAAATGCTCCCTTCACTGGGGCCCACTGCGGTGCATGTAGGTAAACCGCCCCCCTCACCTGTTCTGAAATGCCCCAGCCCCCACGGCCCTCAAAATGCCTCTTGTACTGGGGCTTCCTGCAGCATGGGGGAGAAGGGGCAGGGGAGTCAATTCTGCAGCTCTGTCAGAGAGCCTCCTGTACCATGGGTATGCTTTGGGAGGGGGCTTCCAGCCTGTGTGCTTGCTTACCTCTGGTTACTCAATATTGCCAACCCTCGTGATCTGATCACAAGTCTCACAAGGTTTGGTGTTTTCCTTAAAGCCCCAGCTCCTGGAGTCATGTGAATATGTGAGACGCTCAGCTTTCGTTTTTATATAAAGCGTCTTGCCCTCATGGTTGCAGAGAAAAGCTTGAAAAGTCTTGAAGAAAAATAAAAAGAACCCAACATGTATTTTAAAAAAAAATCTCATATTTTTACGGCCTGACTCATGAGTTTGAACATGGAGGGGTTGGCAGTTATTATCCCTGGATCTGGGAATCCCTGGCATGGCTAGTTTGCCAGCATTCAGAAAGGGGTTGGATTCCCAGCCCCCTTTCCCCCTTTCAGTGCAAACATGAGTGTCAATGAAAAGCTAATAAAGGGATCAGTGGTTGCTGCTATTAATAGCAGATGAGTCACATACGGTATGTAAAAGAGACTTGATGGACGTTTTGGGAGGTAATTGTTGTTGGAAGGCTTGTGCAGGCAGTGGGGAATGTGGAGTGCTAGGTGAATGGTGTCTGTAAAGGGATGTATAGAAAGAGCAGCAGGTGGAAAAGCAGCGTACCTGTAACTGCAAATGAACTAAGAGGGGATTGAAAGAAAACTGCCACATAACAGATACAATTTGCTACCTGTTGCATTTCGTTATCGAGAAGAGTAAGTTACTCAACGGAGATTTTAAGCTACTTAAATAGAATCTTTAAAATAATTAAAAACCAAATAGGAAGTTGCCATCTTTCCTTGCTTCACCACCGTCCTGTTGTGTGGCCTTGGGCAAGTCACTTTATGTCTGTCTGTCTGTTTTCCCTCTAGTTAGATTGGAAATATCTTTTTTTTTTTTATATCTGTGCACTTTGCCAGTATGAGTTCAAGGCTAGATCAGATTTCTTTGTTTTAACCCAGACAGTTACTGCAAGAAGGCTGAGCCAGAGAAATGAGGTTTGCTTTTTGTTCTGAAAGCAGAGAGTTTAGTTGTGGAGGAGGGTTTTGGCTGGGGGATCTGGTTAGTTACAAATTCACTGTCTGTGGCGATCCTCACTCCCCACTGCTACCATGGATGGAGACCCTGAATCTCCCAGCTCCCTCACATGGGATCGCAGCTGCGCCACCACGATTCCACTATCCCCAGGGCCCAGGATGGAAGTGGGGGAGGCAGGATTGGGGCAGTTTTACTTTCATTCCCAGGGAAGCGCTGAGCATAGAGAGAGAGGGACAGTGGCAGGAGAGGGGCCCAGGGTGTGTGGGGAAGCGTGGGCCTGCTGCGGCTGGTGAGCAACTCTGCCAGGCTCCCCTGCCGCTCCCCCATCATAGCCGCCTACACGTCACAATCGAGCCAGTTTATCAGGAGAGGGGGAACAGGCACTTTGAAGCTTGTTGCCATCTCGGTTGCCATGGCAGCAGCAATCCTGTGTTTCCTGACATGGGGAGAGGTGGTGAGTACAGCAGCTGAGCTGAACGAAGAGACGCCCTGGAGATTCAATCGGACGGAGTCCCCAAGGGCCTGCGGGGAGACTCGCGGATGGGTAAGTCACTTACCAGTGCTCTGCTTGCACTCTCACCAGCGCCTGTGTTTCTCCTGGCCAAAGCTTGGAGCAGAGGGTGCAGCCACTTCATGTTCACCAGGGCTTGGTCTTTTCCTATCACACACCCTGTGTTGGCAAATGCAGGATGTTGTGAATAGAGATGGGGTCCAGTTTGGAGCTATAGGGCCAGCTGGGGGAAAAGGTTCCTCCTTCGGACTCTCCCCATGCTGGAGCGGATGTTGCCAAGGAACCACCCAGCCTTATCTGCCCACTCATGTTCTACTTTCAAGTCCACAGTCAGAGCCTCCCACCTCCCTCTGCAGCATTGTTGCCTGTGTCACGCACCTCCATAGGGATGTTTGCTGTGGGATTGACCAGGTGGGCTCTGTGACTGATAGGGGAGAGTGGCCTTCAGCCTTGCAACTGAGGTGGGATACGGGCGTTCCTGGTTTTGAGCTTGTTCGGGGAGTCACCTCCGCGAGAGGAGATGCAGCCATCTGTCTGTGGATTTATGCTGTGCTCAGTGCTGTGACATCTGAGAGAAAACACTAAGGGTTCTCAATGGCCTTCACCTCTAGTGCAGCTACCAGCACAGTCCAGGGAAGAGGTTGGGGTTGCAAGCCTCCTCCTGTTCCCTCTCTTCAGTGTCCTGACCATACAGATCTGCCCAGCCAATTGCAGCCAGAGGATCTGCCCCATAGCGCAGTGTGCCGATTCGCATGGCACCCTGGGAAATGGAACAGAGGATTCTGGGATGTGCTTGGAGGTGGCGCAGTAGTGAGTGACATTGCAGGGTGAGGTATCCCATATGAATTCCCTTGTTGGGTATCCACTGATTCTTCCTTTTGCTGCCCTTGGTGACAGGCCTCTGGCACTCAATGCCACAGCTGGATTGCATCTCCTCCATGTACCATAGATCTGGATCTGTGAGATTCCCCTTGGAAGCTCCAGGGAAAGTGCCGTGTGTGAAGCAAATGTTAGTACCTGAGACTCAGCTGCACTGATGACCTTTCGAGGGAGGGCACTCCTCCTCCCTCATACCACCGGGCCATAAATGTCCCACCAGAAGCAGAACAGCTTTCCTGGCCTGCCGTCCCGGTACAGCGGTGATGGATGCTTCCAGCATGGCACTGACACGGGGGTCTCAGGTTGGGCTGGCCAGGATCCTGAGAACAGTAAAAGAAGCCCACGGGCAACTCGACCCTGTTCTGTGTCAGAGCTGGAGAGGAGCTACACAAACAGCTACCCCTCGTCAGGGGTCCCTTTCCAAGGAGAGGTAATGGAACCAGCCTGACCTTCGTGCTGGGGGACCAGGCACCTTTCTGGGACTTCACAGGATTCCTGCAAAGGGGTCATGCTCCATCCTTGGCCTTCTGCTTGTCATACCATGTGCCTCCTAAGATAAAGCAGGCTGATGTCCTGCTGGTGATGGGTCTGGGACTCAATTCCTTGGCACACTAAAACTGCTCAGAGGGCAATCTGCCAGCAATCCCCTGTGATCTCACCTCTGGCACAGAGGCCATGGGCATTACCTCTGCCACACCCCAGATTCCCTCTCCCTCACAAGCTGCCATGAGCATTCATGAGGTGGCTGGGTGGCAGGGGTTGTTAGTGACTGCTCCCATGATTCACAGCCTTTGTTCAAGCAACATCCCTGACATTGATGGGGAGAGATTCCAGTGCGGGACGGGTAGAGTGAAAAGGAGAGAGTGTGAGTGTGTGTATCAAGGGGGGATCAAGATGGAAGTGGCACATCCCTGTCCTCTGCATCAGTCTTTTCTTCCTCACCTCATTCAGAACCCTCTGAACGGGACGCCAGGACCCTGGGAGCCCGGCCACTCCAACAGCGCATGGAGAGAGTCCAGCAGGGGCTCTCTTAGCCCCAAGCACATCGAAAGAGCCAGGTCCATGAGCCCCTTGCGAGGGATCCACTCCATAGATAGTGGGATGTAAGTTCAGTTTTAAAAGAGCTTGGGATGGGAGGGATCCCGTGGGAATCGAGTGGAATCGTCTGTGATTGAAGGGTGCAGAAAACTTGCTTGTTGGGAAGATTTGCAAGGAATCTTTCTTATATAAGTACAGTTTAGGTGGATGGATGGAAGGACAGAAAGAAATACTTACAGAGCAAGTCAGATCCTTTTCTTAAGCAATAAGTTACAACTGGAACTCCCTGCTGCTGTGTGTTATTGGATCAACTTGCTTAATACATTTCAAAATGGATCAGACACTCACAGCCAGACAAATAGCATCTGCAGTCACACTAGGTAAGACAAAACAAAAGCTGTTCATCCTCATGCTTCAGTCCAGAAATTGATCACCACTTGCAGCCAGGAAGAAATTTCCCTGCTGGGTATAGCCCTGCACAACTAGGTGCCTGAAGAGCTTTTCTCCTTCCTTGAAAGCATCCCGCATGCAGGGGATTGGGTTAGATTTATCATTGGTGGGTTTCAGGTAGGCAATTGCTATGTTCTTACATCGCATATCTGGGGTTGTGAATTACTGGGCAGTAAGTTGTTTCAATCACATGAGTTTAAATTGCACGATCTGTGGAATATTGCAGCATAATTCATACTCTGGAGTGAGTGTTTTTGGTTAATTTCCTTTTAAAATAAGAAATGTGTCCTTCCCCTGAGAACTATAATGGGAAAAATGTCCCTAAGATTGATTGATCTATCAGTTGATATGTTCATCCCCATACATATCCATCCATACAGTCATCCAAACTGAAATGGTGGTTTCACTAGCATTCCTATAACTCTGATTTTACCAAACAAAGCCCCTGAGCAAAGAGCAGAGGGGAAGTAGAGTCCAAGCCTTTAAATTTCCACTTGCCCTGCAGAAGCAGTGGGGGTTTTCTCAGTGTAATTCAATGGAATTCACCTGCAGGACTGGGGGTATTTTCTGGTGTCAGGACTGCAGGTGGCTGCCTAGGGTATTGCCTCTCAAGAGTCACTGGAATAGCACAAGGACATAATGATCATTCAGCAATACTTTTGTCCCATGCTGTTCTTCCCAAGGGGCCTGATCCTGACATGGGCTAAGTATCAGCAATTCCCACTAACATCAGAGGGAGTTAAAGCTTGGTAGCTTGCTTGGTAGCTCTCGGAATTAAGCTCTGGCTGTGAAGTTTATGCCTGCTCTAGTCCTTCTCACTCACACCAGAAAGGGAGGCCATGTTTCTGCTCAGCCATGTGTAGTGGCTGCATTTGGCTCTCAGATTCTACCTCTCCCTCCCACCATGCCTCCTTTGAAGCAATGCTGCACCTAGCGCGGTGGTTTCTGGGACACATTTGGTAACAGACATCTGGTCTTCCCTGCATTTGCCTGAGGACTCCCTGGAGGTATCAGGTGTTTACTGTTAGCTTTCTCAGCCATTCATTGAAGGAACTGGGGTGGGTATTGAATCTTTAACAAAGATAGGTTTTCTCCCAGCTGTTTATAGGGCATCTGAGTTAAATAGGAGTTATCCCTTCCTCTTTCAGTCAATTGGGTTTCATTTACCTGATACTTGGGATGACATCATCCTACTAGTTCTCCTGTTGTCCATAGAGTCTCATAGGATGTAGAGGTTGGACAAAGACATTTTTCCTAATTATGCCCCAGAATCCATTGCACCAGGTAACCTTTAAAGACAAATGGTATGACTAATGAGTTGTGAACAATGGTTTAAGGATGATCTTGTCACCATTGAGGTCTCCTGTTAGCTATCCTCATTGTTCTACCTTCCCAGGCCTTTCAATCAGTCGTTAAAATTAAAAAGGATGGATCTCTTTCTTGGCAGAGTTTTAACCAATGACGTGGAATGTGCCAGGAAGCATTCCAGCCCACCACTCAGAAGGAGGTATTCTTTATCTCGTCTCCCGGACTGGGGCACAGAAGAATATGGTCCAATGCGACCATTGACTCGAAGGGTGTGGAGTGGATTGGAGCTGGACCTGCGGGCATCTTTACCAGAGAATGTGCAGAGGACAGCGGCGCTGGGGCCCTCTCTGCGGGACACTCCTGGGGTGCTAGAGGGACAGGCAGAAGCGCTGCAAAAGCTGGAACTCAACAGGGTGAAGTTTGAGCTACTTTCCATTAAGCAGAAGGTAAACTGGAGTCTTTCCAAATCCTGGGGAGTTTGTGAGGACCTGTCTGATTGGGACACAGGAGGAGCGGCTGGTTCTAGTCCTTCTTCTAGACACTCATCTGACTTTGGGGCTGACTCTGAGACATGCTAAGCACCTGCACCCTCCATTGGTTTCAATAGCTACATGTGCTCAGGACCCCTCAGGGTCAAGCCTGATGAGTCTAACCAATTCCAAGCTTCTCAGATGCAGCACATTACATCTCAGTGGTCTGGGCAGGCTGCTCAGTTGTTTCCATTGGGATGACTTGAGCCAGTGAGTGCCCATCCTTCAGAGGGTGAATGCAGTACAGTGGAGCGGGATGGTGCTGTTCACACTCTCTGTGCCTGAGTGCTCAGTGCTTGCTGAGATCAATGACTTCAGTGGACTTTGCACTAGCTAGGTTGTGTCCCCTAGCATGTGGTCTCATTTGAGGAACTAGCAGCTTATGATCCTGGAGGTTAGAGATGCCTATCTGGGAGGCTGGAGCAGCTTCTAGCTTATCTCTGTTGGGAATAGTCTGGCCTCTGTCATGGAGAATAGAGAGTGGCACTCCTCTGGCATTGTTCTCTTCAAGATTTAGTATAAAATTAAGCTGCTTGCCTTTGAATTCTCTCCTGACCTCGCCTTTCCCACAGCAGATGGAGAGCTCCCTCACCCAATTAGAGAAGAAAAAGAGCTGGCTGGACCTGTCCCGCTATGAAGACCAGAAACAGAGAGGGGACCTGCAAGAGAAGTACGTGAATTGGGGGCGGGTGGTAGGAAGGCTTTGGGTTGAGAATTCTAGGCAAGGAGTACATAGGATGCAGGCAGCTGGGACAGGGTCAGAGGTACCGTACATAGAGAGACTAGGGTGCAGAGTGGGTTGGCGAAGACGGCAGCTTAAGGAGCTTCTTGTTTAGCATGTGAAATCGTTGAGCTAGAGTGGAGGTTTTAGGCATACCTAAGGGAGTTAGGCACCTGCCTGCCTTAGGTGCCCCTGGAAATCCTAGTCTAAATCTTTCGGTCAGCACCATATTACCCTCCCTGAGCAGCCTGCATTCTCAGTGGGGCAGCTGCCCCAACCCAGAAGACTAGGTGGCTCGGGACTGGAGGTGGAGAGTGCCCCTAGGCATCCATGTCCACTCCAGCCCTGGCCAGTGGGGACTGAGTGAAAGTTCTTCTCACTTGAGAGCTATTTAGTAACTTGTGTGTGATGAGTTTGTCTGTAGAAGGTCTTAGTCCAGTTCTAGTGGACCAGAGTCCACACCAGAAATGCAGACCCCAGATTTGGCAGTTGCTATCTCCCTGGCTGGCATGCTCAGCAGAGAGGCCAGGGTTTGAATGAACTCCCCTCTGGTCAGGTTTGGTGTGTGCCCTGCTCTGTTCCTTGTACCTGCTCTCTGGATAAGCAAAGGACTTCAGTGTATGA
Organism: Dermochelys coriacea; assembly: GCF_009764565.3. Lineage (NCBI taxonomy): Eukaryota > Metazoa > Chordata > Testudines > Dermochelyidae > Dermochelys > Dermochelys coriacea. The sequence goes on along the minus strand of NC_050077.1, from coordinate 47,126,435 downwards.
GTCAGCCTGGCACCTTTCACCAGCACTGAACTCACCAACGTAACCTACTCTTCTTCCTTAGGAAAAGGGGTTTTGGTGGGAACGGGGGACAGTGGCTGACAGTGGTTGGCCCAGAGGTTGGGAGCGAGCATGAGGATTGGAGCAACCTGTCAGTTTGGGTCTGGGGCATCTCTAGAGGGGGCACAGGGAGCAACTGTTGGACAAAGGGTCCATTTGGAGCGTGGGGGTGGCGACAGCTGTCAGGTAGTTCCCAGCCAGTGGACATGGTGGTTGGAAAGAGGGCAGGGAGAGGGGCAATTGGGAAAGTGACAGAGAGATTGGGATGTGACGAATGGAAGCAGGGTGGAGCTACTGTCTGTCTGTCTGTTTTTTAGGATCCTTAATTTGGAGATGGAGGTGGTGAAGGCCAAATCTTGCTTGAGCAGAATGAGCTGCCGCTCAGTCTCCCCAAGTCCCAGCCAGAGGTTGTCTGTGGTAAGGAAGGCCTTGCAAACCCCAGTGGCTATTACCTGGGGCTGGGACCAAACATTTCAGAGAAAACATTACACATAGTAGGGGATGGAGCCCTGGCATCGGGCAGTAGCACCATCAACTGCCCGCAATAACGATTGTAGCATTGGAACAGGGCTGGGGTGCTTGCAATTGCATGCACTAGGATACAGCACTGATCCAAGGCTGCAGCCCTTGGAATTGCACAGCAGAGGTTGCAAGATTCTGGGGCAGTGGGAAGACCGAAGGGTTAATATTATGTGTCCTGATTCCTAAAGTCCCTGTAGGCTTTTCAGGCCTGCTCTGGAGCCTCATTCCCCTGCACATACTCAGGGTAAATCTTTGGGGGATGAGTGCCGGAGTTGCCATCCTGTGTGCTCTGTGTTGGGTTCTGCTGTGTGATTCTCCCTGTTTGCTCCTGGACTCGGGACACTTGGAAATGTGCAGCTCCCAGCCAGCAAACCCACAAGGACAGATCTAATTAGAGGTCTCTCAGGAGCTAAATATAGCACAGGGCTAGGGGAGGAGGGGACCGGTGACCTTCAGGCTCCCTGCTGTCAGTGGTCTGCGAAGTCTGGACAGACTTTGAAAAGCCTTGCTCCCATGAAGCAGTGGGACTGGCACTGTGATCAGAGCGCAGAGGTTAAGGGCAGGCTGACCCTGGGTCTTCCATGGGAAGGCAAAAAGATCTGCTTGCCCTTTTCTTCCCCGCCAGGCCTGCTCTGCACACAGGCTAGATACAATCCTAATCTCTGAACTCAGTGTGTGTGCACGGAGCAATCTTCTTGAAAGGAGGCAGAGAGGGGACGGTGCTACAGCTCTGCCCCTGTCCTCGCTGACTGGCTGGCTACCGAAAGGGGAACACTTTGCAGAGGTGGGGAATCAGGTGAACCCCTCCCCTCCTCCTTGTATCTCAGGGATTGTGCCTCCTTCCCCCAGTAATCTTGCCCTGGGGAGTACAGCTCCACACTGCCCCCAAGGCCAGGAGTAATTGGCACAGTCTGTCCCTTAAAGTGATGGGCACAACAGTAATACTTCCAGCAGACAGACATGCTCGTTCTTTCTCCCTTGGGCACAGGGTAGAGGCTAGAGCTGGTCATATTAGCCATTACAGGCAGCACTTGTTAGGGACTGAGCCCCGTTTTGGTTAGCAGATTGCAGTATGGCCAACCCCATGTGTTCCAAAATCATGAGGCTGACTTAATATTCATGGCTTTTTAAAGAAAGCCAACAGTACCTGGATTCTTTACCTTCACCTCCTGATTACAGAGCCTTTGAGTAACACCTGGGTCAAGTATTCCAGCGTTTCTCTGCAACTAAGAGTGCCAGAAACATACTTTTTTTAACAAAGGAAAGGTGGAATTCACCTATAATAAAATGAATCCAACAGCTGGGGCTTTATGAAAAGCACCAGGTATTGCAAAGTCTCGAGGTCTAATTGTGAGTTGGTCACACTAGGATTGTTCATGAGCCGAACTCGAATCCTGCGAACAAATATTTACCCAATCACTTCCAGCCTGGGAGAGGGTGCGGGGAACGGTTCGCAATCTGTTTGCGCTGAATAGGCAGTGCTAGCTATTTGTGAGGCGTTACTGGTCACCATGCTTGCATGGTATTTCTGCTGCCTGGTTGGTTGACTGATTCTTTTTCAAATAGCAGAATGATGACCAGGGAATGTTTGTGACACTCTTGCTAATGTTTGTGAAACAGTCAGGATTTGTGAATATTTTCACCAACGCCTGGCAGTCCTGTGGATACTTGTGAAACAGTCAGTCATGTTCATCAGAAGGGAGGGGTTGGAGGCAGGATTCACTGGGTGAGATTCTCTGGCCTGTGCTGTACAGGAAGTCAAATAAGATGATCATTGTGGTCCCTGCTGGTCTTAAAAATCTCTCTCTTTTGTGATTGCAGCGAACCAAACTGGGTGGCTTTTATTCCCAGATTAAGCTGTTTACTATTCACCCAGCTATGTGCATCCTAGGGGGTAGTTTGTGACTTTGGTGCCTCATCGTAGCTAGCTGATGTATCCATTGTGTTGATTTGTAGGAGAAGGAGGAGCTGAACCGAGAAATGACAGCTCTTCAGGAAACCCTGAGTGGTTACAAGGAGCACATGAAGGTTCTGGAAGCAGAACGGGATGAAATGACCCAGCAGCTGAACTCAGCCAAAGAGGTTAGTTCCTTGGTCCAATGCGCACAATCCCCCTGTCACTGTTTAGGAATATGTCTACACTGCAATAAAAAACCTGTGGCACTGGGTCTCAGAGTCCAGCTCAACTGACGCACGAGGCTCGAGATGTGGGGTTAAAAATTGTGGTATAGACATTCGGGCTCGTGTTGGAGCCTGAGCTTTGAGACCCTCCCCCTCATGGGTTTCAGAGCCCGGGCTCCATCCCAAGCCCGAATGTTTACACTGCAATTTTAGCCCCACAGCCCAAGCCCCATGAGCCTGAATCGGCTGACCCGGGCCAGCCGTGGCTGTGCTGCAGGTCTTCCATTGCAGAGTAGGTGTACAAGGGGGCTGGAAAAGGATTCACTGCACTATTTAGGCACCAATGAGTCCATGAGGTCCAGAAAATAGACACAATTAGAAACATCACATGTTGGAGCTGAGACTGGACCTCACTCCTTCCGCTCCAAAACCACACCTGCTACTGACTGGACTCAGAGCAATCGCGTTTAAATTGTGTTTTGTCAGCAGGCCTGAAATGTACCAATTCACTCCGACGCTCCAAGCCTGTACATTACAATCTATACTCTCACATGCTTCCTGTCCTGTCCACTCACCTCTGTATCCTCACTGCACCCCACGCTCTTTAGGGACAGGTGAACTCCAAACCATAAACACACCAAAATTTGGATGCTCATTCTCAGTCTACAAATGAGGCTGCTTGAGCAGCTGCCCCACCCAGTCACTGCAGAGTTCCCGGAAGCTGTACAAATAGTTGCTCCCACTCCTACTGGGTGTCCAAACATTTGCTCCTCCCTTCTTCCAGCTTCTCTCCAGAGGAGAGATGGGGCTTAGCTACCCCAGAAGTTCAGGCGTTTAGGTTCAGGCCACATCCCTACTTCAGAGGTTCCCTTGTTCCTTTTGCTTCTCAGGGGCAACAGCAGGCTTTCAGCCAGCTCAACGAGGCCAACCAGAGAGTGATGGATTCGCTCCAGGCGACAAAAGCACTGCACAAGGAAATTGGCAGACTCCAAGGGGCTTACAACAGCACCAGCCAGGTATGGGGATGGAGGAAATGTGTGGGTCTGAGTAACGAACAGCCTGTGATTGAGCTCCCATTGGTAGCATGTAGAACAAGGTCTCCCCTTGTAATACTGGCTGATGCACCATGAGTACAAGAAGGATAAGCTGTTCTCTACGTGTGCGAGTATGGGTATGATGCATATCTGTGTCTGATGGGGGTGTCATGCAATGAAGTGACTAGTGTACACATGCGCTAGGGGTCTCCTTATTGGCTGGAAAGTCAGACACGTTTATGCATTCGTGGGCTCTCTCTGCCTCTCGTGGCTGACCCAAGAAGAGGCTAAACTGTTGAGTGCTCCAGGGGTGCATTTGTGGAGCAGAAGGCCCAGATTTCGGTTCCCTGCGCTGCAGTGCTGTGGTCTGGCTGGCAATCAGGATGGCTGCGTTTTCTATTCTGCTCTGTTCTGTGTAGGCTTTTATTCTGTGCTCATCACTGTAATATCTGAGCACCTTGCAGTAATGCAATGTGTCTACTCGTCTGTCACGTGCTGGTTATTTGCTCATCCTTTCCCCAGAGGGAGAAGCGTGTGGAGTGGAGGGTCTTGTTTCGGTAGGGTTTTTATTTATTTGTTTGTTTGTGGGTCTTTTGTTAAACAGACCTGTTCTCTGTGTTTACATTAGAGAAGGCAGGTCAAAGAAATGTGCCCCGCACTTGGAGCGGGAAGCGGTGAGGTTTGGGATGGTCCTTAGTTCCTGGAGGAATTCGTTCCCCTGTCTTGGATTGCCCCCAGAGAAGGTTCTGTTTCCTGCACAGTTGAGCTTGACCCATGTTGCTGAAAGTTCCACTGTGCCAAAGGAGCGAACCGGGAGTCTTCGGCCAGGAGCTTTAAAAGGTCTTTTCGATACCTTGGGCGCAGGCCATGGAACGCTTTGAAGATAAGAACTGAGACCTTCAACTTGCTTTGAAATGCTACAGATTGCCAGGGAAGAGAGCGTGTGCCAGGCGTGATGTGCTTATGGTAGCCTGTGTTGCTGAGGTGACACGCTGCAGCATTCTGTATTAATTGGAGTTTCCTAAGTGCTGAAGGTTTCACATCTAGGGATCTTGCAGTGCTGTAGGCCAGCTGAGGGGTGATGAAGGCATGAGTAACTGAGGCCAGGATGGGACAGAGTCTCCTAGCCAACCAGAGATGGTAGAGTGCATTACTCATGGCAGTTGCAATGTGAGAGCTCAGCATCAACAAGGAATCCAAGAGTACTCCTAGAATATGCACTGAATTGATCAACTGTGGGCGTGAATCTTCAATCAAAGGAGACTGCTCCATGACTGCAAACTCCTCAAAATACTCTCTTCTGTTTTGCTTGGCTCAGCATCAGCTAGCGGTTCTTCATCCATGAGATGATCTCATCCAAGCACTGGGCCATCTTTGTGGTGGTTGTGTGGTCATATGTGGTGAAGGGTGGGTAGAGCTGTGTGTCATCTGCATGTTGCTGGCACTTGAGTCCATGTCATTGGAGCCAATTCACCTACTGGCTGCATGCAGATATTGACAAGGACCGGAGAGTACTGATCCTCATGGAGGCTCACAAGGGTCTAGTGGTGGAGATGCAGTTTGCCATCACTACTCTCTGGGTGCATCCCTCCAGGAAGAGTTCAAACCATTTTAGTGTGTTACCCTGGACTCCTGCCAACTCTGTCAGGCTAGACAGCAGCATCTCATGGTCAGCAGTGTCAAACGCTGCAGAGAGGTCCAGGAGAATGAGAATGGATGTCTGGCTTCTATCCGCTGACAGGAGGAGATCATCCATCTGTGCTACTAAAGCAGTTTCAGTTCTGTGTCCTGGCCTGAATCCAGATTGTGCCGTGTCTAGAACATTAGCTTCAGTTAGAAGTGCTTGTAGCTGGCCTTTAGCTAGCTTCTCTATGAGTTTCCTCAGGAATGGGGGGTTTGACACTTGGGTGGTAGTTGGTTAGAACTGAAGTATCCAGGGTAAGTTGTCTGGACTGTTGAGTGTTAGAAGGAGGACAAAAGATTCCTTCTTGAATGAGGCCTTGGCTATTTGGCTCAGGGTATTTGCCCCCGTTGTTCGTGGCTTTCTGTCACATGCCAGGAAGGATTCACAGATCAGTTACAGTCTATAAATATGATTTGTTTTTTCTCATCCTGATGTGTAATGTTCCTGGGCAGGAGAAGGAGCTGCTGTCTTCCAAGGTGGCCAGGCTGGAGGAGAGAGTATCTGAGCTCACCATGAAGCTGAAGCCTGGCCTGTCCGACAGGGAGAGGTTCCTAAAGGTATTGAGTAGGCGCAGGCAAATGAGAGAGAGAGAGAGAGAGAGAGAGGATGAGGAGTGGTGGGGAAGAGAGGCAATGACACAAGAGGAGGAACAGAGTGGGAGAAAGGAGAATGCTGGGGAATCCAGATCAGCCCTGGGTTCAGAGAGGCTATTGGGAAAGGTGACTGTCAGGACCAGCTCCAGGCACCAGCTTTCCAAGCAGGTGCTTGGGGTGGCATGCAAAATGGGGTGGCAGTCCGTGTCCCATGGCAGCAATTCGGCAGCAGCTCCACTTGCTCTTCCCGCCTAGGCGACTTTTCGGCAGCAGCTCCGTCGCTCTTCCAGGCTCGGTGGCAATTTGGCAGCAGCTCTGCTGCCATTGCGGTGGCAGCAATTCGGCAGCAACTGCTTGGGGTGGCAAAATTGGCAGAGCCGCCCCAGTGACTGTGCTGCTTGGCTTTCAGGAGAAAGTGGAGCTGCATCAGCAGGTGCAGCATCTCACCCTGCAGCTGGAACATGCACAGCGGAGCCAAGAGGGCTTCAACGGCCAAGTGTCAGACCTTCACCTGGAGCTGGTGAATGCCAAGGCCCAGGCCAACCGCCAGGACCAGGAGAAGGTCCTGATGAAGGAGGAGCTGGTGACCCTCAGACAGGTGACTACTTGAGTGACTCTCTGAGCTGGGTGGGGGAGCCACTAGTGGACTCTGCAGGCATCACCCACCGACCCCCCTCTGTGAGCACTGCTTCCAAACCCTACCCTTCTCAGTGAAATGAAGGCCCTGGGGCCCCTGCCCCCTAAGAGCCAGTAATAAGCTGCTTTACTAAAGTGGGTTTCCAAGATGCTCCCTCCATTCCCATATTCCCAACCACTTGCCCTAACCCACCACCCACCCTAGTCTCAGGTACAGTGTTAGCTTGTGTGCGTGCCCACCACCACCCTCTGCTGGAGGACTGTAGACCTTCTCCTCTCCAACAATCCCCTCTACTATCTGAACTAGCAATGGGGTGCTTGGATCCAGATGTCCTCAGCTCCTGTCTCCTTGTCGCCTCATGACATTCTTGTCATCTATCCACTGTAGCTTGGTGCCCAGGCTAGAATTTCCAGGAACTAGGGTGAAGCCCTGAGGCTCTATTTTGAGCTCATGGAAAAGATCTAGAATTTGTAGGGCTGTCAAGCAATTAAAAAAATTAATCATGATTAATTGCACTGTTAAACAATAATAGAATACCATTTATTTAAATTTTTTTGGATGTTTTCTACATTTTCAAATATATTGATTTCAGTTACAACACAGAATACAAAGTATACAGTGCTCACTTTATATTATTATTTTTGATTCCAAATATTTGCACTGTAAACATGATAAAAGAAATAGTATTTTTCAATTCACCTCATACAAGTACTGTAATGCAATCTCTTTATCGTGAAAGTGCAATTTACAAATGTAGAATTATGTACAAAAAATAACTGCATTCAAAAATAAAAACAATGTAAAACTTTAGCACCTACAAGTCCACTCAGTCCTACTTCAGCCAATCGCTCAGACAAATAAGTTTGGTTAAATTTGCAGGAGATAATAGTGCCCACTTCTTGTTTACTCTGAAAAGTGTATGCCACCTGAAAGTGAGAACAGGTGTTCACATGGCACTGTTGTAGCTGGCGTCACAAGGTAATTACATGCCAGATGCGCTACAGATTCATATGTCCCTTCATCTTCAACCACCATTCCAGAGGACATGCGTCCATGCTGATGACGGGTTCTACTCAATAATGATCCAAAGCATTGCGGACCGACGCATGTTCACTTTCATCATCTGAGTCAGATGCCACCAGCAGAAGGTTGATGTTCTTTTTTGGTGGTTCGGGTTCTGTAATTTCTGCATCAGAGTGTTGCTTTTTTAAGACTTCTGAAAGCATGCTCCATACTCATCCCTCTCAGATTTTGGAAGGCACTTCAGATTCTTAAACCTTGGGTCGAGTACTGTAGCTATCTTTACAAATCTCACATTGTCAAATCTGCAGTGAAAGTGTTCTTAAAACGAACAACATGTGCTGGGTCATCATCCGAGACTGCTATAATGTGAAATACATGGCAGAATGCAGGTAAAACAGAGCAGGAGACATACTATTCTCCCCCAGGAGTACAGTCAAAACTTAATTAATGCATTATATTTTTAATGGCGTCATCAGCCTGGAAGCATGTCCTCTGGAATAGTGGCTGAAGCATGAAGGTGCATACAAATGTTTAGCATATCTGGCACGTAAATACCTTGCAATGCTGGCTACGAAAGTGCCATGCAAATGCCTGTTCTCACTTTCAGGTGACATTGTAAATAAGAAGCAGGCAGCAGTATCTCCCGTAAATGTGAACAAACTTGTTTATCTTAGCAATTGGCTGAACAAGAAGTAGGACTGAGTGGATTTATAGGCTCTATAAAGTTTTACATTGTTTTGTTGTTGAGTTATGTTATGTAACAAAAAAAAATCTACATTTGTAAGTTGCACTTTCAGGACAGAGATTGCCCTACAGTACTTGTATGAGGTGAATCGAAAAATATTATTTCTTTTGTTTATCATTTTTACAATGCAAATATTTGTAATTGTGTTGTAATTTAAATCAATATATTTGAAAATGTAGAAAAACATCCAAAAATATTTAATAAATTTCAATTGGTATTCTATTGTTTAACAGTGCGATTAAAACTGCCATTAATCGTGATTAATTTTTTTGAGTTAATCGCGTGAGTTAACTGCGATTAATCAACAGCCCTAAGAATTTGTAACCTGAACAGAGTCATTTCACGGGTGGGACATGCCTGAACTCCTCATGTCTCTGAGCTGAGTTGGTCTACTTCTGTAGGTCATTTGGTGTCAGTTGGATCTCATGGACCAGAATCCAATATCCTTGCCATCTCGTCATACACAGCTTCTAGATTTCACTAGTTGCTGTCCCATGCATGGACATCACTGCAGTGAATTAGGCCAAGTCTCAGCTATGCACATGGGTTCCCACTGCAGGTAAATGAGAAGCTCTCCTCTGAACTGGGTCAGAGCCACCAGAGACTGGAGACCTCCCTGGGTCAGGTCCATCACCTGGAGGCTGAGAAGAAGATCCTGACCAATAGGATCCAGGCCCTGGAGACTGAGTGCATGCAGCTGCTGGGTGAACAGGAGGTGCTGAAGTCAGAGATGCAGAGGGATGCTGGAGGCCAGGGAAATGATGTGGCAGCTCTTCAAACGACCTGCGAAGGGCTCAGGTACCCAAATATTGGGAGCGGGAAAGGTAGGAGACAGGGGTAGAGAGGCACAAGGGAAGAGAATGCGTCCCCTAGCTGAGCTCTTCATGCAGCTTCTCTGCTTCTGTGTCTGGAGTGGGAGCATTAAGGGTCAGGGCCAAGATGGGAAGGCATCCTTCAGTCCAGCTGCTGCACAGCTCATCCTGACTGTTAAATAATCTGTAATCTGATGAACTGGCTTCTCTTTGCTAAAAGAAAAGGAGTACTTGTGGCACCTTAGAGACTAACAAATTTGTTTGAGCATAAGCTTTCGTGAGCTACAGCTCGCTTCATTGGATGCATTCAGTGGAAAATACAGTGGGGAGATTTATATACACACACAGAGAACATGAAACAATGTTTTTTATCATACATACTGTAAGGAAAGTGATCACTTAAGATGAGCCATCACCAGCGGGGGCGGGGGGGGAGGAGGAAAACCTTTCTCTTTGCTGCAGTCCAGCCCAAAGCTGCTGAGTGCTGTCTAGCACCTTTCACGCAGTGTGTATCCCATAGGCTGCCCACAGCGAAATAATTCCAGGTGGCAGCGCATGGTACAAATGGCAGAAAGGACGCTGGAGTGGGAGTTCCATTGGCCCCTTGGGTCACCGGGGAGGGGGCAGAGGAGAGGTGAGAGAGATTTTCCATTGGATTTAGTGATGGAGGTGGAGGGAGGGAGGCTGTTCCAGGCAGCTGCAGAGGGGAAGGCTCTCTCACCAGCCACGCTCAGCTGATACGGAGGGTGAAGGAGATTGCAAAGGTGGGAGGGGGGATCAGGTCTATGTGGAAGACTGGATAAGAGAAGTCCATGCAGCATCACTGGGTGCATAAGCCAGGGCTGGCGCTTTGCAGCACTCATGCTGTTTTTCAGGGCATCGCAGTCCCTGTTGCAGGTGGAGAAGAAAGCCCTGCAGGCTCGCTGCATGGAGCTGGAAGCTGTCCTGCGGCAGAAACAGGAGGAGTTGTGTGTCCAGCTCGCAGAGCAGCAGCAGGTCTCCCAGCATTGGAAGGACAGATGGAACCAGGTGGCCGTGGCTCTAAAAACCAAAGAGGAGGAACTGGAGCAAGCACACGTGGCGCGTCAGAGCTTGTCTGCCAAGGTGGGTCATGGCCAGTGAGCCCCAGGCCAGTTGCTGCCTCTCTGTCCCATCTAGCAGCCTTGGGATTGCACCATCTTTCCATCCCTGCCCCAGCTCTGCACTCAGCCACTCAAGTCTCCTTTCTCATTCTCTCATCTACGCCCCAGCTAGTCGGTCACTGAGCTCAGGAGCTGGGAGCCACAAGCTCCTTGGTTCTAATTCCACAGCTGCCACCAAGTCAGCGTGTGACTTTGGGCAAGTCACCTCCCTTCCATCTGCCTCAGTTTCCCCATCTTTAGAACAGGGAGAAGGACACCTCCCTCATAGGGGTGGTGGGAGGGTTATATATAGATCCACATACTCTTTGCACCAGTTTAACTACTGTGATTTTAATTTGATCTAGCTAAACCAGTGCAAGTTTTCTAGTCTAGACAAGACATTTGAAGCGAGAGGCTCAGAACCCCATGGTCAATACCCCCACCCAGCCCACCACCAAAACCACTGATTATATGTCAGCTTTGTACTGAGCTTCATCGTGATGTGCCCTGGAATGTAGCTAGCAAGGTGGCCAGCTCCTGGATCCCAAGGTGAGGAGCCCCTTTGACATACCTAGAACTGGATGGAAAAGGGACACAAAAATCACATGACTTTCTTTTTCTGGTTTCTTGAAATTTTTGAATTTTTCCGACCAGCTCTAGAAATACCTGGGATTGACAGGGAGGTGGGGAATGGGGTGGTTCCTTTGTCTGTCTTCTGAAGGCTGGTTCTGTGCTAACATTGTGTCTGTGGCAGTGGATTTCAAGGCTTGCTCCTTCATTGGGGATTCCTGGCATGTCCCTGGGCTCTCCTGTACCCATTCCTCCTGAGGTGTCCCCAGGCACTGGCAGGGGGCCCTGGCACTGCTTAGTCAGGCCTCACCATCCTTCCCGTGTGCCTTTCAGCACACTGAGCTCCTGGAGGACTGTGAGCTGCTCCAGGTGGATGCGGAGGAGCTGGCCGAGCTGAGAGGCGCCGTGCACAGGTAGGGGGTGAATGGTCTCGCTCTCCAGCTGTTATTTCCATAGGTCCTTTTGTCTCGCTGGTCTGATCCCTGCATTTATCCCCTTTCCTTTCCAGCTAGGGCCACCCTGCAGTGTGGTTTCCTCTCTCTTATCAGAAGGTTGTTTTTCAGAACACCATCCTGGATGCCTTGGCATGGGGCAGCCACCTTAAAAATGAACTGGAGCCTTCCAGTTCATTAGAGGGCAGTGGGGTCCCTACCCCAGGGGGATGATCCACTGCTGCCTGGCACTACAGTGTGGGTGTGCTGCACCATTCTGATCGGGCAGTGATTGCCTCCTTTGCCCTACTTTGCACAGTTGTGAACAACTCCCCAAGGCTCAGGACAATGGAGATTTGGGCCCCTGCAAGCCACTGAACCCAGCTGAATCCAGGCTCCAAGAGGAGAGCCGTGGTGCTCTTCATGGGACTTTCCAAAGCCCCTAAGTGACTTAGGAGCACACATCCTGGGCAAAGTCAATGGGATTTGTGCTCCTGAGTCCTGTCAGGCATTTTGAGAATCTCACCCCAGTGTAAATTTACAACCCTTTTTATCCCCTAGCCTGAAGGAAGAAAATAGAGACTTAATGAGTCAGCTGAGGGAGCAGCAACAGGCCATCCAGCTGCTGCAGCTACAGCAAGAGCTGGCTACAAACACAGTAAGCAACAGAGAGATGTATGCGCCCTTTTCCTCCTCCAGGGAGAACTCCTAGACACATCGGTCTGAAGGCCAGAAGGGATCATTCTGATCATCCAGTCTGACTCCCTGCATAGCCCAGCCCAGAGATCCTCCCTAATAGCCAGTTGCTCTGCTCTTCTCTCTCCCTCTCATCTCCCCCGTCCTGAACACAGTGTCCAGTGGTACATCTGGGTGCCCACAGTGCTGCAGAGACACCAGTCAACCCCTGCCTCCCTTTTATTTTCATCTCCCTGCTGTAAGCTGCATACAGTGTCATATCTCACCACTTGATCCGGGGATGTAAATCACAGCCGTTATCAGAGCAGGCTGGAATGAGGGAGCAGAGTTCTGGCTGAAGCCCTGGCACGTCCCGTTTCATACTTTCTTTAGCATCTGACTCAATCATAGCAAAACAGGTCAACGGCTGTTCGGGGCAGCTCCACAAGCCAAGGTTCAGCCTCAGTACCATTGGAGGGAATAAAAGAGGTCTTTGGTTAAATACAAGCTGCTGTTCTGGCCAGTTCCAAGCCTGGGGGCTGGTGGGTTCTGGGGAGGTGAATGATTGGTCGATAACAAAGATGGAATCAAGCAAAGGACATTATGGACTCACTGTGATAGATCCTTGCTCTCCATGTGCCACCCACCCCCCAAACACACACAAGGGAGGCAGTTGTTGTGGGATAGGTGGGTTTGTTAAGGTGGGGAAGGTGCCAGATCAGGGATGAGGGAAGCCAACACCTCAGGTTACTTGAAAAACCTCTTATATTTGTTACTTCCAGTCTGTACCGGGATCAGGCTCAGAGAGGACTTCAGAACAAGAGGCCCTTTACAAAGAGATCCAGGAAACCCAGTGAGTTCTTGCTTCTCCTGTCATGCTACAGAACTACTAGATTGACTGGTGGGGAAGTCACTGGCAGGTGACGGGAGGGAGATTTCTTGCCTGGAAGACAGTAGGGAACAGCTGTTCTTGTTAATTGAATGGCTCATCCGCCATGCTGTTGGAGGCAGTTACAAGCCAGGACTTCCCTGTTGTATAAAACCATAGGAAGACTCTAACAATGAGAGATCTTGGGTCCCTTGATACTACCCACCAGGCCAGAAGAAGTGTAGGGTGATGGGCTGTCTAGTCAATGTAGGCATCTGCCTCTTTTCCAGGCTCCTGCAGACCTAATTCATTCCCTGTGTAACTCTGCTGATCATGGAGTTGCTGACTTTGGATCCTGGTGCTCACAGAGTTGACCAGACTTTCTTTTAAGGATCCTGTGCCATGGTTTAGGACAGCCTCTTATTAATTGGCACACAAGTAGCACTCTACCCCCAACAGTCATGTGTGAAATGCTGGCTCTCCTGAACCACTGAATTCAGCAGCAAAATTCCATTTGGTTGCTATTGCCAAATCAAAAAGACTGGGGCTAAGATCTTGTTTATGACACAGGAGATTTATTGGTTTACTCCCTAGTTTCGTCCATCCTTTTCTCCAATTGGCTTCCAGGGAGCTAAACCCCATGGTGGACATCTCCGGTTTCTCTGGAAAATAACTGGGTTCCCTGCATTTGTTTCTTGTTAGCGACAGGATAAAGAGGCTGGAGAATGAAAAAGCGGAGATGAAGTCCGAGATCAGGAAGCTGAAGGTAGGTATGGCTTTGTTCCTATCTCCATGTGCCTGATTCGCAGCAGGGACGCATGATGGTTTTAGTTAGAGCCTTGGGAGCCTGGTGGAAATCCTTTCTGCTCCCTAGAAACCCAGGGAAATATCTCCTGCTGGGATCTGACTCCACTACAGGGATACATTATAATTAGGCCATGCATTCACGTTATTTCTACCCTCAGTCCATCTGGAGCACCCTCTCTTAGTGTTGACTCTCATGGTACCCTGGCATGATGGATGGACTTTCAGGTGATTCTTTAGTGGATTAGGTCTTCCCCTCCAGGAATGGCATCTTTGTGGATACTCAGGCTCCTGTACTCTCCGCAGCACCTGCCCTTTAGGGGTCCCACTGTCAGCGTCTTAAGAGCAGATGGAGGTGGTGCTATTGTTATGGTGTGGAACCCCCTTGGCCTCCATCTTAGCTCATTCCTCCCCCACCTTGACTTTCCTTTTCCAAAGGTATTTTGAGTGAGATTCTGCCTTGGGTTGGATTTCTCTACAATCTGCCAGTCCCTAAGCTACAGCAAAGTGTTTCCATTTATTATTAAATTGGGGTGCCAAGGAGCCCCAGCTATGGCCCAGGACCCCATTGGGATAGGCACTGTACAAACACAGAACCAAGAGACAGTCCTGCCCCCAAAGAGCTTATGACCTAAATAACCAGTGACTGAAATGTATGTGTAAACTTCTGTATCATAATTCTGCTCCCCAGCCCTCAGAGCACACTGGCAGTGGGGAATGCGGTGGACACAAAAGGGTTGGTTCCTTCCTTGGCTCTGGTCCCCCATCTGTTCTTTTCCAGCCTAGAGATCTGCCTGGTGTGTTGTAACAATTGCCCGTTATCCAGGGGCCAGCCATGCTGCTGTGATCCGCGTGCACTAGTGTCCCACCAAGCATGGCTTTCAGGGCGGGTGGGCATCGAGAAGGTTCATACACATCTTGTTTTCTTCCCCCTCTGGCAGCTGGATGGCGTTTCCGTTCTGCGGATTGAACTGGATGCCTGTAAGCAGGAGCTGGAACTGGAAAAGAGCCGCAGTCAGGCTTTGAATGGCAAAGTGCAGCTGCTGCAGTCCAGGCGCTGGGACAATGCTACTCCACCACATGAGGTTGGTACCATTCTAGGTATCTCCAGAGCAGGGCTGGGTGTTGTACCCACATCTGTGCCATGATCTCTATTGAGCTATTTTCTATTGCTTGGTGCTGCAACCTCCCTAATGCTCAAGCGACAGCACAGTGACTCCATAGCGATTTCATTGTACATTTAAATACCCTGCATTTTAATTGTGCTCCTCAGCCCTTAGAGCATCCAGCCCACATGGGGCTGATCCGGCTTTGTCTCTGATCTGGCCGAGAACCTTAGTATCTTGTGACCACGGTTGCTTTTCCACCTGTTCTGTTCAATGTTTGTATTGGAGCCGTGCAGAGTGTGTGCACATCTGTGCTTTGAATTCTGTCTGCATCCTGGTAGAACTCTCTGCTTAGCTACCAGCCAGGTGACGGTAACAAGATTCAAACTCAGCCCTTGCCACTTTGACTACAGAAGCCTCTGTCTGTTGAGCTAAAGAGATAACATTGTTCATTCAGTTGGTAGAAAGGACTGTTACAGGCGTGCCAACCCATCCTTCCCCGGTAGAGGGCAATGGTACACATGCTAGTATATCAGACCCTGTCTGACTTAAGCCCCAATCCTGCAATAGACTCCATAGTCACAGATCTTCACTCCCCTGCTGACTGCATTGGCCTGTGGTAGCAGATCCTGATGCGAGATCAGGGCTTTCACCACTTCCTGGGAGTGACTGTCTGGCTTAGGAATGCAATGGAAATTGGGCCCTGCAGTGTCCCTGTCCAGTCTGGCTCTAGCTATGAGCTGCAAATAATTTCAGAACACACCTGAAGAATTAACAGATACTTAACAATAGTAGCCAAGAAGCCAGTGCTTGTGGCTAAAGCACAATCCCAACAGTCAGGAGACCTGGGTTCTGTTCCTGGCTCATTTGCTGACTTGCTCTGTGACTGTGGGCAAATTGCGGCACCTCTTTGTGCCTCAGTTTCCTTTTCGGTAAGCTGGGGTTAATGATACTGACCAACCCCACTGGGGAGCTGTGGGGCATTGACGTCACCGTCTGGGAGGAGATGTTGATGTGCTTCCGCTGCAGCAAGAATCCAGATTCAGCCACCTCTTTGCAGAGGACAAGGTGTGAGCTGTGTGCTAGGGAGCAACAGGTCTGAGCTGCTGTTGCCTAGGTGACATCTCTGTGTGTATTTTCCAGCAGATCAAGTTCCCAGCAACCTCCAATACCACAGCAACATCTGGCTTAGAGATGGATTGTCCTGTGTCCTGTCCAGAAAGGTGAGCACCACAGTATAGTTTGTGAGTCCATCTGTCTCCTGAAAGTCCATCAGTCCCATTCTGCATGCTGCCCTGACATACCCATACCATCTATGCCACATATCCAGCAGCATGTCTGACTGTCTTTGTGCTACCCACCTTACTCACCCCATTCTCCAGGCTGTATGTTACCAATGGCCAGCCTTGCGGGATGACCATCCTGCTGCTTGAAAAGGGGAACAGGAAAAGGGAGACCTGGAAGGAAAGTGAACATGGATCAGACTTTTATCTGCATGTGGGCTCTTAAAGTGATGATCGCAGCCCCTGGGGGCGTTGGAGGACACCCTAGACAATGCTGTAGAGCAGAGTGAAGGTCCTTACAGGGACTCTGCTGAAATGCGGATCATGTCCACTGATGGTGAACGGCATCTGCTTTGTATCTCAGTTCTCCGATTTCTAGTCCTCAAGGAGAGCCGTTGGCCATGGAGAGCCCCCAGGGCTTGATGGCCTCAGGGGTCCTGTCTGAGGTGGAGAGCCTGAAGCGGAAGCTCCAGAGGGAGACTGCATCCCAGCAGGAAAAGGAGGAGCTGATCTGGACTCTGAGAGAGGTGCAGGCTGGATGTGTATTTTACAGCTGTTGTGTGTAGACACATAGGAGGTGATGGAGGGGGAGGGTAGGAATCCCAGAGTGCTCTGCAGAGGACACGATGGGTATCATGGAGTGTGCTACTTTCTCTTTGATCCCTTCCTGCTGATGAGTGCCTCCTAGGGAAGAGTCTGTGGGCCAGATTCTATGGTTACGCCAGGGTGAATCCACGGACAATGTAGTTGCTCTGGGCTCATACTGGCTAATGGAGAACAGACTCTGTTCCCATGCGGCTAAGGAACTTCTCCTAACTATGGGGTTCAGGGGGTTCTGCAGAGCCCAGTGACAGGAAAGTAGGATTGAGACACTTGGCAGAAGATAGTTACACAAAGGAAATACAGAGATCCCCCCACTGTGGGGATGTACCAGGAGGGGTCAAGCCTCAGGGCATGATGGGAATGAATATATGCATCCCTGTGGGGGATGCCAAGAGATGAGGACACATGAAAACCAACCACCCATCTTCCAGGAGAAGAAAGTCCCTGCAGGCAGGCCTGGGAACAGCATGAGGAGGGCGCCTAGGAAGAGAATGGGCAGGGAGGCTAAATCTCCTTTCTTTTACTGCTAGGAATTAGAAGAACTGAAACTAAAGCAGCCAGGAGACATCAAGGTGAGAGGATACACCCTGACATCTTTACTCTGTTAGAGTGACTTGGTACAAGGTACAACTGCAGCCGTGCCAGTGGCGTTCAGTAACCCATCTTGGCAGGGGTGGCCTGCAGGCTCCCAGAGCAGCCAATTCTAGGGGCCTGATGCCCCAGCTGAACGAAGCACTTACACACATGCTTGATTTAAAGCTAGCGGAGTTGCGTAGATTTACACCAGCTGAGGATCTGGCCCTGGAGCGCTTTGTCCTGGGTCTGTTGTTTTCCTTAGTCTGAAATAAACAAGCCCCTATTTTGCTCTGTGAGTATGGCAGAAATGTGGTGCACGGCTTGAGGTTCTTATCTGCTCCTCAGTACTGTGGTCTCTGAGCACCTTGTCATCTTCAAGGTATTGCTCTTCCCAGCCCCCTGTGTGGTAGGGCAGTGCTATTACCCCGTTGTACAGCTGGGACGCAGAGAGGCTGAGTGATGTGCCCAGGGTCACACCAGAAGGTCTATGCTAGAATAAGGAATTGAACCCAGCTCTTTCAAGTCCCTGGGCTAGTGCTCTAACTACTGGGTGTGTAATGGGAAAGAATTACAGGGTCTTGGGGAATGAAAGGTGTTGAAATAAATGGAAATTATTATTAAATGAATATAGTTGCTGCTAACCCAAGAACATGGTGACACTGGCCATGTCAGTGTAGAGCCTTCCTGTGTTTCCCAAACAAGCCAGGAAACATGCAGAAAGCCTTGATAGCGGGGCTTGATCCTGGAATACGCTGCGTCCACTTCTCTGTAAGAAATACACTGCATTTCAAGGGTCTGAGTGTTATTCCATATGGCACACAGCTTCCTTCCCACCTGTCCAACTTTTAGGCCACCATTTGGTTGAGCATTTTGGACTCTGACCTTCCAAGAGAGCGGCATGCAGGCCCAGGAGATCTCATTGTATGATCAAGGCCTTGGAGCTATGCAGTACATTTGGGCAGGTCTCAGACTCAGCCCTGGGAACTTTTGGGAGAGTTCTAAGAGGGTCAAAGGTTTTGCTTGGACGTGAATTCCATGTTTGGTCTATGCCTGGCACTGTGTCAGGACCCATGGACAGGGAGTGGGTGAGATACCCACCCTCATCTTCCACTGGCATCACTTCTCCTCGGTGTTGGCATGTAATGAGTATTGTTGAGAACTGAGGTGACCGATTCAAACTATCACTCGGCCATGGATTAGCCCCAGCATGGCTGTCGAGTTTGACAGTACTCCATAGGCTCCATACTCCATAGGCTTATGTGGACATCTGTAGGCTAACACCTGAAGCTGGTTGCATCCCACAGCTGGGGCTGGTGTAGGATCTGCTGATCTGGTGTGCGGCAATACCTGCTGCGTGACCTTAGCTAGAACAGCCTATATCTTGAGATCAGGGAATGCGGCTGGTTTTATATTACATCCATTTGTAAAGCACCCATCACTGTCGTATCTGGAAGTGCTTTCATAAATGTGCTTGGAAATGGAATACCCCCTAAAGGCGTCTGACTCTCTGCTTCTCCTGCACAGCTTATTGGCAGAGGGGACTCATTGCAGTTTTTCTTTCTCATACTTCAGGTCTCCCTGGAGGAAGTAGACACAGAGCTAGTGCTGGTCCGAGAAGAGCTGCAGAAGGTTTGGGACATGCTGAAAACACGTGATACGGCGCTGGAAGAACAACACCTGGAGTTAGAATTGGCCAGGAGCCAGGTACCAAACTTGTCTGAACATCCTGCAGAGACATGCCGGGTTATTATACTATTATTTGCATTCCAAGAGCATTTAGAGGCCCCAGCTGAGATCAAGGCCCTGTTGTGCTAGGCACTGTACCAACACAGAGGATATGTCTACCCTGCAATCAGGAGGTGTGATTGCAGCATACCTGTGCTAGCTTGGATGGAGCTACTCACTAAAAATAGCAGTGTACCCTTGGCAGCATGGGTGATGGCACAGGCTGCCCTAGTTCTTAACTGATCAGGATTGTACACAGGCTGCAATTACACCTCCCAATTGCAGTGTAGACACAACCAGAGTGAGACATCCCCTGATCTAAAGAGCATCCAGTCAAAATAGACAAGCCAAAGGGTGGCATGGGAAGGGAAGTGACTTGCACATGGTCACTCCGTTGACCAGCTTGGTCTCTCAAGTCCCAGGCCAATTCCTTGTCAGTGGAACCAGGCTGCCTCTCCCCTCAGATGGATTCATCTCAAAGTGGTGTGTGTTTCTGTGCCAGTATATGTCCGTTGGTTGGATCAGCTCCCTTAGTGGTTCCCCAGAGTTCACTGCACATGCCTGGCAGGTGGCTGGATTAGTCCCTGGCTGTTTGTGGAGATCTACCTCAACCCCAGTCTGAGCTGCCTACCCCCTTCTCTTGAACATCAGCAAATTAGATTTACCAGCAAAAAGCCCTCCCTACTCTGGTGTCAGGCAGGGGGTGACTCCCTGAGATAAGAATACAGCCCAGAACCAGCCATTGTACTGTCTGTGAATAAGGAACACCAGTGGCAATATCACAGGGCTTGTCTGTGCTAGCTGCTCATCTGGGGTAACTCAAATAGCCCTTGCGTAAGTAGCTAGCAGAGAGCAAGTGCGGCTGATGATGAACTAGGTGACTTCACTGAGTAATGCTAACCTGCATTCCCTGTCTATTGCCAGTACACTGAATGCAGCTCAGAGAAGCTGAGACTGGAACAGCTTGTCGCCTCTCTGGAGCACCAGCTGGCGGAGAGGTACGGAGCTAGCAGGGATTCAGTCCTAGGGCAGTACTGAGCTCTCGGTGCTTCTTATGCTGCCCCCACCAGGGAAACCCCAGGGGAGGCTGCGCTGTCTCCATCGCATGGCACAACTCCCCCGCCGTGTAACTTTAAAAGGTAGGGGCCTGCCCCACAGTCAGCCCTGGGAACGCCAAGCATCAGGAGTATGAGAGGCACTCCTTGCTCAGGAGGCAAGTTCTCTCTAGACCCACCAGCCAAAAGCTGGAGCTGGGCCATATCCCTAAGGTGTTCACCAGTGGGGGTCAGCACAGCTGGATCCCAAGCCATCTCTAGTACAGTGATAGCATAGGTAGCTGTGGATGAGTCATCTATCCAGGCCCAGGAGCCCATCCCATGCCGGGAGGGTGGTTTGTTAAAAACCTAGTTATAAAGAAAGCCCTTCCACATTGGCGTGAAGGCTGCCACAGGTGGGTTCTGGCAGGCTCCCCACATGGAAGCCCTATGCTGGGAGAGCAACTGAGAGCCAGTGTGTCCCTGTAGAGCTTAACTGCTGCACCGGGGTGGAGCTGGGCCCCAGGTCTTCCAGAGCAGAAGGGAACTGATGGGAGCCCTTGGAACTAGATTGATAGGGCCCCTTTCAGCCAGAAGAGCCAGGCTGAGGGCTGGATGGCATGGAGCTACGGCCCCATGTTGGGAGTGGGATAGGCCAGGGAGAGGGGGAGGAGCAAACTAGGCTCTGCCACTTTGGGAGAGGATAGCATCAGCCATGGCGCTAGCTCCTTGCACTGGGCTGGGTCATGCCGTGCAGTGGGGAAAACCATGGGAGAGGGGCAGAGATGGGCTTTCCCTGGAAGCTGCACCTCACAAAGTGTCATCCTGACTTTTCCAACAGGCTTCTCTCTCCACCCTTAGTGGGGGTGGGGCTCCCTAGGGATCTGCTAAAGGCCCTTATGTCTCTCCACTGGCTCCAGGACACTTCAGCTTTCTCTGCTCCTGGGAGACTTGCACTGCCAGCACTTCCCTATTCTGGAGACCCCCTCTAGCCTGGGCGGCCTCAGGCTGGACTACTTCTCCTGCGTAATCCCTGTAGGTTTCCAAGGGGAGCACCAGTTCCACCCCTGTCCCCCCATCCCTCCCCACATGCCCTGCCTGGGTTGAGGGACAGGGCAGGGATGCTGCTGCAAGGAGTGGCTGATGTTTTCCCATTGCTCATAGGACCTGTGCATGGAGAATCCTTCTGTGTTCTGATCTCTGGGGCACAATCTGACCCTGCGACCACAGAGTCTTGTGGTGTGCTGCCTCGTCCTCCCTCGCTACCTGCACAGTAGTCTGGCCCTGCATGTGCATGGGCTCATGTCACCCACCTCTGTTTAACAGGGAGCAGGTTGGTTACCAATGGGAGGAGCCCACCCCTTATAGCATCTTGAGCTCCCTGCTTGGGGCTCTGCTCAATGCTCTTGAGCCATGAAGCCGTATGGGACCGTGTGGAGCTGCGACGAGCAGCGTGAGTTACATGCGGCTGGAGCCTCTCGAGACAGGACAGACCTCCAGGCCCCTGGTTACAGACTCTGCAACATAATTGATGGTGCAACAGTGGGTGGACCGGAGGGTGAAGGCTCTTCCAGATAACAGGCAGTTTCACTAAAGCAGGGACTTGTGTCCACAGAGAGCAGGCCTTGAGGCACCTTCGACAAGCAAGTGAGATGGAAAAAAACAAGCTGGAGATTCAAGCCTCTTCATTAGAGCTGAAGGTAACGCCTGAGAAAGCTGTGTGTCGTGTCCCCCCTCCATGCAAGGGCACTCCAAGGAAAGGCTTGTATGATTTTGTGTGGGGGTGTCACTAAATTTGTACTCTGGTCGTAACACAGATAGGGCCAGATCTTCCTTTCCAGCTCCATCTTACCCCATCCACACAACAGCGTCACACTATAGCTAGGACTTTCCAGAGGACTCCACAGCAGGTCGGATTTTCGAGTGCTTGGCCCCCACAAGTAGGGCCAGATTTCCAAAAGAATCCAGCAGCCAATGTGCACCCAAGAACACGTGGCTGATTTTGAACAGCGCACTCGAGAAATCTGTTCATAACCTCAATCCTCTGGAACATTGTGGCCATTGCGTGAAGCTGTTGGGATGATCAGAGAGGACAGGGCTGGAGAGAACCTCTTGTGCCGGAGACTATCCTTTGTGCAGCAGCACAGGTGTGTCCTAGGCCTGTGTCTCCTCTTGTCTGCCCCTATCTCCATGACATCCCTGGGCAAGTTAATCCAAATTGTCTAGCTGCCCTAATTTACATTTTCCCCTCACACGCTTCGGCTGCTACTACTTGTTACTTGGAGAGGATGGACAGGTGAGGATACTAGGGCAGGTTGGGGATGGGGGAAGATACCCAGGCGGGCTGGGGAGTGGTTGGGGGGAGGATACTAGGACAGGCTAGGGAGTGGTTGGTAGTGTGAAGCAAGAGAGCTAATTAGCTCTGATGGTAGATATGAAGCCATGGAAATGCTCTCTGCACTCACCATCCCCTCCCAACATCTAGCAGGCTGGAATGAATGCTGCCAATGAAGAGCGAGGATGATGTGGGATGTTATCGCGGGGGTCTGGATGGCTCAGGAGACGAGGCTGAACTGTGGAGCCACTGGTTCAAATCCAGCCCCACTCCTTGGGCTCTTAAAAGCTGGTGGCAGGTTGGCAGCCACCATGAAAGGAGATTGGGATTTTGGCCTGGCTCCTAGGGGATGGAGGTGTCTGCATTTAAAACGCACCCCCACAGTCGGCATTAGTGCAATCCCTGCTGGCAGTCGCAGCACAGAGGACAAGGATCAAATGGACCATGGGGACTGAACTCCACACTCCTCCTTGTGGGGCTCCCACTAGGTCAAGACAGAGGCACATTTGCAGTGTGGTGGAGGAAAGCTGGTGCAGCTGCTGCCTGTGCTATATACCTATGGACAGAGGCTGTCACTCTCCCATCCCAATAGGCTATGCTATCCCTTATGCCAGAGCCTCTGTCCCGCTGGAAATCCTTGACAGTCTGTGGCTCATTTAACATTTAACTGCTCCTGTCTGACCTCCGCTTTGCATCCTGACTAGCTGGCAGAAGTGGAGGTCCTGAGAGACGACGCCCACCGACGCCACCAGGCATCCGGCCCCACAGAAGTACAGAACTGGGGCCCTAGGCAGAGCCGTGACAGTCACTCCCAGGGAAAGTGCTCCCGGTGTGATGCCTTTCTGGCCCAGCTGAACAAGATGATTCAAAGTAAGGGCTTCTCTCTGTAAGTGAAAGCTGCTCTGACTCACGGGGGTTAGGAGGCTCAGTTTCTCAGCGTTTGCAGAGGGCCTGGAGATCCCTGTTGGCAGGTACTGGAGAATCACTAACTGGACTTTGAGTTCCTTCTTACACAAGTGTGGTGACCGTCACCAGCTGGTCCATTCTTTCTCCCTTCCCTACATGGTCACTCCGAGTCTAATGTCCTCTGCTGGTTTGACTTGCTCAGCTGTTCTCTGCAGGGGCAGTGGTGGCACCTTGGTCCTTCCTGTTCTCTCCCTTTGGCACAACAGTTCAGTTTCCAGAGGACTGAAATACTTTGACTGAAGTCTTGGGCTTAATCTAGGGGGAGCTGGGTGAAATTCTCTGGCCTGGCCCATGCAGGAGGTCAGACCAGATGATAGCTCAGTGGTTTGAGCACTGGCCTGCTAAACCCAGTGTTGTGAGTTCAATCCTTGAAGGGGCCATTTAGGGATCTGGGGCAAAAATTGGGGGTTGGTCCTGCTTTGAGCAGGGGGTTGGACTAGATGACCTCCTGAGGTCCCTTCTAACCCTGATATTCTATGATCTGATGGCCCCTTCTGGCTGTTAATTCTTTCGGCACCCTGGACCTGAGCATGATAGTTACAGGAAGGCTCTTTTGGGGGGAGGGGGTGGACAAGGCACTTGCTGGCTGAGGAGAGCTGGACTCAATGTTTGCAGCTGCTGCTATAACATTTTCCTCACCCCTGTCTTTCCTTCACTGTTTGCTTCGGCTCCAGGCTGTACAGATAAAGGGGCTGTGCTGCAGGAGGACCAGGCCTTGACCTATCTGTGTGACCTGCAGGGGCTCCTCAAGGTGAGGGACAGCAGAGATCCCCTGTGGGACAGCATAGCTCATGCAGGGGTTTTAACATCCCCTGAAGGAACCCCAGTCCATTTCTGGGTCTGTTTCTGTCCCTGTTCTGCCACCAAAGGGCTCCCACCGGGAATGCAGGGTTGCCGGATGGTGCTGCAGGGATGTGGAGAGCTGCTCTGTGTGCCGTCCCAGTTGTGACCCTCAAATCTGCACTGTGTGTCTCATTGTAACAAAGTCGGGGGTCAGGGGAGTGTTCAACAACCCCAGTGCCCATCGGTGGCACCCTCTGGGCACGGAGACTCAGACATAGCCTTGCCTATGACTTTGTATCCAGCCACCTAGCTGTTCCTTTAGTATTTTTAGTATGGTTGTGAGGTTCCATTGTGCTAGGCTGTACAGAGACTAGAAAACAGTCCCTGCCCTGAAAAGCTCATTTCACTTTGCTTTTTCACTTCTTTTCCCGTTTACACAGGGGTGTGGAGTTCCAGCCCTTTTCTTTCCATTGTACTGTCAGTCTCCCATGCCCTTTCTTGCCATCCTCTTCCTCCCAGGCTTTCTTTGCTGTTCTTCTCCCGTTCCTATCACACATCCAGCACACCACAAACATGCACTTTCCAATCTATCTATCGCTCACAGTCCCAAGTTCATCTTCCCCCTAATTTCTTCCATGTGCACACTGTCTACCTGCCACCTGCCCGCCAAACTCCTCAGTGTATTATTTTCTACTGCCTGTATCTTTTCTGCCATCTCCGTAAGACCCATCATTTCAAACCAGAGAGCAGGCAGGTACAAACACACATAGCGTACACTTCTCATTTCAATTTGTGCCTTAATTGCTGATCCCACAGTACTCCTGCCACCCATGCACATTGCTCTTTTAATTCTCCAGCCCTCTCCCCAGTGGCACTAATGTAAGTGGGGGAATGGTCCCGCTATTGTGGGGAACTTTCCTGGCTTATACACTACGCTGGTGAAATGAGCTAGCGAAAGAATGAGTCCTCACTCCCACTCCTTTTACCCAGAGACCTGCCTGACCTAGAGGGCTCCCCTTCCATTCTCCTGTGTGGCAGAGTCCTCGTAACCCCAACAAGGCTGAGCCCAGGATTCCTGGCAGGCTTTACCCCCAGTCTTACAATGGTCACTTAGGACAGGGGCTAAGGTTTCCCCACTCCGGGGTGCTCTCTCCACACTGGACACTTTCCTGACCCGCTGATCATTGCCTAGAGTTCAAAGCAAATACAATTTATTAAACAGCAATCAATTTTTAAAAAATGAGAAAGGTTAAAGGGAAACCCATCTCCCCACTCTGCAGCACGGGGACATCACAACCAGCTGTGGCTGGAACGTCAGGGCCGTTCACAGCCTGTTCCTCTCATCCTAGGCCCCAGGCCCTGGCTGTGCTGCGGGTCCGATACTTGCTCTGGCAGGGGCCACACACCTTCAGGCTCTAGGTGGCAGGACCCTTCTTCCCAGCGTCAGCCCCCCGCCAGGGTTACGATCCCCCTCCCAGTCTGGCCTGCATCTCCCTGCACTGAGCCTGCTGCCCAGCATCCCCCTCGCTCTCCCCAGCTGCTCACTGTACCCAGCACCAGACTGCCTGAGCCCCAGCTCCAGCCCCACTCTGCCTCGACACCCCTAGAGCTTTGCCTCCTGGGCTGCTCCTCAAGCTCCTGCTGTCTCCTTAGCTCTGGCCCTCTGGGCCGGCAGCTCCAGCTCACACAGAGGACAGGACCCCACACTCCCGACTCCCTTATTGGCCTCCGTGCATTGTCAATCAGGCTGACCTAGAGCATTGGCCTCTCCCCATTGGCCCTGGGGACTGTCAGTCTCAGGTCTTGATTTCTCTTCAGCCCTTCCCCTTTCTAAAAGGCCCCACTAAGTTCCAGTGTGGGGCCCGCAGTCCCTTTACACTCAGCGTATTTCCCAAGTACGCAAATTCTTTCTTCCAATTCAGCTTCTCTCCTAAACCATCAACCAACAGCTCTTCTTCCACCGTCCCTGCTTGCATAACTCCACTCCCCTCTGTGTTTCCCTTCAGATCATGGGCTTCAAACACAGATGCCTGCTCTGCTACTGTATTACCAAGCTAAAAGACAAGGCAGACAAAGAGAAATAGACACACTGTTGCCCTGTCTCCCATGAGGGGCTAGAGACCTATCTCCCCTCTGGCTGGAGTAAATGCTAAAAATTAGCCTCCACACCCCCTTGAGTTGGTCCTAAACAAACCAACATTTTACTGGCTATGGTCCAGAAACAGAAAGAAAAGCAGAGAGGCTGGGTAGTGCTTAGAGCATCAGCCTAGGGCTTGGGGGAGATGGGTACGGTTCTCTCCTCTGTCTCAGTCTCCCTGTGGGACCATGGGCAAGTCACTTAGGGCCAGATTTCCAGAAGGATCTAGGTGCCCGACGCAGCTAGGTGCCCAGTGGGATTTTCAAAAGCCTATTGGCATTGTTAAGTGCCTAAAACCCTTTGAAAACCTGCCCTTAATTTCTCTAGTCCAGCTCTCCAAAGGGAGTTAGGTGCCTAAATACCTTTGAGGATCTGGGCCTTTGATCCTCGGCTACCCATCTGTATAATGGGGTTCGTAGCTCTGTGGAGCCCCCCAGGGGTGTGTGAGGATAATACATGAAGGCTCTGGAGGCAATCAGCTCCTGTGGTGCAGGGAGCCAGGTCAGTGCCTAAGACAGCCAGATACAACAGCAAGACATACAAACACCATGGACTGCATCACTCGACTGGCCCTAAGCGTGGTGACAAAGCACCGCAGGGCACATCCCCTTATGAGAATGTCGCTCAGTCAGGTTGCTCCTGGCCGGCTAGCAAAGTTACACCTTCTTTGGAACACCTGCTCCCCAGCCTCAGCCTGGGTAGGTCTTGCCTACTGCTTAGCCCATGAGGTATCCAGATGTAGCGATGCTCCAGGCTGTAAAGGCACAACCTGTCCTTCTCGGCCTCAGTTCCCCATGGGTACAACATAGCTAATGTCACTCCTTTTCTCCTGCACTTTAGCTGGCTGGTCTGTAACATCTTTGGGGCAGGGACCAGTTCTAGTACAGTGCCAGGCACAATGGGGCTCTGATTGCGCATGGAGCCTCTCAGCGGAACCATGATACAATAGTAGTTTAAGTTAGTAACACTGTGGTGATGGGACAGTTCTGAGACCTTCTTGGAGCTCTAGAGAAACTGCCCTTTCCAAGGAGACATGGGGCAGCCCCTAATGGGCTAAGCTCTGACCACTCGTCCATTCAGAATCCCTGCTTTGTAGATGGTTCGGCTTCCCTGAACAGTCTCCAAGGTGCCTTTTTGACCCCTCCATCCACTGGGGCGAGGAGGTGGAACTGAAATAGAACAGAGCGAGAGATCCAAGTCCATTCATCACTCCGCCCTGCTCATGTGGGTCTGTTTCTCCGCAGAGGCTGAGTCAGTGCGCGGCCAGCCAAGTCACAAGGAGCCCCCAAGAAAAGAGCCAAACCCTGGAACAGCAGCATCGGCTGGTGACCGAGCAGGTAACAAGCCATGCGTTCGGCTTTGTCTCGGGCTCTCTGACTCATCATAGTCTTTACATTTCTCTGAAGTGGGCAGGTGGTCTCTGGGGCAAGGGAACCATCACAGGCAGAATTCTGCTGTCAAAGCAGCTGTGTGAGCATGGGCTCTGGCATGTGGCTGCGTGAACAAGTTCACATTGAGGGGAGGTAGCCAAAAGCCCTGACTGAAGTAGCATGGGGCATTTGAGATTACAGGGATGGATGGAATGTCCCTGCTAGCTGGAGCAAGGCACAGGAAGGCAGGGATGGCTACAAGGAGCTTGGGAAAGTGTGGGGGTATCCCAAGGACCCAGAATGGATGGAAAGTAGAACAGGCTTCCTAGTTACTATCCAGAGCCTCTTACACCTGGGGATTTAGGCCAGTGCCAGTGGGGGCTGGTAGTGAATTTCAGGGGCTCTCTCTGCTGCTCCAACAGCTCAAGGGCTTGTTCAGACAGAGGCAGCAGCTGCAGTCAGGGCACAGGAAGCTGTCGAGAGACCAGAAGGACAAGTGCTCAGTGGAGCAATGGGTGAAGAAATCTCAAGTGGTAAGAACTGCCTACCCCTGTCCCCACCCCACATTAGTCCAGCTCCTTGCAGCCCATCTTCACACCCAGGAGGCGACTGCAGTAAGGCTGGTGCTGGTTTGGGGTGTTGGGACACAGGCAGCAATTGTGAATGTGGGAGTCGGTTGACTCTGAAGGGCTGTCAGGTACGAGCCACGAACCCAGCAGGTATTCCTGGTATCTGCCATGAACCCACTATCGTCTTTGGTCTCATGTGGTCTCTGCAGAACACAAGAGGAGCCATCAAGCCGCATGGGAAACCTCTGCAGGAGCTAAAAGAAAAGCAGCAGCCTATACCAGGAGATCTGGGCTTCTCCAACAGCACCAAAGAAGCACAGAGCCTCAGGCTGCAACTGCAAGAGAAAACAGAAATGGTATGGCCTTGCCCTGCCCCAGGGAACGCACCATAGCTCAAGGGCAAGCCCGATACTGAGTGGGGAGCTGTAGATCTGGCTCTCCTGAAGCAGGATCAAACTGGCCAGAGGCTGCGAATCAGTTTGAGCATCAGTGCAAACTCCTCTGCCATCTACCATTATGGAAGGATCCCCAGGCCCATGTGCTGCAAGAGCCCATCATGCTCTGTACATCCTACTCCACACCCTTATCCCTCTGCATCAGATTCTCTGTCTGCCTCTTATGGAATCTGCCATTTTCATGGCCTCCCACTAAAATATGTACATGTGCAAGGGGCCATCCAGGCAACGTACCCACCGCAAGGTTTCTAACAGAGCTGCTCTGCGTTTTTTCCAGATTTCTGCTATGGCCTCTGAGATCCAGGGACTGCAGCAAAAGAACGAACACCTGATGAAAGGTAGGGTGGCAGCATGGCACGGGCTGTTCTTAATGGCACCAGGCTGCTGCTTGCAGCTGTACTGCAAGGCAGTGGGAATGGGGTGCTGGGCCAGCGGAGACCAAGGTAGGCTGTTCATTAAAAACAAACAGTAAAAAGTGAAAGCTCAAGGCCTTTCTGCAGACTAGGGCCTGATCCTGGGAGATGCCGAGCGCTCTCAATCCCACCTGGTTTTAATGGGAATTGAGGTCGCTCAGAACTAGATCATCAAAGATGTTTAAGGGCCTAACTCCCATTGAAATCCATAAGAGTTAGGAGCCTAAATATCTTTGAGGATCTGGGCCCCAACGTCTACATGAAGAGAGACAATCTCTCTCCAGATTGAGGCCTATGTTAGGAGTCACCATGTCTCTGAACAATCCAACAATCCTCCATGTCTAGGATCCTGCATCTAGTTTCTGGATGCGTCAGAGGAAGGCAGGACAGCCTCCAGGGCACACAGCACAAGTGCAATATCATGCCATGACGGGAAGGCGTGTTTGAGCTGGGACGTTAATAGCCTTTGATATTTTTACCCTAACATACGTGACCTCAGCTGCTGCTATTTTATAGACTAGATTTCAGCCTTTACCCAGCCGTTTGCCTTAGTAACATCCTTTGGCAGTGAGTTCTGCAGCTTAACGCATACTCTGCAATTTCAACCTTACCTTTGGCAGCTGTAATTGGTTTGCTTTATAATTCCATTGAGTTCCCCACTCCCTTTCCTGCTCTTTGATTGGAAAAGGTGACTGGGGGTCTCTGCTTGACCATTCATGGTGTTCCACTGGGAGAGCATAGTCCGTCCTTGCGAGAACGCATGACTGCAGCGGAATTGCAGCAGCAGTTAGTCCCAGTGGTCTAGCGCTCCTTGCTGAGGCTGTTGAAAGAAACTGCCGCCTAGAGCTTTGCAGTGGAATTGATCATCTGATGCCTGGTGACAATCTCCTTCCTCTTCTCCTAACAGCGAAATTGCAGTTTCAGCAGCAAATCCAGGACATCCACAGCCTCCAACAGCAGCGACAGGAAAGGAGCGACTCAGACCTGCTGGGTCCTAGGCTCTCCAGCCGGCAGGAGCTGGAGTTGGGGCTGAGCCAGTGGAGTGATGGCTCTGCACCTCCATCTGGTGGTGATCCCCATGCTTCCTCCCTCTGCCCCCCGCACAACAGAGCAGCTCTGTACCTAGCCAAGCTGCCTGAGGCAGGAGATGAGCTGCGTTGCTTCAGTTCTGAAAGCAGTGGCAGTCAGTCGCACAGGTCCCAGGTAGGGTCAGAACTGCCAGTGCTGCCGCTGAGCAAGCTCCCTGCTGATCCTGTGACTGGGAAGCTGCCTCCCCCTTCCACGCTGCCCCTCCCAGCATCCAATTCCGCATCTGGGAAATCCTCCCCTGAGGCCCGCTCCTCCCCAGTGAGCCCCCGGAGTCAGCCTGGCAGCCAGGAGTCCTCATACACTCCCAAGGGAGCAGTGCTGCTCTCGCCAAGACCCTTTCGGGCACAACGACTGGGCTCGCCCTTTAAATTCAGAGTGAGCCCGGAGCCTCCAGGGGAAAGCTGTGGCAGCTGAAGCACCCTGTCCGTTGAGGTCAGACTAGATGATCACAATGGCCCCCTTCTGGCCTTGGAATCCATGAATCCTGCATGGCTGGGTACACGTGGCTTTGAATGATCTGCTCTGTGCCCTCTCGTTATCCTCTGAGCTGTTTGCCATAGAGCCTGGCTGGTAAATGAATGAACATAGCATGTTCTCTTGGTACTGGCTGTTTCCCCCTGGCAGCGGGGAAAGGTAGTTTCCTGACCCTTTGGGTTGGAATTCAGATTGGGGGCATTACAGGGGAGGGGCTGTTCTTACACTAGCTGGGCAACTAAGTCCAACAGTCCTCAGTGCCCCGCGCACCTGGGCCTCCTGGAGCGGGGAGCCACCAGTGTGGTCTGTGAGCAGCAAATGGTTCGATGTATGCTACAGGTTCTTCCCCTGCCCTCCTTGCCCGAGCATCTGAGCACCTGCCGCTCATGCGTTAAGGGATTTGACTCACTTTTGCCACGCATAGTTCATGCTTTCGCTCATCTTCTCCCCAGGGGAAGAACTGTGTGCTGTGGAGTGTTGGCAAACATACCCCCTGCTCTGTGTTTATATGGGGAAGGGCCGGTCAGAGGGGTGCGCCTGGCACCTAGATCATGAGGTGGGGAGGGTTGTGACGGTCCTTGGGTTCATCCCACAGTCTGAGGCTGGCCCCCAAGACAGCTCTGCCTCCTGCACAGCCAAGCTTTACCCTGAAGTTAGGAAGTGCCTTGGTGCCACAGGGGCAGAGCCGAACCAGGTCCCAGCCCAGAGCTTTAGGTGATCTTCTACATAGGGTAGGCCTCTTCTGTTCCCCCCTGAGATGGGAAGCTTGCTTTTCCTTCCCTGGACAGCTCAGCCTCCAGAGGAAGAGGAAGCTGTAGATAGAGTACCCCAAGCTATGCAGACTGCACTGCTCAGCTGCTGCATTGAGGAACAGGCAGCAGAGCGGACCCATGTAGCTCACTGCCTCCAGTTCCCTTGTCCCTAGCAGCCCTGCCTTCAGAGTCATCAGGCAATGACCACTCGGTGGGCCCACCTTTTGCATTGTAAGCAAGATCTCCCTTATTGCTCACTGCTGTGCTGCCACAGCCCTTCCAAAGAGCCAGAAGAGTTGGTGGAGGGGGCAGGTTCCCCACTGGCAGTGTTTGGGTTTCCCAGGGAGGTGGGTTTCAGTGGTGGGCAGCTAAGGATTGTCAGCATAGTCACAGATGGATTTGATTTTTGTGAAGGCCTGATGCTCTCTAGAGTAGGTCTTGATCCTCTCCCCCAGCCCTCCATGCAGCCCTGTGCTTGCTGTGAAATCCCCTTGGCAGCGGGCACTGATCGCTGTCCCCGCAGCTGATTTCTGGGGTGGGAGCGAATCCCCACTCTCATTATTCTGCTTCCTGTGTGGATAATGTGTCTGTCTTACATAAAGGACTGGAATGTGCTCTACTGCCTCAGACTGTTCTTCTGCTGCGCCCCTAGGGACGGGAGGCTGGGCATCAAGGCTGACTGGAAGATGGCCGAGAGGCCAATAGCAAGGAAGCCTTTTTACTTGAGTCGGGCCGGAGTTCTAGATCTGGGGGAGGAGAGCCAGGTTCTAGTTCAGCCCATGGCTGTGCTAAGGCTACAAGAAGGCTCCCCAGTGTTTGGCATACGAGGAGAGGGGCGTTGGCTTCCTTTTCGAGATGGGGACACCCGGCCGACGAACACCTCACAGCGCCGTGTTTCGCTCGCTGTATCTCAGCCCCTTGGGTGTCAAATCAACAGCAACCGGAAGGACATGAAGCACCCTGTGCCTCCTCAGCTTCAGTATCGCCCGCATTCTGCCCTTCTCATGGGGTCGCCAACATGGGCCAGTGTCCGGCAGGCCAGATGTGGCACTAGAACACCATCTCCACCGGCCCAGGGACCATGGCCGTTTGAACCTGCGCAGGGATGGACCTCCCACGCCACGCCCAGGCCACAGGAGGTAAAGGCGACTCATAATAATAGAGGGGCCGATGACACACAGCTGAGCAGTTCTAAGTCCAGTAAGGAGAGAGCAGTGCTGCAGCTACACAACAGCTGTTCCTCCGTGTGTACATTCGCACCTACAGTCCATGTACGTATACCTCCCCCCAACACAACCAACAATCCAGATTATTTAACAGCACCATTCACTGCCGAGACGTGGGAGTTTAATAACAAAAGCCCAAGGAAACCCCGTTAATATTGTTCTGACATCAATACAGTCGCATGGCAGGAAATGACACCATGGAGGCAGCAATAGACTTTCAGAACAAATTCCTTTTATTTGTTTAAAGGGGAAAAGTGGATGGAAAACACAAAGGCCTGAGCCCGCAACCAGCTGTGGGGCTGCAGGCCTGGGGCCCTGCACTATAGTGATGGCTCCCTTCCCAATGATGTCACTTCCTGTCTGGCATCTTGGGAGCCTAACAAGCCTCTATGGAAAGCTGCTGTGTTTTAAAAATAAGTTTCCAGGCTAGTACCTTATCATGTCCCTAGGAGGGGTGTATTATTCATTGATTGGGGACTGTGTTAAGTGTCTGACTGCTATGGTTGCAGCTTGGTTTGATAAGAGGACATGAATGATGTTGGGGTGATGGGTTGGCCATAGGAATAGGCATAAAACTACAACTGCATTTGGCCGTAACAGCCCAGCAAGCAAGGTTACTGTCTTGGTTTGGGAAGAGGGAACAACTAGCTTTGTTGATGTGCCAGCCTGGAATCCTGAGCAAGCCTGAAGCACGTGAAGCTTGCTCCTTCCATCTGTCAATGCTCTTTCCTCTCCTCTCCACGCTCTGACTTCCCTCTGCTCCTTTCCCTGTCTCATGTCCCTGTGCCCATCTCCTGCCCTCCTTTTGATGCTGCTGCTGCCAGTGCTCCCTTCCCCTGGGCCAATGTCCCAACAACAGCCAGGAGCTGACAGTGGGGCTCTTTCCCTTTAATATCAGACATATGCTCTCTATCAAAGATACTTAACAAGGAAAGTCTCTGGCTTTGCTTCGAGTTCCTTGCTGCTCCCAGTCTTGGTGGCCTCAGGGCCATCCAGGGCAGCACAGAGCAGACTCGCACCAAGTAGGAGATGAGACTTCTGACATGACTGCAGTTCTTCAACCTAGCTGCACAGCCAGCAGGAATCACCCGCTCACGCATTGGCACTGACTTCCCCATCCTGCTCCGACTGAGGAGCTCCAATGAGTCACCTGCCGACTAGCCGTAGGGAACGTCAAGGGGAGAGACTGAAAGCATTCGGCTGAATCACATGCCACCGCGCAGATTCCATGTGCCCTCGGCGGCACATCTCCTTCCAGTGGAGCAGCCCTGCCTCTGGGGTGTGGGGTCCAATCAGCACTCTGCCCAGGGTACAGCTGCGCGTATAGAGACGAGTCTTTGGGGAGGAAAGGGAGAGGCAGCATGAGGCATCAACGGGAGAAGCAGCCAGAAGGCTCGGCAAACAGTCCCTCCCCTGGAAATGCCATCACATTCCAACAGACCCGTGCAGACAGCAACAAGTCCCAGCATCTTCTCCGCAAATACCACCTGTGCCAACACCCCCCATAGTCCCTTCCAAATGCCACCATGTGCCAACCCCCTACAAGTGCCAGCTGCCTTGACAAATCCCTTAACATTCCATTGAGGAGCCAACCTTACCACACCAAAAACACTTCCCCGGGGCACTGAGTGCCTACTGGTACCAATCCCCTGAAAATGCCCCTGAGCATGAACCCACCCTAACAAACCACCTGGCTCCAACAAACCTCCCTGCATATGTCACCACCCACTTGCCAGCCTGCCCCTGCAAATGCCCCACTATCACCTGCCTGCTCTGGAATTGGTGCCTGCACTGATAAATACCCGCCCCCCCCTTATGCCCTGCAGCATGCTAATGCACCATATGATACACACTGGTCCCCACTCCTGCTCCTGTCCCTCCTACCTGCATGATGGTGAACTCCAGGCACAGCTGCTGCTCCTGGATGTCTCCTGCAGGGATGTTGAAGAGGAAGGGCGTGTTCCACACAGGGTTGTAGCCGGCTATGGACTTGGTCTCCTTTGTGTTCATGACTCGCCCATTGTGGTAAAGGTGAATGACAACGTAGTGGTCTGGGAATGGAATTGGAGAATAAGGAGACTGCCGACAGCGCGGGATCTGCTGTGAACAGCACAGGTTTGTTCCTGGATGCAGTGAGGCTCAGGAGGAGGTAAGTTAGGGGCAGCTGAATAGGTGTGTCCTGTCTTCCAGAAGCTCTGTGTCAGACCCTGTGGAGCTATCAGGATAGAATGGAGAGAGCTTTGAAGCACTGGACCCATCAGTGCTGGTCAGAGGGCCCCGGGCCTCGGAAGGTCATTCAAACAACAGAAGGCCTCTGAGCCAACTACTTTCTTCACTAGTGGCCTGCAACATTGGCTTGGCTAGAGGATTCACAGCCCTTGGGCTTAGGAAAGTGGGATGCAAAGAAGGGTTAGAACAAAGGGGCAGAGAGGACCTGTGCCTGCCAATAAGGGGGTGGGGGAGAGGGAGGGCAGCCGGCTTCAGCAGTGTTACTGAGCATGCTCAGTATAAGCCAAGGAGCAAATGGGGGGGCACGTCACCTCATGCCCCCCCATGTGTCACCTCTGTGAGGGAAATTGGAAATCCCACAACTGTGATTTCCCCCCCATTCTGTATCCCTCACTTTAGCTCACATCTCCCCTGTACTGAAAATATCTTCATTCTAACCATGGTCCCAGGGCTAATAGGGCCTATAGCAGAGATGCCCAGACTCCATGGTCCAACGGGTCTGTAACTGAGAGGGGCATGTGCCGTAGCAGATCCTGGGACTTTTAAATGACACAACTGTATGTTCTACAACAGGAATACTATTACCAGTACTATTACTGGTCCCTCCAAAGTCCTTCCTGCTGCCAAGGCCTATTGAACATAGTCTGCCTCTCAGCTTTTTAGAGGGGTTCCCTCTGCACCTCCCTACCTGGTGCCCCTGGCATGCGGGTGAGCCGTCCCAGATTCTCTGCCTTGCGGACCAGCACCTTGATACGATTGGCCAGAGCCTGGTACTGGAGGAGAATGAAGAGCTGGCCCAGAGACGTGGATTGGGAGCACGCAGCGCCATAACTCATGTCCTGGGTGCTGAGACACTGAAACAACATAGACAGCAGGAGACAATGAAATACCCTCCAATCTCACCTCCTCCCCACAGCCTCCAGGGCACCTAGCAGCCACTGAGACAGAAACAAAGGTCAGGCCCATCCAGGAGCTTCAGGATGGAAAGTCCTTCACAGCCAAAGGATTCCCCACCTGCTTTCCCCTATCACATATGCCCTCCCGCCCAGCTGCTCTCCTTCCAGCTAAGGCGGACTTAGCTTCACCTTGAGCTAAAGGAGGAACTCTTTGGACCTGTGGCCCCTACAGGATGCATGATCAGACATGAGCTGGCCTAGTATCCCATCTAGCAGAGGGAAGTGGTGATACACCCAGTCCTCACTTGCCCCGCAAGGGGAATTCCACTGAATGACAGAGAGGTTCTGTAATGAAAAAGTCCTCCCCTTGCATCCATACGGGTGTACCTTTAAGTCTCTGGGGCCCTGGGGACCTCAGCCAGCACTATCCCCACTGGGTGCTAGTAGTTCAGTGACCCAGTCCTGACCTTTTTGAGTTTGGTTTTGGTGGTTGACAGCTCCCGGGTGTAGCTGGAGGCCACCTCGGGGTTCCAAGTAACCTGAGCACATGGGAACATCACTTCCCCGACGAAGGAGTCCCTGAAGCTGTGAAACTCCTTCATGTAGACAGCAAAGCACAGGGTGAAGCCCCTCAGCTCCTCCAGGTGGTAGCGGCCGAACTGGAACTGCTCTCGGAACTCGGGGTTAAGGCTCTTCCTGCGCACGGCCGTGCGCTGGGGCTCAATGAACTTGGGGAGCAGGTACACCTTGACGTAAGAGTCCCGGCTGCTCCGAAAGCCCTTGGGCAGGTGGGACACGCTGATCACCGTCACGGTGAGCGTGGCCTCGGGCTGGGAGTAGAATAGGATGAAGTGGAGCTGGGGCCGCAGCTTGCAGCCAGCGCTGGAGAGCCTCCCTGGCATGGTGGACGACTGGCGGACACTGGCTCCCAGAACGGGAAGAGTCAGCAGGCTGCTCTCGTCAGTCTCCCCACAGATGGTGGACCGGCGCTCCCAGCCTGGCTCTGTCTTGGAGAACTGGCCAAGCTTCTGGGAGAAAGGGATGCTGGGTAAAGAGGCCCTCCCATGCAACATGTTCTGTGGCGGGCTGCCAGCCCCAGGAGAACCTTGCGAGTCATTCCCTGCACATTCCAGCACCTCTCCCTCTAGCTCCACGTACTGTTGCTGGATGGGCACGGCGGTGGTCTGGGAAGGCAGAGCAGGCCCCAGCTCTACCAGGGTGTGTGTCGATGCCTGCTCTTTCCTGTCTCTCTGGTTGTGCCTCTCGCTTCGACGCCAGCACACAGCACAGCTCAGGAGAAGGCAGAAGCACAGAAGAGCCAGCCCCACTCCGAGGAGCACCTGCAAATGCACTGAATGGAGCAGAAAGGAATTACAGCATGAGCATACGAAAGGAGCTGCAGGTAGCAGAGCTCCTGCATGAGCAGAGGCATTTGGCAGAAGGTGCCTGGCCAGTGGGTGGGAAATGTGATTAAGATGTAGCAATTTACACCTGTGTTCTACAGTGATGGGCCTATTACAAATGCCACAGCTAGACTGATTGGGCAGGTACCTCCCTCAGCTCTTCAGAAATCAGCAGTTCACATCACTACGCCAAGGATGAAGTGATCAGAATCGTCCTTTATAATAATAATACCCAGCTCTTTCCAAAGGGGGTCAGTATCAGGATCACCATTTTACAGATTGGTCAGCTGAGGCACAGGGTGATGAAGAGCCCAAGGTCACCCAGCAAGCCAGTGTCAGAGCCAGGTATAATGATCTTAAGATCTATCTCACACACACACCCACACACACCGGAACAGTCAGAGCCAGCGGTCCAAGTCTGTGCTGTTACTAAACCAAACCTGTCGGCCCCTCTCCCATCACCGCACAGGACGTGCCTGGAAAGATCAGTGCGTAATGGTGAGCGATAGAGGAAGGAGCGGGGTCAGAGATCTGTGCTGGGGGCATCAGCATCTGCAGTACTCCATTCTCTCCGAGCACCATTCCCAAGCGGAGCTGGACTTATTACATCAGATCAACACATCCGTTGCAAGACTAAAATAAACCCAGCCTCACCCTAAACGAGATAATGGCCATGGAAAAAAACCTCCTCTTATCAGCCCCACAGCCGAGTTGACGCACTGTTTATGTAAGACACATGACTGACGCCAGTCAAACATCCAGGGAAAAAAAAACAGATTCCTCTCTTCAGCCTTCTTTCCAAGTCAGTGGGTCTGGGGCTTCGTTGACAGCCGTGGGGTGACCCCACATGTGCTAGAGGAAGGGCAAACAGCCTGGAAGTGGAGGTGTCCTGATGCAGACAGCAGACAGTTGTGTGGTGTGGCACGTGGCACTGCTAACACAGCATGCATGGAAGGATCATGATGGTAAACTCAGCCTTGACATTGTCCCCTGACTCACAGAGGACTCTCAAGGTTCCCTCAGTGCCACAGCGATTTCCCATCCTGCACTCACTCCCCCCCATCATGCTGTCCATGCCAGCCTAGGAGAGCTAGATGTGGCTCCTCTCACTACCCACCCACACACTTGTCTTACTGTAAGTCACCACAGAGACACCTTCTCCCACTCC
Organism: Dermochelys coriacea; assembly: GCF_009764565.3. Taxonomy (NCBI): domain Eukaryota; kingdom Metazoa; phylum Chordata; order Testudines; family Dermochelyidae; genus Dermochelys; species Dermochelys coriacea. The sequence goes on along the minus strand of NC_050077.1, from coordinate 47,088,146 downwards.
CAGTATTTGAGCATGATGGCCCTAACCTCCTCACTATGGCTGCGGGGCCAAGAGTGAAGGAACATGCTGACATCTCGACCTCAAAGCCTGGCGTGGGAAGCAGGTTGCAGTACCCCTGGCATGGGAAGCAGGTTGTTGGAGCTGCGGTACCAGCCTGCAGCAGAGCCAGAGCTGATCCACCTTGGATGCCATGGTAAATCTGGATCAATAGGTTCAATAGGTCAACCCGGGTGTCAAAAGTCACCAAGCTTCCAATCCCCTATGTGGAGTAAGCAGGACAGGGGACAATCTGCCCTAAATATTTAAAAAACAACAAGGAGACAGTGGCACCTTAACGACTAACAGATTTATTTGGGCATAAGCTTTTAAGGTGCCATTGGACTCCTTGTTGTTTTTGTGGATACAGACTAACATGGCTACCTCCTGATACTAAATATTTAAGGCAGTTCCCATACTCTTGATCTTTGGATGGAAACTTGGATCTTTATCCTTTAGTTCTAGTACATTGTTTGTTTCTTTAACAGCACTAAATGAGACAGAAATTTTGAATCAGAGAACAAAATGGATGGCAGGATGCAAGAATAAGGAGACTGCTGCCCTGCCAGTCTGAGAAGACTGGGCGTCCGTTCAGACCCTGGGGAGGAGACCGAACGTAGTCCATCCAGACCATCCTCTCATGCCCCTTCCCAGCAATGGACTCAGGCTGAGGACTATCTAAGGGGTTTGTGTAGCATCCCAGGGTGCCTAGAGCAAGGCCTATAGTTTCAAATGTTAGTGGCTAAAATTTGATTCGGATAAAAGGCCTGATCTGAAGAAGCGCCGTGTACCCAGAGCCCTTGTAAACTTCAGTGGGAGCTGCAGGTGCTCTACACCACTGAAAAATCAGCCCAGACTTGTATCTAAGAGCCTATGCATGGATTTAGGAGCCCTACCTTCAGGCTCCCAAATTGGAAAATTTTGGCCTGAGTCCATCGGAGATTCTATTCAGCTCAGTCGACAATGTTCCCTGGGCTCAGTGTCAACAAGCCCTGGTCTAAGTGACAGAGAAGGTGTCAGTCCATGGCATTCCATCTGCAGCATGACTCAGAGCAGCTGCATTATGGATGGTTTGCATCTCAGCAGCCTGCAGGAGGGACCGATGACTTTCCTCTCACTACTGGGAGGATGGCAGCGGATTAGGGAGTGAGAAGGAAGGGGAAAAACTGGGATTGTGCAAACACCTCTGTCTAGCTCTAGGTCACAAGGAACAAAGGTCCACTCCCCCATACGAATAGATCTACCAGGCTGGAGCGCGATGTGGCAAGAGACAAGATACAAAATCCATTTACCCAGGGAAGGGAGGGATGCGGGATGGAAAGAGATGAACCTTGCTGATGTTTGTCAAGCAGCACTTGGATGAACAGCCAGAGGAAGAGGATAGCCACCACCCCTTCTATCATTCCTTTGCAGAAGAAGAAGATGGACTGGCAAAGGGTGAGAGCTGGGTGTTCGGGATCCACATACGCCATCCTGTTGGCTGCAGAGAGAGCAGGAGCTCTAGCTGGTTGTTGGAGCTGCGGTACCAGCCTGCAGCAGAGCCATCAGGCAGAGAGTAGATCCCAAAGGCTAAGGGAGAAGCTGTCCATGCCAGCCTAGGAGAGCTGATGTAGACTGGGTTCCCATTCAGGGGAATTGCTTTCCTCCTGCTGAAGATTTCTGCCCTGGTAAAGCATCCTCAGGGCCTTGGCTGGGAGGAGGACACAGTCCAACCTGCCTGTGTGATAAGCAAGAGCCAGAGCAGCACTGTTGACCAGCAGAGCCTATGCTTTGCCAGCTTCTAGTGGGACCCAGCAGGCAGACGGCGTGAAAGCACAGCCCCAATCACTCAGCAGGCTGCCAGCTATCCAGCAGCCCCCAAGACCACCTGCCAGTGCTGATGTCAGTGGCCCTCTTTAAATAGTTCCAGGGACAGATGCAGAAGGCAGGGAGTCATCTCAGTTGCCGTTAATAATGAGTGTGGCTTCTGCGCCAGTCATTCCAATCCAGAGCCCTCCTCCCTGCCAAGGCCTGCCACTTCACATCAGCAGTGACAGGCTAGCCAAGCAGAACACAGCTGCTTTTCAATTGAATTACTGATACAACACGAGCAGCAGGAGGATCGGTGCCCTGTTGTGCTAGGTGCTGCACATACACAGAGTAGGGTGCAGTCCCTGCCCCGGAGACCTTCTGAGCCAATTTAAGACCGGGGATAGGGGAGGGAGGGAAGGAGCATGCACTGCGTGGAACAGGAAGGACAGTGAGGGCAAGAGACATTGGTATGAGGTCACAGATTAGTTACATTCATGTTTGTACTACATGTAACTTGTTACATACACGTAACTAGTCTATGATTTACTGCTGCTATCTTTGATTCCCCCATTCCCTCCACTCCCTCACACTCATCACATCTGTACTTGCAAAAAGAAAAGCAGTACTTGTGGCACCTTAGAGACTAACAAATTTATTAGAGCATAAGCTTTCGTGAGCTACAGCTCACTTCATCGGATGCATTTGGTGGAAAAAAACACATCTGTACTTGTTACACTCACACACCTTTGTTTACTAATGGTATCAGTATTCTGACTGGCCCGGCCGTTCCCTGTTGGTAATTTACCAGACTTCACCACCTGGACTCCATCCTCTCTGCTGCTCACTTCAGGAGCCCTGCGAGGTGACAGCCCCTTCCTTTCTTGATCTAATATTTCTGAGATACTTGCCTGAAAACCCTACCAATTTCTGAGACTTACTGACCCAGCTTTTCCTCTCTCTATCATCACATGCCCACACCCATCCTAGACCTTTTATAGATCTGAGACCGGACCATTGTGATCCTCTAGTCTGACCTCCTAAATAACACAGTTTACAGGACCTTCCAGGATTCATTCCTGTTTGAACCAGAGCAGATCTTTTTGAAAAACATCCAGCCTTGATTGACAAGTTGCCAGTGATGGCGACTCCACCACAGCCCTTAGTATGTTGTTCCAATGGATCGTTACTCTCACTGTTAAAAATATGCATCTTATTTCCAGTCTGAATTTGTCTAGCTTCATCTTCCAGCCATTAGATTTGTTATGCTTTTGTCTGCTAGATTGAAGAGCCCTTTATTAAAGTTTTGTTCGCCATGTAGGTACTTATAAACTGTGATCAAGTCATCTCTTAACCTTCTCTTGGTTATAGACTGAGTTCCTTGACTGTATCACTATAAGGCAGATTTTCCAAACCTTTAATCATTCTTAAAAAGAAAAGGAGTTCTTGTGGCACCTTAGAGACTAACAAATTTATTTGAGCATAAGCTTTCTTGAGCTACAGCTCACTTCAGCGGATGCATGCAGTGGAAAATACAGTAGGGGGATTTTATATACACAGAGAACATGAAACAATAGGTGTTACCATACACACTGTAATGAGAGTGATCAGGTAAGGTGAGCTATTACCAGCAGGAGAGGGGGAAAAAAAATCCTTTTGTAGTGATAATCAAGGTGGGCCATTTCCAGCAGTTGACAAGAATGTCTGAGGAACAGTGGGGGAGGGGGGATAAACATGGGGAAATAGTTTTACTTTGTGTAATGACCCATCCACTCCCAGTCTCTATTCAGCCTAAGTTAATTGATGATGCCTTGGAGAGGTTTTAGTTGGGGGCTGAAGGTGACGGCTAGTGGCATCTGTTATTTTCTTTTTTGGGCCTGTCCTGTAGTAGTAACTTCTGGCTACTCTTCTGGCTCTAAGAAAAGGAGTACTTGTGGCACCTTAGAAACTAACAAATTTATTAGAGCATAAGCTTTCATGAGCTACAGCTCACTTCATCGGCTGCATCCAATGAAGTGAGCTGTAGCTCACGAAAGCTTATGCTCTAATAAATTTGTTAGTCTCTAAGTTGCCACAAGTACTCCTTTTCTTTTTGCGAATACAGACTAACACGGCTGCTATTATGAAACCTGCCTTCTGGCTCTGTCAATCTGTTTTTTCACTTCAGCAGGTGGGTATTGTAGTGGGTAATGTAATTAATCATTCTTGTGGCTCTTCTCTGAAGCCTCCCCAATTTATTAACTCCCTTCTTGAATTGTGGACACCAGAACTGGACAAAGTATTCCAACTGTGGATCTTTCCTAGGGATCTGCATCCCTCTCCCCCCATCCAATATCCCAGACTTAACCCTATGTCATAAATAGAAAGGGAAGGCAAACCACTTTTAAATCCCTCCTGGCCAGAGGAAAAAACCCTTTCACCTGTAAAGGGTTAAGAAGCTAAAGATAACTTCGCTGGCATCTGACCAAAATGACCAATGAGGAGACAAGATACTTTCAAAGCTGGAGGCAGGGAGGGAACAAAGGGTTCTCTCTGTCTGTGTGTTGTTTTTTGCCCAGACCAGAGCAGGAATGCAGGTCAGAACTCCTGTAAAGGGCTAATAAGCAATCTAGTTAGATATGCGTTAGATTCTGTTTTGTTTAAATAGCTGATAAAATAAGTTGTGCTGAATGGAATGTATATTCCTGTTTTTGTGTATTTTTGTAACTTAAGGTTTTGCCTAGAGGGATTCTCTATGTTTTGAATCGGATTACCCTGTAAGGTATTTACCATCCTGATTTTACAGAGGTGATTCTTTTAGTTTTTCTTCAATTAAAATTCTTCTTTTAAGAACCTGATTGCTTTTTCATTGTTCTTAAGATCCAAGGGTTTGGGTCTGTGTTCACCTATGCAAATTGGTGAGGATTTTTATCAAGCCTTCCCCAGGAAAGGGGGTGTACGGTTTGGGATGATTTTTTGGGGGGAAAGACAGTTCCAAGCGGGCTCTTTCCCTGTTATATATTTGTTAGACGCTTGGTGGTGTTAGCAATAAAGTCCAAAGGCAAAAGGTAAAATTGTTTGTACCTTGGGGAAGTTTTAACCTAAGCTGGTAAGAATAAGATTAGGGGGTTTCTCATGCAGGTCCCCACATCTGTACCCTAGAGTTCAGAGTGGGGAAGGAACCTTGACACCCTATCTCTTTCTTAACCATGCACACACATTGTTCCCAGATCCCCACAACACTATCCATATCCCTGACCTCAAAAAGATCAACCCAGACCTCCACTGGTTCTGCATTTGCTCTCCCTCCCTACACACATGCCAAAAACCCTGCTGTCTTCACCGTTGAACCACATTATTTCTGAGCTCAGAGCAGATGGATTCCACCTTATCAAATGTCTTACTGGAACAGTTACACACCTAATCATACCAAAGTTCAGAAGTGTCCAAGAAAAGGTTGCATGTGGAATCTTAACTCTGCCTCCTTGGGCGTATGTATTCTTGCAGTAGCATTAAACCATGTGATCGTGCAGTTCTCAAACAACACAATACAGTACAACAGTTTTCACAACACATGCTGCGTCTTGCAAAGTTTTAATTCCTTGCATTGTCATAATGGCCAAGCATACTTTTATTGTTTGATTCTTTTTTACATACATCTTTACGGTCTCTATTTTAACAACTTTGTCAGCACCCATCTGCTGTACATTTTATTTTCAACAATTAATTATGAAGCTAACTTAGCTGTGAATTTAATTACCCTATCTATATTCCAGCAAGATGGCAGTATTATGCCAGCTAGGTACTTACACAGACCCATCACTGATGTAGCTCAGAATATCTGTGCAGTGATGTGCTATGGTATTCTGGGTATGTATGATTTTGTGTGTATTCTTCATATATGTGAATTTCATGGACTCCAAGTGGCACACACAGAACACTACACAGCACTACAACATGATACACTTGTGGATCTAACGTATCAGGAAAAATTAGGTATAACATGTGATCATGTAATTGAAAGGTGGTATCATAAAAGCATAGGCACAAGGGGGCAGAGTTAAGGAAGGTTACACATGCATTTTCTCAATCATTTCCTGACTTTTAAATCCTTACCTGTGCAACCATAATATTCTATTAACAAGTTTTTTGGTTGTTGTTTTTTTAAATAGCATTTCCTAGGTGTTTTTTTCTTGAAAAGAAAATGCACAGGATGATCTTCAGACTCCAGGACTTCAGAGCTGCATTGCAATGCAAATAGCACAGGTAAATTCCATAACCAGGAATACTGGCTACATGCCCCCTCTGATATATCTCCCACTGCAACTCCCATTGACTTCACTGATGCAGAATCAGGTCCCTTCAGTGCTCTGAATTTGGGTAAGACTCCAGGTCAATGGATTTCTCAAGCGCCACCAAAGCAGAGGTCTCTCTGATTCAGAATAGGGTTGCCAGGTGTCCGGTTTTCTACTGGAACCCCTGGTTGAAAAGATACCCTGCCGGCTCCAGTCAGCAGTGCTGACTGGGCTGTTAAAAGTCCGGTCGGCGGCGCAGCAGGACTGCCTTGGCTGTGCACAGCTCCCTGGAAGCGGCTGATATATCCAGCCTCTAGGTGCAGGGGCAGCCAGGGAAGCTCCGTGTGCTGCCCCCACCCCAAGTGCTGGCTCCACAGCTCCTATTGGTCAGGAACCACAACCAATGGGAGCTGTGGGGGCGGTGCCTGCGGGCGCAGGCAGCGTGCACCGTACAGTGCTGCCTGGCCATGCCTCCGTCTAGTGGCCGGACATGCCATCTACTTTAGGAAGCAGCAGGGAGCCTGCCTCAGCCCCGCTGCACCGCTGACCGGTAGCCGCCTGAGGTAAATGCTGCCTGGCCAGAGCCCGCACCCTGAACCCCCTGCCCCAGGTCGGAACACCCTCTCACACACTAACTCGCTCCCATACCCTGCACCCCAACTCCCTGCCCCAGGTCGGAACCCCCTCCTGCACTCCAAACCCCTCTGCCCCAGCCTAGAGCCCCCTGCTGCACCCCAAATCCCTCATCCCTGGCCCCACCCCAGAGCCTACACTCCCAGCTGGAGTCTACAGCCGCTCCCACACCCCAACTCCCTCCCACGGCCCAGAGCCCCCTCCTGCACCCTGAACCCCTCATTTCTGGCCCTATCCTGGAGCCCTCACCCCCTCCTGCACCCTCATTCCCTGCCTCAGCCCAGTGAAAGTGAGTGAGGGTAGGGGAGAGCAAGCGACGGAGGGAGGGTGTAGTGAGTGGGGGGCAGGGCCTCAGAGAAGGGGCAGGGCAGGGCCTTGGGGCAGGAGTCGGGGCCAGGGTGTTCGGTTTTGTGCAATTAGAAAGTTGGCAACCCTAATTCAGAGCCCTTCTTCAGCAACTATTACGACCTTACGAGTCTGGCTAGAATCCTCCATCAGACCCACTTCTCCCTACCAATTTGTAGCAGATTAGCCATTTTACAGCAAAGCTACTTGTCAGCTGCACATGGAAGAAAACTGAAGTTTTACCAATGGGACACTAATGCAGAGTGATTAGGTGACTCAGCCAAAGTCACTCAGCGAGTCAGGGACAAGAGCCAGGACTAGGGCTCAGGAGAGCCTGGTTCCCAGGCTCCAGCTATAACCTCAAGATCAAGGGCAGATCATGTACAGAGCTGAAAGAATGCTGAGTGCTGTGTACCTGTTATCTGAAGCAGTGCTAACGCAGTTAAGCAGAGCTGGCAATACCCCATAGACCTTCACTGGTTTATTTTTGTTTCATTGAGACTTGACGATAATACCCTGGATAGCTCACGAAAGCTTATGCTCAAATAAATTTGTTAGTCTCTGAGGTGCCACAAGTCCTCCTTTTCTTTTTGCAAATACAGACTAACACGGCTGCTACTCTGAGCCCTGGATACTGATTAACATGCTTTGTTAGTTATTAATTCTTGTCCCACCTGCCCTGATAGGGGGAACTGGATCTGCTCCAGTAAATGGACTGGGAGGTTTGCCTCATTTCCCTGTCGTCTCTCCAGCTGCCTTGTTAGCCATGTCCTCAGCTAAATCACTGTTTTCAAAGCACTGAAGAATCACAGCAGATATCCCTATGTCACCTCCATCAGAGCAAGACGCGCGGCAGTAGCAATCCACTCAGGGCACGACAGCCTATCATCTCAGGACACCACTAACCTCTGTGAGACAGATACCAAAAGGTCCTGCACTTAGAGCACAGACAAAAGAATTATGCCTCTGACTTTTATCTTGCCCTGGAGGTTGGAACGAATGGCTCCAGAAATCGTAGTCACTGGAAACAAATGCACAATGGGTGCTAACAGATTCCAAATACTCTGGGCCAGATCCCTAGCTGGTGTAAAGTGGCAGAGGCTGCTGCTGATTTACACTAGCTGAGGATCTGGCCCTCTCGTTCTCCAATCCTAGGTCATGGAGCCAAATCCTTCGCAATCAGCTTGGTCCTTGTTCTTCGTAGTGCTGCTTTCCCCTGTTTTACTCCCTCACAGGTCGCTAGATGGCAGAGAGAGAAAATATGGGGACCAATATTTACTTATGCTACAGAGTTGTAGCTATAATAAACATTTGACATTCTTCATCTGGCACTGACGATATAACTTCCTCGTCTCCTTGCCCAAAGTCAGCTTGGAGGCCCTCCCAGCGCACCGTCCTGTTCAGGTTTAACACAGCAGGAAGCACTGTCTGGTAGTTAAAGCCACGCAGTGAGTGTCAGGACGCAGGGGTTCTATTCCCAGGTCTGCCCCGAATCACTCGGAGAGTTACTTTGTTTCTCTATGCCTCAGTTTTCTTCCCCTGTGGGTAATGTCTGCCTACCTCACGAGGGTTTGAAGTGGCTTAATTTTTAATGACGTGATTGAGACCCTCAGATGGAAGGTCACACATGGTAGTATGAAACAGGACCTTTAATAAGGCAGCGACCACCTTCGCCAAATCACACTGTAGATAACTAGCCAAGGCAGGGGATGGGCCCATCTACACTCTAACTGTGATTCAAGCAGTCATCTTCCAACCCAGACACAACATGTTTCCACAGGGTAATAGCTGTGATCCTGAATGATATTAAAACCTTGACCATTCAGTTCCTTAGCGTACCTTGAGGGTGCAGTTAAAGTCCTTTCTGTAGCTCAAAATGGAGCCACATTCAATAAATGGCCAAGCCTAGTGCCTAGATAGCACTTCTAGTCTGTAGATCTCAAAGCATTAGCCCTATTTTACAGAAAGGGAAACCGAGGCATTAAATAGAACCCAGGTGTCCTGACTCCTTGCCCCATACTCTGTGCACTGGACAATGCTGGGCACAGCCCTCCAGCAAAGCTGTTTTAATGAGACCCAAAGGCTGGCTTTATACCACACATCACAAGTGAGAAAAAATATCCCTGTCTGCAAATGTCTGGGAATTATGTCTGCCTCCTGCCCTGTTAGTAGAAATAGCAATAGTTTATCCTTCCACGTAAGGATCTTAAAGCACACAAAAATGAACTGAGCCTCCATGAGGTAGGAATCACCCACGAAAAGTGCGCTCGCCAGACACCTTCTTTAAACATGTCTGCAGGCAGGACAAGTCTGTACCTCTGCCTGATGCCCCCACAACAATCCCAGCTCCGGGGCATGAGGCTCCAAGCCCTTAGGAATGGGTGCTGGTTGTGTCTTTCTGGGGCACCATCCTGGAACTGATCTTCCCAAACGCTGCTGGGAGCCCTGGCCTAGATCCTCAGAAGTATTCAGGCTCCTAATTCCCATTGATTTCAGTGGGAGTTAGGAGCCTAAATACCTTTGAGGATCTGGGCCTCTCGTCATTCTAGTGCAAAGTGCTAGAAAGCAAAGCATTCCCCTCCCCCACTACTCCTGCCACCTCCTAGAGCTCGCAATGAGATAAAACGAAGCTGAAAGAGGCTGAGAGCTGAGGGAGCAGCAAGCAGGATTAGAGGAGGTGGCAGAAAGCCAGCTCATTTAGGAAGGACTTTGCTTGCCGGCATCAGCCCCCTCCCAGACATGATCTCTGGGTTCACAGCATGGACGCGATCAGCAAAAGCAGCATTTCCTGAGAGGGGTCAAATTAGATCACACAGATTGTTCATGCTCTTTATTTGCAATGGAGCTATCAGTATTGGTTATCAGCTATCAGAGTTGGCATGGCAACCCCCATTTTTTCATGTTCTCTGTATATATATATATCTTCCTACTGTATTTTCCACTGCATGCATCCGATGAAGAGGGTTTTAGCCCACGACAGCTTATGCCCAAATAAATACGTTAGTCTCTAAGGTGCCACAAGTACTCCTCGTTCTTTTAGTATTGGTCTGTCACTCATCTTGGGCTTGGATTTGAAACACTCTACTGAGGATTTTGGGGGAGGCTTTAACTGTGAATACTATTGCAGAGAGCTGCAAGCCTAAGCATGTCACAATGAATGTAGGAATGAACACAAATCTGGGAGTCAGGAACTCCTTCAATCTAGCTATGGCTCTGCCCCAGGCTTGTGACACCTTGGACAATCATGCAAGTTTTGTGCCTCCATTTCCCCCTCTGTAGAATCAGGATAGCACTTACCGTATAGGAAGCGCTGCTGAATGATGAAAGGGAAGGAAACTGCACCACGCATTGCTTAAAAGCACCCCCACTTCCATCTGTACCTGGTCAGGAGATCGCACCCCATCCTATCAGACATACATCTGGCCACCATTATCCATACATTGGTGACTGACACTCACTTCTGGAAATGTGGCCATGCACCCTTGAAAATATAACACCCAGTGGCCCATCCAGCTAGCGACAGGTCAACTTTGGGGTTCCTTTTTCTGTGCAGATTGCCTTTTGTTGGATACAGAGTCCTTTGTCTTGACAGTCCAAGCCCTCCCTGGGATCAGCTCTTGGAAACTTCCCTTCCATTCGTGGCCACAAACCTCCCACAAAGCAATATTCCAGCAGAGCAACCTACCCAGAAAAGGTAGGCTTGCGCGTGCACAAGACAGATCTGTCCCAGGAGCTGGACCTAGACTATGAAACTCACTCCTGCAAGCGGGAAGAGTGACCATAGACTCAATGTCTTTTCACACACACACCCCCAGCTCCCATCTCGAGTCTCACTTAAAGTGCCCTGAACATGAGGACCGACCTGGCAGGACGCAGGTGGGAAAGTGTCCGATTATTACAGACCTCATTGGCCAATGGGAGAGAAGCTGCAGAGGAGAAAGGATGGCAATGAACTAGTTAATTTAAGATGGGACCGGCACTCGAATCCATCTGGCATAAGCTTTCCACCTATTTGTTTTTGTCATGTAGGGCATAATAATGACATCATCACAACACTGAATCCCATTGTTTGCTTCTTCACTCAATCCTGGATTAATAGCCCTGGAAACTGAAGTTCTCTAGGTTTATACCAGGCATCAGCTGTGCAAGATTCCCCCACAATGGCCTGTCAACATGCCTCAACCCTGAGAGGGGACATCTACCACCAGGATCCAGTGAATCTCCCTGATTCTTGGCTGAGATGGCTAACAAGGGAGACAGTGCTAATTGTGGTGCATTTCGAGAAGTGGACACTCCACTGGGCTGATCATCAGATGATGACAGCAAACAGAGCTCTGTATATAATGTGATCACTTGGCCATGCAAATTCCATGCATGCATGGCTGCCCGTCTTTCTGAAGCTGCTACAAAATTTTCCTCCAGAATCCAAGTCTCATTTAAAGAAGAGAATAACTATGGGTAAAGTTTTGACCTAAGTGATTTTGGATACCAAATTCCATTGAAAGACAATGAGAGTTAGGCTCCTAAGTGTCCACATCACCTTTGAAAATGAAACTTCAGCTCCTAACTCACCTAGGAGTTTTAGAACATTTTATATGAAATGTAACATAAACGAATGCAGCAATATCTGCCTGAGTTTGCAGACAGCCTGAAACAAAAGCTCTGAAAAAGATGTGAGCTGCATCATTCAACTCAGTGTCTCAATCAGCAATTTTGTAAGGCACCCAAGTCCCCATTTAGTAAACTTAGTTGGGCTGCCTGGGGAAGGCCAGCTGCAGTGGAGGCATCAACTGAGAGAAGCCAGAGAAAGTCCAAGCTACAGGAGAAATGGTGGATACAGTAAGTACGCTAAACACCTTGATCCAAAACCCCACTGAAGTTAATGCAAAGACTCCCACTGACTTTTATAAACTTTGAATTAGGCCCTAAGTGAGGAGCTATGCAGAGTCTGATTCTGGACAGAGCATTGTTAGAGGCTGAGATTGGTCTAAGACCGATACAGGGGATCTTAATGTTAGGAGGGGGGAAAAAAAGCAGCGTCTTATACTGTGGGACTGTGCTGAGTCGGAGTTTTAACATGCAGGCCTTTTAATCTGCACTGAGCTATCTTTAGCTCCTTTGTTATTTGTGAGGAGACCAAGCAGCTTTTGAAGCCTGGATTCCTGCTTGGCTGAACAGTGAATGGCCTGTATTAAGAAGGCGAAGGGGGTAGAGGGGGGATCAGTGATGTGCAAGGTATTATATTGCAGTGGAGACCACAGAAGTTAATACCCGGGGCTTTCAAGCTCTGGGAATGCGAGTCAGGAGAGCCAGAATATGCCAGGTGTGGATTACCTTGCTGTTTGTGCTGTATATCAGTGCTGATACACTGGAGATAATGGGAAAGGTGCATCAGTGGCATAGGGGTTAGACTCTCCTCCCATCCTAATAGCTTTCCAGCTATACTAAGTAACCAGCAAAGCCACCTCTCTGCCCAATCACAGTGTGCTGTGCTGCTAGTGGAAAGATTCTCTATAGGTTGAGTGGACTGAGGGCTAAATTCAGCCCTTGCATAAGTAAGTATAATTCTTTCCAGGGCTGATTTTGGTCCCCAGAGGATACTAGAGTAAGGAGCTGGCTACGTGGGGAAATTGACCAGAATAGCTACTGCCAAGTAAACTATTCCAGAATAGTTCTCTATATAGACAAGCCCTCCGAGCAGTATATGACCTGTCTGCCCAAAGCTAACAAGATGGAGAGGAAGACGAACCGAATACACCAAGCGGGTCAGGTACAGGATTGTGTACACCATGTGTAATATTTCACATTGCAACACCCCATGTGCATTGACAGGGCAGAAAGTGGCATCCTGCACTCAGTGCAATAGAGTGGAGTGTCTGGGAGATGCTTACGTGCATTAAAACTTTACCCAACACTGAATCAAAGAGTTGAGCACAGTGTTAAAATAAGCCAAGGAAATGGCCAGTTGAACTGCAGAGGGATGTGCCAGATAGCCCAGATTCCACTGAGTTGTTGTTAAAAGATGCAGATGGATGAGTGCAGTGGGATAAGGAAAAAATGAAATGCCCTTTTGCACCTCTACACACTAGGGCATCTGGGGGGAAGGAGATTAAAAACCACACAGAGTACAGTGCGACCCTGAGAAAGGACTATAAAAATGGTCCCTCTCTACTCAGCAAATCTGCTATCTTAGAAAATAAGCTCCTGCTCCTTTTTCCTCCCATTAACCCTGCAGAGCCAGGAAGTCTATAAAGAAGGGAGCTGGATTCTATCCCGGCTCCTTTATCATCATAGATTTGTTAAGCAAGGCCCAGTTGCAGAACTGATGTTGCTAGCGGTGCATGAGCCAGAAAACAATCCAACTTGGATGCAGAGCTTTTATGGCCGGAAGGGACCATTCTGATCATCTGCATAGCACAGGCCAGAGACCCTCGCCCAATCATTAACGCATTAAGCCCACTACTCAATGTTTAGACTCCCATTTGCAGAAAAACTGTCTATTTACTGGTAAACAAAGCACTGTTGACTTGAAATTAACAAGAGACACTAAACACAGAAGCCCATGATGCCATTAGTCTTTTTTTTTCCAACAGAACCACCCCAAACAAACGAACATTTAAAAGCAGCAGTCAAAGAATTGGTAGGACGTTCCAGATTCCTGTGACAGGCCAAGTGGCACAAGGATGAATTTAGTGATAGACCAAGCTGCCATTGTTGAAGTTCTCAGTGATTTCTTTAGCTCAGTCTGATTCTGCACCGCCCTTACCATGGATTCCAAGGTGAGGTTTTACCTGACTGAGGAGGCCAGGGCCCCAAAGGAGCAGGTTATAACTTGTGTCCACAGACAGTAGGGTTAAAAAATGTTACACTTCAATCATCCAGTCTGACTTCCTACGTCAGAGGTGGGCAAACTACAACCTGCAGGCCACATCCGCAGGACCCTCCTGCCCGGCCCCTGAGCTTCTGGCCCAGGAGGCTAGCCCCCAGCCCCTCCCCTGCAGCCTCAGCTCACTGCGCTGCCGGCATAATGCTCTTGGTGGCGGGGCTGCAGAGCTGCGGCTGCCTGTCCTGGTGCTCTGGGCAGCGTGGTAAGGGGGCAGGGAGTGGGAGGGTTGGACAGAAGGCAGAGGAGTTTGGAGAGGGTAATCAGGGAGTGGGGCTGTGGATGGGGGCGGGGTGGTTAGAGGGCAGGGAAAAGGGGGGTTGAATGGGGGCAGGGGTCGGGGGTAGTCAGGAAGGAGATGGGGGGTTGGATGGGGCAGTCAGGGGCAGCAATTCCGGGGGCGGTCAGGGGACAGGGAGAAGGGGTGGTTGGATGGGGCAGGGGTCCCGGGGCGGCAATCAGGAAGGAGAGGGGAGGTTGGATGGGGCAGCGGGGGGCAGTCAGACAACAGGGAGAAGGGCTGATTGGATCGGGCAGGGGTCCCTGGGGGACAGTCAGGAATGAGAGGAGGGGTTGGATTGGTCAGTGGGGGACAGTCAGGGGCACGGGTTCTGGGGACGGTCAGAAGGTGGGGAACAGGGGAGTTGAATGGGGGCAGGGGTTGGGGGAGCAGTCAGCAAGGAGAGGGGGGTTGGATGGGTTGGTGGGGGGCAGTCAGGAGCAGGGGTTCTGGGGGCGGTCAGGGCAGGGAGGAGGGGGTGGTTGGATGGGGCAGGTGTCCCAGGGGGGCAATCAGGAATGAGAGGAGGGGTTGGATGGGGTGGCGGGGGGCAGTCAGAGGTGGGGGTTCCGAGGGCTGTCAGGGGACAGGGAGCAGGGTGGGGGGTGGATGGGGCAGGAGTCTTGGGGGGGACTGTCAGGGAACAGGGTGGGGTTGGATGGGGCAGGAGTCTTGGGGGGGGCTGTCAGGAGGCGAGAAGCCGGGGGAGGGGTTGGATGGGGGCAGGGGCTGGAGCACACCTGGCTGTTTGGGGAGGCTCAGCCTCTCCTAACCAACCCTCCATACAATTTTGGGAATCCGATGCGGCCCTGAGACCAAAAAGTTTGCCTGCCCCGTCCTACATCATCCCCACCTCTCCCTTATCTCCCGCAAGCTGCTGCTTTAACCCTTTGTCCCACAGCTTGCAGGGTCTAGATGAGAGGGCACCAGACCTGTGTTCTGTTCCCAGCTCTGACACTGACTCCCTTTGTGGCCTCAGACGAGTCCCTTAGGCTGGGATTTCCAAAGGCACCTAAGGGAGTTGGGCACCTAATTCTCCTTAGATCCTTTGAAAATCCCAGCTTTAACCCCTCTGTACCTCAATATCCCCATCTGTAAAACAGGGAGAGCGAAGTCCAGCCCAGCTCTGTAACATGCATTGAGTTCTACAGTGGAAAACCAGCTAAAGACTATTACTAATGGCTCTGATAAACAACACTGACTTTTGTTCCACCTCCACTTCCTGACCCTAGCCCTGGCATCTTGAGTTACTGTAACACCCAGTGATGAGCTGCCAAAATCTTAATAACGGGTTCCCTCCCCACTTCACGAGGGGGTCGTTGCCCACCCCTGCCCCCTGGGACTCCTGCCCCATCCAACCCCCCCACATTCCTTGATGCCCCCCTCCAGGATCCCTGCCCCATCCACCCCCCTCCCCTGTCCCCTGACTGCCTCCAGAACCGGGCAGGAGGGTCTTATGGGCCACCGTAGTGGGTGCCCACCCCACCCCTAAGAGCCAGAGTCACCTGCCGGGGAGCGAGTTGGGGAGTCCCGGCGGTGCTTACCTGGGGCAGCTCCCAGGAAGCATCCAGCAGGTCTCTCTGGCTCCTAGGGGCGGGGGATTGTAGCTGGGGGGAGCAGGGGGAGCGGCCACTCCCCCCACTGATCACATCAAAAGTGGCGCCTTAGGCGCCAACTCCCTGGGTGCTCCGGGGCTGGAGCACCCACGGGGAAAATTTGGTGGGTGCAGCTCCTCGCCTGGCTCCAGCTCACCTTCACTCCGACTCCGCCTCGTCCCCTGAATGCACCGCCCAGTTCTGCTTCTCGGCCCCCCCCCCAGGCCTGGAGCATCGTGGAGTCGGCACCTAAGGCGCCACTTTTGGCCGGTTAAATTTAGAAGCCCTTTTAAGAACCGGTTGTCACTCGCGGAACTACCGGTTCTAAAAGAGCTTCTAAATTTAACAACCGGTTCTAGCGAACCGGTGCGAACTGGCTCCAGCTCACCACTGGTAACACCCCTTCCTTTCTACTGTAACCTTGAAAGTATTGATTCGGATTAAAAAGCTGACATACACTAGTTGGCACATTGTCAATCCTAGAGATGGCAAGATTGAAATCCTGTTCCCTCCGCCACTTTGTCTCCTCTGAAGAGCTAAACCAAGCTGTTCCATGCCTGTATCCCATCACCTATATAGCACTTGTACTGACCTTTTTTTCTAGGCTCTTTTCTTACACAGTAGGGCCCAGACCACAAAACATCCAAAGGCCTATGTAACGCAGCACTATTGCACCGTATTCATTACACACAAACAACAAACTACCTTAGAAAAACAAGACTGAGACTGCAAAGTCAAGCCTTCAAAAATTAGTAAATGCAGAATTAAAGTTGCCTGTGTAACTTTAATTCCCCCCCCTTGTGCATTATAATAATCTATAATATATATGATCACACACTTTTTTTCCCCAGCCTCTTTCAGTACCCAGAATGGACGGTGCTAATTGAATGAGCAACTTTCCAATATTTTGTTTTATCCTTACTGCACCTGTGTGGCACCAGGCCTTATTTATTGTCCACTATTTATTGCACGCTGCTCTGAAGGCAAAATTATTAATTTCCTCATGGGCTTTTCCGTGGCACTCATTGCTATAGTACCTGAGTGCTTCACACACATCAATTAATTTAGCCTCACAAAACCCCTGTGAGGTAAGGGGTGGTTGTTATGGGGAATGCAGGCCCAGAGAAATTAAAATCAGAAGTTTCCACTAATTTTGGGTGCCCGATTTGAGACACATAGGCCCTGATTTTCAGAGTCCTTAACTTTCTATAGCACTTTATATGTTCACCACACAGTCCCACTGACTTCAGCTGTGGCCAAGAGTGCCCAGCACTTCTGCAAATCAGACCCCAGGGTAGCAAGTCAAGTACCCAGAAAATGAGGAATACACAATGAGTGACCAGCACCTGTGAAATATGGTTTAAATGACTTGCCCAAGAATCACACAAGAACTCTGTGGCAGAGACAGGGACAGAATCCAGTCTCCAAGGCAGCATTCAACTCCCTCATCTTTTCTCTTCCTGCAGCCCCCGGCCTCATTCACTATGCAGAAGTCAGCAGGGGTAACAGATGAGACAGGTTCTTGTAGTCAACAGCCTCCTTCACTACATAATCCTGATGCATCCCTGAAGCAGGTACCCATCCTGTGCACTAAATGAGGCAGGGTGCCTGTGGAAAAAACAGTATGTGGTCATGCAATTAAAGACTGCATAATAATGCACATGCACAAGGGGGCTGGATTAAGATTGCACAGACAACCTTAATTTTGGCATTTCCTAACTTGTCAGTGCTTTTCTTTGCAGCCTTAATAGTGTTCTTTTAACAGAGGAAATTACACCCATTCAAAACCCTGCTTTTATAAAAAAACAAAGCAAAACACCTTATTTTTCCCTAGCCTCATCCTTGGAAATGGAGGACCCATTTTCACTGAAATTTCCCACAGAAAATCAGCCAGACACCCAGCATGAAATATTTCAGCCCAAATGGTTTCAGCCTACCTTTAGCAAAATAATAAGCAACTCAAAACAGGGTTTTATAATGGAAAATGTCAGGCATCCTTAATAATATATAGCAGCCCCATCTATAATCTCTGAAGACAACACAGCAGCTTAACATTACAATATCCTAGTTCTTTAATCCTCTCTTCTCAGGGATGCCTCTGATTCTGCTTTCTAGATGGCTATCCACACCCCAGCTACAGTTGCCAACAATAAGCGCCTCTTCTAAGATACTAGGACTCCTCTATGTTGGTTAGCTAGGGTTCCAATGGGCTCCTCTCCAATCCCTGCTGCCGCACCAGCTAGCTGGCTCCTACTTCGGATTCAAGCACAGGCAATCATCCCTGCTCATATGTGGAGGCTGTGGCCAGCCAAACGCCAGCCCTTTGCACAGGAGCTTGTTCACTCTTGCTTCCCAAGTCCGCCTTACCTGCTTCATCGCTGAGGCTTCTGAGGTGAGCGGTGAGAACTGACGAGTCCTGAGGTGACCCCAGCAGGGCTGACATGGGGAAGTCTGTATGCAGTGTTGTCACCACGTTGGTCCCAGGATATTGGAGAGACAAGTGGGGGGAGAGAAGGGGGGAAGAGATAATCTCTTTTATTGGACCTGTTTCTGTT